>NW_027202270.1:76263597-77554430 GCF_024711535.1 Dipodomys merriami
GGGAGGTGGTAGAGAAAGATCACTGAAGCCACGGTCTATAAAAACCGCACCTTTTCTTTGCTCTCTTAACTTCCCCTCCTCTTTCCCTTCCCCACCCTCTCCACCTCCCTTTCTCTCTCTCGGCCCTCCTCCTCCGCTATGCCTTCTCCAACATGATGTACTGCCCTACCACAGGTCCAAACAACAACAGACTAACCTAAATCATAATATCTCAAATATCAATGTGCGAAAGTTTAAATAACTAGTTGACCATATTTTGTTTAGCAGCAGACAATCTTAAAATTTGGTTTGAAATCCTCTGAAGCCTTCATCCCTATTTCTTTAAGTGTTTCTAGCCATGCAACTCAACAAATAAGTCTACTACAATTTTCACAAAATGTACCTAACATACAGTGATACATCTGAGGGGTTGTAGCCAAATTTTCTGGAAAAGAGAAGAGGCTATAATCAGATCAACTCTTCAAACCTAAACTAGTCCACCTGAAGAACCTGTTCCTTAGGTATATGCTCATCTTATTATACTCTGGATGATTATATAAAGGTACAAAAAGTAGTGGCTTTTCTAGCTATTTGGAAAAATATTCCAATAATATAGCATGAAATACAATTACCTAGTGGGATTTTTTTTTCACTTTTGTGAGAAGTCAGAGCTTAATAAGAATATGCCAAAAAGGATGTCTTAACAGAAATAGCAGACTCTACTTGTTTAGTCAACAGATTTGTGAAAGCCTGCACAATTTTATTCTTACCAAGAAAAGTGGCTTTACTGTCCAATTCTTTTCTCATAACCTTTATTTTATCAACATTGTTTATATACATTGATATATTACATAGTTCAAGTATTATTATTTCTTGCTTGAATCTTAGAGATATAACTTGTAAAAACAGCTTTACTAAGATACACTTCATATACAAAACAATTTACCCATTTAAACTGTACAAACCAATGGCTTTTTTTTTTTTTTTTTTTTTGGTCAGTCGTAGGGCCTGAGCTCTGAGCCTGGGAGCTCTTCAGCTCAAGGCTAGCGGTCTACCACTTGGCTTTTTCTGCTTATGTGGTGCTGAGGAATTGAACCCAGGGCCTCGTGCATGCAAGGCAAGCACTCTACCACTGAGCCACCTTCCAAGCCCCTCCAATGGCTTTTAATGTATTCTCAAATTGTGAGTCCACTCCACACCAATTTTAATAACGCACTATACATTCTCCTAGTTACACATCTATGTGACTATAATCTGCTCTCTGTCTCTATAGATTGGCCTACTCTGGATATTCCCTATAAAGTAAAATCTATAATCTGTGATCTTCTGAGATTGGATTTTTCCATTTAACATAATGCTTTCAAGGTCCATCTATACTTCTGCAAATATAAATACTTCATGTCTTTTTATTAATAATATGTCATTATATTAATATATTATATGTCATTTTCCATTATTTAGCTACTAGATATTTGGGCTATTTTATTTTCTAGGTATTATGAATAATATTACTATGAACATTTGTATTACAAGTTTTGGTTTTTTTGTTTTTTGGGGTTTTTTTTTGTCAGTCATGGGGCCAGAACTCGGCCTGGGTGCTGTCCCTCAGTTCTTCAGCTCAAGGCTAGCACTCTACCACTTGAGCCACAACACCACTTCTGACTTTTTCTGCTTATGTCGTGCTGAGGAATCGAACCCAAGGCCTCATGCATGCAGAGCAAGCACTCTACCATTGAGTCACCTTCATAGCCCCTGTATTAAAAGTTTTTGGGGGGACAGGGGTGGGGACGTCGAGTTGTGGGGTGTGAACTCTGGGCCTGGGCACTGTCCCTCAGCTCTTCAGCTCAAAGCTAGCGCTCTACCACTTGGGCCACAGCGCCACTTCCGGCTTTTTTTTTCTGCTTATGTGGTGCTGAGGAATCGAACCCAGGGCCTCATGCATGCAAGGCAAGCACTCTACCACTGAGCCACCTTCCCAACCCTACAAGTTTTTGGGTTTTTTTTTTTGTTGTTGTTGTTTTGGGTCCGGTCATGGGGCCTGAACTCTGGGCCTGGGCGCTGTCCCTCAGCTCTTCAGCTCAAGGCTAGCACTCTACCACTTGAGCCACAGCGCCACTTCCGGCTTTTTCTTTTTGCTTATGTGGTGCTGAGGAATCGAACCCAGGGCCTCTGGCATGCAAGGCATGCGCTCTACCACTGAGCCACCTTCCCAGCCCCAACCCTACAAGTTTTTATGGGCACACGTTTTATTTCTTTTGGGCCTATCTTTAGTCATATAGAAACTATGTTTAACCATTTAAGAAATTGTACTGGGCATGAAATTGCAGAGCTTCTGCATGGCAAAGGACATAGCTAACAAGATCAATAGAAAGCCCATGGATTGGGAGAAGATCTTCACTAGCCATACAACGGACAAGGGTCTCATATCTAAAATATACCTGGAACTCAAAAAATTAAATCCCCCAACAACAAAATCTCAAAGAAACAACTGCCCAATAAATAAGTGGGCTAAAGACTTAGAGAAAAACTTCTCTGAAGAGGAAAGAAGGATGGCCAATAGACACATGTTGAAATGCTCAACCTCCCTAGCCATAAAAAAAATGCAAATCAAAACAACATTGAGATACCACCTCTCTCCAGTTAGAATGGCTATAATCAAGAACTCTAATAACAACAGATGTTGAAGGGGATCTGGCCAAAAGGGAACCCTATTGCATTGTTGGTGGGAGTGTAAACTTGTTCAACCACTTTGGAAAGTAGTATGGAGGTTCCTCAGAAGACTCCATATAGAGCTCCCCTATGACCCAGCAATCCCACTTTTGGGCATTTACCCAAATGATCACAAACAAGAGCATACTAAAGCTAGCAGCACAACTATGTTTATTGCAGCATTATTTGCCATAGCTAAGATATGGAACCAAGCCGGATGCCCCTCAGTAGATCAATGGATCAAGAAAATGTGGTATATATACACAATGGAATTCTATGCCTCCATCAGAAAGAATGACATTGTCCCATTTGTTAGGAAATGGAAAGACTTGGAAAAAATTATATTAAGTGAAGTAAACCAGGCCCAAAGAAACATAGGTCCCATGGTTTCCCTTATTTGCAATGACTAGTATATGTCTGAAACAAGCAGAAACGTCAGATAAGTTGATGTTAGGCGAAATGAACCCCAAGATAAGGACTCAAATATTTTTTCTTTCTTGTGATTGTTTCTAACATATTTATAAGATGATTTCTTTGTTGCTTTATATGTCCCTCCCCCACAACATAACCCCTGTTTTCACTGTATTTGATGCTGGTATAATTTGTGGAGGGGAAGGGAAAAAACAAATCGTTTAGATAGGGATACAGATTGACCCATTGCAACAATGAGATGTACAAGACATTATGTCAAAAAACGAACTTTACAATTTTGGTGCGGGGGGGGGGGGGGAGATGGGAGGTGGGAAGGGGGGAGTAGTGGTGGGGGAGAATGGGAAGGGATAGGAAGGGGAAACAAAGGAGGAGGCAACAATGCTTGATAAGAAATGTACTCATTACCTTGTCCATGTAATTGTAACCCCTCTGTATGGTATTTTCACAATAAAAATAAAATAAAATAGAAATTGCCCTGGGCTGGGAAGGTGGCTCAGAGGTAGAGTGCTTGCCTTGCATGCATGAGGCCCTGGGTTTGATTCCTCAGCACCACATAAGCAGAAAAAGCTGCAAGTGGAGCAGTGGCTCAAGTGGTAGAGTGCTTGTCTTGAGCTGAAGAGCTCAGGGACAGCGCCCAGGCCCAGAGTTCAAGCCCCGGGACCAACCAAAGAAAGAAAGAAAGAAAGAAATTGTCCAACTATATTATTAAGGCACTTATACTTCCAGAAGTGTATGAAAGTTTTACTTTCTTCACATTCTTACCAACACTTATTATTGCCCATTTTTTAAGTTATAGTCATGTGGAATGTTCAGTGGTATCTCATGATGGTTTTGATTTGCATTTCTCTCATAATTGTTTGCATTTCTCCAATAGCATCTTTTTATATGTTTATTGGCTGTTTGTATATGTTCCTTGGAGAAATATATATTTGTATCTTTCATTCATTTTTATTGAGTTTTTTGGTCTTTCATTATAACTTACCTTTGATATCTATTTTAAAGGATGGTCAGCATGTAAAAACTCACTATTCAACTAGTGTATGTTGATCGCCTGTAATTTAAGTTTAGGGCAGACCCATATGGGCAGAAACAAGAAAACTACGCTTACACTTACCAGAGCGATGAAATGTGAGACAAATAAGCTGGTAGAGAAAATAAGCTAGTAGAGGAAATCAATGTAGAAAATCAGAAACAGCTTCATGGAGATGTTTATATTTGCAGCAGGTATGAGGAATTTTGTAAGACAGAGGTAAGGGAGAGTCTTTCAGGCAGAGAGAATAGCACAAAGGGGACACAGGGACACTGATGTTCAAAGGCATGATAAAAGAACAGTAAGTCCTTTTGGCAGGCAAAGAGTGGAATAAGTAAAAGAGTAGCTGATGAGACTGGGGGAACTTGAATGTAAACACATTTTGGAGGTTTCAGTGTCAGGTTGAGGGAGACATCTATGTTCAAATCTCTAACTAGAGGTAATTTATAGCCCCAGAAGAAATCTGGAATGTATAGAGATACTTGAGGTTATCACAAATGAGAATGCTAATGGCAATGGGTAGAGACCAGAGACAATGCTAAATATCCACAAATCTCTCCAGATCCCACAACAAAGAGTTATCTGTCCTCAAATATGAATAGTGCCACAGTGAGTCCTATGATTTCAGCTTGTCACCTTGAGAGAATTCTACTGCAGTCACAAGAGAGGGACCCCAGCAGAGCCCAGGACATTGACTTCAATTCATTCCCCACCCCCATCCTTCTTAAGAATTCGGTTGAAGCCAAGGATTGGTTGGCTTATGTCTGTAATCCTAGCTACTCTGGAGGCTGAGATCTAGAGCATTTTGATTCAAAGGCAGTCTGGGCAGAAGAGTCTTTGAGACTCTTAGCTCCAGTTAAGAACTAAAAAGCCAATCTGGAGACATGAATCAAGTGGCAGAACACCAGCTATGTGCAAGCAAGCCAGGTGAGAGCAAAAGATCTTGAGTTCAAGCCCTAGTGTCAGCAACAAAAAATTGAAAAAAAAAATCAAATTATACACTTAGAAGTATGTAGTTTGTTGTGAATCCAGTATACTTCAAGAAATTTGTTTTTTAAAAGTATATAATTCCAGGGGCTGGGAAGGTGGTTCAGTGGTAGAGCACTTGCCTTGCATGCCTGAGGCCCTGGGTTTGATTCCTCAGCACCACATAAGCAAAAAGAAAAAAGCCGGAAGTGGCGCTGTGGCTCAAGTGGTAGAGCGCTAGCCTTGAGCTGAAGAGCTGAGGGACAGCGCCCAGGCCCAGAGTTCAGGCCCCACGACCAGACCCCCCCCCCAAAAAAAAGTATATAATTCCAAGATTCAGGAAAGTTTGAGATTTTAAATAATGTAAGGACATTTTCCCCCCTAGGGTTAGACTGAGGTCTTTTACCTGCTACCTCCTTGACTGTGATAAATCATTGAAATTATAAAATTATCAGTGATAAGCTTACTTATCCAGCCTACCTCATCTTGTATTATTCTATGATTATTACTTCAGAAAGTGTGTGTTCGGTTATGAAGGTAGCGAGATGAAAGCAGAAAGAGATAAAAGAGCTTAAAGATAAACAATGATAGATCAAGAACATTATTTTCTCATACAAAAAACAATGCACTACATTCTACAAAAGATGTTTTATGGCTACACTCTTACTGAGCATCTCCTTGCAAACGTCAGCTCCTAAAGATAGAAATCACATTATTTATGAGTGTTTCACAGAGCATCTGGGGCCTAAACACACTATTTGATGAGAATGAGTAACTGCCAACCCAATCTTGATTGTGCTCTCAAAATCTATTTAGCTATTTTGCAGCTGCTTGAAACAAGTGTGGCCTTCTAGGGTTCTAAAAAAAGGAAAATGAGCAAACATGACCAACTTTTTTTTTAAACACCATCTGAATATCACGAGGTTTACTTTCTGTAAATGTGCTTTAAGATTCTGAGCCTGTGAGCCTTTGTTTACATTCATATCAGCCTAAGTACTCTCACATTTACGGGCTTTCCTGGAGGTCTGCTGCTGACCTCTTGTGGGTTTTTATCCTATGGTTAAACCTTTGATTAAAGAGAAGTTTATCTAGAATTTGAATTGCTTCAACCAGTCACCTCTAGGTATTATTAATATAATCATGCATTAATCCTAATTCTACTATATTAAAAATGAAGAAGGCTAGGCACCCTGGTGGCTCACACCTGTAATTATAGCTACTCAGGAGGCTGAGATCTGAGGATCACAGTTCAAAGCCAGCCTGGGGGCAAGAAAGCCCATGAGATTCTTATTTCCAATTAGCCACCAAATAAGCCAGAAGTGAAACTGTGGCTCAAGTGGTAGAGTGCTAGTCTTGAGCATAAAAGCTCAGGGATAGTATTCAGGCCCCAAGTTTAAGATGTAGGACAAGCACAAGAAAGAGACAGACAGACAGACTGACTGACTGACTGATGGGGGCGGGGGGGGGGGGGTTGGGGCAGGAGAAGTGAATATTTTGTAGGTTAGGTGAAGATATTAAAGAATGCAATGCTTTTTAAAGTTTATAATTTTGCCAGCATTGGTGGCTCCCACCTATAATCCTAGCCACTCTGGAGGCTGAAATATGAGGATCAAAGTGCAGAGCTAGCCCAGGACTCTTATCTCCAATTAACAAAAATAAATAAACACCGAACTGAAGGTGTGGCTCAAGTAGTAGAGCATCAGCCCTGAGTAAAAAAAAAAAAAAAAAAATCAAATAAGAATGTGAGTCTCTAAATCCTCTAACACTGGCACACATAAAAAAGAAAAATGAAAGTTTCCACTTTTATAGGTAACATGAACAGCTTTTCTCTAATGAATCAGAAACTTCACTTCTCTCTTCCACAATTGGCTTTTTTCTTCTTTGTTCTTGGCACTTTGGAAATAAGTACCTATTGTTAAATATAATTGGAAGATTGCAGACTCTGCCTAAGGCAGTAAATACTCCACTGTATTAGTCAGCTTTCTGCTAACAATTTTGGTTACTGGTTCACAGGTTCCTATCTATGGTGGCTTGGCTCCATTTAAGAAAGGGGTGGAGGATGTGACCAAGGAAAACATCATATTGGGTAGCATGTGGCTTAAGAGGACTACTCACCTCATGGTAGACAGGAACCAAAGAGAAAAGGGCCAAGCTATCAATATTCCCTTCAAAAGCCTGTCTCCAGCCTGTCACCAGTGGCTCACACCTGTAATCCTAGTAGGCTGAGATCTGAGCATCCCCGAACAAAGCCAACCCCCGGGGAAGCGAAGTCGGTGAGACTCATCTCCAATTAACCACTAGAAGAGCAGAAGTGCACTGTGACTCAAATGGTAGAGCACTCGCCTTGAGCTAAGAGGTGAGGGACAGCGATCAGGCCCAGAGTTCAAGCCCCACGACCGACCAAAATAAATAAATAAATAAATATAATTAATTAATTTAAAAAGAAAAAGCATGTCTCCAGTGACCATAACTTCCTTCCACAAGGCCCTAGCTTCTCGAATTTTCACAACTCTGGAACAGTATTTACCAGTTGGGGAACAAGCTTTCAAGACATGAACTTTGGTACACATTTAAGAGCTAAATCATCTACCTTACTGTGTGAACCAGTTGTAGAGACCATGCAAGAGTGGGATCCACATTGTTGATACATAGTGATTATGAGATATAAATGAGATCATATGCATTATATATGTTAGTGTTGCTACATATTTTCTCCATGTCAGTAAGCTCCACCTTTCCCTGTGGACTGCTTTCTCCATTCAGTTTTGGTTGCCCTCCAAGCAGCAATGAGTCTTAAGTCACACCTGTGAAATTCAGTGGCCTGATAGTTTTCCTGTATCCTAACTATCCTAAGCTTTTGGTCTAGCCAACTCACATTTGTGAGAAGAGTTAGACAAAAACTAGAAACTAAACATAAACCCAGAGAAGGGCAACAAACTCCCTGAAGACTTGCCCAAGTGACTGCCTCAAGGCAGATTTTGGGATCTACCTAACACAGATGTGAAATTAACAAGCCTGAGTTCATCTCTGGAACTCAGGAGCAACTCCCATACTGGCCACTGTCTCATTCTCTTCCTCCATGCTACATCCCTACCAGCTCAGAAAAGTATTATTCTTTGTGAACCCAAGGCCTGACAGCTGAGGCATCTATCCCCTGCCTTTTGCACCCAAGAAATGGCAAGCTGAACGTCTACCTTCTTGGTGAAAACCACCACTGAGGCTTCCTCCTACATTTGTTCCTTTCTACATTTTAAATTCATTATCATGATTTATCTCTTACTAATCCATTCATTCACTCAACACAAGTATTTACCAAGCACTTACTATGTGCAGGAAATGTGATGGAAATTCATGTGGCTGTGAACTATCAACACCATTTGGGCAAAATACTTACATTGTTGGGCTAAAAGTCAAATCAAAATAGTTAACTAACTGGATATTATTAAGTATTTTGCTTCCTTCCTATGTTTTATCCTTTTTTCTTATTTTTTAACTTGGATAATAATAGATAAGGTGAAAAGCACAGCAAAGCGCTGTGCTCTTTTTCTTATAGTCTAATACTACAAGGCTGCTCTTGTGCAAATGTGACACATATTATTTAATCAAATTAAAAAGCTTTTATCAGGAATGTGTCTGAATATATTCCAAGCATCATTCATTCCAAAAAGCAAGGCTATTGAACATATTGTAAACTTTTTTATTTGTTTTTATTTGATCAACCTGAAATGCTTAAATAAAAACATAATATACCCTCATCTCCCTGGAAATTTCCTAAACCAAAAGCAAAGAATAAGTAGGTCCTTTCTTGTTTAGAAAAGCTTTAGCTGGGCGCTGGTGGTTCATGCCTTTAATCCTAGCTATTCAGGAGGCTGAGATCTGAGGATCATGGTTCAAAGCCAGCCCGGGCAGGAAAGTCCATGAGACTCTTTATCTCCAATAAACCACTAGAAAAGCAGAAATGGCGCTGTGGCTCAAGCAGTAGAGCACTCGCCTTGAGCTGAAGAGCTGTGGGATAGGGCCCAAGCCCAGAGTTCAAGCCCCACAGCCGATAAAAAAAGGAAAGAAAGAAAGAAAGAAAGAAAGAAAGAAAGAAAGAAAGAAAGAAAGAAAGAAAGAAAGAAAGAAAGAAAGAAAGCAGAAATGCTTTGGGAATAAAAATACTGCCTTCATGCATTTTCAAGCAATAAAATAAAAATTTTAAGTATCTTCATGGTATCAAAAATTTTTTATACTAAATTTCTGTGATTGACTAGTTTGAAATAGCTAGGAAGTGGGACCCATTAGCCTTCTTATGATAAAAGTTTTTAAATACCTGATAATATATATTAATTGCTAAAAAAATCGAAAACACAAGCATGAAGAAAATAAAATTATTTACACTGCTGGAGAAGTGCTCTACCACTGAGCTATACCCAGCTTATAATAAGAAAAAAATGGGCTGTTAGCACCTATAATTCTACTGCTTATGGAACACCATAAGAATACATTCTTCTAGATCTGAGTTAAGAAACCTCTAGTTTATCGAAAATTTGTGTGAAATATTTGTGTTTATTAGCCCTAAGGATAGGACTTTGCCATCATGCCTTCAACGTAATGGTAAAATCAGATAGAAGAATAGTAATGTAGAACAGGCAGTCTGTTCAGAGAAAATTCATTAAGCACCTTTCTTAATGAAACTATTAAAATGAGGGAGAAAAATAACTTAACAAAAGATAACTTATTACCAGGGCAATATATGCTTTTATTGCCTTAATAACTATATTACTTGGTGATAATACTTTTATTCAAGAATGGTCTATCTTTAGTAAGTGCTAGGATGGGAAGAGCTGGCATTTGTTGCAATACTTCAGGGCATTATAGATGCTCAATTGAAGTGTAAATTTCCAGCTAAGTTTACAGCTCAGCAAAGAATTCAGGAAACTCAAACCCTAAATTTTGTTCTAGAGATTTTGAAGTTTAATGTTATTATGACTATCTCACATGCCAAGTAAATCCAATGGTGTCAAGTTACACTCATGGGGATAGAGTAAAACTGCTATCACCAGTTTATTCTGAGTTAGAACAAGAAAATCACATACTTCACTGCTTTAAAAGAGACAGACAAAACTAACAATATATTTTAAGAGACATACTAATGTCAGTACTGAAAAAATGAAAGCAACTTGATCTCTATATATTAATGTCAATATGCCAATGAATATCCAACTATAAGGATAACATAAAAAATGGAAAAAGGATATCTAAGCAGGTGCTCTATCACTTGAGCCACAACTCCAGTCCAGCTTGTTTGCTGGTTATTTGTGGAAAAGGAGTCAGTCTCTCAGATGTTTGTGCCCAAACTGGCTTTGAACTTTGTTGCTCAGATCTCAGCCTCCTAAGTAGCAAGGATTACAGGTGTAAGGTACCAGTGCCTGGCCTAATCATGGCTTTAAAGTCTAGACAAAATTAAATTTGGTCAAAGGCTAAAAAATATTTAACTACCAATCTAAACTAAGCTTAATTACATACATATTCCTAAGTTATTTCTGAGAGCTCCAATACAACCTGGCTAATACTCTGGATTTTTTTTTTTAACCTAAGAGTTTAAGGACAGAGGTATTTTAGGACTCTAAGCCTATACTGGCATGTGTATAGGTAATTATATTCTGTGGGATGTAAAACATGATTCCTTGATCTTTTGATAACACTAAGACCAGCTAAATGAGAGCCTCAGTGAAAGCCATAATTCCAAGTTTCCTTCCTTTGATTTTTTGAGGGAGGTCTAAATCTCACCATGACTTTTTCATTGTTTAGGCCTTATTGTATTAAAGGGCCAGGGCAGCCTGATAAGAGCAAAGGAAAGGCTGACCACATTTTGGAGGAGGCAGCATGGATTTCCTCCAAAATCAGCACAGGGACCCACCCTGGGAGCCTGGAACCATGGGAATTTCCTACTGAAGAATATACTAGCCTATAGCTTAGTATGCACCTAAGATTGATGGAGCAGAAAGCATTCTCTAACTCTAGGTAAAAATCAGATCCCACAAGTTAGAAGTTCAGGTGAATTTCTCTATGTAACGATAGCAGCATTTTGTCAAGGAGACTCATAGACTACATGGAGAGAAGAGGCTTTCTCCTGTAACTGCAATGAACTGTGAAGAATCAAAATTCTATGCCAGAGGAGAGCAACCATACAAAGGCTAAGAAGAAAAAAAAAGTCTTTGAAGTCACTTCTGAAAACCGATGAATGTCACATATTATGCTCACAGGATATCCTATCCAAAAGGATTTGCTTCTCTCCACTGTGCCTGCAGCTGTGACTGTCACATTCTTGGGGTAAAACTATGTTCCATGTCCACTTAAGCCTGTTCTACTTATGAAATCTACCAACCACAAATATGTAGCCACTGGAACATCGTGACTCCCCATCACTACCATAAAAACACTTTGGATACCACTTGATTTATTAACATGGTGAGTGATTCTATTAAAACAATTTTCAACATGGGGTGGCTTTAACCTCCTTTGATTTTTTTTTTTAATCTAAATCTCACCATTACCAGGAGACTGGTAATGTCTCACCAGGGAACATTTGACAATGTCTGGAAATATTTTTATTATATAACGGGGAAAGAGTTGCTATTGACATCCAATAGTAAGGACCAGAGACATTACTAAACATCCTACACAACATAGAACACACACACAGAGTGAGCAAGAGAGAGAGAGAAATTATTTCACTCTATATGTCAATCATGATTCGGTTGAAATACTCCTAAATAGTTGTATTTTTTACAACTGTTCTGTGGAAATGGGCATGTGTGTAGCTAGGTTAGAGTGGAGTAGGAATGTACTTATTTGTTCCCATATTTCTCCACTTCCCCCAACATCCTCCTCTCTACCTTTTTATACAAAGTCCCCATTCTACTTTTATCTGTATGACTTTCTACTTAAAGACAAAAAGGGTCACTTTTAGCACAAAAAAGGTGTGCCTTTTTTCCAGGAGCCAAATGGCAAGGGCTAACTTTTCAGGGGACTCCAACTATTTTGATGAATTGAGCTTCTCTAGCTAGGGAGGGACAAACAACTCAGATAATGGTCTCTGCAGCTGTTTGGGAGGCTTGAGTGGTGAGTTTGGTTTGTTTGTTTGTTTGTTTTTGTTCGGGGGGAGGGGCTATAGGTTAGATGCCCTGATTACATCAGCTCATGCATTTAACCAAACAAAATGCCTCATTCTTAAAGTGATCAGAGAACTAGATCAACTTGGAAGGAAACATGAAACCATGGGAAAGGAGGTAAGACTGACTATATAATCATGTTTTGTTTTCTCAGAAAAATTAGTCTTGCAATGCCAAGGCCACCTGCTGAAGTCCAGAGAAAGAAATACCAGATGAAGATAAAAATGCCAATGAAGATACAATGAGAGAAATTTACAAACTAGAAACAGAGGCTGTGAGTCAGGTTTCTATACCTGTCTCCTCATCACCTCTAAAAATTTAGGCTCTGCCCATATTCATACTGTCAGAGGATAATCTCCAATGTTTAACTTCTACTCACCACTGGATACCAGTACTCTGACAACGCACTCATACCTCAGTGTGTGAATTTGCAGCTCTATACTGAGGTAACAATATAGAGGGATGATTGAGTTTGAAAGCAGATTGACCTGATATGCATTTATCTGGTCTCATCCTTTGTCAAGGAGTATATGTTCCATTCTACATGGGTGGATGATAGAGACTGTAATATAAGAACCAAGCATATGATAAGTAGAACAGCATAAATAAATATTATCTATCACAATGCTTGAAGGTCCCCCTTAGAGATCCAGTCCTTCCTTGGTTCTTATATACTCCAGCTACAGAAGGAAGTGAGGGTTTTTTTCACACTTGAGGATTCTGTGTCCTGCACCCATTTCTTTATTGTGTTGTTCCTTCTGTGGAAAACACTTTTCATCCTTATCCCCACCTTTGAATTTCTATTTATTAAAATTAGGCTGGGGGCATGAGGGTCAAAAGGAAGGCTACAGACAAATGGAGAGGGGGAGAGTGGGAAAATGCAATAATTATATTTAATGTATATGTGTGAAAATGGAACTACATAATTTGTGAGTATCTGGGATTTGGGGAAAGATGGTGAAGAATGATGGACGTAATAACGTTGATCAAGATGCATTGTACTTAAAAACTGATCTGTTGAAAAATATTAGGCCCAGGTAACACTTTTATGAATGTTTCCTTTCAATTCTGTTTCTGCACCTCTATAGTATCCAGTTTATAACATCATCATTATGCCTAAGACATTTCCACATCCATTCATATTTCCTCATTTAGTTAAATTTCCAGTGGATCTCAAAAATTTAGTGATTCCCTTGCCCTGTGAACATCTGAATGCATGATCCTCCTGCCTCATTCTCCTCATTGGTTACCAGCAGTACTCTGAAATTTTTTGATTCAGTAGTTGTAAGGTAGGCCCAGAAGGCTGTAAGTAAAACTTTCCCTAGTGATTTTTTTTCATTATACATTTTTCCAGGTTTATTGGAGTGGAGTTGACATACTTAAAATTGCACATTTAAGGTGTACAATGTTCAGTGTGGGTAACCATTCCCATAATCTAGCTAACTAACATATCCATCATCTTACACAGTACTCTTCTGAGTGTGTGGTAAGAATATTTAAATTAGCTAGTCGCCTGTGGCTCACACCTGTAATCCCAGCTACTCAGGAGGCTGAGATCTGAGGATCGAGGTTCAAAGCCAGCCCAGGCAGGAAAGTCCGTGAGACTCTTATCTCCAATAAACCACTAGGAAACCAGAAGTGGCACTGTGGCTCAAGTAGTAGAGCTCTCGCCTTGAGCTGAAGAGCACAGGGACAGCGCGGAGGCCCAGAGTTCAAGCCCCACAACCAACAACAACAACAAAAAAAATTAAATTTTACTTTCTTAGTAAATTTCAAGTGTATCATTTATAATTAATAACAATTGTTAAAAATCTAGAGACACTAGGTCTCCAGACACTTTTTTCTTATAACTGAAAGTTGGTATACTTTGGTCAACATCTCCCCCTTCCTCTGCTTCCAAACTCTATTTTATTCCCTGTTTAAGCTCAACATTTTTTTAGAATCCACATATTAGTGATATCATACAACCTTTGTCTTTCTGTGATCCCTGGTGATTATGATGGTAGTAGTACCTACTAACCACAGGAAAGTACTTAGCTTTATCTTACATTCCAAGCTCCTTTACACTCCAGGCTAGAAGCCAACTTTAATTCATCTTTATCCCCCTACCCCTGCCCAGGACCTAACACAGGGAAACTTCCTGCTTCACAAAAGTTGTTTAGTGAATAAGCCTTAAAACATGTATAAATAGAAAGCAAAACTTCAGTAAGATTCTTAATGTGAAGCTGAGAGTAGGAAAGTAGGAAAAGAAATTATAAAGCAGGATGACAGATAAGCTCCCAATTGCTTCACATTTTGCCAAGTACTACACAAGTTCTCCTTTATTTTCAGCATCAACTTCCCAAACTAAGCTTCCCTCTGCCCACTACGTCTAGGTCACACCAATCAGCCACCAATGGGCTTTTTGTTTGTTTGTTTGTTTTTGTTTTTTTGCTTGTCGTGGAGCTTGAACTCTGGGCCTGGGCACTGTTCTGAGCTCTTCAGCTCAAGGCTAGCTCTCTACCACTTGAGCCATAGCACCCACTTCCAGCTTTTTCTGTTTGTGGTGCTGAGGAATAGAACCCAGGGCCTCATGCATGCAAGGCAAGCGCTCTACCACTGATCCACCTTCTCAGCCCCCACCAATGGGCTTTTATATCATCTTTATACTTTATTCCATCCCATTCCACCACCTTTCTAGTAATATAATCAGAAAGGTGTGCTTGTGTTGCATGATTTCCTATACTTTTTTATCATCTACACTTGTTTTATAGATTTGAGGTATAGATGACGCACAAAAAGTATATATATTGAATATGTAAAGGTTGATGAATTTGGATATATCCATATGTCCCTGATACCATCACCACAACCAAAGTACTCAATATATCCACTTTTTTTCTTGTCCTTTTTGTTTGTTCAGTTGGTTGGTTGGTTGGTTGGTTTGTTGGTTGGCTGGCTTTGGTTAGAATACTCAGCATGAGATCTATCATCTTGCCCTATTTTAAAGCGTGCAATACAATATTACTAACTATAGGTACTATACTACATAGCAGATCTCTAGAGCTCAAAGATCATCTACTCTGAAACACCATACTTCTTTTAGACATCTGCTAAGAAGAGTCTACCTTCATATAACTATCAGATTCAGGAAAGAAATATAGATTTAAATTTGTAACTCTAAGTCTCAGATGTAGTTCATTTGGTATAGATGTTAGCCAGATTGGAAAAAAAAGATGTGTGGGGGGGGGGGGGGTCAAATATGAGTTGGTCAAGGCTTTCTCATTTCCTATTAAGGCAAAATGGGTTTGATTCTTTGTTCTGGTGTTTCCCATCTTGATTCAGTATGCACTGTGAATATTCTTCCATTCAGTCCTCAGGGTCAAAGTGTTCTGTGTTAGTGGAAAGCTCTTTTGTGTGATGTTAACAGCTTGGTTACCAATATAGTGGTGTAGCAAAACATTTCATTTTGGGAGGTCTTGGTACCACATGTCACCACCACTAAGAAAAAGAACTTCATATCTCCAACACACACACCAAACTCTGACATCCCCATTGTCCCCCAATACATATCTTTCCAAATGTTTCATCTAAAAAGTTCTTCACTTTAATACTTTTTAAAAATAACTTTTGTATTTTGGAATAATCTTAAATGTATAGAATAGTTGAAAAGAAACTACAAAGATTCCATCTATACCCTTTCTCACTTTCTCCTAATGTTATATAATCTTGGTCTATTTGTCTAAACCAGAAGATGAAAACCTAAAGTAGCCTGCAGACCAAATCCAGCCTATTGTCTGTTTATACAGGGTCTTCAAGCAATGGTATAGTAGTGCCCCTTACACACAATTTCAGTTACACATAATCAACCACAGTTTGAAAATGGAAAGATGCTACAAATAAGTTATTCATGTTTTAAACTGTATGCTGTTCTGAGTCGCATGATATATCTGGGGCCACCCCACCATGTCTCAACCAGTCTGTGAATCATCCCTTTGGTCAGCCTATTTTTACTATATGTCTTACCCTCTCTCTAGTCAATTAACAGTTGTCAAGGTTATCAGATGGACTTATGGTATCACAGTGCTTTTGTTCAAATAACCCTTATTTTACCTATGAATGGCCCCCAAACCATTCATAATGCTGACAATGTTATTACAGTACATTGTTTGTTATAATTTCTATTTTCTTAGCCATTATTAATCTCTTTTTTGGGGGGGTCCAGTCGTGGGGCCTGAACTCTGGGCCTGGGTGCTGTCCCTCAGCTCTTCAGCTCAGGCTAGTGCTCTACCACTTGAGCCACAGCGCCACTTCCGGCTTTTTTCTTTTTTGCTTATGTGGTGCTGAGGAATGGAACCCAGGGCCTCAGGCATGCAAGGCAAGCACTCTACCACTGAGCCACCTTCCCAGCCCCTTATTAATCTCTTATTATACCTAATTTACAAATTAAGCTTTATCATCTTATATTTGTATTGGGAAAAACCATAGTGTGCGAAGGGTTCAGTATTCCCTATGGTTTCAGGTTTTAGATATTACTGGATAAGAAAAGACCACTATATTCATACATATATATATGGATATATATGCAATACTAGGATTCGAACTCCGGACTTGCTAGGCTGGTGCTCTTATCACTTGAGTTATGCTTCCAGACCTGTTTTTGGCTGGTTATTCTTGAAAGAGCATCTCACTTCCTACTGGAATACAACAGCAACCTACCTATTTTAAGCTTCCCATTGTTACTGTGAGGATGGGAATGCCCCTGGCCTAGCTTCCCTGGTAGGAGGTGAACTCTCACAGACTTTCATGGGCAAAGCTGGCCTGGAACACAGACCCTCCAAAATTCAAGTCTCCCATGCAGCTTGGGCTGACAGGTGCTAGACACTGCACCCAGCTGTGAGTTAAGAAGGGGTCTCACCAACTTTCCTGCCCTAGCTGGCTTTGAGTTGTGATTCTCCTGTTCTCAGCCTCTTGAGTAGTCTCACTGGCACCTGGCTGTATTCATGATTTTTTTGTGTGCTAGTCTTGGGGCTTGAACTCAGGGCCTGGGTGTTGTCCCTGAGCTTTTGTGCTCAAAGCTGGTGCTCTACCACTTGAACCACAGCCTTGCTTCTGGCCTTTTTGGTAGCTAATTGGAGATAAGAGTCTCCTAAACTTTCCTGCTTGGACTGGCTTTGAACCATTATCCTCAGAAGTCAGCCTCCTGAATAGCTAGGAATACAGACATGAGCCACCAGTGCTCAGCTCTGTCTGTATTCCTATTTTTAACGATCAAAAGAAATCTATAATTAAGACAGGAAAATGACATGCAAATTCAAATATCATCTCCTGTAAAGTTTTATTGGAACACAATCATGCTCATTCTTTCATATATTCTGGTTGCATTAGATCCACCTTCGCAGAGTTAAATACACACATCTGAGACCATCTGAGTTTTATTTACTACCTGGGCTTTTGTAGAATTTTGCTGACTGCGATTACAAACAACAGCAAGCAAGCAAGAAAGAGTACTGTTACTTTACTGTTAACCAAACTGAGGGCCTCATAGCACTAGTTTTCCATTAATGTTTCCGAATTCTATCCTGGGCCTACAATTGCCACTTAGCAACTGCTTTTGTACAATGGCCTCTGTTTACTGATGCACAGGTGCACGCTAGTCCTACTTTGGAAAACATCCCTGTCTAACCAATAGGTTTCAGCTGGCCACTCGGGGCGGCCTGTGTTTCTGTTGTTTGTTAGGGTTGTTTACGTGTTTTACACAATAGGCAGGCAACCGAATACAAACATCTGGGCTAGGCATGCCGTGAACTTGAAAGTAGTCAGAGATCCTTGAGAAAAGGGGGCTCCGATGACTGAGCGATTCTTCCCGCGGCCCCGCCACGTCCCTACTCCAGCCCGCCGTCCTTTGTCTCCGAGTCCCGGAGCCTGGCCTGTGAACACTGAGCTCAGCCTTTCACCCGGCCGCGCCAAGCGCCGGCGAGCTGGAGAGGGGGACGGGCGGGCGGGCGGCGTCCGGTTGCTAGGCAACCGCTTGACAGGCAGCTCCCCGTGGCCGCCGGGACGCAGCCGCAGCCGCACCAGCCAGTCTGCGCCCGGGAGCCTGTGGCCTGATTTCCCCCCATCCATTGTTGTACGGAACACAAAAGGCCGCTCTGCCGGTTTGGTCACCGCTCCTGCGTCGAATTTCTCATCAGGCCATTCTTTGGACCGGAGCTTTTGTGAGCGTCCGTGGGCTGGGATGCTCACCCGGGGTCGTCAGCGGCGGGCTGGTGGTGGCTGGAGGTCGCCCTCCCGTCCCCAGGTCCACCCGCCTTCCGCCTTTGTTCCGATCAGCGGGCAGCCGGCTCTCCGGCTGGCCTTCTGGCTGGTCCGAGATCACTCGGGCGGTAGTCCCCGGTACCCACGCCCTTCATCTGAAAGTGAGCCCGCGCATCAGCCCCCAGGCCTGCTCCGCCATCGCTTCTGATCTCTTTCCCCACCGTCGTCCCCCCCCCCCCCCCCAAGCCCCAGGCCCCTGCCACGAATGCCCGGTAGCCATGGAAGTCAAACTGGAGGACCGAAGGGCAGTTTTCTGTGGGTATCGGCCAAACTCTCAAAAGAGAACGAAGTCCTGGGAATTCTCCAGTGCGCCTCCTGTCTGGCCATCCAGTCTGACTCTGAGAAAGGGGTCGCATTAAGTCACCGTCTTCTTACTCCGTGATCCATGGCTCCACTTTTGTGTTTGCATTATGGGAGTTCCTTAGTGAAGTGGAAAAACACCTTTTTAAAATGTTGACCCGCCAGCAATTGCCTGTAAACGCTGAGAGAGGTCTCCTTCCAAAGGAAAAACACCCCAGCCTGTGGGTTCATTTGTCTTCGACAGTGTACCGCGGACAAAAACATTATTAGGTCAGCTATTTGATCTCCCATTTTACTTGCAGATGAGGAAGTAAATGAAAGTAATACGGGGCTTATTAGCCTTAAAAAAATAAATAATAATACTACTAATGTGAAATGACTGCTGTTAGCCTAAGTTCCCAAGTGTGGGCTACACCTACATCTCCATCCAGAGCAGGGGTGTGAGCGCAGGTGTCTGCCCGGGTGGGATTCTATGTGTACCGGTGCGTGTACAACATCCTGCCATCTCCTTGTATTTTTTTTCCTCTTTCTTTTTTGGTCGATTGTGAGGCTTGAACTCAGGGCCTGGGCACTGTCCCTGAGCTCTTTGGCTCAAGCACTCTACCACTCTGAACCACAGCCCCACTTTCGGTTGTTAAGTGGTTAATTGGAGATAAGGGTCTAAAGGGGACTCTTCTGCCTGAGCTGGCTTCGAACCACAATCCTAAAATCTGAGTAGCTAGGATTACAGATGTGAGCCACAGGCTCCTGTTCCTTGTATTTCTTGTAATATTTATTTCCTATCCCTCCCCACCCCTGATAATGCTGTTAAATCCTTGGCCCAGTGAAGTAGGATAGGCCATAAGAGAGATTTAAACTGTATATTTTAACTTAATAATTCAGAACCCATATTATGGAGGAGACAAAAAGAAAGCCAAAAAATATGGCCTATCTTATCTGTTGTTTGCTTTGAGGTTTTTGTTTGTTTTGGCCAGTCTAGGGCTTGAACTCTGGGCCTGGGTGCTGTCCCTGAGCTCTTCAATTCAAGGATAACAATCTACCACTTGAACCATAATGCCACTTCCGGTTTTCTGGTGATTAATTGGACATAAGAGGCTCATGGAGGTTCCTGACCTGGCTGGCTTTGAACTGTGATCCCCAGATTTCACCTCTTGAGTAGCTAGGATTACAGGTGTGAGCCACCAGCGCCCGGCTGCTTTGAGTTTTTGTTTGGGGGGTAATACTAGGGTTTAAACTCAAGGCCTTGCACTTGCTAGGTAGATTACCACTTGAGCCATTCCAGCAAACCTTTTTTTACTGGTGGTTTTCCAGAGATAGGCTCCTGCTCTAGGTCTGAGATACAGCTGAGAAGACAGGCCCTGCCCAGCCATTGATGGAGATGGGGTTGACACCATTTTTTTTGTTGTTTTGTTTTTTGGCCTAGAACTATAATCCTCAGATTGCTGCATCCAAGTAGCTAGTTTGCAGGCTTGAGCTAATGAACCAAGCCTGCTTTAACTTTTTAAACTTAGTCTATACTCTGCTTCACATAAATCAGTTAAGCCAGAATGGTGTACAAATATTTGTCAATTGATGTGACAAAGGCACCGGCCCTTCAGAACAGATCCCTGCCAGTAGCCTACATGAAGGTGAACCAGTAGATCCTTGTTCTGACCACTACTGAGATTATTGCCCAGTGTTAGGCAAGTGGGTGGGTGAAAGAGAAGTTCTGGAGGCAAAAATGTCTTTTCCTTGAGACATTTATTGCTTGGTTAAAAAATAAAAATGAGGCCGAGCGTTGGTGGCTCACGCCTGTAATCCTAGCTACTCAGGAGGCTGAGATCTGAGGATCATGGTTCAAAGCCAGCCCAGGCAGGAAAGTCCATGAGACTCTTATCTCCAATAAAACCACTAGAAAACTAGAAGCGGCGCTGTGGCTCAAGCGGTAGCGCGCTTGCCTTGAGCTGAAGAGCTGAGGGACAGCGCCCAAGCACAGAGTTCAAGCCCCACGACTGACCAAAAATAAAAAAATAAAAATAAAAATAAGCTGGGTATTGATGGAATATATCTGTAATCCTAACTACTCAGAAAGGTGAGACCTGGAGGGTCACAATTCAAAGCCATCTCAGACCTGCATCTCCAAATAACCAGCAAAAAGTTGGACTGTAGATGTGGTTTCAGTGGTAAAGTACCAGTCATGAGCAAGAAAGCGAAGCAAGAGCACAAGGCTAAGTTCAAGTCCTGGTACTGGCACTAAACAAATACACAAAATAGATAAGTAAAAATATTATACATGAAATGATCTCAAGTACTAGGAGATAAGATTAACTCTTTTGAAGCTTGGAATTATCTCTTTAAAGATAATAGCTAAATGTTCACAAAAACGTTATAAAAATTATCGGTGTTGCTAATTATCTCCATTTTACATACAGAGAAACTGAATCATTAGAGTCTTCTTTACCTGGCTTTTTCTACTTTTTTTTTTTGAGACATGGTTTCATATGTAATCCAGGCTGGCTCTGAACTCACCTTCCCCCCAAGTACTAGAATTACAGACATAAGCTTTATACAATTTTTATATATGTAGGCTACATTTATTAATTGTCTGCAGTGTTTCCAGATATGGTAGACCATGCATACAAATGACCATATTTTAGAAATAGGATTGAACTGCCATGTATAGTCCAAATAAGAGAAAGAAATGCTATGGGCTTAGAAGCACCTAGGACAAAGACTACAAGAAGAAAGCTAGAATGATGGTAATAATAGTTTCAGTGACCTAGCAAACACAAACCAGAATAAGTAGATTTTTCACAAAAAGAAAAAGAATGGCAGGTTTATAGGGCCTCAAGTCTTAACCACAGACCAGAGGTGACAGTTAGGTAATTCGTCCTTTAAAACCAGCAGATGAAGAAAGAAATTATGTAATAGGCACTTGGGAAAGAGTCTTGGCCACTGCTGTATGTAGGGTATGTGAGACAGAAAAATCCAAATTGGTGGAGGTTTCGGTGGTAAAACTATAGAAGTTTCTTTTTCCTTTTTTTTTTCTTTTATAGATCTGAGACCAGGACTTAAACCTGGAACCTACTCCTTTTGCTCATTGGCTAGCACTCTACCACAGAGCCATGCCTCCAACTCCAGAAGTTTGTTATTTAAAAAAAAAAAAAAAAGTAGACTCCATGGGTTAGCTCAGCAGCACAAAGTGCATAACTCACCCTGGAATAGTTTATTGACAGAGAATTTAAACTACTAAATAAAATTATTTTCTATTATGTAAAACAGTTCTAGGAATACAGTAGAAGCTACATGAGTATTTATTGACTGGCTGCTTAAATAAATCAAGGAACAAAGATTGGTGCAAATCCTGAACTGTCATTCAAATTCATGTTTGCAGTTTCTGCCCTGGTAACTAATGATGTCCAAGACACAGAGATGCATTGGGAAGAAACAGGAGACAGATTTGTGTCCTGGTTCTTCCTGTTACTTAAGTATAATGCCTTAAGAAGTTCATATACAAAAAATCCAAATTTTACAAATGTATATCCACATCAAGTATTTGAAGAAAACTAACTGAAGCATTTTGCACTGAGCACAGCTTGGTAATTTTCTCTCAAGGTCATAAAAATGCACCTTGCTAAATGGTGGAGATAGTCATAGTGTTTCTAGATTCTTTTTCTCTAAGAATCCTGGCAATTTGTACAAGTCTGGAGGGACTCTCCCATTCATTTGGATTGCCATGATTTCACACTCATGGAAATTTCTTCAGAGAATCAGTTTCTTTGGCAACCTCATGCCCATGATCAACTTAGTATCAATAGGAGCTACACAGACATGTCAGCAGGAGAATAGGCCTCTTCTGCGCAATGGGGAAAAGAAACTGTCTCCTTTTATTACTGAAAAATAAATACAGGAAACACAGAAGATTACCACACTTGTCACATGTAGTAGAGTAAGTTGAAAATAAAACTCAAATCTCCTCCATAAAACAAATGGTTTTGTGTGTGTTTCAAAAGCACTTTATGAGGTTTGTTTTAGAATTAGCTCCAGCTTTGAGCATTACATATATACATATATATATATATAATATTATATTATATTATATTGAATTCTTATATTTTCTTCTCAGGAAAATGTAACATCATTTTAGAAAGAAAAAAGCTGAATGGAAACATTGTTTGTATAGATTATATAAACAATAAAGGGCATAAATAGAAAAGTTTTAGCAAGTTGTACCAGTGACCAAACCCATTATGCTTTACCTTTAACATTTATTGTACTTTTACAATTTATACTACTTTGATTCACTGTTATCTGTACTATGCTCTTTGACTGTGGCCTGCGCATCAGCAGCAACAGCATTACTTGGGAGTCAGGTAATTTCCAACATCTCCCACCTCCACACCCAAGCAAACCTACTATCCCAGAACCTTAACAAGATCCCTAAGTAGCTTTTACATTACCACTGGAAAAGGCCTGCTCTGGTCTACAGCATCTATCCTGTAGACCAAATGTTCAGAAACGATTTGCTCATTTTAAAGACAGATTTTCTTTCTGAAGAAGTTATAGAAATTAATAGTCATGTTTCTCAAGAAATGAGATCATGAGCTCCATCCTGAAAAATAAAAATAAAATATAGTATATTATCATTACTATGAGAAGATGCTGGCAGAAGCCTATTGTTTCTGAGGGCAAGTTTAGAACTCATCCATTCATCCACATTCTCTTGACTCAGCTTTCCTGTGACCAAATGCTCACTTCTGAAAGATGGCTGAGGTTAAGAGTGCAATCTGGCCACAGAAAGGAGTAAAGCTCGCTGACCCATGCTGACCTCTGACACTGACCTTATTAGCTAACCAAATGAGCTAACCACCCACAGATATCGGAGACCATTTGATTAAGCCAACACATCAGAAGATCCAGCAAAAGATCAATTACACAGTTGGTTCAACCTTGATCATTCTTACTTTTCAACAATGTGAGGAGCCATACACCAATTCTTTTCCATCTTTCAGTATTTTTTCTCCCTACTGAGATCAGAGTCTTGAAGATAACAAAAAGTTCTTCTCCTTTATATCTCTGGTCTTTCAAAGTATTTAAGGAACTGTAATTATAAATTTGAGGAGGAGTATTATTTTATGATCATTTCCACCACTAAGCTCTTTAAAGGCAGAGCTCTTCTCCCTCCGTTTAGCAAAATCCCCAGTGCCAAGCAGGAGTTCACAAATTATCAGTAGCATTCAATAAACATTGACTACCCTGTTATATTAGGCATTCGATTGTAAAATATGTCCTACTTTTTAGAATATCACATTTTATTAGAAAAGATCGATTTGTATTAATTACTAACATTTTAGTCACTATTCCAGGTACATTTTACACATTAACTAATTAAGTCCAACTGCAACTCTTAGAAGTAAACATGAGCATCTCCAATCCTCAGATATAGAAGTTGACGCACAGAGAAGTGAAATAACTTGCCCAAATCCACACATCTAGAATTGGATGGACCTGTATGTGTCCATAGGCAGCCATACTTTTTTCAGAAGCCATACTTTTTTTCAGGGCGTAGTATTGAACCCACAGCCTTGCACATTTCAGGGCGTAGTATTGAACCCACAGCCTTGCACATTTCAGCACCAGACTGTGCTCAAACTCTAGCCTTTAACTTCTCTTACCTTTAACTTCAAACTGCTGGGCAGAATCTATATGCTTAAGATAGCAATTAGGAACATACTCTGATAGGCTAAAATGGGTCTGATGCTATGAGAAGTGATTGGAGAGATATACACAGATTCTAAGGAAGCAGGGAAGGAACAACTGGTTGCAACCTAGCCTATGTTCACTTCAAACGAATAATAAAAAAGAATGTATGTTTGCCACTGATAAAGATTTCCCTCAGGAGTACTGTTCAGAAGACCCCAAGAACAACCCAGTGGTTCCCTGTGGGTTGGAGTCAATCTCATCTTGCTTCAGTTTGTTCATTTCAAGCCCTAGTAGAAACAGACATCCCAATCCAATAAAAACACATATTAACCTTCGCTGTGAGCTTGATGCAAAAACTGAGCTCTGGCTTCAATGGTTTAATGGATTCAGAGGAAGCTGAAACAGGATATCAATGACATCCAGATTCAGAATGCAAGACATAACAGGATAATCACTTACCCAGGCACAATACACATAACTGTTTTCCATCTCAATCATCTCTCTACCTTTATTTTCCCTTCCTCCCTAGAGGGGGGGAGGAAGGGACCCATCTCCTCCGGTCCTAATATACATTAGGGTCTTTCAAGTGGAATCACTTCCTTTAATTCCTGATAGGTTATGAGTGTGACCTCTGGTTCCGCTTCATGTGTTTCAGGCTGAGATAGCATCACAACTCACATTTCCCTTACAGGGCTCCACAAAAATACATGGGTATGTAGTTTACATAAAAATATACTCTCCGTTTCTCGAAGTAGTTCAATAGAACTTGGAGTTGGGAGGAAATGATGCTTTACAGCTCAGTTTTTTAATACTTTCATAAGACCAGTTAACTTCTATAGGATGAGGCCATTTAATCCATGTGTTATTGGAGGTATCTCTCTTGAATTAGCTCTTTGGCCACTGAGTCAATAAAGCAGGGACCTTTTGATAAGAGACAATTAACAGGCAGCAAAATAAACCTTCCACTAAATTAAAAGTTGCTTGATAGGGGCTTTGCAAAATCTCTGATTCTGGATAACCATACGTTCCAATATTTTCTTTTTGTTTTTCCTTTCTTATTCCTGTTATAATTAGGAAGTATTTGCACTGTTTATTTAGAAAAGCACCTCTTATATGGATTCTACTTATCTCTTGGAGGTTTAGTTATATTTCTCTCTCCTAATCACTTCTCTTCCAAATTCTTTGCTCTGTAATTCTCACTATTTGCTTGCATTGCTCACCAGCACAAAAGGATCCTGTCCATCACTGTCCCCCTCCACTCTACCACACTCACTTACAAAGAGTAAACACAAATGATGTAAAGTAAAGGTATTTTTGTATGTGTCATTACATTTATTTGCATTCTTTTCTTTCTGGATATGTTATCAGAGAATTTGGTCATTCTTTGGGAAATACTATCTATGACTTGCAATTCAATGTTAAGAATCTCCATGACCTAGATTTAAAAATACATCGGTCTCTAGCCAGATCAAATCAACAGGCGATCAGTATGAAGACTAGAAAGTACTATGTTCTCTCCTTCCTGTTCAGCACCATTCCTTGCAGTGACATAAGAGCATAGGTGAGTAGAAATGGGCTCAGGGAGTAATTTTTATTAGAAAAACATTCTTTTTCTCACATTTGCTCTTTATGGCCTATCAGTAGAAACTTAGATTTATTTATTTATTTTTATTTATTTATTTATTTATTGCCGGTCCTGGGACTTGAAGAGCCTGGGCACTGTCCCTGAGCCTCTTTGTGCTAAAGGCTAGTAGTGCTCTCCCACTTGAGCCACAGCACCACTTGCAGCTTTTTCTGAGTGGCTGACTGGAGATAAAAGTCTCATGGACTTTCTGCCAGGGCTGGCTTTGAACCATGATCCTCAGATCTCTGCCTCCTGAGTAGCTAGGATTACAGGCATGAGCCACCAGTGCCTAGCAGAAACATAGATCTTTTAAGTTGGTATGAATAACTAACCACTTACTTATGCCTTCCAACCTTGTCTACTTTCTGTATTACTGAAATACTTTTCTGTTCCTGGTTTCATACAAGCATTATTTTCAATGTGCAGCTTCTATGGCACAAAATATATACAACTTCTAATACTTAGTAGAAATATAAATGCAGTCATACAAATTTTCATTATTGATCTTATGCTGTATGGCATGATCCAAATGCATTTGATATTAGAGTAACCACTTCCTAAATTTTACATTTAATTAATGCTTACTAATAAAAATAATTGTGGGGCTGGGAAGGTGGCTCAATGGTAGAGCGCTTGCCTTGCATGCATGAGGCCCTGGGCTCAATTCCTCAGCACCATGTAAGCAGAAAAAATAAAAAGCCGTGTCTCAAGTGGTAGAGTGCTAGCCTTGAGCTGAAGAGATGAGGGACAGCGCCCCAGGATCGGACCAAAAATAATAATAATAATAATTGTGAAGTCTGGTGGTTTGTCTGAGAACTAGAATTGCCTGCCTAGCAAGCAAGAGACCCTGAGTTTAAACTCAAATACTACCAAAATAAATAAATAATCCTGAGCTAACTAAAGTTTTCATGCCCTACTACTAAGTGTTGTTGACAGTGTTGTTATCATAGTTTAATTCTTCAGCTCACCAAAGGTATAAATAAGAGTATCTGGCAGTTTTACTTTTCTTGTGAAATATCAGAGAAAGTGTGAATGGAATAAGTCCAGTTGAATAACTGGACTGAAATAATGAGTAGCATTGCCTAAAGCAAGTTTTCTGCTAACAATGCTTCTAAACATACTAACTTATAATAGAAAATATAATTGATGATTTAACATGCATGCTGTAACAATAGTAATCAAAGTAGAAGCTAACTTCTGTCACAGGTCTTGTGCATTGTCACTGTTCAAAACAAAGTCTCTTTCAACAAAATGCCCACATCCGAGGAGGGATGTTGAAATGCCAAGTGATTTGTAATTCCTAATAATATGCTTTGTTTTGTTGTCTTTTTTTGCCAATTAAAATCTTCCAAAGCCTTAATGCTCCTTATAATTAAATTATAATTCAGAATGAGAACTTTCTGGGAATCTATGATAATAGAAATACAGACTTTGTTTAAAATCAAAGCAATCAAATTTAAAGACAAATGGCTAGACATATAAAATTAAGGTAGCCTGGACCAGAAACAAAAAGTGCTTCTAAAAAAAAAAATGAGTTGGAGATGTGTAAGAGGGCAGAGAACCACACCCCAGGGGCCAAGGTCAAGATTAATTCGCTTTCTAACTAAGACAGATGAGAATCATTGCACAAGAGCCCAAGGAGATGAGAGCCATGCATCAAGCCCTGATGCCTATGGATCTCAAATGCTGTGAACGGCTGCTGAAAAGTCATCAATTCTGTTTCATAGGGGCAGTCTTAATGAACAAGGAGCAGGGCTTCATGTAATCACATAGTTCAGACTGGGAGCAGTTTCTGCCTAAGGTGTAAATAGTGTTGGATTCCTGCAAGAAAACAGAAATACATGAGAAAAGAAAAAAAAAGTAAAGCTGAGATTTATCATCCTAGGAGAACAAGTTACTGTTTTGTCACCTGAAAAGAAATATCAGTACAACTCTACTGCAGATGTCTTTGGATGAAAAAGAAATGTCAGACTGAAAAGCATGGCAAGTTTCTCAATCTGGATTTACCACGTACATATTTTAACAAGGTAAAGCAAAACATTAAGATATGGAGTTAGTGTGCGCATGTGAGCATTCAGCCTCAGGCTAAAGATATTGTGGGATTTCTTGCTGCTGGACAAAGTAAATGAGCTGCACTCTTTTAGTGAGCCAAACTAAGCCCTCAGTTTAAGGTCAGGGGACAAAGAAAGACCGGATCCTTCTCCCACTCTATCCCCGACAAAAGGCCATGAGAAAATGTCCTGTAGTATTGTGGGACAGGAGACACGTTCCAGGATGCTCAGCCTGGTCAGGCCCATTCTAACACAGCATCAATCCATTCGAATTTCTAGACGTATCATTTTCTCCCTAGATGCTTAATTTAACACACCTACCAGACATAGACCAGAATCTCTTGATAGGATGTGTTGTCCACAAATCAAAATAGTTGGCAACATAACAACTCTAGCTCCACCTAGCAGTCTCCACTATAGCTTGCTCTGGCCCATCATCTGCAATGCCGAGAACACGTATCATTTTGGAACTGTAAATAAATAGTGAAAATTCAGATCACACAGAGACTGCCCAGTCAAAAAGAAGAGCTGAAAAATGACAGTATAGGGAGAGATAGGAAAGCCTGTTTGGGTGTGCCTGAAGGAGCTAGAAAGAAAGAAAAATCTTTCACA
Source organism: Dipodomys merriami (assembly GCF_024711535.1). Classification (NCBI taxonomy): domain Eukaryota; kingdom Metazoa; phylum Chordata; class Mammalia; order Rodentia; family Heteromyidae; genus Dipodomys; species Dipodomys merriami. The sequence goes on from NW_027202270.1 coordinate 76,292,437, forward strand.
AAACAGAATCCATTGCAGTCCACTGCACAATCCTCGTTCCTGTGTTTGGAATACCAACTGAACAAGATCTTAAGGAGGACGGCTTTTAAAATAATTTTTCTGTATGTATGCAACACCATGTGTTGCTTATAGTGAGAAAAAAGCCAAGTGGTAAGACAAATAGTCCATACTTTCCACATATTCCAATTAAAGATTCCTTCTACAATTTGTTTGTCCTATATGTTATACACAGGAATTGAGGACAATATAACTCCTTCCTTTAAAAACAAGCAGTTTTTCCTTCTGGCTACTGCAGCAAAACACAATTGTAACCCTGGAGTGCTTGATGGGTCCCATTGAGTTCCCAGCCTCCCCTTCCTCAGAGCTCTGGGAGCTTCCTCCACACACAGTGCGCACTCTGAGAGTTCGCGTTGACTTTGCCTGTTTATAGCACTGGGGGAGGAAGAAACAAAGCAATTGTGAAGCTTGTTAAGAGGCTGTTCATATGATATTAAAGGTGACCTTGCCACTTCCAGTTCTATTTATTCCACTTCCTTCCAAACCGGGGCAAATCCTTCCTTTCAGGACAAGAGCACCGCTCTGTGGATACAGTCTGTGGGAACCCAGAAAAGTTCAAGCCCTCAGAGGTTATTCATTACCCAAGTCTGGAAATATAGTATTTCCTATTCACTTGCATGCCAGGCCTATAAATCACTGCTTCTTGGCAGAAGGAGAGGGACCTTGGAAAAAAGCAATTTTTTGTTGTTATTTACTACAAAAAAAAAAATCATTTGCTTTTCAATGAAGTTTAATTTTTGCCATCCTGGAAAACTTAGAGGAGAAAAAACTAAAAATACCACTCTCCCAGAAATCATACATACATAAAAAAGATTGATAATATAAACATAGTACAATTCACACTGCAGAGTTTCTCCATATTTACCTAAGAATTTGAGAACTTGACTGTAAAACTGCTGACACCCAACTGATCTAACTGATCTAACCTGATCAAAAAGGGCATCAGAGTTCACAATTTAGTATGAACTGGTAGTAGTCTGTGTTATTTTTACATTATTTAGGAAGTAAAGACATTTCCTAAAGGACCAAAAATGCCAGCAAGTATATTGCAAAGTGTGGTAGGATATGTAAGTATAGGTTGTGCCAGGTGGGGACAGAAAATGCCTTAGCAAGACTTAACTTTGATTACTTTGTTCAGTTTAATAACTTCCTCACTGACAGTGTCAAAACATGTGCATCATCAACATGAATGGGGTGTTTGCTCTAAGTTGACTTTGGCAGTGTATAAATCAATGTGCATTGTTTAAACTCTTTAAAATTCCTGTTTTCTCCACTAAAAATATTTTGTTTTTATTTTGCCCCTCACACTGTCTGGATAATCCTCTTCTCTTCATCTTTTGCACAAATGTGCTTCTGCACCAAATAATTAAAACAGATGTTGTTGAAATGGTGAAAGAACTGAAAGCTGATCAGAAGAGTTTACTCCTTTGCAGAGGTCTTCATCAAGCTCTTTCTTGGTTACCATTCCAATCTACCTAGAAGGTATCAATGCTTGTGTCATTGCACAATGGGGTAATTATAGTTCACAACAACCTATTATATTCTTTATAAGCAAGTAGAAGAGAATGGCACAAAGACTTCAAACATAAAGAAATAATAAGATAGCGATGCTAATCAAGCCGGGTACTGGTGGCTCATACCTGTAATCATAGCTACTCAGGAGGCTGAGATCTGAAGACTGCAGTTCAAAACCAGCCTGGACAGGAAACTCTGTGAGACTCTTATCGCCAATGAACCACCAGAAAACTGGAAGTGGCACTTGGGCTCAAAGTGATAGAGTGCTAGCTTTGAGCAAAAAGAGCTCTAGGACAGAGCCTAGGCCCTGGGATTCAAGCCCAATGACTGGGGGAAAAAAATGCTAATCAGCCTAATTTGATCATCATATGCTATACACATGTATTGAAACATCACACAATACCCTATAAGTGTGTACAATTATTATATGTCAATAAAATTCTTATTTACTTTCTTCCACTAGAATGTTTTGGATGCAGATGTTGAAGGTTAGGAAGACTGCTGTTTTATTTATCCTATCCTGTTCTCTCTTCTCAGAGCCACACCATCTTAGTCTTGGTCGGCCTTATTCTCTTCTCTTTGCATAGCTCTTATGAGAAGTTTCAGCCTAAGTCTATAAGCCACACAGCAATCAAAGAATATGCTTAGCATTTGTCATGTTAACAATACCATTGGAATGAGAGTTCTCTTGTGCGTTTACTCAGTCACTCATTCATCCATTCAACAACCACTTACCCTGCATGCTTCACAACTATGGGTATAAAAACTTAAATGAGATTAGTCTCTGTCCTTAAACTGTCCAAAATCTAATAAGGAACCTAAATATATATAATTTTTATATGCCATATGTTATATATAAACATATATAGATAATTCAGACAATTATCTGAATATAGTATATCCAGATAATTATCTGAATATATAAATATACAATAAATTTGTAACATATAAATATATATTCATATATATAATATATAAATATATATTTATTTATATAAATATATATAATATATATAAATTATATAAATTATATATATAAATTATATAAATATATATAATATTTAAATATACATATAGATGTACATACAAATGCATATTTCTATATTATATATTTTATAAAATATATTTTTATATTATCTAATCAGGAAACAGGGTGAGGAAAGCCACATTAGATAAACAAGTTGCTATGCTATGAGAGTACAGAGGAACGGACAAACCCTTCTGACTGAGTGATGAAGTAGAACAGTAACATCACTGAAAAAACATTACTTAAAAAGCTGAGTCTTTGGGGCTGGGAAGGTGGCTCAGTGGTAGAGCACTTGCCTTGCATGCATGAGGCCCTGGATTTGATTCCCCAGCACCACATAAACAAAAAGAAAAAAAGCCGGAAGTGGCACTGTGGCTCAAGTGGTAGAGTGCTAGCCTTGAGCTGAAGAGTTGAGGGACAGCGTCCAGGCCCAGAGTTCATTACCTTACTTATGTAACTGTAACCCCTTTGTACATCACCTTTACAATAAATATTTTTAAGCTGAATCTTGAAGAGTTGAGACCTCAGTGATAAAGGAAAGATATTTAGACAATGAGAAAGCATGAAAAAATGCAAGGATGTAAGGCAGTATATATAGTCAGTTCAGGGGAGAAATAGCAATATTTCCTATTTGGAAGAAACACAGATGATCTGAAGAGGAGGAAATGGATAGAGACGCTGATCTTGAATAAAACTAACTTATACTAAAACACTCAAGACACTATTGGGTTACCAGGCTACCAGGCATGGTTTCTAGGTATAGTGAACCACCACAGTATCCCTCCTAGAAGTTTACCTTTCGGTTTGCTCATCTTGTGTATTCGTTTTTCCCCAATAGTAAGCAAAACTCCAAGGAACATTTCTTTAAAAAAGAAAAGATCAAAACAATCTTTAATCGTTGTTGCACAGGTATTCCAAGTAACACCAAGCAGAGTCAGAGAAATAAGGAGCAGAGTAAGTATTTAAGTTTAATATTAAGTATAGTTGGAATGAGAGTTTCTTGGAACGTAGTTGAGGCTAGTGGGATTTCGGGTGTCACACCTTCAGGTAAGGCTGGTGATGAAGCTTGGATGGGATTAGCTGAGAATATTCCAGGGAGGAGAATTCTGGGAATGTCCCCCAGGGGGAGGATACTCAGTGGGCCCTGCCATGAGAACAACATTGAATTATGAGAACAGTGCAGATTCCCTTCATTTGAATTTCTGAAGGGGTATAAGAGGTTGAGAGGCATCATGGTCTAGGGAACATTTTGTACAGAAGTTTTTGCATAGATCCATACTATTCCCTTGGAATACATTCCTGGAAGGAGATGATAAGCTGGGTATAGTGGTACATATCTAGACTCCCAGCTACTTAGGAGGCAGAGGGCAGCCCAGGCAAAGATAGTGTCAACACCTTGTTTCAAAAGAAAAAGAAAAGGGCCAGAGGGGGCATATGTCAAGTAGTAGAGCACCTACCTAGATGTGCAAGACCCTGAGTTCAATCCCTGCCCTGAGGTGGGAGGGTGGGAGATGTAATCAGATATAGAATATAAGTAATTCTCTAGCCTTCCTGAGCCAAGAAAACTCCTCAGATACAAGCAGGCCTGGGACTGGGAATGTGGCTTAGTGGTAGAGTGCTTGCCTAGCATTCATAAAACCCTTGGTTCAATACCTCAGGACCACATAAACAGGAAAAGCTGGAAGTGGCACTGTGGCTCAAGTGGTAGAGCTCTAGCCTTGACCATAGAGAGGTTCAGGGACAGAGTCTGGGCCCTGAGTTCAAGGCCCATGACCAGAAGAAGAAGAAGAAGAAGAAGAAGAAGAAGAAGAAGAAGAAGAAGAAGAAGAAGAAGAAGAAGAAGAAGAAGAAGAAGAAGAAGAAGAAGAAGAAGAAGAAGAAGAAGAAGAAGAAGAAGAAGAAGAAGAAGAAGAAGAAGAAGAAGAAGAAGAAGAAGAAGAAGAAGAAGGAAGAAGAAGAAGAAGAAGAAGAAGAAGAAGAAGAAGAAGAAGAAGAAGAAGAAGAAGAAGAAGAAGAAGAAGAAGAAGAAGAAGAAGAAGAAGAAAGAAGAAGAAAAGAAGGCCTGGATCTCTCTATTTCCCCAAAAATTGGTGGTTATTCTAAATCTTTATTGATTTGATAGACCAAAAAAAAAGCATTGTTGTTATTCTAATTTTAATTTTTTGTTACTGAGGTTAAATATTTTTAATCAAATATTAATAGCCATCTAGCCAACATATAAGATCCTTTAAATTGGTTAGTAAGAAGTGAACTAAAAAGAACACCAGGTTCATTTCCATTTTGTTTCCTAAAATGAGATTGTAAAACTATTGATCCTGAAACTACCTATCCAGGAAAATAGGGAAAGGTGGCTTGATTTTCCTATTGATTGCATCTACCATCATCTTTGGTCTTTGTATGACTGGGAACAGCTGGCCTTTGAAAATTGACCATGCAATAATGCATTGTACCAGAACTCCAGTTCTATGTCTTATCTAGGGCTCTTTGAACCTTGACCTGTTCTTTCAGCTCTTTGAAGCCTCATTAAAATTTATTTCTCTCTAAAGGCACGTTTAATAGTTTGTTTCAAATAGATCTTTATCCTTTCCTTCTACTAAGTTATAAGTTTCTTTGAGATCACTTTGTCTTACCAAGTTATCTCCAATAGCTAACATGATGCCTCCAATATTCTTTAATGGAAATAAATGTAAGTTTAAAATATATTAACTTCCTTTTCTTTAAAATTATTTTCTTTTGTCATCCCCATAATCTCTTACTTTTTAGGAAAACTCCCCAACATGAAAACAAGCTTTAAAAATTATATATCCCAATTAAATATTACAATGATTTAAATACTGTTCTTAATACATAAGTAGTATCCAAAGAGGGTATTTCCTTCTTTTTATAAACTCTCCCCTTCGTGGGCAGCTGTTCTTGAATAATCAAATTACTTTTTATTCTAGTGATTACAAATAATGTATTTTTAGCATTGTATGGAAATATCACAACGAAACCCATCAATTTGTAAAATTAATATGCTTGAATAATTATAGCTTTTAAAGATTACATAGTCAAAGTTAAATATGGTTTAATATTTATACACATTTTTTTCTTTTGATTCACAGATTTTTTACATATTTAATGGGTATTTATTAAAAACTATTCATTCAGATTAAAGTATTTTCTAATTCATGCTATATTTCTCCAATGAAAAGGTTCACCCCTCCTGAGCACAGGTTCTGAAACAGAACCTTAATAACATATTTAGCAAAGGAAAAGTCGCCAGCTGACTAGCTATTGATTTAATGTTCCATCATTTCCATGGTTCAATCATACCTACCATGGGGAATCACTTGGAGCATCCTCAATGAACCAATAAATGAGCAATTTCCCCCACCGAAGGGACATGTTTCATGTGTGGCAGAGGCATACATAACTTATCACAAACAACGTGAGAACCAAGTGCTACAATGATTTACCTTGGATCTGTTAGTCCTCTGTTTTCAGTAATGGTTTATTCCTCTAATTGGCACTCACTAGACATCATTTTCTGTTTAAATATTTGAGCATATGATCTATCTCTGTTGAAGTCAGGAACTGTGTCCTATAAATATACTTTTTATCATTTTTGAGGATATATATTTGTGGATATTTTTCAAATTAAAAATATGTGTTAACACAGAATAAGGCCAGAGTTTGTTGCATGCCTGTGGTTCCCCAAAATAAGAGCCTATTAGTATCAGCTGGGGATCTTTATTAAAAACACTAAAGTCTCAAAAATATTTTTAATTTAATTTTTAAAAAAAGAAAGAAACTGGTCTCGCTGGTTGTGGTATCTTTTGCCTGAAATCCTAGCTACTTGGAAGGTGGAGAGAAGGAGGATTCATGGTCTAAGGCCATCCTAAACAAAAAGTGCAATTGATTCCAAATCAGCTAATGCCTGGGTGTGGTGATACGTTTTACATGGGGAAGCATAAGAAGGAGTTTCAATTACCAGCCATGAGTGAAAAAGCCAAACAAGTGCATGAGGCCCTGAGTTCAAACTCTAGGCAAAATAAATGACACCTGTAAATTCTAGTTGCTCAAGAGGTTGAAATGGAGAGGGCTATGGTTCAATGCAGTCCAAGCAAAAAGTTTACAGGACTCCCTTAAAAATAAGAAAATAAGCTGGTACTGGTGGCTCACACCTATGATCCTAGCTACTCAGGAGGCTGAGTAGGATTGCAGTTCAAAGCCAGCCAGGGCAGGAAAGTCCATGAGACTCTTGAAGAGATAACCATAGAAAACCAGAAGTGGCACTGTGGCTCAAGTGGTAGAGCACTCTCCTTGAGCTAAAGAGTTCAGGGACAGCGCCCAGGCCCAGAGTTCAAAACCCCATGACTGACAAAAATAAATAAATAAATAAAATTTTTAAATTAAAGAATAAGAAAATAAGAAAAAGCTAAGTATGGTGGTACACACATGCCATTCCAGCTATTTGAGAAACCTAAATAGGAAGATCTCAGTCTAGGCTGGCCCTGACAAAAACACAACACCCTATTAAAAACATGCTAGAGCTGAAAGGGCTGAAGGCATGATTTAAGTGGTAGACTACCTGCCTACCAAGCACAAGGTCCTGAGTTCTAACCTCACTATTGGGATGGGTGGGGGTTGGGGGGAGAGATAAAAAACTACCCATGCCTTATCCCCATATCTGCAGACTTAACTGGGTCCAAGGTAGGGACCAGGCATTCCTCTATGACTATTTTAAAAGCTTCTCAGGTAATTCTAATGGGCAGTCAAAGCTGAGAAATACTGCCATAAGATGATACAAGAAGACAGGACAACAGAAACACAAGTAAGTGTACTATTTTTCTTTCTCTTATAGCAGAGATTCTCATATTATGTCCTCTGACAGGCAGCATCAACATCATTCAGCCACAAATGGGGCAGTGTCATTCTTTCTGATGGAGGCATAGAAGTCCATTGTGTGTGTGTGTGTGTGTGTGTGTGTGTGTGTATCACATTTTCTTGATCCATTCCTCTACTGAGGGGCATCTGGGTTGGTTCCATATCTTAGCTATGGTAAATAATACTGCAATAAACATAGTTGTGCTGGTAGCTTTTGTATAGCCTTGTTTGTGATCATTTGGGTAAATGCCCAAAAGTGGGATTGCTGCATCATAGGGGAGCTCTATGTGGAGTCTTTTGAGGAACCTCCATACTGTTTTCAAGCGGTTGAACAAGTTTATACTCCCACCAACAATACAGTAGGGTTCCCTTCTGTCCACATCCCCTCCAGCATCTGTTGTTATTAGATTTTTTTATTATAGATATTCTAACTGGGGTGATGAGGAATCTCAACGTTATCTTTATTCGCATTTCTTTGATGGCTAGAGAAATTGAGCATTTCTTCATGTTAGACCTGATCATTCTCAGTGCTATTGTTTGGCACCTGACAGAAAGTAAATTTCAGTATATATAAAAACCACTCTGTTAAGACCAGACAGCAGATATGACTGTAGTTGGCAATGCACCAACACTTGGCTTAAAGAGGGACCAATCACAAGTCATCAGTTCATGCTCTATACTTTGTGGTGACCCTTACTGCTACCCTTACTGCTTGGGCAAGAGACTTGTTACTTAACTTTACCCTCCACTCATTGTAAAATCAAAGGTGGCAGGAACTTCAAACCACAGGCCCAAGTTCCTAACCAGTTTTGCAGACATTATTAAGAGGCCAAAGTCAAAATTAGTTGTTCCTTTGCTCTAAGATACGGCATTATGAATATAAAATAGGGACACTCTCATCTATCTTCCTAACTGGCCTCTTCCTCAAGTGCATGCTGGATCTGACTCAGCCTTGGAGAGGGTGGCGCGGCAGTTAATGAGTTGGTAGCAAGGGGGAAATGACAAAGGGAAACCTGAGGGCTGATGGCAAAACAGCAGAAGTGGCGATGTGGTGTATGATGTGGTAGGGAGTGATGCCATATCATGGCACACTGTCACTGTCACACTTCCTAGTGACAGGTGCCTTGTTCACCGCACCTTTGTCTGGGATTCATCAGAGAGTCAGGCAGACCAAAGCTGCTGATTTAAAAGTGATCAAAGGCTTAGCAATAAAGTAAGGTTGATTATGTTGACTTATGAAAAAATTTTCTCCAAATTCAAATTTCTCTCACTTCTCCTACCCCCTACAGATAATACCTGCATTGAAATTACTAGTGTGCTTGCTGAGGCTGCAGTCCCAACCTTACTGAATCAGCATTTCCAAGAGTGGGAATACAGAAATCTACATACTAAACCAGCCCCTCCAAGACCTGATACAGGTGTTTCTTAAGATCATATTTTTATGTGTATATGCCAGTATTAGGGCTTGAACTCAGGGCCTTGAATTCTTTTTTTGGGGGGGGATCTGGTCATGGGACCTCAACTCTGGGTCTGGGCACTGTCCCTCAGCTCTTCAGCTCAAGGCTAGCACTCTACCACTTGAGCCACAGCGCCACTTCTGGCTTTTTTTCTTTTTGTTTATGTGGTGCTGAGGAATCGAACCCAGGGCCTCATGCATGCAAGGCAAGTGCTCTACCACTGAGCCACCTTCCCAGCCTCAGGGCCTTGAATTCTTACCTGGCTATTTTTCTCAAGGCTGGTGCTTTACTATTTGAGCCACACTTCCATTTCTGGATTGTTTTAATGGTTAATTAGAGATAAGAAGGCTTTGAACTGCGATCTTCAGATCTCAGCCTCCTAAGATTACAGGCATATGCCACTGACACCGGAGTTTAAGATCAGACTTCTGAATATCTGCACCAACATATTTGAAATGTGAAGCTACTTGACATTCAACACTGACTTCATAAAAAGATAAAGAAGTCTTGAGATGGAACTCCTTACAAAAAGATATTGACCTTAAGTAATAGTAACAGCAGTTAGCAGTGAAAATGAATATGCAAATTAGAAAAAGCAATAAAGAAGTCCTGTGGGCTTTTAAACAAGGAAGATTAAAACTCTGAGCTTAGCTAGGCACCAGTGGCTCACGCCTGTAATCCTAGCTTCTCAGGAGGCTGAGATCTGAGGATCGAAGTTCAAAGCCATCCCAGGCAGTAAAATCCGTGAGACTCTTATCTCCAATAAGCCACCAGAAAACCAGAAGTGGCACTGTGGCTCAAGTGGTAGAGTGCTAGCCTTGAGCTGAAGAGCTGAGGGACAGTGCTCAGGCCCAGAGTTCAAGCCTCATGACAAAAACAAAAACAAAAAAAACCTCTGAGCTTATGCTGGGCACTGGTGGTTTGTGCCTGTAATTCTAGCTACTCAGGAGGCTGAGATCTCAGGATTGCCATTCAAAACCAGCCCGGGCTGAAAAAAAGTCCCTGTGAGACTTTTATCTCCAATTAACCACCAAAAAAAAACACAAAATACAAAAAAACAGAAGTGGTGCTGTGGCTCAAAGTGGTAGAGTACTAGCCTTGAGCAAAAGAGCTTGGGGACTGAGATCTGAGGATCAAAGTGTGAAGCCAGCCAGGGCAGGGTTCTCTTTCTATCCAAATAATTCTAATTTACATTCATTGGGTCTAGTGATTTCATTTGTAAATTTTTTTCTGGTTCCATGCTATGTAGAAAATGTACTTATGAAATAACTAGGTGAATAATAATAATAATAAACACTATGCTGTTTTAAGGGAAGGAATAGAAATGTCAGCAATTCATTCTGAAAGGCATCCAAAAATAAAGTTGAATGATAAAGGAAAGAGTACAGAAAATAAATAAATGATAGATTTATCAACCCAAAGAGATAGGTGAATAGACAAAAATTGTAGATAAACAAATGAATTTAATAAAATGTTCACAATGGAATTCAAAAACTGGGTATATGCATCATCTGCCAAGTTGTTTTTTTTTTTTTACTTTTCTGTTTCACATTTTTTCTAATTAAATGAAGGAGAAATATTCTGCTTCTGCAGTCCTGTAGAGTTTGAGTAAGTTTCACTTAGCTTGCCTGGATTTCACTTTGCTCAGCTATTACAGAATCAAATCAGTTAATTGTCAAGATTCCCAAATTCTCCTATTCCCTGTATCTTTCCACAGCGACCACCGTGGAGAATAGTCATCTAACCTCCTGGGACTTAGCTCTGCTAACAGAGGTAGTTAATCTTCCTTACAGAGTGGCAGGGATGACCTAACTCGGACCCAGACAGAGTTACACTGCCTCTGTCTAAGGCTCTAGAGCAGGTGCTGACAAGTCAGACCTTGAAATTTGTTTTGAAACTGACCACCTGTTACTGTGATTGTGTGGCTGTTTTCCTGGCTTATGGGATTTTACTTCAGCTGTTGTTCTCAGGCGAGAGTTTATTTCCTCTAAGGAATCATCCAGTTCACTTGCCCTAAACTTAGCATTTGTGTGCAAAGATCTTCCGGAGACTGAGTCAACTAGGCAAATCTGAATAGTTTTGTCAAAGAGTTTGAAGTTGTCCACGAATGACCAACCAACGTTAAGGCTAACACTGAGAATCCTCTTTTAAAACTTTTGTTACATGTAACTATCTATTTGAATTTTTCTTTCAGGAAGAAAGAGTTGAAGGATCAGATTTATGGCTGTTCTTGAATTTTTCCTGAGTCAGTTCTGGTGGTTATGCTGAGTCAGTACTATCCTGGCATTCACTGCTCCCCTTAAAACTCTTGTGCCCCATAGAGGGAGGTAAACATGATTAAAGTGTATTATATGCACATATGAAAATGTCACAATGAAACTCACCAAAGAGCTGAACATAGAGTTGTAGCTCAGGTGGTAGAGAGCTAGTCTTGAGCAAAAAGCTCAGGGATAGTACCCAGGCTCTGGGTTCAAGCCCCAGACAGGCACCAAAAAAAAAAGTTTAAAAAATTCTTATGCCTGTGAATTTTTACTACAAATTAAATCTTAACAGTGCTCGCTTCAGCAACACATATACTAAAATTGGAACAGTACAGATAAGATTATCATGGCCCCTGCGCAAGGATGACACACAAATTCGTGAAGTGTTCCCTATTTTTCTTCCCCCACGGTATAACCCCTGTTTTCACTGTATTTAACTCTAGTGTCCTGCATCTTGTATATATATTTTTATAATTTGGGGAGGGGAAGGGATATATCAAAATGCTTAAATAAGGATAAACACTATGTTGAAAATGAACCTTAGACAACAATGCTTGATAAGAAATGTACTTATTACCTTGCTCATGTAATTGTAACCCCTCTGTACAGTATTTTCACAATAAAAAAACTTATTTAGAAAAGAAAAGAAAAGAAAATGAACTTTACAATTTCCAGGGGGAGGGGGAGGAAGGGGTTAGAAAGTGGGGGAGGAAAGGGACAGTAGGGGAAGAACAAAGGAGGAGGTAACAATGCTCATTACCTAACTCATATAACTGTTAACCCCTCTGTACAGTATTTTTACAATAAAAAAAAAACATGAAAAAAATTAAGTCTTAACAAAGACAATATTTCTTCTGTAGTTTGAAAAGGAATGTGTAAGTTTTTGGAACTGGAATGGACATTAGTGATTAACCCAACTTTTCATTTTAAAATTGTAGGAAGTAAAACTCAATAATACTATTATAAGAGACTTGAGAAGCATCATAAACCTATTAAGGACTGAGCTATTGCAAATGTGCTTATGCAAAGGGAAAATGATAAAAGAAGCTTCAACAAGTATATGAACATTGTCATTTTCTTTTTTTTTTAATGGTGTTCTAGTTTCCTTCTGCTGCCTAACAAAATCCAAGTGGCTTCAAACAACCATTAATTCTTTTTTTTTTTTGGTTGGTCATGGAGCTTGAACTCTGGGCCTGGGCGCTGTCCCTCAGCTCTTCAGCTCAAGGCGAGTGCTCTTCTGCTTGAGCCACAGGGCTACTTCCAGTTTTCTGGTGGTTAATTGGAGATAAGAGTCTCACAGACTTTCCTGCCGGGACTGGCTTTGAACCATGATCCTCAGATCTCAGCCTTCTGAGTAGCTAGGATTATAGGCATGAGCCACTGGCACCTGGCTTTAACCATTAATTCTTATCTATAGTAAAGCTCTGTGAGAGACAATACTAAGATTCCTTTGGATGGTATTTATTTGAGGTTTCTTATGCAGATGGTTTTCTCATTCGCATGTCTAGTGACTGAGCTGGAAAGGCTAAGATAGTTGAAAGATGACCAGATGTGTCCCCATGTGGATTGCCTAGGATTCCTAATAACATAGTAAGTCAGATTTTTTTTTATGGCACTGACTTTCGTAGGACAAATGTCCCAGGTGGACATAGAAAGGCTCTTATGATACAATCTTAGAAGTTCAGCAACATTAACTCTGATCCGTTGTTATTGACTACACAGGATAAGCCTACATACGTGGGAGAAAAACTATTAAAAAAAATTTTTAACCATGAACATTAGAAGACATAGCTCATTAAGGACAATCTTTGGAGACTATTTACTATACATATCATCACTCACCTTTAGAGATTAATTTTTTGTATTTATTTTGAAAACACAGTGTGAGCAATCATTCTTAAACCTGTGGTCTATGTTAAGGAATAGCATGGAATGAAAACAAGAATGTGGAATTTAGACTTTAAAAAACAACTGAATTTAGCTCTACCAATTATTTATCAACTGTGATACTTCAAACAAGTAATTTAATTATTTTGAATCTCAGGTTCATCCTGTATGCAAGAAGAATAACATCTATTTTAAGGTATTATCTGTAAAAATTAAATAATAGGTATTACATTTTCCACACATGATAGTTATTCAGTACATTCAGCTTAGCTTCAGCCATCTCTGAAATCCAAAGCTCTAGGCAAGAATTCTTTGAACACATGTTTGGATATCTCTGTTGGGTCATATTCTATATCAAGAGGTTATGATTCAAGAGGTTCTAATAAAAGAGATTCCCTGTCTTTCAAAGAATTTAGTGCTAATGATAACAAAAAAATATGAACACAGTACACACTACAGTGAGAGAGGTATTCTTATGAAGACAAGAGATATACTTATTTGGGAGCACAAAGAAGTGAACAGACTGTATCAGGGTCCTCAGGAAGGGCTCCATAGGGAAGAGAATACTGGAGTAGCATCATAAAAAGTAGGGATGGAAGTAACTAGTAATAGAGTGTTTACTTAACATACACAACACCTTGGGTTCAATCCCCTGAACTAAAACATTATTTTTAAACTTTTTAAAAAGTATTTTTATTTTTTAAGTAGCAGTTTGTTGTGCTTATGAGATGGAAAGAGGAGATTCAAGAGAGCAGAATTAGCATTTGCAAAAGCACAGCCGCATAAATTAGTGTTAAGGAGTGAAAGCTGCTTTAGACTGAGAGTGAGTGAGGGCACATGATCCTCCCTCAACAGCAAAGCAAAACAAGACAAATAAACAAAAAGAGAAAACAAAGTGGAGTGGGAAATGAAGTTAATGTTGACCAAAGTGTTATTGGAGGGGTTGGAGGTGTGGCTCAGTTGGTAGAACACTAGCCAATAAGCAGAAGCATCTGGTACCAAGTTTGAGTTCCAGTCTTGGACCTAAAAAAAAAATACTAAATATTTCAAGGGAAATAATGTTTTTAAGTGAATACTCTATTGAATTAACTTCCCCTTTTTATCAGAAATGTAAGTTTCATGAAATTTTGTTTGACTCTGAGTTTTATATAAGAGTTTATAAAACAACTAACTGAGCCAGGCATGGGTGACTCATGCTTTGTAATCCTAGCTACTCAGGAGGCTGAGATCAAAGAATCGTGGTTCAAAGCCAGCCCAGGCAGGAAAGTCTGGTGAGACTCTTATCTCTAGTAAACTACTCAAAAAAAAGCTGGAAGTGGAATTGTGGCTCAGTGGTAGAGTATGAGTCTTGAGCAAAAGTAGTTCAGGGCAGTGACCAGGCCCTGAGTTTAAGCCCCAGAACCTGCCTGGGCTGGCTTTGAACCGTGATCCTCAGATCTCAGCTTCCTGAGTAACTAGGATTGCAGGCGTGAGGCACCGGTGCCCGGCAATTCTTAGATTTCTGGCAAGAGGATGTAATAGTTTATAGAGTGTATATAGAAGAACATGTGGATGGATTTGGGGATGGAAGTGATGAATTAAGTTTTGGAAACACAGAAATTAAGATTCCTGCAGAACTTTCAGAACAGAGTTGCTCAGAATATAATTGAATTTGAAAGGTTAGGTGTTTGTGGGGGTTAGGAAGGCAAGAAGGATTTTGGGAGTTATCTCCCAATTTGGAGTGGTCTTTTTAAAAGTTCAGGTTACCAGGTAAATTAATGATGCCTATAGTTGTGATGATTGTTCAACAGCCCTAATGCTGGATTTAAAGATGTTTCTGTTTCTGGATTTTTCTTTTTAAGTAGAAGAAGTAAAAGAAAGTGTGCTGTAAATGGACTGTGGGAATATAACAATCAAGTCAAATACCTTACAAATAGCAGCTGAAGAAAAATTAGAATTCCTTTATCATACACTAAGACACAAAACATGTCCAGCTTTAGTTGATATCAAATACAGTCTGATGAGGGATGATAAGGGCTGAGGGAAAATCATGGGGAATTGTAAACACTAAAAATTATTCAGGAAGGTCAAGAATGCTTCTTTCAGTGTCCCAAAAAATATAGTCATCAAAGAAAAAACTTTAAATAATAACTCTACTGGTGGTTTATTTAGAAGCAGCTAGTCTAGACTTCCAAAGCACCTTTTCTGACAGGTTAGCCCTGCTTCATTATCCTTAAATGCTACCAGCCTTGTTTGCAACAGTAATTGCTATTTCTACCAGCTTCTTTAACCCAGTGTGGTTCCCTATGGCTATTGCCTGCCATTGACCCCCTCAGTCAATGTTGCTGGCCCTTCCGTAAGGGTTCAGGACTTGAATGGGGCGAAAGGACAAACAGACCTAAAGCAACGAATTTGTTGCCTCTACAATATTGCCTGGAATGTAGCCATGAATCTGTTCTCCCTCTCCATGCTCTTCTGGAGCAGTTTAATGTCAAAAGCCACACAGATTTTTCTTTTAAGAAGTGATCTTTTCAAAAAAAAAAAAAAAAAAAAGAAGTGATCTTTCCAGGATGCACAGGCCAAAATTCTTAAGTAAAATTGGTTGCCTCTTTGCATAAACATCTATACCACGCAATAGATCTCTTGTTTGTTATCATAAGCATGTGCTTCCTCAAAATTTCCTGTTTTTAAGATGATTTGTGAATTGAAAATTTGTCAGTGGAAGGAAAGCCACATTATTGAAGCTATGAACAATAGAATGACTATTGCTTTAATCCTTTGAATAAGGCTTTGTTTCCCATTGACTGAAAATTTCCTCAAGGAAGGAAAGCTAGAAACAATCAGGAAGGATTTGTATTTTATTTCACGACAGCTTTGTAAGGGGGAAAATCATTTGGAAGTCTTGGACTCCTTTTCCTGGTTGATGGGCATCAGAACACACAACCAAAGGCTGCAGACCATTACTCCCCACCCACCAGACTTCCCTATTCCACTGCCAAGTTGTTTTGTTATTGTTTTAATGACAACCTGCAGACGTTCATCCTGTGCCGGGTTGCACATATTCCCGGGACATGACTAGGAACAGGTGTAGCCACAGTTTGCCTCAATTATTTCCATGAGTCAAAAATATTTTCCAAACATGTCCCAGGAGACTTATATACTCCTCAATCTGTGAATGCTCTGTTAAAGAAATGTAATAGTAATTGCAAAACAATAGTCATCATCCATTGAGCTATTAAATTACACTTCCTTTCACCACATCTAAATTTTGTTATTTCACACAGCAACACCTATTTTCTTGAAAGACCAATGAAATCAAGGAGCTCTAATTTGGAGAAAGAGCTTGTGGATAAAAGGTGGATTTAATACCCCAAAGGTGGATGAGTCTATTCATGTTTTGTGATGATTCTCCATAAATTATGGAGCTCAGTGTCAGGGCTGTCAGGTCCCACGGCAGAAGTCAAAGAGCCTCTTGGACACCTGCCTCTTTCAGTCTGAGTGATATTATCCTCATTTATTAATCCCTGAGGAGCAAAGAATACTACACACACACCTTCTAGCCAGCAACCCTTCGGGCCTTGCCTCAGGTATGTCTGGGGACACAATTTAGAGATTCGTCATCCTGAGATCAGGTATAAATCCCAATTATACTATAAGTGACTTCCCAGAGCCAGAAGTTACAGCTGAGGTTGGGCTTTGGTTTTTGTTAGCTGTAATTACAACAGGCAGCGCCTCGTCACCCACATGCTTCATCTCCACAGCTTTACTTGTACCAGTGAGAACAACCAGACTTGCCACTTCATTGGGGACACACTAGAAAAAAAGGAAAGAAGTCTTTAGCTAGGAACCATTTTCAGGGCTTTCCAAAGCGGTGTCTGCTTTGCTTTAAGTGAGGGAGTGCCTTCAAACTACTTTCAGTAAAGGATGATATAAAAGGATGGTCTTCTATTAGCGTTATTAGTCCTTTGTTCAAGCACAAGTGCTTTTGAGAGTCTAATGGTAAGTATAGATCATCTCCCCTAAAATCCGCATACATGTAGACACAGCCATACTACATTCAAAAGGTTCACGGACCCCTGGAAATTGCAAACCTTGATCTAGTCTTAGGTAGATTTTAGACTTGCACTGCTCTGTGTTATACCTCTATCTCCAAAGTGTTTAAAAGGTTAAACTAGGATTGGAGATTCAGCTCAGTGCAAGGCCCTGAGTTCAGTCCTCAGGTCTGCAAGACAGCCAAAAAAAAGGGGGGGGTGAAACTAATGTAATAAAAAGTGCAAAGGAGTTTAAAAGATAGTATTTTCTAAAATAAACTAGGATGGCTCTTTTTTTCTGAGGAAACATCATATAGTAGAGCAGGAAACACAAGCTTTTTCTACCTTCTATGTCCACCCTGTATACTAATGGTCCTAAAGACATACGATTTATCCTCTGTTGGCTACGATATGTAGCTATATAACTTATTTGTTTTCCAACACAAACATACAAAGGAAACATCACTAAGGATACTGAGGCTCAGAGAAGAAAGCAACTTTCTCAAAGCCATATAGCAATTGAGCAGCAAAGATGAAGCCCTGGCCTAGAACTTTTGGTTCCAAAGGTCTTGAACTTAGTATACCATTAGAATGTAGGCCTACTGAATTTTATAACTCACTCTTAGGTTTTTCAAAGTCCTAGGCTGGTTATTGGGTAAATAAGAAGCAAACAGACTGGACACAAATCATACACCTTTGTAGTGCTTGGTACAGAACATCTAAGGAGAGAACTTGAAGCAGTGATAGCGTTGGAAATTGGAGCTCAGATGCATAACAAGTACAATGACTTTCTGCCCTGGGATATCTGACTGCCATGATTTTGGCTGCCCTGGCTCCTGTTGCCCTGTTATAAATGAATGACTGAATTAATTAATTAATTAATTAATTAATTAATTAAGCTGTCCCCTCCTTCAGTGGGATGGGAGGTAAGGGATTTGGAGCTGCTATGCTGGGCTGCCAAAGGAACTAATAGCGCCATCTACACTGAATCACAGAGGCCAGCCTACCTACCCCTGTGCCCTCACTGCCTGTCTGTTACTCTGCTGCCCTCTGTGGTGACCAAAGTGGAGTCCTGGATGAGCAAAGGCTTTAGCCTACCCTGGGTTTTGAATATAGGAATAGTTGAACATTTAGACTTTCCTAAATGGTAGCTAGCATTGGGCATAGACCTGTATCCAGAATAGATGAATGAAGTAATCAAATCCTTAGAGAACTTTTCTAACTAAATCAAGTAGCATAGATTTAAAGATGTAATTCTCCATTCACCTAAATCATGTGAGTATTAACCTTGTATGCCTACAGCATTAGTTATGGGAGGCAGCGGCCTCTCTGGGGAATGATTTTGGGGCTCTTATGGTTATACTACCCCTCCTGTCCGACTTTGCACCAATTCTTTTTTTCTTCCTTCCTCCTCCTTTCTTCCTTTTTTGAAACTAGGTCACACTGTCTATTTCAGGCTGGCCTTGAATCCTAGCTACTCAGGAAGCTGAGATCTGAAGATTGTGGTTAGAAGCCAGCCTAGGCAGGAAAGTCTGTGAGCTTCTTATCTTCAGTTAACCATCAAAAAGCCAGAAGTGGAGGTGTGGCTCAAGTGGCAGAGTGCTAGCCTTCAGTGAAAATGCTAATGGAGAGCACCCAGACCCTGAGTTCAAGCCACAGTACAGGCACAAAACAAGCAAAAAAAAGCAAGACAAATGAAGTCCCACTGTATTGCAAAACACTTCAAAATGCAGTGGCTTTAAACAATAGCAATGCATTATTTCTCATGATTCTAAGGGCTGGTCAGACAATTATAGTACACAGAGTATTGGCTAGCACTCTGAGTCAAAACATCAAAAAGGAACACGTGAAGGATATCAAAAGTGGCCTAATTCACATTCCATCTAGGAGTGCAACTCAGGTTGATGGTAAAGATCCTTGCTTATCTTCTATAAAGTCTTTTTTTTTTTTTTTTTTTGTCAGTCGTAGGGCTTGAACTCTGGGCCTGAGTGCTGTCCTTCAGCTCTTCAGCTCAAGGCTAGCGCTCTACCACTTCAGCCACAGTGCCACTTCCGGCTTTTTTCTTTTTCCTTATGTGGTGCTGAGGAATTGAACCTAGGGCCTCAGGCATGCAAGGCAAGCGCTCAACCACTGAGCCACCTTCTCAGCCCCTGGACAATTGTTTTGCAACCATGTTTCAAACAATCTATGGGATGAGAGTTATTATTGCAGCTGTCTTTGGAAGCAAGATCTGTGACAGCTAAGGGATTAGTGAAGAACTAGAGTTCTTAACCAGGAAGAGCCACTCAACCAGGAAGAGTAATCTGAGTTAGAATCATAGAGTTAACCACTAAAGAAGTAATGAGAACTAAATGTTTTTAATTTAACACAACATAGTTATACATGACTCAAGTAATAAGATTCATCCTAGGCCCCTTGTCTGTAATAATAGGTAATAATAGGCCCATCCAAATATGTCTCCATGCTTGGAAATTGAGCAAAGTAATTAGAGGTTGGTAGGTGACCTAACTACATGTCTAGGTAAGGATTCAACCCCTAATTGCTCAACTCATAAGGTACAAATACGTCCAGGGTAAGGATTGCCATTCTGAGCCTCTGCACCCATCTTCTGCATGCCAGGCAGCACTTTGGGAGTTTCCTTTTATATACATGAAACCCCTTGACATGCTTTTTAGTGTCCATTTCAAATTCCTGTGATTTGTGTAGAAATTGGGACGCTGAGTCAAGGATTCCCCACACACACACCTCCATTCTCTCTCATTGGGAATCCTTATATCTTTTCTTTTGCTAGTGACAAAAGAATATGGAAAGAGGACATCGCGGAAAATAGGGCTGGCAAAATTATAATTTTTTTATTCAGTTAAAGGAGTCCTAGGACTCATTTTGAAATTGTCTGTCATAAATCCCATGTATGTTGCATATATTATTCTATATTATAAATACCACATAGAAACATTTTTTCTTCTTTCAGGGGCATCAATTTATTATAAGATACATGAGAAGCAGAAATTTATTAGAAATCATCTTCACTAACTCCCAGAAACATGAAAGAAAGGATAGACAGAGAAATGAGAAGTATCTCAGGAAAAAGTTTCTGAGACTTCACCCAGGTGGGGTAAACTATGTTTATCATCTCCAGGCAGCTTCAGACACTAAAAAATCATACACACACACACATACACACACACACACACACACACACACACACACACACACACACACACACACACACACGAGAAAGAGAGCTAGATTCAGAAATTAAAACAGAACCAGGAAGTCAGGACTACTTCTTTAATCTATGCAAAACCTTCTTTAGGTCTAAATGGTGAGGTTAGAATGAAAAACTGATTGAGTTCTTTACTGAAATGAGCAAAGCAGCAAATAATCAAAGGGAACCTACATAATGAAAAGGGAAACTCACACAAGAGGCCATAAAAATTTTATAATTACTATTACCAATTCTTTTTTTCAGCTCCTCAGTTATGCACAATTCTTTTTGATGTGTGGTATAACTTCAATTTAATAACAGAACATTTTAAAGGCCTTTACAGAGTGCGTGGATATGGCTGAAGTTATATATGGAATTACAAAATGAGTCAGTCATAATCTATCTAAAGGAATTATTATTTCCCTTGAACTTCCTCCACAGTCCTAGAAAGTCTGGTGTTTGAGATAAGTTAGAGATGGGTAATATTATAAAGGAAAAAAATCAGAAAGATTTGATAGAGAGTTGAATGTTGGGGACAAGAAAAAGCAATAAGAAATAGTAGCATGATTTAAAGCCTTGATGATAAATGGATGGTAATGTTTCCTACGGTGATTTAAAAGATAAGTCGAAGGGAAGAATTGCAGACTGCAGGGAAGGATTACAAAAACAAGTCTGGGACTGAATGACTACTTTAAGGGGAACTGGAGCCACCCAGCATTTCTAGACAACCCGATATCACTATCTGACTTCTACTTGAGAAAGGGGCTCCCTTCATTCTCATTTTATGAGACTATAAGTTTTTATTATTCATTTTAGTGTTTGTCATTTATTGAGTTGTTTTTACCCAGTGTGTTTACAACTCACATAAAATACTGAAGACAATCAAATATACGTAAACAAGACTGGGAAATGCAACTTGCCCAGTAAAAATGTCAGCAGAAGCAAGTGACAGCTGCATACTGTAGAACAATTGGTATTGCCTCAGATAGAAGTCAAAGGAAAATAAGTATCTAGATGCTTTGATAGAAAAAAATATTTAACATAAGGTAGTCTTAAATGGGCTATCAGAGAAGGGTAAGTTGTCCAAGTGAAAAAAATCAGACAATCCACCAAGAACAGAGATCTTAGGTATAGATAGCTCCATGAAGAGTGTGAGCTTACCATACACAAAGCCTGGAGTTACATTCTCAGCACCACAAAATTTGAAAAGCAGAAGCAAAGAGGATGGATAAGAAGGTCACATTTGGGGCTGGGAACGTAGCTCAGTGGTAGAGTGCATGCCTTGTAAGCATGAGGCCCTGGGTTCGATTCCTCAGCACCACATAAACAGAAAAAGCCAGAAGTGGCGCTGTGGCTCCAGTGGCAGAGCGCTAGCCTTGAGCTGAAGAGCTGAGGGACAGCGCCCAGACCCAGAGTTCAGGCCCCATGACTGGCAAAAAATAAATAAATAAATAAATAAAAATAAAAATAAAAAGAAGGTCACATTTTCATGGGACCAGGATATAAAATTAATGACAGCAGTCCTTCCTCCAGAATGAAAAGCAATGTATGCAATGTGTTGTATGCATTCACTTCAAAGAACTTGTCACCATCTACATATTCTGATCATAATCACAAGCAAGAAGAAAAGTAAAGGGATTGTAAGCCACCAAAATAGGGATTGGAATAGTCAATGTTATTTCAGGTGCTTTACTAATAATTTCAGTAACCTTGATTATCTGAATTTCTTAGATTCATTTTTGGCTTGCAAAATTATAAATTTATTTATTGTCATACATTAATAAAAGTGGATACTAATAATCAGTAACAATTAAAATGTAAATAAAACAACGAAGGTTATGGTAATTATTTGCAGATAAGGACCTGAGGAGTCCCTAGAGTAAACTGGACTAAAGCAATCCTCATTTTTTGTGACTTAAAACCTCTTTTTTTTCCTTCTTCCTGATTTTTTATTGTGATCAGAAAGTGTAGATGGTGCCAAGTTCTTTAGAGTTTAGGCAAATAATGCACAGCACACATTGTTATGTTGCTCTTCATCTTCTAGGAAGGATTGTTGTCATAAATTTTATATCCTGTTCCCATGAGAACTTCACCTTTTCTTCTGGACATTCTGGGCTGTTTTATGTTTGTTTTGTTTTGTTGTGGTGCTGGAATCCTGAACCACATAGATGCACTGATCTATATCCTCAGCTCTCTTCTAAAGTTTTTGATTCAACATTTACATGTTATTTACTACAATAATATCTCACACTTGTTGAGTATTAATTATACACCAAGCTCTGTTGTATATTCTACCTAGATGATTCATTTATTACCATAGCAACTTAAAAGGCAAAGGCAAGAGTTACCTCATCTTACAAATGAGGAAATTGAAACCCAAAGAGGGTTTTTTAAGTACCCAAAATTGCACCGCCAAAACAAGTTAGAATATGAACCCAGGCTATTGGGTTCCTGCAGCCTTAAAAAAAATATACCTATTCCTTGCAAATTTGAGTGTTCAAAAGAAGCACCATATCTGAAACCAGCCTCAGTTCATGGCAGGACCCTGGCTCAAAAGAGAGGGGGTGGTTAGGAGGGGAGCCGGGAGACAAAAATCAGATAAAGGTTTTTAAAGATTGCCAGGCTTCACTGTCAGTATTTCTGACTCGGTAACAAGTTTCCAAGTGTACTAGTTTACTAGGGCTGCCAAAATAAAATATCATAGTCTGAATAGCTTAAGCTAGAGAATTTTATGGTTACACAGTTACAAAGATGTAAGTCGAAGATCATGATTAAGGTATTCAAAGGGTTTGTTTCTCCTGAAGTTTTTCTCATTGTCCAACAGCTGTTTTCTTTCTGTGTCTTCACATGGTCTTCCCTTCTGCATCTGTGTCCTAATTTCTTCTTTACAAGGACACTAGTCCGGGGCTGGGAAGGTGGCTCAGTGGTAGAGCGCTTGCCTTGAATGCCTCAGGCCCTGGATTCGGAAGTGGTGCTGTGGCTCAAGTGGTAGAGCGCTAGCCTTGAGCTGAAGAGCTGAGGGACAGCGCCCAGGCCCAGAGTTCAGGCCCCACTACCGGACCCAAAAAAAAAAAAAACAAGGACACTAGTCCTACTGGATTAAGACCCACACAAATTTCCTCATTTCAATTTAATGATCACTTTCAAATGCAATCACATCCTGAGTATTGGTGTAGGAACTTCAACATATGAATGGAGGGGGGACATGTGGAGGGAAACAATTCAGTCAATAACATCAGTTATGGTATTGACACTGTTAGGTCAAAGACCACAATGAGAACCACTGAACTAAGCAATGCTGTGAACAAGGGACTGTCCTGTATATTTATACGTAAAGTAACATCTTAAAATCCTTACATAAAAAAATACCATTATTTTCATTTCTTTTAAAAAAAGAAAAAAAAGGATCAGAGATAAGCAATTACTTTCCTTAAATCGCACAATTAATGTGTGTGTTGACTATTTACTCAGCATCCATTTTCCTCTTACCTCTTCTTAATGGAATCTGATTTCATTTTAGTATCCATCTCTCTCCCAATGCATCAATATGCTTCAATAGAGGCAGCAGCCTTCTTCCATCTCCCTAAATCTTGGGGTAGTCTAATTAGTCTACTAATCCCATTTCCTTTACCTGTAACTGGTTCAGTGACCCATGTGACCCATTTCTGGTCAATGAGATATGAAGGAAAGCTCACTACAGGGACTTGGAGGAAATGTCTGTCTAAAGCAGAAGCACAAGAATCTAGTGGGTCCTTCTCTTTCCCTAATGTTGTCATTACTGGATGTGACAACCCAAATTGGCTGTAGCCATTTGGCTACAACCTGAGGATAAAATCTACTAAACTGAAGAAGGAAAGATTGAAGAAAGACTATGCTTGATGCCATTGCAGATATGGCTACATCCATCACACTCGGACTCTCCCGTTTCCAAACTTCCTATCTGGGGATCAGTATGTTCCTTTGTTTGAAACACTCTGGATGTTAGAAATAACTCTAGATGTTGGAGAGTCTTGTAGAAATAAAGATATCAACTCAAAAGGAACCTGGCAAAGCAAAGTTTACTTCCACAGAAGGATGTGCCATCAGCCAAAAAATGTGGCAAGCAAGCACACAAAGCATTCAGGCTGCTCCCTTTTTATCCCTAACACAGCAGGCCCTGCCCCTCTGCTCACATTGGCTGAGCTCAGATTCATAATTTGCAAAAGGATGAGGCTCAACAGGATGTAACTTAAAATCAAGAAACTTCCAATCAGATGTCTTAATTATAGTGCTCAGGAAAAAGATGTATGTAACAAAAATGTAATTAGCAAGGACCAAGCCACCTGGCACATACAGGGTAGGATCCCTTCAGAAAATTCTCTCAAGATTAACAAAAAGGAAACAAGCTACTTTGATAGAAAAGAGGCTTTTCTCAGAGGGATTCTCTCCTTCAAAGCCAAAGGCATCTCATTTGATTCACCTAGTGAATAGGAATACTACAATCTAAATTACATGCAGGCATGAGAGAAAAAATAGCTAAATTCACCATGATAGCAAAGCTCAGCTAGAAGGAGTTGACAATACCAAAATACTCAAAAATACTTACAAGTTTACAACAGGACAGGTGCTATATGATTCCTCATAGAAATCTACAGCAGTCAAAAATCATGGAAACAGGAAGTGAAATGGTGATTGTCAGAGATTTAGAGAAGGGGAAGTAGGGAGCTATGGTTTCATGATGTCTATTGTCTTTTGTGTTTCTACAATAAAATACCTGAAATTGGTTTTTTTTATAAAGAAAAGAAATCTGGCTCATAATTGTGGTGGTTGGTAAATCCAAAAAGCATAGTATTTATAACCAGAGCTATATCACAACATAGTAAGAATATAGGCTCCAGGCAAAAAGTACATATTTGGGAATAACAAAACAAAAAATAAGGAGGGACCAGATTGAGTCTTTTTAACAACCGTGTGTGTGTGTGTGTGTGTGTGTGTGTGTGTGTGTGTGTGTGTGTGTGTGTGTGTGTGTGTGTTGGTGTATATGCTTAACTTAAGATAAAGTCTCATGAATTTTCTTTCTGGGCTGGCTTTGAACCATGAGCCTCACACCTCAGCCTCCTGAGTAGCTAGGATTACAGTGTGAGCCACCAGCACTGGCTGATCACTCTTTCTTAAAGAAACTAACCCGGCCCATGAGAACTACTTGATCCCATCCTAGAGAAGTGCCCTCATAAGCTAATGACCTTCCAGTAGGCCCCATATCTCACAGGTTCCCTCACTTCAACACTAGGGGTAGAACTTCCAATACATGAATCACTGGGACAAACAATATCCAAATCATACCCAATCCTAGTGTGAGGCCCTAAATTCAATCCCTAGTATCACTAAATAAAAAGTGGAAAGAACTGATTTTATTTTTAAGCACAATTTTTTAAAGCTTTAGGAAACTGGAGCAATTTAAGCTGGAGACAGGCAACCTTACACACTTTAGATGTCTTTAAAGCTTACTAAGTAGAATACTAGCTTCCTTGACCCCTCACTTTATAATCTTTTCTTTTTTTGGTCGGTCGTGGGACTTGAACTCTGGGCCTGGGTGCTGTCCCTCAGCTCTTCAGCTCAAGGCGAGCGCTCTACCACTTGAGCTACAGCGCCACTTCCGGTTTTCTGGTGGTTTAGTGGAGATAGGAGTCTCACGGTCTCTCCTGCCCGGGCTGGCTTTGAACCATGATCCTCAGATCTCAGCCTCCTGAGTAGCTAGGATTACAGGCGTGAGCCACCAGCGCCCCGCATACTTTATAATCTTTTAATTGGTCATTCCCCTTACCTGGAATGCTCTTCCCCTAGATGTTTGTGTATGTGGCTGTATCTTTCATTGACTTTAAATCTTCAAATGCCACTTTCTCTACCAGGTCTACCCTGACCATTATGTTTAATATTTCAGCCCAACCACTTCTCCTCCACCAGAACTCCCTAATCCTGTGCATTGCTCTATTTTCTCTATTTTACTACTGTTTTCCAACATGTTTTAGAATTTTAGGATAACCTGCTATACTTATTATTATCTGCCTCTATCCTCTAATATATAAGATGCATAAAAAACAAGGATCTTTACCTACTTAGTTCCTGATATATCTCAAATGCCTTTCCTAGCACACAGTCAGCAGGCAATATATACTCTGGTGTTTATTATAACTAAAAAATTAAAAACTATAATTAAAAAATTAGAAACCTTATATACACTGACATTATAACTGAGTTCTTCTATGCTAAGATGGAAGATCTAATTACGCTTCTATCTCTAACTTTACAAAAATTTCATCTAAGAAGTTGGAAGACCAGGAAAGTAGTTGTAGAAACAGTGGTCTCCAAATGTAGGATGCTACAAATTAGACTCATAGTACCTTATTTAGTAGGTATGGAAAGCTGAATTTTAAGGTAGCAGTCAGAATGTCTGAGAAGCAACTTAACAGATACTATAGAACCTGGATAGGTAGCTCCAATCACCTCAAAAAGTAGAAGTGGGGAGTAGGAGTGATAATAAGGAACCTAAGAAGTCTGTGTGAGAATATAAATCCATACCCTTCCCTACCCCTCTCTTTTGGCAAGGTTCCTTTCTCATCCTGACATGATGTGTTCTCTGAAGAGAATTAAGGGATAGGTAGGCGGGTAGGTTCATTGACTTCAGAAACTGGGTGTTAGGTTTTTAAAAAGAGGTAGCCAAGTAAGAACAGCACCACACACGTGGTATTCAGGTAAGGAGTAGGTTTATTCATGGTTCCGGCTGGCACCAGGCCATCTTGGTCCTCCACGCGGTGGGGAAAGGCCTGAGAAAGAGAGCTGGGAGATCTGGGAAAGAGAAAGAGCAGGGAAAGAGAGAGAGCTGGGAAAGAGAGAGAAAAGAGCTAGAAAAGAGAGCATCTGGGAAAGAGGTGGGAAAGAACAAGCTAGGAAAGAGAAGAGAGCTGGGAAAGAGAAGAGTAAGAAAGAGCTGAGAAAGAGCTAGAAAAGAGCAGAGAGAGCATCTGGGCCTGGGCTAGGCCTTATCTAGGGTATGGGCGGAGAAAGGTATGGCCACATCAAATTCAGATGTGACCTCAGCAGATGCAGGTGTGACCTCTTCCAGGAGTCCCAGTTGCCTAGGAAACGCGGGTACTGGGTGGAGACTTTGCTGCGAGGAGAGTGGAGTCTGCTAGCCATCCAGGAGCGGACCTTACACTGGGTGCTGTGCCAAAACTAGTAGAATTCAGGGGCCAAATACCTGTTGATGGCTGACTGCTTCCAGCATCTTGGCAATCATCCCTTTATTCTTCCCACAGAAGAATTTCTTCTACAACACTCTGACCAGCCAAAGGAAAAGATCTAAAGATCTTGACACCTGAGTTTACCTATCAAATGGCCTAGCAGAGTAAAACTGACAGACCCCAGCAAGTGCTCAGAGCTTCTAATCAGTTTTTGGTCCAACTTTTACCATTAAATAGACAATCATTCACCTCACACTGAAGTATGTGTCTCACATGGAACACAGAAACTGAAGCACAGCTATACAAAAGTGGAACTTTAGGTAATGGTAGACCCCAGGGTAAATTAAAGGAACCATCTCTGGAGGCAGTTTCATTCAAGTCTTGAGGTACAGTACCAAGACATGGTCTCTACGCTAGTGCTGCTTACCATCTAACTGCAGGTGGAATGAAATTTTGTTACCTCCCTTAGTTGTTACATAATTATTCAAAAGCATCAACTTTATGCTAACCATTATGTTAGGTACTGGCAATAAAATGATTAGTCATGCCGGGTGCCAGTGGCTCACACCTGTAATAATCCTCTCTACTCAGGAGACTGAGATCTGAGGATCACAGTTCAAAGCCAGCCTGGGCAGAAAAGTCTATGACTCTTATCTCCAATTAACCACCAGAAAACTGGAAGTGGTGCTGTGGCTCAGGTGGTAGAGTGCTCACCTTGAGCTGAAGAGCTCAGGGACAGCTCCCAGGCCCCACAACCAACCAAAAAAAAAGAAAAGAAAAGATTATTCATGATTCCCATGTATCTTCAAGTAGTGTTTGTACAAAGGTGCTCCAATTCAACATATCAGTTTACATGTACAGTGTATCTTAATATCAATCTTTCCATGATTTCTATTCTTAATAGAACAAAGGACCTAGACAGATAGCTTCTAGATCTTGGTACACACAGGCTGCCTAGAAGTGACACATTTCACAATCTGTTCCTATATCATTGGATATGTTACTTGGCCATTTCTGATTCCACAGGGCAGGAAAATTTACTCATTCCTTAGGGATCAGTAATACATTACATTAAAGTACCTTCCATTATACTCATGGGATTCCAACACAAGAAGGAGTCTTTAAAGTTCCTTTGATATTTGTTTTCCAAATATTTCTTTTTTGAGATGAAGTGATGACATAAATTTCACAATACTGTGGCATAGTTATGTTTAGCCAAAGTCACAAACACATTTTAACCACCACAATGATAATCATCATAATCTTAATATAAAGTTTATGAATTCTACAAACCTTAATAGTAAGGCTATTTCTTCCAAATCGGTGCTTTGATATTTTTAAAAACTTTTATTCCCTTAGGTATGGTACTAGTGTATGAACTGATGGTCCCAAATCTGAATTCAAATCTCTTCTTATGGCCTTATGCCTTTGTTAGGGTAGGGATCTTATCTTTTCATCTATCTGTGTGGCTTCTCCATGTCCTACTTCCTTTCTTTGGCCACTTTGCCTGTGTGTGTGTGTGTGTGTGTGTGTGTGTGTGTGTGTGTGTGTGTGTGTGTGTGTGTGTGTGTGTGTGTGTGTGTGTGTGTGTGTGTGTGTGTTATGCTGGTTCTAGGGCTTGAATTCAGGGCCTTGTGCTCTTGCTTGGCTTTCTGCCATCATGTGTATAATTTCTTAAAAGCACTTCTTTTTTGCTGCTTTTGTCCTATGAATTGTCCTCTAAAGATTAGAACCTGTTCTTTTAACATGTCTGCACTGTCTTTCCGTTTCTCTGGGCATATAAATAAGGTATATATAAAGGCGTGATGTCTCCTGAGCTTTTTTTTTTTTTTTTTGCCAGTCATGGGGCCTGAACTCTGGGCCTGGGCGCTGTCCCTCAGCTCTTCAGCTCAAGGCTAGCGCTCTACCACTAGAGCCACAGCGCCACTTCCGGCTTTTCTTTTTTCTGTTTATGTGGTGCTGAGGAATCGAACCCAGGGCCTCATGCTTGCAAGGCATGCACTCTACCGCTGAGCTACCTTCCCAGCCCCCTCCTGAGCTTTTTCAGTCAAGGCTAGCGCTCCACCACATTGACACACGGGTTTTCCAGTGATTGATTAGTCAGAGATCGGAGACTCTCGGACTTTCCTGCCCGGGCTGGCTTTGAACCGCAGATCCTCAGATCTCAGCCTCCGGAGTAGCTAGGATGACAGGCGTGAGCCACTAGAGTGTTCTCTGCGATTAAAACCCGTAGGAGCTGATGTGGCTGGAAGGTGAACAAAGCCTCGGGAAACAGACCGAGCAAACAAGAACAAAGTGACCCACCAGGCCAAGCAAAGTAGCCCAGACCCCTCGCCTCCGGGAAGTCCCGCGAGACTTTTTACCCAATTCCCGAAGATTTCCATCAAGTCCGGACAACTCCCCTCCCTCCAGAGGGCGGAGCAAGGGGGGAGCAGAGGGCGGCACACGGCCTCTAGCTTCTCCGCACGGAGATCTCGAGAGAGTGTTGGGATTCTCGCGATATTTCCCGAGCCGACACTTCACACGCTGTCTGGGCCGGGAGGGTGGAGGTTACGGTCGGGGAGAAGCCCCCTGGTGCGGTCCTCCGGAAGCCTGCGGAGGAGGGTAGTGTCCACTCCCCCGAGTCTGTCACGATGCCCAGCGCCAGCGCCGGCCGCAAGAATCAGGAGAAGCCGCGGGAGATCATGGACGCGGCGGAAGTGGGTTTTCCTTCGTCCCCGGGCCTGGGAGGGCCGGCCGGGCCGAGGGTGGGGGTAGCGCCCCGGGGCCCTGCCGTCAGCGCTCCTCGGGCCTGGAGCCTGGGCTCCCGCGGCCCAGCACCTCCCTGAGGGTCTCCAGGGCCCGGGCTCAGCCAGCTGCGAGCCCTGGTGCTTCTGGTGACCTGGTCTGAGGAGCCTGCCCCGGGGCTGGGCGGGACGTTCGCGAACCCCGGCCTCCCCGGAAGCGGGAGCCGCGTGTGCACCCCGAGCTCGTCTGGGTTAATCACGTAACACACCCTCCACCCTAGTCCCGCGGTGGTTTTGCTCACCAGTACCAATCGATGTGTGCTTGGCCCCTGGGTTCCAAATGCCCTGTCAAAGAACGATCGAACTCGGCAAAACCACCTGCCAATATGTGTAATGACCATTTTTTTCATGTGGCAGTTAAAAAAAAGTGTCGTGTTCTTGCTCACCTGACATGGTGAGTTAGTGAAGTTCGTAGAGGGTTCATTTGAAATAAACACCCAGTGGTTCTTTAAGTACTTCTTAGAAGTCAAGAGTTTTAATTTCCGAAATGGTGGTGTATGTGCCATACTATAATGGTAAGCCTTACTCTGTCTGGCTCCTAATTTGCTATTGAAGAATTGTGCTTTTATGGTAAACTATATAATAAATCATCTCAGAATATTACATATAATCAGGATTGCTAGACTAATACTAACCAGAAGAGATTACACATCTTTCTTCTTTTGCTTTACGAAGCATTTCTTACATATGGATGCTATTTTCAGGCTTCCTTGAGTGACAGTATCTTCTCTTATGGCCCACATGATACTTGCCCTTGAATTGTATTTTTTGTTTGAGATAAAATCTTGTACTTAGAACAGGCTAGCCTGGAACTTGGCCATCCTCTTGCCTCAGCTTCTAGAATGCTGGGATTATAGGCATGTGTCACCATCTGAGATGCATTTTTCTTAATGTTTCAAAAAAATTGTTCAGCAGGGCACCATGAAGACTATAATCCTAGTTATTTGAGATGCAGATATCAGAGGATAGGGTTAGAAGCCAATCAGGGCATAAAAGTTCATGAGACTCCATTTCAACCAATGGTTGGTTGTGATAGAGGGTACTTGTTATGACTGCTGTGTGGAAACAAAATGACTGGTTGCAGTGGTGCTGTGCCTGTCATTTGAAGTGACATAGGGAAACACAGAAAGATCACAGCCCAGGCTGACCAGGAAATAAAGGGAGACTACCTTAAAAAGAACCTTTGCAAAAAAAAAAAAAAAGGGGGCTGAGCCATGACTCCATTGGTAAAACACCCACCTAACAAGTGCCATAAGCACCTTGATTCATTTAATGGTACAAAATCTACTGTTCTCTGTATCTAAAAGAGGGGATTCCAACCACTAGCTTTAGTGGCAGAAACTTTTATGCAGATTTTAAGTTACCTTGTAAAAATCTGGAGAAATTATTTTGTCTATTGATGTGTTTAAAAACTATGAATGTACTCTTGCAAATAGCATAGGTTTATAAGATAAACATTGTGACAGATCATTTTATAGCTGAAAGGAACTTAATACATCATTTTAAAGGTAAGATTGAAATGAACATCACTTATCTACTTAGACCCTTGGTCTCCTATTCCTATACCTGTCTTTAAATCTGTAGTTGAGTTTTGATAGTATTACAGTGCCACTGTCAACCCTTTGTAACCTACTATCCTAAAACTGGATTTTAGAAACAAGAAGCTGGTGAGTTTCTTGATGTTTTAAAAAAGGAAAGTTGCAATTAATTCATCATATTTAACAACTCTGATTTCTAAAAACAGGACATCTGGGTCAGAAAGAATCTCTACCCAAAATATAAAGTTAATGCAACTCTGGTACTTTGTCCTATTCCCAGAAGAAATTCATAACCCTGCTTTAAAGTAATTTAATTTCCATTTTGAAGATGGTAATTAAGTTGTGTAGTACATGAGTGTACATTTCATCTGAGTGCTTTTATACATGGTGTATCCATCCAGGATTGGTAATCTGTGAAACAAGTAGAGACTGGATGGTTTCTTTTCTTTTTGGAGACACACATGTAAATAACAGGCTTCTGTATTTTAAAGTGGTTGATTCTGAATTAATGAAATGCTCCTTCACGTTAAAATTTTCATTTTTATGTGTGGTTATTTGTATTTACATTTTTAGAATCATGATGCAAAATTTTTTTTCTAGGATTATGCTAAAGAGAGATATGGAATATCTTCAATGATACAATCACAAGAAAAGCCAGGTTAGTGTTTGTAAAATAATTGTTTTGCTTGTGGATCAGGGAAATCCAACCCAAAGCTTTTGGGCATGCTAAGAAAATTAAAATGTTCTACCATTGAGCTATATAACTATCCCTTCATTAAGTTGTTTTGTTTTGTTTGGGTCCGGTCGTGGGGCCAGAACTCTGGGCCTGGGCACTGTCCCTCAGCTCTTTAGCTCAAGGCTAGCGCTCTACCACTTGAGCCACAGTGCCACTTCCGCTTTTTTCTTTTTGCTTATGTGGTGCTGAGGAATCGAACCCAGGGCCTCATGCATGCAAGGCAAGTGCTCTACCACTGAGCCACCTTCCCAGCCCCCTTCATTAAGTTTTAAGTAGAGTAACAAAAGACATAACTGAAGGAATAACTTTGAAAAGGTAAAATGACATTTGTAACACAACAAGATGTCATCACTGTATATAAATACTGTCACTTTAAGGTTTATAATCTAAAAGAGAAGTAATATATTTAAATGAATATTGGAGGTTTAATGGTGCATATTAAATGATGGACTATATATGTTTTCTTAATTCCTAAATTATTAAGTAGGATTTTACTGTGACCCAGGGGTAATAGAAAAGTGGTTAATAACCACATCACATGCAGCCTTTGTGTATGTTTTAATACCTCTGAATAAATCTTCATACTTTCCTCCAAATAGTTTATCTTTCTTGTCTGCTTCTATGGCTCCAGATTCTTTTATTCTAATGCAAGTGACTCTTAAACCTTATTACTGCTGTTCATTGCCTCTGCTAGTTACGCTGATGGAATGTGAATTGGGACACCTCAGATATGTTGGGATATATTGAAGATTGAGAACCCCTATGAGAATTAAATGGGATGCCACAAGAAAGACAGGCCATTACTCTTTCTTATATGTGATACTATTAAGATGGTCCAAATCATCAAATACACATACACATTCAGATTTGTTATGCTCTCTATTTGGTTTTGAGTATTTATTCCCTCGTTACTATTCATTTACTGTTTCAATCTTGGTGTTTTCCAATATGCTTGCTAAAATCTTAACACTTTTTTTCTTTCTTTACATTTTTGTGTGAGTTTACACAGCACACTT
Source organism: Dipodomys merriami (assembly GCF_024711535.1). NCBI lineage: Eukaryota > Metazoa > Chordata > Mammalia > Rodentia > Heteromyidae > Dipodomys > Dipodomys merriami. Next base: position 76,326,024 of record NW_027202270.1, read on the forward strand.
GGAATTTGGCTTCACTCATGCAATCTATTGGCAGAATTTTGCAAAAATCCTCTTATAATGCATATCCGTATGGCTTTGAAATTCCTCTTTCATCCTCTTTGGTTTTGGCCATGAGAATCATAGCATTCTGCTAGAAATTAAATCTCTAAACTGTATGTATCCTTGCTTCAAAAGACAAATCATGAGTGCATTCAGAAAAAACATAGATTAAATGCATTATATAATTTGATTTGTAATATCCCAAAAGGTATTATTCTTAATATTGTGTCATTTTTCTTTCTTTTTCTTTAGTGCCAGTCCTGGTGCTTGAGCTCAGGGCTTGTGTGTTATTCCTGAGCTTCTTTTGTTTAAGGCTAGTTCTACTCTTCAAGCTATAGCTCCACTTTTGGGTTTTGGAGGGGATAGTTTATTGGAGATAAGGATCTCACAGACTTTCTTACCTGGGCTTGTTTTGAACAGCAATCCTCAAATCTCAGCCTCTTGAGTAGCTAGGATTTCTTAATATTCAGATTTTTCGTTCTGTCATGGGGTTTGAACTCTGGGCCTGGGCTCTGTCCCTCAGCTCGTTAGCTCAAGGTGAGCACTCTGCCACTTGAGCCACAGCACCACTTCCTGTTTTCTAGTGGTTTATTGGACATAAGAGTTTCACGGAAGTGGTGCTGTAACTCAAGTGGTAGAGCGCTTACCTTGAGCTGAAGAACACAGGGACAAGGCCCAGGCCCAAAGTTCAAGCCCCACAACTGACCCCCCAAAAAAAAAAGTTTCATGGACTTTCCTGGCAGGGCTGGCTTTGAACCATGATCCTCAGATCTCAGCCTCCTTAGTAGCTAGGATTACAGGCATGAGCCACCAGGGCCCGGCTGATAATCCAGGTTTTTCCCCACCACCACCAAATAGTGCATATTGAGAATAGGAAAAATGATTTTTGAATATTTTAACTATCTTTCCATGATAGTTGTTTTGTTGCTGTTTTCATATTTGATGGACTTTAGGGGGATATTTATCATTGTGTTTAATATCAGGGGTCTTGGGCTCACTTGAAAATCAAAAGCTCACTTAGTAACTAAAGGAAACAAAGAATGACCCAAATATGACTAGATTTAGGACTCAAGCATCTTCAAAGCTCTGCCTTCTTCTTGCTTCTGTTTCCTTTAGAATATTGGACTCATTCTCTCCTACAAGCTCATTTATTGGGAAAGATGGTGATTTTTTTTTTTTTTTTTTATGCCGGTTGTGGACCTGAACTCTGGGCCTAGGTGCTGTCCCTCAGCTCTTCAGCTCAAGGCGAGCGCTCTACCGCTTGAGCCACAGCGCCACTTCCGGCTTTTTCTATTTATGTGGTGCTGAGGAATCGAACCCAGGGCCTCAGGCATGCAAGGCAAGCACTCTACCACTGAGCCACCTTCCCAGCCCAGATGGTGATTTTTTTGCCCCAAGTATATACCCTCTCAGCTCAGGAAAGACAGCTCTTTACTCCTAGATTATGTACATTGATTCCCAGAAAAGGACTTTGATTAACTGAGTTTGAATAATATATCCTTCCCTGGATCAGTCACTGTCCTGGGGAATGAGCTACCATGACTATCTAGGCTAAGAATCCTGTGGCTAGCTAACTTTCATTCTAGGACAAGCAAGCAAAATGCCATGTTCACTTATGCTTAAAAGGTATGTTTGGCTTTTTAATTCATCTAAGTTTTCAGCAGGTTTACATTTTGGAATTTGTTTCATTATAGTATAGACTAAATTAGAAAGGAACTAGTTAAGAAACTCGCTATAGTTTAGGCAAGAGGTAATAATAGCCTTACTTAAGATGATAGCAATGAAGGTAGTAGAGTATTATATTTAGAAAGTGCAATTCACACAATTTAAAGCAAATTGCATATTGAAGGGTATAGAGAAGAATTTATCAAAGATTGAGAATTACTTAAGATAATGGCAAGTTTTTAGACTAGCTGCTTGATGAAAATAATAGTCTCTGTAAATTTTTAATTTAAAAGTCGTTTTTATTATGTGTTGCAGATCGAGTTTTAGTCCGGGTGAGAGATTTGACAATACAAAAAGCTGATGAAATTGTCTGGGTACGTGCAAGAGTACATACAAGCAGAGCGAAAGGTAAGATTGATATGATTTACTGTCCATTTTGACAATGACACTAAATTTTTTGGTAATATGAATTCCTTACAGACCAAAGTGAATCATTAAGAACAGAACTAAAGCTGGGCACCGGTGGCTCACACCTTTAATCCTAGCTACTCAGGAGGCTGAGTTCCGATGATTGTGGTTCAAAGCCAGCCCGGGCTGGAAAGTCTGTGAGACTCTTTATCTCCAGTAAACCACCAGAAAACTGGAAGTGTCACTGTGGCTCAAGTGGTAGAGCACTTGCCTTGAGCTGAAGAACTGAGGGACAGTCCCCAGGCCCAGAGTCCCAGCCCCATGAACAATACCAACAACAAAAAACAACAATATCAGAGTTCAAGCCCCATGACCAAAAAAAAAAAAGAACAGAACTAAAACTATTAAGTCATTGTAAAGTATTTATCCATGGTTAATCAGTTTAGGATCCTGTAAGATATCTTTGAAAATAAATTTCTTCTAATGCTGTATCGAAAAGTCCATGACTATAGTCCAGCTACTCAGGAGTTAAAAGATTGGAAGATTTATGGTTCAGTCTAGGCAGAAAAGCAAGATTCCATCTCAAGCATTAAAACTAGGAATAGTGGTATACTGTACTCATCTATCATTTTAGCTATACAAGACCCTTAAGTAGGAATATCAAAGTCCAGGCCAGCCTAGGCAAAAATGTAAAACTATTTAAAAAATACCTAATAATAGTTGGGATGTAGCTCAGTGGCAAAGCTTTTACCTAAATAGTGCACATTCTGGGTTCAATCCCTAGTACCAAAAAAAGATAAGATTAAAAAAAAAAAAATATATATATATATATATATATATATAAGGGCCTGGGAAGGTGGCTCAGTGGTAGAGTGCTTGCCTTGCATGCCTGAGGCCCTGGGTTTGATTCCTCAGCACCACATAAGCAAAAAGAAAAAAGCCAGAAGTGGCGCTGTGGCTCAAGTGGTAGAGTGCTGGCCTTAAGCTGAAGAGCTGAGGGCAGAGTTCAGGCCCCACGACTGGACCCCCCCCCCAAAAAAATATTTTATATATATATATATATATATATATATATATTATATATATATAAGTTCAAATGAACAAACAAAAAGACTAGTGAAAGGAGCTCAGACTGAGCCTCAAGTGCCTGCCTAGCCAATTTAGTCTCTTAGATCCATCCCCAATACCACAAAAAGTAATAGATCCAGGTGTCCATGCTCACACAATCCTAACTACCCAGGAGGCTGAGATCTGAGGATCACAGTTCAAAGCCAGCTCAGGCAGGAAAGTCCATGAGACTCATCTCCAATTAGCCACCTGAAAACAGAAGTGCTGTGGCTCAACTGTTAGAGTGCCTTAAGCTAAAGAGCTGAGGGACAGCGACCAGGTTCGGAGTTCAAGCCCCATGACTGACCAAAAAAAAAAAAAAAAAAGGTAATTATAACTTGACCTAAAGATTGTTCAATAAGAATGATACCACCCCATTTGTTAGGAAATGGGAAGACTTGGAAAAAAATCATATTAAGTAAAGTAAGCCAAACCCAAAGAAATATAGGTCCCATGGATTCCCTCATTACAATAATTAGTAGTACGTCTAGGATAATTTTATCAGATGAGCAGAAAAGCTCAAAAGCTATGTACATATGGATCATCTAGGATGATGCTAAGTAAAATGAACCCCAAGATAAGGATACATTAGGTCTTTCTTTGTTGTTGTTTTTAATGTACTATGTGATTTTTGTTGTTGTTTCCATTGTATGTTCTTCCCCCTATGGTATATCCCCTGTTGTCACTGTACTTGATTTTGGTACCTTGCATCTTGTATAAACATTTGTCTAATTTGGAGAGGGGAAGGGGAATTTTTAAAAAATGCTGAAACAAGGACACAGGATGACCATTGCAACGATGAGACCCACAAGATAGTATATTGGAAATGAACGTTACAACTTCAGGCAGGGTGGAGGGGCGAGGAGTGAGGGAGGTGAGAAAGGGGTCTTGGGAGAACAAGAAGGGAAGGGGTAACAATGCTCAACAAGAAATGTACTCATTATGTTACTCATGTAACTAACCCCTTTGTACAGCATCTTTACAATAAAATGAAAAAAGAAAGATGGTCCAATAAGGTAGCCACTGGCACACGTACCTATATAAGCTAAAATTCAGCAGCTCAGTCACACGAGCTGTATTTTGAATGATTAATAAACAAGTGGTTACTGGCTCTCCTTTTAGACAGCTCACATACAGAAGACTTTCTTGTAGAAAGTTCTTTTGGACAGTGCTAACAATTTTGAATTAACAGCAGAAACATTAGGGGGCCTTAAACTGATGTCTTATAAAATGTTGGCCTACCTTAGTATTCAGCACTATCTAAAAATATTAATAGCATTTATATTAGATTGTAACTACTTTTCACACACTCTTTTGGGGAGATAGCCAGGTCTGGGCTTTGAACTCAGAGCCTGGTTGCTATCTCTTGAGTTTTTTTGCTCAAGGGTAGCACTTTTGCCAATTGAGCCACAACTCCATTTCCAGCTCTTTCTCCCAGACTTTTCCTGCCTAGGCTGGCTGCAAACTCTAATCTTCAGATCACAGCCTCCTGAATTAGTATTACAGGAGTAAGCCACTGATATTTTGCTTTCCCCACTTTAATCATTCAACAGATATGTGAAGTACCATGTAACAGGCATTGCTAGTCCACTTCATGAATGAAGAAACATATCCAAAGTAATAAAGCTGCTTCCTGAAGTCTTATAGGAATAGGTGGAATATGAACAGAATCCACAGACTTTCTAGGATACCTCTATTTAGGAGAGTTTTCTGCTCCTATAGCATTTAATACAGCCCTTGCTTCAGCATTTCTTAGTTGTTTTCATATATTTTTATTACAGAATTCATATATAATTTGTTGGCATATATGAAAATAGAACAATGAAACCAGTTGAAATTGTTATAGGAAGGGAGAGTAATAGGGGGATTGATTATAATATATTATATACCTGTGTGGAAATGTCACAGTGAAATCTCCCAGTGTATAAATGTATGCTAATAAAGTTAATATATGTCCATCATTTTAAGTTATGACATTCTTAGCTCCAATTAACCACCAGAAAATGGTAGAGTACTAGCCTTGAGCAAAAGAGCTCAAGGATAGCATTTAGAAACACTTGTTCTTTTGGATTATAAAAGTAGATGATTGCTTGCCAGGCATGAGTGGCTGCTGCCTATATACTAGCTACTTGGGAGTCTGAAATCTGAGGATCATGGCTTAAAGCTAGCTGGTCCTGGAAGGAAAATCCATTAAACTCTTATCTCCAATTAACCTCTAAAAAGCAAGAAGTGGAGCTGTGGCATAAGTGGTAGAGTATGCTATCCTTCAGCAAAAACCTGGGACAGCACCCAGGTTCTGGCACAAAAACATATAATCCTCAAGATTTTAAAATAAAACTTTGTAAGTAGTATGCTGTAATTTTTCTCAATTTGCAGGTGAATAAACACATGAAGTGGTATGAATTTTTTCCCTAGGCCCCTTTTCAGGGAACTGATAGGATACAATTAAAGGGCTTTTTTTTTGGGGGGGGAGGGCTTGAACTCTGAGCCTAGGCACTGTCTCTTAGCTCTTCACCTCAGGGTGAGTGGCTCTACCACTTGAGCTACAGCAGCACTTCCTGTTCTGAATGGTTTATTGGAGATAAGAGTCGCAAGGAGTTTCCTGCCTCTGCTGGCTTTGAACCATGATCCTTAGATCTCAGCCTCCTGAGGATAACAGGCGTGAGCCACTGATGTCCATATTGATTAAAGGGCTTTTGATTTCCAAGCCATATTTCAAATCATTAAGCTAAATATTATCCCATAATGCTGACTCAAAAACATTTTCTTATGCTTACCTTTTTTAAGTCTTTTAGAGCTCTTTGTTCTCTTCAGCACTAGATGGCTTCATAATTAAGCTTGGTCTGGACTGCCATTAAACAGCTAGAACAGCTAAAATACTCTTTACCCTAGCAGTGTTGTAGTCACATTACCTTTAATTTCTCCCTAACATTCTGTTCCAAGTGGAACAGTGTATGACTGAAATAGCAATTCTTTGAATAATGTCATTTTGATCCATGAGTTTTTCTATGACAGTTTTTACCATATAATGTTTTTAAATCCCTCTGAATTTGTATAATCTAAAAAAAAAAAACAACTTCCTTTTCTTTTAGGTTTTTACTCCAGAACAAAAGGGAAAATTAGTCTTTTTTGTGATAAAAACCTGTCAATCATGTGTGAATCCAGAGCCAATAGACTATCTGCATTGACATTTTCCAACCTCTATTTATTCATGACTACTATCTGATTTGCATTTCAAAATTATGCCAAGCATATTAACATATTTACTGCTTTCCTTTTTTACTTTTTTTTCCCCTGCAAAGCTAATTCTTAATCTGGAAAACATTTCTCAGTTTAAAAGGGAAAACTTTGTTTTTCCCAAGACAAACTGATAGAGAAAAATGGGACTTGAAGATATTTAACTTGCTTTTATGACAAAGTCGTTTTCTTGAATTTGATCAGAGATGTAAGGATCTGCTTTGGAGGAAAAGTGCTATCACATGAGTACATAATGACTGAAATATATTACAAGTAATATTTTTCAGAAGGTTATGAATAAGGGATGACATCTCTTTATGAAAGAAAGGGAAATCAAGAGGCCCAGGATAGATAAAAATAAAACTGATTATAGTACTTGGAGAGAATGAGTTCACAAACAGATTATTTGGAGTTTAAAAATATTGAAGTTTTATAAAGGATGAAAGATTGGGAAATGATAAAATACAACATGAAAGGAACCTATCAATCTAAATTATCTTTAAAATGCACTTAAAATGGTAAGTATTCTATTGACAACCTCCATAAAATGCTTGTGTTCTTATTAAGGCACTTTATTAGCACTTTTGTGGTTGCATAATTGAAGCTTTCATGGTAATTATTAGTGTCTTTATAGAATCTAGTAGCTATTATATGTTGAAAGTGGTCTGAAATTACAAAATAATCTTTAGATTTATACATTGCTTTAATTAGTGATTTGTCTATGTTTTCATAATAATGTTCAAGCATTTTTAGTTATTCATGGTAGGAGCTTGAGTTTTTAAAGCTTGTTGGTTGAATATATTTTGGCTGTGCATATTGGATGGATACACTTGTGTGTATGTGCCTAAATTTAGGCCCAATTTTAAAGTAGAAAAACATTTTCCTTCTTTGCCAAACCTGAAGCAATATGTTTTTCATGCACTTGTATTCTTCCTGCCTCTCAGGGAAGCAGTGCTTCTTAGTCCTACGTCAGCAACAATTTAATGTCCAGGCTCTTGTGGCGGTGGGAGACCATGCAAGCAAGCAGATGGTTAAATTTGCTGCCAAGTAAGTAAGCAATTATATCCTGTTGTCAGAATAAACAATGGTGGGAACCAAGACTCCCAGGGGTTTGGACCATTTTCATACATTAACATCAATGCTTCGTTTGTTTAAAAATGTAGTTATTTAAATTGTCAGTTCAGTGTTGCTTGAATACATTAAACTCACAAAAGAGAAAATATGGAGCACAGGCTTGAAATTCATTTGGAACTGCTGAAGCAGCACTCTTTACAGACATGTCACATTTACTTTCAAGTAGAGTAACAAAAAGCCTGGCAGCCTCAACTGCTCTGCTAAGCAGAGCAACTATTTTGTGGTGATTGTTGAGCTTTATTTCCTCCCTCTCTCCCTCTTCCCTACCTTCCCCAAGTTATGATTTGCATATTAAGCAACAAGTTTTCTTAGTGACTTAATAAAAGTATGTAAAATAAGAGAATGTAGTTTTATAAATGATTTTTTTTCTGAAGGAAATAAAATGAATGTGATACCGTGTTATAACTTTGATGCCAAAAGGGTCTAGGGGAAAAAAGCAATACCCTCCCTCTCCTACTCCTTGCTCTAAAGGTCTTGCTGCCTGGCTCAGAATTCCTTTAGAAGGCACAGTATATTACTCACCTTGTAAGAGAACAGGGTATAGTGACAGAAAGGAAGGGTAGTTTGTGTGCCGTAAATCGTAATGAGGTAAGTTTTACTTAATAGTTGGCCACAACTATGTTGTTTGTATCAATTTCATCTCATGAATTTTATCCATGACAGTGATCACATAGACATGGGGAAATGTTCTCTACATTTTTAAACAGTACAGTGCTTCATATATGTAAATGTTTTATAAAAGAAATCTAGAAGGCCGGGCGCTGGTGGCTCACGCCTATAATCCTAGCTACTCAGGAGGCTGAGATCTGAGGATCGCGGTTCAAAGCCAGCCCGGGCAGGAGAGACCGTGAGACTCCTATCTCCAATAACCCACCAGAAAACCGGAAGTGGCGCTGTAGCTCAAGTGGTAGAGCACTTGCCTTGAGCTGAAGAGCTGAGGGACAGCGCCAAGGCTCAGAGTTCAAGCCCCACGACCGACAAAAAAAAAAAAAAAAAAAAAAAAGAAATCTAGAATAAATGCTATGGGTTTTTTTCTCTTGATTTTCTGTTAACCTAGATATATATTTCCAAACATAGTTACCGTAAACAGAATTATGGATTCTAGAATTAGAAATTAAACGATGACCTAATTTAATATCTAATTTATATTTGAGCTCCTGACCCCCCCTTGTACAATGTTTTACGTATTTTAGGTTTGAGTTTAGAGATTTGTCAAAATCAGTTTTATTATTTCATAGTAATACTGTTTTCAGATTTAAAGGTTTTAGTACCATGCATTCCATCAACTGACTGATGAATTTGGTAATGTTGAGTCTATTAGTACGATAGCTGACCTCTTTCTCTCTCTCATGATGCTACTGTCCAAAGAGTGTCACTTCTGTGTTTTCTCTTGAATTTTCTGATAATCAAGTTTGCTTTCAGAGACATTGAGAATACTTAGAAAACATTGGTCAGCTAGCCTTTAATGTAAATATGCAACCTATGAATCAATGAGCATTGCCCCTAGAAACAAACTTGTATCTACACAGACGATCTTCTATGGGAAGGAAAAAAAGATGGCTATGGAAACCACAGACATATATGCTAGATTATATTTCGGATAGCAGGAAAAAGTCAGTCTTGATATTTGATTCTGAAAACTAATGTATGGATCTGACAGTTTTCCTGGGCCATATTTTTTCTATTACATTGCATTATAAATATCAGTGTTACATAGCTTAAGAAAAGATTCTAGTCTAAAAGTAATCCCATTTTTCTTTCTTTCTTTTGTGATACTAGGCTTTAGTTTCTGAGCCACATACAAGGCAGGCTCTCTCTAAAACTTAAGCCATACTCTCAACTCTCCACTTACATTTAATATTTACTGAGAGGCATTCTGCTGACAGATGGACAGTCAATTAATGTGATGTTTTTAGAACTCACACAAAGTAATCCACAAAATAGATACTGTCATTAATTTGGGTCTACTTAGAAACTCTTGAGTCTTGCTAAGTGAAAACAATCGATAGAATCAAATGTAGTTTTTTTTTTTTTTCTTGTACTAGTGATAGAATTCAGGCTCTAGCACTTGCTGGGCATGTTCCTGAACCTCTAGCTCCAGATGGCAATCAGAACTTACTATCTGAAAGAACTACTTGCAAATGGTCTCCCGAACAGAACTTAGTTGACTCATGTCCTTATAACCTATACAGAAAATATAGGCCTTTATCCAAATCAGGTATATATAATGATCTTTCTTTTAGACAGAGTACTTCTTAAATAAGTCTTGATACTATTAATTTCTGAGGTGAAGCAGAATACTGATGTTTGAAATTTATCCAAACCCTGAGAGACTTTGGTTCTGATGTCCTTCTTTCTCTTTTTTTTTTTTTTTTTTTTTTTTTGCGGGGGTGGGGGGCGTTTTTGTTTTTGTTTTTTTTGTCGGTCATGGGGTTTGAACTCTGGGCCTGAATGCTGTCCCTCAGCAGTTCAGCTCAAGGCTAGCACTGTACCACGTGAGCCACTACGCCACTTCCAGTTTTCTGAGTGGTTTATTGGAGATAAGAGTTTCACAGAAGGGGCTGGGGAGGTGGTTCAGTGGTAGAGTGCTTGCCTCACATGCATGAGGCCCTGGGTTCGTTTCCTCAGTACCGCATAAGCAGAAAAAGCCCAAAGTGGCGCTGTGGCTCAAGTGGTAGAGCACTTGCCTTGAGCTGAAGAGCTGAAGGACAGTGCTCAGGCCCAGAGTTCATGCCCCAAGACCGACCCCCCCCCCAAAAAAAACAACAACAACAACAACAACAAAGAGTCTTACAGACTTTCCTGGACTTTCTTGGTTGGCTAGCTTTTGAACGGTGATCCTCAGATCTCAGCCTCCTGAGTAGCTAGGATTACAGGCGTGTGCCACTGGCGCCCAGCTTTCTCTTTTTTACTTAATTTTATTGATTGATTGATTTTGCCAGTATTTAGGGTTTGAAGTCAAGTGCCATGCTTCCAGCCCAGCTTTTTGCTATTTTTCTTATTTTTGGAGATGGAGTCTTTTCTGCCCCAGAGGCTTCAAACTACGTTCTTCTGGATCACCACCTCCTAAGCAGCTAGGATTAAGGTGTTAAGCATCTGCTTTATGTCCCTTGTTCTAGGTGTAATGCAGAATCAAGTTGTAAGTTAGATTTAAAAACAAACAAAAGAACATTGAGCTATTTTTAGGTCCTTAGAAGTTGGACTTCATGCAACTAGCAATACATGGGAAAAGATTGAGCATTTGTTAAGTTATAAAGCCTTTGAACTGGTTACCTTCACCGAGTAAAGCCAATTTTATACAATATATTTAGCATATGGTATTTAGATAATAGTTATATAAATTTTGGCACTAATACACTAAGAAATCAAGCCAAATAATTAAATGGAGTTGTATAAATGGCTTAGTTACCTTGTAGAAAAGGAAAATTCTCATAAGTAAAGCTTTAATGATGAATGATGAGTTTAATAGTTGGTTGACTGACATTGGTTCAGACTCCAGATAAGTTAGTCAGCTTGTCTTTTTTTATTACTTTAGACCACTAAAGTAGCTCAGAAATCCTAGCCTTTGATAGTAGAAGTCTAAAGAACATGTCATCTAACAGAAAGCCAACAATATTATCTTTGTACTCAAAGTAAGAATTCTGAGGGGTTGGAGATTTAGCTCAATGGAAGAGTAGTTGCCTGGCAAATGCAAGAGCTTGAGTCAGTAGCTCTGAAAAAAAAAAAATTGAAAGAAGAAAATGAAGAACATTTTACTTTAGAATGACTTGTTACCTGTTCTATTTAAGAATAAAAATGCTGGGAAGGTGGCTCAGTGGTAGAGAACTTGCCTTGCATGCATGAGGCCCTGGGTTCGATTCCTCAGCACCACATAAGCAAAAAGAAAAAAAAAGCCGGAAGTGGCGCTGTGGCTCAAGTGGTAGAGTGTTAGCCTTGAGCTGAAGAGCTGAGGGACAGCGCCTAGGCCCAGAGTTCAGGCCCCACGACCGGATCCCCCCCCCCCAAAGGAGGGGGAACAATGCTCAATAGGAAATGTCCTCATTACCTTACTCATGAAATTGTAACTCCTCTGTACAGTATCTTTACAATAAAAATATATATATATAAAAAAGAATAAAAATAAGTAAGTGAAATTGTAATATAAATTCTAAAGAACTTTTAGAACTTACTAAGAAAAAATATTTAGAATTTGTTTTATCTTTGAAAATCCTTACTAGTTAGGTATAGTCTAAATAGTGGATTTTTGTTTTGTTTTGTTTTTTTGTCAGTCATGGGCTTGAACTCGATGCCTGGGAACTGAGTAGCTAGGATTATAGGTGTGAGCCACCCAGGCTGGCTTTGAACCATGATCCTCTGATCTCAGCCTCCTGAGTAGCTAGGATTATAGGCGTGAGCCACCAGCCCAGCTTCTTTAAGCAGTGTTTTTGCTTTTGTTTGGATTTCTTTCATTTTTTGGAAGTGGTGCTGTGGCTCAAGTGGTAGAGTGCTTGCCTTAAGCTGAAGAGCTGAGGGACAGCGCCCAGGCAGGCCCAGAGTGTTCAAGCCCCAAGACCGACCAAAAAAAAAAAAAAGAAGAAGAATTTTTTTTTTTTTTTTTTTTTTTTTTTTTGTCGGCCGTGGGGTTTGAACTCTGGGCCTGGGCGCTGTCCCTCAGCTCTTCAGCTCAAGGCGAGTGCTCTACCTCTTGAGCTACAGCGCCACTTCCGGTTTTCTGGTGGTTTATTGGAGATAGGAGTCTCACGGTCTCTCCTGCCCGGGCTGGCTTTGAACCATGATCCTCAGATCTCAGCCTCCTGAGTAGCTAGGATTACAGGCGTGAGTCACCAGCGCCCGGCCAGAATTATTTTTTGGTGGTGCTGGGCGTTGAACTCAGGAGCCTTGTGCTTGCTAAACAGGCTGTATCACTTGAGTCACTTCTTTTTGTTTTTCTAATAACGAAAGTCTCACTTTTTGCCCAAACAGGCCTGGTCCACAATCCATTTGTTTACATTTACAGCATAAACTAGGTCTATAGGTATGCACCACCATTGAGATGGGGTTTCATGGACTTATTGCCCAGGCTAGCCTCAAAACATAAGCCTCCACATACCTTAGCCTTGTAAGTAGGTAGGATTACAGATATGAACCATCATGCCTTGCTTAAAACAGTGATTTTATTTAAAGTGAGTGTGCATTGGCTCCATTGTGAAATTGAAGATTAAGGTAGCTTTTGTGTATATTTGTCTTTGAAGTCATGTTTGATAAGCTAAAATTTGTAAAATAAGAATCTAAGGTAAATTTACTGTTGAATCATAAATAACTGAAAGAAATTACCTAGGAAACAGATGAAAGAATTTTTATAACCATAAGTGATACTCACTTACGGAGCTGGGAAGTTGGCTCAGTGGTAGAGTGCTTGCCTTGCATGTATGAGGCCCTCGGTTCGATTCCTCAGCACCACATAAACAGTAAAAGCAGGAAGTGGGGCTGAGGCTCAAGTGATAGAGCGCTAGTCTACAGCTAAAGAGCTGAGGGACAGCACCCAGGCCCAGAGTTCAGGCCCCACAACTGACAAAAAAAAAAAAAAAAGATATTCACTTATTAACCATATTACAAAATCCTTTTTAAAAAAAGAGTCTGTACCCAGTTTATCAATAAGTAGTTGATAAACCATTTTATGCAAATTTCAGTTATCAATGCTACAATATTAACTTTTCACTTGAATTATATAGTTCTATAAAATTACCAGCTGATAATTATTTAAATTGTCATTATTGGATTGTTCTTTGCAGAATTTTGGTTAATTATGGAGTCAAATTATCCTGAACCAACTTCAGGGTTAATGTTATACATAATTACAAACAGGCATCCTTCATATTACTAGCATTGAAGCCAACTACTGAAACACATTAAATATAGAGCTGGTGCTGAAGCTACACTTTTATATGGTAAACCAGATTTCAGCAACTTGGTTTTATAGAATTTTAATATTGTAAATTTTATTTTTTCCTTTTTTTTTTTTTTTTTTTTTTGTCAGTGATAGGGCTTGAACTCTGGGCTTGGGCACTGTCCCTGGGCTCTTCAGCTCAAGGCAAGCACTCTACGGCTTAAGCCACAGAGCCACTTCCAGTTTTCTAGGAGTTTATTGGAGATAGGAGTCTCACAGACCTCCTCAGATCTCAGCCTCCTGAGTAGCTAGGATTATAGGCTAGTCTTGAGCTGAAGAGCTGAGGGACAGCTCCCAGGCCCAGAGTTCAGACCCCACGACCAGACCCAAAATCAATCACTTTGACTTTCAAGTTAAGAGCTATAGTTGTAAACATTTTATACTAGCTTTATATTTGTAGACACTCAAGTAATAAGATAATGCTAATTTACATGAACACTTAAGGCCCCTGGAATTTAGTAGTTTTAGAATCCTGTGGCCTATTGAATAGTGCATACTTCTCACTTAGCTTTTTTTTTTTGTCAGTCTTGGGCTTGACCACTGGGCATGGGCGCTGTCCCTCAGCTCTTCAGCTCAAGGCGAGCGCTCTACTGCTTGAGCCACAACACTTCCAGTTTTCTAGGGGTTTATTGGAGATAAGAGTCTCACAGACCTTTGGGCCAGAGCTGGCGTTTGATGTTAGGGAAATGAACCCTAAGATACATATTCAAATGTTTTTTTTCTTTCATGCGATTATTTCTAACACATTTATAAGATTATTTCTTTGTTGCTTTGTATGTCCCTCCCCCCCAGTATAACCCCTGCTTTCACTGTATTTGATGTTGTTATAATTTGTGGAGGGGAAGGGAAAAAACAAATCATTTAAATAGGGATACAGGTGGACCCATTGCAACAATGAGACGTACAGTTGTATGTCGAAAATGAACTTTACAACTTTGGTCAGCGGGGAGAGAAGGGTTGAGGGGGAGGATGGAATGGGAAGGGGAAACAAAGGAGGAGGCTACAGTGCTTGATAAGAAATGTACTCATTATCTTGCCCATGTAATTGTAACCCCTCTGTACAGTATTTTCACAATTAAAAAAATTAAAAAAGAAATTTAATCTGCAATTAAAATTCATTATAGGGCTGGAAAGGTGGCTAAGTGGTAGAGTGCTTGCCTTGCATGCACCAGGCCCTGGGTTCAATTCCTCAGCTCCACATAAGCAGAAAAAGCCAGAAGTGATGCTGTGGTTCAAGTGGTAGAGTGCTAGTCTTGAGCTGAAGAATGCAGGAACAGCACCCAAGCCCAGAGTTCAAGCCCCACAACTGACAAAAAAAAAAATATATATATATATATATATATAAAATCAAGCCAGGTGCTGGTGGCTCACATCTCTAATCCTGGCTACTCAGGAGGCTGAGATCTGAGAATTGTGGTTCACAGCCAGCCCAGGTAGAAAGTTCATGAGACTCTTATCTCCAGTTAACCACCAGAAAGCCAGAAGTGGTACTGCAGCTCAAGTGGTCAAGCACTAGCCTTGAGCTAAATAGCTCAGAGACAGCGCTCAGGCCCAAAGTTCAAGCCCCACAACTGGCCCCCCCAAAAAAACAAAATTTGTTTCAGCTGGAGTTTCTAATAATTTAAAAAGCAAAATATGAGATCAGTTTCAATATCTTAAGTAGATAGACTCTTAGTATTTACTCTAAATATTAAATCTTGAGTTATCTTTTGCTTTACAAACAAGGCAGTAATGTTAGAAACTTTTAGCTTTTGAGTTTTTTCTTTAAGAAGAAAGATTGAAGTTTAAAACTAGTTGGGAGAGGCAGAAACATGTCCTAGGTAGATATACTTTATCAGTATACTTATCCAAAATGGCTCACTAATTAAATGTCACCAGACTCTTCAACACATCATTTTCATCTATTTGTTGGTAAGATCAATTTTCTCATGGCTGAATACATCTAGAAATGAAGCAACTGAATGGATTTCTTAGGGAGGTTTATATATCTAATAAATTTCTTGGACTGTAGATAGGGTTCCAGTGGTAGTGTTAACTGAGAGCAAGAGCATTAGGCTCTACAGTATCTGCACCAGAATGAAAAGATTCATAGTTGTATATATGAAGTGGATAGGAATATATTTATATCTTTAAATTAAATTTTTCTGTGGTAGTTTCACAGGTTTGCTTGTATTTCTGGATCACATCTTGAGTTGACATTTACCTGATTTAAGACAAGAAGTTAATCCCTTTTTTCTCTCTTTCTTTCTCTCTTTCTCTCTCTCTCTCTAGTTCTCTCTCTCTCTCTCTCTCTCTCTCTCTCTCTCTCTCTCTCTCTCTCTCTCTCTCTCTCTCTCTCTCTCCTTTTCCTTTCCTTTCCTTTCCTTTTCTTTTCTTTTCTTTCTCCAGTCCTGGAGCTTTGAACTCTGGGCCTGAGCTCTGCCTCTGAGATCCTTTTGCTCAAGGCTAATACTCTTCCACTTGAGACATAGCACTGCATCTGGGTTTTTCTGAATAGTTTATTGGAGATGGGAGTCTCATGGACTTTCCTGCCTGCATGGCTTTGAACTGTGATCCTAGATCTCAGCCTCCTGAGTAGCTAGGATTACAGTTATGAGCTACTGGTGCTCAGCTATTTTTTCTTTCTAAAATGATTTTTCATTTAGTACCATTTAAAAGTCAGTGATTCCCTGGGTGCTGGTGGCTCATGCCTGTTATCCTTGTTAGCTACTCAGGAGACTGAGATCTGAGGATTGTGGCTCAATGCCAGATGGGGCAGGAAATTTTGAGACCCAGTTAACCTCCAGAAAACCAGAAGTTGTGCTGTGGCTCAAAGTCATAGAGCGCAAGCATTGAGCAGAAGAGCTCAGGGACAGTGCCCAGGCCCAGTTTTCAAGCCCCATGACTGACCAAAAAGTCAGTGATTAGTTTATGGTCATAAAAAGTTGGCTTGGGGGGGGGGGGGGGGGCAAGCACTGGTCCTAGAGCTTGAATTCTGAACTTGGGATCTGGTCCCTGAGCTTTTGGGTTAGCATTCTACCAATTGAGCAACAGCTCCTTCCAGCATTTTCTTGATTAATTGAAGATCAAGAGTTTCATGGACTTTCCTGCCTGGCCTAGCTTCAAACTGAGATCCTCGGATTTCAATCTCCTGACTAGCTAGGATTACTGGGTGTAAGCCCTGAGGCCTTTCAGTATTGACTGCTATAGAGGACAGTGATTAATATGTAAACATAAATTGTTAAAACTTTATGAGACTGGGGCTGGGAAGGTGGCTCAGTGGTAGAGCGCTTGCCTTGCATGCATGAGGCCCTGGGTTCAATTCCCCAGCACCACATAAGCAAAAAGAAAAAAGCCAGAAGTGGCGCTGTGGCTCAAGTGGTAGAGCGCTAGCCTTGAGCTGAAAGAGCTGAGGGACAGTGCCCAGGCCCAGAGTTCAGGCCCCTCGACTGGATCCAAAAAAAAAAAAAAAAACTTTATGAGACTGATGTTAAAATGACTATTGCTAATGTGGATAGTAATTTTTAAAGTTAAAAATCATACATTGCTATTTACTTGTTCATATAATCTGATATTTCAAACACAGGATTTTTTTATTCTGAAAATAAGGGTTATTCAGTACTATTATTTATACATATTTTAAGATTTTACTACATATCCTATTAGTCATTGTGGTTAAGTAAGTTAACCACAATGGTAAGTCATACTCTAATGATTAGTCACCTAGCTACATGCTAGTTTTGTTTATTTTCTTTTCTAAGCAATTGCACCTAAATGTTATTTCACTAGTTGGTTAGTTAAATTTTCAGTTTGTTACATTAGCTAATTGATCAGAAAGTAGCAAGAATATTCAGAAGCCTCATTGACTTAGAAAAATAATCCCAGGCAATCTGCTAAGCTGGGGTTATACAAATGAAAACTTAATTTTAGGAAAAGGGAAAGAGCGGTAAATACTATATCCGGAGACATGTTATAGGTTCTATGGTAGGAGCAGGTATTTATCTAGAGTTGAAGTTTTGAAGGAAAGCAGTATCCATATGGACATTACTGAATGTTGGTACTGCTTAAATACTAGCATCTGCATGACTTAAACCTCTCTGTTGCAACAGGATATTCATCTATTAGAAAAGAAACAGCTATAAAAGTCAATGTAAGCCAGGTACCCATGGCTTTTGCCTATAATCCTAGCTACTCAGGAGGCTGAGATCTGAAGATAGAGGTACAGAGCCAGCCTGAACAGGAAAAGCTGTGAAATTCTTATCTCCAGTAAGACACCAGTAAACTGGAAGTAGCACTGTGACTCAAGTGGTAAAGAGCTCAGGCCCAGAGTTCAAGACCCATGACTGACCAAAAAAAAACCAAAAACCAACGTCTAAAGCTAAGTGTGTGACTCAAGCGGTAGATTCCTCACCTAGCAAGTGTGAGGCCCTAAGTTCAGACCCCAGTACAGTACTGCCAGAATATATATATATATTCTGATGTAAGATCCATTAGCTTTACCACACCTCCAGAGAATCCGTGGCAGATAAAAATGCTAAAACAAACAAAACCTACACAAGCTGAGACGTTTCACAAGTTAAACTAAAAGATGTAAAAAGTAAGTCAAAACCTAGTGTCCAAAAAAAAAAATCCCAGATTATGGGATTCATTCTTGTTGGTTAAATATAACTTCAAATAATTACTTCCTATTGTTTGGTATAAAATTCTGCTGCTTTTTTTTTCCCTCTGAAACTGGCAATAGAAGTGTTAATTTGAGAATTTTTTTTTTTTTTTTTTTTTTTGTCCGGTCGTGGGGCCTGAACTCTGGGCCTGGGCACTGTCCCTCAGCTCTTCAGCTCAAGGCTAGTGCTCTACCACTTGAGCCACAGCGCCACTTCCGGCTTTTTTCTTTTTGCTTATGTGGTGCTGAGGAATCGAACCCAGGGCCTTGAGCATGCAAGGCAAGCGCTCTACCACTGAGCCACCTTCCCAGCCCTTAATTTGAGAATTTTAACAGACCTGTCTGTTGCAATAGTTAGTAAGTAATCTTACTTGACTATGTAATGGTAAGGTAATTATTTAACCTCTTAAGAGTCTCTGTTTTTTCACCTGTAAAATGGTGAGAATACTTAACTTTTTGGTATTTGTAAAACACCAAATTGCTAAGCAATAATGGGATTTATAGAATAATGAGATTTATATAATAAAACTACTTCCATTTAGTTGGGCACAGGTAGCTCTTATTTGTAATACTAGCTACTTAGTAGGCTCAGATCTGAGGATTGCGATTCAAAGCCAGCCCAGGCAGGAAAACTCGAGAGACTCTTCTAATTGTTCACAGAAAAAGCCAGAAGTGGCATTGTGTCTCAAGAGGTAGATCACTAGCCTTGAGTAAAAATGGGGCTCAGGAACAGTACTCAGGACAAGAGTTCGAGGCCCATGACTGACAAAAACAAAAACTTCCATTTGAGCCAAGTGCTGGTGGCTCATGCCTGAAATCCCAGCTACTCAGAAGGCTGAGATCTGAGGATCAAGGTTCAAAGCCAGTCTGGGCAAGAAAATCTGAGACTCTTTTCTACAATTAACCACAAGAAAACCAGAAGTGCTCATGGCTCAAGTGGCAGAGCAATTGCCTTGAGCTGAAGAGCTCGGGACAGCACCCAGGCCCAGAGTTCAATCCCCATGACTGACCAAAAAAACCAAAACATTTCCATTTGAATTGTAAAAGTAAATGTTATTAGTTTCTTAAGCATTAAAAAAAAATACAAAGTAAGTATTACCACAGAGGAGTGGCACGAAGTTTTTTAAAGCATTCCATATAGAGAGAAAATGTGAAGAAATATGGGCTGAATAGAAAACAGTGCCTATAGAAAAATGATTGAATTAACATTTGAGTTCTGAATTGAAAAGTAAGTATGTTCTTTTATAATTAAAAAAGTAAGTTTGTAAAACAATATCTTTGAAATACTCTTTTTCAAAAATAACTTAAAGGGGCTGGGAAGGTGGCTCAGTGGTAGAGCGCTTGCCTTGCATGCCTGAGACCCTGGGTTCAATTCCTCAGCACCACATAAGCATAAAGAAAAAAGCCGGAAGTGGCGCTGTGGCTCAAGTGGTAGAGTGTTAGCCTTGAGCTGAAGAGCTGAGGGACAGCGCCCAGGCCCACAGTTCAGGCCCCACGACCGGAACCAAAAAAAAAAAACAACTTAAATACCAGGGATGTAGTTCAGTAGTTAAGTACTTGACTAGCTGCATTAAGTTCAAGGCCCAACACCACCAAAACATAAAAAAAGCTGGAAATCCTAAGAACGAATGGTCATTTTTCCTCTGCTCTATATTCAAGGAATACCTTCCAAAGTTATTAATACCTCGCACTGGGACATTGTACCAGTAAACATATATTTCTCCATATTCATATGCAATATGATAGCCTCTGGCTAGTGTATATACCATTAAATGTTTTTTCACCTGACTTCTGTGCTCCAACAATAGCCTTTTGCTCAGTGATTATGAGTTTTATTCTCAACCCTAATGGTCTTCAAGGTATAATTTTTTTTAGTGACCCGTCAAGGAAAAAAAATAACCACTCTTCTTTCCATTGTCCCTCTCTCCCTCTTACCATCATCTTTTCTTTCCTGTCTTTTATCCAAGAACGAGAAAGAATATGAGTCTTTATATGGTTAATTTGTAGGCTAGCAAAGGACATATCACTTATATTGTATTTCAGGTCACATGTCACCTCTGGCACATGAAGTTTCTAAAGATTGCAGCATAAAAAGCGCTAATTCTAGTATCCTCATAAGCAGTTTCATTTTACTTTGCATGATTAACTGCTTTGAGATTATCATATTTTAATAAACTAGCCCACAGAAAATAGACAAGTGTCTGGGCGTAATGGTGCTCACCTGTAATCTCAGCACTCAGGAAACTAAAGCAGGAGGATCATGAGTTCAAGGCCAGCCTGGGCTATATAGTGAGGACAAGCCAAGAGGACTGGCCATATGGCTGGGGGAGGTATGGTTAACCTGAAGCCGTTGAATTGCAAAATTAATTAGTTAATTCTAGTTCTATAATTATCTTTGAACAGTGCTACTTTTGAATTGTGTGTTTATAACTGCTACCTTTTCCCTGAATTAGTTGCTTAAAAGAACATTGGACAAATGAATAAATTCTGTCACATTTGTTAGGAAATAAACTCTGTTTTTCATAATTCTGCACAGTCAGCTCTCCTGGGTTCTGCATTCATTGATTCAGCCAACCACATATCAAAAATTTTGCAAAAATGTTATATCTGTACTGGACATGTAAAACATAAAGATTTTTTACTCCCTTGTCATTATTCTCTAAAGTGGTATAACAAGTATTTATATAAAATTAGCTTTGTATTACATAATATAAGTAATCTACAGATTATTTAGACTATAGGGCAGGATATGGATACATTATAGGCAAATGCTATGCCCTAGGGGCATGTAAGGGATTTGAGCATCTGCAGTTTGGTGGGGAGGAGTGTCAGGGAACCAGTCTCCATGGATAGATAGCAAAGGACAGCTGTGTTCTTTCTAATCCTTTCACAATGCAAAATATACATTGAAAATTTTTAGTGTGTATTTGATAAAGTACAAGTAAACTTTGTATTGCTTCAAAATCCTTATGATCATATGATAGCTTTGAACTTAAGGGTTTTTTAAATTTTATTATATATATTTAATATATATATGTATATATTGAGGGGGCAGGTGGGGTACAGGTACTAGGGCTTGTACTCAGGGCTTTGTGCTTTTGCTTGACTTTTTTGCTTAAGGCTGGTACTTTACCACTTCAGCTGCAGCTCCACTTCCAGCTTTTTGTTGGTTTATTGGAGATGGAGTTTCACAGACTTTCTTGCCTGGGCTGGCTTTAAACCAATCCTCAGATCTCAGCTTCCTGATAGAATTACAGGTGTTAGCAACTGGCACCTGGCTTCAAAGGGTTTTTTCTTGGTGGTACTGGGGTTTGATCCTGAGGACTTACACTCACTAGGCTTGCTTGTTTACCTAGTGCCCTACAACTTGGGCCATGCTTCCACCTCTACTGTTTCGGTTTATTTTGAATTACTTGTTCAGCTGGTGCTCTACAATTTGAGCCAGGCCTCCTTCAGCCCTGCTCTTTCTGTTTATTTTGGAGACAGTCTCACTGGAGTTGAGCCATAATTACCCAACTCTTCGCCTTCTGATTAGCAAGGATTACAGGCATGTATTATAAGCACCCAACCCATGTATTAATTTTTTTTAATGTAAAGAATGGTATTTTTGTGATTTTTATTCTATAAAAACAACTTTAGGAGCTGGGAAGTTGGCTCAGTGGTAAAGTGCTTGCCTTGCATGCACGAGGTGCTGGGTTTGATTCCTCCGCACCATATAAGCCAAAAAAAGCTGGAAGTGGTGCTGTGGTCAAGTGGTAGAGCGCTAGCCTTGAGCTGAAGAGCTGAGGGACAGTGCCTAGACCCAGAGTTGAGGCCCCATAACTGACAAAAATAACAATAAAAAAATAATAAAAACACTTTAGTTAGAACTTAACTATTACATTGGTGGCTGACAATTCCCCATGTATACTAATTTATCCTATTGGCTAGTGATTAATTATATGGAATTAGAAAAAGGTGGTTGGGAAATTAAAGAAGTATGAAACACAATCCAGTGATAATGTATTTCATCAAGGTAATAAAGAATAAAAATAGCTGACTTAGCTCTTAAAAAGATGTGTTTAATTTTCTTCTATTTCTCCTGTAATAAAATAGTTCTGAGGAGTTCCTCTGCTTTTCATCATGGATTTCTTTTTCTCTGTTATTTCCTCTATAAAAACCCAAACTTTCTGTTAGATACAACTTTTTTTTTCTCCAAAATATGGCCTTAGTAGAAGCCGTTTTCATTGTAAGTCAGTGAAAAAATTAATTAGACCATATTTCTATAAAGTAAAATTTCATCTTTCTGGCAGCAATGTTCTCAAGTATTCCTATCAAATTGTGTCTGTTTATATACATATGCACACATATGAAAAACCCTAGCCTTTTATAGTTCTGTTTGTTTGTGCCAGTACTGGGATTTGAATTCAAGGCCTCACATTTTTTTTGCACATTGCTGGTACTCTACCACTTAGGCCACAGCTCTCCTTTCTGCTGTTTGATGGTTGATGGGAAATAAAAGAGTCTCTCAGATTTATCTACCCAGGGTTCCTTTGAACACTGTAATTCTCAAATCTCAGCTTCCCATATAGCTAGGACTATAGGGTTAAGCCATCAGTTCCTAGAAACCTTTTACTAATTCTAGCAAATGAGTTTTAGCCTGACCCTTTTCACAAATCTTTTATGGGGCTTGAACTCAGGGCCTAACACTGTCCCTGAGTTTTTGTGCTCAAGCCTAGTGTTCTGCCACTTGAACCACAACTATACTTTCAGCTCTTTGATGATTAATTGGAGATATGAATCCTGCCCAGGCTGGCTTCTTACCTTGAGCCTCAAAACTCAGTATTCTGAGTAGGTAGGATTATAGGTGTGAGCCACTGGTGCCTAATCACAAATCTCTTTATTTGTAGTACTTTTTAATGTTTTTTTTTTTCTTTTGAATCCTCTCATTTCAACAAATAGATTTGGATGTATAGATGTATTAGAACTAAATCACTCAAAATTAAAAAATAAAAAGTCATCTAGTACTTCTGAGGAAGAAAGAAAATTTTTCTTTTTTTGGGGGTCCGGTCATGGGCCTGAACTCTGGGCCTGGGCGCTGTCCCTCAGCTCTTCACCTCAAGGCTAGTGCTCTACCACTTGAGCCACAGCACCACTTCCGGCTTTTTTTTCTGCTTACATGGTGCTGAGGAATCGAACCCAGGGCCTCGGGCATGCAAGGCAAGCGCTCTACCACTGAACCACCTTCCCAGCCCAAAGATTTTTCTTTCATTGAATTTCTAGTCAGCCATGGCCATGTTTTGTTTTGTTTTTTGGAGGGAGTACAGTGGGTGGTAGGGTCACACTTCTTGGCAGGTATTCTTTCACTTGAACTAAGTCTCCAGCTCCTTTTTGCATTGATTATTTTCAAAGTAGGGTCTCATTTCATACCTGCAATCCCCCTGAGTTCTCCCTTATTGCTGAGGATGACAGGCATTCAGCACTGAATCCAGTCATTGTGCTTCTCCCAGAGCTGAGTTAACAGATATGCACCATCATGCCCAGCTATTACTTGAGTTGGTATCTCACAGACTTTTAAGACTGGGTAGGCTGACCTTGAACCATCTCTTCTGTTCTCCACATCCCAAATAGGTAGAATTACCAGCTTCTTCTGAAAGGAAAATAGTATGGAATCCAATTCTTAAGAGTAGATGTATTGGGGCTGGGAAGGTGGCTCAATGGTAGAGTGTTTGCCTTGCATATATGAAGCCCTGGGTTCAATTCCTCAGCACCATATAAGCAGAAAAATCAGAAAGCAGCACGGTGGCTCAGTGGTAGAGTGCTAGCCTTGAGCTGAAGAGCTCAAGCCCAGAGTTCAGGCCCTGTACCCACACAAAAAAAAAAGTAGATGTATTGAAGTTGAGTTGAAGAAAATTATCTGACAACGGAAGGTCCACAGTTCTACCAAATGCCTTCTACAAGGACATCAGAAGGGGTAAAATAAAGTAAGTAGTCTGGAGGGGAAGGGAGAGGGGTCATAGTAGAAAGGTAGTCAGATTGGAACTTTAGTAGGGGATAGGGCACATTACTTGATAAGGAAAAGAATACCTCATGTCATGTGAAACAGTAGAATTTGCAAGGCTTGAATTATTTATTCAAGCATCAGGTTTAGTTGTGCAAATGGGTGAGGTAATTGAGAGGTAGCAGTCACACTAAAGACACTCAGTTGAGACTAGTTTGCCAGTATTATTAGAATGCCCTGTTAACAGTAAACTGGAGCCCACTGATCCTCTCAAGTCTCAGAGGAGTCTTATCTTAGTTGGCCAACTACTTTTGCCAAAAAAAAATGTTTCTTCAATACACAAGGTTTTAGTTAAACATTCACTGATAGTTCTAGTAGGAGTTTTAAGAGACTTAAGAGAGTTATATGATACGTGTACTGTTGGATTTTTATTTTTACAAGGTAGTTGGTGATAAAGAATTCTAGGCAGTACAGTAAACAAAATGAGAATTTTTCTTATTTAGCAGCCATACCTAAATGCTTCATTTTGATTCTAACCTGAGTTAAATGTTTATTAAAATACTATGGTAACCTCCAGTGTAAATTAAACAGTGTTGGATTTCTAGAATGTTTTAATGGCACCAAAACTACTAACAATCCAATTCCTTGACACAAAGAATAGAATTTTTCCATGGAAGTTTAGTCTGAGTGTAGGTCTTGATACTAGGTCTGAGACTAGGACTGGAACTCAGAACCTGATGTTTTTGTTCATTGACTAGTGCTCTACCAACTGAGCCATGCCTCCGGCCCCTTCCCACCTCATTAATACGTTGTAGCACATTCTGTTAGTATAAGAATATACACAAAAGCAAAACTAGCCAGGCGCCAGTAGCTCACACCTGTAATCCTAGCTACTAAGGAGGCTAAAATCTGAGGATTGCAGTTCAAAGCCAGCTTGGGCAAGAAAGTCCGTGAGACTCTTAATCTCCAATTAAGCACCAGAAAACTAGAAGTAGCACAGTGGCTCAAGTGGTAGAGTGCTTGCCTTGAGCTGAAGAGCTGAGGGACCGCGCCCAGCCCCACAATTCAAGCCCCCAACTGACCTCCCCCCAAAAAAAACTAGTGCAATCTGCATTTTTTCTTCCTTGGTTATATATTAGAAATCAAAAAACAATTGAATGTCTAGTAAGCATAAATAATATTTTATATTTCAGAATTTTAGTGTCTGGTATAAAGAGTATACTTCCCAAGAGATGCATTACTTTTCACTCATCAGATATTAAGGTTTAAATAGTAATCCTTTTAAGTTGGAATACACAATCTAGTAGTCTGTCATGAGTGCAGTGACAAAGTATGCTCAGAAACTACAGGCAATAGGGATTTAATTGCAGAGCAACACCCTAATGTCCTTTTATTACCTTGAAATCTTTTCAGTTGACCTTCTTCTATTATTTAATTCCATTACTTACCAGTAATTGCATTTATTGAAGCCAATGTTTCTCGTTATAGAAAATGCTGATCTTAGTGAATCTCAAGAATAGGACGGAAAATGTTCTTTAATAAATAATTCAAAGACTTTACTACTTTTCACAATTCAATTGGTTCTATTGCCTTTTATGTCCTGAGAATCTATAAATGGTTACAAATTATAGCATGAAAAAAAAATCATCTCTATAAGGAATCTCACAATGCATGTCCCGTAATAGCTTATTGTAAGTAGGTTAAACAGGCTGCCTTGATCTTGAGTGGATACTATTAAAGAGAAGTTTGATATATTCAACAGCCTTTACTGTTTAAACATAAAATGAGTTCTGACACTTCTAATAAGATTATTAAAGTTGAGGTTGTTGTTTTTCTTGACAGCATCAACAAAGAAAGCATCATAGATGTAGAAGGTGTTGTGAGAAAAGTGAATCAGAAAATTGGAAGCTGTACACAGCAAGATGTTGAGTTACATGTTCAGAAGGTAAAATATAAAATTGTGAGGACTTGGACATGGCGCTGTGGCTCAAGCAGTAGAGTGCTCGCCTTGAGCTGAAGAGAGCTGAGGGACAGTGTTCAAGCCCCATGACCAACAAAAAATAAAATAAAATTGTGAGGACTAGAAATATACCTTTGTGCTTAGCATGCTCAAAGCCCTGGATTCAGTCACTAGCATCCAAAAAAAAATATGGTGGGTGTGTGCTAGAGAAAGAGGCTTTTTTTTTTTTTTTTGAGAAAGAGAAAATTTTAAAGGTTTGATTCTTAGAGCAAACCACATTTTGATTGAAGTTCTGACACTGATTTTTTTTTTTTTTTTGTCGGTCGTGGGGGCTGAACTCTGGGCCTGGGCACTGTCCCTCAGCTCTTCAGCTCAAGGCTAGTGCTCTACCACTTGAGCTACAGTGTCACTTCTGGCTTTTTTCTGCTTATATGGTGCTGAGGAATCGAACCCAGGGCCTCATGCATGTAAGGCAAGCACTCTACCACTGAGCCAACTTCCCAGCCCTGAGACTGATTTTTCTAAAATCAGCTTTTGTATGATACAGCCAGCCCCTTATTATATTGGTATGTACTTTAGGATAAAGTATTTGTATGTATGCTATTTTACTTTTGACAACCCTTAGAGCAGTCAAAAATAGCCTCATTTTATAGGTGAAAAATGCAGATCTTCTTCTTTGATTTCAGCAAGTAGTTTCAGTTCAAGATACATGAAAATACTGCTTCATGTTTAAGTCAACTGTAGATTGTTTTTTAAGCAACACATGCCAGATTGTGTGTGCTTCTGATTATTTTTTGCAATTTTTCTCTTCTAGATTTATGTCATCAGTTTGGCTGAACCTCGCTTGCCCCTGCAGCTGGATGATGCCATTAGGCCTGAGGTGGAAGGAGAAGAGGTAAGATTTATATTAATGAATTATGCTTCTTCTGTATAGTTTGCAAAATGTTGAAACCATGATGTCCTACTTTTGGGTTAAGTGTTCCTGTGAATTGATTTGAATTGTTTTTATTTAAATTTACTCTTCAGAGGCTAGGGATGTGACTTCAGTGTAGAATGTTTGTCTAGCATGCCATGGGCTTGTGTTGGATCCCTACCTCCACAAAAATTAACTGACACCAGCAGTTCTCAAACTTTTGTTCTCAAGATCCCTTTTATGCTTAAAAATATTGAAACACCTTCTGCCCTCAGTCTTCATTTTGTGTATCAATATTTACAGTACTAGAAATGCTAGTTGCTCAGGAGGCTGAGACCTAGAGGATCATGGTTTTCAGCTAACCTAGGCAGAAAAATCTGTGAACTCCATTTCCAGTTAATCAGCAAAATACCAGACTGGAGACAAGCCACCAGATGGGAGACAAGCCTTAAGTGGTAGAGTGCCAGCTGAGCAAGAGTACAAGGCCCTGAGTTCGAGCTCTAGTACCAGCACACACAAAAAAAGAAAAAGCTAAAACAAATTTTATTCGTTTATTTAAAATTATCATATAAAAGTATTATATTTGTATGAATTTCATATAAGTAATAAAAATAATACAATTTTATGTTTTTCAAAAGAAAAAAATAGCTGTGTGTCAGTGGCTCACTCCTTTAATCCTAGCTGATCAGGAAACTAAGATCTGAGAATCTTGGTTTGAAGCCAGCCTGGGCAAAGTCGGTGAGACTTACCACAAAAAAAAAAAAAAAGACTCAAGTGTAGAATGCCAGCCTTGAGTGAAAAAACAGAATGAAAATACCCAGTCCCTGATTACTAGCACTAAAAAATAATAATTTAGTATGAAGAATGACATATTATCTATCTACAAGTATTTATAATGTCTCATCTCATGTACGCCAACTAGGTTCTCACATTGCCTCTGAATTCACTCTGTTGTGATAGTACACTCAGTACATTCAGAAAGAATGACAGCAAAAAATATTATGGAAATAAAGATTTGGCTTCATAAACCCCCTGAAAGAGTCTCAGAAACCTTCTGATTCCCAGATAACACTTTTAAGAACTGCTACTATCTTTCGTCTTTTATCTGTTCTATTAACCTGGGACTAACAGATTAAATCCAGTAAACAATAGAGGTCTATAGTTATGTCGAAATAATGAGTGAAGGGATTGTAAAAGGGGATAGATAGAAACATTAACACCTGTTGATTCTCACTTCTTTTTATTCCTTTGATCTTTTAACATTGACTTCTCTAGCCTTTCCTTTGTTTCTGCCATTATTTTCAATCCCAGATTTTCATTTATAATGCATGCATTATTTTAAAAAAAGCAAATATGGCTTCTATATATGGTTTTCAAAACATTAGTAAAATCTGTTCTGTTCTGTTTTGTTTTTAGGAAGGAAGAGCTACTGTTAATCAGGATACAAGATTAGACAACAGAGTCATTGATCTTAGGGTATGATTTCTCATTTATTATGCCAAAATAGAGATGGGCAGGGATACCAGAAAGTTAATTGTGGGACTGGAAAGGTGGCTCAGTAGTAGAGTGCTTGCCTTGTGTGCATGAGGCCCTAGGTTCGATTCCTCAGCAGAAAAACCCAGAAGTGGCGCTGTGGCTCAAGTGGTAGAGCGCTAGCCTTGAGCTGAAGAGCTCTGAGGGACAGTGCCCAGGCCCAAATTTCAGGCCCCACAACCGGACCAAAAAAAAAATCTAAAATCGGGTTTGGAATGTGGCTTAGTGGTAGAGTGCTTGCTTAGCATGCATGAAGCCCTGGGTTTGATTCCTCAGTACCACACAAACAGAAAAGGCTGGAAGTGGCACTGTGGCTCAAGTGGTAGAGTGCTAACCTTGAGCAAAAACAGCTCAGGTACAGTGCGGAGGCCGAGTTCAAACCCCAGGACTGGCACCAAAAAAAAATAATCTAAAATCCAATGTTTGTATTTGCTTATTATATCATTGCATTGCTTATTTAATTTATTCAGTACATGAATCCATAAAAATTTTTAAAAATTAAAAGTGAAAATCTGCTAAAGAATATTTTCCAGCATGTAAATGCTAAATAGAAACTTAAGATAATGTTGGAATTATCTGGATAACTGTTCAGTGTCTAATCAAGTGTGTAGCTGTCTTTCTGGCAAACAGTACCTTGAAGAAGTTATTGGAAACAGTGCTTATTCTTGTATGGCATAGGTTCGTTTTCCTTATAAATGATGCATAATAAGACACGTTTATATAATCAAAAAGAAAAGTGGGAATATCAATATGGTATTGGCATCAGGAGTGTTTGCTTTTTCATGATAATTAATCTTCTCTTAAAACTAAGTAAACTGGTGGGGTGCTGGTGGCTCATGCCTGTAATCCTAGCTACTAAGGAGGCTGAGATTTGAGGATCATGGTCAAAGCCAGCCCGGGCAGGAAAGTCTGTGAGACTCTTTTTTTTTTTTTTTTTTTTTTTTTTGGGGGGGGGGTCTGGTCGTAGGGCTGAACTCTGGGCCTGGGCACTGTCCCTCAGCTCTTCAGCTCAAGGCTAGTGCTCTACCACTTGAGCCACAGCGCCACTTTCCGGCT
The DNA here is from genome assembly GCF_024711535.1 of Dipodomys merriami. NCBI lineage: Eukaryota > Metazoa > Chordata > Mammalia > Rodentia > Heteromyidae > Dipodomys > Dipodomys merriami. The sequence goes on from NW_027202270.1 coordinate 76,355,621, forward strand.
TTTTTTTTTTTTTGCTTATGTGGTGCTGAGGAATCGAACCCAGGGCCTCAGGCATGCAAGGCAAGCACTTCTACCACTGAGCCAACTTCCCAGCCCTGTGAGACTCTTATCTCCAATAAACCACCAGAAAACTAGAAGTAGCACTTTGGCTCAAGTAGTAGAGCACTTGCCTTGAGCCAAAGAACTGAGCAACAGCGCCCAGGCCCAGAGTTCAAGCCTCACAACAGACCCCCCCAAAAAAACTATGTAAACTGTGACACTTCCAGAGTTTAATTTCCCTTTGATATAAGGTTGAATTGAGTTTATTTGGGCTAGCTTAAAGAGGCAGGTGGCAGTAAAATGTATTCAGTGGCTCTCTTTTTGTTGTTGTTTTTGTTTTTTGTTTTTTTGGGGGGGTCCAGTCGTGGAGTCTGAACTCTGGGCCTGGGCGCTGTCCCTCAGCTCTTCAGCTCAAGGCTAGCGCTCTACCACTTGAGCCACAGCACCACTTCCGGCTTTTTTCTTTTTGCTTATGTGGTGCTGAGGAATGGAACCCAGGGCCTCAGGCATGCAAGGCAAGCACTCTACCACTGAGCCACCTTCTCAGCCCTCAGTGGCTCTCTTATAGAATATACTTTACTGGAGTCTCTATATGTATATCAATACAGGTAAACGGTTTCTGCTTTAAATAAATTGCTATTATTTTGGAAGCAGATTGTTCAACTTGAATTGGATATTTCCCTAAACCACATTTTTTTGTTGGTGGTGGTGGTCATGGAGCTTGAACTCCAAGCCTAGGCACTGTCCCTGAGCTCTTTTACTCAAGGCTCTATCACTTTCGGCCACAGTGCCATTTCTGTTTTCTGGTGGTTAATTGGAGATGAGTCTCGGGGACTTTCCTGCTCGGGCTGGCTTTGAACCATGATCTTAAGATCCCAGCCTCCTGAGTAGCTAGGATTATAGGCATGAACCACCAGGGCCTACAAATCTTTCTAATTTAAATGTAGACATTTTTAAAAAAGAATGAGTAAATAGTCTAACAAATTGATCTTTTAAATAATCTCCATTGTTTTGTGAGGAATTTATTTTTCTCTTTCTGTCTCTTGAGTTTGAATTACAAATATGTTCTTTAATAAGTCCCGTTTGCATGAGTTTCTTTAACCCTGATCTCCAGAAACTCAAGATTATTTGTTAGCATTCTTTACAGTGAAATAATGTGTTTTCAAAGTACGCTGCTGGGGCTGGGAAGGTGGCTAAGTGGTAGAGCACTTGCCTTGCATGCATGAGGCCCTGGGTTCGATTCCTCAGCACCACGTAAGCAAAAAGAAAAAAGCCAGAAGTGGCGCTGTGACTCAAGTGGTAGAGCGCTAGCCTTGAGCTGAAGAGCTGAGGGACAGCGCCCAGGCCCAGAGTTCAGGCCCCACGACCAGACCCAAAAAAAAACAAAACAAAAACAAAAAAACAAAGTACGCTGCTGTCTGAATTCAGAATGTTTTGTGTGCACAAATCATGAGAAAACCCTGACAAATTATTGAAGTCCCAATACTAACTCAGCTGTCTACAGCGAGATTAGTTGTTTGAGTCACAGATTTTATTCAACACCTATCCAGTCATGAGATAACCTTTTTCAAATATTATTAGGCAAGACCTACCGATAATTCTTGTCTATAAATGGTCTATAAAGGAAAATGGCAGGACCAGAGAAACTGAGAAAGAAAAAATGGAAAAGAAGAGGACATAGGTGATTTTTTTTCCAGACAGAATACTGCTTTAAATACTTTGTGTGTGTCGTTTGAGGAATCGGTGTGATGGGATACCTACCTCTTGTATTGTCTGTGACTATCTGCAGTTAATTTATTATTATTGATAATGGTTAAAGTAAAAGAACATGGTTTTATTCACTCATTAATTCTGTGCTAAAAATCTTACTTTCCTTAAAGGAGTATTTGTATGCTGTAAGTATTAGTACGATGGAGCACAGTGACTCACACCTGTAATCCTAGTACTTGGGAAGATGAGGTCCAGAGGATCATGATTGGAGGCCAACCTCGGCAAAAATATTTGAGACCCTGCCATGGCAATTAATAAGCTGGAAATTGCTAGAGCTGTGACTCAGCAGTAGAGTACTTGCTTAGCAAGTGAAAGGCTCTAAGTTCAAACCTCTGTAGTGAAAAAAAAATCATTAGTACATCTCACTTAGTTTGTTAACCTTAAAAACTAAAATGTAAGAGCATTTAGAAGTAAGAATGTTTTATTAATTATTAAAGATTTTTTCTTTTGTATAATTCTTATAAATTAAGGCATCTGCTCACCAAGGGTTTCTAGTGAGAATAGTTTTATGTCATTATATGTAGTCATTACACTCCAGCATGTTTTATCACCTGCTTTGTGTTATGTTTGTGTGCTTTTGTCTTTCCCCCTACTATTAGACTTTGAAATGTTGAGAGGAATAATAGTTCTGTTTACCTTTAGGTTTCTAACAATGCTGAACACACTTGATGAGTGCTCAATAAATGTGTCAGATTGATTTAATTAGATGTTGTTACTGTCTTACAGACATCAACCAGTCAGGCAGTCTTCCGTCTCCAATCTGGCATCTGCCATCTCTTCCGAGAAACATTAATTAACAAGGGTTTTGTGGAAATCCAAACTCCTAAAATTATTTCGGGTATGTTTAAAAATATTTCCTTGAATCTGGAAAATCCAAAAGAATTCTGTAAGGTTTGTTATGCAGCTATTTATTTCAAAGGTCATGCTTTGTCAACATAAGTGACTACTTGTTCCTGAAGTCATTTTATGATAATGATTGTGAAATGAGGCCCTAGCATACAAAGTGTGATTCCTTTTATATAAGTTAGTCTGGAAACTTGTTTTCATTATATTTTTCTTTCAAAATTAGTATTACAGTTTTCTTTTGTACAAACTACATTCTAAACTCGGTAAATACCTGCTGGTGGAAAGATCACGTAGTTGCCATTCTTATAGAAGAATCTTAAGCATTTTACCCTTACAGAATTGCTTAATTAACAGTAAAAGAGTGAATATAAGTGATAATTATAAATTAAAAGCTAAAACTTATATTCTTGATTTTTTCTAATTGTTACAAATGGACCTGAATTGTGAAATAGTAACCCCTCTATACAACACCTTAATAATAGCAGTACCCATAAAATTATGTTTAAAAAATGATTACAAATATTCTTGTTTTTATAATGTCTACAAAAATAGCTTTACTGTTTGATATTGGTGCAGCAAAGAGAGCATTTATTTCCAAAGCAGAAAATCTGGCTTAAATACAAACTGTGTAGAATCTCATATAAGAATAAATATGTATAGACTGACTTACCAGTTTGGACTTTCCAGTTTTTCTTTTAAGTGAACCACTTGAAGCAAAAGAATAATTTTTTTTTAATTTTATTTTATTTTATTTGTGAACATACTGTACAGAGGGGTTACAATTACATGGGCAGGATAATGCGTACATTTCTTACCAAGCATTGCACCCTCCTCCTTTGGTTTACCCTTCACATCCCTTCCCAGCCTCCCCCCTCCCCCCCAATCCCAATCCCAATCCTTCTCCTTCCCCCCCTCCCCCCCCCCCCCCCCCGCACCGACGTTGTAAAGCTCGTTTTGGACATGACAACTTGTACTTCTCATTGTTGCAACAGGTCCACCTGTATCCTTAAACAACTGGTTTTTCCCCATCTCCTCCACAAGTTATACTGACATCAAATATAGTGAAAGCAGGGGTTATACTGTGGGGGAGGGACATACAAAGCAACAAAGAGATAATCTTATAAATGCGTTAGAAACACATGCATGAAAGAAAAAACATTAAAATACATATCTAAGGGTTCATTTTCCTGACCTCACATTATCTGACTTTTTCCGCTTGACTCATACATATACTAGATATTGCAAATAAGGGAAACCATGGGACCTATGTTTCTTTGGGCCTGGCTTACTTCACTTAATATAATTTTTTCCAAGTTTTTCCATTTCCTAACAAATGGGCAATGTCATTCTTTCTGATGGAGGCATAGAATTCCATTGTGTATATATACCACATTTTCTTGATCCATTCATCTACTGAGGGGCATCTGGGTTAGTTCCATATCTTAGCTATGGTAAATAATGCTGCAATAAACATTGTTGTGCTGGTAGCTTGAGTGTGGTCTTGTTTGTAAACATTTGGGTAAATGCCCAAAAGTGGGATTGCTGGGTCTTAGGGGAGATCTATGTGGAGTCTTTTGAGGAACCTCCATACTGCTTTCCAAAGTGGTTGAACAAGTTTACATTCCCACCAACAATGAAGTAAGGTTCCTTTCTGTCCACATCCCCTCCAGCATCTATTGTTGTTAGAGTTCTTGATTTTTGCCGTTCTAACTGGGGTGAGGTGATATCTCAATGTTGTTTTGATTTGCATTTCTTTTATGGCTAGGGATGTTGAACATTTCTTCATGTGTCTATTGGCCATCCTTCTTTCTAAAAGAATAAATTTTTTTAAATGAACTATGTAACTTGTGAGTAAGATTGGGAGTGGGAAAATAGGCATAAGGAAGAGGTGACATTGTCCAAGAACATTGTACTTATAATCTGACTTATAGAATTGTAACCCCTTTGTACAAATACTTAACAATTTTCTTTTTAAAAAAACTTTAAAAAATAAATTTTTATTAGAAGTTTACACTGATAATATTACCAGTTATAATACTACAAATTTTACATTTCAGCTGCCAGTGAAGGAGGAGCCAATGTATTTACTGTGTCATATTTTAAAAATAATGCATACTTAGCTCAGTCCCCACAACTATATAAGCAAATGTGCATTTGTGCTGATTTTGAGAAGGTTTTCTGCATTGGACCAGGTAAGATTTTGTCAGTTATGTTTCCTAAATTCATTGATCGTGTAGTAGTTGCAATATTAGAAACACATTTTACATGTATAAGTACAGACATTTTGAAAGCATAAATTTTAATTGCTAACTACACAAATACTTGATTTTGAGTGCTAGGATTTATAGCCCAGTATAACAACGTTCACTTTGGATCCACACGGCCCTGAATTTGAGCCTTAGCATCACCTGGGGGAGGGGGCTGAAATAACCATGTAAATGTCTTTTGGGCAGCCAGGCACTGGTGGATCAAACCTATAATCTTAGCTGCTCCAGAGGCTAAGATTTGAGGTTTGTAGTTCAAAGCCAACTTAGGTAGGCAGGCTTACCCCCCCCTGAACCCCCAGAAAAACGGAAGTGGCACTTTGATTCAAAGTAGTAGAGCACTAGGCTTATGCAAAAGAGCTCAGGGACAGTACTCAGGCCCCAAGTTCAGGTCCCACAACCAGCCAAAAAAAAAAAAAAGGTCTATGGGCCATATTAACATAGAATTTGTTTTGGGTTTTTGTTTGTTTTTTATACTAGGATATTTGGGGGGGGGGGTGCAGGGATCCGGTTGTGGGGCCTGAACTCTGGGCCTAGGTGCTGTCCCTCAGCTCTTCAGCTCAAGGCTAGCACTCTACCACAGTGCCACTTCCGGCTTTTTTTCTTTTTGCTTATGTGGTGCTGAGGAATCGAACCCAGGGCCTCAGGCATGCAAGGCAAGCACTTTACCACTGAGCCACCTTCCCAGCCCCTATACTAGGATTTGAATTTGGCTAGCATTCTACTGCTTGGGCTGTGTCTCCAGCCTTTTTGCTTTTGAGTTTTTGGAGGGGTTTTAGTTCTTTTCTTAACTTTTTTTTTTTTGGGGGGGGGTCGTGGGGCTTGAACTCTGGGCTTGGGCGCTGTCTAACTCAAGGCCAGCGCTCTACCGCTTGAGCCTTAGCGTCACTTCCAGTTTTCTAGTGATTTATTGGAGATAAGAGTATCACGGACTTTCTTGCCCGGGCTGGGGCTTCGAACCGATCCTCAGATCTCAGCCTCCTGAGTAGCTAGGATTACAGGCGTGAGCCACCAGCGCCCCGGCAGGTTTTATTTCTTTTGTACTAGTACTGAGGCCAGGGTGTTCTCCCTTAGCTTTTTTTTGCTCAAGGCTGGCGCTCTACTATTTGAGCCACATCTCCACTTTCAGCTTTTTGTTAGTTAATTGGAGATAACAGTCTCACAGACTTCACTGCCTGGGCTGGCTTTGAACTGTGATTTTCAGATCTCAGTCTCCTGAGTAGCAAGGATTATAGGTTTCTTTGGTCTCGCTTTTTTCCTGGGCAAGCCTGAACTGTGATCTTTCTATTTAGGATGAATCTCATGAACTTTTTATGCCCTGCCTAGTCATAACCACACTCCTCCCAAACTCCACAGTAACTGTCACCTAGCTAGGTTATATTATTAAAATATTCTTAAGATGTATTTGCTAAAAGCCAAGTAAATAATTTTTTAAGCTGATTGTAAGCAAAATCCAGCCTTACATCAGCTTTTAAAACTTACCAAGGCACTGGTCACTGGTAGCTCATGCTTGTAATTCTAGCTACTCAGGAGGCTAATATCTGAGGATCAAGGTTCAATGTCAGACCAGACAGGAAAGTCCTGAGTCTCTTAATCTCCAATAAACTACCCCTTCCCACCAAAAAAAAAGGAACTGAGCTTTGTGCCTTAAGTAGTAGAGTACTATCCTTGAGCAAAAGAGACCTGGGGATAGTACCCAGGCCCTTAGTTCAAGCCCAGGAGCAACACAAAAATAAATAAACTCGGGGGAGGGGGGAGGCTGGGAAGGGATGTGAAGGGTAAACCAAAGGAGGAGGCTGCAATGCTTGGTAAGAAATGTACGCATTATCCTGCCCATGTAATTGTAACCCCTCTGTACAGTATGTTCACAAATAAAATTAAATTAAATTTAAAAAAAAGAAAGGTGTTAATGAATAAAGGATAGCATTTAAAATATAAAATTGTCCCAGAAATATCTACAAAAATAAGGTACAGATTAAGAGTATTTGTGTTTATGATATGGGTAAAAATATTTGTGCAAAATATGATTTGTAATATAAAATAATAAAAGTCAAACTATAGAAAAATAGAAACCAATATGTTGTGCAACCCAAATATGGTTAATATGTAAGAAAATACCCTTGTGTGTCCTGGGAAAACTTCTATAACTAACTTAAATAGAATAAAATTTATATATGAAAAAAATAAATAAATAAACTCACCAAGTTTTTATATGTTTGATAGTTCAATAAAAATAAATGCTTTCCCACAAAGAAAAAGGCAATATCATTAAATGTCTTAATTTTCTGAATTCATTGACCATTTATTTTATATATATATATATACATATATATGCTGCATATATATTCTTTTTTTTATTGTGAAAATACTGTACAGAGGAGTTACAATTACATGGGCAAGATAATGAGTACATTTCTTATCAAGCATTGTAGCCTCCTCCTTTGTTTCCCCTTCCCATCCCTTCCCATCCTCCTCCCCCACCCCCCTGCATATATATTCTTATGCTAGATACCCATGTACATAAAAGAAGAATAAACTAGTGTTTCTCAATTTTTTTTTTTTTGTTGGTTGTAGGGCTTGAACTCAGAGCCTGGGTGCTGTCCTTGAGCCTCTTTGTATTCAAGGCTAGCGCTCTACCACTTGAGCCACGGTGCCATTCCAGTTTTTGAGTGGTTAGTTGGAAAGAAGAGTCTCATGGGGACTTTTCTGCCCAAGCTGGCTTTAAACCAGGATCGTCTGATCTTGGCCTCCTAAGTAGCTAGAATTACAGGTGTGAGCCACCACTGCCCAGCTTCATTTCTCAAATGTTAATGCACACAAATCACTTAGGAATCTTGTTAATATACAGATTCCATGTAATAAAGTTGGGGTGAGGCCTAAGATTCTGTAGTCCAGGTCAATTGGTTTCATTTGCAGGTCATGCTTTTAGTAACAAGGGAATAAGCATTGTCTTTGATACCAAGATGAATAAGACATACTCTAAGCAGTTCCAAAGAATAATCAAATGATTTTCAAAATGAACAATTATGCTGTACAATCAGCAGATTGGTGTTAATTACCCAGAAAAGAGTTACTTTGTAAGTATAAAAAGAGGAAGAAGTTGGGGCTGGGTGGCTCAGTGGTAGAGTGCTTGCCTTGCAGGCATGAGACCCTGGGTTCGATTCCTCAGCACCACATAAGCAAAAAGAAAAAAAGCCTGAAGTGGCACTGTGGCTCAAGTGGTAGAGTGCTAGCCTTGAGCTGAAGAGTTGAGGGACAGCGCCCAGGCCCAGAGTTCAGGCCCCACAACTGGACCCAAAAAAAAAAGAGGAAGAAGTTAGAATTGACTAGAGTAGCTAGCCATGAAAACAAAGCCAAACTGAAAAGGGCTTGAAGGGCAGGGTAGGATTTATGAGCAACAAGGACAGTTACTTCTAGTCAGAGGAAACAGGGTCAGTAAAGAACATGGACTATCAGAGTAAACAAAATAAGAATAGTATTAAAGACATGCAAAATATAGGTTAAGAGTAAATTATGAGCACAAGAAGGTTTTTAGACCTTTGTTATTTTACATCATTATTATACTTATTTGGGGCCCATTATAAGTAACTAAACAAGGGTGTGTTATATGAACATTAGTAATAAAATTTAGAAGAACTATACTGATTCATAACTGAATTCACTTTTTAATTTTGAGAAGATACTTTGGGATCTTGCATTCTCCTGTGGTTCTCATGAACTTCATTTATTAATTTATATTTGGCATATATTTTACACTGCATACCTATCAGAATTTATATGAACTTGCTGTCTAGGCATATAGTGATATGAAACTAGAACCACCTGAGTACTACTAAGTGGAAATTTGTATTTAAATTACAATCTGTCTAAAATTTAAAACAATTTGCTATTTATTCCTTTTGTTCATAGTTTTCCGAGCTGAAGACTCTAATACCCACAGACATTTAACCGAATTTGTTGGTTTGGACATTGAAATGGCTTTTAATTATCATTACCATGAAGTTCTGGAAGAAATCGCTGACACCTTGGTACAAATATTCAAAGGACTTCAAGAAAGGTTAAGAAGTATTTTATATCCCTAAATATTCTTAATTTGAAGTTAGTTTGGGTTCTTTTTTGTTTTGGTTTGGTTTTGGCTTTTTGAGATAGGATTTTACTATATAGCCTACCTTACTTTAAAGAAGAAAAAAATTGAATTGATATGCAAATTAAACTTATTGTGCATACTTACCCAGAAATCAATGTAACTAGTTATATGCTCCGTAAGTATTCCTAGACTGACCAGTATTTTGACACATGCCTATAATCCTAGTGTTCAGGAGGATAACAGGAGTTTCAAGAGTTTGATGGCAGCCTGTGCTGCATACTCAGTTGAAGGGTAGGCTGGCCTACATAGAGAGACCCTGTCTCATAAACAACAACAAAAAATAATGACACTATAGTCTGTATAAATACATACTCTATAATGTGTTCACACATGACAGAATCATAGAACATAGCTTCAGTGTTAACTAACATATAACTGTAGTTGGGAAAATCCACACTCAAAAATAAGATCTTGTCTGAAAAATAACTTAAGCAAAAAAACTTGGATAGTAGAGTACATGCCTGGGAAACACCTGGCCCTAAGTTCATGCTCCACTACTATGGAGGAAAAAAATTGGTATTTTATGTTTCTAACACTGCTACCTGATACTAGTTTCGAAGGAAAAAACTTAATCCTTCAATACCACAGTGATTAAGCAATATGCCGACAGTTCACACCTGTAATCCTAGGACTCGTGCGGATGAAATCTGAGAGTGGCTGTTCAAAGCCAGCTGGGGCTGGAAAGTCTGTGAAACCCTTAACTATAATTAACTACCAAAAAGCTGGAAATGGAACAGTAGCTCAAAGGAGTTGAGTACTAGCCTGCAAAAAAGCTCAGAGATAATACCCAGGCTCTAATTTAAGCCCCAGGCTAGAGATAGATAGATAGATAGATAGATAGATAGATAGATAGATAGATAGATAGATAGATAGATAGATAGATAGATAGATAGATAGATAGATGACATTGAGAAAATGTTATAAATTTATATATTTAAATTTCACCTTTAAACTTAAGAATTAGATAACCATTTTCTGGTGCATATATTGTTTCACATAATGATTTTTGTTGTTATTGTTGGTTGTGGGGCTTGAACTCTGGGCCTGGGTGTTATCCCTCGGCTCTTCTTCCATAGCACTACTTCCAGTTTTCTGGTGGTTTGTTGGAGATAAGAGTTTAATGGACTTTCCTGCCTGGGCTGGCTTTGAACTGAAATCCTCAGATCTCAGCCTCCTAAGAAGCTAGGATTATAGGCATGAACCACCAGCACCTGGCTTTCACTTAACGATTTTTTTTTTTTAATGCAGCCTTGGCAACCTCTTGGAGAAACATTTCTCACACATGATTAACTAACTGTACCTACAGGTTTCAGACTGAAATTCAAACAGTGAATAAACAGTTCCCATGTGAACCATTCAAATTTTTGGAGCCAACTTTAAGACTGGAATATTGTGAAGCATTGGCTATGCTTAGAGAAGCTGGAGTTGAAATGGGAGATGAAGAAGACTTAAGGTTTGTTCCAGGATTTTTTATGCTCTAGAAATTTCATATAGGATATAAGAATGAGTATGTTAATTATTATTTATTTCACTTAAGTTATAAACAACACTTTTTATTCCTCCCCCCCTCATAGTTTTAACCCTTTAAAGAATATAAGGAGGGGCTGCGAATGTGGCTTAGTGGTAGAGTGCTTGTCTAGCATGCATGAAGCCCTGGGTTCGATTCCTTAGTACCACATACACAGAAAAAGCCAGAAGTGGTGTGGCTCAAGTGGTAGAATGCTAACTGTGAGCAAAAGAAGCTCAGGAACAGCGTCCAGGCCCTGGGTTCAAGCCCAGGACTGGCAAAAAAAAAAGTTATGCCTATGATTTTATTATATAATATGTTATTTCTTCCAAATAAGTGGTTTTACAAAGTTGAGAGTGGTCTCAATTGTCCCCACACATAAAAATACTAGTATCTTCAAAAGTTATCAAATTACTGTTCTTTATTTGATATATAGTATTTTATTATCTAAACATCATAAAACATAATTTTGAAGCAAATTATGAAATTTCCTATCAAATTTTATTCACAGTTGCTAGTTTAAAATATTTAAGTCAGCCAAAGTGCTAGTTGGCTCATGCCTGTTATCCTAGCTACTCAGGAGGCTGAGGACTGAGAATTGCAGTTCAGACTAGCCTGGGCAGAAAAGTCTGTGAGACTTATCTCCAGTTAACTACCAGAAAATTGGAAGTGGCACTATAGCTCAAAGTGGTAGAGTGCTAGCCTTTAACAAAAGAACTCAGGGACAGCACCCAGGCCCATGACCAACAACAAAAATAAAAGTAAAATGTTTAAGTCATCACACAGAGAATATACATATATGGTTGTCTCTTTTTTTTTTGCAGTTTTTTCCAAAATCATTATACTCAAAACATGATTTATTCAAGAGGTTTTTTTTGTTGTTGTTGTTTAACAAAGAAAAAATAAGATTGGAAGCATCCCCTACATTGCTATAGGATATTTTAAGGCAAATCATAAATATTTCAAGTTGGCCAATATTTTCTTTTTATTAGTATCTGTTAATTATACAAAGGAATTTCATTTTCTCGTGCCTAAATATATGTAAAATGCACCTTGATCAGATGCAGTTCCTCCATCACATTCTCATTCCCCATTCCTGTCCACCTAAAACAGTCTCAGAAGACTCCATTATTCCATTTTCATACAAGTATATAAAGTATATTGAGCATAGTCATCCTCCCTATCCTCTTTGTTCACTTCCTTACTCTTACTAATGCCATGTCCAGGGTAGGACTTTTTTTTACATTGTATCATATAGTTTTTAAGGGTATATTATTGTTCAAAGAATTTTCTTTTTCTTTCTTTCTTTCTTTTTTTTTTGGGGGGGGAGTGGGGGGTCCGGTCATGGGGCTGAACTCTGGGCCTGGGTGCTGTCCCTCAGCTCAAGGCTAGCGCTCTACCACTTGAGCCACAGCGCTACTTCCAGCTTTTTTCTTTTTTCTTATGTGGTGCTGAGGAATCAAACCCAGGGCCTCATGCATGCAAGGCAAGTGCTCTACCACTGAGCCACCTTCCCAGCCTCTCAAAGAATTTTCACTTTGGTATTTCACACATACATATATTGAACTTCGATCCTATTGACTCCTTTCCATTATTTTCTTTTCCTGTCTCTACTACCTTCTATTAACTATTTTAAGTGTTTGGATTTTTTTTTCCTGGGCCTGGGGCTTGAACTCTGGGCCTGGGCGCATTGTCCCTGAGCCTCAGTGCTCAAGGCTGGCACTCTACCAGTTGAGCCACAGAACCACTTTGGGCTTTTTTTTTTTTTAGTAGTTTATTGGAGATAGTCCAGGAACTTTTCTGCCTGGGCTGGCTTCAAACCGCCCTCCTCAGATCTCAACCTCTTTGAGTAGCAAGGATTATAGGCATGAGCCACCGGCACCGGACTTGGAAATTATTCTTAAATAGCATGTAGGCTACAGAAAGTATCTCTTTACCTCAGAAATTTAACATATTTATGTAAACCGTATTACATTTTAGAGATTGGAAATACTGATTTTTATTTTACAAACTTTTGATAAAGTCTACCAAAAGGTAGAGAGGTCACTTATTGTTAAGACAAGTAACTACATTATTGGATCAGATACCTTTTGTGGGGGGGAGAGCAAGATAGATTAACTGTGTTTTGGCCAAAATTTTTGTCCATTTAAATTTTCAAGTAGGAGTACCTTACTAACTTTGTTTTGTTTTGTTTTGTTTTTTGGGGGGGGTCCGGTCGTGGGGCCTGGGTGCTGTCCCTCAGCTCTTCAGCTCAAGGCTAGCGCTCTACCACTTGAGCCACAGCGCCACTTCCGGCTTTTTTTCTTTTTGCTTATGTGGTGCTGAGGAATCGAACCCAGGGCCTCAGGCATGCAAGGCAAGCGCTCTACCACTGAGCCACTTTCCCCAGCCCCTTTGCTTTTTTTTAAGTTACTGTTTGAGCTTCAAATACCTGACTTAATGTTTCTTTTTTTCAGTACCCCAAATGAAAAACTGTTGGGTCGTTTGGTAAAGGAAAAGGTAGGACTCTTGGATATGCTGGCTTTCTTTTTCTATATATCTGAGATGTATGCTGATTCAAGAGAACAATTTCAGGTTCTTGGCATCTTCCCTAAAGTGCTATGCTTCTAGAATAAACAAAATGAGGACCATATTTTTTTAATTCTTAAAAAAATACAAAATACTTAGACTCTGCCTAAACTAATTGACTATTTTATATATGTGCTAAGTTGTACTAGGGTGATTGTAAGTAACACTTATGTCAGAATATCAGGTAAGTTAAAAGGACTTCTAAATTATTTGCGATTATTTTAAAAAGATCTTCCCTAGGAATTCCTCTTAAGAAACTTGAATGAGCTTTCTTCATAACTATTTTAGTATCTTGCTTTCTAAAACTAAAACTCCAAAAAGGATATACACTCTACTTCAGTATGGTCTTTAAAAACTTAAGACAATAATGTAATGAAATTAACAAAGTCCTTGAGCTCCCCCTGCTGGCTACACTTGGCTACACTTGAAATAAACTAGGGAACTTTTTGAAAATCAGTGTGTGTGTGTGTGTGTGTGTGTGTGTGTGTGTGTGTGTGTGTGTGTGTGTGTGTGTGTGTGTGTGTGTGTGTGTGTGTGTGTGTGTGTGTGTGTGTGTGTGTGTGTGTGTGTGTGTGTGTTCTAAAATTGTTTCAAAAGAACCAATTTGTTAACTGTTAATATTCTCTCTGATCTCTTACAGTAGCAAACATGGTTGAAATAAAATACAGTTGAAATGTTGTTAATGTCTTTTTAATTAAATCTGGATCACATAGTAATATTCTACAGAACTTAAAATTTCATGTTAATCGTACTTTTTCATTTGAAAAAACATTACCAAGTGATATTTCTATATCTAACAATTATTGAGAAAAGCCATGTTTTTAATACAAATATTGAAATAAAATTCCAGTTTGTCAGTTTTTTCCAAAGTGACTTATACATTTAATAAAGTCTTGGTAAAACCCAAAAGGATTTCAAATAATTTAACAAAAATGGTGTAGATGCATCTAAAAGACTAGATGACTTAGAATAACAAGTGAAAAACTAAAAATAAATGGTATTTATTGCAGTATAATTTGTGATGGGGAGGGGTTGGAGATTACATATCAAAAGAAATGAATGGCTGGGCATTGGTGTTTCATGCCTGTAATCCTAGCTGCTCAGGAGGCTGAGCCCTCTCAGATCGAGGTACAAAGCCACCTGAGTCAGGAAAGTCTGTGAAACTTACCTCCAATTAAACACCAAAAAGTCAGAAGTAGAGCTGTGGTTCAAGTGGTTGAGTACTAGTTTTGTGCACAAAAGCTCAGGGACAGTGTCAAGCCCTGAGCTCAAGCCCCAGGACTGATATTTTACAAGAAATGACTAAAGCCGGGCATTGGTGACTCCCATTTATAATCCTAGCTACTCAGGATGCTGAGATGTGAGGACCTCCATTCAAAGTCAGCATGGACAGAAAAGTTCCTGAGACTATTTAATTAACTACCAAAAACACAAGTGAAATTCAGTATCAGTGGCTCACACCAGAAGTTGAAATCTGGAGATGCCAATTCAAAGCCAGCCCAGGCAGAGAAGTCACTGGGATTTTAATACCTAATTAACTACCACAAAAGTTGGAAATGGAGCTTTGGTTTATGTGGTAGAGCCCCAACCTTGAGCAGAAAAGTTCAGGGACAGTACCTACGCCCCCAGTTCGAGCCCCAGGACCAGCATTCACACACTCATACACACAAAAGCCAAATGGAATTGTGATAGAGTACCAGCCTTAGGCAAAAATGCCAAGTGATAGCATGAGGCTCTTGAGTTCAAGCCCAAGAACCAGTTTGGAAGGAAGGAAGGAAGGAAGGGAAGGAGGGAGAGAGAGATGAAAGGGCCAGGCACCAGTGGCTCACACCTGTAATCCTAGCTACTCAGGAGGCTGAGGTCTGAGGATTATGGTTCATAAGCCAGCCCAGGCAGAAAAGTCCCTGTGAGATTCTTAGCTCCAATTAACACTCAAAAAACAAACTGTGGCTCAAAGTGTAGAGCACTAGCCTTGAGCGAAAGAGCTCAGGGACAGTGCCCAGGCCCTGAGTTCAAATCCCACCACCAATTTTTAAAAATGAATGAATTATGAATTGTAAGCTGCTCTTAGAAGATACCTACTAAGGGCTGGGAAGGTGGCTCAGTGGTAGAGCGCTCGCCTTGCATGCCTGAGGCCCTGGGTTCGATTCCTCAGCACCACATAAGCAGGAAAAAAAAAGCTGGAAGTGGCGCTGTGGCTCAAGTGGTAGAGCGCTAGCCTTGAGCTGAAGAGCTGAGGGACAGTGCCCAGGCCCAGAGTTCAGGCCCTACGACCGACCAAAAAAAAAAAAAAAAATGATACCTACTAGAAGAGCTTAAAACATGGCAGAACTTTAGATTTTACTTGCAAAAAGCAAGTCAGTGTAATTATAGTGACTTGGGGGAGCAAAACTATATAAAAAATTATGTTCTAGAAAAGTTAGCCTTTTTTAAAAAGCCTATTTTAATTGCATTTTTTTCTTTCTTATAGTATGATACGGATTTTTATGTTCTTGATAAATATCCATTGGCTGTAAGACCTTTCTATACCATGCCTGACCCAAATAATCCTGTAAGTAATTTGGTTTCAAATAATCTACTTAAGGAAAGAAGGAAAACTATTGTCAGTATGTCAAATTGTATAACATGAATAATGATTTTCATTAATAATATAGTATCAATAGATACATTGCTATTATACAGTATTAGTGTCTCCCTATAGTTCACACTGGCATTGTTAAATTTTAATGTTCTGTCAAATTAGTCCTGAAGGCCAATATTAAAAATCATTTTAGGGCTGGGAAGGTGGCTCAGTGGTAGAATGCTTGTCTTGCATGCATGAGGCACTGAGTTCAATTCCTTAGCACCACATAAGCAGAAAAAGCCTGAAGTGGCACTGTGGCTCAAGTGGTAGAGTACTAGCCTTGAGGAGAGCTTGGAGTACTTGGAGAGCTGAGGGACAGCGCCCAGGCTCAGAGTAGGCCCCGTAACCGGCAAAAAAAAAAAAAAGGAAAAAAAATTATTGGGCCACTTTTAGAAGACTCATAAGGAAGAAATAACTGATAACTAGTGCTAGATTTAAAAACATTATTACGTTTTCTTATTATTGACCTTGAACTAACTCAGAGTTCAAATTGTTTTAGGAAATGTAAGTAATGTCTTTTAACTGTTTTCCTGTAATAGAGGTTCCCAGGCATTATATGCATTACAATCACCTGCAGTACTTTTTAAAAACAGATGGTCACCACTGGCTTATATACCTATAATCCCAGCCATTCAGAAGGCTGAGATCTGAGAATTGCAGTTCAAAACTAGCCCAGGCAGAAAAGGCCATAAGACTTTTGTCTGCAGTTAATCACCAAAAAGCTGGAAGTGGAGCTTTGGCTCAAATTGTAGAGTGCTAGCCTTGAGTGAAAAGGCTAAAGGACAGAGCCTACCTAGGCCATGAGTTCAAGCCCCTTAGTATAGAAAAGAACAGATTATGATCTCCATTTCTGAGTATGATTAGTTGGTCAGTAGTAGGGCACGGTAATTTACATTTCTAACAAGTTCCTGGTAATACTGAATTACTTGGTTCAGTATCAGACTTTGAAAGCCATTGTTTGTTGAAAGTGGGGAAGGGGTTTAAGTTCAAACGGATGTTATCAACCTGAAAGAGAACTACTTAACTGGTAGATTTTCAACTTTTCTTTCCTGGAAAGATTTTTTTTTTTTTTTTTTTTTTTTTTTTTTTTTTTGTCGGCCGTGGGGCTTGAACTCTGGGCCTGGGCCCTATCCCTCAGCTCTTCAGCTCAAGGCGAGCGCTCTCTCTACCACTTGAGCTACAGCGCCACTTCCGGTTTTTCTGGTGGTTTATTGGAGATAGGAGTCTCACGGTCTCTCCTGCCCGGGCTGGCTTTGAACCGAGATCCTCAGATCTCAGCCTCCTGAGTAGCTAGGATTACAGGCGTGAGCCACCGGCACCCGGCTGAAAGATTTTCTTAATTAAAAAAGACTAAGGACTTACTGATAATTTCAGTTCCAAAATGAACCAGAAATCATAACATATTTTAAAATATTTTGGATAGTAAAATAAAAATCAGTACACTTCTTTTTCTTTTTTTTTTTTTCTTTGGTTGGTTTTGGGGCTTGAACTCTGGGCCTGGGCACTGTCCCTCAGCTCTTCAGCTCAAGGCTAGCGCTCTACCACTTGAGCCACAACACCATTTCTGGTTTTCTGGTGGTTTGTTGAAGATAAGAGTCTCATGAACTTTCCTGCCTGGGCTGGCTTTGAACTGTGATCCTCAGATCTCAGCCTCCTGAATACCTAGGATTACAGGCGTGAGCCACCGGCTCCTGGCAGCACACCCTTTAATGTGGCACTTGTATTTGTTACTAGAGATGAGGGAGAAAGAAAAAGAAAGGACTCACAAAAAAGGACTCAAAATTTAATGCAGGAAAAAAAATTATTCAGGTCTCCATAAATCTTCCTGGGCAGAAGAAATTATGTTCACTGAAGAAGAAAACATGAATTTGTTCTTCATACAACATAGTTTTTTCCCCCCATATGTTTGCAGCAGAGAAAGAGTAGTAGTACTTTAACACTGGTTTTATTTGTTTGCCCTGCAGAAACATTCAAACTCCTATGATATGTTCATGAGAGGAGAAGAAATATTGTCAGGAGCTCAGAGAATACATGATTCCCAGCTACTCACAGAGAGAGCCTTGCATCATGGAATTGGTAAATGGCTTAAAATAATCTTCATTGAGCAGTAATTGCTTTTGTGGATTTTTTTTGGGGGGGGGGGAGGGTCCAGTCATGGAGCCTGAACTCTGGGTATGGGCACTGTCCTTCAGCTCAAGGCTCTACCTCTTCAGCTCTACCTCTTGAGTTGTGAATTTTTTTTTAATTCTAAATGAAATAATAAATGTTATTTTGTTTTATTTGTATAGATTTGGAGAAAATCAAGGCTTACATTGATTCCTTCCGCTTTGGAGCACCTCCTCATGCTGGTGGAGGCATTGGTAATCCACTGTTATTGTTGAACAATACTTATAAATGCTAAGAATAATACAAATTTTAAGCATTTTTAGTTAGGACTAATAAAAATTTTATTTCCAAAATAAAAAGTGAACAGCTAACTTGTAGGTTTTAAAATACTATTATAATAATAAGGTTCTAAGCATTTTCTTTTAAAGAGGTTGGAAGCCGCCAGTTGCTGATGATTCAAACCTGTAATCGTAGCTGCACAGGAGGCTGAGATCTGAGGATCAGGGTTCAAAGCCAACCCAGGCAGGAAAGTCCATGAGACTCTTATTTCCAGTTAACCACTAGAAAACCAGAAGTGGGGCTGTAGCTCAAAATGATAGCCTTGAGCAAAAGAGCTCAGGGAAGTACCCAGGCCCTGAGTTCAAACCCTTCCACAAATCATTTTGAAGGGAAAATGTCCTATATTCTCTGTCCTACTATGAGTCTAATGAGATTACCCCAAATTAAAGTTCTCGCATTAAGTTAGCTCAAATTTGTTGATAGTATTATAGTAACTGGGGAGGGGGGAGAGAGGGAGTAATTGGTACTAGGGCTTGAACTCAGGGCCCAGGCACTTTCCCTTGGCTTTTTTGCTCAAGGTTAGCACTCTTCCACTTGAGCCACATCTCCCACTTCTGGCTTTTTGGTGATTAATTGGAGATAAGAGTTTAATATAATCACTATTACAGAGTTTAGAATATGCAGATGTCATTATGTAAAGAATAGGCAGTAAAAGTTGGCACTGGTGACTCATTCCTTTAATCCAGTCAGCTACTCAAGATACCGAGATCTGAGGATTCCAAAAAAAAAAAAATCCATGAGACATTTTTCCGTGTGTGTGTGTGTGTGTGTGTGTGTGTGTGTGTGTGTGTGTGTGTGTGTGTGTGTGTGTGTGTGTGTGTGTGTGTGTGTGTGTGTGTGTGTGTGTGTGTGTGTGTGTGTGTTTTCTAGGACTTGAACTCAAGGCGCTGTCCCAGAGCTTTTTCATTCAAGGCTAACACTCTACCACTTAAGCCATAGCTCTACTTCAGGCTTTTTGCTGGCTAATTCTAGATAAGATTGTCATGTACTTGCTGTCCACACTGGCTTGCAACTGTGATCCTCAGATCTCAGCCTCCTGAGTAGCTTAAGATTACAGGTATGATCTATGGGTGTCTGGCTCTCCATGACACTTTTGTCTCCAATCAACCAACAAAAAGACTGAAATGAGGGGTGGCTCAAGGAGTAAAGTACTAACCTTAAGCAAGAAAAGTGAAAGTCCTAGGCTCTTTAGTTCAAGCTCCAGTACTGACATTAAAAAATAAAATAAAGCCGGGCACCGGTGGCTCACGCCTGTAATCCTAGCTACTGAGGAAGCTGAGATCTGAGGATCGTGGTTCAAAGCCAGCCCGAGCAGGAAAGTCCATGAAACACTTTTTTTTTCTTTTTTTCTTTTTTTTTTTTTTGTCAGTCATGGGGCTTGAACTCTGGGCCTGGGCGCTATCCTTCAGTTCTTCAGCTCAAGGCGAGCACTGTACCACTTGAGCTACAGCGCCACTTCTGGTTTTCTGGTGGTTTATTGGAGATAGGAGTCTCACGGTCTTTCCTGCCCCGTCTGGCTTTGAACCATGATCTCAGCCTCCTGAGTAGCTAGGATTACAGGCGTGAGCCACCAGCGCCCGGCTTCCATGAAACTCTTATCTCCAATAAACCACCAGAAAACCAAAAGTGGCACTGTAGCTCAAGTGGTAGAGCCCTAGCCTTGAGCTGAAGAGCTGAGAGATAGTGCTCAGGCCCAGAGTTCAAGGCCCATGACCGACAAAAAAATAAATAAAATAAAAACAGGATGAAGTATTCTCTTATTTTTATTACAATTTTCATTTAAAATGTATAATATTTAAAACTCATTGCCATATAAAAATATTTTTTGTCTCTATCTTTGTATGATTGTTAGTATTATAAAATCTTAACATAAGAAAATTTGTGAAATAGTACTCTGCTACTTTCAGTGATTTTAAATCTTGTCAGTTACATATTATTTTATTCATACATCAGAATCAGTCACATTTCTACACTCAAGACACTTAATATACTAATGTACTGTAAAAACCTTCTGTGTTAGGGTCCACTGTGTTTAATAAGTAGAAAATTGGCCTGGCGCTGGTGCCTTACACCTATAATCCTAGCTACTCAGGAGGCTGAGATCAGAGGATTGTGGTTGTAAGCCAGCCTGAGCAGAAAAGTCCCCGTGAAAGTCTTATCTCTGATTAACCCTCAAAAAACAAAAGAGGAGCTGTGGCTCAAAATGGTAAAGCACTAGCCTGAGCAAAAGAGCTCAGGGACAGCACCCACGTTCTTTTTTTTGGTACGGTCGTGGGGCCTGAACTCTGGGCCTGGGTGCTGTCCCTCAGCTCCTCGGCTCAAGGCTAGCGCTCTACCACTTGAGCCACAGCGCCACTTCCGGCTTTTTTTTCCTTTTGCTTATGTGGTGCTGAGGAATCTAACCCAGGGCCTCAGGCATGCAAGGCAAGCTCTCTACCACTGAGCCACCTTCTCAGCCCAGGACCCAGGTTCTGAGTTTCAGCCCCACAACCACCAAAAACTAAAAATAATAATGATAATAATAATTACAGAATTGTATTAAATATTTTGGTACTTGTATTGATGAATTTCCTCAAATAAGTTTATGACTTATTTAATAACTTGTTGCTTATACTGCAGAATCAGAATGTTATAAAACCTGTTAAAAAGAAATCTAATTAAAAGAACTATATTACAAGATGACTGGCTTTCCAAAAATTGTTTATAGATTTCATCATTTATGTGTATTTTCATATTTCACTGAATATACTACAAAAAGAATTCTCATTTAGTTCTTCCCACATAGAGTAGCATCTCTGTTTTTGAATATTTATCCAAGACATTTCGTTTTACATAAACCCTAAATAATCAAGCTGCCCTTATTAACACAGTATTTTGTTGAACTGTGGTACTATTAGTAATGTAAAGTAAGAAAAGTCCCAGAGAGGTGTTCAGAAAAGGGATTAATGATGCCTTTCTTTTCCCCAGGGCTGGAAAGAGTGACTATGCTGTTCCTAGGGCTACATAATGTGCGCCAGACATCAATGTTCCCTCGCGACCCCAAACGACTGACTCCTTAGAGAAGGCCTGCTTCGCTCAGGTGTACCTTGGGTACCCAGTAGAATAAATGTCTTATTAACATGTCACCATTACTTTTGGGTTAATTTGATACGTTTATTTAAAAGAGACTTTTATAACTTTGGACATGCTGCAATAGGAAATACTTGGACATTTTAATGAGAAATTCATAGAGTAATGTTAGAAATTCATATCTCATTACTTCAGTTAATGTTAACAAGTTTTAAACAGTTAAGATTCTGAAGTTTTTATTTTCTACATTATGGTGGCCACAATATTGTCTTAAATTTTCAATACTTGAAGTTTTTATTAAACTTTTAACGTTGACATAAAATGATTGGAGAAATGACTAAGCTTTTAACAAATATGTAGCTGGTATGTAATGGACAATTTAGAAAGGATCAATTCTTAAAAGTTACACCTAGAAATCATGTAAAGCAGATGAAAATCCTGCTAAAAATATGCAAAACAGTACTGTATTGTTAAATTCTAAACTTGAATTTCAATAAAATTTTAAAGCTAACTTATAGTTTGTATAACTTTGTGGTAATATGATCTTATAACTAGTTATTTGCATTTATACTTCAAGAGTTAAATATAGATAAACTGGCTTTATGTAAATGCCTAAAAACAAATGAAACTAATAAGTTTTTAACACATATTCATATCAAGATAAAAGTTCAAGTGAGTGTAAAGGTAGAGTTCTTAAAGCAAAAAGCTTGGGTTGATTAATAGAGTTCATTTTTTAGGAATTAAAAATACTGCAATATCCTGTTTCATTCTTCACTGGTAATAGTACTTAGAGCATGTCACTAAAATGTATCCCCATCTTCTATGTAAGAATTAACAGTAATTCGTTCTAGATTGTTAATATGTATTGAAGTTCATATTAGTTCCACAGTAAACAAAAAAGTGCAATACAGGTATTGATTTTAAAATACTCAAAAAAGTAGGATAACAAAAAAGTAGCAAGTTATTTGTGAACCATAAGTATCTGACCATTATTTTCAGAAATTTATTTCACCATCTAAATTGGCAGTTTGACTCGGTTCTAGTGGCTCACACCTGTAATCCTAGCTGCTCAGGAGCCTGAGATCTGAGGATGGCAGTTCAAAAACAGCCCAAGCAGGAAAGTCCATGAGACTCTTATTTCCAGTTAACCACCAGAAAACCAGAAGTGGAGCTGTGGCTCAAAGTGGTAGAACACTAGACTTGAGCAAAAGGAGCTCAGGAATAGCATCCAAGCCTTGAGTTGAAGGCCCATGACGAGTTAACTAAATAAATAGATAGGTAGCTCGTTGAGAACTGAAATTTGGTTTTGTTTCTTTTTGTGCGGAAGGGAAATGATACTGGAGTTTGAGCTCAGGGCCTTACCCAACAACTTGAGCCATGCCTCCAGCCCTTTTTTATTTAGTTAATTTTCTGATAGGGCTTCCATTTTTTCTCAGGGACCAGTGTGAAACTGGAATCCTATCTATGTCCTCATTGATTGAAATGAGGTCTTGCTAACTGCCTACGCTAGCTTCAAACTTAAGTCCTCCCAATCTTAACCTTCTAAATATCAGAAACTCAACTTTTTTGACTCTCTTTCGTATCATATTAGGGTTTATGCAGTATAGTAGACACTGCAGAAGTATTTCCTAAATTTAATCCACACTAAAAATAAGATGGACTGCTTGCTATTTTTTTACATGGTATAATTCCCAGCTTCTAAAATAACAGTGGCTTTAGTTATTGTAGTCAGTTTTATGTAATTTTTCTTTGAAAATAAGTACTTATAAGGTCTCAAAATAACTTTATTTTAAAACATTTTAAACATGCTAACCAGATTAAGTCATGATGAAATGGAGAATGGACATCCATGTTCTCACCAAATCTTAGCATTATGATATTTGTTTCAAATACTTTCTTTTATTTTGTTTTTTGTTCGGGAAAGGGTTTTGTTACTGCTGAGGATCTCATAGAGGGGTTGTTTGTTTGTTTTGTGATAAATGGATTGATAGACACTCTACCATGGCAAATGTACCTCCAGCCCTTCTTTCTCTAGTTACTTTTGAGATAGGGTCTCATTTGTGTCAGTTATTTTTGAGATAGTGTTTCATTTGTAGCTTGGACAATGATCTTCCTATTTATACTTCCCCCAGCATAGCTGGGTTAACCGGCAAACACTCCCAAACCCAATTATTTGTGGGGGGGGGGGGGGAGGGGGTCTCATAAACTTTTTGCATAGGCTAACCTCAAATAATAATCTTCCCAGTCCCTGCCCTCCAAACTGATAAGTTTATTATAGCATGAGCCACCTGCCCAACTTGTCTGCCTTCTGGTGGTGGTGGTATGCACATATGAGCATGTGCATATGCTTTGAGGCTTGAAAGATCCTAGACACTGTCTCTTGTGCTTTTGTGCTCAAGGTTAGCATTATACCACTAGAGCCACAGCCTCCACAATTGGCTTATGAAAGAATAGGTTGTAGGATAGAAGATAGGGGCCTTAGTTTTTACCTGCTGACAACAGAAATCAGTTGTTGATCCCTCAAGGATGGCATCATCCCTGGAAGAAGCAAACCATTTTTTAGGAACTTGATAATTATGGGCACTTCCAATCTGTAAGGGACAGACTAAATTCAACATACATTCTAGCTACAGGTTTTCTTTTCCTACCTGTGAAACCTCATCTAGCAGCAGTATTCAGAGGTTTACAAAACTTGATGCACCAATGTGGAATCCCATACCAGAGTTCAAACTGAGTCTTCTAATTCTACTAGAAAGCCATGGCTTTGTAGAGTTAGTAGTAGAGTGCCATAGGATCTACTGATTGAGGAGCCCAGCTTTTGGTTAAACACTTGTGTGCAATTTTTTTTTTTTAAGGCTTGACCGTAGATGATCACAAAGCCGTTTCTTGGCATGTTGTATCCACTACCACACTTAGTTCACAGCCCTTGCACCATGATCTTTGAAGAGGGTTATATTCAAAGACTTAGGCTCTCCAGGCTGGTCATGCTCTGTGGATACTTATATTCCTGGCCCTGGTCCTTTGTTCCTGGATTTCCATCTAAGACTGGGCAGAGATCCTTTACATGCACATCTGCTGAGAACTTCCTGTACAGGGAAGAAGGGGGATCTTGATGGCATTTTTCTCCACTGTAATTCAATACCAACGATGTGTCGCTCCTAATCCTCTCTTCTTACCATAATCCTTATACCAGGGTCAATAAAACTGCCAGAGCATTTTGCCAACTCCCATGTCTTTGCTGAACCAACTAAGGTGGAACACTGTGCTGTTCATGGGAAATGGCTTTCTCTGACTAGAACCCTGCCTTTACTATCACAGAAAGTGATTAAAGGCTTTCCACTTTTCACTTGCTCCCCTTTTGTTTTAATTAACTATTCTGACAGCTCTTTCCCATCTTCACTGACTGACACTTGATTCTATTACATATTGTACCTCCCAGAATCATCATGCCCTACAGAATGTTAGACCTCTTAAAGGCTTCACCCAGGGCACCATCTTGAAGATGTTGCTGTGGAAGGAGAGGATACCAACTCTAACCCAGCAACCACTTTAAAATATATAGTCTTTATTAGGTAGAGTACAAGGATCCAAGATGATGGGTGGAAGGAGTTGCCCTGCTTATCATCTCTTCCAGTGAATGATCACTTGAGAAATTTGTTTTTCCTTCCCCACAGCTGTTGGCTTGAGGATCAAGATGTTTGGGTTCCTGGAGGGTTAACACTTCCACCTGGAGATACAGGCAGAGCACCTGAAAACGTGAAGCTACAGTTGCCAGTTGAGGTTTTCCTTGCCTGATACCAGCGGGCAAAGAAAAGAATCACTATACTTGAAGGTGTAACCTAATCAGCAGGGAGAGGGTTACAAGATGGGAATAGGGGGAAATGTGTAACACCCAAATAATCTAGTAAGTCTTCTCATATAACCATCAACTATTTTTGACAGTTGATAGACCATTCATAGCCTGGTTGATACAAAGAAGTCTCAGGCGCTCAGGAATGAATGCCTCTCTCTCCTCTTCCCCCTCCCTCTCTTTCACTTTCTCATTCTCTCCATTCTCTTTCCCTCTCTTCTCTCTCTCCCACCTAGACTAGGCTCTCAGGAATGAAGGCCTACCTGCCTGCCTGCCTCTTCTCTCTCTCTTTTTCTTTTTTTTGGGGGAGGGAGGTCTGGTCTTGGGGCCTGAACTCTGGGCCTGGTTGCTGTCAGCTCTTCAGCTCAAGGCTAGCGCTCTACCACTTGAGTCACAGCACCACTTCCGGCTTTTTTCTTTTTTGCTTATGTGGTGCTGAGGAATTGAACCCAGGGCCTCATGCATGCAAGGCAAGTGCTCTACCACTGAGCCACCTTCCCAGCCCCCCCCCCCCTTCCTCCTTCCCTCCCTCCCTCTCTGCTCTCAGGAATGAAGGCCTACCTGCCTGCCTCTTCTTGCTCGCTCTCTCTCTCTCTCTCTCTCTCTCTCTCTCTCTCTCTCTCTCTCTCTCTCTCTCTCTCTCTCTCTCTCTCTCTCTCTCTCTCTCTCTCTCTCTCTCTTTCTCTCTCTCATACACACACACAGGTAACATGAAAACTACACATAAGGTGACATCTGGAAGTGAGAAAACTATATTACATCCATAAGTAAAGATGGAAATGATAGAGGAGAGAGTCATGATGACAGAGATACAGTTGCAGGACTACAACATTCTACTAACCTTTGTCTTACAAGTTTTTCTAGGAAGAAAGAGGCCAACCAGAATCCCAGAAGTGCTTTACTGAGATGCAGTGGAGTAACTGCCAGGAGCAAGGGGGCCTGAGAAGTGCAAGGGTGGGCTGTGGAGGATGCTATGATGGGAAGTGGCACCGTGGCTCAAGTGATAGAGAATGCTATGATGTATCTACGTGTCAACGAAGATACCACTTCAGGAACTTGTGAGCTGTTGAACGCTCATAGCCATATCTCTTGATGGGAAATGCTCTTGACAAAAAGAAGCTGATTCACTCTGAGAGGTCCTCCCTCCCTAAGGGCAGCCCATATCTATTGCTAGTTAATGCTGGTCCAAAGGCCCCAGCCTCGTGTTGAGCAACCTTGAAGGGTTGTGCAAGGAGGGGACACACAATTGGATAAAGATCATCCAGTACTGTCTGTGGCCTCCACTGAGGAATTTGCAGCAACTGCATGGCATTGATTTCTCCTTCTAGGTACTGAGAGAACCTCCGAAGAAATCTGCACACAAATCCCCATCTCAGATGCTAAGAGTTAGCACCCTTTGTGTGAAATGCAACAGAAGCACATGGGCAAGCCATGAAGGAACTACCCACTGAACTGAATTGATGGAAGCTTGCAAGCTGCCCTCGGAAGCTACTACCATACACATAAAAATTAATGCCTCATTTCCTCCCTTTTTATGTTAACGAGGAAAAAAACATTACAGCAGCTAAAATGACCATAATGCTAGCTGAGGGTATAGGCTTTCTGGTGAATAGTTTGGCAATACATATTAAAAGTGTTAAGCCTAGGCTAGGAAGGTGGCTCAGTGGTAGAGTGCTTGCCTTGCGTGCATGAGGCCCTGGGTTCGATTCCTCAGCACCACATAAGCAGAAAAAAAGCCGGAAGTGGTGCTATAGCTCAAGTAATAGAGCGCTAGCCTTGAGCTGAAGAGCTGAGGGACAGTGCCCATGCCCAGAGTTCAGGTCCCATGACCAACCAAAAAAAAAAGTGTTAAGCCAAGCACCAGTGGCTTATGCCTGAAATCCTAGCTACTCAGGAGGCTGAGATCTGAGAATTGCAGTTTAAAGCCAGCCCAGGCAGGAAAGTCCATGAGATTCTTATCTCCAATTAACTATCTCCAGTTAATTGGCAGTGGTGCTGTAGCTCAAGTGGTAGAGCATTGTCTTGAGCTGAAGAGCTCAGGACAGTGCCCAGGACCAGAGTTCAAGCACCAATACTGGGGGGGAAAAGTTAAAACATATTTCTCTTTGATCACTCTGGCAAGATTGCAGGTCTATGATCCCAGAATTTAGGATAAGGCAGAAGACTCACAACTTATAGGCCAGACTGAACTACTTAGTAAGACCCTGTCTCAAGAAAGCACATATACAAAATGTGACTCATTAACTCTTCATCAAATAATCAGCTTTTATGAGGGGGAGAAGGGAACAGATTGAACCAGAGGCATAGAATCTCACTATGTAGCTCAGGCTAACTTCAAATTATCCATCCTGCCAAAGCCTCTCAAGTTCTGGAATTACAGGCATGTACCTCCATAGCCAGCTTAAAATAAAATCTTAAATATAGCTGAGCACCAGTACCTCACTACCTACTCAGGAGGCTGAGATCTGAGGATTGCAATTTGAAGCGCGCTTGGTCAGGAAAATCTGAGATTTTTTTTTATCTCTGATTAGCCACAAAAAATATAGGTAGAGCTGGAGTTCAAGTGGTAGAGCAGTAGCCTTGAGCACAAAAACTTAGAGACAGAGCCAGGCACTGGTGGCTCACGCCTTTAATCCTAGCTACTCAGGAGGCTGAGATCTGAGGATCACAGTTCAAACCCAACCCTAGCAGAAAAGTCCGAGAGACTTATCTCCAATAAACCACTCAGAAAACCAGAAGTGGCATTTTGGCTCAAGTGGTAGAGCACTAGCCTTCCTTGAGCTGAAGAGCTGAGGGACAGTGCCCAGGCCCGGAGTTCAGGTCCCACAGCCAGCAAAAAAAAAATATATATATATATATATATGTATGTATATATATAATACAGAAATAGAAAGATGCTCATGAGGGCTGGGAAGGTAGCTCAGTGGTAGAGTGCTTGCCAAGCATGCATGAGGTCCTGGGTTTGATTCCTCAGCACCACATAAGCAGAAAAAGCCAGAAGTAGCACTGTGGCTCAAGTGTAGAGCTGAAGAGCTGAGGGACAGTGCCCAGAGTTCGGGCCCCACAACCGACAAAAAAAAAAAAAAAAGATATCATGATATATATTGAGTAAAATAGTTATGGAAGGATGAAGGACATCAAAATGTTAAATAATATTTCTATGTGGTACAATTTGTGGTGGTTCTTACTGTCTCTGCTTCTCTGAATTTCTTTGCTTCAATGAATGTGGGTGATTTGCAACTGTAAAGTTATTTTTTGGCCCTGCCAAGGCATGTACATCTGCAATTCCAGCTGTTTTGGAGGCAGAGGTAGGAGGATCCCAGTCTAAGACCAGCCGGACAACATCTTGAGACCCTATCAAAAAAGCCAATTAAAGCAAGAAGGGATGGGGGCATTACTCAAACATAGAGCACTTGCCTACTCAGTATAAGACCCTAAGTTCAAACCCCAGTACTGCCCAAAATATCGTAATTTTATAAAAAAGAACCAATAAGCTTTGCCTCCCAATAGAGTATCTTTTTTAGTATCTAATTAGAACCTTCCATTTATACTTTATGCATTTCAGTATAGTTTTATATATCACTCTGAAAATTATAGATACATTTATATTTTGCTTCACTATTAGATTCTAAGTTTCTAAGTAAGTTTTTAGAGTCTCATCCACAGCTGCCCACTTTAGGATACCCCAACACAAAGATGGACTGACGGACAGATACACCTACTAAAACATGGAAGGAGCCCATACTAACACAGAACATTCCAGTCCTTTGCTCCTGTTAATTCAAAACAGCAACAGCAGCAAAACACATCCTTGGACATTCAAGTTGCAGTCACACTAGGCATCAGACTAACAGCACTCCCTGATTGTCACATACTGTGCATCTAATGCCTCTGAAAAGTTGTCATCATTCACGTAAGCTTCTCTGGAATTATTGAGAGCCAGGCAAGCTCTTTTTGACTTTTTGTTTGTTTTGTTTTGTTTTAATTACTTCAGAATAACTTATATTCTGATCAAAGAACTTTCACCTCACCTGTCCACCCAAACTGCTTACACATGCATCTTTTTGTCTTAAGCTGCCAGTCAGCTATACTTAGCATTAGTCTAGGTCTCCTGAGCTAAAAAAATGGAACGGTTGATCCATAGTGCCTTACAGCCTGCCATATCTGTACATGAAGACTATGGATCTCCCTTATGTCTCTGCCATTTTTTTTTTTTTTTTGTCGGTCATGGGACTTGAACTCTGGTCTTGGGCATTGTTCCAGAGCTCTTCAGCTCAAGGCAAGCGCTCTACTGCTTGAGCCACAGTGGCACTTCCAGTTTCCTAGTGCTTTATTGGAGATAAGAGTCTCACGGACTTTCCTGCCTGGGCTGGCTTTGAACCACTATCCTCAGATTATCAACCTCCTGAGTAGCTAGGATTATAGGTGTAAGCCACCGGCACCCGGCTCTGCCTTTTTTATATGAAGTTTTCTTTTCTAATCTCAATCCAAGGAGATGGGCTTATGTCTCTATGAAATCTTGGGCAATTATTGAGCTCTATATCATAATAGAGAATATGCATTATGTCAATGACTTTAGTATGCCCAAACCTCCTACGTACTTTAAGCTGATTAGGTACTTTAAGCTGATTTTTTTTCACTGCAGTATCTCTAGTACTTGTTTCATTACTTGCCCCAGATCAAGTACTCAGTAAATTTTCTGACATGATTGAATAAATTAATAAATGGAGTAAAGCCTGCAATGACTGGGATTTTAGGGAAAACAGAAAACTTCTAATGCTCAAATAATTCACCCCCAATAACAAACGGAAGCCTATTTAACTCTAGAGTTAGAACTTAATCCAGCACTGCATGGGGCCTCCCAGCAAGTCTGTCTCTAATACATCTGGAACATCAGTTTTTGTGCTTTGGGCCTCCTCAAAAACAAGTCCTGATATGACTTGGGCCACAGTTTTTCCCAAGTGTATAGCATTCTCAGTCTCCTACCAGGTGGCAGTTAAGATGACCTTCACAATGCCTACCTTTCCCCAATCTCCAATTATGATCCCTAAATCTAGTTGAATTGCAAAGTACGTTCAGCAGATGGTAGAATGCAGTTTGGCTGTGTGGAGAACTAACCAGGTGCAATGCACACAGTCCCATGAGACTCAGGGACTGGCTGATCATTGAGTCATTCATGTGTAAGAGCAAAGCATTCTTCTCCCTTACTGCCCTTCATTCCCCTGTAGTCTGGCTTGTGCTCTCACTACACCTCTGAAACTTCTCCCATCATGTTCAGGCGTACTTCACTGCTGTGCAGCATTCACCATTGACAATGACTGGTTCTAGACTCTCCTCTTTGCCCTTTCTTTTTTTGTTGGTCCTGGGGCTTGAACTCTGGGCTTGGGCGCTGTCCCTGCACTCTTCAGCACAAGGCGAGTGCTCTACAGCTTGAGCCACAGTGCCACTTCTGGTTTTCTAGTGGTTTATTGGAGATAAGAGTCTCATGGACTTCCTGCCAGGGCTGGCTTTGAACCATGATCCTCAAATCTCAGCCTCCTGAGTAGCTAGCATTAAAGGCGGGAGCCACCAGCACATGGCTGTCTTTGCCCTTTCTAATTCTCTGCTTATATCTCTGACTGTTCTTTCCCAATCTCCCCCATGGCATTTTTCTCCCCAGTCTCACTGGAAATGCCTTCTCCCCATTCTGGTTTTCAGGATGGACTTGTTTTCTTCTTCCTCAGAAGTCAGTATGATAGGGGCTGGGAAGGTGGCTCAGTGGTAGAGCGCTTGCCTTGCATGCCTGAGGCCCTGGGTTCGATTCCCCAGCACCACATAAGCAAAAAGAAAAAAAGCACTGTGGCTCAAGTGGTAGAGTGCTAGTCTTGAGCTGAAGAGCTGAGGGACAGCATCCAGGCCCAGAGTTCAGGCCCCACGCCAACCGAAAACAAAAACAAAAACCTTGAGGTTCAGATCTCAGCCTCCTGATTAGTTAGGTTTTCAGGGTAAGGCAATCAGTGCCTATCAGTAAGTTGCTAAAGCTAAAGCTAGCCCAAGCTAATTCTGGCTCTTCATCTGCAACATTTCATCTCTTCACAATCACAATGTTCTAGTCAACCGATCAGTAGTCAGGATATTCAACACAGGTGTGCTTTCTTCAGAGAACCTCACTCCACAAGAGCAGAAAGTTAAATCAGTTCAGAAAAAAAAAAAAAAAAGACATGGAGTCAAAGAACAAGTATAAACGTCCTAGAGACCTGTCTCTGAAAGTCACATGGAATGCACTTCATTCCTTCCTAGTATTCAACTGTGACAAGGCTCCAACTAGGCATCTTTTGCCTGAATCCAGTGTGTCAATCCATGAAACTACAAGATTTTCGAACGAGTTTATTCACTAAGTAGCCAAATAAAGCAACTGGAGAACAGGTCTCAAATCTACCTTCCTAAGGATAAAATTTAGGGATATATGTTGCTAGTGGTGGCTTTCTCTGATTCAAGAAGGCCAAAGAAAGATGCCATGTAAGACTGTTGTCATGTTTATTTATAAACTGGCAGACTCAGCAGAAGCAGTAGCACAGCCTCTGAAACAGCAGCAGCCTTATTCTGTTCAGATGCCTACATTCTGTCCATCAGCAACACTGCCCATTGCCCAACAATGGTGCGTCTTTATATCCCCTTTAGGCAAAAGTGGCATCTGGCCAACCGTGGTCATAGAAGGCAGCACATGCATATCTAGTCTCAAAGTTACATGCAGGGTTAACCAAGGTAGTGAGTACATGCATACATGATTCATTACATGAATTGCTAAGTCAGTTGACAGTCCTTGGGAGGGTCCAAGCCCTCAGGATGTTGATTGCATGAAGGTAGTGTGTAAGGGGAAGGGAAAGGTGATTGGAGACAAGAAAGACATGTACTCAGTGGTCAGCACACGTGTAATCAATCCTAGCTTTTCATAAGCACATGATAAAGAAATAATGGAACTAGTATAATCTAGAAGTGTTTGGCATTCTGAAGTCAAAGATATCACCATTGATTTTTAACACAGGCCCAAGTGATGGGTTGGGAGTTTAAACCAGTTGAGATAGACAAAAGTGGTCTTCAAATTTTTGACAAGGCAGGTATCATCATCATGGCCCACGTGTACCAGGTATTATCTATACACAAAACTAGTGATTATTTGGGTGACCTCTAAAGTTGGTGATTGTTTTTAAGATCAATAAAACAAATGAAATCTGGCTCCAGTGGCTCACACCCATAATCCCATAAGGATCAAGGTTCAAAGTTAGCCCAGGCAGACAAATCTTATTTCCAATTAACCAGCAAAAAGCCAGAAGTGGAGCTTTGACTTAAGTCCTAAAGTGCTATCCTTCAGTGAAATAAAGCTAGGGATAGTGTCCAGGCTCTGAGTTCAAGCCCCATTATTGGCAAAAAGGTCATCAGTACCCAGTCATTAATTAAAGTAAAAGAAGTGAAGTTTCTCCTGTTAGATAGCCTCTTTCATGGCTGACACAAACTTGTAACCCTACCTACTCAGGAGGCTGAGATCTGAGGCTCACTATTCAAAGCAAGCCTGGGCAGAAAAGTCCTTAAAACTCTTTTTTGTTTTTTCATTTTTTTTAATTGTGAAAATACCATACAGAGGGGTTACAATTACATGGGCAAGCTAATGAGTACATTTCTTATTAAGCATTGTTGCCTCCTCCTTTGTTTTCCCTTCCCATCCCTTCCCATCTCCCCGCTCCCCCACCCCCCACCAAAGTTATAAAGTTCGTTTTTCGACATAACGATTTGTACATCTCATTGTTGCAATGGGTCCACCTGCATCCCTATTTAAATGATTTGTTTTTTCCCTTCCCCTCCACAAATTATACCAACATCAAATACAGTGAAAGCAGGGGTTATACCGTGGGGGAGGGACATACAAAGCAACAAAGAAATATCTTATAAATATGTTAGAAACAATAGAAAGAAAGAAAAAAACATTTGAATACTTATCTTGGGGTTTATTTCACCTAACATCAACTTATTAACTCCAATTAACAACCAAAAAAGCCAGGAGTGGAGCCATGGCTCAAATAGTAGGGTGTGACCCTTGAGCAAAATAGTTCAGGTGGGGGGATGTGGAGAAATTGAAACCCTATTGCACTGCTGGTGGGAATGTAAACTAGTGCAACCACTCTGGATACAAGTCTGGAGGTTCCTCAAGAAACTAATCATGGAGCTTCCAGCCATACTACTCCTGGGTACCGAGGCAGAACATCACAAGCCAGGATACCATAAAGGCACTTGAACATCTGTGTTCATTGCTGCATTATTCACAATAGACAAGATATGGAAACAGCCAAATGCTCCCAAATAGATGAGTGGATCCAAAAAATATGGCATCTATACATAATTGAATTTTACAGCCCTGGCTGGCTTTGAACCTCAATCCTCAGATCTCAGCCTCCTGAGTAGTTAAGATTGTAGGCATGAGTCACCTGCACCTGGCATGTTTTTTTTCTTTTTGCTGTTTTGTTTTCTTTTTGTCATGTTGTTTATCTATCTGTGAGAGGGTAAAGGGGGCACAGAAATGGAGTGACAAAGGGAGGGAGAACAAATGCAGCAGTGGTACTCATTAGACACTGTGTTGAAAATGAACTGTTTAACTTGTGGGTGAGGACAGGCGGGGAAAACAGGAGAGAACAAGGGAAGGGGTAACATTGTCCAAAAAGAAATGTGCTCATTAGCTGACTTACGTAACTATAACCTCCCTGTACATCACCTCCATAATAACAATAAAAAAATAAAATTGGCAATAACTCCATAGGTCTAAAATGAACAAAAAATGTGTTCCAAGAAAACAAAGGAAATAATACGGGGGAAAAAAAGCAAAGAGCACCGGGTGCTGGTGGCTCACGCCTGTAATCCTAGCTACTCAGGAGGTTGAGATCTGAGCATTGAGGTTCAAAGCCAGCCAGGCAGGAAAGTCCTTGAGACTCTTTATCTCCAATAAACCACCAGAAAACTGGAAGTGGCGCTGTGGCTCAAGTGGTAGAGCTCTAGCCTTGAGCTGAAGAGCTGAGGGATAGTGCCAAGGCCCAGAGTTCAAGGCCCACAACTGACCAAAAAAAAAAAAAAAAAAGCAAAGAGCCAATAAAGAACTGATGTTAAATGTGTAGTACCCTATAAATTCCAGTGAAGAAAATCCTTTTGAATAGTTTGCAATGTTCGATTGATTAAAAAAGTTTTGGAACCTTACCAAAGTTCATAAAATGCATGGGAAATAATTCCAAAGGGACAGGGAAATATTTTTGACCCCAAACAATATCTTAATATCTTCAGAAGATACAAGTGTAACTATAAAACAGGGAGAAAAACCTAAGTATTGGTCAGATAGTAATCACCCTAGATCTCAGCCAGAAACTTACTTGACCAATTTGTAATGCCAATTTTTTTCCATATCTATCTATCTATCTATCTATATATATATCTATATATATATATACATATTATTTATTTATTGGTGGGTCATGGGGTTTGATCTCTGGGCCTGAGTCCTGTGTCTCTGAGCTCTTCAGTTCAAGCTAGTACACTACTACTTTGAGCCTTTGTACCACTTCCGTTTTTCTGGTGGTTAGTTGGAGATAAGAGTCCTTGAGGACTTTCTTGCCTTGGCTGGCTTTTTTTTTTTTTTTTTTTTTTTTGTGGGTCATGGGGCCTGAACTCTGGGCCTGGGCACTGTCCCTGGCTCTTCAGCTCAAGGTGAGCACTCTACCACTTGAGCCACAGAGCCACTTCCAGCTTTTTCTGCTTATGTGGTGCTGAGGAATGAAACCCAGGGCCTCATGCATGCAAGGCAAGCACTCTACCACTGAGCCACCTTCCCAGTCCCCCAGCTGGCTTTGAACGGTAATCCTCAGATCTCAACCTCCTAAATAGGACTATAGGCGGAAGCCACCAGCGCCTGGCCAAATATATTTTTTATTAAGTGACTACATAAATTTCATGATAGTAAACTGTAGCCCTAGCTACTCAGGAGGCTGAGATCTGATGATCAGGGTTCAAAGCCAGCCTGGGCAAGAAAGTCTACTATACTCTTATCTCCAATTAACCCCAGAAAATGGGAAGTGGCTCTGTGGCTCAAGTGGTAGAGCATTCACCTTGAGCTGAAAAGCTGAGTGACAGCGCCCAGGCCCAGAGTTCAAGCCCCACAACTGACCAAAAAAAATTCACACTACTGTGGCATAGTTATACTTGGCTAAAGTCACAAACACATTTTAACTTTCACAACAATAATCATTATTATCTTAATCTACAAAGTTTATAAACTCTACGAACTTTAATAAAACTATTTCTTCCAAGCCGGGCGCTGGTGGCTCACGCCTGTAATCCTAGCTACTCAGGAGGCTGAGATATGAGGATCACGGTTCAAAGCCAGCCCAGGCAGGAAAGACTGTGAGACTCCTATCTCCAATAAACCACCAGAAAACCGGAAGTGGCACTGTAGCTCAAGTGGTAGAGCGCTCACCTTGAGCTGAAGAGCTGAAGGACAGTGCCCAGGCCCAGAGTTCAAGCCCCACGACCGACAAAAACAAAAACAAAAACAAAAAACTATTTCTTCCAAATTGGGTGATACGTACAGTTTTCCTTTTGCTTAGTATCAGCTGTTCCCCCTTTCTCCCTCATTCCCTCTCTCCTATCACCACCCTGAATTGCTTAGTTCACCTTCATCAATGTCCAGTACAGCTGATAGGTCCCTCTGCTGTATTTTTTTTTTGTTTTGTTTTTTTTTGTTGGTTGTGGGCCTGAACTCTGGGCCTGGGCACTGTCTCCCTCAGCTCTTCAGCTCAAGCTAGCCCTCTACCACTTGAGCCACAGTGCCACTTCCAGCTTTTTCTGCTTATGTGGTGCTGAGGAATCGAACCCAGGGCCTCATGCATGAAAGGCAAGCACTCTACCACTGAGCCACCTTCCCAGCCCCTCTGCTGTATTTTTTTCACCTGCTTTCCAATGATTCTGTGCCTTCTCCCAGCTCTCTCAGATGTGCACATGTATATACCATATATGAGGTTAAGAATATAGAGTCATCTAAAAACAACAAGACAAATTAAAAAGAGGTCCTTGTTTCCTTGTCTTTGGGGTTCTTTTCAGTCTGTATATTATTTTATGCATATATGAAGAGGTGCTTGGGTATTACAAGCTGGTGTTATTCTTTTAAGACTAACCTCTTTCAGTTTCACTGTGTATGGGTATCTTATTGTGTTTTAAGACTAACATCTGCCTATCAGGGAGACCTTGTGCCATTTTGTGTCTCTGATCTTGGCTTACCTCGTTCAACGTAATTTGTTCTAGTGCCATCCATTTCCCTGAAAATGCCATTATTTTATGGAAGGAGAAATGTTTAAAAAAATTTTTTTTGGTCAGTAGTGGGGCTTGAACTCTGGGCTTGGGCACTGTCCCTGCGCTCTTCAGCTCAAGGAGAGCGTTCTACGGCTTGGGCCACAGTGCCACTTCCGGTTTTCTAGTGGTTTTATTGGAGATAAGAGTCTCAATGGACTTTCCTGCCCAGGCTGGCTTTGAACCATGATCCTCAGATCTCAGCCTCCTGAGTAGCTAGGATTACAGGTGGGAGCTACTGGCAACTGGCTAAATAATTCTTTTACCCTCTGTTTTGAAGAATATTATGATCATAGACTAAGGGGTTCTTAAGAGTTGCCATGGAAGAAAAATAACATAAAATCTGTGTTATTCAAACAGATACCAGCTCCGCTAATGTTCTAGTGTCAACTTCAAGTGATTTGAAGTACTCAAGGAATACCAAAACAAACTAATTACTTTGATTTACTTTTTACTTTTGCGTGTAAATTGTTTTGTAATATATCTGATTAATAAACCTGATCTTTCTTCATTAAAAAACAAACTAAAAAGCTCAGGAAGAGTGCCCAGGTCCTGAGTTCAAGTTCCAGGACAGACATAGGCATGTATACATACACAACACACACACACACACACACACGAAAAGGGGGATTAATCAACAATGCTCAACACTTTTCTGACTTTGCTCAGTCAACAGCAACAGGAAACTTCCAACTCCC
Source organism: Dipodomys merriami (assembly GCF_024711535.1). Taxonomy (NCBI): domain Eukaryota; kingdom Metazoa; phylum Chordata; class Mammalia; order Rodentia; family Heteromyidae; genus Dipodomys; species Dipodomys merriami. Next base: position 76,392,805 of record NW_027202270.1, read on the forward strand.
CTCAGCAAGATTGTATACATCTCTTGTACCCTGAAAAGACTACATCCTGGGGCTGGGAATGTGGCTCAGTGGTTCAGCGCTTGCCTTGCATGCATGAGGCCCTGGGTTCGATTCCTCAGCACCACATAAGCAGAAAAAGAAGTGGTGCTGTGGCTCAAGTGGTAGAGCACTAGCCTTGAGCTGAAGAGCTGAGGGACAGCGCCCAGGCCCAGAGTTCAAGCCCCATTACTGGCCAAAAAAAAAGAGACTACACCCTGTAGTTTGTTGATAGTTTACTTCCTCCAACCAGTTTGGGAGGAGGTTTAAATCTTAACTCATTTCTCATTTCCATAGAGCCTGACTCCTAGCGTTCAGTATTGGTGAAACTATTGAAGAATTTTTGAAGAAAAAAAAATCACTTTAGACGAAGATCCAATCTTTATACTCTTCCCAAAAGCCCCATGGACGCCCAGGAGACGACCCGCTGCGCAAGCGCACACGCAGAAGCCTGGCTTTCTTTCGGTCTTTGCATTTGGCGCGAAATCCACGCTCCGTTGGGTGGAGCTCTGAGCGAAGCCGTCATTTATTGGGCAGGTTTGGCGCGAAATCCCTTAGCTCCTGCGCTACGATTGGCTCCAGCTGTCCCGTTCGGCGAGAGGGGCGGGACCGGAGCGCCGGCGGCGCGCGCAAAGCGGCAGCGTCCTAGAAGAAGCGACTCGTGGCGGTGGAATTTGGCGGCGGCGCTCTTCTAGCAGAAAGCAGCCATGGACCTCGCGGCGGCAGCGGAGCCGGGTGCCGGCAGCAAGCACCAGGAAGTGCGCGACGAGGTGGCCGAGAAGTGCCAGAAACTGTTCCTGGACTTCTTGGAGGAGTAAGTCTGCGGCTCCCGGGGCCTCCTTGGTCGCCCGCGGTGTCGGGGCCGGGCGGGGCCGGGATGCCTGCGGGCGCGCGTTCCGGAACCGCGAGGGGTCGCGCGCCGGGGACGAGCGGCCCGGGCCCCTGTTAGAACGCAGCCTAGGCCGCCGCAGAGGGTGACCTGAACCTGGTGGACGGGTTTCGGGGGGCGGGGGAGGGCAAAAGCCGTTTTGAGGCTCGCGGTGCCCAGGGTTTGATGCTCGCACCTTTGCCTTTTTGCTTGGACTGCACACGGCCCCGCGAGGCTGGTGTTTCTGTGACTCTGGTGACGTGTGGGGAAACTGAGGCTCGGCAGGGCTAAGCCACCTGTTCTTCGGGCCCGCGAGCTCCGCGTGGTTCCGTGGGAGGCGGAGCTGGCCCGGCTTCGTGGCGGAGCCGCTGTGGACCGCCGGGCCTCGAGCCTGGGGCTGGATTTTCGGGGTGGGGGGGCGCCGCAGCGCTGGGTGCCGGTGCGTTGATGAAAGTTACAGCCGACCTCCGCCCTGTTCATAAAGAGACATCGCGGCATACTCCCGTGCCGCCTCCAATTCTCCAGTTAGATGGCTAGATTCCTGGCCCACTGAACAACTCCTTCACCTGCACCGCATCCCCGTTAACTTTTCTTGGTGCAGCTAAGCTAGTGCTGTCCTTTGGTGTTGGGACTCTGCCGACTCCAGGAAGAAACGTCAACCAGTTGGAGATGTCTTAGAAATTCGGTTCTTTGAATTATGGCAGTTACACATGTGTGTGTGTCATGCGCACACATATACTTGAAGCACAGAACTTTGCTCTTTAACCATTTTTTAGTGCCTATTAGAAAGTGCATTCACCTGGAACAACTATCCATGTCCCAAACTCACCTCTGAGTTCATTAGCCCTGTTAACCCCTTCTCCTAGCCATCACCCTTTTACCCTGTTGCTATACATATTTGTCTTTTTTTGTGTGTGTCTGGCTTATTTCACTAAGCAAAAAGTGTGTGTGGTAGCTTTTATCAGAATTTCTTTTTAAGGCTGAATAAAATTGATTATATATGGATTACATAGCACCTTGCGCATAGCCATTCAGTGACTGGTTGCTCCTACATTTGGGTAGTTTTGAATAATGCTGTTCTAGGGAGTTTGGTTTTTATATAGAACTGTAATTTAGTTTCTATTTCTCTGCTTTGGGTAATAGTCTAAGCTCAACAGCTAGTCATCTCTCAGACCCCAACTAAAAACTCATGAAACACTATACACTTGTAGACTGAAATCACTAATTATTTCTTAGATGTTGGGAGCTCATGGACAGAGAGTAGAACTACCATTACATAAATCTTCCTGTCTGCAACTTTACCTGGAATAGAAATCCTAAACTCTACCTAGCACCACATCATCTTAAAAGGATTTTGAATAAGTAAATGTTCCAATAGGTAACTTACATGTCTTTATCATATAGCTATGTATCTTAGCTAGTGATAAACAAGACAGTATCTGTACTTGTACAAAATAAAAAGAAATCCACAAAAAACCTTTGGGTTTGCTATTGCAGATTCTTCGCTCCTGTTTCATTTTTGAAAAGCTGCATCAGTCACCATGCACATACCTCTCATTCCTTCCCTGAGTTTGCCACATACTTGCTATCATCTGTAGCCAATTTTTCACCACCTGTTTTTCTTGAAATTTCATTTTGAATGACTCTTCAAGGCAGAATTGTAGTGTACCTTTAAATGGATGAATCTTTTCCAGATACTCCTATCAGCAGAATTGGTTAATATGAACACATTTATTGCGGTTCTCATTAGTAGGAACATTTTTCTTCCTTTTTTTTTTTCATCCATTATAGGGCATCTGGACTGTTTCCTAAACTTGGCTATGGTAAAAAGTACAGAAATGGACATGAGTGTGCAAATGCCTTTATTGTATCCTGGCTTGTGACCTTTTGAATAAATGTCCAAGAGTAGAGTTTCCATAGTGGTGGCACTAATTTACATTTTTCTTCTTGTTTACTTGACTGTCACCTGTGTCATAACAGATTGTATATTGAAGAATCAACATAGTATATTTAGAAAAGTTGCTTTTGCCTCAGAACTAAAAGAACAAAGTTGTGATGCTCTGCTTGGCCTTTTGGGAGGAAAAAAAATCACAATTTTGTATGTGTATTTACATTTTTCCTGAGCTCTTGAAAAGTTGACATAACTTTTTTTTGTATTTTTATTCTGCTTTTAAGATTTATATATTCTTTTGTTTTGTTGTTGGGAATTGAACCCAGAGTCTTGATGTACATGGTAGCTAATCATTGCGCTGAACCACTGAGATGCATCTCTAAGCCTTTTTTCCACTTCTATATCAAGGACTAAAAGAAATTGAATGTTTTAATTTGAGTTTACTGATTCAACATTTTCTGGGTAAGTAATTTGTCCCAAGTTACAGAAGTACTAAACATAGGCTTCTCTAACTCTAAAGCTGACAGTCTTTAATGATGTCCTGAATTATCAAGTATCCGTATTTTTATTTTCACTGCTTAATTTCTCTGTTTGCCCTGATTTAATGTATGTCTGTAGGTTCCAGGGAAGTGATGGAGAAATTAAGTATCTGCAGTTAGCAGAGGAGCTAATCCGTCCTGAGAGAAATACACTGGTTGTAAGTTTTGCAGACCTGGAGCAATTTAACCAACAATTATCCACCACAATTCAAGAAGAGTTCTATAGGTATGGGTGAATTAATTTCCTTTACTTCAAATAGAAGTAGAGTCTGGGAAGCTAGCTGGACTGGAACTGGATTTGTACTTCGAAGCAGAAGGACAGATGGTTGACACAGTTATTTCCTTCCAGAGAAAGGCCCTTTGTTAGTGGTCCTTTTAGTGCTTCTCTGAACTCAATCTAGGCCTTGGTGCTCAATTTTTTTCATGTCAAATGTTGAAAGCCTTCGTTTTCTACACTTGCTTTGTGATAGGAATTTAATGCTATTGCTTTGTCATTTGATCCATTTCCACTAGAAATAGATGCTTTGCCAAAGTGTTTAGTAGGTGTAGATACAGACTTAACTATAAAAGTTAATTTTTTTTTTTTTTTTACCTTTTCTTTTTTTCTTTTTTTTTTTTTTTTGTCGGTCTTGGAGCTTGAACTCTGGGCCTGGGCGCTGTCCCTCAGCTCTTCAGCTCAAGGCGAGCGCTCTACCACTTGAGCTACAGCGCCACTTACTATAAAAGTTAAATATATGTGTGTGTATATATTTTAAAGTAAGAGTCAAATCATGTGTATGTTTACAATCCCACCAGTCATGGATAACCACTACTAGCACTTCTAGCAAACATTCTAGGAACCACCCAAATCTGCAAGTGTAGCATTGTATAAAGACCTCATTTCATTTTGCTTTATTATATATATTATTGGGATCATAATATAATTAGGAAAATATGCCCTCTTTCCCTTAACAGAATAACATGGTTTTCCATGTTACAGAAATTACTTTAAAAATTGTAATTGTAATTGGAGCCAGGTGTTGGTGGTTTACTGCCTGTAATCCTAGCTACTCAGGAGGCTGACATCTAAGGATTGCAGTTCAAAGCTACCCCATACAGAAAAGTTCCTGTGAGACTGTTATCCACAATTAACCATTCAAAAACCAGAAGTGGTGCTATGGCTTAAGTGGTAAAACTCTATCCTTGAGCACAAAGAGGCTCAGAGATAGTGCCCAGGTCCTGAGTTTTAAAGCCCCACAAGCGACCAAAAAAAAAAAAAATGTAATTGGAGGAGTAGAGATGGAGTGATTAGACATGAATATCAGGCCCTCATTGTGTTTTTAATTGTCAGGAAAAACTTTGTCTATAGATACCTACATTGAATAAATGATCATCTAAATATAAACAGATTAAGTGAATATTGTAAGTAGTGAGTGGAAATGAAACCCAGGATAAAGAGTAGTTTTGTTTTCCTGATAGGTTAAAGAGACAAGAGACTATCTTTTCAGTGTTTCTAGTCATAGTGACCATCAGTAATGGTTATAGAGGGATAATGAATGGTTTATTGTGAAAGCATACAAAGGAAAACTGTAGTACTGACAGGTGAGAAAGGTAGCTCAAGCAGATACAACTTTGCTGTAGCTGGTGTATAAGACAAGCAGCAGTTCTCACTTGAAAGTAGCTATTATGTCAGAAGGTGGCTTTAATCAGGCTGTAGCACACACTTGTCTAACCAAGTAGCATTTATGTCAATTTGTGCTACTTAGTAATATCACCAGGACTCATCCATTTTTTTCTTCAATTAAAAGTGAAGGGCCAGGGGCTGGGAAGGTGGCTCAGTGGTAGAGTGCTTGCCTTGCATGCATGAGGCCCTGGGTTTGATTCCTCAACACCACATAAGTAGGAAAAAAAAAAAAGCCAGAACTGGCGCTGTGGCTCAAGTGGTAGAGCACTAACCTTGAGCCGAAGAGCTAAGGGACAGCGCCCAGACCCAGAGTTCAGGCCCACAACCGGACCGGAAAAAAAAAAAGTGAAGGGCCAGAATGATTTAGTTTATGCTTCCAGGTATCAGTTAACTGGTTTTTGTTTTTCAGAGTCTACCCTTACCTGTGTCGGGCATTGAAAACCTTCGTCAAAGACCAAAAAGATATCCCTCTTGTCAAGGATTTTTATGTAGCGTTTCAAGACCTACCTAGCAGACACAAGTAAGAACCCTTTTGAAAGAAAATAACTCAACAGATAGTGTCAGTATCATTTAGTAGTCAAAAAACCTTGGGAACTTTGGTGGCTCACATACATATAATCTTAGCTACTGAGATCTGAGTAAAAGTTCAGAGGCAGCCTGGGCAGACAAATCCTTGAGACACTTTATCTCCAACTAAACAGCAGAAAAGTGAATTGGAAGCTTGGCTCAAGTGGTAGAGCTCCAGCTCTGATTGGGAAAGCCAATTAAGAACTTGAGGTCCTGAATTCAAGCCTCAGTGCTAGAATGGGGCGGGGGGTGGGGGGGAAGGCCTTGATTATTTTTTATTTTTTGGTAGGCTTCAGTTTTCTTAGATTTCTACCTAAATCATATGAAAGATAGAATCACAATTAATACTTACAAATTGATGGCAGGAATGTTACATAGTGGTAGAGTACACAGCATGCCTAAGACCCTGGAGCTGATCCATAGCACCACAAAAATAAATAACCAGGTAGTTTTTTGTTTCTGTTTTTTGTTTTTTGAGACAGGATCTTACCAAATTTCTGATCCACCTGCCTCAGCCCTCTAAGTAAGTAAATTACAAGCATGTGCCATCATACCTGGCTCTCCTAGGAGGCTGACTTTTTTGAAAAATTAACACCCCTTTGCACAAAAAGCTTAGTAGATGCTTAGGGTTTTTTGTTTATTTCTGTTTTATGTATGGTGTATGCCAGTCCTGGGGCTTGAACTCGGCCTGGGCACTATCCCTGAGCTTTTATGCTCACAGGTAGAGTTCTACCACTTGAGCCACAGCTCTACTTCCAACTTTCTTAGTATGATAATGGATATAAAAGTCTCATGGAATTTCCTGTTCATTCAGGCTGGCTGTTAACCACATCTTAGTTTCTTGAGTAGCTAGGATTACAGAATGGGTCCACTGATGCCCAATGTAGCTGAGTTTTGTGAGATTTGGAGTGCTTTTTAGTGAAATGGGGCATTGGTTCAAGTGAAAAAGGAGGAAAACTGACAGGTACTGGTGGCTCATGCCTGTAGTCCTAGCTACTCAAAAGGGTAAGATCTGAGAATCGTGATTCAACACCAGCCTGGCAGCAGTCTGTGAGACTTTGTGTGTGTATTGGGAGGCGGGGGGAGGAGAGAGAAGGTAATGGGGCTTAAACTTGGGGCCTGGACTCTGTCCCTAAGCAATTTTGCTCAAGGCTAGCACTCTACCACTTTGAGCTACAACCTCTCTTCTGGGCTATGAACCATGATCCTCAGATCTTAGCCTCCTGAGTAGGTAGGATTACAGGCATGAGCCACCAGCACCTGGCACTGTGAGACTCTTTATCTCCAATTAGTCACCAGAAACTGGAAGTAGTGCTGTGGCTCAAAGTGGTAGTGTCTTAGCCTTGAACAAAAAGAGTTCAGGGACAGTACCCAGGCTCTAAGTTCAAACACCACAACTGACAAGAAAAAAGGAAAACTGAGAACAGTTGCAGAAACTCATGACTATAAGGACTTTCTTTCAGTTTATATGCATAACTTTTAAGTGTCTCTTCAGCAATTATTTTAAAAATAAATTTATTTGAAGAAGCATAGAAATATTTGTCAAACTTTGCCACATTTAAACTTTGAATAGTTAAAGTAACAAAATCACAAAATTATAAAATTGTATAAAATGGCTTGTGAAATAAATATCTTACTTGAATATAAAATTTTCCCTGGTCTAGGAATGTGGCTTAGTAGAGTGCTTGCCTAGCATGCATGAAGTCCTGAGTTCAATTCCTCAGTACCATATAAAAGGCTGGAAGTGGTGCTGTGGCTTAAGTGGTAGAGTGCTAGCCTTGAGCAAAAGAAGCTCAAGGACAGTGTCCAGGCCCTGAGTTCAAGCCCCAGGACTGGCAGAAAAAAAAAATAAAATTTTCCATAACTTTATGAAAGCAACTTGTTTTTTAGAAAAAGTAGTGGGGCTGGGAAGGTGGCTCAGTGGTAGAGCGCTTGCCTTGCATGCGTGAGGCCCTGGGGCCCTGGGTTCGATTCCTCAGCACCACATAAGCAAAAAGAAAAAAGCCGGAAGTGGCGCTGTGGCTCAAGTGGTAGAGCGCTAGCCTTTTTTTGTGGGGGGGATGAGTCCGGTCGTTGGGCCTGAACTCTGGGCCTGGGTGCTATCTCTCAGCTCTTCAGCTCAAGGCTAGCGCTCTACCACTTGAGCCACAGCGCCACTTCCAGCTTTTTTCTTTTTGCTTATGTGGTGCTGAGGAATCGAACCCAGGGCCTCACGCATGCAAGGCAAGCATTCTACCACTGAGCCACCTTCCCAGGCCCAGAGTTCAAGCCCCACGATCAGATCCCCCCCCCCCCCCAAAAAAAAAAGAAATAGAAAAAGTAGTAATAAGCCAGTTGCTGGTGGTTCATGCCTATAATCCTAGCTACTCGGGAATCTGAGATCTGAGGATCGTGGTTCAAAACCAGCCCAGGCACGAAAGTCCATGAGACTCTTTTATCTCCAATGAACCACCAGAAAACCAGAAGTGGCTTTTGTGGCTCAAGTGGCCGAGCACTAGCATTGAGCTGAAAAGCTGAGCAACAGTGCCCAGGTCCAGAGTTCAGACCCCAGGACTGACAAAAAAGAAAAAAAAGTAGTAAAATATTTGTATATTAAGAGGAATCATAATTTTTATTTTTATTTATTTATTTTGTTTTTGCTGGTACTAGGGACTTGAACTCAGGGCCTGAGCACAGTCCTTGAGCTTCTTTTGTTCAAGGCTAGTGCTCTACCACTTGAGCCACAGCACTACTTCTGGCTTTTTCTGTTTATGTGATACTGAGGAACCCAGTGTTTCACGCATGCTGGACAAGCACTCTACCACGAAGCCACATTCCCAGCCCCTTTTTTAAGTTTTTTAGCATAATGAATACTTAAAAGAATTTTTTTCTGAAGTTTCTCAAGCTAAGAGTTTGGGAAATAAATATTGATAATGGGCATTTATCTTTAACCAGGATTCGAGAGCTCACCTCATCCAGAATTGGTTTGCTCACTCGCATCAGTGGGCAGGTGGTCCGGACTCACCCAGTACACCCAGAGCTTGTGAGCGGAACATTCCTGTGCTTGGACTGTCAGACAGTGATCAAGGATGTAGAACAGCAGTTCAAATATACACAGCCAAACATCTGTCGAAATCCAGTTTGTGCTAACAGGAGGCGATTCTTGCTGGATACAAATAAATCAAGATTTGTTGATTTTCAGAAGGTACTTATTTACTTCTTATTTGGTCAGGTTCAGACTACAATAATTTATTCTTAGGCCCTTGTAATAGCTTTTAAAAATTTTAAACTCAATTTTAGTATAAGTCAAGCATCATTAAAAGTTACTAAATTGTGCTCACTTCAGTAGCACATATACTAAAAATTGGAACGTTACAGAGAAAAAACATGCTCAAGGATGACATGCAGTTTTTTTTTTTGGTCATGGGGCTTGAACTCTGAGCCTGAGCGCTGTCCCTCAGCTCTTCAGCTCAAGGCTAGCGCTCTACCACTTGAGCTACAGTGCCACTTCCAGTTTTCTGGTGGTTTATTGGAGATAAGAGTTTCACGGATTAGCCCGGCACTGGTGGCTCACACCTGTAATCCTAGCTACTCAGGAGGCTGAGATCTGAGGATCACGGTTCAAAGCCAGCCAGGGCAGGAGAGACTGTGAGACTCCTATCTCCAATAAACCACCAGAAAACCGGAAGTGGCGCTGTAGCTCAAGTGGTAGAGCGCTTGCCTTGAGCTGAAGAGCTGAGGGACAGCCCCCAGGCCCAGAGTTCAGGCCCCACGACTGACAAAAAAAAAAAAAAAAAAGTTTCACGGATTTTCCTGCCCTGGCTGGCTTTGAACCATGATCCTCAGATCTCAGCCTCTTGGGTAGCTAGGATTACAAGCGTGAGCCACTGGCGCTCAGCCAAATTTTTTTTTTAATTTTTAATTTTTTAAATTTTTTGTCAGTCGAGGGGCCTGAACTCTGGGTCTGGGCGCTATTCCTCAACTCTTCAGCTCAAGGCTAGAGCCCTACCACTTGAGCCACAGTGCCATTTCCAGTCTTCTCTGTTTATGTGGTACTGAGGAATCTAACTCAGGGCCTCATGCATGGTAGGCAAGCACTCTACCACTGAGCCACCTTCCCAGCTCTTAGTTTTTATTTTTTAAGTGGTGTCTTACAGTTTTAAAAGAACATGATACAACAACCAAATCAATATTACTTTAGATTATTGATTGTGTCTTGGAGACTCAGAAAACAATTGTAATAAGGAGCATTATTTACAGTGGAAGACATTTGAAGATGAAGTGGATGATTAATAGACAATATTACTTGTGCTTCTTCGCATTGCTAGGCATGACAATCATGCTCCATTGCACCAGTCATTGTGTTTCCCTTATAGCTGGGATAATAGTCACATGCCACCTTTGTCTCCAATCATTGAGTGAGTCTTACCAAGATGCCCATGCTAGCTTTGAACTGAAATTTGATCTCTGCCTTGCAGGTGCCTAATACAGACTTGAGCCAGTTATTCTGAGAAATCCTAAACTATTTAGGTGTGTGACATTTTCTTGATGTTTACAATTTCCAAATATTATAGTTTAAAAAAAAAAAAGGCATGTGAGTCAGGTGCTTGGTGGTTCACGCCTATAATCCTAGCTACTCAGGAGTCTGAGGTCTGAGGATCCTGATTCAAAGCTAGCCTGAGCAGTAAAGTCAATTGTAAGACTCTTCATTAACCACTTAAAAAGCCAGAATAACTCTGGATCAACATGGTAGAGCTCTGGCCTTGAGCAAAAGAGTTCAGGGACAATGCCCAAGCCCTGAGTTCAAGCCCCATGAATGACAAAAGCATGTGGCTGTGATATTAACAATTGAAAAATTGAGGTGGAAGGTATAAAAAAGTTTATTGAGAACAGTATTATGACTCATGTTTGTAATTTTAGCTAGAGGTGGGGAACAGAAAGCCCATGCTTTGACACTAGCAACCCCCTATCTAAACCAATAGCTGGGCATGGAGCCTTGTGTCTGTAGTTCCAGCTACAAAATAGATTGAAGGTCGGAGGATTGCAGTCTGAAGCAGGTTCCTGGTTAAAAATGGGAGAATCTACCAAATAGTAAGGCAGAGAAAGAACCATGTGTGGCTGAAATGGTAGGAAAATCTGTCTAGCAAGCTTGAGACACTGAATTCAAACTCTAGTACTACCCTCCCCCCAAAAAGTAGGTATAAGTTACTTGTATATTTCATTGGAAAAGTTTAGGAAAAAATGGAAAATTTTTTTACAGTCAGTTTGAATAATGGTTCAAAATAAGAATGAAAATGATATTTTTAGTAGGTGTTATCTGACAAAATTGAACTACTTGAAAAGTTTTAGGGTAGAAAACTTGGTTTTTGGTCAGTCATGGGCTTAAAATCAGGGCCTTTGTGCTGTCCCTGAGCATTTTTGCTCAAGACTAGTGCTCTACCCCTGAGCCATAGCACCACTTCCAGTTTCCTGGTGGTTAATTGGAGATAAGAGTCTCAGACTTTCCTGCCCAAGGTGGTTTTGAACCATGATCCTCACATCTCAGCCTTTTGAGCAGCTAGGATTACAGGTTTACTACCTCACACCAGCGAGGTAGAAAACTATTAAGGTAAATGTTGGCACATGCCAAATGTCCACAGAGGTTAAGGTAGTACTTAATTTTTACTGTGTAGATGTGAGGGAAATTTCTTCTTCTTTGTATGTTACAGGTTCGTATTCAAGAGACTCAAGCAGAGCTTCCCCGGGGAAGTATCCCTCGAAGTTTAGAAGTAATCTTGAGGGCTGAAGCTGTGGAGTCAGCTCAAGCTGGTGACAAGTGTGACTTTACAGGGACACTGATTGTTGTGCCTGATGTCTCCAAGCTTAGCACACCAGGTTGGTCATGTGTGGTGCACATTTAAGCATCTAGGTTACCTGATCTACAGGGTATCTAGTTTCTTATATCTTTCCTGTCAACTTTTTTTTTTTTTGGCCAGTCTTAGGGCTTGAACTTAGGGCCTGAGCACTGTCCCTGAGCTTCTTTTGCTCAAGATTAGCACTCTACCACTTGAGCCACAGTGCCACTTCCTGCTTTATCTGTTTATGCGGTACTGAGGAATCAAACTCCGGGCTTCATGCAGGCTAGGCAAGCGCTCTACCACTGAGCCACATTCCCAACCCTCCTGTCAACTTTTTTGACTGCCAGTCACACAGGGTAAGCACAGAAGTCTAATAAGAATTTTAAAAATGATTTTTTACAGAAGATCTTGTTCTGATTGGAAGTTTTCAAAGTTTAAAAACTTTGCATATATAGCTTTGATTTGAGCCAATTGCTTTTCAGTACGTTTAATGTTTAAAATAGGAAACAACCTGCCTCATTTAATCATTTTATCTTTGAATCTTTCAGGAGCACGTGCAGAAACTAATTCCCGTGTTAGTGGTGTTGATGGATATGAGACAGAAGGCATTCGAGGACTCCGGGCCCTTGGTGTTAGGGATCTTTCTTACAGACTGGTCTTTCTTGCGTGTTGTGTTGCACCAACTAACCCACGGGTAAGTCTCTGTGGATTATGACACTGGAGATCAAACTCAAAATCTTCGTTTGTTTGTTTTGCTGGTCATGGGGCCTGAACTCTGGGTCTGGGCGCTGTCCCTCAGCTCTTCAGCTCAAGGTTAGTGCTCTACCACTGGAGCCACAGCGCCACTTCCGGCTTTTTCTGTTTATGTGGTGCTGAGGAATCGAACCCAGGGCCTCATGCTTGCAAGGCATGCACTCTACCGCTGAGATACCTTCCCAGCCCCAAACTCAAAATCTTATACATGCTATTGCAAGGCAAACACTGAGCTATGTCTCCAAACCTAAGAGTGAGACTTAATAAAATGAAAAAAGTTGGGAAAGATCTCTGTGGCTCATTTTCATCCTCATATTAGGTATTAATAATTTTGTTCACCTCTTAAGCTTCTGAATGCATGTACATACAGAATAAGCCAATATAATAATGATGATTTTGGGTAGCAGAACTCTTAATATTTTAGGGAGTTTTTTTTTTGGTTGCAGAGGAAAAACAGAGTTTGAACTTGGGATCTTAAACTGGCCTGGCATGCTTGCTCACTCTACCACATGAACTGATTTGGCTTTTTGGTGGTTATTTGAAGAGGCAATCTTCAGAACTTCTGCCTAGTACAGGCATGAGTCACTTGTGCCTAGCTGGGTTGGGTTGTTGTTGTTTGGGCATACATTAGGTGTGGGTTTTTTTTCAGGGGGCAGGGGTATAGTTGGAATTTATTGTGACATTTCCATGTGTGTGTGTATATATAGTACATATCAATGAATCTTACCCTCTTTATCCCTCTCCTTTAATTCCTCTCCCTTTTTAAAATAGGTTTTATTCTGTGTTCATACATGCAGACCTCCCAAGCTATTCTTATCTCAAAGTTTCCTATTTACTTCTTTTGGCTTCTATACTAGTATTTTTTTTTTTTTTTTTGTCAGTCGTGGGGCTTGAACTCTGGGCCTGGGCGCTGTCCCTCAGCTCTTCAGCTCAAGGCGAGTGCTCTACCACTTGAGCTACAGCGCCACTTCCGGTTTTCTGGTGGTTTTTTATTGGAGATAGGAGTCTCGCGGTCTTTCCTGCCTGGGCTGGCTTTGAACCGCGATCCTCAGATCTCAGCCTCCTGAGTAGCTAGGATTACAGGCGTGAGCCACCAGCGCCCGGCTTATACTAGTATTTTTTTCTTTTTCTTTTTCTTTTTTTCTCCCATCCTCAGTTTGGAGGGAAAGAGCTCAGAGATGAAGAACAGACAGCTGAGAGCATTAAGAACCAAATGACTGTGAAGGAGTGGGAAAAAGTGTTTGAAATGAGTCAAGATAAAAATCTCTACCACAATCTTTGCACCAGCTTATTCCCTACAATACATGGTAAGAGTTCTGTTTGTCACAAACTTGAAATCAAAGTGATTATAAAGAGCAACAAGTAGTTTCATTCTTTCTTTCTTTTTTGGCCAAGGGCTTGAACTCAGGGCTGGGGCACTGCCCCTGAGCATCTTTTGCTCAAGGCTAGAACTCTACCACTTGAGCCACAGCACCACTTCTAGCTTTTTCTGAGTAGTTTATTAGAAAGTCTCAGACTTTCCTGCCTGGACTAGTTTTGAACCACAGTCCTCAGATTTTAGTCTCCGGAATAGCTAGCCACTAGCACCCAGCACATTTGTGAGATCATGAAAGTTTTATCATTGGCTTAGAAGGGGTCACTTAAGAAAAAAGAAACATACCCAGGTGCCAGTGGCTCACCTATAATCCTAGCAACTCAAGAGGCTGAGATCTACAGATCACTGTTCAAAGCCAGCTCAGGCAATAAAGTTCCTATATTTATCTCTAATAAACTACTTAAATGCTGGAAGTAGAGCTGTGGCTCAAGAGACAAGAGTGCTATCCTTCAACAAAAAAGCATGGGGACAGTGCCCAGATCCTTAATTCAAGCCCCAGAACTGGCATTTAAAAAAAACATGATCTCACTTCTGTGAGGTACCTAGACATAGTTAGAGACACAGGTAGATTAGAAGTAAAAGCAATTGGTGAATTGGGAGAAATTGAATTGTTTAATGTGTAGAGTTTCTGTGATGATAAAAACATTGTAAAAAGGCCTTGTTTTAACAGTAATATGAAAAGTGCATGAGTTGAGCACTAGTGTCTCAGTGCTTATGTAATCTTAGTTCCTGAAGAGGCTGAGACCTGAGGATCAAGGTTTGAAGCCAGAAAAAATCCAAAAAAAAACTCTTAACCTGCAATTAACCAGCAGAAAGCTGGAAATAGAGGTTTGGCTGAAGTGGTAGGTAAACCAGCAGTGATCAGAAAAGCTGAGTGAGGCCAGGTGCTGGTATCTCAGACCCGTAATCCTGTACTCAGGAAGCTGAGATCCAAGGATTGAGGTTTAAAGCCAGTCTGAGCTGGAAAGTTCATGAGATTCTTTTTTTTTTTTTTTTTTAACTTTTAATGTGTCTACTTTTTTTTTATTTTCTTCCCTTTTTTGTCATTGTGGAGCTTGAACTCTGGGCTTGGGCTTGGCCACTGTCCCTGCACTCTTCAACTACGGCTCTACCGCTTGAACCACAGCGCTACTTCTTTCATGAGATTCTTGTCTCCAATTAATCACAGAAAAAGCCAAAAGTGGCACTGTGGCTCAAGTAGAGTGGCCAAACTCAGTTTGAGCCCCATAGCTGGCCAAAAGACACTGAGTGAGGCCCTGAATTCAAGCCCCTATATCATAAAAAAGAATATCTAATGTAACGGAACCCAACAATTAAAAATCATTGAAATGTCCTAGCTATATAGTCCAAACTGTCTGTAGTTCTGTTTCAAGCCTCCCAAATGCTGAAACTGTTTGTCCTTGGTACTGGGATTTTGAATTCAATGTCATACTTACTATGTAAATGCTCTCTTACTTGAGCCATATCTTCCATCTCTTTTTGCTTTATTTTTCAGATAGGGTCTTGTTCTTTTACCCAGGTCAGCCGCAGACCATGATGTTCTTTTTTTTGCCAGTCCTGGGGCTTGAAGTCAGCATTGGGTATTGTCCCAAGCTTCTTTTTTTGCTCAAGGCTGGCACTCTTATCACTTGAGCCACAGCACCACTTTCTGGCTTTTTGTTTGTTTGTTTTTGTTTATGTGGTATTGAGGAATCAAACTGAGGGCTTCATACATGCTAGGCAAGCACATTGCCTCTAATCCACATTCCCTCAGCCCATGATACTCTTTTTTTGTTGTTGTTGGGCATGGAGCTTGAACTCTGGGCCTGGGCTCTGCCCCTCTTCAGCTCAAGGTTAGTGCTCTACCACTTGAGCCACAGCACCACTTCTGGTTTTCTGGTGATTAATTGGAGATAAGAGTCTCATGGACTTTGTTGCCTGGGCTGGCTTTGAACCACGATGCTCAGATCTCAGCCTCCTGAGTATCAGTTAGGATTATAGGCATAAGCCACTAGCACCCAGCAGCCCATGATATTCCTGAGGATAGATATGAGCCATACTATCAGATTTAGTGGAACTGCAAAACTGCATCAGACCTGCAAATGGACTGACGGTGTAGTGCTTGCTTTCAATTGTTGTGGGCTACAGTTCATTTATTTGTAGGGAGAAATCTTTTTTTTTTTTTTTTTGTCGGCCGTGGGGCTTGAACTCAGCCTGGGCACTGTCCCTCAGCTCTTCAGCTCAAGACGAGCGCTCTACCACTTGAGCTACAGCGCCACTTCCGGTTTTCTGGTGGTTTATTGAAGATAGGAGTCTCACGGTCTCTCCTGCCCGGGCTGGCTTTGAACCGCGATCCTCAGATCTCAGCCTCCTGAGTAGCTAGGATTACAGGTGTGAGTCACCAGCGCCCGGCTGTAGGGAGAAATCTTTGAGGGAAAGATTTTGTGTAAAAAGTAGGACTTTAAGGACAAAGAAAGACTCTTAAAATGATGAGCAGAAGTCTTTGACATCTATGATATGGAAGACATTGCTCATAACTCCACAGAGCAAGAACTAAGATTACTAAGCCAGTATTTTGTGCCAGTCTTATGCTTTGCTTGAGCTGTGTCTGCATTGTGGTTGGTAAACATGTCGTTAGTAGTTTCCTTTGGAATCACTTCATTTTTAAGTTTTTCATGTATGGCTTTCTTTTCATTTCAGGCAATGATGAAGTAAAACGGGGTGTTCTGCTGATGCTCTTTGGTGGTGTTCCAAAGACAACAGGGGAAGGGACCTCTCTTCGAGGGGACATAAATGTTTGCATTGTAGGTGACCCAAGTACAGCTAAGAGCCAATTTCTGAAGTAAGTGTTTGCTTTATGAGAAATGCAGTTCCAGCTTTCTATATTATTAAGAAAACAGTAAGTGCAGTTTTACTAGAGTTGGAGTGTATATTACGACTGCATATAATTTACTACTTAAATGCTTTTTTTTTTTTTTTTTGTCATGGGCTATGTCCCTGAGCTCTTTAGCTTAAGGTGAGTGCTTTACCACTTAAGCCACAGCTCCAGTTCTGGTTTTCTGGTGGTTAATTGGAGATAAGAATCTTACGAATTTTCCTGCCTAAGTTGGCTTTGAACCATGATCCTCAGATCTCAGCCTCCTGAGTAGCTAGGATTACAGTCATGAGCCACCAGCGCCTGACAAACACATGATTTCTTTTTTTTTGTCGGTTGTGGGGCTTGAACTCTGGGCTTGAGCACTGTCCCTCAGCTCTTCAGCTCAAGGCAAGTGCTCTACTGCTTGAGCCACAGTGCCACTTCTGGTTTTCTAGTGGTTTATTGGAGATAAGAGTCTCTCGGACTTTCCTTGCCCAGGCTGGTTTTGAACCAAGATCCTCAGATCTCAGCCTTCTGAGTATCTAGGATGACAGGTGTGAGCCACCGGGCGCCTGGCTGTTTTGGGTTTTTTTTTTGTTTTTTTTTTGGTCGGTCGTGGGGCTTGAACTCTGGGCCTGGGCGCTGTCCCTCAGCTCTTCAGCTCAAGGCGAGCGCTCTACCACTTGAGCTACAGCGCCACTTCTGGTTTTCTGGTGGTTTATTGGAGATAGGAGTCTCGCGGTCTTTCCTGCCCGGGTTGGCTTTGAGCCGCGATCCTCAGATCTCAGCCTCCTGAGTAGCTAGGATTACAGGCGTGAGCTACCAGCGCCCGGCTGTTTTGGGTTTTGAGACAAGGTTTGCTATGTAGCCCAGGCTACATAGAACTTGGTTATATTCCTACTTCAATTTTACGAGTGCTGCAATTAGAGATGTATGCCACCATACCTAGCTTCTTGATCAATTTATAGGTGAGAAGCGATTCATTTGTACTACATTAAGCTGCTTTTTCCTGTATTTTTGTAGGAGAATGGTAACGTGGTATTATTGTTGTAGGACTTTTTTGTTGTTTCTGGTTTTGTTTTGACAAAACTGAGATTTGAACTCAGGGCCTTGCACTTGCAAAGCTTGTGTTCTACCTCTTGAACCCATGCTTTCAGCTCTTTTTGCTTTAGTTACCTTTTTGGTAGGGGGTCTTGCTTTATTACCCAGGCTGGCTGGAAATGTAGGTCTTATGCTTTCTAAGTAACTATGTGACAGGCAGGTACCACCTGTACCCAGCTTTTTAATGGTTTAAAGGGGTCTTGAGAACATATTACCTAGGCTGGCCTAGGTACTAGAACCTCAGTCCTCTTTTCTCCATCTCAGTCTCCAGAGTAGCTTGAATAATAGGCATGAGCCACTGCACCTGGCTGTTTGTTGAAACTAACATGGTGGCTGGTAGCAACTCTGTCACAGACTGGTTTGTTTTGTTTCCTTAGTGCTTGGGATTGAACCCAGTGACTGCCATATGCTAGACTCAGGCTCTGTTATTTGAACCATATCCCTGTCCATACTGACTGGATTTTAGACTTGAAAATAACAGTCCTATGTTAAAAATAACTTTTAAGTCTTTTCATTTCCTGTACTCCATCCTGGCCAAAACAAACAAAAGTTACCCACTGTATTGCCTCTGATAGTAGTATTATACTGTATAATATATTGGGCCTTATATATATGGTGAGTTTTTTAATGTAGTCTTTATTGAGATATAACTTATATTGTGTACCATAAAGTTCACCTCTTTAAAGTACATAGGTTAGTGTTTTTGATGTCATTACTGGATTGTAAAACATTATTGAACTATGTTTAGAATAGGACATTTTTATTAACCAAAAGAAACGCTTTCAATTAGTAATCACTCCCCATTTTCCCTGGTAGAAACAGATAATCTACTATATTGAGTTAAGCATTCCATATAAGTGGAATTAAATAATATATGGTCTTTTGGCTTCTGCTTCACATAAAGTTTTCAAGATTTCATCATGTTGTAAAATTGGTCAAAATTTTATTTCATTGCTGAAGAGTATTTCATTACATTGTATGTTAGATTTTTGTCATTATCACAAATACCTGAGATAAACAAAGGAAGTTGACAATTTCAGAGGTTTGTTCAAGGTCATTCAGTTTCATGGCTCTGGGGCCTGTGGTGAGGCAGAGCATCATTGTAGAGAGGATGATGAGGCAGGGCTGCTGACCTTACAGTAGCTGGAAGCTGAGAGAATGTAAGACAGGAAGGACCTTAGGACAAGTAAAATCTTTCTAGGGCATGCTCATAATTACCTCCTTCCTCCAGTTAGGCTTCACCTGTGATTTTCCTCCACCTTTTAAAATTGACATCAGATAATGCATCAAGGGACTAATCAGTCAGAACCCTCATGATCCAATCACTTTTTTTTTTATTGTAAAGATACTATACAGAGGGTTACAGTTACATCCAATCACTTTTTAATGTTGGGATTAAGTCTTTGGGAATATGCTTTATATCCAAATCATAATGTTCTACATTTAATGTATCTGTTCCTCTGTTAACAGACATCGGGTTTGTTTTGGCTCTTATAAATTGTGCTGCTGTAAACCTAAGAAAAATTTTCCCCATGTAATTGTTACCCCTCTGTACGGTATTTTCACAAGAAAAAATTTCCCCTGTTTTGCTTATAAGGGAATTTGAAGCCAGGCTTAGCTGGGTGCTGGTGGCTCACACCTGTAATCCCATCTACTTAGGAGGCTGAGATCTGAGGATCCCGTTTCAAAGCTAGGCAGGCAGGAAAGTCAGTGAGACTCTTCTCTCCAATTAGCCACCAGAAAACCTGAATTGGTAACTCAAAGTGGTAGAGCATTATCCTTGAGTTAAAAACGCAAGGTCAGTGCCCAGGTGCTGAGTTCAAACCCCACACCTGACCAGGAAAAAAAAAAGTAGGACTAGGCTCTGACTTTCTCTTCTCATCTCTTTGTGACAATGGATTTGAACATAGAGAGCCTAGGCTGTACTGCTGAAACCACACCTGCAGCCCTCTTTTTTTTTTTTTTTCTTTTGGTCATGGGGCTTGAACTCTGGGCCTAGGCACTGTCCCTGAGTTCTTCAGCTCAAGGCTAGTGCTTTACCATTTGAGCCACAGCGCCACTTCCGGTTTTCTAGTGGTTTATTGGAGATAAGAGTCACATGGACTTTCCTGTCCCGGCTGGCTTTGAACTGTGATCCTCAGATCTCAGCCTCTTGTGTATCTAGGATTACAGGCATGAGCCACCGACACCCGGCTAACCTGCAGCCCTTTGTTATGATAGTTTTAGCTTTTAAATTTAGATCTTTCCCAGCTGGACACTAGTGGCTTATACCTTGTAATTGTAGCTACTCAGGAAGTGGAGATGTGGAAGATTATAATTCAAAACTAGCCTAGCAAAAGAATCCAGGAGACTCTTTTTTTTTTTTTTTTTGTCGGTCATGGGGCTTGAACTCTGGGCCTGGGCGCTGTCCCTTAGCTCTTCAGCTCAAGGCAAGCGCTCTACCACTTGAGCTACAGCGCCACTTCCGGTTTTCTAGTGGTTTATTGGAGATAGGAGTCTCACGGTCTTTCCTGCCCGGGCTGGCTTTGAACCGCAATCCTCAGATCTCAGCCTCCTGAGTAGCTAGGATTACAGGCGTGAGCCACCAGCGCCCGGCTCCAGGAGACTCTTATCTCTAACCAGCAAAAAGCCAGGATGGATGTGTAGCTGAGGTCAGAGTGCTAGCTGAGCAAACTCAAAGCTCTGAGTTCAAGTTTCAGTTCAGGGGTCTTTCCCATGATTTAATTGTTGAATATTATATAAAGCATAATTGTATATAGTTTTTAGTTTTGCACATACCTAATTTTCCAATACTCAGACTTTTTCTTTTCCCTTATTTTAACACTCTTAAGAAATTAGTTAAAAGGAGCTGGGAAGGTAGCTCAGTGGTAGAGTGCTTGCCTTGCATGAATGAGGCCGTTGGTTCTATTCCCCAGCACCACATAAGCAAAAAGAAAAAAAAGCCGGAAGTGGCGCTGTGGCTCAAGTGGTAGAGCACTAGCCTTGAGCTGAAGAGCTGAGGGACAGCACCCAGGCCCAGAGTTCAGGCCCCACAACCGGTCCCCCCACCCCCATAAAAAAGAAATTAGTTAAACCATAAATTTGAGAAGCCTCCAACTGTTACTTGTAAATTAATTTGGCTAGTCTTGGGTTCCTTGAGTTTTAGGAACTATGTAGAAGTCAGCTGAGCTATAGATAATGGTATTTGGGTTTTGTTTGGTTTTGTTTTTTGGCCAGTCATGGGGCCTAAACTCTGGGCCTGGGTGCTGTCCCTCAGCTCTTCAGCTCAAGGCTAGTGCTCTACCACTTGAGCAACAGCGCCACTTCCAGCTTTTTCTGCTTATGTGTGGTGCTGAGGAATCAAACCCAGGGCCTAAAACTATTGTTTTTGGTTCTGGGAATCAAACCCAGGATGTTGGATTTGTTAGGCAAGTGCTTTGTCACTGAGCTACATCCTAGCCTAATAATGGTATTTTCAACATTCATTATATTAGATCCTGATCAACCTCACCTGCTCCATTGCTCCCCTTTTCTTATCCCTACTCAAAACCACTCCTATAGGCTTCATTATTCTTTTTTTTTTGGTCGGTCATGGGGCCTGAACTCTGGGCCTGGGCGCTGTCCCTCAGCTCTTCAGCTCAAGGCTAGTGCTCTAACAGTGCCACTTTCGGGTTTTTTCTTTTTGCTTATGTGGTGCTGAGGAACCGAACCCAGGGCCTCCCGCATACAAGGCAAGTACTCTACCTCTGAGTCACCTTCCCAGCCCTTCATTATTCTTTTTTTTTTTTTTTTTTTTTTTTTTTTTTTTTTTTTAATTTTTTTTTATTGTAGAGATACTATACAGAGGGTTACAGCTACATGAGTGAGGTAATGAGTACACTTCCACTTCCTCTTGAACATTGTTACCCCCTCCATTGTTTTCCCCCTACCATCCCCTCCCTCCCTCCCTTCCCCAAGGTTCTTTTTTTTTTTTTTTTTTTTGATCGTGATTAAGTGATTACTTAATTTCCGGAAATTCACAGTATTGTGGAATAATGATGCTCATTTAAAGTCACAAGTTCATTCTAACTTTCCTGGAGCAAATTGTCTATCACAGTCTGTAATATATAACGGTGCTCATATGTTATATACCATATATGTGATCAGCAGCATGGGGATATTTAGTAGTGGTTCAACCAGATGAGTGGGAGTTCTTTGTTTCTTAAGTCCTGTTAGTTTTGTCATATCACCTAACATTTTGGATTCATCATCCACTTATCAGGGAGACCATGTACTGTTTGTCTCTTCGTTCTTGGCTTACCTCGCTCAACATGATTCCTTCTAGCTCCATCCATTTCCCTGCAAATGCCATTATTTTGTCATTTCTAATGGCTGCATAATATTCCATTGTGTATAGATACCACAATTTTTGGATCCATTCATCTGTGGTGGGGCATCTAGGTTGTTTCCATATCCTAGCTATTGCGAACAGTGCTGCAATAAACATGGAGGTGCACGTGTCCTTGTATATTGGTTCCTGTTGTTCAGGGTAGATGCCTAGAAGTGGTATGACTGGGTCGTAAGGGAGGTCAATCTTTAGCTTTCTAAGGACCCTCCAGACTGCTTTCCAAAGTGGTTGTATGAGTGTACATTCCCACCAGCAGTGTAATAGCGTTCCTCGTTCTCCACATCCCCTCCAGCATTTGTCGTTGGCTGATTTGTGGATGTGGGACATTCTGACTGGGGTAAGGTGGTATCTCAGGGTTGTCTTTATTTGCATTTCCTTCACCACCAGGGATGATGAACATTTCCTCATGTGTTTCTTTGCCATTTTTATTTCTTCATTTGAGAAGTCCCTCTTTAGTTCCCTTGCCCATTTAGTAATTGGTGTGTTGGGTTTGGGAGGGATTAGTTTCTTGAGTTCCCTGTATATACAGGATGTTAACCCCTTGTCTGATATATTGCTGGTAAATATTTTTTCCCAATTAGTTGGTTGTCTTTCTAGCTTGGTTGCGATAGCTTTATCTGTGCAGAAGCTTTTTATTTTAAGGTAGTCCCATTTGTCGAGTCTCTCTCCAATTTGTTGTGACCCTGGGACTCTGTTCAGGAAGTTCCTTCCTGTGCCTATTAGTTCAAGTGTCTCTCCTACTCTGTCCTGCAGTAGTTTCAGAGATTCAGGTTTAATGTTAAGGTCTTTAATCCATTTTGAGTTGATGTTGGTGCATGGTGATAGGCTGGGGTCCACTTTTAGTTTTCTGCATGTGGCTGCCCAGTTTTCCCAGCACCAACGGTTGAAGAGGCTGTGTTTCTTCCATTGTATGTCTTTGGCTCCTTTGTCGAATATCAGCTGGCTGTAGGCCTGTGGATTTATTTCTGGATCTTCTATTCTGTTCCATTGGTCTTCGGGTCTGTTTTTGTGCCAGTACCATGCTGTCTTTGTTATTATAGCTCTGTAGTAGAGTTTGAAGTTCGGCATGGATAGCCCTCCCATATTGTCTTTATCCCCTAGAATTGTTTTGGCTATTCTAGGTCTTTTGTTGTTCCATATGAATTTTTGGACTGTTTTCTGTATTTCAGTGATGTACGTCATTGGGATTTTAATAGGAATTGCGTTGATTTTGTATATTAGTTTTGGAAGTATTACCATCTTTACTATATTAAGTCGGCCTATCCAGGAGCATGGGAGGTCTTTCCATTTCCTAGTGTCTTCTGCAATTTCTTTCTTTAACTTTTTATAGTTCTCATTAAATAGTTCTTTTACATCTTTGGTTAGGTTAATTCCTAAATATTTTATTTTTCGGGAGGTTATTGTGAATGGGGTTGCTCCCTTTATTTCCCTCTCTTCCTGTACATTATCAGTGTATAGGAAGGCAACTGATTTTTGTGGGTTTATTTTGTATCCTGCTATTTTGCCGAAGTGATTTATGATTTCTAAGAGTTTGGGGATGGAGTTTTTGGGATCGTGGAGGTATAGTATCATGTCGTCTGCAAAAAGGGATAGTTTAACTTCTTCTTTTCCTATGAGGATCCCTTTAATGTCTTTTTCTTGCCTTATTGCCCTGGCTAAGGGTTCTAGGACTATATTGAAGAGGAGTGGAGACAGTGGGCATCCTTGCCTTGTTCCTGATTTTAGGAGAATTGGTTGTAGCTTTTCCCCATTAAGTATAATATTGGCTATTGGTCTGTCGTAAATGGCTTTTATTGTTTTTAGAAATGTTCCTTCTATTCCTATTTTCTCCAGAGCTTTTAGCATGAATGAATGTTGAATTTTGTCAAAGGCCTTTTCTGCATCTGTAGCGATAATCATGTGATTCTTGACCTTGGCTCTGTTGATATGTTGGATTACATTTATTGACTTACGTATGTTAAACCATCCCTGTGTCTCTGGGATGAAGCCTACCTGGTCATAGTGAATTATTTTTTTTATGTGTTTCTGGATTCTGTTAGCTAGAATCTTGTTAAGGATCTTTGCATCTGTGTTCATCAAGGAGATTGGCCTGTAATTCTCCTTTTTGGTTGGGTCTTTGCCTGGTTTGGGGATGAGTGTGATATTGGCTTCGTAGAATGAGTTTGGGATAGCTCCTTCCTTCTCTGTTTCTCTGAAGAGCTTGAGGAGTATGGGTATTAGTTCTTGTTTAAAGGTCTTATAGAATTCTGCTGTGAATCCATCTGGTCCTGGGCTTTTTTTTGTTGGAAGACTTTTGATAGCTTCCTGTATCTCATTATAGGATATTGGCTTATTTAATTGGTTAACTTCTTCTTTGCTCAGTTTGGGCAACTTGTATTTCTCTAAAAATGCATCCATTTCTGCCCGATTTTCTTCCTTTAGAGAGTATAGCTTTTGAAAGTAGTCTGTTAGAATTGTTTGGATATCTTGGGTACGTGTGGTGATGTTTCCCGTGGCATCCCTAATCCTATTAATATGGGTTTCCTCTCTTCTTTTTTTAATTAATCTAGCCAATGGGCCATCAATTTTGTTTATTTTTTCAAAGAACCAGCTTTTTGTTTGGTTTATTTTGGTTATGGTTTTCTGATTTTCTAATTGGTTAATCTCTGCTTTTAATTTGGTTATCTGGCTTCTTCTAGTAGCTTTAGGTTCCATTTTTTCCTGTTTTTCTAGCTGTTTTAATTGCAACATGAGATTATTTACTTGGTCTGTCTCCATTCTCTTGATGTGGGCACTGAGGGCAATAAATTTGCCCCTCAGGACTGCTTTTGCTGTGTCCCACAAGTTTCTTTGTGAGGTGTTTTCATTTTCATTGAGTTGTAGGAAATGCTTTATTTCTTCTCTGATCTCTTCTGTTATCCAGGCATTGTTAAGGAGTGTGCTGTTCAATTTCCATGTATTGGAGAAATTTCTGCTGTATGCTTTGTTATTGAGAGCTAGCTTGATTCCACTGTGGTCAGATAGGATACAGGGGATTATGTCGATCCCTTTGTATTTGCTTAAGTTCCTTGCATGAACTATGATATGGTCTATTTTGGAGAAAGTTCCATGAGCTGCTGAGAAGAATGTGTACTGTGTTGTTTTAGGGTGAAATACTCGGTAGATGTCAGTTAATTCCGCTTGCAGTATGGCCTCTCTTAATTCGGTAGCTTCTTTGCCAATCCTCTGGTTGGTAGACCTGTCCTTTGGTGAGAGTGGTGTGTTAAAGTCTCCTAGTATTATCGTATTGGGATCTATTTTATTCTGTAAGTTTGAGAGCATTTGTTTGACATATCTAGGTGCACCAATATTTGGGGCATATAAGTTGATGATGGTTATATCCTCCTCTTGGATTGTTCCCTTTATTAATATGTAGTGTCCGTCCTTGTCTTTCTGTACTGATTTTAATGAAAAGTTTATTTTGTCAGATATCAGGATAGCTACACCTGCTTTCTTACTGGGGGCGTTTGATTGGTAGATCCTTTTCCACCCCTTCACTCTGAGTTTGTTTGTATGTTTGGCTGAGAGGTGGGTCTCCTGAAGGCAACAGATGGATGGGTCTTGTTTTCTTATCCAGTCCTCAGTTCGTTTTCTTTTAATTGGCGAATTCAGCCCATTTATATTAAGAGAAAGTATAGAGAGATGCATTGTTGTCCCTGCCATTCCGTTTTCCTAAGTTTTTCTTTTTTCCTTTCCTCCTGTGCTTGCTCAGTTAGACTTTGAGTAATGCCTGTTTGGGGCAGGCCCCAGTTCCTGGCTGCTTTCTTCAGGTTGTGTCCCCCCTCTTAGAATTCTTTGTAATGCTGGCTTAATGTTTATGAATTCATTTAGTTTTTCTTTGCTATTAAAAGTTTTCAGTTCTCCATCAAATGTGAATGCTAGCTTTGCCGGGTAGATCAGTCTGGGTTGGCAGTTATTGGCTCTCAGGGCTCGTATGGTGCTTTCCCAGGCTTTTCTTGCATTCATTGTTTGTGTGGAGAGATCTGCAGTAATTCTTATTTTTTTCCCATTGTAGTATAGCTCCTTCTTCATTTTTGCTGCATGCAGGATTGTTTCCTTATTATTCAGATCTATCATTTTTACTATAATGTGTCTAGAAGTGTTTCTCCTGGGGTCTTGCTTGTTGGGTGTTCGATAAGCTTTTGTGATGTAGTTAAGATGGTCGTTTTTGAGGTGGGGAAAATTTTCATTGATTATCTTGTTAAATAGGTGTTGCATTCCCTTGCTCTGGAATTCCTCACCTTCGTCCACTCCAATTATGCGAAGGTTAAATTTTTTAGCATTATCTGCTTGCTCTTGAATATCCCTTTGGTTTAATTTGAGTAATTTTTCCATATCTGTCACTTTTTGGTCCAGTTGGTGTATTCTGTCTTCTGTATCTGACACTCGACCTTCCATTTCATTCACTCTGTTGACAGTGGCTTCTATTGTGGTTTGCATGGAGGAAATGGATCCCTTTATGGATTCAATGTTGGTTCTCAGAGTACTGATCTCACCTCTCAATGAGGTATGCATTACCTCTAATTTGGCGTTTATCTCACTTCTTATTGAGGTTTGTGCAGCTTCTATTTTTGCATGCATCTCTTGTTTGATACCCTGTATCTCTTTGGATAGTTCATCCTTGTGCTCTTTCAATTTCTGATAAATTTCTCGCTTTATTTCTTGAGTCATTGCCTCCAGCAACCCTTGGAAGTAGCCTTTGTCTTCCATTCCTGCTTTGCTCCCACTGGGGCTCTCCCCTGTGTGGCTGCTGGCTTTTGGGGTGAGCTTGCTGTCCTGGGTGGTAGTAAACCTTGTGATTTTTCTCTGTGATTTTCGCATGGAGGTTCAGGAGACTGCTCTTCAATTTTGTTTTGGTGTGTCTGTCTTTGCTTGGTTGCTGATTCTGTATTGGTAGAGAGAGTCTGTGCCTGATCTGGGTTCTGTTGGGAGCCTATTTCCAGCTGCTATTCTGACTTACTTAGGATTCTCAGCTCTCTGCTGTAGATTGCTGACAGTTCCTGCCTTTGGAAGGGTTGAGCAGCCTAGACTGCTTGTGTTTGCTCCTACGGGTGCTCTTGTGAAGAACAGATGCTCTGGATGCACTCTCCCAAATGCTGGAGTCTGCTATGGGCTCCTGATGTGTTTTTGTTTATTTGTTTTGGGCTGGTTGTGGGCTTGAACTCTAGGTTTGGGTGCTGTCCCTCAGCTTTTTCAGCTCAAGGCTGGCACCCTACCGTTTGAGCCACAGCACCACTTCTGACCCTTTTTGCTTTTGTGATGCTGAGGAATCAGATGCAGGGCCTCATACATCCAAGACTATCACTCTATTGCTGAGCCGCCTTAACAGTCTGAGCTCCTGCTTACTATCAGGTGCTGGCAGCCTGTGTTGCCCAATTCCCAGTCTAGGGTATATGGGTGGAGTTTTGGTGGGGTTTGGGCTTCTCTTGTCCTGGGCCTCCAGGTCTTTTGTTGTCACAGGCGTGCTTCCCGGGGGAGTGTTGTTTCCTGGTTTTCTCCCCTCTGTTGAGGCGTATGCTCAGCTTTTTACTTCAATTGGGAGGAGTTGGTTGTGTTGTTCAGGCGCCGGATCCCCGGGCTTGGTTCCGGCCCCAGCCTGGAGCGCGCTTGTTAGGCCTGTGCTGATGTGTATACCCCCTAGGTTATACAGCCTGGGGGACACAGTTCAAATTTCTTCTACTGTTGGTAGTCTTGACCCAGGGGCGCTGTTCCTGGCTTGGGCATTTAAGCTCCCTTCCAGGGGTGCTCTTGCTCTAGCCTGGCCAGCTGAGTGTGCTCCACGGGCTGGTGGAGCTCTCAAACAGTTCCCAGTTTTAGTGGGTCCTGTGGTCCGGGTGCTGGGGTAGGGAGTCTAGGTCAGGGTCTGGGGATTCCCTCCAGCTCTGGTCTCCCTTGAGGGATACACTTCCCCTGTGGGGTACTCACCCTGGAGCTGGTTGTTTCTGTGTGGTGTAGGTCGTCAGTTGTTGTTGCAATCCGGGCTGGGTTGGGCGGTGGTGGCTCTGTGTGATTCTTTTCTGTCTCTGCCTCTGTCGAAGCTGTTGGGTCAAGAGTGTCCACGCTCAGGCAGCTTCTTCTCGGTACCTCTGGGGCCCAAGTGACCCCGCCGGGTTGTTGCGATCGTGATCGGGCGGGCGGGTGGTCTGCAGACAGGACCCTTTGTCGCGCAGAGCCGCTTTGGCGGGATGGAACCTCTCTGCTCGGGTGGAGAGTGCTGGATCGTTGCGATCGCGATCAGGCGGGCCGGGTGGTCTGCCGCAGGTCCTTTTGTCACTCTGCTGATGCCGAGCGGCTTTGGCGGGATGGAGCCTCTCTGCTCGGGTGGAGAGTGAGGGGTGGGGGTGGGATCCTCGTGGAGACTCCCGGCTGGTAGGTTTCTCTGTTCCTGGCGATCTGCTGTTCTGCAAACCAGTACCTGATGTTCTCTTCATTATTCTTTTTTAATGGACCAATCTTCCCCTTTCATATTCCTCAACAGAATCTACCCTACCTTCTTGTCCATGTCTTCTACTTTTTTTTTTGTGCATTAATTAAACCAAGGGGCTTCACCATGGTATTTTGGATATCATACATTATATTTTGTTCAGAATAACTCTTCATTATATTTTGTTTAGAAATAACTTAGTGCTTTTTCTTTCCCCTCCCCCAACCTCAGCTTTCACTGAGATTGCTTTTGTCATCTTCATACATAGTTACAGTGTATTTTGTTGTTCTGTTTTTGTTTTTGCCAGTCCTGGGGCTTAAACTCAGCTTGGACTCTATCCCTGAGCTTCTCTGTGCTCAAGGCTAGCACTATACTACTGGAACCACAGCACAGCTTTTTCTATTTATGTGGTACTGAGGGATCAAACCCAGAGCTTTGTGCATGCTAAGCAAGCACTCTACCACTAAGCTACATTCTAAGCCCATACAATGTATTTTGAAATTACCTTGACCTTTCCTTTTCTCATTCCCTTCTCATCTCCCCAAATAGTCCCATAATTGTGTGCGTGTGTGTGTCTGTAATATACAAATATATAACATTAGTTTTGATGTTGTAAATGGACTTACTCTCTTGATCTCATTCTTTTGGGCTATTCATAGCAAGTATAGAGAAATTTGCTTTTTTTGTTGTTGTTGTTGTTGGTCATGTGGCCTGAACTCTGGGCCTGGGCGCTGTCCCTCAGCTCTTCAGCTCAAGGCTAGCGCTCTACCTCTTGAGCCACAGCACCATTTCGGGATTTTTCTGCTTATGTGGTGCTGGGGAATCGAACTCAGGGCCTCATCAAACAAGGCAAGCACTCTACCACTAAGCCACCTTCCCAGCTCCCTTTTTTTTGCCGGGGGTAGGGGGTGGGTGGGGGAGTCGGTCATGGGGCATGACCAACTCTGGGCCTGGGCAGTGTCCCCCAGCTCTTCAGCTCAAGGCTAGTGCTCTACCACTTCAGCCTCAGCACCACTTCTGGGTTTTCTGGAGATAAGAGTCTCAGGGACTTCTTCCCCGGGCTGGCTTTGAACCATGATCCTCAGACCTCAGCCTCCTAAGTAGCTAGGATTGTAGGCTTGAGACACTGGCGCCCAGCTAACCTTTATAAAACTTTTAAGCATGGAACATGCTATAGATTTCTTAGATCCTTTTTAGTAGTTTAAGGGAAAGTCCTTTATCAACTTTGAACAGTGACTGTTGTTCTTAATTTACTGTGGGTTTTTCTGTTTCTTGTTTTATTCTGGCCCTAGGGCTTGAACTCAAAACATGAATGCTATCCCTGAGTTTTGTTTTTGTTTTGGTGCTGGTCATGGGGCTTGAACTCAAGGCCTGGGCACTGTCCCTGAGTTGTACTTGCTCATGGCTAGTGCTCTACAATCTGAGCCACAGTTCCACTTGGGCTTTTTTTGGGTGGTTAATTGGAGAGGGTCTCAAGGGAGCTGGGTGCTCTCACACCTGTAATTCTAGCTACTCAGGAGGCTGAGATCTGAGGATCAGGGTTCAAAGCCCTGGCAGGAAAATCTGTGAGACTCAAGAGTCTCAGGCCCAGAGTTTAAGCCCCATGACTGACCCCAAAAAAAGACTCTCAAGGACTTCCCTACCCAAGCTGGCTTTTGAACCATGATCCTTAGATCTCAGCTTCCTGAGTAGCTAGGATTACAGGCATGAGCTACCAGTCAGTGTCTGGCTATCTCTGAGATCTTTTTGTTCAAAGTTAACTAGGATTCTACCACTTGAGCCACAGCTCTACTTCTGGCTTTTTGTGTTTATTGCAGATAAAAAATCTTGGGGACTTTTCCTGTCTTGTGGACTTTACTGCCTCTGCTAGCTCCATGATCCTCAGATCTCAGCCTCCTGAATAGCTAGGTTTACAAGCATGAGCCACCAGCACTCAGCGTTGATAATTATGGAAGCTTGTTGGATTTTGTCAAATGCTTTTTGTACATCTATTTAATTTATGGTGTGTTTACATGTGTCCATGCCTGTATGGAGCTTGAACTTCAGGACTCATGCTCTAGTTAGGCTTTTGGGCTCATAGCAGGTGCTCTACCACTTGAGCCACAACTCCACTTTGAGCATTTTGCTGGTTATGGAAGTAAAAGTCCCAGATATGTCTGCTTGGGCTGGTTTAAAACCATGATTCAGATTTCAGATTCCTGAGTAGGTAGGATTATAGGCCTGAGGTACTGGCCTGTGGCAGTTTTAGGTTTCTTTATCCTTACTGATTTCAGATGTTAAACTAATCTTGCATTTCTGAAATCCTAAATCTTCTTTTGTGTTGTTACTTCTAGTTGCAAAACCTTTTTTTTTTTTTAAGGAAGGATTTATTTTGGTTCGTGGTACCAGAGATTCAGTCTGCAGTTGACAGTTGGTTGACCCCAGAGGCTTGGGCTAAATGTCAAATGAGTGAGAATGTATAGTGGAAGTTCATGGCAGATAGGAAACAGAGGAGGGGAAATCAGATTCATGTTTGATCTGCTGGATAATGCAGCTTATGTTGTCTGTCCATGATGCTGATAATGGTTTGCTTCACCATGGAGTTAGGACCACTGAACTTACCCTCTCCTCTACCCATTCTTCACCATGCTTTCTGTTCCTGGTACTGAGCATAATTCTTTTTTTTTTTTTTTTTTTTTTTTTTTGGGGGGGGGGTCCGGTCGTGGGGCCTGAACTCAGGGCCTGGGCGCTGTCCCTCAGCTCTTCAGCTCAAGGCTAGCACTCTACCACTGGAGCCACAGCTCCACTTCCGGCTTTTTTCTTTCTGCTGATGTGGTGCTGAGGAATCGAACCCAGGGCCTCATGCATGCAAGGCAAGCGCTCTACCACTGAGCCACCTTCCCAGCCCCTGAGCATAATTCTTATTGGTCACTCAGCCCTAGGGCTTATAAGACTAGTTGCAAATTCTTGGAGAGGATTTTTGTTGCTAAAGTGTTATTAAATTCTCATAAAATGGGTATTTTTATCAGTTGTCTGATGTTCTTTGTTTTCTGTTTGACAGTAATGGATCTATTTTAAAAGCCAAAGGAGATGAAGCTTCCTGTTTATCTGTGGCATGTCTTTATGAATTGCTTGAACTTAGAGCTGTTGTCATATTCTTTCAGAATTTTGAATTGTTGAGGGGCATGACTCCTATCAGAGT
Source organism: Dipodomys merriami (assembly GCF_024711535.1). NCBI lineage: Eukaryota > Metazoa > Chordata > Mammalia > Rodentia > Heteromyidae > Dipodomys > Dipodomys merriami. Next base: position 76,424,239 of record NW_027202270.1, read on the forward strand.
TATTTTTGGAAAAGGTACTGTGTAATCACATACTAATGAGTGTGTTTGATAATGTTGAACAGGCATGTGGAAGAATTCAGCCCCAGAGCTGTCTACACCAGTGGCAAAGCATCCAGTGCTGCTGGTTTAACAGCAGCTGTTGTGAGAGATGAAGAATCTCATGAATTTGTCATTGAGGCTGGAGCTTTGATGCTGGCTGATAATGTAAGAACATCTTGTATTCTATATAGTTTTTTTTTTTTTTTTTTTTTGTCGGTCCTGGGGCTTGAACTCTGGGCCTGGGCATTGTCCATCAGCTCTTCAACTCAAGGCGAGCGCTCTACCACTTGAGCTGCAGCGCCACTTCCGAACATCTTGTATTCTTGGATCTAAGGAATCAGAATACTCCCTATTCAACCTGTAACTGGTTATCTATATAAATAGATATGTATGCTGGTATATATTGCAATTATCTGTGTCTTTTATATAGATCACTTAAACCTATGTGTGCATGTAAGTTATGGCAATACACGCTTATATTCATTGTATTCCACCTTCCATCTCTTTGTAGCCTAAAAATGCTGAAGTGACCCTGGCTCCCTTGACACTAAGGGCTAGTATCTGGGTTTTTTTGTGTGTGGTTTTTATTTTTGTTTTGTTTTTGTCTTCAAATTTTTTTTTTTTTTTTCTTCAAATTTTTTTATTGTGATTAAGTGGTTACATAATTTCCCAAATTTTACAGTATTGTGGGATAGTGATGCTTAGTTAAAGTCACAAACACATTCTAACTTTCATGGAGCAAATTGTCTATCACGGTTTATAACATTTATGAGTTCTATGAGCTTTGCAGTACAGTTATTTCTTCCATATCGGGTGATGTTTTCTGGGTTTTTTTTTTTTTTTAGTCAGTTATGGGCCTTGAACTCTGGGCCTAGGTGCTGTCCTGAGCTCTTCAGATCAAGGCCCAGTGCTCTACCACTTGAGCCACAGTGCCACTTCTGGTTTTCTGGTGCTTAACTGGAGATAAGAGTTTCATGGCCTTTCCTGCCGATGCTGGCTTTGAACCACAGTCCTCAGATCTCAACCTCCTGAGTAGCTAGGATTACAGGGTGAGCCACCGGCACCTGGCACTTCTGCCTTTTCAAATATTTATGTGATACTGAGGAATCGAGCACCGGGTTTCATGCATGCTAGGCAAGCACTCTACCACTAAGCCACATTCCTGGCCCTATCTATATATTTTCAGTTGGCTTTTGGCTCTGAAACCACTCAACTATCTTGCTTAAAAGAGGGAATTAGGACTATTTAACTATTTGACTTGTTTGAAGTTCTCTGGACATAAATTTGTTAGTCGTTTTTATTACATCTTCAAGACAGTTTTAATGCTGCATGTATGTTTGTTATAGGGTGTGTGTTGTATTGATGAATTTGATAAGATGGATGTGCGAGATCAAGTTGCTATTCATGAAGCTATGGAACAACAGACCATATCCATCACTAAAGCAGGTGTAAAGGTATGAGTATCCTTTTTTTTTTTTTTGGTCGGTCATGAGGCTTGAACTCTGGGCTTGGGCGCTATCCCTCAGCTCTTCAGCTCAAAGCGAGTGCTCTACCACTTGAGCCACAGTGCCACTTCCGATTTTCTAGTGGTTTATTGGAAATAAGTCCCTCGGAGTTTCCTGCCCAGGCTGGCTTTGAACCTGGATTCTCAGATATCAGCCTCCTAAGTATCTAAGATTACAGGCGTGAGCCACCAGCACCAGGCTGTGTATCCATTTTTGTTCCACTGCATTGTGCTTAAACTTTGTAGATTAGTGTAGTAATAGAGAAATCCATTACTTCACCATGTGTTGATGTTTTTAAGATGGAAAATACATCCCTGAGAACTGTCAGTCCAAAATGAAGATTAAGATACTGTGTAAAATATTTACTGTGTTAAAATAATAGTACTAGTAAAAGGTTGAGCATTTCATTTCTCAAAACTAAACATTGACAGATTATTTAACAAAATTAAATATTGTAACCCTTATTAGAAAGAATCTTAAATTTTCAAATACAGCAATAGATTTGAACAGAGAAAAATGTATTACACAAAAGTAGAAATCTAAAGAAGATATTCCCCTTTAATTTCTCAGCACAGAAAACTGTTATATATTGGGTATATGTCCTGTTATGACATATTCCTGTTAGAATAAGCAAGTACAAAAATTAATAATCAATTTCATTTTTGGCAATCTTTCCATACCAGCACATTCTAGATCAACTTTTATTTGTTTTTATGCCATGATATTCGAGGGTATATATCTTTAGACTCTGCTAGAGTACTGTTGTGGACTAATTTTCAGTGTCTTGTATGATGAACTATAATGAACATTCATGAACACATTATTTTCTTTTACCTAATTGTAAGATAAATGCCTAGCAAAAGTACTTGTTTAAACGATGTACACAAATACCACCAGCTTTGTGCAGGAGTGCCTGTTTGCTGTACTAACTGTATATTACCAGATTTTAATTTTGATATTAGTGGGTAAAATATTGCTCATTGTTTTAGACATCAGTTTTTTGTTTTTTTTTTTCTTTTGCGATTAGGCAACTTTGAATGCCCGGACATCCATCTTGGCAGCAGCAAATCCAGTCAGTGGACACTATGACAGGTCAAAGTCATTAAAACAGAATATAAATTTGTCAGCTCCTATCATGTCTCGATTTGATCTCTTCTTTATCCTGGTTGATGAATGCAATGAGGTAACCACACGAGCTGTTCGTTTGCTTTGCTTTATTTCCAATTTGAATAATTGAGCAAGCAAGGCTGAAGGGTCACGCTCAACAGCTGGTACATGTACATACATTGAGCTTTCATTTCCCTTGAGTAGCATAAGAGTGAGCAAAGGAGTTAGTAAACAACTTCAATATGGTAATTTTAATTGCTGGATCTATACAGTGATGTCGAAAATAGTTTTGGGGTTTTGTTACTGTTTTTAAATCTCAAAAGAAAGGAGTTACAGTTGATTGCCAGCCCACTAAGATTTCCCCCCCTCCTTGTTTTTGTTTGGGTTTTTGTTTAGGTTCTCTATGTAGGCTAAGTTGACCTCAGAGTTAGGATCCCCTTGTCTTAACCTACCAAGTTTTGGGATTATAAGTGTACGTTCCCATGCCTAGCTTCTCTGAAATTTTTTTTTTGGGGTCTGGTCATGGGGCCTGCACTCTGGGCCTGAGCGCTGTCCCTCAGCTCAAGGCAAGCGCTCTATCACTTGAGCCACAGCGCCACTTCCAGCTTTTTTCTTTTTGCTTATGTGGTGCTGAGGATCGAACCCAGGGCCTCATGCATGCAAGGCAAGAGCTCTACCACTGAGCCACCTTCCCAGCCCTCTCTGAAATTTAAAAAAAAATTTTTTTTTTTTTTTTTTGGTCGGCTGTGGAGCTTGAACTCTGGGCCTGGGCGCTGTCCGTCAGCTCTTCAGCTCAAGGCAAGCGCTCTACCACTTGAGCTACAGCGCCACTTCCGGTTTTCTGGTGGTTTTATTGGAGATAGGAGTCTCACGATCTCTCCTGCCCGGGCTAGCTTTGAACCACGATCCTCAGATCTCACCCTCCTGAGTAGCTAGGATTACAGGCGTGAGCCATCAGCGCCCGGCTTTAAAAATATTTTTATCTGACTTTCCAATTAGCTTAGAAGAAATTAGGATATCAGTTTTCTTCCAAATTATAAGTCATTCATCTTCCTATTTCTTCCCCAGGTTGTGTAGTTCTTAACTGATGATCAGTACTTTTAACACTTAAGTAAATTTCTTTATTTCCTCGTTACCCCTCCAAAAAAACAAAATTAGATGAAAAATTCTAAGATTATTTGTAATTAAGCTTATAGTAGAGATAGCTAATGCTGTATGTAAGCTGTACTTTTAAATTGCTGAGCATGAAGATTTTTCCATTTGAGCAGACACAGTGTAAAACTTGGAATGGAACTTTTAGATACTAAGTAAAACCTGGCTTTCATTGTGTTCATAAATGAGTTATTAGAGTATCAATTTATAAATCTTTAAACTTTTTAGATAGTAAATTTTTTTCTCAATTAAAAATATTTTTTAGGTTTAAATTCTTTTTTGGTTGGTTGTGGGGCTTGAATTCAGGGCATAGACACTGTCCCTAACTTTTTTTTTTTTTTTTTTTTTGCCAGTCCTTGGCCTTGAACTCAGTGCCTGGGTACTGTCCCTGGGCTTCTTACTCAAGTCTAGCATTCTACCACTTGAGTCACTGTGCCACTTAGCTTTTTCTGTTTTTATGTGGTACTGAGGAATCAAACCCAGGGTTTCATGCATGCTAGGCAAGCACTATACCACTAAGCCACATTCCTGGCCCTCCTTAAGCTTTTATGTTCAAGGCTAGCACTCTACCACTTTGAGCCATAGCGTCATTTCCAGTTTTCTGGTGGTTAATTGGAGATAAAAGTCTCATGACTTTCCCACATAGGCCGGCTTCAAACTGAGATCCTCACATCTCAGCTTTCTGAGTAGCTAGGATTACAGGCATGAGCTACCAGCACCTGGCTGAGTTACAGTTTTTTACTTTCCATCTTTAGTTGGATAGAGGGATTTCATTTCAAATTATTTATAAGCCCAATGCATATTGATCTCTGTCACCCCTAATACTAATGATTAAAAATATGAGCCTGGTGCTGATTGCTCATGCTTATTATCTTAGCTACTCAGGAGGCTGGAGGCTGAGATTCAGAGAATCGCAGTTTGAAACAAGCCTAAGAAGAAAAGTCTATGAGACTCCATCTCCAGAATAACCAGGAAAAAAGCTAGGCTAGAGGTTTGGTTCATATGGTGGAGTACCAGCTAAGTAAGCATGCTAATAAAGGAAGCACAAGGGACTGATTTTATCCACAAAATAATAATTTAAAAGTGTTGCAAGAAATATATAGAACAAGTTCAGAAGAAATAGTATATAGAAAACCTAGACGACCTTTTTCTTATTTGCTATCTGTCTATACATTTTTCCCCCTGGTGTTAACAGTAATGTAGCAGCCAAAGTTGAAGCAAGACTATTTAAAACCCTGTCTCTGCTATTCACTGTATCCATAGACAAAATTACTTAAGCTTTTTGGCCTCAATTTGCTTATCTATAAAATAAGGTTACTATCATCCACTTAGCTTACTAGAGCATATAACAAGAGCCCAATAGTATCTTGGCTCTACAGTGGTTATTGAAGTCAGTTAATTCTTTCAAGAGTATTTTTATTTTTATTTTTTTTGGGGGGGTCTGGTCGTGGGGCCTGAACTCTGGGCCTGGGCACTATCCCTCAGCTCTTCAGCTCAGGGTTAGCGCTGTACCACTTGAGCCATAGCGCCACTTCCAGCTTTTTTTCTTTTTGCTTATGTGGTGCTGGGGAATCGAACCCAGGGCCTCATGCATGCAAGGCAAGCGCTCTACCACTGAGCCACCTCCCCAGCCCCTTCAGGAGTATTTTTAAACTTACCAAAAATTTCCTCAAAAACTTCATTCTTATGTTTTCAGTAATATATTAGCATTTGTTCTTACTGCTTAAGATAGTCTGCATTAGTGCTGTGACAAATTTCTTGTTTTGAATTAGGTTACAGATTATGCTATTGCCAGGCGTATTGTAGACTTGCATTCCAGAATTGAGGAATCCATTGATCGTGTATATTCCCTTGATGATATCAGAAGGTATCTTCTCTTTGCACGGCAGTTTAAACCCAAGGTAATCTGCTCTTTTGTACTGGGATATGGAATAATATGTATTAAAGTTGTGTTTATTTTAATTATGATTTGTTTCTTCAGAGAGGTTGAAGGGAGTTTTCTTTTAAATCAGAATAATTCTTTTTCTTTTCTTTTCTTTTTTTTTTTTTGTCAGTTGTAGGGCTTGAACTCTGGCCCTGGGCACTGTCCGGTAGCTCTTCAGCTCAAGGCTAGGGTTCTACCACTTGAGCCACAGTGCCACTTCTTGTTTTCTGAGTGGTTTATTGGAGATAAGAGTTTCACAGACTTGCCTGCCCAGGGTTGGCTATGAATTGCAATCCTCAGATCTTAGCCTCCTAAGTAGCTAGGATTGCAGGCATGAGCTACCAGTATCTGGCTAAATCAGAATAATTCTGTTTATTAGATACTCAACTTTCTACACTATACTTTCTATAGGAGAAAAGTTTTAGGAAACTGAACATCCTCTTTTTTTTTTTTTTTTTTGCCTGTCATGGGGTTTGAACTCTGGGCTTGGGCGCTGTCCCTCAGCTCTTCAGCTCAAGGCAAGCGCTCTACCGCTTGAGCCACAGTGCCACTTCCGGTTTTCTGGTGGTTTATTGGAGATAAGAGTCTGTTCACAGTCTTTTCTGCCTGAGCTGGCTTTGAACCATGATCCTCAGATCTCAGCCTCCTGAGTAGCCAGGATTACAGGCGTAAGCCACCAGCGTCTGGCTGAACATCCTTTTATTTCAACTATTACTACTAGGAATCTTGCCTAAATCAATAGATTAAACAAATGCTCCTAAATCTTTCTCTGAAAAAAAAACAGCAGAGTCCTGAACTATTATGGTGAATTTTTTTTTAATTTAATTTTATTATTATGGTGAATTTGAACTACTGTTTCATTGTAAAATAGTAAAATAGGAGTCAGGGCAGGCAGAGTGGCTTAAGTGGTAAAACACCTGCCCTAGCAAGCTCCACATTTTGAGTTCAAACCCCAGTAACATTTTAAAAGAAAACAAAGATTATGAGTGACTGTTAAAGGTAGTGACATGGCTGGTGCTGGTGGCTCACGTCTATAATCCTAGCTGCTCAGGAGGCTGAGATCTGAGGATCGCAATTCAAAGCCAGCTTGGGTAGGAAAGTCCGAGAGACGCTTACCTCCAGTAAACCACTAGAAAATCGGAAGTGGCACTGTGGCTCAAGAGGTAGAGTGCTTGCCTTGAGATGAAGAGCTGAAGGATAGTGCCCAAGCCCAGAGTGCAAGCCCCACAACCAACCAAAAAAAAAAAAGTAGTGACGTAGTGATATATAGTGACATGAGTACATACTGGTATCTGACCAGTGTGTATGCTTCCTTAATATGTTGAGCTCTTTGCTCTGAGAAACTAAGCATCTTTTAGATATAAACACACACATGCTCACTTCTTTTTCTCTCCTAAAGACATGTAATTATTCAGCTTCAAGAACAGTCTGAGCATTGATTTGCTTAATGATCTTTGACCTCTTACTTCATTGCTTCAGTTTGTTAAATATCCTTTAGAAATGGTCCTTGGGACCCTACTGCATTGCTGGTGGTAATGTATACTAATACAACCACTTTGGAAAGCAGTCTGGAGGTACCTCAGAAAGCTAAATATAGACCTCCCCTGTGACCCAGCCATACCATGCCTAGGTATCTACCCCGCGCAACAAGAACCAGTATACAAAGACACATGCACCTCCATGTTCATTGCAGCACTGTTCACAACAGCCAAAATATGGAAACAACCCAGATGTCCCACTACTGATGAGTGGATCCAAAAATTGTGGAACCTATATACAGTGGAATATTATGAAGCCATTAAAACAAAATAATGGCGTTTGCCGGGAAATGGATGGAACTATAGCAAATCATATTGAGCGAGATAAGCTTGATATGTGGATGCTAAAGCCAAAATGCAAGGAGATATAACAAAGTAAACAAGGCTCAAGAAACAAGCCAGGCGCTGGTGGCTCACGCCTGTAATCCTAGCTACTCAGGAGGCTGAGATCTGAGGATCGCAGTTCAAAGCCAGCCCGGACAGGAGAGACCATGAGACTCCTATCTCCAATAAACCACCAGAAAACCGGAAGTGGCGCTGTAGCTCAAGTGGTAGAGCGCTCGCCTTGAGCTGAAGAGCTGAAGGACAGCACCCAGGCCCAGAGTTCAAGTCCCACGACCGACAAAAAAAAAAAAAGAAACAGGACTTCCACTCACTTTGTCATATCATTGCTAAATGACTCCATGTTCTTGGCACATCTGAGGGAAGCTAGGAGGAGGACACAGAATCAGAGGGAAATGGGAAAACATACAACAGAGGGGCCCATCAGCTGCACTAGATATTGATGCAAAGGAACTAAGCAACTCAAAGGCAGCAATGGGAGGGAGAAGATGAGAGGGTAAGAGGGAACAGCTTACACTAAGCGAAAAGAAGGAAATGTTAATGTCACCTGATGTGGAAGAAATAGTTGTCAAGGCTCAGAGAATTCACAAACTTTTTTTTTTTTTTTCGGTCGGGCATGGGGCTTAAACTCTGTGCTTGGGTACTGTCCCTCAGCTCTTCAGCTCAAGGCGAGCCACAGCTTGAGCCACAGCACCACTTCCCGTTTTCTAGTGTTTATTAGAGATAAGAGTCTCACAGCGGGCTGGGAAGGTGGCTCAGTGGTAGAGGGCTTGCCTTGCATGCTTGAGGCCCTGGGTTCAATTCCTCAGCACCACATAAGCAAAAAGAAAAAAGCCAGAAGTGGTGCTTGAGCAGAAGAGCTGAGGGACATCACCCAGAGATCAGGCCCCATGACCAGACCCCCCACCCAAAAAAAAGAGTCCCACGGACTTTCCCGCCCGGGCTGGCTTTGAACCTTGATCCTCAGCTCTCAGCCTCCTGAGTAGCTAGGATTACAGGCATGAGCCCCCAGCGCCCGGTGGAATTCACAAACTATAGACCATGATAATGATAATTTGCCTTGTAAAGATTAAAATGTGACTATTCCACAATACTGTGAAATTTATGTAATCACCTAGTCTCAAAAAATTATTTTAAAAAATGGACGGTTGGCTTAAATAGTAAGTCTGCTGTCTTCATATTCATAAATTTGCTACATAAAATTCATAGACCTCTCTAATAATAATTTATTTTCAAAGGCATCTCTGTAGTAATTCATTGTTCAGTGGCCTCGGAAGTTTCAACCTTTTCAGTTCCTCAAAATATTTCCATCTGAGCCCGATGTCAGTGGCTCATGTCTGTAATCCTAGCTTCTCAAGGAGACAGATCTGAGGATCGTGGTTTAAAGCCAGCCTAGGCAGGAAAGTCTGTGAGACTCTTATCTACTTAACCACCAAAAAACCGGAAGTGGCGCTGTGCCTCAATTGGTAGAGCGCTTGCCTTGAGCTGAAGAACTTGGGGACAACACCCAGACTGAGTTCAAGCCCCACGACCCACAGAAAAAAAAAATTCCATCTATTATACTCTTACATTTAATGCAGCTGTCCTGGGGTAGAAATGTTTCTCTAGCTTCATTGCTGTTTTGAAACAGATTTCCAAAGAGTCACAGGACTTCATTGTGGAACAGTATAAACGCCTCCGCCAGAGGGATGGTTCTGGAGTAACCAAGTCTTCATGGAGGATTACAGTGCGACAGCTTGAGAGCATGATCCGTCTCTCTGAAGCTATGGCTCGGATGCACTGCTGTGATGAGGTATCAAAGTCACTTTGACCTGATGAGAATGAAGAGAAATTGGTTTATTGGTTTGTTGGTTTGTAGGCATGTTTTATATCTTTGATATGGAACATTCTATACTTAGTCATAGATGGTTTGTATGAAACTGTTGAATGCTCACAGGATATATGACATATTTCCTTCAAGTGGGTTTTTGTCAAGCATTTTTGAGTATATTAGCTGTATCAGATGTAATAAGATAATCATTACAGTAAGTGTCTGTAGAGTTTAGTTACCATTTATTCAGTTAAAAAAACATAATCAGACCCTATAGTGTGCTAGGCCTCTAGCCTGAATACAAATTGATAACTATGATAATGTAACTTCAGAACTCAAACTTTTCATTGAGTTTGTTACAATACAATGTATTTGGGTTATTGTTTTTATGTGTGATGAGGATTGGATCCAGGACCTGTACATGTTAAGCACACAGTGAACCTGAGCTGTACCTGCAGCCTGGAGGTGGATTGGTTGGTTGGATTTTTGCTGTTTGTCTGAGATATGGTCTTGCTATGCAGCCCAGGCTGGCCTAGAACTGAACATCTTGTACTCAGTCTCCTGATTGATAGGAGATGGACAACAGCATTCTGTTTAGCTCTATGATTTTTATTTTATTTTTAATATAATTTTATTATTAAGGTGTCATACAGAGGGGTTACCATTTCATAAATGATGTAATGATTACATAACTTTTTTGGGACAGTGTTACCTCTTCCTTTGCTTTCTTCCAGTTTCCCGTCTCATCCCTCCCACAAGTTAGTTACATAGTTCATTTTTCACATAGCATACACTCAATAGCATGATTGCATTTGTTCCCCTTCTTCCCTTTCTGCACACCCCTTTGCGTTTCCCCGTTCTCTTCCTTCCCCCCCCCAAAAAAGCAAAAACAGATACCAACAACAACAAAGTAAATTGCCATTTCCTGGAAATCATATCAGTAAATAGTATTTTAAATGCTCAGAGAAGTTACTCCTTCGGGTTCTTCCCCAGGGATATCGTTCAAGCTGTGTATGAATGCATAGAGTCCTGTATAGGTTATGTTCAGATTTTTATATCTAGCTTCCACATATGGGAGAAAACCTGTGCTGTTTGTCTCTCTGAGCTTGGCTTACCTTATTTAGTATGATTTCTTCTAGGACCATCCATTTTCCTTCAAATGACATAATCTTATTCTTTGTAATAGGTCATTAAAATTCTGTTTTGTATATGTACCACATTTTATTGATCCACTCATCTGTTTTAGGGCAGCTGGGCATTTCAGTAACTTGGCTATTGTGAATAGTGCAGCATGAAAAAGTTGCATGGTTTTTGAATAGTTCTTTGAACTAAGACTCTTACAGGCATATGTCAGTGAGAATTAAGGGGAAAGAGGATTATAGAAGTCCCTCATCTGCTTCAGTAAAAGTAGCTTTTATATATTTAAGTCAAAAGTAAGATTTTTTTTTGTTCTTGTGTGTGTGCAAGTGCATACATGTGCATGTGTGTGTTAGAACTTGAGACCTAGTGATCTTGCTTGGCTTTTTCTGCTTATAGTTGTGGTGCTCTACCACACCATGTCTTCTCATACCAAGCACATTAGGTTTTCTCTTTATGGGTAAAAGTTCAGCCTACAGTTCAAGCAAGTAGGCTCTGAGAGATCTCTCAGCATATATACACTTAAAACAAGAAGGTGGGTCAGCGATAGAGTGCTTGCCTCGCATGCATGAGGCCCTGGGTTTGATTCCTCAGCACCACATAAACAGAAAAGGCTGAAAGTGGTATGGTGGCTCAAGTGGTAGAGCACTAGCCTTGAGCTGAAGAGCTCGGGGGACAGTGCCCAGGTCTGGAGTTCAAGTCCCACAACTGACAAATAATTTTTTTTTTTTTTAAAAGGACTCTTTGGACTGGGAAGGTGGCTCAGTGGTAGAGTGCTTGCCTTGCATGCATAAGGCCCTAGCTAGGTTTGATTCCTCAGCACCACATAAGCAGAAAAAGCTGAAAGTGGCGCTATGGCTCAAGTGGTAGAGTGCTAGCCTTGAGCTGAAGAGCTGAGGGACAATGCCCAGGCCCAGAGTTCAGGCCCATGACTGACCAAAAAAAAAAAAAAAAAAAAGGACTCTCTAAGTTCTATTTCCATATCACTATTCACATCTAACTGCTACCTATCATTGACTCCTCAAGGACTTGAAACACTGAAATCTGCTTAAGTTGCCGTCTGTCTTTGGCGAGTACCTGCTGGCATATGGTACAGGACTGGATCAAAAATCTTGAGCTTGCTTTCTGTTGTTGGGGACAACTGAGATCTCAGATCATAATGATCCAAAGAATCATCTGTACAGTTGCTGTAGAAAGTCTCTCTCTTTCTCTCTCTTTCTCTTCTGAGGCTTGAATTCTGTGCCTGGGTACTGGGGAGCTCTTCAGCTCAAGGCTAGCGCTCTACCACTTGAGCTACAGTACCACTTCCAGTTTTCTGGGTGGTTTATTGGAGATAAGTCTCAACGGCCTTTCCTGACCAAGCTAGCTGATCCTTAGATCTCAGCCTCCTGAGTAGTTGAGTAGCCAGTGTCATGAGCCACTTGCTCCCAGCTCCTGAACTTTTTTGGAGGGAGAGGTCTGGTTGTGGGGCCTAAACTCTGGGCCTGAGCGCTGTCCCTCAGCTCTTAAGCTCAAGGCTAATGCTCTACCACTTGAGCCACAGCGCCACTTCCGGCTTTTTTCTTTTTGCTTATGTGGTGCTGAGGAATTGAACCTCATCCATGCAAGGCAAGCCCTCTACCACTGAGCCACCTTCCCAGCCCTTTCTGAACTTTTTTGTATGAGGTTATTGCTTTACCCCTAGAGTCACACTACCACTTCCAGCTTTTTGGTGTTTAATTGGAGATAAGAGTTTCCTGATAAGGCTGGCTTAAAACTGTAATCCTCAGATCTCAGCCTCCTGAGTAGTGAGGATTACAGGTTTGAGCCACTGACTCCTGGGTAAGCTTGGTATTTTTATTAGTATAACACTAAGTTTATTATATCTAGACATGATATGACATGCCTATTATCCCAGCACTTAAAGGAAGAGGCAGGAGGACCCTTCAAGGTCACCATCTTAGAAAACCAAGTTAGTGGTGGAATACTTGCTTAATACATATAAAGTCCTGGGCTCTAGCTCTAGAATTAAAAAAAAATTATATACATTCATAGTTTTGCTTGCAGAGAATTTCTTCATTCTTGCCAACACATGATATTGTCAGTCATGTTATCCATTCTGGTAAATTTGTTGTATGTGATTTTATTGGCCTATCAACAGTGACTGAATTGCCTTATTACTGGTTCAGGTCCAACCTAAGCATGTGAAGGAAGCCTTTAGGTTACTGAATAAATCAATCATTCGGGTTGAAACACCTGACGTCAATCTAGATCAAGAGGAAGAGACCCAAATGGAGGTAGATGAGGGTCCAGGAGGCATCAATGGTAAGATGTTTATTTCTGATTGTTCTGGAGTTAGGGACCGCAGTTTTTTGCAATGTCTTGTGGTTCAAATGAACTTATTAATAGTTATAAGTGACTATAGTGAAAGAAAATAATGGATATTGAGAAAGTATAATTTTAAAAAGTGAAACTAATTAAAGTATAGTTAGTTTATATAAAATATATGTGCTTGAAAGATAAGTATACCAAAATGGGGTAGTAGACTTAAGTCCTTTGACCAACACACTTTTTTGTAGTATTTCATTCTTGAATTATAAACATTTTCAAATATACTAGAATTTTTTATTTAGTACATCATACTTACTGCAAATGGATTTAGTATTATGAAATCCCAACTTTCATTCCTCCCAATGTAGTTGTTTTTGCTAAGAGTTGATAAATTTGCTTCTAATTTATTTGTAAAAATGTTATGTTTTACCTTTCTGAAATTATTAAATATAAGCAGTACATTTAGAAACACTTAGTAAGTGGATACTAAAGCACAGAAACAAATGGTTAACTTTTCACACAGGTCATGCTGACAGCCCTGCCCCCGTGAATGGAATTAATGGCTACAGCGAAGATGTACATCAAGAGTCTGTTCCCAAACCCTCCTTAAGGCTGGGCTTCTCTGAGTATTGCCGAATCTCTAACCTTATTGTGCTACACCTCAGAAAAATGGAAGAAGGTGATGCTATACTTAATATTTATTGCTCATATATGTTGTATTAAGCGTGTTTGCATAGGCCACTTCTGATTGCTAAGTAGTGCATTATGTCAGAAGACATAATGAATTGTTATATAGGCTTATTTTATCAAGTAAATTTTTGTGGGATATGGGTGTAGCCTGACAGCCTAAAGATTTCTCCACCAATTTAGTTGTCAGATAAAGGTTAAGAGGTCATTTTGGGGGGCTGGGAAGGTGGCTCAGTGGTAGAGCACTTGCCTTGCATGTATCAGACCCTGGGTTCGATTCCTCAGCACCACATAAGCAAAAAGAAAAAAGCCAGAAGTGGCGCTGTGGCTCAAGTGGTAGAGCGCTAGCCTTGAGCTGAAGAGCTGAGGGACAGCGCCCAGGCCCAGAGTTCAGGTCCCACGACTGGACCCCGCCCCAAAAAAAGAAGTTTTGCTTTCTGTTGCTTCCTAACTTATGCCTTCAGTTGTTGCCAAACATTCTCTATAGGTGATAAGATATATGATGAAGTCCTTTCATACTTTGTGAAGTCTTACTAGCTTCAAGAACTTGTTTTTTACAATCATACTTTATTGGTGCTTGGTTCCTCCCCACCTCCCCTTCTGGATAAAGTGTATTTTTAAGTAATGTAACAGGTTATTTCAGGCCTGTGCTGGAACATTGCAAACATTATATGAGCAGATGTGCTGTCTGACAGGTTGATGGTTATCTAATCTGTATATTATCTTCCTATGTATGCAAACTCCAAGGATGAGCAATACAGTTTACTGGAAAGTAATCTTTTTAAAATACTTTTTTTGTTGCAGAAGAAGATGAGTCAGCATTGAAGAGGAGTGAGCTTGTTAACTGGTACTTGAAGGAAATGGAATCAGAAATAGACTCTGAAGAAGAACTTATAAATAAAAAGAGAATCATAGAGAAAGTCATTCATCGACTCACACACTATGTATGTACATACTGCACTTGTTTTCTAGTGTTAATGAGGGAAAGAGTTTGTGTCTTACAGATTTTTTGGGGTATAGTCAGGACTGAGTGTTAAGAATTATTTCCTGGGCTGGGAAGGTGGCTCAGTGGTAGAGCGTTTGCCTTGCATGCATGAGGCCCTGGGTTCGATTCCTCAGCACCATATAAGCAAAAAGAAAAAAGCTGGAAGTGGCGCTGTGGCTCAAGTTGTGGAGCACTAGCCTTGAGCTGAACAGCTGAGGAACAGTGCCCAGGCCCAGAGTTCAGGCCCCATGACCGGACCCCAAAAAAAAAAAAAAAAAGAGGAATTATTTCCTTTATAATGTAAGTAGAATTTAGGTGAAATCTGGGAAGGTGACTTTAGAATCTTTGCATGTAGGGCTTTTTTGTTGTTGTTGTTGTTGTTGGTTGTACGTCTTGAACTCTGGACCTGGGCACTGTCCCTGATCTCTTCAGCTCAAGGCTAGTGTTCTACCACTTAAGCCACAGTGCCACTTCCAGTTTCCTAGTGGTTAATTGGAGATAGAGTCTCATGGAGCCTGGTACAGGTAGCTCATGCCTGTAATCCTAGCTACTCAGGAGGCTGAGATCTGAGGATTATGGTTCAAAGCCAGCCTGGGCAGGAAGGTCTGTGAGACTCTTATCTCCAATAAACCACTAGAAAACCAGAGGTGATACTGTGGCTCAAGAGGTAAAGTGCTTGCCTTGAGCTGAAGAGCTGAGGGACAGAGTTCAAGCCCCATGACCACAAAAGAGTCTCACAGACTGTCTGCCCAGGCTGGCTTTGAATTGTGATCCTCAGATCTCAGCCTCGACTAGCTAGGATGACAGGTGTGAGCCACCAGTGCCCAGCTATAGGACTTTTTTTAAAATTGGCAGTCCTAGAGATCAAGTTCATATTAATCAAGCACTTTCCCGTTGTGCTGTATCCTATCTCTGTTCAGACTTTTTTTTTCCTTGTGTTTATTATTATTATAAAGGTGTTTACAGTTACAGTACTAAAGAGTACATTTCTTTTTAGACAGTGTCATCCCTGATTGGATACTTTTAACCATTTGCTTTTCATCCTGATTAGCCAGATGCATATAGTGAACCCCTGGGCATGAATCCTCTCAATTTCACTTCCTTTCTATGTTTCATCTTCCTCATATTCTTAGTTTCCCTTTACTCAGCCTTTATTGTTCTGCTACACACCAAACATGGAGGACTTTGCACTTGCCATTTATCTCGCCTCATATATCTTCCTCCATTCTGGTATAAGTTTAAATGTTATCTCTAGAAGTCTTGCTTGCCTGGCATGTTAACAGATAGCAGCCTGCAGCTTTTGCTATTCTGCTTTATGCTTCTTCATAGTGTTTATTTTGGGGGGGAGGGGTGGGGTCCGGCCGTGGGGCCTGAACTCTGGGCCTGGGTGCTGTTCCTCAGCTCTTCAGCTCAAGGCTAGTGCTCTACCACTTGAGCCACAGCACCACTTCCGGCTTTTTTCTTTTTGCTTATGTAGTACTGAGGAATTGAACCCAGGGCCTCATGCATGGAAGGCAAGCGCTTTACCACTGAGCCACCTTCCCAGCTCTCGTAGTGTTTCTTTTTGCTTGGCAGTATATTCTTAGATTCTGAGTTTGTCTTCCAGAATAGAAGCTCCATTTGGGGAGAGCAGGGACTTTATTAACTGTTATTCCCAGTGCCTGCAGTGATAAAGGCCACATAGAGGGATCTGGTATTTGTTGAGTGATTGGATTTTCTTGTTCTCAATTGTCAATTCCCTTCACAGGGCTCACAATGTGTAAATATTCCACATTACATGTCAGGGTTGTATCATCTGATAAACTTTACCTATGGGATTAGATAAGTATATAATTATAGGTGTTGAGGGTATGTGAAAATCATAACTCAGACTGGAATTTAATAATGTATGAGGCAGGCTGGGCAGGTGGCTCAGTGGTAGAGTGCTTGCCTTGCATGCATGAGGCCCTGGGTTTGATTCCTCAGCAACACAGCAACAAAAAAAGCTGGAAGTGGTGCTGTTGCTAAAGTGGTAGAGCATTATTAGCCTTCAGCTGAAGAGCTGAGGAACAATGCCCAGGCCCCACCACCAAAAAAGTATATATAATAATGATAATAATGTATGAGACAGGCTAAACTGAGCTTGTGTACACAGCTGTTGGTCCTCTTCCCCCCAGCATTGAGGTAAACTCAGATGTTCACACATGCCTTACCTTTTTTTTTTTTTTTGTCGGTTGTGGGGCTTGAACTCTGGGCCTGGGCGCTGTCCTTCAGCTCTTCAGTTCAAGGCGAGCGCTCTACCACTTGAGCTACAGTGCCACTTCTGGTTTTCTGGTGGTTTATTGGAGATAGTCTCACGGTCTTTCCTGCCCGGGCTGGCTTTGAACCGCGATCCTCAGATCTCAGCCTCCTGAGTAGCTAGGATTACAGGCGTGAGCCACCAGGGCCCGGCTATGCCTTACCATTTGAGTTACAACTCTAGCATCTCAATCTCCTGCACACACACACATGCTAGTCCTCTGGATTGAGACTGTCCTAAACATTTTTGCTCAAGGGTAATGCACCACTTGAACCACAGCTCCACTTCAAGCTCTTTGCTTGTTAACTGGAGATAAGAGTCTCAGGGACTTTCCAGCCAGCCAGCTTGGATCCTCAGATCTCTCTGTAGGATTACAGGAGCCACTGGCTCCCAGGTTAGTCTCTCTGGCTTTTAGTTTCTTTTTTTTTTTTTTTTGGCCAATCATGGGGCCTGAACTCTGGGTGGGCGCTGTCTTTGAGCTCTTCAGCTCAAGGCAAGCACTCTACTACTTGAGCCCCAGTTCCACTTCCCCTTTCCTTTTCTTTTTCTTCCTGAGGCAGTTTCACTCCATACTGGCCTCAAAATTGCAATGTAGCTCAGTCCAGCTAGACTTTGTATTCTAGATCCTTCTGCTTTGGGTTCCTTATAATCCCAACACTCAGGCGACTGAGACAAGAGAATCCAGAGTTCCAGGCCAGGCTGAACTAAATTAGAAAAAGATTTTTTGGTATATGAAAATGTCCAGCCATGTATGCATTATCCAGCCATGTAATTGTAACCCCTCTGTACAGTATGTTCACAAATAAAATTAAAAAAAAAAAAAAAAAAAAGAAAATGTCCAGCCAGGCGCTAGTGGCTCATGCCTGTAATCCTAGCTACTCAGGAGGATGAGGTCTGAGGATTACAGTTCAAAGCCAGACCGGGCAGAAAAATCCATGAGATTCTTTTTTTTTTTTTTTTTTTTTTGCTGGTCATGGGGCCTGAACCCTAGGCCTGGCCGCTGTCCCTCAGCTCTTCAGCTCAAGGCTAGCGCTCTACTACTTGAGCCACAGCACCACTTCCGGCTTTTTCTGCTTATGTGGTGCTGAGGAATCGAACCCAGGGCCTCATGCATGCGAGGCAAGCACTCTACCACTGAGCCACCTTCCCAGCCCCTCTTTTTTTTTTTTTTTTTGTCCATTGTGGGACCTGAACTCTGAGCCTGGGCACTGTCCCTCAGCTTTTCTGCTATAGACTAGAGCTCTACCACTTGAGCCTAAGCCCCACTTCCCTCTTTTTCTGCTTATGTGGTGTTGAGAAATCTAACCGAAGGCCTCATACATGCAAGGCAAGCACTCTACCACTGAGCCACCTTCCCAGCCCCTCCTTGAGATTCTTATCTCTAATTAACTACCAGAAAACCAGAAGTGGTGCTGTTGCTCAAGTGGTAGAGAGCTTGCCTTGAGCTGAAGAGCTCAAAGACAGCACCTTGAGCTGAAGAGCTGAGGGAAGGGATAGCACCCAAAGCCAGAGCAGAGTTTAAGCCCCACAGCTGACTAAGAAAAAAAAAAAGGAGGGCTGGGAAGGTGGCTCAGTGGTAGATTGCTTGCCTTACATGCCTGAGGCCCTGGGTTCGATTCCTCAGCACCACATAAGCAAAAAGAAAAAAGCTGGAAGTGGCGCTGAATAAACAGATAATAGAGAAATACACTTGGCATCATCTTAAAATTTGAACACTTCCTTTTTTGAAATTATTAGTGAACATTTGACATACTGTCACATTAAGTATTAAAATTCCAGTATTGGTGTACATATTTCAAAGGAGGTTCATGGTGTAAAAAGGGCATGAAACACTGATAATAATTTTAAGACATAGTCTTTAGGTTTTCAGTGGGGAAATAAAATAGTGCATAGAAGGATCAGTGTTTGGTGTATCTGGACATTTTTGTAATATTGTTGGAGAGTAAGGACAAATGCTTGTGTTCCACAGGATCATGTTCTAATTGAACTCACACAAGCTGGATTGAAAGGTTCTACAGAAGGAAGTGAGAGCTATGAAGAAGATCCCTATTTGGTAGTTAACCCTAACTACTTGCTTGAAGACTGAAATACTAAAAGTAACTGACAAGAGCCAACGAGCTTTGGCACAGCTCTTTCTGACCTGGAACCTGTATGGAGTTCTGCTAAGAAGTAAACTGATGCTTTGGAATTTGTCCCAAGAATAACAGTGGAGTCCTATGTATCACATTCCTATAATATGCTTTTATACCAGCACCAGCTTTAGTGTGTTTCTTGTCCCAATAAAGTTGAAACTCAGTAATATGTGGTTTCTGTAAGACCTTTGCTTTGTTTGAAAAAGCCTGTCACTTCTATGGTATTCAGTATCTTACCAATCAAGAAGTTAAACTTTCTTCAGTTGCTAACTACTGCTTTTATTCATTAAATAAAATAATTTGACCTGAAGTTGTATATTGGATTTATTTCTGCACTCTTATTATTCATGTACTTGTGAATGTGAATCCCTTTTTACTTAATCTGTAGTAAAGGGTAGAGATACGATATAGATTTAGAATTTTATTTCTGTACAGAAGGGTTTTTAATAGAAAACCTAGAACTAGAGAGAAGCTTGGAAATTCCAAGATTTATTTTAGTATCTTATTACAGTTTCTAAAAATACAAGGTTTACTGGACACCAGTTGATTATGCCTGTAATCCTAGCTACTCAGGAGGTTGAAATCTGAGGATCGAGGTTGAAAGCCAGCCCAAGCAGGATAGTCCCTGAGACTTATCAAGCAAGAAGCAGAGATGTTGCTCAAGTGGTAGAGTGCTAGCCTTGAGTAGAAAAGCTCAAAGGCCCAGGCTCTGAGTTCAAACCCCAGTACTAGCACATACACACAAAACATATAGTTTATTGTACTTTTATTTATTTATTTTGTCGTGTGAGGCTTGAACTCTGGGCCTGGGCACTGTGCCTCAGCTCTTCAGCTCAAGGCTATTGTACTACTACTTGAGCCACAGTGCCACTTGCAGTTTTCTGAGTGGTTTAATGGAGCTAAGAGTCTCATGGACTTTCCTGCCCAGCCTGGCTTTGAACCGTGGTCCTCAGATCTCAGCCTCTTAGTAGCTAGGATTACAGGCATGAGCCAGCTCCTGTTACTTTTCTATGGGTCATTCTTTCCTTCAACCTTTTCTCCCTCCCTCCCTCCCTCATTCCTTTTGTTCCTAGGATTTTGCTAATGTTAGCCATGTTGACCTCAAACTCCAAACCTGCCTCAGCCTGGGGTATGTATCACTACACCTAGCCCTAGGATTATTTCCACATACAGCCATATATATAAGCTGTCTTCAAATTTTGTGGCTTTGTTCCAAGGAGTTACATCCTTGCTTTATCTGTTAAAAAGAGCTAAGTCAGCTGGGTGCTAATGGCTTACATCTATAATCCTAGCTACTTAGGGGACTAAGATATTACCTCCAATAAACTACCAAAGCTAGAAGTGGAGCCATGACTCAAATAGTAGAGTAATAGCCTTGGGCAAAAAATACCTGAGGGAAAGCACCTGGGCTCTTGTTCAAGCCTCAGTAGTGGCACAAAAAGGTGAGTAAAATGCTCACTCAAGAGCCATTAATGGTGGGAAAGAAACAACTGCAGGACTATGGCATAATCCCATGTAAACTTGTTGCATATTTTTGTGTTAACTCTTATTTTTGCATTTGTCTAGTGTTTATCTTGTAGCCTTATATAACATGTTAACATCTATTTAATCTACAATAGGGATGGTGAGGAAATAGGCACAAAATAAGCTACTTTTGCCACATGAGATCTAAATCTAGACAAGAACCATGAAGCTGAGGGAAAATGCACATTGGTAAAAATTTCTGTCCTAGCTTGAAGGGGAGGGAAGTAGACAAAAGGAGAATTGGAAGGATTTTTTTTTTTTTTAATGAATGAGTGAATTTTTAGAGGAGTGGAAGAAAAATGTTGAGGAGTGATCTACTTTTCTGTAACCCATCCAAGAAAAATGTCTTCAGACATTCTGTTTCTTCTTAAATTAGATGGAAAAGTTGTTTGTATTGTATGTTAAGGTCTAAAATTTCAAATATTGCAGGGGTGAGCCATGTGATATTATTATCATAGATAACTAAGTTAAACATTGTATTGGTAATCACTTAGTAACTTATCTGAGCTGTAGTTATAAAAGGATTCCTCCTATGTACCTCCTAACAGCTCTCTGAAAATGGAGCTGTCTGGGAAAATGGTCTTCATTGTCCTCCTAAGTTTTTCATGTCAGGGGGCAGAGTGGGAAGCTCTTGATAGAAATTTCATTTCAGCTGCTGGTCCTCTAACCAATGCCTTCCTGTACAACCTGAGCCACCCTCTGGGAAACCAGGGTTCTCATTTGGTAGCTGGCAGCAGTGACATTTATGTTTGTCAACAGCCTTTGCCCTCTTTCCTGCCAGAGTTGTTTAGCAGTCTTCATGCCAATAAGATCACGCATTATAAATTATTCCTCTCATGGGCACAACTCCTCCCATCAGGAAGCTCCAAAAATCCAGACAAGGAAACAGTGCAGTGCTACCGGCAACTCCTCGAGGCCCTCACAGCTGCACAGCTTCAGCCTATGGTCGTCCTGCATCACCAGACCCTACCTACCAACTTTGTCAAGGGAGCTGTGTTTGCTGACCTCTTTGTTGACTATGTCTCATTTGCTTTCCACTCCTTTGGGGACCTCGTTGGGATCTGGTTCACCTTTGGTGACTTGAAGGAAGTGATCATGGCTCTTCCCCACCAGGAATCAAGAGCTTCCCGTCTCCAGTACATCACTGATGCTCACAGAAAAGCTTATGACATTTACCATGAAAAATACGCATCTCAGGGTAAGTATGTGTTGGCCCTGATGGCTGGCCCATGGCAGCCTCCATCTATACCTTGCCCGATCCTCAAAAGCAGCTCTTGGCATTTCTTCTGCTCACTTTCAGTAGGACCATCTCTCCCCACCCTGGGGCCTAGACATTAGTGGCAAGTCAGTATTATTATTTCCTAAGGGAGGCAGGAAGGGATGGTTTATATTGCACAATGCCCAAACATTTCCTTTGAGGAATATCTTACATACCCATTTCCAAGACTTGGTTCTGTTTAGTCACTATTACCTCTCTTGTCTTGCTCTTCTTTTTCCCTTCCTGTCTCTTCCCAGAAAGCACTATCTGAGAATTTCTTCAGACTACTTATGAAACCGCCTTATGAAAACCAATTGAGGGATGGGAATGTAGCTTAGTGGTAGAGTGCTTGCCTAGCATGCATGAAGCCCTGGGTTCAGTTTCTCAGTACACATAAACAGAAAAAAGCTGGAAGTGGTGCTGTCGTTCAGGTGGTAGTGTGCTAGCCTTGAGCAAAAAGCAGCTCAGGGACAGTGCCCACACCCTGAGCTCAAGCACCAGGACAGGTGGGGAGAAAAACAAAACGTCAATTTCTACATTCTGGTTGGAGCTTACGTTCATTCTATCAGGGAGGCAGACAAGTACAAAATAATATAGCCGGGTGCCAGTGGCTCAAGCGTGTAATCCTAGCTACTCAGGAGGCTGAGATCTGAGGATTGTGGTTCAAAGTCAGCCTGGGCAGGAAAGGCCATGAGACCCATCTCCAATAAATCGCTCAGAAAACCAGAAGTGGCGCTGTGGTTCGAGTGGTAGAGCGCTAGCCTTGAGCTGAAGAACTGAGGGGCAGCACCCAGGCCCAGAGTTTAAGCCCCACGACCGACAAAAACAAAAAACAATGTACTGACAGGTAATGGAAAGACCATTTATGTGTGTGTTAATCCCAGATCTGTACATGCTGGGAAAGTGTTCTGCACTATACCTGCAATCTCATAAATTTATTGTAATTTTTACATTACAAATTTTGTTGCTGTAAAAGTTTTCATATGTAAACTCTTACCCATCTTCGGGCAAATTTTTAAACATTTTTAAAATTATTATATCTAAGTAGTTTTACAAAGAAGTTCCCATTCTACAAAAATATATGAATTCAAGGTGTCTGAGAACATTGTCACCCATCGCTCCTAACCCATCCCTTCTCTCACTTTTCTTTTTTTTTTTAGTTTATTTTTTTATTGTGAAAATACTGTACAGAGGGGTTACAATTACATGGGCAAGATAATGAGTACATTTCTTATCAAGCATTGTAGCCTCCTCCTTTGTTTCCCCTTAGGAAGTGGCTCAGAGCGCTCACCTTGAGCTGAAGAGCGCAGGGACACCGCCCAAGCTCAGAGTTCAAGCCCAATGACCAACCAAAAAAAAACAAACAATATGACCTTAAATTGAGATTAGGTGATTACATAAATTTCACATATTTCACAGTATTGTAGAATAGTGATACTTAAAGTCACAAACACATTTTAACCTTTACAAGGCAAATTGTCATTATCATGGTCTATAAAGTTTGTGAATTCTCTGAGCCTTGACAACTATTTCTTCCACATCAGGTGACATTAACATTAGTGTAAGCTGTTCCCTCTTACCTTCTCATCCTCTCCCTCCCATTGCTGCCTTTGAGTTGCTTAGTTCCTTTGCATCAATATCTAGTGCAGCTGATGGGCCCCTCTGTTGTATGTTTTCCCATTTCCCTCTGATTCTGTGTCTTCCTCCTCCTAGCTTCCCTCAGATGTGCACATATATATACACACACACATATATATATATATACACACACACATATATATATATACATACATACACCATATATGTAGCCAAGAACATGATTTGCTATTGTTCCATCCATTCCCTGCAAATGCCATTATTTTGTTCTTTCTAATGGCTGCATAATATTCCATTGTATATAGGTACCACAATTTTTGGATCCACTCATCAGTAGTGGGGCATCTGGTTTGTTTCCATATTTTGGCTGTTGTGAACAGTGCTGCAGTGAACATGGAGGTGCATGTGTCCTTGTATACTGGCGAGGAGTGGTATGGCTGGGTCACAGGGGAGGTCTATATTTAGCTTTCTGAGGTACCTCCAGACTGCTTTCCAAAGTGGTTGTATCAGTATACATTCCCACCAGCAAAGCAGTAGAGTTCCTCTTTCTGTGCATCCCCTCCAGCATTTGTATTAGCTGAATTTAGGATGTGGGCCATTCTGACTGGGGTAAGGTGGTATCTCAGTGTTGTTTTTATTTGCATTTCCTTTACAGCCAGGGATGTGAACATTTCCTCATGTGTTTCTTTGCCATTTTTATCTTCTTCTGAGAAGTCTCTCTTTAGCTCACTTGCCCATTTCATGATTGGTTTGTTAGATTTGTGAGGGATTAGTTTCTTGAGTTCCCTGTATATAATGAATATTAGACCCTTGTCTGATATATTGCTGGTAAATATTTTTTCCCAATTAGCTGGCTGTCTTTCTAGTTTGGTTCTATTTCTTTGTCTGTGCAGAAACTTTTTATTTTAAGGCAGTCCCATTTGTCCAGTCTCTTTCCAATGTGTTGTGACCCTGGAACTCTGTGTTCAGGAAGTTCCTCCCTATACCTAATAAGTTCAAGTGTTTCTCCTACTCTGTCCTGCAGTAGTTTTAGAGTATCAGGTTTGTTGTTAAGGTTTTTTTTTTTTTTTGGTTGGTCGTGGGACTTGAACTCTGGGCCTGGGCAATATCCCTCAGCTCTCCAGCTCAAGGCTATCACTCTACTACTTAAACCACAGTACCACTTCCGGTTTTCTGAGTGGTTTATTGGAGATAAGAGTCTCCCGGTTCGGGCTGGGAAGGTGGCTCAGTGGTAGAGCGCTTGTCTTGCATGCATAAGGCCCTGGGTTCGATTCCTCAGTACCACATAAGAAAAAAGAAAAAAGCCGGAAGTGGCGCTGTGGCTCAAGTGGTAGAGCGCTAGCCTTGAACTGAAGAGCTGAGGGACAGCGCCCAGGCCCAGAGTTCAGGCCCCACGACCGGACCACCCCCCCCCCCAAAAAAAAAAAGAGTCTCTCGGCGGTCTTTCCTGCCTGGGCTGGCTTTGAACCGTGCTCCTCAGATCTCAGCCTCCTGAGTAGCGCCCAGCTTATTGTTAAGGTCTGTAATCCATTTTGAGTTGATGTGGGTGTATGGTGACAAGCTAGGGTCCACTTTTAGTTTTCTGCATGTGGCCGCCCAGTTTTCCCAGCACCAGTAGTTGAAGAGGCTATGATTCTTCCACTGTATGTCTTTGTCTCCTTTATCAAAAATCAACTGACTGTATGTATGCGGTTTTATTTCTGGGTCCTCTCATTTGTTCCATTGGTCTTCAGGTCTCTTCTTGTGCCAGTCTTCAGGTCTCTTTTTTTGTCTTTGTTATTACAGCTCTATGGTAGAGCTTGAAATCTGGTATCATGATCCCTCCTACATTCTTTCTTTTGTCTAGAATTACTTTGGCTATTCTAGGCCTTTTGTTGTTCCATATGAATTTTTGGACTGTTTTCTCTATTTCAGTAAAGTACGTCATTGGGATTTTAATGTGAATTGCAATGAATGTGTATATCAATTTTGGCAGTATGCCCATTTTCACTATATTCTGCCTATCCAGGAACATGGGAATGGGAAGTCTTTCCATTTCCTGGTATCCTCTATGGTTCCTTTTTAGATTTAGGCTTTTATAGACTTCATGAAACAGATTCTTTCTTTACATCTTTGGTTAGGTTAATTCCTAGATACTTTATTTTTTGAGTTTTTTTTTAATAGTAGATTCTGTTGGCTAGAATACTATTGAGGAGCTTTGCATCTGTGTTTATCAAAGAGATTAGTCTGTAGTTTTTGTTGTTGTTGTTTTTGGGACTTTGCTGGTTTGGGGATGAGTGTGATATTGGCTTCATAGAGTGACTTTGAGATTGCTCCCTCTGTTTCTATTTCTTGGAAGAGTCTGAGGAGTATGCGTATTAGTTCCTCTTTAAAGGTCTTATAGAATTGCATAGTGAATCCATTTGGTCCTGGGCTTTTCTTTGTTGGAAGGCTTCTGATTGTTTCCTCTATCTCATTGTAGGTTATTGGCATTTTGTCTTCAGTATCTGATATTCTATTTTGCATTTCATTCACTCTATTACCTGTGGCTTCCATTGTGATTTGCATGGAGGAAATTGAATTTTGCATGGAGGAAATTGAGCCATTTATAATTTCTATGTTGTTTCTTAGAGTATTAATCTCATCTTTTAGTGAGGTGTGTACTGCATCTATTTTTGAGTGCATTTCTTATTTGCAGGATCCTTTTTGATAGTTCATTCCTTTGTTCTTTAAATTTCTGATCTATTTCTCACTTTAATTCTTGAGTCATTGCCTCTATCATCTCTTGGATATAGCATTTGTCTTTGCTTCCACTGACATTCTCCCCTGTGTGGTTGCTGGCCTTTGAGTCTGGTTTACCATCTTGGCCATTGATAAATCTTGTAATTTTTTTTTTTTTTTTTTGGTCATGGGGCTTGAACTCTGGGCCTGGGCGCTGTCCCTCAGCTCTTCAGCTCAAGGCGAGCGCTCTACCACTTGAGCTACAGCACCACTTCCGGTTTTCTAGTGGTTTATTGGAGATAGGAGTCTCACGGTCTTTCCTGCCCGTGCTGGCTTTGAACTGCGATTCTCAGATCTCAGCCTCCTGAGTAGCTAGGATTACAGGCATGAGCCACCAGCGCCCGGCTAAATCTTGTAATTTTTGGCTGTGATTTTCGAATGTGGATTCAGGGATTATTAGAGACAAATTCCAGACTCTGACTGTTTTGGTCAGTTGGTGGCTACCTTTGTTTGGTTCTGGATTTGTTCCTGGATCAATTGATGTAGCTTGTTCTCTGTGCTGGGCTGGTTGAGAGTACTTTCCCTGGTCCAAGTTCTGTTGTGGGAGGGGATGCTTTCCAGCTGCTGGTCTGACCCTCATAGGGCTTACTCTTGTTAGATTGTGGTGGGCAGATACACTCTACCCTCTTCTGGGGTGTGCACTCAGATCCTGACTAGTCAGGGACAAGTGGTTAAGATAGCTTGGGATGGGCTGGGAAGGTGGCTCAGTGGTAGAGCACTTGCCTTGCATGCCTGAGGCCCTGGGTTCGATTCCTCAGCACTACATAAGCAAAAAGAAAAAAGCTGGAAGTGGCACTGTGGCTCAAGTGGTAGAGCGCTAGCCTTGAACTGAAGAGCTGAGGGACAGCGCCCAGGCCCAGAGTTCAGGCCCCACGACTGGACCCAAAAAAAACCAAAAACCAAAAAAAAAAAGATAGCTTGGGTTCCTGCCTGGGACACAGGTAGGGTTCCTTCAACTGCCTACTGGATATCCCTGGTGGGCTGGGTGTGCCTGCTGGTTGCTGGTTGCACTTACATAGCTCCCAGCTTCCATACAACCTGTATCCCAGGTTGGGGGTGGGGGGGGAGAGGTCTCAAGTCAAATTCTAGGTGGTTACCACCAGTGCTGGTCTCCCGGGGCAGTGGGGGAGGGGGGGGATGAGATGGGGAGGAGCATCCCCTGTGGGATACTCACTTATTCTGGTACTGGTTGGGAGCTGTTCAGTGGTGCTGTGGCAGATCACTGTTGTTGTGCACTGTAGGTTGCTGGTAACCATCATGTTATGCGTTCTTTGAGTTGATTGTGGGCTATGCTGGGTGGTGGTGCAGGCTGGGTCTATGTTTCACAGTCTTTGCCAATGTTTATGCTGTCTGGGTCCGTGCCTCGGGTCTGGGATTCCTCGCCACAGCCACTCCCGCCCTGGGCCAGAGCAGAGAGGTGCTGCCTCAAGACTGGGGTCCCTCGCCACTGCCAGTGCCTCTTATGTGGGCCGGAGCAAATAGGCGCTGCACCTCAAGACTGGTGTCTCTTTCTGCTGCCGATGCCCCAGGCTGGGCTACTTCTGCTGGCTAGAGTAGAGAGGTGCTGCACTGCGAGTCTGAGATCTCTTGTCACCGCCTTGGATAAATTCCTTAACTTTCTCGAAATTAGTAAGTGCAAATAGCGGTGTTCTTTAAGAACTTATAGAATGCTGCTAATTTAGTACCAATAGTTATAAATTTACTCTTCTGACATTCTGCCAATTGTAAATAATCACTTATTATTTTGTTCCAGTACTGGGGCTCAAACTCAAGTCCTGGGTGTTGGTCAAATGCTATAGTGCATTAAGGAAAAAAATCTTTTTTTTTTTCTTTTTTTTTTTTAATATTATTTTATTTTATTTGAGAACATACTGTACAGAGGGGCTACAATTACATGGGCAGGATAATGCATACATTTCTTACCAAGCATTGCAGCCTCCTCCTTTGTTTACCCTTCACCTCCCTTCCCAGCCTCCCCCCTCCCCCCACCCAATTATACCCCCCTCCCCCCCCCCACCGACATTGTAAAGCTGGTTTTGACATGACATTTTGTACTTCTCATTGTTGCAACAGGTCCACCTGAGTAAGGAAAAAAATCTTAAGTGATAGTTCCCAGGCTTAGTTCAAGACCCAGTACTAGCACAAAAACAGCCATAATGAGATACTTCAGTTAAGAATAACTATCTTCTAAAGGACAAAGGGCTGGGATCAAGTTCAATGGTATGGCACTTGCCTAGGATGCCCAAGACCATGGGTTTAATCCAACAGATAAGACAAAAAAAAAAGTAAGGCTAGCACAGATATTAAAAAGAAAGAACCTTTATAAACTCGTAAAGAAAATATAAGGGGGGGGGGGAAATAAAGGGGGTGGCTCACGCCTGTAATCCTAGCTACTCAAAAAGGTGAGCTCTGAGGGTCCAGTTTCAAATCCAACCCAGGCAAGAAAGTCCATGAGACTCTTTAGTTAACCACCAGAAAAACCAGAGGTGGTCAGAGGTGGTGCTGTTGCTCAAAGTGGTAGAGCACTAGCCTTGAGTGAAAAGTATACAGACACTGAGTTCAAGCCCCACAACTGACCAAAATAATTGTGTGTGTGTGTGTGTGTGTGTGTGTGTGTGTGTGTGTGTGTGTTAATGGACAGTACTGTGTAAAACAATAGAGAAATTCCTCATAAAATTACTTCTGGACATATATCCAGAGGAAATGTCAGACATGTACCCATGTTTATTGCAGCACTGTTCACAATAGCTCAGAAATGAAGTATATGTACATATAAGCAAATACACACTGGCCATGAAAAAAGGATGAAATCCTGTCATTTGTGACAAAATAGATGAAACTTAGTGTCATGTTAAATAAACCAGGTACATAGTTGAGTATACAGTGGTTGTTATTAGAGACAGTTAAACATAAGGAAGGGAGAGGTGAGGAAAGGTTAATGGGCACAAGTTTGGTGCATTATTACATGGATTGACTAAAGATAATGGTATAGTAGTGTTTACTTTTTTTTTTCTTTCTTTCTTTCTTTTTTTTTTTGTCAGTCTTAGGGTGTGAACTCTGGGCCTGGATGCTGTCCCTTAGCTCTTCAGCTCAAGGCTAGCACCCTAACACTTGAGCCACAGCACCACTTGTGGCTTTTTTCTGCTATGTGGTGTTGAGGAATCAAACCCAGGGCCTCATACATGTGAGGCAAGCACTCTACCACTGAGCCACCTTCCCAGCCCTGTTTACTTCTTCTGAAAAGGAAAGATTTTGTATATTTTTTATCATAAATGTCTGAGGGATGTATACTAATTTAACATTACAGTGTATATATGTATCAAAACATCTAGCAGTGGCTCAAAAACATGTATAATTTTTTTCAGTTTTAAGAAATTTAAAGACTGAATAAAGGGAAGAAAGTATAGAGACTGATGGAGATATTTTTTCAAAGAGTAATAATCTGCTGTGATTTGAGCATCTTGTAATGAGGGCAGGGAACAAAGCCAGGAAATATGGAGGAACACCCTGAGCTGAAGAAGGAGAAAGAGCCCCTAAAGTAAGAGTAGTTCAGGAAACTCAAGAGTAGAGATTAAGGTTATTTGGAAAGGCTGGGGTAGGGGTGTGGGTAAACAAATACATACAGAAATATTTCTTGGCTGTAATTCTAAAGAAACTGTAAAATAACTTTGAAAGAATTTAAATCATCCCATATATGTATACATATAATATGTGATATATATGTAATATATATATAAATATATATATCATCCCATATATGTGTGGAAATGGTGGAATCAGAGTCCTTATTCATTGCTGTCAGGAATGTAAAAGTTCAGTTTCTATGAACAGTATGGTGGTTTCTTAAAATGTTTGGGTTAATCATATGAACCAGCAATTCCACTTCTGAGTATATACCCAAAAGAATTGGAAACAGATTCTTGAAGTAAGTTCATAGCATTATTAAAATATTCAATAGGTACAAGCAACTGAAATCTCCGTTTACAGATGAATGGATAAAGTATGTTAGCACATACAATGAAAACTCTAATATGGAAACATAGATGACTTTGAAGACATTTTATGGAGCTGGAGGAGCAGAAAATGAACTATTGGACAGAATTTCAGCATGAAAAAAGCCTGGAGATGGATGGTGGTGATGATTATACACAATTTAAATATACTTTGTGCTACTAATCTATATGCTTAAACATGTTTTAAATGGTAAATGTTTATTTTGCTATGTAATTTTGTGTGTGCATGCACATGTGCCCGCATGCCTGTCTGGAACTTGAACTCAGGGCCTGGACACTGATCTGAGCTGCTTTTGTACAAGGCTAACGTTTTACCACTTGAGCCATAACTCCACTTTTGGCTTTTTTTTGGTAGTTTATTGGAGATAAAAGAGTTTCACAGACTTTCCTGCCTGGACTGGCTTCAAACTGTGTTCCTCCAATCTCAGCCTTCTAAGTAGCTAGGATTATGTGAGCCACGAGTGCCTAGCTTGATATGGAATAGTTTACCACAACTTTTATCAAATCCAAAAAGCATTATTTTCTAATATAACATGGCATTGTATTATAGAACCTATTGATATGTTAGATGGCTGCTACTGAGAGTATACAAAAGAAAAGATGAGAGCTGGGTGCCAGTGGCTCATGCCTGTAATCCTAGCTACTCAGGAGGCTGAGATCTGAGGATCATGATTCAAAGCCAGCCTGGGCAAGGAAACTCCTTGAGACTCTTATCTCCAATAAACCACTAGAAAACCGGAAGTGACACTGTAGCTCAAGTGGTAGAGTGCTTGCATTGAGCTGAAGAGCTGAGAGATAGTGCCCAAGCCCAGAGTTCAAGTCCCATGGCAGAATTGGAAAGACAGGAGTAGTCTCCACACAACAGCTTCACATACATAGCACTGGGTCACACTCAGAAAAACCCAGCCTTACTCCACCCTGGCAAAAGTAACTTTTTTTTTTTTAACTGATCAATACTGTCTAGATAACTTTCATTGAAGCATTCAGGGCAAAGGGGGAGGGTGCCATTCTGTGTTTATGACTGCATCAGTTATTTGAGGCAAGAGAGCAAAACTATGTTTAGTGTATACAAGTGATTTAGCTTTCTCTAAGCCCCATATTGAGTAATCCCTCTTGGGAACATGAATTTAACTCTGTATAAGCAGTTATTTTCTATACAGGCTGAATTATTGTTAATTTTCAACTCAATTTTGAATCTTGAACTTGAACCAGCTATGTTTAACCATAACCAGCAAAAATTGGAAAATAATTAAGGTTCCTACTGGTGTATAGATAACACTAAATCGTGCATTTTGAACTGTTAAGCACAGGCAGAGACAGTACCTTCCCCCACATGCTGATGTAATAATTGGCTGGAGTGTGGAAATCTGTGAAAAGTAAAGTGGATTCCTTAAGTCAATCTTAATGTTATCTTATCAGACTAAGAACTGTCTCCAAGTGGTATTCCCTTCTCAGAAGTTTTCAAAGTTCTTTATGCTTATCAGAATAAGCCCTGAGGCTGGGCTTTAGTTAAGCTGTAGAGCACTTTAGCGCTAGCGTGCATACAACTCTGGATTTAATCTTCAGCCCTACCAAAAAACAAATGGTCACAATTAGTCAAGGTTGTTAGTGGCTGGGAATGTCTTCCTTTTACAAAGACTTTGAATGGAAGAGAGAAACCAATTGTAAAATGTTATAGTTCAAGCCTTAAACTTATTACTCAATTTTTGTTGAATGTTCCCCAATCATAGGTCTGGGCACATTCAGTGCTAGTTTGATACTTGGATGGATTAAAGGAGTACTTACAATTATGCTTCTCAAGGTACATACAATCTAGTATAGACTGAAGGTTTATGTACGCCAAAGATCTGCATAGCAACTGGCACAACTGAGTCCCACTCTGGGCACTTTTTCTCAGACGGTGGTATAGGAGAACCACATCAAAATCAGTGTTCCTGGGCTCACTGCAGTCTGCTAACTTCACATTTGAGGGTGGGCCCAAGAATTGAAAATTGACTTAAGCAATTTAAAATTTTGAACATTTAAATGTTTAACATTTAAACAATTAAATATTTAAAATTGGCATTTAAAACAATTTCAGCAGATGGTTGTGATGCACACAAAAGTTCTAGAACCTTGTTAAATGTTCTAATGTCAAAGCAAAACAGGCTATTAATGTATCTCCTTTGCTTTCCTTCGATGCACAGTAGTTTGTACGACTATTAAGGATGAGTGACAGCATTTTTTCTTTTTTGAGTCCGGTTGTGGGGCCTGAACTCTGGGCCTGAGTGCTGTCCCTCAGCTCTTCAGCTCAGGGCTAGCGCTCTACCACTTGAGCCACAGCGCCACTTCCGGCTTTTTCTTTTTGCTTATGTGGTGCTGAGGAATCGAACCCAGGGCCTCATACCTGCAAGGCAAGTGCTCTACCACTGAGCCACCTTCCTAGCCCCAATGTGACAGCATTTTTTGTGTATACCCTACCTTTATAGAGAAGTTTAGGGTCCTCTCCTTGCCACCTTTTATCTTGCTGGTGATAGGGCAAGGTACTTATTTTTATTCTAACAGACTTTCCCAAAGTGATTCGCATGTCCTGATTCATACAAAATGATCTCTACAAGGGATTTTTAAAAACAAACACCTTGTTTTCTGAATGTTTCAGCTAAACTAGGGGTGGTATATATCTGTAATCCTAGCACTGTGAAGGCTAAAGCAGTTGGAATAAGAATTCAACCCAGGCTACATAGTGAAACCTTGTCTAAAAGAAAGAGGAAGATGGGGCTGGGAAGGTGGCTCAGTGGTAGAGCGCTTGCCTTGCAAGCCTGAGGCCCTGGGTTCGATTCCTCAGCACCATATAAGCAAAAAGAAAAAAAGCTGGAAGTGGCGCTGTGGCTCAAGTGGTAGAGCGCTAGCCTTGAGCTGAAGAGCTGAGGGACAGTGCCCAGGCCCAGAGTTCAGGCCCCACAACCGGACCCCCCCAAAAAAAAAAAAAAAAAAGAAAGAGGAGGAAAAAATCAGCTAAAGTCATGTGAGTGCTTTCCTTTTTTAATTATTTATTTGTTTGTTTGTTTGTTGTTGTTGTTGTTGTTGTCAGTCATGGAGCCTGAACTCGCCTGGCGCTGTCCCTCAGCTCTTCAGCTCAAGGCTAGTACTCTACCACTTGAGCCACAGTGTCACTTCCAGCTTTTTCTGCTTATGTGGTGCTGAGGAATCAAACCCAGGGCCTCATGCATGCAAGGCAAAGGGTTTTCCTTTTTTAAGTTGGTAAACCTCTAATAAAAAGGACAATAGGGAATGAACACCTAAATGACTTCCTGTGGTCAAAGCCTTCTGACACTGCTCACAGCTCTTCTTTCCTCTTGTTGGTTTTAGGAGGAAAGCTTTCTGTGGTCCTACCAGCTGAAGACATGTCAGAGTTCCTGCTAACGCCATCCATATCTGCTCTTGTCAAGGTGATTGTTAACTAATTGCTGGTGCAAAACTTGTATAAATTTTTTTTCTGTGTGTTATATGTTCTCTAGATGCTTAATTTCCTTCCTTAAAACAAAATCTCAACTATTGTAACCCAGCTCTTGTTTGTCAAATTTCAAGCCTTCATTATGAAGCCAAATACAAAGCCAGGAGCTGGTGGCTCGCCGCTGTAATCCTAGCTACTCAGGAGGCTAAGATCTCAGGATTGCAGCTCAAAGCAAAGCAGGAAAGTCCCTGAAACTTTGTTGTTGTTGTTGTTGTTGGTCCTAGGGTTTGAACTCTAGACCTAGGTGTGTCCCTGAGCTTCTTTTGCTCAAGGCTAGCACTCTACCACTCTTGAGCCACAGTGCAACTTCTGGCATTTATAAGTAGTTTATGGAGATAAGAGTCTCACAGACTTCTTTGCCTAGGCTGGCTTTGAACCACAATCCTCAGATCTCAGCCTCTTGAGTAGTTTAGGATTATAGGCATGGGCCACTGGCTCCTGGCCATCAGACTCTTATCTCCAATTAACCACCAGAACACTGGAAGTGGCATTGAGGCTCATAGTGATAGAAGGCTGGTGGGCGCTGGTGGCTCATGCCTAGCTACTCAGGAGGTTGAGATCTGAGGATAGTGGTTCAAAGCCAGCCCAGGCAGGAAAGTCTGTGAGACTCTTATCTCCAATAAACCACTAGAAAACTGGAAGTGGTGCTGTGGCTCAAGTGGTAGAGTGCTCACCTTGAGCTGAAAAGTGAGGGACAGCGTTCAGGCCCAGAGTTCAAGCCCCACTACCAACAAAATAAGAGAAAAAAAAAGCCAAATAAAAGCTGGGTGCTGGGGGTTCATGCTGGTAACCCTACCTATACTCTAGAGGTTGAGATCTGAGGACAGAGGTTTGAAGCCAGACCAGGCAGGAAAGTCCTGAGCTTCTCCAATTAATCACCAAAAACAAAACAAACAAAAGCTAGAAGTAGGGGTGTTGCCCAGTAGTAGTGTTAGCCTTGAGCAAAAAAGCTCAGGGACAGCACCTGAGTTTATCCCAAACCCTGAGTTCAAGCCCTAGAAGGATACACACACACACACACACACACACACACACACGAACACTTGGTCGCTCATAGTTCAAGCCACACACACACACACAGCCAAACACTTGGTCACTCATACCTCTAATCTTCGATACTCAGAAGGCTGTGATCTGAGTCTATTTAAAGACAACCAGGGAGACAAATCCCTTAGATTCTGATTCTTTTTTTTTTTTTTTTGGCTGGTGGTAGGGCTTGAACTCAGGGCCTGGGCACTGTTCTGAGCTCTTGCTCAAGGCTAGTACTCTACCACTTGAGCGACAGTACCACTTTCTGTCCTCAGACTCTTAATCCTGCCTCTGCCTCCTGTGTGTACCATCTAACTTTATAATTTAAAACAAAACATCTGAGCAGTAAACGGCGTTGAGCTGTTGGCTACTGGACAGTGTGGAAAAGCATTAGGAAAGCCAGCTATTTCTGTAGTGACATTGCAGAGGTGTTGTGGCAATACCATGTACTTGCTGGTATCTACATTGTATCCAGATGATACAAGTCAAGGTCCAGGTTTCACATTTACTACCTCAGCAACTTAAAACCCAGATATGATAAGGTTCTACATAAACAAATCACAGGCTGAATGACAGCCAGAGTACCATTTAAACTAATTTTCAAAGGATGATAACTGCTATCAGTTATTAGTTCAGGAGGCCAAAGTTCTAATCAGGAATTGCTTGCTTAGCAATTTGAACTGATCTCTCTGCCCTCTCTTTGAACTTACCTCTCTGCCCAATCCATCAGTATAATGCTTCAAGGTAATTTTTTTTTTTTTGTCACTTCTGGGGCCTTATGCATGTTAGGTACCCATTCTGACCTTTTCATTTTTATTTTTGAGAGAGGGTCTCCCTTACTTCCCCCCAGGTGGCCTCAAACTTGTGATCCTCCTGCCTAAGCTTGTGAAATGCTTTAGAGTAATTTCAGTTTTGTTTTTGTTCTAGTGAAAGGATTGAGGCTTGAACTCGGCCCCTTTCACTCAATGCTGGCATTCTACCAGTTGAATCACACCTCCACTTCTGGCTTTTTGCTAGTTGATTAGAGAGAATTTCAGATTTATCTGCCCAGAATGGCTTTATGTTGAAATCCTCAGATCTCAGGTTCCTGAGTAGTTAGGTTCCGGGTAATTTTCTTTCTTCTTCTTTTTCTTTTTTGGGTCCGGTCGTAGGGCCTGAACTCTGGGCCTGGGCACTGTCCCTCAGCTCTTCAGCTCAAGGCTAGCACTCTACCACTTGAGTTACAGCGCCACTTCCGGTGAAAGACCCTAGTCCCCTAGGATACTTTCGTCAACGGGAGGGCGCCCCAGAAAACTCAGACTCCAGGCCGGGAGATGCAATAAGCAAGAGGAGTTTATTTGACGTTTGCGCAAACGGACTCTCTGTCCCGAGCAGACAGGGAGTCCTGAGCAGCGGTTACAAGCCCTTTTTAAAGGCAAAAACCACAAGATTAACGCATAACACAAAGCATCCCATGATTGGTCCATTTAAAGGTCACCATATGAGTATAAAAATCAAGCAGGGAGGGGGGACCAAGATGGCGACGGGGCAGTAGGGAAACGCCACAGCTCTCTCCAACCAAAAAGAGAGTTCGAGTTCCAACGCTTAATCTCCCCAAGAGACCGACAACAACAAAAAGACGAACACTCAGAGAAAAACCAGAGGCGGAGAATAACAAAAAAAGAAAGAGAGGAAAAGAATTTCAAAACAGAGAAAAGCGAAGACCCCTGCCCCAACCTTTACTGGCTGCGCGGCAGTGCGCCAAGCCGCCGGCCAGCCGGTCCGGCGGGGGCTGTGGGAGCCCCAGAGAAACAGCAGAGACACAGGGGGCCACTTTCAGAACATCAGGTACTGGTTTGCAGAACAGCAGATCGCCAGGAACAGAGAAACCTACCAGCCGGGAGTCTCCACGAGGATCCCACCCCCACCCCTCACTCTCCACCCGAGCAGAGAGGCTCCATCCCGCCAAAGCCGCTCGGCATCAGCAGAGTGACAAAAGGACCTGTCCGCAGACCACCCAGCCCGCCTGATCGCGATCGCAACGATCCAGCACTCTCCACCCGAGCAGAGAGGTTCCATCCCGCCAAAGCCACTCGGCGCAACAAAGGGTCCTGTCTGCAGACCACCCGCCCACCCGATCACGATCGCAACAACCCGGCGGGGTCACTTGGGCCCCAGAGGTACCGAGAAGAAGCTGCCTGAGCGTGGACACTCTTGACCCAACAGCTTCGACAGAGGCAGAGACAGAAAAGAATCACACAGAGCCACCACCGCCCAACCCAGCGCGGATTGCAACAACAACTGACGACCTACACCACACAGAAACAACCAGCTCCAGGGTGAGTACCCCACAGGGGAAGTGTATCCCTCAAGGGAGACCAGAGCTGGAGGGAATCCCCAGACCCTGACCTAGACTCCCTACCCCAGCACCCGGACCACAGGACCCACTAAAACTGGGAACTGTTTGAGAGCTCCACCAGCCCGTGGAGCACACTCAGCTGGCCAGGCTAGAGCAAGAGCACCCCTGGAAGGGAGCTTAAATGCCCAAGCCAGGAACAGCGCCCCTGGGTCAAGACTACCAACAGTAGAAGAAATTTGAACTGTGTCCCCCAGGCTGTATAACCTAGGTGGTATACACATCAGCACAGGCCTAACGAGTGCGCTCCAGGCTGCATAACCTAGGTGGTATACACATCAGCACAGGCCTAACAAGCGCGCTCCAGGCTGGGGCCGGAACCAGGCCCGGGGATCCGGCGCCTGAACAACACAACCAACTCCTCCCAATTGAAGTAAAAAGCTGAGCATACGCCTCAACAGAGGGGAGAAAACCAGGAAACAACACTCCCCCGGGAAGCACGCCTGTGACAACAAAAGACCTGGAGGCCCATGACAAGAGAAGCCCAAACCCCACCAAAACTCCACCCATATACCCTAGACTGGGAATTGGGCAACACAGGCTGCCAGCACCTGATAGTAAGCAGGAGCTCAGACTGTTAAGGCGGCTCAGCAATAGAGTGATAGTCTTGGATGTATGAGGCCCTGGATCTGATTCCTCAGCATCACAAAAGCAAAAAGGGTCAGAAGTGGTGCTGTGGCTCAAACGGTAGGGTGCCAGCCTTGAGCTGAAAAGCTGAGGGACAGCACCCAAACCTAGAGTTCAAGCCCACAACCAGCCCAAAACAAATAAACAAAAACACATCAGGAGCCCATAGCAGACTCCAGCATTTGGGAGAGTGCATCCAGAGCATCTGTTCTTCACAAGAGCACCCGTAGGAGCAAACACAAGCAGTCTAGGCTGCTCAACCCTTCCAAAGGCGGGAACTGCCAGCAATCTACAGCAGAGAGCTGAGAATCCTAAGTAAGTCAGAATAGCAGCTGGAAATAGGCTCCCAACAGAACCCAGATCAGGCACAGACTCTCTCTACCAATACAGAATCAGCAACCAAGCAAAGACAGACACACCAAAACAAAATTGAAGAGCAGTCTCCTGAACCTCCATGCGAAAATCACAGAGAAAAATCACAAGGTTTACTACCACCCAGGACAGCAAGCTCACCTCAAAAGCCAGCAGCCACACAGGGGAGAGCCCCAGTGGGAGCAAAGCAGGAATGGAAGACAAAGGCTACTTCCAAGGGTTGCTGGAGGCAATGACTCAAGAAATAAAGCGAGAAATTGATCAGAAATTGAAAGAGCACAAGGATAAACTATCCAAAGAGATACAGGGTATCAAACAAGAGATGCATGCAAAAATAGAAGCTGCACAAACCTCAGTAAGAAGTGAGATAAACGCCAAATTAGAGGTAATGCATACCTCATTGAGAGGTGAGATCAGTACTCTGAGAACCAACATTGAATCCATAAAGGGATCCATTTCCTCCATGCAAACCACAATAGAAGCCACTGTCAACAGAGTGAATGAAATGGAAGGTCGAGTGTCAGATACAGAAGACAGAATACACCAACTGGACCAAAAAGTGACAGATATGGAAAAATTACTCAAATTAAACCAAAGGGATATTCAAGAGCAAGCAGATAATGCTAAAAAATTTAACCTTCGCATAATTGGAGTGGACGAAGGTGAGGAATTCCAGAGCAAGGGAATGCAACACCTATTTAACAAGATAATCAATGAAAATTTTCCCCACCTCAAAAACGACCATCTTAACTACATCACAAAAGCTTATCGAACACCCAACAAGCAAGACCCCAGGAGAAACACTTCTAGACACATTATAGTAAAAATGATAGATCTGAATAATAAGGAAACAATCCTGCATGCAGCAAAAATGAAGAAGGAGCTATACTACAATGGGAAAAAAATAAGAATTACTGCAGATCTCTCCACACAAACAATGAATGCAAGAAAAGCCTGGGAAAGCACCATACGAGCCCTGAGAGCCAATAACTGCCAACCCAGACTGATCTACCCGGCAAAGCTAGCATTCACATTTGATGGAGAACTGAAAACTTTTAATAGCAAAGAAAAACTAAATGAATACATAAACATTAAGCCAGCATTACAAAGAATTCTAAGAGGGGGGACACAACCTGAAGAAAGCAGCCAGGAACTGGGGCCTGCCCCAAACAGGCGTTACTCAAAGTCTAACTGAGCAAGCACAGGAGGAAAGGAAAAAAGAAAAACTTAGGAAAACGGAATGGCAGGGACAACAATGCATCTCTCTATACTTTCTCTTAATATAAATGGGCTGAATTCGCCAATTAAAAGAAAACGAACTGAGGACTGGATAAGAAAACAAGACCCATCCATCTGTTGCCTTCAGGAGACCCACCTCTCAGCCAAACATACAAACAAACTCAGAGTGAAGGGGTGGAAAAGGATCTACCAATCAAACGCCCCCAGTAAGAAAGCAGGTGTAGCTATCCTGATATCTGACAAAATAAACTTTTCATTAAAATCAGTACAGAAAGACAAGGACGGACACTACATATTAAT
This sequence comes from Dipodomys merriami, assembly GCF_024711535.1. Taxonomy (NCBI): domain Eukaryota; kingdom Metazoa; phylum Chordata; class Mammalia; order Rodentia; family Heteromyidae; genus Dipodomys; species Dipodomys merriami. The sequence continues at coordinate 76,463,791 of NW_027202270.1, forward strand.
AAAGGGAACAATCCAAGAGGAGGATATAACCATCATCAACTTATATGCCCCAAATATTGGGGCACCCAGATATGTCAAACAAATGCTCTCAAACTTACAGAATAAAATAGATCCCAATACGATAATACTAGGAGACTTTAACACACCACTCTCACCAAAGGACAGGTCTACCAACCAGAGGATTGGCAAAGAAGCTACCGAATTAAGAGAGGCCATACTGCAAGCGGAATTAACTGACATCTACCGAGTATTTCACCCTAAAACAACACAGTACACATTCTTCTCAGCAGCTCACGGAACTTTCTCCAAAATAGACCATATCATAGTTCATGCAAGGAACTTAAGCAAATACAAAGGGATCGACATAATCCCCTGTATCCTATCTGACCACAGTGGAATCAAGCTAGCTCTCAATAACAAAGCATACCGCAGAAATTTCTCCAATACATGGAAATTGAACAGCACACTCCTTAACAATGCCTGGATAACAGAAGAGATCAGAGAAGAAATAAAGCATTTCCTACAACTCAATGAAAATGAAAACACCTCACAAAGAAACTTGTGGGACACAGCAAAAGCAGTCCTGAGGGGCAAATTTATTGCCCTCAGTGCCCACATCAAGAGAATGGAGACAGACCAAGTAAATAATCTCATGTTGCAATTAAAACAGCTAGAAAAACAGGAAAAAATGGGACCTAAAGCTACTAGAAGAAGCCAGATAACCAAATTAAAAGCAGAGATTAACCAATTAGAAAATCAGAAAACCATAACCAAAATAAACCAAACAAAAAGCTGGTTCTTTGAAAAAATAAACAAAATTGATGGCCCATTGGCTAGATTAATTAAAAAAAGAAGAGAGGAAACCCATATTAATAGGATTAGGGATGCCACGGGAAACATCACCACACGTACCCAAGATATCCAAACAATTCTAACAGACTACTTTCAAAAGCTATACTCTCTAAAGGAAGAAAATCGGGCAGAAATGGATGCATTTTTAGAGAAATACAAGTTGCCCAAACTGAGCAAAGAAGAAGTTAACCAATTAAATAAGCCAATATCCTATAATGAGATACAGGAAGCTATCAAAAGTCTTCCAACAAAAAAAAGCCCAGGACCAGATGGATTCACAGCAGAATTCTATAAGACCTTCAAACAAGAACTAATACCCATACTCCTCAAGCTCTTCAGAGAAACAGAGAAGGAAGGAGCTATCCCAAACTCATTCTACGAAGCCAATATCACACTCATCCCCAAACCAGGCAAAGACCCAACCAAAAAGGAGAATTACAGGCCAATCTCCTTGATGAACACAGATGCAAAGATCCTTAACAAGATTCTAGCTAACAGAATCCAGAAACACATAAAAAAAATAATTCACTATGACCAGGTAGGCTTCATCCCAGAGACACAGGGATGGTTTAACATACGTAAGTCAATAAATGTAATCCAACATATCAACAGAGCCAAGGTCAAGAATCACATGATTATCGCTACAGATGCAGAAAAGGCCTTTGACAAAATTCAACATTCATTCATGCTAAAAGCTCTGGAGAAAATAGGAATAGAAGGAACATTTCTAAAAACAATAAAAGCCATTTATGACAGACCAATAGCCAATATTATACTTAATGGGGAAAAGCTACAACCAATTCTCCTAAAATCAGGAACAAGGCAAGGATGCCCACTGTCTCCACTCCTCTTCAATATAGTCCTAGAACCCTTAGCCAGGGCAATAAGGCAAGAAAAAGACATTAAAGGGATCCGCATAGGAAAAGAAGAAGTTAAACTATCCCTTTTTGCAGACGACATGATACTATACCTCCAAGATCCCAAAAACTCCATCCCCAAACTCTTAGAAATCATAAATCACTTTGGCAAAATAGCAGGATACAAAATAAACCCACAAAAATCAGTTGCCTTCCTATACACTGATAATGTACAGGAAGAGAGGGAAATAAAGGGAGCAACCCCATTCACAATAACCTCCCGAAAAATAAAATATTTAGGAATTAACCTAACCAAAGATGTAAAAGAACTATTTAATGAGAACTATAAAAAGTTAAAGAAAGAAATTGCAGAAGACACTAGGAAATGGAAAGACCTCCCATGCTCCTGGATAGGCCGACTTAATATAGTAAAGATGGTAATACTTCCAAAACTAATATACAAATTCAACGCAATTCCTATTAAAATCCCAATGACGTACATCTCTGAAATACAGAAAACAGTCCAAAAATTCATATGGAACAACAAAAGACCTAGAATAGCCAAAACAATTCTAGGGGATAAAGACAATATGGGAGGGCTATCCATGCCGAACTTCAAACTCTACTACAGAGCTATAATAACAAAGACAGCATGGTGCTGGCACAAAAACAGACCCGAAGACCAATGGAACAGAATAGAAGATCCAGAAATAAATCCACAGGCCTACAGCCAGCTGATATTCGACAAAGGAGCCAAAGACATACAATGGAAGAAACACAGCCTCTTCAACCGCTGGTGCTGGGAAAACTGGGCAGCCACATGCAGAAAACTAAAAGTGGACCCCAGCCTATCACCATGCACCAACATCAACTCAAAATGGATTAAAGACCTTAACATTAAACCTGAATCTCTGAAACTACTGCAGGACAGAGTAGGAGAGACACTTGAACTAATAGGCACAGGAAGGAACTTCCTGAACAGAGTCCCAGGGTCACAACAAATTGGAGAGAGACTCGACAAATGGGACTACCTTAAAATAAAAAGCTTCTGCACAGATAAAGCTATCGCAACCAAGCTAGAAAGACAACCAACTAATTGGGAAAAAATATTTACCAGCAATATATCAGACAAGGGGTTAACATCCTGTATATACAGGGAACTCAAGAAACTAATCCCTCCCAAACCCAACAAACCAATTACTAAATGGGCAAGGGAACTAAAGAGGGACTTCTCAAATGAAGAAATAAAAATGGCAAAGAAACACATGAGGAAATGTTCATCATCCCTGGTGGTGAAGGAAATGCAAATAAAGACAACCCTGAGATACCACCTTACCCCAGTCAGAATGTCCCACATCCACAAATCAGCCAACGACAAATGCTGGAGGGGATGTGGAGAACGAGGAACGCTATTACACTGCTGGTGGGAATGTACACTCATACAACCACTTTGGAAAGCAGTCTGGAGGGTCCTTAGAAAGCTAAAGATTGACCTCCCTTACGACCCAGTCATACCACTTCTAGGCATCTACCCTGAACAACAGGAACCAATATACAAAGACACATGCACCTCCATGTTTATTGCAGCACTGTTCGCAATAGCTAGGATATGGAAACAACCTAGATGCCCCACCACAGATGAATGGATCCAAAAATTGTGGTATCTATACACAATGGAATATTATGCAGCCATTAGAAATGACAAAATAATGGCATTTGCAGGGAAATGGATGGAGCTAGAAGGAATCATGTTGAGCGAGGTAAGCCAAGAACGAAGAGACAAACAGTACATGGTCTCCCTGATAAGTGGATGATGAATCCAAAATGTTAGGTGATATGACAAAACTAACAGGACTTAAGAAACAAAGAACTCCCACTCATCTGGTTGAACCACTACTAAATATCCCCATGCTGCTGATCACATATATGGTATATAACATATGAGCACCGTTATATATTACAGACTGTGATAGACAATTTGCTCCAGGAAAGTTAGAATGAACTTGTGACTTTAAATGAGCATCATTATTCCACAATACTGTGAATTTCCGGAAATTAAGTAATCACTTAATCACGATAAAAAAAAAAAAAAAAAAAAAGAACCTTGGGGAAGGGAGGGAGGGAGGGGATGGTAGGGGGAAAACAATGGAGGGGGTAACAATGTTCAAGAGGAAGTGGAAGTGTACTCATTACCTCACTCATGTAACTGTAACCCTCTGTATAGTATCTCTACAATAAAAAAATTAAAAAAAAAAATCAAGCAGAAAAAAAAAAAATAAAAATAAAGGTCACCATATACACCAACAATCACCTTGCCACGCTGGAAATTTTGTAACACTCTTTGTAAAATGACTGGCCCATGGTTGGTTTAAGGGGGGGGTTACATGGTTACAGGCCTATGAATGGTTGACATTTGGCTTAGCTTGTGGTCTTGCCAGGTGGTCGTTATCTCAAGGTCCTGTCTGGGGAATTTCTAAATGGGAACTGAGGAACACGTACTGTCTGTTCTTTATCTACGACCACTGACCTTGTCCTGGGGCCGGCATCTGGTCCCTGAAACTTCTTAACTCATTTCTGGGAAGGGAAGGGTCAGTGCCAGCGTAAGCAAGTTTACAGAAGCAGAGTCAGCAGTTAGTAAATTGTAAAATGGACGCAGCCCTAATTTTTCTAATTTTTCACCGGCTTTTTTTTTTTTTTTTTTTGCTTATGTGGTGCTGAGGAATGGAACCCAGGGCCTCATGCATGCAAGGCAAGCGTTCTACCACTGAGCCACCTTCCCAGCCCCAGGTTCAGGGTAATTTTCTAAAAGCACAGTTGTGACAGGGTCTCTTACTGGGAGGCTACCCTCTCCTGAATCATTACAAGTCCCTCATGGCCTTCCAATATAGGTATGCATCTGTCTGTCCTCACTTCCTATTTTACCTAGGGTGTAATCTCTGCCTAGTGTCCTTCCTATCATTCTTTCTTCCTGAAATCTCTTTCTAGCAAAATTCTACCAATTGTTAGCTCTCCTTAGGAGGCTGTCTTAATAATGCTCCTCATTTAACCTGATAAACCCTTTCCCCTTGGAACTCTTAACCATAGAAGTTCCCAGGTTTTTTTGTATGACAGCCATCTTAATATAGACAAGAGCAAGGATTAGTGTGATTGGGCAGGTCTGGCCCTTCAAAGGCATTTCAAGCTCTCAGAATAGTTAGATCCACAGTTCCTTTTGCTTTTTTTTTTTTTTTAAGTTTAGTTTTGAGATGTGGTCTTCTGGTTGTTTTTTGTTGTTGTTGTTGTTTTGTTTTTGCCAGTCCTGGGGCTGGAACTCAGGACCTGGGCACTCCCTGAGCTTCTTTGGCTCTAGGCTAGCACTCTACCACTTGAGCCACAGCACCACTTCTGACTTTTTCCATTTATGTGGTACTGAGGAATCAAACCCAGGGCTTCATGCATGCTAGGCAAGCACTCTACCACTTAGCCACATTCCCAGTCCCTGGTCTTCTGATTTTACCTGCCCTTGAATCACATTTCTCCTTCCTCCACCTTCAATAGCTGAGATTGAGAGGCATATATCACCACACCTGGCTTTTTTATTTTAGATAAAGTCTTGCTAACTTTTTTGTCCTGGACTAGCCTGGAATCAAGATCTTTCCTACCTTCTGAGTAGCTGGGATTACAGGTGTGCATCACCACACCTCCTCCTTCATGTGTACTTTTTTTTTTTTTGGGTCCGGTCGTGGGGCCTGAACTCTGGGCCTGGGCGCTGTCCCTCAGCTCTTCAGCTCAAGGCTAGTGCTCTACCACTTGAGCCACAGTGCCACTTCCGGCTTTTTTCTGTTTGCTTATGTGGTGCTGAGGAATCGAACCCAGGGCCTCAGGCATGCAAGGCAAGCGCTCTACCACTGAGCCACCTTCCCAGCCCTCATGTGTACTTTTTTTTGTTGGTGGTGGTTATGGGTCTTGAGCTCAGGGCCTGGACCCTGTCCCTGAGCCTCTTTGTGCTCAAAGCTAGCTCTCTACCACTTGAACCACAGCACCACTTCCAGATTTTGAGTGATTTATTGGAGATAAGATTCTCCTGGGGAGTTTTCTGCCTGGGCTGGCTTTGAACCATGATCCTCAGCCTCCTGAATAGCTAGGATTAGAGGTATAAACCACCGGTACCTGTCATGTGAGCTTTTTTTGGTGCTAGCTGGATTTGAATTTGGGGCTTTAGAGTTGTTCACTTGAGCCATATCCCCTGGCCTATGGTGCCTTTTCTTGAAGCATTTAAAATGTTCTGCCTTTGCATGGTTGGAACATTTCATAACCCTCCTAATTAACGTATATGTTTCTATGAATCTTACTCATCTTTAAATGTGAATCTTCCACTCATGTACCCAGCACAATGAGTTTGGGCTGTAGTAACTCAAATCATCACAAAATGTGCAGAACTTACTGAGGTGAGAATGGAAAAGATGGGCAGAGGAACATTTTGAGGATTCTTCTAGCATGAAGCAAGCATGTGGCATCTTTGGTAAACACGGATAGCTTAATTGGGAAAGCAGTGGGGAGCCAGGGGTGAAAGAGAGTCAGAAATTCACGTACACTTGGTTCTCATAAGATGCCAGAATCTACCATCTTTGTTTTGAAAGAACAGCTGATCCGTGGGAGGGAGAAGGCAGGAAACAATCTGATCACAAGGCTAGAAATAGAGCATCCATCCAGACTCACTGAGGGAAGCTGGAATGACTCACCCTGGTATCTACATATGTTTAGATTCTGAATCTGACATTCTTCAAGCATAGTTAGGCCAGGAACAGGACAGAGGGGTCTATCCTAAATAGAAGTGTGAATGGGAGTAAGATGACCAGAACCTTTTCTCAGAGATAACTGGTGTTGATATCAAACTGGCCTAAAATGAAAACTCCTACTACTTCCCTTCCTGTTCATTTTCACTGAAGGAACCAACCATCACTGACATACTCACTTAATCATACACATTTATGTTTTTGTTTGCCAGGCTCTTGGTAGAACACACACATAGATGATGTATTCCCCATAACACATGCATACACACACATCCCCAGCTTTTTCAAGTCTCCATTTCCTTTGAAAAATTCCACTTTGGAGTATTGTTTAATCATAAGGGGAGAAAAAATTCCGGATAGATTTATCTTGAAATTGCATATTCTATAATGATCCTGTGTTCTTTTTTCTAGGACTCAGTTGACTTCCTCTCTCTTGATTTGTCTTACGAATGCCAAAGTGAGGCAAGTCTACCACAAAAATTGAGTCAACTACAGGTAATGTGATCCCTTTTCCCTATTAATGATGAAGTTCCTGAGAGTGTGTTGGACATTTAATGCTTTGGCTAATGTATTAATGTGAACTGAACTTCCACCATATAATAAACAGGCCTGCTGATTTGCATCTAGGAAGATCTTCATTGAAAGCATCTCTAGAGAGTTTAGGAATTTAGGCAGTCTTTCTACATCAAGATAATAAGAGTTAACTTGTTAATGTAAATATTCCCATGGGCCTTTTGCTCTTATGTAGAAATCTAAGAATTGAAATTTCTCTGCTTATTGAGGTTTTTTTTTTGTTTTGTCAGTCCTGGGGCTTGAACTCAGGGCCTGGGCACTGTCCCTGAGTTTCTTTTGCTCAAGACTTAACACTCTACCACTTGAGCCATAGTACTTTTTCTGTTTATGTGATGCTGAGGAATTGAACCCAGGGTTTCATGCATGCTAGTCAAAGCACTCTACCACTAAGCCACATTACCAGCCTTCGTTGGTTTTAAAATAACAGCTCACTGCTGATAGTGATAGCTGCTGTTTTAGTTTATTTTACATTATAACAACAAAATACGGGAGGCAGCCTAACTTTGTAAGGAAGATAGGTTTATTTAGATTACAGTTCTGGTGGGTGATTGGAGGGCATGCACTGCATTGGCTCCTCTCTGATGAGGACTTTACTAGTCATGTCACATCAAAGTAAGAGCACATCTATGTGGAAAGGTTTACTTAGTGCAATAGAAAGCCAGACAGAGGCTAGGATAGAGGTAGGATTAGAACTAGAGTTTTCTCATTCAAATATGCTTACACCACACTCCATTAAGTCTGAGGAGATGGGAGCACAGATGACTTTATCTTTTGTAGACATCTTCTCACTGAAACCTGAACTTCAACCCAGAGTCTACATTTCTAGACTTGCTGGTGGGTCTTGCGGTCTTAAGTAGCATTGTGGTATCTTCATGGTCTCCTTCTGCCCCACTCCGAGTGATCAAACCAGAGCTGAAGCCACGCTAATGGTTCAGATGCTACTGATATTTTAAAACCATCTTGGTTCTGCAGATGCAACACAATTCTGGGATTAGCGAGTAGGAGCAATGGCACAACTTGTGCTTGTAGATGAGCTCAGTGCCTCCCATTTTACATCAAAACATGTTCAAAACAATCTGTTTGTACTAGATTCTGGCTAATGCTGTAAAGCGTTAGTCCATTGCTAGCCAGCCACTGAGTAAAGTAGTTTGTGGACAAACTTAGAAGCCAGGTCTGGGAATGTGGCTTAGTGGTAGAGTGCTTGCCTACTATGCATGAAGCCCTGGGTTTGATTCCCCAGTAGCACATACACAGAAAAATCCAGAAGTGGTGCTATGGCTCAAGTGGTAGAGTGCTAGCCTTGAACAAAAGAAGCTTAGGGACAGTGCCCAGGCCCTGAGTTCAAGCCCTAGGACTGGAATCAACAACAACAACAACTTAGAAGCCATTTGTTATACTCTGCAACAGTTTTTTTGTCTTTTATTTTTCATAGAGGTCCTAAGGCTTAAACTCTAGGCTTGGGTGAGGGCTCTGTCCCTGAGCGTTTTTGCTCAAAGTTAGCACTGTACCATTGCACTGTAACTTTATTTCTAGTTTTTTGGTGATTAATTAGAGATAGGAATCTTATGGAGTTCCTTGCCTAGGCTGACTTTGAACCACTGTCCTCAGATCTCAGCCTCCTGAGTAGGATTATAGGCATTAGCGCCGGTGTCTCGCCTGTAATTCTAGCTACTCAGGAGGCTGAGATCTGAGGATTGAAGTTCAAAGCCAGCCCTAGCAGGAAAGTTCGTGAGACTCTTATCTCCTATTAATCACCAGAAAACTGGAAGTGGCACTGTGGCTCAAGTGGTAGAGCGCTAGCCTTGAGCTGAAGAGCTGAGGCACAGCGCCCAGGTCCAGAGTTCAAGCCAGATGACCAACAAAAAAAATTATTTTCTTCCTTTTTTAAAATTTCCCTTTTTTCTCCCTTGTATTTAAATGTGGAAGTCAGTTTTAGATGTTGCATTTGACAGTCCAGATGACATCTCAAGATGCAGAATGAAGTGGGGATGTAGCTCAGTGAAAGAGCAGGTATATTTTGTGTGCATGAGGTTCTAGGTTAAGTCTGTAGTAAAGAAAGTCAGCTGACAACAACTTCAGCTGACAACAACTGAGCCAGAAAAGAGACTGTTAAAATAAATTAGACTTTGCCAGAAAGCCACGCAGACATCCAGGTACAGAGAATAAAGAAAAGGTTTATTTCTAGGAAAGGGGCCGGCAAGATCCCTTCTCACAAGGGAGAAGGGAGAAGAAATGCCAGCTATTGTCTGAGGTGACCTGTGTAACCTACTGAGGGGCTAGAAGGGGTTAGGAGGCAGAGACCCTGCTGTGGACATGAGGACCAGGGGTCTCATCATAGCAGACCAGGATTTATGGCTGCTGCCCAGAGCTAAGGGGCTCTGCAGCTGCCCAGACCCGAAGATCACTCTAAGGGGCTCTTGCTGCCTTATATGGTGGTAGTTGCCTTAGAGAAGTGCCATCCCAAGGTAAAAGGGGGCTGGAGGCTAATTTCTTACTGCCTTTACTAAAGGGGCCTAGTGTTGCCTAGGAAGGGAGCATGCCAAGCTGTGGAAGGGGGAAGGAGCATGCTAAGCTATGGGAAGGGAGCTCATTGGGCTACCAGAGAGTCCTCTGACATTGTAGTTACTGCCTGGTCCCATTTCCCACTCCCAGGACAGCCAAGAACGACAGTTCTTCTTGAGGAGAGGGGCTGAGTAGTAGTACCCTGCTACAGCTTCTTTCCTTCTCACCTGCCCTGCCTCAGGCATCCCACTCTCCCTGGGAGTGGGTCTTTTCAGGGGAAAAGGGGCTGTGAAGGGAAAAGGTAGGTAGCGGCAGTACCGGGACAACAGATGCCCACTCATTTCCTTCACTCTCCGGAGTACCTGCATGTCCTGCACCAAGCCTCGGGGCCCTCAGCTGCACTTACCAATGACCCCAGTAGTTAGTTGCAGGGTGTGAGAACACCATGATAAAGAGCATGGGGCACAGCTCTAGGTTCTGAATTCTGCAGGTTCTATTCTCTGGGGGCATGCTCTACTCCTCACAAGTCAAGTGAGGCCTCTGAAGCTGTTCTACCTCACTAGTCCTGGGACGTAACACATCATCCTACCCTACATCTGCATCATCAAGAGAAAAAACAAACACCTTAGTTCTGAAAGCATGCCACCCTCAGTGCTTGGCTCTCATGCATTGACCCATTGCAGGGCAAGGGTGGGGGCTGTATGGAGTTGCCTCTTTGAAGAAGGGAGGTTGTCACAAGCAGCTATGAGAAAATAAGGACACACTTGACACCTTTTTTTTTTTTCAGAGTTTATAGTAGTTATTTGGCCACTAGTTATTGGTTGCCTTTAATAGCTCAGGGGAGGAAAAACTATGAAGGAAATGACCAGACCCCAACCTCCTAAAAAAGGTAATTTAAAGGAAAGTTAACCAGCAAAAGCTGAAAGTTAGAGGTATGGTTTAAGGGGTCAAGTGAAAACTTTGAGTGAAAAAGCCATGCAAGAACTCAAGACCTGCTGGGTGCCAATAGCTCACACCTGTAATCCTAGCTACTCAGGAAGCTGAGATCTGAGGATTGCAGTTTGAAGACAGTCTGGGCAGGAAAGTCCTTGAGACTCTTATGTCCATTTAATCACAAAAAAGCCAGAAGTGGTGCAGTGCTCAAGTGGTAGAGTTAAGAGGAGGTCAGGAACAGCACCTAGGCCCAGAGTTCAAACCCCAGGACAAAACACAAAACACAAAACACAAAAACACACCCAAAACATCTCAAGATGTTAGTTCAAACCCCATTACTGGCACACCAAAAAAAGAAGAAAAGTCAAACAACGTGTTAATAGCTTAGATGTTTTTTTCCCATAGTCAGTGGTTAGAAGAACAATGAAGAAGTAATCATACATGCTTTGATGTGTGTGTGTGTGTGTGTGTGTGTGTGTGTGTGTGTGTGTCAGTCATGAGGCTTGAACTCTGGGCCTGGGTGCTGTCCCTGTGCTCTTCAGCTCAAGGCGAGCGCTCTACTACTTGAGCCACAGTGCTACTTCTGGTTTTCGAGTGGTTTATTGGAGATAGGAGTCTCACGGACTTTCCTGCCCGGGCTGGCTTTGAACAGCAATCCTCAGATCTCAGCTTCCTGAGTAGCTAGGATTACAGGCGTGAGGCACCGGCGCCCGGCTTCCCTCAGATTATTTTGAAACAGATTCCATACATGCACAAATATGGTGTTGGCAGCCTCTTGATTAAGCTCATTATGTCACATGGGCACCTGTCAGGAGCAGATAGCCGTGTTCCTGATTCTAACCCTTTTCCAGCTCTCTAGGAGGTCCTGGGTATACCTGAGATGAATGAATGGGAGCTTTGGTGGGGATGAGGAGAGTGTAATGGAAAAGAAGCATACGTTTTCTTCAGAGTCTAATCCAGCTTCCCTAGTTACCTGAAAGGGCTAGAGGTGAGCTCCACAGACAGAGTGTTGGTAGTTTTTTTTTAAATCCTGAAACACTGTCCCTATTATCAAGTTACTTCTTTGGTAAGCTTCAGTTCACCTGGCAGTCTTTATCTTTTTCAGACCATTGAGCCCAAAGTAGATATTTTCATCTTTACCCTAAAACTTCAGGACTGTCCCTCTAGCAGGAAGGACCCCAACAGACTGCTTTTCAGCCTTTTTGAAGGTGAGTGAACTGGAAAGCAAGAAGTTTAGTGGACTAGCTTGATGGGTAGCAGTCTGAAAAGCTGGGGTTCCAGCCTCATGCTTCTCTCTAGATACTGCTGTCTGCTGATCCATGTCCCATACCTCAACTTGCACACTGCTTCCTTCCTTCCTTCCTTCCTTCCTTCCTTCCTTCCTTCCTTCCTTCCTTCCTTCCTTCCTTCCTTTCTTTCTTTCTTTCTTTCTTTCTTTCTTTCTTTCTTTCTTTCTCTTTCTTTCTCTCTCTCTCTCTTTCTCTTTCTTTCTCTCTTTTTTTCTTTCTTCCTTTCTCTTTCTTTCTTTCTTTCTTTTTTTTTTTTGGTTGTGAGGCCTGAACTCTGGGCCTGGGAGCTGCCCCTCAGTTCTTCAGCTCAAGGCCAGTGCTCTACCATTGAGCCACAGTGCCTTTTTCTGCTTATGTGGTGCTGAGGAATCAAGCCCAGGGCCTCATAAGCATGCAAGGCAAGCACTTTACCACTGAGCCACCTTCCCAGCCCCTTAATGGAGTTTTATGAATGACACATATGTTCTTGGTTGAGTTTCACATCAAGTAAATAAAATTTCTCTTACAGCAATAAATCAAGACCAGGTGCTTACCATTGGGTTTGATATTAATGCATTCCTGAGCTGTTCAAGTTCTAAGAAAAGGTAATATTACAATTTATGTTGACCAATAACTGTGGTTTATAAACTACTTTTCTTTACATGAGAAATCTTTGAGGATTCTTGTCCTTGCCTCTTAGGCCAGCAGGTTTATCATTGTTATTCAACAGAGAAGGAGGCTCAGAGGAAAAGCCTGATTGAGACAGTCTAGGCCTCACTCATGTAGTTTGGCTTTCTTATTTTTCAAATCACCCAGTTGTGCATACTCAGCATTGCTGGGATTGAGTTTAAGATCTTGTCCTGGCCTTTTTTTTTGTCGGTCATGGGGCTTGAACTCTGGGCCTGGGCGCTGTCCCTGCACTCTTCAGCTCAAGGCAAGCGCTCTATCACTTGAGCCATCGTGCCACGTCAGGTTTTCTACTGGTTTATTGGAGATAAGAGTCTCACGGACTTTCCTGCCTGGGCTGGCTTTGAACTGTGATCCTCAGATCTCAGCCTCCTGAGTAGCTAGGATTACAAGGTTGCCCTGGCCTTTTAAAGATCTTGTAGACAATGTAAATATGTGGAAGAGAAGGTATGTTGAAGTTAGATCTGACCAACGTACTGAAGCTACAAGGTAGTACATTCTTGCCCCCATTTCCTTGGTGTGAAATGTGAAATGCTCTACAGGAGACAGTAAAGACAAGAAAGCTACCCATGGTGAAAATATAACTCCACAAGTGTAGAGGCTTTCATCAGTGATGGAATTGCAGATAATATTTTAAGTTCCACTCTGATTTTTTCATGGACGTTTCCTGCTTAGACTGGCCTTTAAACCTTGATCCTCAGATCTCAGTCTCCTATATAGCTAGTATTACAGGCTTGAGCCACTGGTGCCTACCTGTAGATAATTCCTTGGTGGTTGAACTACTAAGGTTTATAAATAATATACCTCTTATATAGACTCATTGGAAGTTATTTTTATAGTTACACCATGTCCTGTATGACATTAGCAAGAAAGGGATGGTATGGTAAACAGCTTGGGAACATCTCAGAATCTCAGTGTTCTGTCGCATTTTACACATGTGCAGTAAGACAGCCCAGGTTAGAGGTCATCATTCAGCTTCCAGGCCCTCCTCAGTGCCACCACCTCTTCCTGCCTTCCCCTTTCATTACTCAGTCATAACCTTCTAGTGTCCCACAATGTTAACTTGCTTCAGATCAACAGACATACACAATTCTGGATGCCAGGCTTTGTGCTGTAGGTAGAAGCATGAATTTTCCATGACCACACACATGAAGTCAGCCTAGGAGTATTGGGCTAGGTCTCAATGAACGAAAACCCAGGAAATTGAAATCAAATGGGTTCTTCGAGAGGTCAATATTTACCAAATGGAAGTGCCACTAGCTTCAAGGCTTCTGACCTCCTGGTACTTCATCTGAAGATTTAGCATTAGTTTACAGCAGAGGCCCTGACACAGACCACTCAGGTAGATGGGGATGGAGAATCTGTTGATACAAGGGGAGATGGAAGAAGCTTAGAGACAATTGAGTTTTTTCCTGGAGAATTTCAGGCATCGCAGGTAGACAGAGAGGCACCCAAAAACTGACATCAGTGTGGCACACAGTACTGCATTCAGAGGAGGGGCAAAGACCATTTCCTGGGATGGCGTGGGGTAAATCGTGGAAGGAGGGGTACTTGCAAGCCCTGCTATAGCCTGTTTCATCTAGGGGCAGTTGCTTTATTTCCACAGACCTCTTTCCACAAACCTGGACTGAGAGGGTAAGAGGAGCATGGGTAACAATGATGAGCAGAGGCTTGTGTTTTCCTGCTTGAACACACACTGAGGCTGAGCCCTCCAAGAGTGTCACACCCACACCTTGGTTGTGCTACAGTCATGCACACATTTGGAATAATATGTAACTATGAGTGATGTTTTTCTGCGAGGTATTGAGACTTAGTTTTTTTGTTTGTTGTTGTAATGTGGTACTGAGGACCTCATGCATGCTAGGCAAGCACTCTACCACTAAACCACATTCCCAGAGGAATGATCATTTCTTTTCCCCACTATTTTAGCTGTTGTGGAGTTGATGCTGAGTCAACTAGATTTACTTAGGTTTGGAACATCCCTCCTAGGGCCAGCTTGGGCCTATATATCACTCCTTTGGATGGGGGCTATGTTCTATGTCCTTGTCACTCTTGTCAGTTCTGCCTTCTGAGCCAGCCTCTAAATATCACCACCTACCCCATCCACCACACTGTGGACTCCAAGGGAGATGGCTCTTGTGTTCCACCTCCCGGCACACTACCTTTTCCAGACCAACAAAACATAGGATACTGGCCAACCCTTCATCAAGATTGCCTTCTTCTGTTTGCAGCAGTCTATGATGGGTGTTTTCCAGTTGCAGGCCATGATTAATTGGTTGTGAAATCAATTTAGAAGGAAGGGAGGCAGACAGGAAAGGAGGGGAGACCAAGAACACTAGAAATAGAAAATAGACTACATTGCATATAAAAATGGCACTTTCTTTGGTTGGTACTGAGGTTTGAGCTCAAGGCCTCTTGCTTGCTATATACATTCTCTTACCACTTGAAAAGTGGCTCGATCATCCCTTTTTGCTTTAGTTTATTGGGTTTTGTTTTTGTTGGTTGTGGGGCTTGAACTCTGGCCCTGGGCTCTGTTCCTCAGCTCTTCAGCTCAAGGCTAGTGCTCTACACTTGAGCCACAGCACCACTTCCAGTTTTCTGATGGTTTATTGGAGATAAGAGTCTCATGCACTTACCTGCCTGGGCTGACTTTGAACCTCAATCCTCAGATCTCAGCCTCCTGAGTAGCTAGGATTACAGGCATAAGCCATCAGCACTCAGGTTTTTTTCTTTCTTTCTTTTTCTTTTTTGGTCATGGGGCTTGAACTCTGGGCCTGGGCCCTGTCCCTCATCTCTTCAGCTCAGGGCTAGCACTCTACCACGTGAGCCACAGTGCCACTTCCGGTTTTTCTGTTGATTTATTGGAGATAAGAGTCTCACAGACTTTCCTGTCTGGGCTGGGTTGGCTTTGAACTGTGATCCTCAGATCCCAGCCTCCTGAGTAGCTAGAATTGTAAGTGTGAGCCACTAGTGCCTGGTTGGCACTCAATTTTTAGTTTTACAGAGAGGTTCTAGTGTTTTTGCTCAGGACTGGCCTCAAATAATGATCTACCTTAATACCTGTAATTGGGATTACAGATATGCACCTGTGCTTGGCCAAGGACTACACTTCTTTTTTTTTGGGTCCGGTCGTGGGGCCTGAACTCTGAGCCTGGGCGCTGTCCCTCAGCTCTTCAGCTCAAGGCTAGTGCTCTACCACTTGAGCCACAGTGCCACTTCCGGCTTTTTTCTGTTTGCTTATGTGGTGCTGAGGAATCGAACCCAGGGCCTCATGCATGCAAGGCAAGCGCTCTACCACTGAGCCACCTTCTCAGCCCAAGGACTACACTTCTATGTGACATAGTATCTTAAATATATAGTATATGGACATAAATATGTATGCACAGACATAGTGATACATATGGTTAAATACATAGGCTTGATTCCATTACTACAAACTATGTGATCAAGGAGGCAGTACGATGATCAATAGTCTAAGCTCCTGTCTTGTTATTTTGTCATCCTTAACATGACTGTATACTTGAGCATTTGATATTATGTATATAATCCAGGCTGTATGAAGATTGTAGCCAAAGCTGATATTGTTTACAATAATGGATACATACTTGGGGCTGGGAAGGTGGCTCAGTGGTAGAGTGCTTGCCTTGCATGCCTGAGGTCCTGGGTTTGATTCCTCAGCACCACATAAGCAAAAAAAAAAAAGCCGGAAGTGGTGCTGTGGCTCAAGTGGTAGAGTGCTAGCCTTGACCTGAAGAGCTGAAGGACAGCGCCCAGGCCCAGAGTTCAGGCCCCACGACCGGACCCAAAAAAATAATAATAATAATGGATACATACCACTAGTTTCAATGCTGAAATCTCCTGAACCAGCTGGTCCAGAAGTTACTCAACTCTGTAAATGTGCTTCTCCTTCTGGAGGATGAGAAAGAAGTAATTGAAGTACCTATCTCATAAATTAGCTCTGAAAGGTAAATGATACCATTGTTATCACCATGGCCAGCACAGAATCCAACTTGAATTAATGAAGCCATCCTTATTAGTTATGCTTTATAAATAATAAGTGTGGCGCCACAACTGCAGACAGTATTCAAGGGTGGTCTCATCCAAGAGTAGTCACATTATCCATATTCTTACACAAGAGCAGTAATCACTCATCTAGAAAGTAGCCATAATGAGTTTTCCCAGCTGTCACTTCCTGCCAATGATTATGTGGACTTGGTCTTTCTTTATTGATTAAATATGTTGTCCTATTGGTTTGTACGAGGATATTTGTAACTCAGGGTCATGAGTTATTTCCCTTCGTGTCTCTTCAATTCCACAGCATATCCTGTTCTCTGACGGAGAGCCCAGCATTTCAGACTGAGCAGCAGCAAGACCATGGGTCAGCAGTTGGACCCTTGTACTTTGGCTCAGCCTACCAGAGAATCTGGGAGACCTTTGCTAACCAGTCCAAGATAGAAAGAGATGCCTTTCTGAAGGATGTTTTTCCTGAAGGTTTCCTCTGGGGTGTCTCCACAGGAGCCTTTAACGTGGAAGGAGGCTGGGCCGAAGGTGGGAGGGGACCAAGCATTTGGGACCAGTATGGGCACCTGAACACTGCCAAGGACCAGGCCACGCCAGAGGTGGCCAGTGACAGTTACCACAAGCCATCTTATGATGTGGCCCTGATTCGAGGACTCAGAGCTCAGTTGTACAAGTTCTCCATCTCCTGGTCCAGGATCTTCCCTACTGGGTATGGGAGAAACCCCAGCCTCCAAGGTGTGGCCTACTATAACAAGCTGATCAACAGCCTGCTGGACTCCCACATTGAGCCCATGGTGACACTGTTCCACTGGGACCTGCCCCAGGCCCTGCAGGACCATGGTGGGTGGCAGAATGAGAGTGTGGTGGATGCCTTCCTGGACTATGCAGCCTTCTGCTTCTCTACTTTTGGAGATCGTGTCAAGCTGTGGGTGACCTTCCATGAGCCATGGGTGATGAGCTATGCAGGCTATGGCACTGGACAACATGCACCAGGCATCTCTGACCCAGGAGTGGCCTCTTTTAAGGTATTTCCCATTCCCAGGGTGCCTGCTAATTAGGATGGTTGGTGAGACAGAAGTAATTTTGTCTTGCTCCTTTCCTCAGTAGGACTTTCCTTTTTCTTCTTTAAAGGAACCATAAATTGTTAATCATCTTATTTTGCTCAGTACTGTTCTGGCACTTTAAAAATAGTTATTACATCCTTGGGATATAAATAATTGGTGAGGAGATGGGGGCTCAGGATAAATGATATGGTCATAATGGCATCACTGTTGGGTTTTAGGCTAGGAGATTTCAACCCAAGTCCTCCTGATCCTGAAAGAAATCTTCAGGCTGGAGTTGTAGTTCAGTAGTAGAGTCCTGTCACACATACCCCCCACCCAGGACTCAGTGTGTCAAAGCACAGGAAGCCTAACCCAAATTGATTTAAGAGAGTTCAGAGAGAATCTGAACTCAGGGAAATGAAAGGGATTGTTTCTTTTCTCTTTTTCTCTTTCTCTCTCCATCTCTTCCCCTCTCCCCCCTCTCTCTCTTCTTTCTCTCTCTCTCCTTTACCTTTTAAGGGATTGTTTCTAGTTTGGTCACACATGATTTTCCCACACCCAGTTATTTTCTCTTCCTAGTTCTCCTTGTTGGCTGTTTGCTTGCCAGACTTCCTGATTGTTCTGCTTTTATGTTTTAAGACCAACCAGCAAGAAAGAAATCTTGCTCCTATATTTTCTGATTTCTGGGTAGGCACATGCCCACCCCTGAATCTACTGCTGGGTCTTGGCTAGGGAATGTTGGTGACTGATGGGAATGCATAGCAACCTTTTTGTTGTTGTTTGTGCCAGTCCTGCGGCTAAAACTCAGAGCCTGGGTGGTGTCCCTGAGCTTTTTTTTGCTCAAAGCTAGTGTTCTACCACTTGAGTCACAGTTCCACTTCCAGCTTCTTTTGGTGATTAATTGGAGATAAGAGTCTCACAGACTTTCCTGCCTGGGCTGGCTTTGAACCATGATCTTCACATCTCAGCTTCTTGAGTAGCTAGGATGACAGGTGTGTCACCAACACCTGTTAACATAGGAACTATGAAGGGACATATCATTTCTCATATTTTCATTCAGTCTTGGATTTTTTTAACCTTCTTAGCATTCACAAGGCAGCTCAGGTTAGTGCTGATACTTGACATTGTCATTGGTAATTCTCCAAGTTTACATGGTCACAATGATGGTTCCTAATGCTTGTCTAATATTCCATTGGGCACCGTACCTGACTTGGGCTAGTTTAGAAAGGAAAAGTTTCTGGGCTGGGAAGGTGGCTCAGGGTAGAGCGCTTGCCTTGCATGCATGAGGCACTGGGTTCAATTCCTTAACACCACATAAGCAGAAAAATCCAGAAGTGGTGCTGTGGCTCAAGTGCTAGAACACTAGCCTTGAACCTTGAGCTGAGGGACAGTGCCCAGGCCAACCGACCAAAAAAAAAAAAAAGTTTCTTCTGGAAAAGAGTGCAATTTGCCATTGGAGTTCAGGAACTAACATTCTGAACATGAGAAAAACCTTCCTATGGCATATTTTTGATAGGAAATTCTTCAGAAGTGTCATCTTTTTCAGATGATAAAAAGGAAAAGGAATTAGGATTTAGCAAGGTGTCTTCTGCACATCAAGGGTTTTAGTGTTCTTGTTGTTTTGGGGAGTACTAGCGTTCAGGGCCTTGAATTTGCTAGGTGGGTGCTACTGTTCATACCTACACTCTCCAACCCCCCCTTGCCAATTGTGGGGCTTGATCTCAGGACTTAACAATCTTTTTTTTTTGGGTCCGGTTGTGGGGCCTGAACTCTGGGCCTGGGCACTGTCCCTCAGCTCTTCAGCTCAAGGCTAGCGCTCTACGACTTAACAATCTTGTATGACTTGCTTCTCACTGCTGTGCTCTACTACTTGAACCATACTTCCAGCTCAGCTTTTTGCTGAGGTGCGGGGGGGGGGGGTCTCACAGACTCTGGTTTCAAGCTACAATCCCCGTGATTTCAGTTTCCTGAGTAGCGAGGGTTACAGGCATGAGCCACTTCCCCCCCCCTGCTTTTTTTTTTGCACTATTTTTAAGATAGAGTCTCACTTTCCGCCTGGGTGTATGCCTGGGTGATCAGCCTATTTTAGGCTCCCTGTTTTAACAACAGGTCCATGCTCTTGGTTGAAAACAAGGGTCTCACAATTTTTTTTTTTTGTTTGGGCTGCCTTCTAGGATTATAGGTAAAAGCTACTAGTGCTACCTTGTTTTTGTTTTTGTTTTTTGCCAATCCTGGGGCTTGAACGCAGGGCCTGGGCTCTGTCCTTATACCACTTCTGGCTTTTTCTGAGTAGTTGATTGGAGATGAGAGTCTCACAGATTTTCTACCGGGCTGGCTCTGAACTGAGATCCTCAGATATCAGCCTCCTGAGTAGCTAGGAGTTTCTTGGTTTTGTTTTTGAAGTACAAGGTTTCCATGTAGCCCAAGCTGATCCTCCCTGCCGCAGTCTTCCAAATGTTGGGCTTATGGGTGTAGATGAATACACTACCTACTCCAAGGTTTTTTGTTGTTGTTGTTGTTGGTTGTGGGGCTTGAACTCTGGGCTTGGCCGCTGTCCTTCAGCTCAAGGCTAGTGCTTTACTGCCTGAGTCACAGCGCCACTTCCGGTTTTCTAGTGGTTTATTGGAGATAAGAGTCTCACAGAGTTTCCTACCTGGGCTGGCTTTGAACCATGATCCTCAGATCTCAGCCTCCTGAGTAGCTAGGATTACAGGCGTGAGCCACCGGCGCCAGGCTATTCCAAGTTTTTGGTTCGCCTACTCCAAGTTTTGGTCGGTGCTTTGCGTGCACTAATCTTAATCTTTCCAGATGGACCCATAATGATCCACTTCTTTTTCTTATTAATATTATATACTTTATAGAGTTTTAGTATGTAGATATGAAACTATATTAAACTGTGTAAAGCAATATCCAGGAATATGTCAGGGAAGTATCTACTTCTCACAGACTAAAAAGCTGAAACTGAGGGAACAGATTGTATGCTTATAGAGGAGATAATTCATAGCAGAGTCAAGATTTACTTGTAAACTTGTTTACTCTGATACCTCTCTTTTGTCTGTTTTTCTGTGATATTCTTCCAGGGAACATAGATGACTTGTAAGACCATGGGATTAAGTGTACAGAGAGATTCCTGGTTGTGGAATTTATGTAGAAAGGAAAATAAGTAGGCTACAGAGTGGTCTCCCTTTTTCACTTGTTCAGCATTGAGTACAGAGGCAGAATGTGTAGGATGACAATAGCAGGCCTGGATCTGATTGCTTGGTTTAAACCTTTCTTAGCTCTTCCTTTCTTTTCTTTTTTTTCTTTTTCTTTTTGGTTGGTTGTAGAGCTTGAACTCTGGGCCTGGGTGCTGTCCTTCAGCTCTTCAGCTCAAAGCGAGCACTCTACCACTTAGGTCACAGCATCACTTCTGACTTTCTAGTGGTTAATGGACTTTCCTGCCTGGGCTGGTTTGGAACCGAGATCCTCAGATCTCAGCCTCCTGAGTAGCTAGGATTACAGGCGTGAGCCACCAGTGCCTGGCTCAAGAAAGGAATTCTTTTTTTTTTTTTTTGGCCAGGTTTGGGGCTTGACTCAGGGCCTGGGCACTGTCCCTGAGCCTCTCTGTGCTCAAGGCTAGCAGTCTTACCACTTGAGCCACTGCATCACTTCTGGCTTTTTCTGTATATGTGGTACCGAGGAATTGATCCCAGGGCTTTGTGTATGCTAGGCAAGCATACCACTAAGCATACCACTAAGCCACATTCCCAGCCCTCTTTTCTTTTCTTCCTTTCTTTTTTCTTTTTTTTTTAATTTTAATTTTTTGTGAACATACTGTACAGAGGGGTTACAATTACATGGGCAAGATAATGAGTACATTTCCTATCAAGCATTGCAGCCTCCTCCTTTGTTTACCCTTCACATCCCTTCCCAGCCTCCCCCCGCCCCCCTTTCTTTTTTCTTGTTTTCTCTCTCCTTCATTCCTTCTTTCCTTCCTTTCTGAAGCAGGATTTCACAGTTAATTTAAGCTAGTTTGTAACTCAAGATTCTCCTGCCTCAGCCTCCTGAATGCTGAGATTACATGTTTCTTTCACTCTGCACAGCTCTGCCTGGGTCCTATATTCTCACATTACTCCTAATTTCAGCCTTGTGGAGTTATTATACCATTATAGATCTTGTCTTCTTTATATGTTAGGTGGAAATAATAATTATACTTTTCAAATGAAGTTGTTATAAGGATTACATGAAAGAATTTATTGAGCAATAAAGGCTCAATATGTGTTGTTATTGTTACTGAGCTTGTTGATGATGTTGCTATAGATTTACTGATGCTGACTTTTGCTAATTTTCTTGATTTGTTAATACTGGTTTTGATCGTGTTAACATCAGCATTATTGATGTTGCCTATAGACATGTGGATTAAATTCTTCACACTGTGATTGATTTGATGTTATTATTGACTTACTGACACTATTAGCATGAGTTTGTTGATTTGTTGACATTATTAACTTGTTGCCATAATGGACATTGGTCTTAATGTTGTCAAATTATTGAGGATTTTTTGGAATTTGTGTTATGTTGCCATTGTCAGTGTTGTCTTTGTTGACTTGTTGACATCACTGACATTAGTATTAACTTGCATGTTGCTGTTGATTTGCTGTTGGCTTCTTAGTGCTATTGTTGGCACCATTGGTATTAAGCACTATATTTCTTTCTGTCTTTCTCACTAGGTGGCTCATTTGATCCTCAAGGCTCATGCTAGAACTTGGCACCACTATAACCATCACCATCGCCTGCAGCAGCAGGGCCAAGTGGGCATTGTGCTGAATTCAGACTGGGCGGAGCCCCTGTTTCCAGAAAGGACTGAAGACTTGGCTGCCTCTGAACGCTACTTGCACTTCATGCTGGGTTGGTTTGCACACCCCATCTTTGTGGATGGAGACTACCCAGCCATCCTGAGGGCACAAATTCAACAGATAAATGAACAGTGCCCCAGGCCTGTGGCCCAGCTCCCTGAGTTCACCCAGGCAGAGAAGCAGCTCATAAAAGGTTCTGCTGACTTTCTGGGTCTGTCTCATTATACCTCCCGCCTCATCAGCAAGGCCCGACAGCACACCTGCATCCCAAGCTATGAGAACATTGGAGGCTTCTCCCAACATGTGGATCCTACCTGGCCCCAAACCTCATCTCCTTGGATTCGTGTGGTGCCCTGGGGTATAAGGAGACTGTTGCGGTTTGCATCGGAAGAATACACAAGAGGAAAAGTTCCAATCTACCTGGCAGGGAATGGCATGCCCATAGGGGAAAGCGAAAACCTCTTTGATGATTCCTTAAGAGTGGACTACTTCAACCAGTACATCAACGAGGTACTCAAGGGTAAGAATAGTTGATATACTGGTGATTAGAAGGTGAATGGCTCTTCTCTAAGTGTTCTGAGTCTTCAAAATTCTTATTACTGGAACAAATACAATCTCCAAGGAAACAAAACTAAAAGTAGTATTGGTGGCAATAGTGCTCCTCACTTCACATCCCTTCACACCATCCTCTCAACTGCCTTTCCCAAAGGCTTGCATCCTTCTCCTTCCACTCCCTTCCTTCCTTCCTTCTTTCTTTCCTTCCTTCCTTCCTTCTTTCCTTCCTTCCTTCCTTCCTTCTTTTTTCTTTTCTCTTATTCTTCTATCCTTTCCCTCCCTTCCTTTCTCCTTCCCTCTCTTCCTTCCTCCCTGCCTCTCTTCCTCCCTGCCTCTTGCTTGTCTGATTGCCTGCTTTTGGCAATATTGAAGCTTAAACTTAGGGCTACCAGTTGAACCATGACTCCAGCTCTTTTTGCTCTTGTTATTTTTGAGATAGTGCCTTGCTTTTTCCCCCTAGGCTAGAATGGACCATAGCCCTCCTATTTATGTTTACCCACCACTGTTGGTGGAGTAACAGGCATGAAATCACCATGCCTAGCCTTTTCTGTTGAAGTGAGGAGGGGTGTATCCCAAGTACTTTTTGGACCAGGCCAGCATGAAATGGTGATCCTCACCATGTTAGCCTCCCACATAGCTGGGATGACAGTCACATATCACTATAACTGGCTTTGGTTGAAATGGAATCCTAAAATCGTTTTTGAAATGGAGTCCTAAAACTGTTTTCTTCCAGGCTGGCTTTCAATTGTAATCCTCCTGTTATGCTAGGATTAATGGTGTGAGTCACTGCACCCAGGTATTCCCATGTTTTCCCCTAGAATGTTCTTTCTACCCTTCAATGTCCTGCCCATTTGCATCCTAGCTAGGCATCAAGCCATATCATCTTAGGAGCACAGTATTTTTTTTTAATTGTGAAAATACCATACAGAGGAGTTACAATTACATGGACAAGATAATGAGTACATTTCTTATCAAGCATGGTAGCCTCCTCCTTTGTTTCCCTTTACCATCCCTTCCCATCCCCCCCAAAGTTATAAAGTTTGTTTTTTGACATAACAACTTGTACATCTCATTACTGCAATGAGTCCACCTGTATCCCTATTTAAACAGTTTGTTTTTGCCCTTCCCCTCCACAAATTATACCAACATCAAATACAGTGAAAGCAGGGGTTATACCGTGGGGGAGGGACATACAAAGCAACAAAGAAATCATCTTATAAATCCTTTCCAAAGAGGACTCAGTTTAAGAGGATACAGGCAGAAAATTATATGGTGATAAGGGCATGTAGATGCTTAGGATAGGATTCTAACTCATTAATTTCTTCATTACTCTAACCCCATTAATTCCATTTCCTTCACCTGACTATGAAATTTATATGTCAGGTTGGAGGCATGGCTCAAGTGCTTAGCAATCATAAGGCCCAGAGTTCAAACTTCAGTCCTACTTCCCCCGAAAAAATGTATTTCATGTCATTCATTGTGATCCAATTGGCCCATGTCTAGTTTCATGTTTTCTGCTGTATCATTCATATGTCTTTTTTTCCTCCTGGTTGTGGGGCCTGGGTGCTGTTCCTCAGCTCTTCAGCTCAAGGCTAGTGCTCTACCATTTGAGCCATAGCACCACTTCCAGTTTCTTGTGGTTTATTGGAGATAAGAGTCTCACGGACTTTCCTGCCCAGGCTGTTTTTGAACTGTGATCCTCAGATTTCTTTTGACTGTTTTTCTTTTTCTTTTTTAAACATACAGAATGTGTCATCATTTTATGTTGAAATTATTGCAGGGAAAAGCAAAAAGTCGCACTTTAAAAAGATTGGCAAGTGCCAGTGGCTCACATCTGTAATCTTAGCTACTCAGGAATCTGAGGTCTGATAATCACAGTTTGCCTATTCAGGAAAGTCTGTGAGACTGTTATCTCCATTAACCATCAAACAGCCAGAATTGGGGCTATGGCACAAGTGGTAGACTGTAGCCTTGGGCAAAAAAGCTCACAGACAGCAGCACCCAGACCCTGAGTTCAAGCCCCAGGACCAGCACCAAAAAAAAAAAAAAATCAAATAATTTATGTATTCTATAGAAAATCAAGTCATCTTGATATGAGCAGATGGAGCATATTCTATTACTTATTTCAAGATAGGGATGGTGTATGAAGTTGAGATATGTGGCCATAAACGTGGCCTGGTGTTTTGTGGAGTCTTCTTGGTTTTCCTTTTATGCATTTTGAAGAGAAAAAAAGGCTCAGTTTTGTGATTATCTAAGTAACTTCCAAAACTATCAGCCAGCCCTAAGCAAGAAAAAATGAGGGCTGGGAAGGTGGCTCAGTGGTAGACTGCTTGTCTTGCATGCATCAGGCCCTGGGTTCGATTCCTCAGCACCACATAAGCAGAAAAACCTGGAAGTGGCGCTGTGGCTCAAGTGGTAGAGCGCTAGCCTTGAGCTGAAGAGCTAAGGGACAGTGCCCAGGCCCAGTTCAGCCCCCATGACCAACAACAAAAACAAAAATGAATGAACAAAGATCAAGTTCAAGCTCCAGTACCAACAACAACAAGAAAAAAGAATTTTTTTTTTTTTTTTGGGTCCGGTCATGGGGCCTGAACTCAAGGCCTGGGCGCTGTCCCTGAGCTCTTCAGCTCAAGGCTTGCGCTCTACCACTTGAGCCACAGCGCCACTTCCGGCTTATGTGGTGCTGAGGAATTGAACCCAGGGCTTTGAGCATGCAAGTCGAGTGCTCTACCACTGAGCCACCTTCCCAGCCCCAGGAAATTTTTTTTTGGCAGTAGGATAGTTTAAATTCAGGGCCTCATGTTTGCTAGGCAGGCAGTGCTTTAGAACTTAAACCATGTCTCCAGCAGTGCTTTTTGCTAGTTAATTGAAAGAGTCTAATGAACTTTTCTGACCTGGCTGGACTCAAACCTTTATCCTCCAACTCTCAGCCTCCTGAATATCTAGTATTACAAGCATGAGCCAATGATGCTTAGCTTCAAAGGGAAACTTTATATTTTCTATTTTTATTGTTTATGGATCTTGAACTCAGGCCTGGATGCTCTTCCTGAGCTCTGTGGAGTCACAGCACCACCTCCAGTTTTCTGGTGGTTACTTGGAGATGTCTCACAGATTTTCCTGCCCTGGCTGGCTTTGAACCTCAATCCTCAGATCTCAGCCTCCTGAGTAGCTAGGATTATAGCTGTGAGCCACCAGCACCCGGCCAAAGGGAAACTTTCTAAAAGTGACATTAGTAACAGGCTCAAACAATTTTATAAGAAAAATTATCTTGTCTAAAAATATTGTTTTTGTTTTTCTTCATAGCTGTGAAGGAAGACTCAGTAGATGTTCGTTCTTACATTGCTCGTTCCCTCGTTGATGGCTTCGAAGGCCCCTCTGGCTACAGCCAGAGATTTGGGTTGTACCATGTTAACTTCAACGAGAGCAGCAAGCCAAGGACGCCCAGGAAATCTGCCTACTTTTTCACCAGTATCATTGAAAAGAATGGCTTCCTTGACAAAGTGGTCAAAAGGCTTCATCCACCTTCTACAGCCTACTTCCCCTCCAAGACTAAAACCTTTGCATTCCCATCTGAGGTGCCCTCCAAAGCTAAGGTAGTATGGGAAAAGTTCTCCAACCAACCCAAGTTTGAAAGAGACTTGTTCTACCATGGCACATTCCGGGAGGACTTTCTGTGGGGTGTATCCTCTTCAGCCTATCAAATTGAAGGAGCTTGGGATGCTGATGGCAAAGGCCCCAGCATTTGGGATAACTTTACCCATACACCAGGCAATGTCAAAGACAATTCCACTGGAGACATAGCCTGTGACAGCTACAATAAGCTGGATGCTGATCTGAATATGCTTCGAGCTTTGAAGGTGAATGCTTATCGCTTTTCTATCTCCTGGTCCCGGATTTTCCCAACTGGAAGAAACAGTACTATCAACAGTCATGGTGTTGAATACTACAACAAACTGATTGATGGGTTGGTGGCAAGCAACATCTCTCCCATGGTGACACTGTTTCACTGGGACCTACCTCAGGCCCTCCAGGATATTGGAGGCTGGGAGAATCCTTCCCTGATTGACTTGTTTGACAGCTATGCAGACTTCTGTTTCCAGACCTTTGGTGACAGAGTCAAGTTCTGGATGACCTTTAATGAGCCCTCATTCCAGGCATGGCTTGGTTATGGCTCAGGGGTATTTCCTCCAAATGTGAAGGACGCAGGCTGGGGCCCTTACAGGATTGGCCATGCAGTGATCAAAGCTCATGCCAGAGTCTATCATACTTATGACAAGAAATACAGGCAGAAGCAGAATGGGGTCATCTCATTGAGCCTGAGTGCACACTGGGCAGAGCCCAAATCACCAGGAGTCCCCAGAGAGGTGGAAGCAGCTGATCGAAAGTTACAGTTTGTTCTGGGTTGGTTTGCACACCCCATTTTTAGAAATGGAGACTATCCTGATGCCATGAAGTGGAAAGTAGGAAACAGGAGTGAACTACAACACTTAGCCACCTCTCGCCTGCCCAGCTTCACAGAGGAGGAGAAGGCATACATTAGGGGCACAGCTGATGTCTTCTGCCTCAACACCTACTCAAGTAGAATCGTAAGTCACAAAACACCCAGACTAAATCCACCCTCCCATGAAGATGACCAGGAGATCACAAGGGAGGACGATACTTCCTGGATCTCGTCAGCAATGCACAAAGTAGTGCCCTGGGGAATGAGGAGGCTGCTGAATTGGATCAAAGAAGAGTATGGAGAAATCCCTATCTATATCACCGAAAATGGAGTGGGGCTGGAAGATCCAAAAGTAGATGATACCGATAGGATATTTTTCCACAAAACCTACATCAATGAAGCTTTGAAAGGTATGTGAGAATTCATTTCATCTTACAGATTCTTTCAGCCTTCCATATGTCAAGAGCCTGAAATGGCTCAATACAATACATTTAAAGATTCTCTTTTGTGCTCTAACTTTGTAATTCCTTACCCATTTGGGGTTTACATATTCCTTGAGAAACTGGGGGGGAAAGCTATGCTCTTTTCCCAGAAAAAATGTACAAATGTATACAGAATCTCCAAAAGAATTTTTTTCTTGAGTCCACTTTTTCATTACCATGTACTCCAGAAAAAAAAAAACATACAAAAAAAAACAACCTTTTTTTTTTTTTTTCCTGTCAGTCGTGGGCCTTGCACTTAGGGCCTGGGCACTGTCCCTGAGCTCTTTTACTCAAGACACTAGCACTCAACCACTTTGAGCCACAGCTCTACTTCTGGTTTTCTGGTGGGCTTCCCTGCCTAGACTGGCTTTGAACCTCTGTCTTTAGACCTCAGCATCCTGAGTATCTAGGATTATAGGCATGAGCCACCAGCGACCAGCCAAAACCAAAAACCTCTTCTTTAAATTCTCACTTCTGTAATTACCTTCTAAAGCAGGCTGTGGCTTGTGAATTCAAGATAAGTCCCTTTACCTTACTAAACAAATTTGATTTTGTAAAGATCAATCATTAATACTTGCTGTAGGGTCATCAAAGCTAGCAAAAAAAAAAAAAAGAACAAAACCATCTGTGCATGTCTCAGGGTACATGTTACTCTGCTTTCAAGGAGATTGCCTTGAGGAATCTGCGCATGAATGGGCTTCCTAAAGTTCCTGACTCCTTGTCTAAAGTTCTGTTTGTCCTTTGGGATGTTTCTAGCCTACAGGCTCGATGGTGTAGACCTTAGAGGGTATTCTGCCTGGTCTCTAATGGATAACTTTGAATGGTCGTTTGGCTACACAATCAAGTTTGGACTGTACCACGTTGACTTCAATAATGTGAACAGGCTCCGCACAGCAAGAGCCTCGGCCAGGTACTACACAGAGGTCATTACCAATAATGGCATGCCACTGCCCAAGGAGGATGAGTTCTTGTATGGACACTTTCCTGAGGGCTTCCTCTGGAGTGCAGCATCTGCTGCGTATCAGGTAAGGTGTTCAGGGTCATACTCACATGTGCCAGGATTTAGATTCAGTACTGAAGAGGCAGTAGCATGAGTAAGGGGGTCCAACAAACCTCTGGGGGCCAGTGTGTACTGTAGAGGGGACAGGAAGTTCCTCTTTGTGTGCAGTCCAACTTCTTCCCATCCCCAAGTTTGGACAGATCAGCAGTTGGTACACTGTGCTGTGATGGGTGTTTGCATGGCCAGAAGGAGTAGATAGAACCTGAACAGAAACACTTGGGCAAAGATAGGCAAATAAGTATGCCAAGCCTCTGCTGATGCTTTCTCCTCACCCAACCTTCTGGCTTCAAACATGAGCCTGGGCTTTTTCTAACATCCCAACATCAAACTGTTACCTTATTCATGCCAAGTGAGACTCACTAATATGGTTTTAGCTTTCCTCAGAAAAGTGAAATGCAAAAGACAATAAATGACATTAATGACAATAAATAGCCAGTCAGTGGTGAGTCATGGATCACTGCCTAAATTTATCACCTCTGACACAGAACTGGGGTGCAGGGTTGGGTTGCAGAGAGACTCACCTGACTCTGAGTGAGTTTAGCACATGAGTTGTTTTTTTATGTCATCATCACTGCTCAAAATGTTTCTGAGGTAGGTGAGGGTTAGCAGTTCAGATGCCTCCCTACTTGTAACCACCAAAATATGCCTGCAGACATGGCTAACTGATCTTTGGAAGCAAACTGGTACCCAGATGAGAAGCATTGCTCCACAGGTTTAGCTGGACACAGGGTTAGGAATTATTCCTTGTAGGGTAGAGGATAAAAACATGGCTTGAGGGCTGGGAAGGTGGCTCAGTGGTAGAGTGCTTGTCTTGCATGCATGAGCTCTAGGTTCGATTCCTCAGCACCACATAAGCAAAAAAAGCAGGAAGTGGCACTGTGGCTCATGTGGTAAAGTGCTAGCCTTGAGCTGAAGAGCTCAGGGACAGTGCCCAGGCCCAGAGTTCAAGCCCCATGGCTGACAAAAAAAAAAAAAGTATTTTAACCAATTCACATCTGAAATTTTGTGTGTGGGGGTGTATGTACCACTACTGGGGCTTGAACTCAGGGCCTTGCTCGACTTTCTCACTGAAGGCTGGTATCTACCACTTGAGCCACACCTCCACTTCTAGCTTTTTGCTGGTTAATTGGAGATAAGTCTTTTGGATTTGTCTGTCCAGGCTGGCTTCCAAAACTTGATCCTCAGATTCTGGTAAGATTGCTGCTATGTCTGGAATTTTCTGAGTTCCCATTTCCATTCATCCAGTCAGTCAACAAGTCCCAATTTTCATCATTGTGACACTGTATATTCTGATTAGCAAAATGTGCTGCATGAGCCGAGACAAGTGGTTGTGTTTCCTGACCAAAGCATGAGCTGATGTCTCAGGACCATGGGTTCTTCTAAAAACTATGTATTTGGAAATCTTATAAGTTACACACACACACACACACACACACACACACACACACTTTCTCAGACACACACACACACACACACACACCCTTTCTCAGACTCCTTAACTGTTCACATTTTATCCTATTTGCCTTTTCTATGAATTATGTGTGTATATATGCATATATATGTTTATGAATGTACGTATGCATTACTAAAACATCACTAGAACAAATAGGAGCCTACTATGCTTTTTCATCAAAAAATTAACTTTTATACTTCTAAGAAAATAATATTTTGTGGATAGCTATTTGGAGACTTATCTAAATACCTATTCCTCATCAAATTCTACCCATTACTTTTAGCAGCTGCTGATAGTTTTTTTTGCCTGAGTCAGTTACGACTATGATGATTGCCAAATGTTGATTTGGGTTTTTAATTTTTATTTTATTTATTTTTGGTCGGTTGTGGGGCTTGAACTCTGTCTGGGGCTGTCCCTCAGCTCTTCAGCTCAAGGCTAGCACTTTACCACTTGAGCACAGGGCCACTTCTGGTTTTCTGAGTGGTTTATTGGAGATAAAGAACTTTCCTGCCCAGGCTGGCTTTGAACCATGATCTTTAGATCTCAGCCTTTTGAGTAGCTAGGATTATAGGCATGAGCTACCAGTGCCCAGCTTTTATTAAAAATAATTTATATTGGGGGCTGGGAAAGTGGCTCAGTAGTAGAGCACTTGCCTTGCATGCCTGAGGCCCTGGATTCGATTCCTCAGCACCACATAAACAAAAAGAAAAAAGCCGGAAGTGGTGCTGTGGCTCAAGTGGTAGAGTGCTAGCCTTGAGCTGAAGAGCTGAGGGACAGTGCCCAGGCCCAGAGTTCAGGCCCCACAACCGACCAAAAAAAATTATATTTATTTTTATTTTTGCCAGTCCTGGGGCTTGAACTCAGGACCTGGGCTCTGTCCCTGAGCTTCTTTTGCTCAAGGCTAGCACTCTACCACTTGAGCCACAGCTTCACTTCCGGCTTTTTCTGTTTATGTGGTACTAAGGAATTGAACCCAGGGCTTCATGTATGCTAGACAAGCACTCTATCACTGAGCCACATTCCTAGTCCCTGATTTGGTTTTTTTGGCAGTATTGAGATTTGAACTAAGGGCTTCACACTTGCCAAGATGGCACTTTACCATAAATGTGAGCCACCCTCCAGCCTTTTTTTTTTCTGATTATTTTTTCTTTTCCTCATTTTGGTCTGAGACTGGAACTCAAAATTTGGTACCTGATGCTTTTGCTCATTGGCTGACTCTCTACCAAATGAGCCAAGCCTCCCACCTCTCTGCTGGTTTGTTTTGTTGTCATCATGATGGGGCTTGAACTCAGGGCCAGAACACTGTCCCTGAGCTCTTCAGTTCAAGGCTAGTGCTCTACCACACTGAACCCCAGTTCTACTTCTCATTTTCTGGTGGTTAACTGTAGATAAGTGGCTCACTGATTTTTCCTTCCTGTGCTTGATTTAAGCCGTGATCCTTAGATCTCAGCCTCCTAAGTAGGTAGACTACAGGCGTGAGCCATCAGCACCCAGCTCTGCTGGTTATTTTTGAGCTGGCATCATGAATTTTTCTGCCTAGTTTGGGCTTCTTCCATTCTTAGCCTCTTGATTAGCCAGGATTAACAGGCTCCAATGTTGATTTATTTTTTGAATTCCAGCATTCTTTTTACATCAGGTAACAATTCTTGAGAAAGGAAATTTTTATCTTTTGTCCTGTTTATAACATATATATATATATATATATATATATATATATATTTATCATTGGTATGGCCTTGTAGAGTCCCATTTTATTCAGTGGATTATACTTTTTACTAGTATTTATTTAGATGTTCAGATTGTCTCAGATTTTACCAGAAGAAGTGGATTTTAGATGGATTTTTGTATTTTTGCCATGGCCTATTCTTTAGTCATTTTCCTAATTTTTACTGGTACAGGCTTTTTTTGGGGGGGGGGGAGGGTCCAGTCGTGGGCCTTGAACTCTGGGCCTGGGCGCTGTCCCTCAGCTCTTCAGCTCAGGCTAGCGCTCTACCACTTGAGCCACAGCACCACTTCCGGCTTTTTTCTTTTTGCTTATGTGGTGCTGAGGAATGGAATCCAGGGCCTCAGGCATGCAAGGCAAGCGCTCTACCACTGAGCCACCTTCCCAGCCCCTGGTACAGGCTTTTTTCTTGTATCTCCAACCTTTACCAGTCATTTTCTAATAAGCCCTGCACCTTTTAGTGCCAAATGTTTAGTAACAATCATCTGCATACTGCTCTTTCCATGTCATTACTTCTAGGCCCTCTCAGTGGACAGAAGAACTGTATGCACTACACACACATTTATGTATATTTCTATATCCATTCATATATCTGTGTGTGTGTGTGTGTGTGTGTGTGTGTGTGTGTGTGTGTGTGTGTGTGTGTGTGTGTGTGTGTGTGTCAGTCCTGACAGGCTCAGGACACTATCCCTGAGCCTCTTTGCACTCAAGGCTAGTGCTCTTCTACTTCAGACACAATGCTACTTATGGCTTTTCTGAGTAGTTTATTGGAGATAAGAGTCTCATGGCCTTACCTGCCCAGGCTGGCTTCCAACCACAATCTTCAAATCTCAGCCTCCTGAGTAGCTAGGATTACAGGCGTGTGCCACCAGCACCCAGCTCCATATATATTTATGTTTAAAATTATGTTATGCTAGGTATGTACATTCCTAGGTAATACATTCCTATAATCCCAGCACTTGGAGGCTGGGGCAGAATGATTACTAGTTCAAGGCCAATATGAGTTATATAGTGAGGCCTTATTTCAAAAACCAAAAGCAAGGAAGTTGTAACTATGGCTCAAGTGGTAGAGCACCAGCCTTAAGCAGAGCAGCTAAGGGACAGCACTTAGGCCTACTTAATTCAAGCCTCAGTGCTTGAATTAACATACACACGTACACATACATACATAACATGAATTTATACCAATACTTCCAATACCAACCCAACTCCCTAAGATTAGAGAAAAATAAACTCTAGTTAACTCATTTTCCATATGTCTATCTCTTTTCCAGTGGTAAGGAGTCTAGCTTCTATTATCCTAAAGTCTCTTATTTGTTCAATGCTCTTGCATCACTGAATCATCCCATCACACACACACACACACACACACACACACACACACAGCTCATCTGGCAGCTGCTCCTACTGGCACTAGATATGATATACCATTTTTTACAGCCAAGTTCGGATGTGTCTCCTTGGTTAAAACGCCAGCACCATCTTTGCTGTCCCAGGCATACATTATCACACCATATTTGTTCATGTATTTGAATGTAACTTGCTCCTCAGACTGCCTAAGACCAGGATACACATTTTTCCTGTTTATCCCATAAGGTATAGTACGAGATGAGGAGGGGGGTACAAAAACAGTGCTATATTTCCAAAGTAGCATTTTGTGATGTTTGGCTGTGTGTTTAGGGATGGTAGGGATGCATGAAATTGTTCACTCAAACCTATAGTGAGTACCTGGCACACAGCAAACTCTCCTGTATTAACTGATGGAACGAACACTAAGAATAAAGACAATTCCTAGAGCACACATAGGTCTTGTGTGGGAATCTGCTCAGCCACTGTGATGCAATGGTACTGCAGGTGTATCATGGGTTCAGAAACCAGGGGGAGGCTGGGCACTGGTGGCTCATGCCTGTCATCCTAGCTACCCAGGAGGCTGAGATCTGAGGATCACAGTTGAGATCCAGCCTGGGCAGAAAAGTCCATGAGACTCTTATCTCCAGTTAACCACCAGAAAATCGGAAGTGGCACTATGGCTCAAGTGGTAGAACACTAGCCTTAAGCTGAAGAGCTCAGGAACAGTACCCAAGCCCAGAGTTCAAGCCTCATGACCAACAAAAAAAAAAAAAAAAAAGAAGAGAAGACCA
This sequence comes from Dipodomys merriami, assembly GCF_024711535.1. Lineage (NCBI taxonomy): Eukaryota > Metazoa > Chordata > Mammalia > Rodentia > Heteromyidae > Dipodomys > Dipodomys merriami. The sequence continues at coordinate 76,497,991 of NW_027202270.1, forward strand.
GAGGGAGGCCTGGCTGGAAAAGGGTCCCAGAGAAGGCAATGCTGAGAAATGTTCTGACTTGGGACTTGCCCACTGAGACACAGGCACTTGTGCATTCTTCACTGAATGATCTAATTCGTTGTGTTGTTTTGAGGTTGAAGGTGCATGGCGAGCAGATGGCAAAGGACTTAGCATTTGGGACACGTTTTCTCACACACCACTGCGAGTGGGGAATGACGACACTGGTGACGTGGCCTGTGACAGTTACCACAAGATTGCTGAGGATGTGGTAGCCCTGCAGAACCTAGGTGTGTCCCACTATCGCTTTTCCATCTCCTGGTCTCGAATTCTCCCTGATGGAACCACAAAGTATATCAATGAAGCGGGCCTGAACTACTATGTGAGATTCATTGATGCGCTGCTGGCCGCCAACATTGCACCCCAGGTAAGGGTGGCCTCTGACCAGGCTTGGTAAAGTCCACATATAGGAGGCAACACGGCTAGGGAGCACATTTACGGTCCCTAGCACATTTAAGCTGGGGAGCTTAATTTTTTTAATCGTTCCCAAATCCATCTGGTACTCAAATCCATCTGGTACATAAAAGGTTTTCTTCCTAATCCCAACCCCAGCCATCCAGTTCCCTTTCTTAGAGGAAACTTAACACACTCTCAAAAAACAAAAAAAACCTCTTGAGCCATACTCTCCTCTCAGGTTTAGCAGCAATTTGTGCTGGCCCATCTCGCTCAGTGCTTCCCTGGAAAAGCATGACTGACAGAACTGCTAATCTGGCTTTGTCAAAGGTGACCCTGTACCACTGGGACCTGCCCCAGGCACTGCAGGATGTCGGAGGCTGGGAAAATGAGACGATTGTGCAGCGATTTAAAGAGTATGCAGATGTGATCTTCCAGAGGCTGGGGGACAAGGTGAAGTTTTGGATCACAATCAATGAGCCCTATGTCATTGCTCACCACGGCTATGGCACTGGGGTATCAGCTCCAGGTAAAGGTCCCAGGCCTGAGTTACCAGCTTTTTGGAACAAAACACAGCATTCTTATTATGAAATTCAGTTGGCATGTGGAGTGACCAACATAGCCCCATAAGAGCCTCAGGAACCCTGTCCCCTGCTCACAGCTGAGGCTTCCCTTTCCATCAAGTATCTCAGCACCACAAGGACTTATTACTTTGCTCTACCTCTGCCTCAGGTGGAAAGGCGAAGATCAGGCTATGAGCCTATTGGTACAGGAAAGGACAGTTTTTCAGTCTGTACAGGCCCACAGTCTGTTGTCACAATTCCTAAATCCTATAGGTATGAACTGGATATAAAATCTGACTGAGACCAACATTCTGGTCTTGTCTCCCATGAATTAAGCTGCAGGTTTATACTATGGAGAGCTGACCTGGACCCTGCTGGGGTGATGCACAATACGTTTTATACCACTGTCCCTCAGCTCAAGGGCAGTGCTGTACCATTGAGCCACAGTGCCACTTCTGGTTTTCTGGTGGTAATTGGGAGATAAGGGTCTCATGGACTTTCCTGCCTAGGCTGGCTTTGAATAGCGATCCTCAGATCTCAGCCTCCTGGGTAGCTAGGATTACAGGCATGAGCCACCGGTGCCTGGCTATACAATGGAATCTTTTTCTAAAGTACAAAAACATTTCATTCCAAAACTTACCTGGCCATCCAAGCTTTGATGAATGGTCTGTGGATATTTATCGTCTCTGTCCCTTAGACTGTCCAGCTTTTTTCTTCTGGTCTACCTCGTGAGTCCTCATGACTGTGTGTCACACTGGACAGAGCCGTGGTGATGTGTGCATCTCCCATGGGCCTGGGTTGGCACTTTGTTTTGTGCAGCTACTCCCATAGTATTTGCTACCAAGTGTTTTTCCACATTAACTTCCACAGTGGGGTCCCACAGCTCTGAGATGCTAACTCTGAGGTGAAAACTATTCTGTGGGCATTTTTCTTCAGACACTGGAGTCATTCTTTTGGAGAAGTGTCAGCAGGCTGCTTACCAAAACTACATGAGTTTCTTTCTCACAAGCACCCAGTGCCGCCCACTCTGAGAAAGAAACTAAAAGGTCTGTCTCCCACACAAAGATGGGACATTAATTCTCTGTTGACGTCCATATGTCTGTTTCCAGGAATCTCTTTCAGGCCTGGCACTGCTCCCTACATTGTTGGCCACAACTTAATTAAGGCTCACGCTGAGGCCTGGCACCTGTACAATGACAAGTACCGTGCCCATCAAGGTGGCATCATTTCCATTACCATCAGCAGCGACTGGGCTGAGCCCAGGGACCCCTCCAACCAGGAAGACGTGGAGGCAGCCAGGAGATATGTTCAGGTCTGTTTTTCTTCTGAACTATTTATTCTGTTTTCCCCTCCTGTCATGATCTAATAACAGAATTAGACTGAAAATCAAAGATTTAGGATGTAGGCTCTTGTGAGCTTGGGAAAACCTAACTTGTTTGTTGAACCTTAAGTTTTTCATCTGTGAACGAGAGATGTTTTACCTTAGGTGATTAGGTGATGCCCTATTCATCTTGTAGTGCTATGACAAAAGGTGATGAGTTATACGGGATTAGATTATCTCTTAAGTCTTAAAAAATACTTTGTTTATGTTGTCCTCACTGGATGGAACACTAGGTTGATGCTAACTAATCCCAACTCTTCCGTCTCTGCTTTGGCTAGACTGCACGCATGCTTGCTTGTAGGTGTCACCATGTGATTTTATTTGCTCTAGACTAAGATTTCCTTAAATTTCAGATTTTAAATTCTGTGAGAGTTAGTGCCCACTTTGCTAATTTCATGAGTCTAAACAAAGACAGGAACTGAGGCACTAGTGGTTCACACTTGTAATCCTATCTGAGATCTGAGGATCACAGTTCAAAGCCAGCCCCAGCAGACAAATCTGTGAGACTTTTATGTCCAATTTTAAACAGCAAAAGGCTGGAAGTCAATTGGCAGAGTGCCAGCCTTGAACAAAAAAGGGGGAGGGAAGACAGAGGACAGACAGAGTAGGCGGCAGGCAGAGGGGAGTGAGAGGAGAGAAAGGAGGAGAGGATATAGCTCTTGCCCTGGCTCCTGCTGGTACTTCTGAAGGTATGGCCAAGCATGTCTTAGCAAGGGAGAAAAGCAAAAAAGGCAAAGGATTCCATCCTGCAGGTTAGTACCCACATTTGGTTCTATGTAGTCTGCAGATTGATACTTTGACTTCCTTGGGGAAACACAATCTTGGTTTGTGAAACTCTTCCTAAGAGGTCTTCATAAAGGTGGCCCAAGTAAATCATTCATCTTGTATTGTTAATCCCTCAAATCAATACAAAAGGGCATGTTTGCCTGTACTATCATTAGTTTGAGCCATTTGTTGGGAAACTGATACTTCAGTCCAGGACTATAAGAGACATACCTCTTTCAAGAGGCATCTACAAAAGTGTCTGATTTAATATATGTGTGCGTACTGGGCCTTGAACTCAGGTCTGCCTAATCTCACTTGGCTTTTTCAAAGTTGGCACTCTACCATGTGAGCCAAGCCTCCACTTTTGGCCTTTTGTTACTTAATTGGAGAGAAGAGGAGTCTCAGGGACTTTTCTGCCCAGGCTAGCTTGGAAGTGTAAACAACTAGGATTACAGACATGAGCCACCAGCACCTGGCTACTTTGTTTGCTGGCACTGGAGTTTGAACTGTTTGCCTCAGCTTGCTTCAGCTGACACTACTTGAGCCACACCTCTATCTGGCTTTTTGATGCTTATTTTTTTGGTCAGTCATGGGAGTTGAACTCTGGGCCTCAGCCCTTCCCTCAGCTCTTCAGTTCAAGGCTAGCACTCTACCACTTGAGCCACAGCACCTCTTCCGGTTTTCTGGTGGTTTATTGGAGATAAGAGTCTCCGGGACTTTCCTGCACCCGGACCCAATCCTCTGGATCTTAGATTCCTTAGTAGCTAGGCTAACAGGTATGAGCCACAGTGCATTTAAATCTCTTTTACTATGGTTATATGTGCTCCAAGGCTTACCTGTGAGTAGAAGGTCTCACCTACATTCCAGTTATCAGCCTGGAGAGATCAACAAAGCCTGTCAAGTTTTATAAATTTAGATGCTATGTACGATCTTCCTAAAAATGATAACATTGTCTTCATTAAAGTTTTGTGGCTGTGGGGCTCAGTGGTAGTATGCTTAAAATCTTAGGTTTAATCCTCAGTATTCTCCCTGCAATCCAATCCTGTGGCTTTAAGCCTATACACCAATCTGGGCTGCAGGAAAGCTCCCAAGATGTTTTCTTTTTAGGCATTTTGATGAGAGAAAGATCAGAATAGCTGCTCTGTGGTGAGAGAAGGAATCAGCCTGGAGGCTTTAGTGTCTTCTGTCAGATCTTCCTAAGGGCAGAAGGTAGCATTTGTGGAGAATCAGAGTCAGTGGTCAATTCAGTTTCTCCCCTCCAGTCATAATCACTGGGAGTATAGCCTTGCCCCAGGGGCCCTGCTGCACCCAAGCAGATACAGCTGGGAAGACCTGTGGGTATTTGCATAACCATAGGGGAGAGCCCAGCTACCTTTGAGGAGTTGGAGAAAGGGAACAGAGGTTCTAAAGCAGTGACTTTGGAGCAGGGATGTTAGTTGCTGTCTCTTGGTATGCCCAACAGTAATGACTATCCACCCCAACCTTCTTTTTGCAGTTCATTGCAGGCTGGTTTGCACATCCTATTTTCAAGAATGGAGATTACCACGAAGTGATGAAGAAACGGATCAGTGAAAGGAGTCTGGCTGCAGGCCTCAACAGGTCTCGGTAAGGTCCTGTGCTTAGGTGGTAAGAACATAGAGGCTGAGAGGTATGTATCAAGCAGATAATCTTTGCTTGCTGGGAAGATTTTGTGTGATGCAAAGGGAAGTTATTGCCATGATAACGAAGTAGCCAGGAAATCTGAGAACCCACTGTCCATTACTCCCTCTCAGTATATTCTATCCTATCTCATTACATTAAATGTGTATAGCCATGGGGGACTCCAGGCATATATGTTTTGTCAGCTGGATACTGGGCTCACACCTGTAATCTTACTCAGGAGGCTGAGATCTTAGGATCACAATTCAAAGCTAGTCTGGGCAGGTAAGTCTATGAAATTCTTACCTCCAATTAACCTTAGCTTTGAATGAAAAGCTCAGGGACAGCACCTAGGCCCCAAGTTCAAGACCCATGGCTGACAAAACAAAAAAGCAGCAATTAGCTGGGCAGTAGTAACTCAAGCCTGTAATCACAGTTTGAAACCTTGACAGGAATGTTCATGAGACTTCTCTTAACCACCAAAAAGCTAGAAGTGGAGCTGTGACTCAAGTTCAGCAGCCTTGAGCAAAAAAGCTAAAGAACCCTAAGTTCACGCCCCAGTACTTGCACTGAAAGAAAAAGAAAACTAACATTTCTCAAACTTCCATTAGTATTTTTTTGAGGAATTAAATGTTTTTGTTACTACCATTATCATTACTTTAAAATGTACTTAAGCCATTTTTTGTAGTTTTGTAAATTGTGCATATTTATACCTTGTGTACAAGAATGTACCATCAACAAAGTAGAAATTTACTTATTCCAATGCATTACTAAAAATCCATTGGTACTTGTATTATTTAAAAGATGAGTAAACTGAGGAACAAAAACTAAATCCAAGGGGCTGCAAAGGTGGCTCAGTGGTAGAGCGCTTGCCTTGCATGCATGCAGCCCTGGGTTTGATTCCTCCAGCACCACATAAGCAAAAAGAAAAAAGCCAGAAGTGGCACTGTGGCTCAAGTGCTAGAGTGCTAGCCTTGAGCTGAAGAGCTGAGGGACAGCGCCCAGGCCAGAGTTTAGGCCCCAGGACCGGACCAAAAACAGAAACAAAAAAAACACAAAACTAAATCTAGTTATTGAGTGATGTAATGCGGTTTGAAACCAAACTGTTTGCCTCCAAAATTCAATTTGTGTGTGTTCACATGCCACATGAACTCTCAAGATGGTGTTTTTTGCTAATAGCTGGTACTTGAGCCATACCTCCAGTGTGGGATTTTGCAGGTCAATTGGAGGTTAAGTCTCACAGATTTGTCTGTCCAGGCTGGCTTCAAAACATGATCTTCAGATCTCAGCCTCTGGAGTGACTAGGATTACATGTGTGAGCCACCAGCACCTGGCTCTCACTGGGTTTAGGAACCATCCAGTTGGCAAATTTGAGGTGTGGTGTATAGAAGGGTACAAAGTGATAGTCACTGGCCTGTGGCAACATACAAGCTCTATCTCATATGACTATAAACAGGAGAGATGACCAAGTATTATTTTTAACATAGCCGATGAGTCTTTTACCCAAACTCCCCTATAAAAGCCCAGCTTTAAGGGTTTGACACCAGTTTCTTTCTTTTTTTTTTTTTTTTTGGGCCCGGTCGTGGGGCCTGAACTCTAGGCCTGGGTGCTATCCCTCAGCTCTTCAGCTCAAGGCTAGCGCTCTACCACTTGGGCCACAGTGCCACTTCAGGCTTTTTTCTTTTTGCTTATGTGGTGTTGAGGAATCGAACCCAGGGCCTCAGGCATGCAAAGCAAGCGCTCTACCACTGAGCCACCTTCCCAGCCCCTTCCCAAGCCCATTGACACCAAGTTCAACCTACAGTCCTGATCTATAAATAGAAATATAAATGTCTGCTATGCCAACTCAGGTCTCCAGTAAGCAGGTGGGTACTTTGTCCTTCTAATACCATGTAACTGAGCAGGTGTTTGTGTTTAGAGAAGGAAAAAAATAACCAAAGTTTTTATTTTAGTTGCTGACAGACCAGCTCAAAAGACTTTCTTAGTTTCTTAATAGGAAATTCAGAGACAAGATCAGGATAAACTGGATAGATACAGGATATTTCATGAACACAGAAGGACTCTGAGCTGGCACTTGACAATGCAACCTCAGAAAAGGAAGATTTTGATGCTTTTGCTGGTAGAAATGACCTTTTGAAGCCGGGCGCCGGTGGCTCATGCCTGTAATCCTAGCTACTCAGGTGGCTGAGATCTGAGGATTGAGGTTCAAAGCCAGCCCGGGCAGGAAACTCCGTGAGACTCTTATCTCCAATATACCACCAGAAAGCCAGAAGTGGCGCTGTGGCTCAAGCAGTAGAGCACTCGCCTTGGGCGCAGGGACAGCACCCAGGCCCATAGTTCAAGCCCCACAACTGACAAAAAAAAGAAATGATCTTTTGGTCAAAAGGAAGGTATCAAAACTTATGTAGGGCAACACTGGGCTGCATCTAAACAAGAAGCCCCAGGGGCTCCCTGTGGGCAGGTGCAGTTAGGATTTGGTTGAAAGGAGCTTGTACATGTTGTGGCTGGTTCATATTTGTCAAGTTTTTTTTTTTTTTTTTTTTTTTTTGGTCGGCCGTGGGGCTTGAACTCTGGGCCTGGGCGCTGTCCCTCAGCTCTTCAGCTCAAGGTGAGCGCTCTACCACTTGAGCTACAGAGCCAATTCCAGTTTTCTGGTGGTTTATTGGAGATAGAAGTCTCACGGTCTCTCCTGCCCAGGCTGGCTTTGAACCGCGATCCTCAGATCTCAGCCTCCTGAGTAGCTAGTATTACAGGCGTGAGCCACCAGCACCCAGCTATGTTTATCAAGTTTTATAGAAAAGTCTCTTCACAGGCCAGGAGTGGGTGGCTCTTACCTGTAATCCTATCTGTTCAGGAGGCAGAAATTGAGAGCAATATAGTTTAATTCCAGCCCTGGCAAAAAGTTAGTAAGGCTGTAGCTCAACAAACAAGCCAGGCATAGTGGTAATCCTAATTACTTAGGAGGTATATGTAGGAGGATCATGGTCCAAAGCTTGCTCATGAGGCAAAATGATACCCTATCTAAAAAATGACTAAAGCAAAAAGGGCCAGAGGTATAGTTCAAGTAGTAGCTCACCTAACTAGCAAGCTAAAGGCCTTGATTCCAGTACTATAAAAAATAAAGTTAGCCAGGCATCGATGGCTCATGCCTGTAATTCTAGCTACTCAGGAGGCTGAGATCTGAGGATCATAGTTCAAATCCAGCCCAGGCAGGAAACTCTGTGAGACTCTCATCTCCAATAAACCACTAGAAAGCCAGAAGTGGAGCTGTGGCTCAAGCAGTAGAGCACTCGCCTTGAGTTGAAGAGCCGAGAAATAGCGCCCAAGCCCAGAGTTCAAGCCCCATGACTGACAAAAAAAAAAAAAAGTCCTGTTGTCCAGAAAATGTGGGCAGTGGCCTTTATTGCTCTTAGGAACATAAGAAGTGTCAAGGTAGGGGCTGGAAAAGTGGCTCAGTGGTAGAGCACTTGCCTTGCATTCATGAGGCCCTGGGTTTGATTCCTCAGCACCACATAAGCAAAAAGAAAAAAGCCGTAAGTGGCGCTGTGGCTCAAGTGGTAGAGTGCTAGCCTTGACTGAAGAGCTGAGGGACAGCACCCAGGCCCAGAGTTCAGGCTCACGAGGACCCCCCCTCTCCCCCCAAAAAAATCTCATGGACTTTCCTGCCTGGGCTGGCTTTGAACCATGATTCTCAGATCTCAGCCTCCTGAGTAGCCAGGATTACAGGGGTGAGCCATCAGTGCCGGCAAGTGTGATTCTCTTAATCTCCAATTAACCACCAAAAAATTGGAGCTGTGCCTCAAGTGGTAGAGCTAGCCTTAGGCACAAAAGCTCAGGGCCAGCACCCAGACCAAGTTCAAGGCCCAGGACAGGGAACAACAAAAATGGTTTAATGTGTAGGCTGTTTGAAATACTGTCTCTGTGTGTGTGTGTGAATGTGAATGTGTCAGTCCCTTAGGGGGAAAGATTTATAAAAGGGAAATGTGGTTTCATTTTGCCATCAGGTAAAGTGTCTTAAGGGACATAGGTAAGGGAAGTTGGGTACACATGAGTCTGAGGTGTTTCCCACACCATTTGAAAGGTTAATCTTTTCTTCCTGGCAGCTCCCCTAGTTCATAGTGCTCCCTGATCCTGCCCCCTAATATTCTATCAAAGCACAATTCTTCCTAAAACTCTTTACCCTTAATGGTTACTTCAACCTAGGCTCCCTGAGTTTACAGACAGTGAGAAGGAAAGGATCAATGGCACCTATGACTTTTTTGGATTTAACCACTACACCACAGTCTTGGCCTACAATCTCAACTATCACCCTACCATCTCTTCCTATGATGCAGACAGGTAAGTCTGTAAATGGGCATCCAGAGCAATCTCTAGAAAGGACAGGAAGGAGCTCTTATTCCAGCTTAAACTCAGAGGCCTGCACAACCTCAGATAAAGGGTATCCTGGAGCCACATATTCCAGGTTTGCCAGCTGAGACCTCAAAACCTGTAGAAGTTGACCATAACAAGACACTAAGACACTAAGGTTTCCAAGGACCTTCCCTTGAGACAGATGTGCTTTGTTTTGAAACATTTTCAAGAAAGCAGTTTTCCTTTTCCCCAGACAAATTTGTTTCAATTCCCCAATTCTAGTCAAAGTAACATTAAGTTGTTCTTCAAGGTAAAAGCCAAACCATTACATTATACAAATAGTGTATTTGTTGTATCTATTATATGTAGATTCCTCATATATAATATGTGGTAACTGTTAGTTATATATGAGGAACTTACCTTTTTATTCATGAGGGAGAAGCAATACAGGGGTTTGAACCCAGCCTTGCAAATTGGAAGGTAGGTGCTCTATTCTTAGGTCACATTTCCAGCCCTTATCTACATCTTTATAAATTTGTAATTTGTTACAACAAACATAATTTTGTTCCTCTTCAACAAGCATCCTTAGACACTGCTGTGTCCTGACACCAAGCTTGGAGTCACGCCTCTCTGCATACTCTGGCTCTCTTGGTGCTTAAATAGTCTTCTCAACCTCTACTAGCTTATGAAATGGCCCACATTCAGTTCCATTAAGAGAAACCAGGTTCTAACAAAAGCAAACAATTTTTCTCAAGGATGTCGTATAATTATTAAATGGCTGGTCTGTATTTAGAGGTGTAGGATTTTGGATATATCTCAGCTTTGTGTCCTCCCTCAGTAGCTGCTTCTCTGGCAGAAACCATCCCCCTCCCCTTGTCTATTGCTGGAGAGGGGCTGAAGCCTTTAAGACATTTAAAGCACAAGGAACCAGTGGCTCACCTCCATAATCCTACTCAGGAGGCTAAAATCTGAGGATCACGGTTTGAAGTCTGCCCAGGCAGAAAAGTCCCCCCATGAGACTCTTATGTCTAATATACCACTCAAAAACTGGAAGTGGGGGCTGGGAAGGTAGCTCAGTGGTAGAGTGCTTGCCTCCCATGCATGAGGCCCTGGGTTCGATTCCTCAGCACCATGTAAACAGAAAAGGCCGGAAGTGGTGCTGTGGCTCAAATGGTAGAGTGCTACCCTTGAGCTGAAGAGGTCTAGAGTTCAAGCCCCAGGACCAACCAAAAACAAAAACAAAAACAAAACTGGAAGTGGAGCATTTAGCCTTGAGCAAAAGACATCCAGGACCTGAGTACAAGCCACCAAAAACAAACAAAAAAACACTTAAGACAAGTACCAGCACGCATCCACTATGCCTGTCACAACCTAAATGAGGGCGCCAAACCATGCACTGATGGCTTATGCTTGTAATACTATCAACTCAAAAAGCTGAGATCGATATGGTATAAAGCTAGACTGGGCAGATAAGTCTATAAAACCCTTATCCCATTAACCAGCAAAAAGCCCCAAGTGGAGAATGGATCAAGCAGTAAGAGCACCTGAGGGAAAGAGCCAGGCAAGAGTGAAATGCCAATTTCAAGCTCCAGTAGCAACACCAAAAAATAAAGAAGGCCCAAGTATGGGTGCTGTGACATCACCTGTGGTATAAACTAGTTGGAGGCCCAATCTCTGATCACAGTACTTGCATCCTATTGGAAGATGAGAACTGAGGATGTACAGAGTATTCACATTACTGTGATAGGGCACCTGTGTACAGAAACCCATGGAGGGTGAGGCTCAGCAAGTGATACCACTCCTCTCAACAGGTGGGGAACTCAAAGAATAGAGGAGACACTGATTGGCTAGTCCAAAGTTACATCAGCATTGAGAGTGGAATTGAGTAGGAGTGAAGATTCAGAGGCAAACTGATTCTTCTGATTTTAGTATGACCCTTAAGTTTAGATTAAAACCTAAACAGTAAACAGCATCCTAGGATTTACAAGACCTAAACTTTGGTTTTTGAACTTGTAGAGGAGTTGCCTCCATTACAGACCGCTCTTGGCCAGACAGTGGCTCTTTCTGGCTGAAGATGACACCTTTTGGCTTCAGGAGGATCCTGAATTGGTTGAAGGAGGAATACAACAACCCTCCAATTTATGTCACAGAGAATGGAGTATCTCAACGGGGAGAATCAGACCTCAATGACACTGCCAGGATCTACTATCTCCGCAGTTATATCAACGAGGCTCTCAAAGGTAAAAGGGTGGTCCCTTGCTCCCTTATGTTTACCGTTGGAAACACTGCCTGTGTCTGTAGGAGGACAGCACTGCAACCTGAGCCACCACAACAGAAAGACAAGCTTTTTACTCCTGTAGAGTTATAAGCCTTTCTTTGGGGCTAGGGTCCTAGATATACATTGAGCAAACAAACCCGGGTATATGGGCAAGGGCCAGACCATAATTCCTAGCCTGAGTTCTCTGCCTGCCGTAATCCTGTTGTCTGCACAGGACAGGATGAATTAGCTGGGTGCCTGGCTATATGTCCTTTTGTTCCTCAGACAAAATTTTGAGATCTTAGGTTCTAAACCTCTTAACAATTTGGATGAGATAGAGCAGATGGGATAGTGTAAGGGGACTGAGTATAAGCCACATTAGCTAAGGAAACAGGAAATCCTACTAGAGTTAAAGTAGTTTGTAAGAGTGACTGCTTTCATGACAATGCCTTGACCCCACCAATCTCCTGTGTTACAGGGTAGATGGCTCAGTCCACTTATACTCCATTCAGGGCTGAACCTTTCTGGAAAAATACTAGCTCTTTATAGGATACAGCCTAAACTCTTTCTGCAAGTTGGGACAGAGCTGTGTGCAGCCTGCTGAGATAAGGAGAGCTAATGAGGCCTTTGCTTATGCAGCTGTGCAGGATAAGGTGGACCTTCGAGGATACACTGTTTGGAGTGTGATGGACAACTTTGAATGGGCCACAGGCTTTGCAGAGAGGTTTGGTCTGCATTTTGTGAACTTTACTGACCTTTCTCTGCCAAGGATCCCTAAAGCATCAGCCAAGTTTTATGCTTCTGTAGTCCGATGCAATGGTTTCCCTGATCCTGCAGCAGGACCTCATCCTTGCCTCCATTGGCCAGAAGGTAAGAGGTATCTCTGGGAGGGACCAAAACCAAAGGATAAGAGGCCTTTTTTAGCCTATTCTCTTCTAGTTTGCTACCTTCCTCTCTGCCCTTCATTCATTTAGCCAAGATTTATTTTGAGAGCTCTAAATATCCTTGGGATACTCACAACTAGTTAGACGGAGAAACTAGACCGCAACGTAGGAAGGAACAGAACTAGATTTTTCCAATCTTGCCCCTAATTTCTTGTGGCATCTCAGACACTCATCAAGTGCTCAGGTCAGCTATGTGGATCAGATGAAAGTGATATGAAAGTGCCTGTTGTGACGGAAAAAGTAGAAATCACTATGTAAATTTAAACAATTACCCGTAATGTGCACTACGTTTGCATTGCCTATAGAGACATCTAAAGTGTAAAACTGATTCACTTCTTCAGAGACTATTCACAATGAGCCTGAGGAGTACCTTTGCCATAGCAGTATACTTGCTCTGTCCATGCAGGAGTCAGGTACCTTATAGTCTCCAGCCTGAAAGGGATCCAGCCTGGGGCTTTTTTAGGACTACAGTAATGTGATAACTAAGTCAGCACAGGAGCATGAACTGTCCTCTTGTGTCCTCTCCTAGATGCTGATCCATCCATCAGCCCTGTGAAAGAGGAGGTGCACTTCCTGGGGTTAAGGCTCAGTACTACAAAAGCACAAACAGCTCTGTATGTACTCTTTTCTCTTCTGCTTCTTGGAATCTGTGGTTTGGCATTTCTATCATTCAAGTACTTCAAGCACACCAAACAAAGGAAAACACAACCAAGCCAACAGGAATTAAGTACTATTTCTTCCTTCTGACAAGTTTACTATTACCTCTTCAAGTTCTGTGAAGTAGCCTAGTCTTTTTTAACTGCCTTTGTCACATCAAACTCGTGTCCTAAACTCTGCCCATTGTGAACTTCTTCATAAAGACTTCTATATTGTTAAGAGATGACTGCCATTTTGAAGGAGTTTGAATTCCTCATTAAACAGGAAATACCTGCAGTATTGGAAGTTCATTAGGACAAGGGTCTCTTATGGAAATATACATACAGTGAACTGGCCCAGTAACTGACCACTTAATTAAACTAACAAAGATGTCGTTTTGGAGTTTTTCAATGTAGAAAAAAGAAATGCTTTTCATTTGGAATACAATGTCATCTGCCCTCAAGTTTTCTCCTTGCCTAATGCCATGATTTTCAGAAAATAAAATCAGTACTATGCACTGTGTCTAATCTTCTCTGGTTTCTTATTGAGAAGTAAGTTTCGGGCTGGGAAGGTAGCTCAGTGGTAGAGCACTTGTCTTGCATGCATGAGGCCCTGGGTTCGATTCCTCAGCACCATATAAGCAAAAAGAAAAAAGCTGGAAGTGGCGCTGTGGCTCAAGTGGTAGAGTGCTAGCCTGAGCTGAAGAGCTGAGGGACAGCGCCCAGGCCCAGAGTTCAGGCCCCATGGCTGGACCTTTAAAAAAAAAAAGAAAAAGAGAAGTAGGTTTCACAGAACTTAGTAAAATCACAGAAATCATTAGGAATCATCATCTTTTCAAACTAGACCAAACTGGACCAAGACTTTCTGCTTATACTTCCTGGACCACCAAAACCTATAAAAAGATGACCTTTGGCCCACTATTTTCCAGCTTCAACCATCTCTACTGCTATCTTCTATGTCCCTGGCTCTCCCCATACTGAATAATGGGGGCTTCCAGGCTCAGGAGATCGGCCTGTTTCCTTCCCTATCTGTGTTAGCTCTGAACTTGAGGTAGACTATTCCAAGTTCCATTGCTACTATTATTTATTTTGCCTATACCTTTAACTATGAAACAGTTAAAACTTACTTGTTCCATAAATTATTTCTAAGTATCTGGGAAAACATTTTTTAAAATCAGTAGAGATCCTGTTGGGCACTGGTGGCTCACACCTGTAATCCTAGCTACTCAGGAGGCTGAGACTTGAGGATTATGGCTTGAATCCAGCCTGGGCAGGAAAGAGATTTTTGTTTCCAATTAACCACCAAAAAGCTGCACGTGGAACCCTGGCTTAAGCCATAGAGCACTAGTCATAATCAAAACCTCAGGAACAATGCACAGGCCCTGAGATTAAGCCCCAGGACTGGCACAAAATAAACAACAAAAACCCCACAAACAAATGGCAGGGAGACAGACATGGTAGCTTAAGCCTGATCCTAACTATTACAAGGTCCAGCAACACTCACACCAACATAAAAGCAATTTGTGAATCGTGTGCATTATCTACCAACTGAGCCACAGTACCACTTTCGGTTTTTGGGTGGTTAAATGGAGATAAGTCTCATGGAGACTTTTCTGCCTGGGCTGGCTTTGAACCACGATCCTCAGATCTCAGCCTCCTGGGTAGCCAGGGTTATAGACATGAGCCACTGGCTAAAAACACCAGGCTAAAAACATTAGTTAACAAAGATCAAAATGCTGTCAATCTCAAAGTCCCAAATAACATTTTTTTGGGGGTAGGACAGTGATAATAGTTTCTTCTATTAAACTTGAGAGAGCAGAATAAATCTGGGGCAAATAAGAAAGAATATTGAAGCAGATTATAAAGCTAGGTATAGTATGGTAGTAAAGAAATAGCAAAATCACTAGCAAAGTAGACATAGCTCCTACATATGAGAATAAAGTTTAAGGCAAAGAGAGCAGGCCAAATCAGATGGGACAGAAACTGATGTCTCCTTAACTAGTAGTGACTAATTTAGTCATAGGTATGGGAAGGAGCCAGAACCCTTCCTGCAAACTAGATTTAAAAGTATGAGAGAACACTAGATTTTTATGTGAGAAAAAGATTTATGCGCTAGATCAGGACCCACACACCTTAAAGACACTAATAAATCTGACAACACAAATATCTGGTAAAATTACCAATTATGTATTCATCACAGGATAAAGTATTTGCTGGCTGCTGGTGGCTCATGCCTGTAATTCTAGTGACTCAGGAGGCTGAGATCCTGGCAGCTCAGACAGGAAAGTGAGACACTTACCACAAGCTGGAAGTGGCGCTATGGTACAGCACTAGCTTGAGCAAAGAAAGCTTAGGGACAGTATCCAGGCCCTGAGTAGAAGCCCCTGGAACAGTGGGGAAAAAAAAGATAAAGTACTGGATTGGGTGCGGTAGCTAGGATTATAGGTGTGAGCCACTGGCACCTAGCTTCACAGTTTCTAAAGGAACCAATTTAGCATCTGTCATAAACTACACACATCATTTAACCTAGTAATTATACAAATACATTCTACAGGTACATTTTCACGGTAACAATATACCTTTCCCTCAAGTATGATCATTGTAGCAGTTCGTCATTAAGAAAAAAAATTTAAAAAAAACACAAATCATTTATAATAACCAATGATAACAAATCATTTATAATAACCAATATCCAAAGCATGGATAACAGGTTAAGGTATTTATATGAAGTTGAATGTTATGTAGCCATTAAGAAAAATGGGGTAGCTATGTGTTGAAACAGGTCTTTAAAACTAAGTGTAAAAGGAAGATCCAGGGTAATAGGGTATTTGTGTGTGTGTGTGTGTGTGTGTGTGTGTGTGTGTGTGTGTATGTGTGTGTGTGTGTGTGTGTGTGTGTGTGTGTGTGTGTAATCCCATTTATTTAAAAATAAAGATTACATATTTGCTTATATATGCATAAAACTTCTTAAAATTACGTAAGAAACTGTTATAGATAATACCTCTGGGGAAAAAGCAGTTGGGGTAAGAAGCCAGGAGAGAGCTTCATTTTCATTTTATGTCCTTATATATACCATTTTGGATTTCTTACCACGTGTACTTTTAAAAGATAAAATTGAGGAGGGAGTCTCTGTAAACATTTTAAAATATTCCTTACTGTACATTTCTCCAAGATTTTATCTTCTTCAAGACAAACTGACTTGAGATACTCATTTTTGGCGAATATATTCCTTTTTTTGGGAGGGGGGGGTCTGGTTGTGGGGCCTGAACTCTGGGCCTGGGCGCTGTCCCTCAGCTCTTCAGCTCAAGGCGAGCGCTCTACCACTCAAGCCACAGGGCCTCATGCATGCAAGGCAAGCGCTCTACCACTGAGCCACCGTCCCAGCCCCAAATATATTCCTAAGTTACTATTAGTATACTCATATCCAACTGACCTGCGTATGACTTTAAGCCACATATTGCTGCACTTTTTAAAGATAACTTTAAATGAAATGCTTATTTGAGATTTTTTTTCAAACTCTTTAAATTATGGAAATATCACTGCAAAAGATTGGAAAAACATGGTATAAAAAAGAAACTACAATCACATATAACCACTCTTGCCATTACTGTTTTGCTGTTCTTTCTTTTATACATATATATTAATACATGGCTCTATTTATACATACATAATGTATTTACAAGGCTGAGATCATATTGTACCTACATCTCTACATCCTGCTTTTCCCCAACACATAACAAAGCTCAAGTAAATATACTAAATTAATATCGTACCAATTCTCTGCACCAAAAATTATTTCTACAGAGGCATTTAGTTGTGTCCAGTTTTTAAGTGACAAATACACTTAAGATGTAACCTCAACTTTGTCTGCACTATAATTCCTTAAAAAAAGTTATTGCATCAGAGAGTATGAAATATTTAGTTTCCAACTATGTTGGAAAGATTATTTCCATTCCTACCAACAGCACTGCCTGTCTCACCTGGTTGCTTGTGAACACTGACTTTTGTCATTTTTAAAAGTCATTTATATGAAAAACAAAGTTTGCTGAGAAAAGGTTTTCCTATTACAAAATGAAGTCAGAGTCCTTTTACACTAAAGAATACATTCCAATCTAAAAACACAGACTCTATCATGCTTACTTCCCTTTTAAAACATTATTAGTTTAGTGTCAAAAGTATACATAAAGAAGCATGTGATCAGATTCAGAATATCTTTCAAGTTGTTAACAATAACCAAATGAGTAAAGATGTGTCTTCATTCTATACCATAGGTACTTTAGGTCACAGAACTGTACAAAACTTTAGTACAAAGGTGAGAGAAAAATAACTAAGTTGTAGTTTAGAAGTTTTCATCTATTTTGCATCGGATGAAGACAAAGATCTTAAAGTTATGCAAACAAAATAATGTCTCACTGATCTAAGACAGACAGTAATATGGAATCATCATGTACCAGAAATTATTCTTGTATTGTTTAGCAATTTTTAAAGAAAAGTAACCAGTTATTTTGCTGAGACAACTTTAGGACATAACTGTGGGGAAAAAAAACTCAGTGATATATGATCTCATCAGAGCCCCGTACAACAAAAGATGCTTACAGATCTTTCTGATCTTTGGAAAATTTTTTATTCAGTTTAAAAACTATAAGGTATTACTTGCAGCTGATGAAAAGGAAAAAAAAAAGTTAAATCTATGTTATCTGATTGGCTAGTTAAAATTCTCGAAGATTCAAATTAGTGACATATCTTTACTTTGTGTGGATTTATGAGTCTTAAAGCAAAAAGTATTCTAAACAAAACATTTCATGTGAGAGCACATGGCTAAAGATCTATGAAAACAAAAAGCTGATGGAGAATGTGGCAAACCTTTTAATTTTTTAGGTTTCTAGCAGTTGGTTATTATATGCGAGAACCTAGCAGCCAATCATTTTGTCTTTTCTGAGTTAAACTCTAACCCACATCCATAAAGCAGGAATAAAGAAATAAAGAAATTTTTTATAGGTAAGTTGGGAAACAATGCAGACCCACTTCTCCAGTAGAATTTTAGTTGAATTAAATCATAAGAGAAACAATGATTATTGACATATTGTACTTATTGCACTACATCTGCTGAGTAGAATTTCCATTCCAAGTGTTGTTTTCATCTTCACCATCATCTTGAGTCCTCAATCTATATATCTTCCCCTCCTTTTTAAAATCTTCCCCTCGTTTCTCCAGCACTCTTTTTCTGACTGGTTCCCTGATATAAAAGAAGATACATGTTGACATAAAATGAAAACAGTGATATAAACAGTATAACAAACCTATTCCTTCAAACTTCTATTAGTACATTTTATTTTTAAATCCAATGTAAAGAAAAGTCTATGGGAGATAACTGTATCTACTAATAGTACTGAAGCTGAAGCTGTAACTCGGGGCCTCATGTTCTCACTCAGCTTTTTCACTCATTACTTAAGCCACTACTCCTGCCTTGAAAAAAAAAAAGTCTTTAAAATATATATATATAATAGCTAAGTATAGGTGGCTCACACCTATAATCCTAGCTACTCAGGAGTCTAAGATCTGAGGATAGTGGTTCAAAGCCAGCCAGGGCAAGAAAGTCTGTGAGACTCTCATCTCCAATTAACCACCAAAAAGCCCGAAGTGAAGCTGTGGCTCAAGTGTTTATGCCCTAGCCTTGAGTAAAAAAGCTCAGGGACAGCACCCAGGCCCTACATTCAAGCCCCATGACCTACCAAAAAAAAAAAAAAAAAAAAGGCACCTCACACCTGTAATCCTAGCTACTCAGGAGGCTGAGATCTGAGGATTGCGGTTCAAAGCCAGCCCAGGCAGGAAAGTCTGTGAGACTCTGATCTGCAATGAACCACTCTGAAAACCAGAAGTGGTAATGTGGCTCAAGTGGTAGAGCATGCGATGAAGAACTGAAAAGCTCAGGGACAGCATCCAGGCTCAGAGTTCAAGCCTCATGACTGACAAAAGCCAAACCAAACACTTGGTATTATCTGAGTATTTTACATTGGACAAAACAAAAATAGTTACCTTTTTTCTGATTTGCTAGATGATGCAGAGTTTACAGGTTCAGGTGATGCTGCTCTTGCTGAAGTCTGTGCAGGAGGATTACTAAATAAGAAATTGCTAATCAATCTCCAGATGGCAAGGAATGGATAAAGTACTGTCCCCAATAAGGTCCAAATATCTCCACTGGAAGAGTGTACAACAGATGTAGCTGGCCGTCCTGCCTAAAAATTAAAAAGTAAACAACCTAAATAAAGATAACATTAGCACAATCATCACACTGAAGATTCTAGACCTGGTTTTATTATCTGCAGAAGGTGCTTGCTACTGGTTTTATTTGCTGCAAGAGGATAAAATTGCCTTTGATATTTCCCAAGTGTACATAAACTTCTAGGAGCTCCTGGAACTGCTTTTTCCCCCCGTTAACAGTCATTATAGCAAAGTGGTGTTTATGGGTGAGTAAGGAATTTTTTTTGGTTATGGGGGTTGGATTCAGGGCCTGAGTGCTGACCTTGAGCCCTTTGGTTCAAGGCTAGCACTTTACCACTTTGAACCACAGTGCCCCTTCTGGTTTTCTGGTGTTTAATTTTTTTTTAACTTTTTTAATTTTTTGGGTCCGGTTGTGGGGCCTGAACTCTGGGCCTGCGCACTGTCCCTCAAGGCTAGCACTCCACCACTTGAGCCACAGCGCCACTTCCGGCTTTTTTCTTTTTGCTTATATGGTACTGAGGAATCGAACCTAGGGCCTTATGAATGCAAGGCAAGCGCTCTACCACTGAGCCACCTTCCCAGCCCCATGGTGTTTAATTTTTTCATGGGAAAAAAAAAAAAGCAACTCATGGACTTTCCTGCCTAGGCTGACTTCAAACCATGATCCTCAGATCTTAGCCACCTGAGTAACTAGGATTACAGATGTGAGCCATTAGTGCCCAGTGAACTCAAAGAATTATGAAAAAAATTTCACATGAAATACCTCTGATAATTAAAGTCTTTCTTGCTGATAAAGGTTTCAAACGTCAGTGAATACAATGAAATCCTACCATATTTTTTTTTTTTTGTGGGTACAGTGATCTAATTTAGAGTGGGGAAACCACATTGATTATAACACAAAGTCCAGGCTCTCGTCCTAGGCACCTAAGAAGGGACATTGGCACCATCTATTTTTATTTTTTTCTTTTTTTTGGGTGCAGTCGTGGGCCTGAACTCTGGGCCTGGGCGCTGTCCCTCAGCTCTTCAGCTCAAGGCTAGCACTCTACCACCTGAGCCACAGTGCCACTTCCGGCTTTTTTCTTTTTGCTTATGTGGTGCTGAGGAATCAAACCCAGGGCCTCGAGCATGCAAGGCAAGCGCTCTACCACTGAGCCACCTTCCCAGCCCTGGCACTATCTATTTTTCTTCATTAGAGTAAAATATTTTTCTGAAATAATATTCAGAGCGATAGGATAATACCTGAAAATTAATGCTATTTTTATGTTAATATAAAAAATATATTAAAAAAAATTTTTTTTGGTTGTGGGCCTGAACTCTGGGCCTGGGCGCTGTCCCTCAGCTCTTCAGCTTAAGGCTTCGTCTTTTTCTGCTTATGTGGTGCTGAGGAATCGAACCCTGGGCCTCATGCATGCAAGGCAAGCACTCTACCACTGAGCCACCTTCCCAGCCCCTGATCTGATTTTTCAATGATATGGATTTTATTCACAGTACACCTAATTTTCAGAAATGACTGAGAGAAGAACAATCAGAATACTGTAAGAGAAAAAAAATTGCAAATACATACTGGTAATAGTACCACTGAAGCACTTGGAGCAAGTTCCAAATCCAGTAATTTTTTTTTGTAATCTTCTTTGGTAAATTCCCTTCTGGGAAACATGGTTGCTAATGAAAAATTACCATAAGTATTGCCAACAGTCTGTAAGAAAACAAGTTTAAAAGCTTTTAAAGGTGTTATAAAAATAAGACGTTAAGATGCATTCAAAACAATTGCTTTAATTAAAATTGCTTTTAAGTTAAATGTGAACTGAATGAACGTACAAAAAACTGTTTCAAAAGTAAGCTGAAAAATAATTATATCCAAGTAGTGTGTGGTGTGTGTGTGTGTGTGTGTGTGTGTGCACATGCACTAGTCCTGGTACTTGAACACTGGGTCTATACACTATCTCTGAGTTTCTTTTGCTCAAGGATACTGTTGTACCACTTGAGTTTCAGCTCTACTTCCAGCTTTTTAAAAAATTTATTGGAGATAATATTCTCATGGACTTTCCTGTTCAGGCTGGTTTCAAACTGCAATCTTCAGATCTCAGCCTCCTGAGTAGATAGGCTAGCTCTCTACTGCTTGAGCCACAGCACCACTTCCAGTTTTCTGGTGGTTTATTGGAGATAAGAGTCTCATGGACTTTCCTGACTGGGTTGGGTTTGAACCATGATCCTCAGATCTCAGCCTCCTGAGTAGCTAGGATTACAGGTGCGAGCCACTGGCGCCCAGCTTCAAAGCCTTTCATAAATCAACAATGACCACAAAATAGCAAGAATATAGTTCCAAAAAATATTCAGGATAAAAATGATTCAGGATAAAAATTATTACAGGCCAAGGGTAAAGAGGTTGTTTTACATGTACCAGGCCCTGGTTTGATTCCTAGCAGTGCCAAAACAAAGTGACACCCCCTCCCCCCACCAAAAAAAAAAAGGCAGTTGGAAATTACTAAATATAAAATTACACAAGAGGGATGGTAAGGGGAAACAAAGGAGAAGGCAACAACACTTGATAAGAAATGTACTCATTACCTTGCTCATGTAATTGTAACCCCTCTGTACAGTATTTTTACAATTAAAAAAACATTAAAAAAATAAAAAATAAGAGCTGGGAAGGTGGTTTAGTGGTAGAGCGCTTGCCTTGCATGCCTGAGGTCCTGGGTTCGATTCCTCAGCACCACATAAGCAGAAAGAAAAAAGCCAGAAGTGGAGTTATGGATCAAGTGGTAGAGCGCTAGCCTTGAGCTGAAGAGCTGAGGGACAGCGCCCAGGCCCAGAGTTCCAGCCCCACGATCGGACCCCCCCCAAAAAAAAAATAAATAAATAAAAAATAAAATTACACAAGACATTTAGATTTCATGTAGGGCCACACTGTATCTATTAGTCTAGTAATTTTTAATGGTACTGAGGTTTAAGTTCAGGGCCTCACACTTGGTAGGCAAGAATTTTACTACTTAAGCCACATTTCCATCAACATGTTTAACAACTAAACAAGTTAGTTGTTAAAAATCACTAATCGTGGGCTGGGAAGGTGGCTCAGTGGTAGAGCACTTGCCTTGCATGCTCGAGGCCCTGGGTTCGATTCCTCAGCACCACATAAACAAAAAAGAAAAAAGCCGGAAGTGGCGCTGTGGCTCAAGTGGTAGAGCGCTAGCCTTGAGCTGAAGAGCTGAGGGACAGCACCCAGACCCAGAGTTCAGGCCCCACGACCGGACCCAAAAAAAAAAAAAAAAAAAATCACTAATCGTCTGCCTTTGCTGATAGGCAGATGATGGAAAAATAGCTAGTCTCTACAGAAATGAAGAGGACTAAGAAAAGCTACTTCTCAGGAGTGTGGGACAATGGATCTTTCGGAAACCATTGCTTTGTTCTCTTCCTGTTTAATATACCAACAGTAAGTTTCCAGAGCCTATTGTATACTATCAACAAATTCCTATTTTTGTATAATAGAAAGATATGCTCTTCCCAGATGCACTTTAAAAAAGAAAAAAAAAAAGACAGCTGGGTACTGATGGCTCATGCCTGTAATCCTAGCGACTCAGAAGGCTGAGATGTGAGGATCATGGTTGAAAGCCAGTTCAGGGAGGAAAGTCTGTGAGACTCTATTTCCCCCCCCACCTGGTCGTGGGGCTTGAACTCTGGGTCTGGGCACTGTCCCTTATCTCTTCAGCTCAAGGATAGTGCTTTACCACTTCAGCTACAGTGCCACTTCCGGCTTTTTCTGCTTATATGGTACTGAGGAATCGAACCCAGGGCCTCATGCATGCAAGGCAAGCACTCTACCACTGAGCCACCTTCCCAGTAAGATTCTTATCTCCAATTAATTACTAGAAAACCAGAAGTGGCACAGTGGCTCAAGTGGTAAAATGCTCGCCTTGTGCTGAAGAGCTCAGGAACAGCGCCGAGGCCCAGAGTTCAAGCCCCATGACTGGACCAAAAAAAAAAAAAAAAGACATGTTACACAGTATCTCAGAGGTGACTTGTGCCAAATCCACCTGGAGGTAATATAAGATTTACTCACATTCCAAGTTGAAATTTCCCTTCTAACATTTTAATAACCTCACCATTTATCCTTACTATAACTCAAGATATATATACTCACTTGTGCAGCAAACTGTCTTGCATCTTCGAGTGGAGCATCAGAAGGAAATTGATTTGTAAAGGAAGACCCATCAGGTAAACGGAATTGAATTCTCGCAACAGTGCTATGAAAAGGAAATTAAAGTTAGTATTTTAACCTTATATATTCTCAATAGTATCATTATCAGAGGAAATGAATGTAGAAATGCACAATGTTAGAATTTTTCATTTATTATTATTATTATTCTTTTGTTGTCCTGTGGCTTGAACTCAGGACCTGGGCTTTGTCTATGAACT
Source organism: Dipodomys merriami (assembly GCF_024711535.1). Lineage (NCBI taxonomy): Eukaryota > Metazoa > Chordata > Mammalia > Rodentia > Heteromyidae > Dipodomys > Dipodomys merriami. The sequence continues at coordinate 76,521,609 of NW_027202270.1, forward strand.
GCTCAAGCTACCACTCAAGAGTGCTACTTGAGCCACTGGAGGTAAGAGTCACTGACTTTCTTGTCTGGGTTGACTCTGAACTGAGATCCTCAGATCTCAGCTTCCTGAGTAGCTAGGACTATAGGCATAAACCACCAGCACCCAGCAATATAGTACATTTTAAAGTTTTAAAATTAAGTGTGGTAACTGGGGCACCAGTGATTTATCCATGTAATCCTAGCTGCTCAGGAGGCTAAGATTCTGGCGATTACAGTTCAAAGCCTGCTCACTTAGGAAAGTTACACAGCCTGTGAGACTCTCATATCCAATTAAGCACCAAAAACAAGGAAATGAAGCTGTGGCTCAAGTGGCAGAATGCTAGCTTTGAGCAAAAAAGATCAGGCCCCCTAGTTCAAGACCCAGGACTGGCACACACAAACACAAAAACAACTAAGTGTGGTGCCCCCTTTGTCATTTTTTCCCTAGATTGTTATGATTACTCTAGTTCTCCTCTATTTTCATATGAAAAAAAGGTCAACTGAAGTTTCAGCAGTGATTATGTTAACTCAAAAGATCAGGATGGAGAACAGTAGTATTTTAATATTATTCTGAGATATGCAGATGGAATATTTTATGTGTATTTGGGACTTTTCGTAACATTTTGCACTTTGTTTTTGTGATGGTCCTGGGGCCTCAGGGCCTGTGTTCTGCTCTTGACCTTTCTTGCTCAAGGCAAGAAAGCTCTATTTTCAGCATTTTTAGTGGTTAATTGGAGACGAGTCTTTGGACTTTTCTACCCAGGGTGGCTTTCACCCACAATCCTCAAATTTCAGCCTCCTGAGTAAGACTACAAGCATGAGCCACTGGCACCCAGCCTATTTTTTTTTTTTCTTTTTGTCGGTCGTGGAGCTTGAACTCTGGGCCTGGGCACTGTCCCTTAGCTCTTCAGCTCAAGGCGAGCGCTCTACCACTTGAGCTACAGCGCCACTTCCGATTTTCTAGTGGTTTATTGGAGATAGGAGTCTCACGGTCCCTCCTGCCCGGGATGGCTTTGAACCGCGATCCTCAGATCTCAGCCTCCTGAGTAGCTAGGATTGCAGGCGTGAGCCACCAGCGCCCGGCTACCCAGCCTATTTTGAACTTCTTACTGTTCAAGAGTTACACATTGTTTAACTTACCAAGTATTTTCCATTATTTTCAATATTTGTTTCTATAAAGTAATCCATACGCCAGGTTCGAACAGCACGTACATATACTCCTACTTCTCGAGAAGCTGAAACTAGTAGAACTGTCATTCAAGGGAAGAGCTAGGTATATACCTATTCAATCAATCAATCCCTAGCTGCATTGAGAAACAAAGTAGATACATGACCAGAAAGGAAACCAAACCCTGTCTCAAAAATAACCAGTAGAAGGACTGGGAATGTGGCTTAGTGGTAGAGTACTTGCCCTGCATAGATAAATCCCTGGGTTTGATTCCTCAGTACCATACAAACAGAAAACAGAAATGGTGCTATGGCTCAAATGGTAGAGTGCTAACCTTGAGGAAAAGAAGCTCAGGGACAGTGTCCGAAGTCCTAAGTTCAAGCCCCAGGACTGGCACCAAAAAAAAAAAAAGGGCTAGAGAATTGGCTTAGCATTAAGAGTACCAGCCTATCAAGTTGGTGACCAAGCTCAAGCCCAAGTAACACCCCCCAAAAAAGTAATTTTTGATTACAACAGGATGATACACATCAAGAAATATCTTCTTGCCAGGCACCAGTGGCTCATGTCTGTAATCCTAGTTACTCAGGAGGCTGAGATCTGAGAATCACAGTTCAAACCCAGCTTGGGCAGGAAAGTCCATGAAACTCTTATCTTCAATAAACCACCAGAAAACCGGAAGTGGTGCTGTAGCTCAAGTGATAGAGCGCTGTAGAGAGCTGCGAGAGGCCGCACCTGGAAGATGGTGCCAGCTTCCGCCCTCCGCCTTCCCGATGGCGAGTGCTCTCTGTGTAAACAACTCCTGATATGGCTAAGGCAAAGAATCTGGCTTGCTTCCGCGCACCTGAACCTATTGGTGGTTCCCACGTGGTGTATCAGGGTTGGCTACCCAGCGGGTACTTAAGGCTGTGGGGAATTCTCCCCGGGGTTGGGGTCAGAAGATTACTAAAAGGTCCTGAATAAACGGCAAAGAGAAGAGTCCGGTGTCGCGTCTCCTTGCTGGTCGAGGCGGTAGCGACAGAGCGCTAGCCTTGAGCTGAAGAGCTGAGGGACAGTGCTCAGGCTCAGAGTTCAAGCCCCACGACTGTCACAAAAAGAAAAAAGAAAAAAAGAAATACCTTCTTTCTCGTGCATGTGATTCCCTCTTGATTTCCATTTCTGCCTGTTTGGACAACAAGGCAGCAGCAGCTTTGGCAGCCTCTACTTCTTCTTTTGTCTTTGCAAAACGAGCAGCTCGCTCTGCACGATCCTTTCAATTAAAACAGCATTAGTTATAAATTATCTTTGACTGCCAGAAAGAGCTATTTACATACTTTTAAACAAAGGTAATAAACACAAAAAAGCATGAAATTCCTTAAAGCTATATACAAACTTTGATCATTCCTGATCATGTATTTTTAAAATTCATCAAATGTCAGAAATCAAATTACTATTAGCTAGATGCCAGTGGCTCATGCCTATAATCCTAGGTATTCAGGAGGCTGAGATCTGAGGAGCAGATCTTGAAACCAGCCAAGGCAAGAAAGATTGAGACTTATCTCTAAATAATTAACTAAAAGCTGGCAATAGAGCTGTAGAGCCATAGCCATGAGCAGAAAAAGAAGCTGAGGTATAGTATCAAGCACATATGTACATGTGCACATGCACATGTGTAGTACTGAGAATTTAGGGGAAAAATAAAAGAGCATAAATGGTAGGAAGATAAGAGGGAGAGTAACAGGGGAGATGAATTTGATTACCTTACATGGATGTATGGAATTATCAAAATGAATCTACTCTGTACAAATAGTATATGCTGGGGCTGGGAAGGTGGCTCAGTGGTAGAGGGCTTGCCTTGCATGCCTGAGGCCCTGGGTTCGGTTCCTCAGCACCACATAAGCAAAAAAAGAAAAAAGTCAGAAGTGGCACTGTGGCTCAAGTGGTAGAGCGCTAGCCTTGAGCTGAAGAGCTGAGGGACAGCACCCAGGCCCTGAGTTCAGGCCCCACAACCGGACCCCAAAAAAATAAAACACAAAAACCCCCAAAACAAATAGTATATGCTAATAAAAAATGTAAAAGAAGTCAGTGCAGTGGGATACACCTGTAATCTCAGCACTCGGGACACCAAAGTGGAAACAAGCCAAGCTAGTTTAGCTAGCTTGGGCTATATAACAAGACAAAGAAAAATGCTGAATGGATGAACAAATAAATGAACAAACTCACCATCGCAATTTGCTGTTTTATACGCTCTCGAGCTGCTCTGTCTTCTGCCTTTTCTCTATTTCTTTCTTCTAACATTCTTTTTGTTAATTCTTCTTCTTGTTTTCTTTTATAATCCAACATTTCTTTTCCAGTTTTTCTTCTCTCAATTTCCTTCTTAATCTCTCTCTGAATCAAAGACAAAATAAATTTTATGGAACCTAAACATTTTTGGATAATTTGTTCCAGACATTACTTTTAATGTAGGGCAAGCTGATGATAGTGTTAAAAGAACCCTACACTTGAGCCAGTGCTAGTGGCTCATGCCTGTAATCCTGGCTGCTCAGGAGTTGAGATCTGAGGTCACAGTTTGAAGCCAACCCAGGCAGAAAAGTCCCTGTGAGACTCTTACTTCCAATTAACTACTCAAAAACTCCAAAGTGGAGCTGTGGCTCAAAATGGTAGAGTCCGTGAGACTCATCTCCAAAAAACCACCATGAAAAGCCAGGCGCCGGTGGCTCACACCTGTAATCATAGCTACTCAGGAGGCTGAGATCTCAGGATCACAGTTCAAACCCAGCCCAGTCAGGAAAGTCCATGAAACTCTAAACCACCAGAAAACCAGAAGTAGCACTGTAGCTCAAGTGGTAGAGCGCTAGCCTTGAGCTGAAGAGCTGAGGAACAGCGCTCAGGCCCAGAGTTCAAGCCCCATTACCGACAAAAAAAAAACACAAAAAAAAACCCTCATAAAACCAGAAGTGGCACTGTGGCTCAAGTGGTAGAGCACTTGCCTTGATCTAAAGACTGAGGGACAGTGCCCAGGCCCTACATTCAAGCTCCATGACCACCACCACCACCACCACCAACAACAATAAAAAAGAGCCAGGAGCCGGTGGCTAACACCTATAATCCTAGCTACTCAGAAGGCTGAGATCTGAGGATCGAGATTCAAAGCCAGTCCGGGCAGGAAAGTCCATGAGACTCTGATCTCCAAAAAACTACTAGGAAACTGGAAGTGGTGCTGTGGCTCAAGCAGCAGAGCGCTCGCCTTAAGCTGAAGGGCGCAGGGACAGCACCCAAGCCTAGAGTTCAAGCCCCACAACCGACAAAAAATAAAATAAAAAATAAAAAAGACAAGGCAACACAATAGAAAAAAATCAGAACTCTACATGTTTTTTTTTTTTTTTTCTGCTATTTGGTGCTGAGGAATCGAACCCAGGGCCTCATGCATGCAAGGCAAGTACTTTACCACTGAGCCACTTTCCCAGCCCCATGTTTTTGTTTTTTAAACAAAGAACTAAAAATAGGAACTGCCTCAAGTAAAGTGTAAAAGACTGACTGTAAAGAAGACCCAACTTACCTTGCAACTTACAGACAGGACATAGCCAGGCATAGTGCTGCATGCCTGTAATCATAGCACTTTGGGAGGCTAAAGCAGGAGACCGGTGAGTTCAAAGCTAGCCTGGACTAAAAAAGTAAGATTTTGCCTCTAAAATACAACCAACAAACATACATAACTAAAATACACACACTACAATCTGAATACACAGACAACATATTCCCTCCAACACTCAATAATAACTAGGAAATCGTTTTAGCTTTGCCAAATCAATTTTACCTGTTCTTCTTCTTTCCTCTTCTCCTCTCTCCTCTCTTCAAGCTTTTTTGTTAATCTGTATTTAAAATATATTCAAGATACATTTTATTATTATTATTATTTATTTTTTTTGGTCGGTCGTGGGGCTTGAACTCTGGGCCTGGGCGCTGTCCCTCAGCTCTTCAGCTCAAGGCGAGTGCGCTACCACTTGAGCTACAACACCACTTCCGGTTTTCTGGTGGTTCATTGGAGATAGGAGTCTCACGGTCTCTCCTGCCCGGGCTGGCTTTGAACCGCAATCCTCAGATCTCAGCCTCCTGAGTAGCTAGGATTACAGGCGTGAGCCACCAGCGCCCGGCTACATTTTATTATTATACAACACATTGAAGAGTTTTGTTTTGCTAGATGCCAGTGACTCATGCCTATAATCCTAGTTACTCAAGAGGCTAAGATTTGAGGATCACAGTTTTTAGCCAGACCAGGCAAGAAAGCCTGTGAGACTCTTACCTCCAATTAAGCACCAAAAAAGCCAGAGGCAGAGCTGTGGCTCAGGTGATATAGAGCACTAACCTTGGGCAAAAAAAAGCAGGGGGTGCTGGTGGCTCATGCCTATAATCCTAGCTACTCAGGAGGCTAAAATCTGAGGATTGTGGTTCAAAGCCAGTCTAGGTAGGAAAGTCTGAGACTCTTATCTCTAATAAACCACTCAGAAAACCGGAAGTGGCAGACAGTGCCCAGGCTCTGAGTTCAAGCCTCAGGACTGACTGGAACACACAAGGAGATTACAAAGGACTGAGGGAGAATAGTGATTTAGAGGCTGTTTAATAAATGCAAACTAAAATAATCAGTAAACATTTACTGAGGGAAAAGATGGGGAAGAGTTGTGGTTTAAAATATTTCTCTACAGAAGAATGCTAGCTTATAAATTTTTTATTTTTTTGGGTCCGGTCGTGGGGCCTGAACTCTGGGCCTGGACGCTGTCCCTCAGCTCTTCAGCTCAAGGCTAGCACTCTACCACTTGAGCCACAGCGCCACTTCCAGCTTTTTTCTTTTTGCTTATGTGGTACTGAGGAATCAAACCCAGGGCCTCGAGCATGCAAGGCAAGCGTGCTTACCACTGAGCCACCTTCCCAGCCCCTAGCTTATAAATTTAAAAGAAATAATTTTTCCTGCCTGGGCTGGCTTTGGATTGCTATCCTCAGAGCTCATCCTCCTTATGTAACTAGGATTACAGGTGTGAGTCACTGTATGCATTTCCAATAAAATAATTAGAAAGAGAAAGGGACACCTTTACAATGGAGATATCTAGTTGACATTCAAACAAAATGACTAAATTGATTATCATAACTGCATCTAAACTGATGCATATATCTGGTTATATTTGCTTCCTGATTCAAGTAATAGGAAGAACAAAATAATGCCTAAGCTGGGAACTGATGGCTCTTGCCTATAATCCTACCTACTCAGGAGGCTAAAATCTGAGGATCACAGTTTGAAGCCAACTAGCAGAAATGTCTTTGAGACTCTTATCTGTGATTAACCAGCAAAATGTTGTAAGCTAATGTATGGTTCAAAGGGAAGAACACCAGCCTTGAGCAATAAAGCTAAGTTAAAGCACAAAGCTCTGAGCTCTTGTGTGTATGCACACAATCTGAGTACCAAGAAAATGACAGAAAAGCCAGTTGTCACCAACACCTGTAATCCTAGCTACTCAAGAGACTGAGTTGATTCCATATTCTGGCTAAGGCAAACAACGCTGAAATGGTTGTACTAGTAGCTTTAGTGTAACTTTGTGGGATATTGGATAAATGCCAGGAGTCAAATTGCTAGGTATTTTGAGGACCCTCCAGACTGCTTTCCAGAATGATTGAACAAGTTTATATTATCATATGTACTAATGTTCCTTTTTGGCCACATCCCCACCAGCATCTGTTATTTTTCTTGATAATGGCCATTCTAACTGGGGTTAAGGTAGAATCTCAATGTTGTTTTGATTTGCATTTCTTTTATGGCCAAAGATGTTGAACACTTCATGTGTCTATTGGCCATTTTACATCTTCTGAGAAGTCTCTCTTTAAGGCTTTAGCCCAGGTGCCCCTTAGTGGATGAATGGATCAAGAAAAGTGATTGTGTGTGTGTGTGTGTGTATATATATATATATATATATATATATATATATATATATGCATATATATATGCACATATATATGTATATATGTATACATATATATATATGCATGTGTATATATATATACATATGTATACAATCAAATTCTATGCTTCCATCAGAAAGAATGATATTGCACCATTGTAAGGAAATGCAAAGCCTTGGAAAAAATTACATTAAGCAAAGCCAAACCCAAAGAAATATAGGTTGATGGTTTCCCCTCATTTGTAGTAATTATGTCTAGAAAGTTATAAATAAACACAGTGGTAAAAGACAAGAAAATTAGGGCTGGGAAGGTAGTTCAGTGGTAGAGTGCTTGCCTTGCATGCATGAGGCCCTGGGTTCGACTCCTCAGTACCACATAAGCAGAAAAAGCCAGAAGTAGCGCTGTGGCTCAAATGATAGAGCCACAGTCTGAAGAGCAGAGGGATAGTGCCCAGACCCAGAGTTCAGGCCCAACAAAAAAACAAAAAGACCAAAAAATTACGAGTATGATAAAGAGGATTCTAAACATTCACACAGTGATCCCAAAAGAGGATATTCTTAGGGGAGGATCAAAAAAGCTCAATAGCTAAGTGTATACGATCATATAAAATGTTTATCTAAATGAACTCCAAGAAATGGAAATGAGTTTTTGTTTAAAATTTTGCTTGCTTTCTTTTTTCTCCTTTGTTGCTGTTTTTTATTTATGTTCCTTTTGTCTTGTATGTAAGTTTATCTGTTTGGGGGAGAGTAAGGAGGAGCAGAAATGGTGGGACAATGAGTGAACAAACGCAGCAGTGATACTCATTAGACATTATATTGAAAATGAACTTTACAACTTGTGGGGGAGAGGGGTAGGGAGGGAAAAACTGGGAGAAAATGAGGGAAGAGGTGACACTGAAATGTACTTATTATATCACTTATCTAACTGGCACCCCTATGTATATCACCTTTACAAGAAAAAAATACCCCCTCCACCCCAAAATATATGTGTGTGGATAAAGAACCCCAACCCTGGCCCTGATCAGAGCTCCTTCTCATAGCTGACACAACTTGTGCTATTATCTTTATTAAGACATATATGAGGTATTCATAGTGAAATTAAATGTCTCCTGTAAATTTCAAATCAGACAAAAAAAATGAGCTGGATGAGTGGCTAATGCCTACAATCTGAGCTCTGAGGATAGGGTTTGAAGCCAGCTATGGCAGACCAATCTATGATAGACTCCCATTAACCAGCAGAAAATGAGAACTGGAGATATGGCTCAAGTGGTAGAGCACCACACGTGAGCAAAAACAGCAAGAGCACAAGGCCCTAAGTTCAAGCCCTAGTATACACACAAAAAAGAAAAAATGCTCTTCAAACATGAGCCTGAAACTTGTCTTAATAAAAAATTGGTATATTACCTTTCTCTTATAAGATTTTCATGTCAATCTTCAAATGACTCATATTTCATATTAGTGTTAATGAAGCACTGAGTATATTTCAGTATTACCAATAAAAACTTTCTAAGGGGCTGGGAAGGTGGCTCAGTGGTAGAGTGTTTGCCTTGCATGCATGAGGCCCTGGGTTCAATTCCTCAGCACCACATAAGCAAAAAGAAAAAAGCCGGAAGTGGAGCTGTGGCTCAAGTGGTAGAGTGCTAGCCTTGAGCTGAAGAGTTGAAGGACAGTGCCCAGGCCCAGAGTTCAGGCCCCACGACCAGACCCCCAAAATAAATAAATAAAAACTTAAGATTCCAAAATTACAAATCATCTGTTTTGATATACTTTTTTTTTTTTTTTTTGGTCCAGTCATGGGACCTGAACTCTGGGCCTGGGCGCTGTCCCTCAGCTCTTCAGCTCAAGGCTAGCACTCTACCACTTGAGCCACAGCGCCACTTCTGGCTTTTTTCTTTTTGCTTATGTGGTGCTGAGGAATCAAATCCAGCCCAGAGCCTCAGGCATGCAAGGCAAGCGCTCTACCACTGAGCCACCTTCCCACCCCTGATATACTCATTTCTTTAAAGTGTCTCGCTTACACAAGGAATGATGAGTTTCTGAATTATTTGACTTAGTTACCTTTTCCCTCAACATAGTTTTCTTTCATTAACAATATGAGTTAAGGGGCTGGGAAGATGGCTCAGTGGTAGAGCGCTTGCCTTGCATGCTAGAGGCCCTAGGTTCGATTCTTCAGCACCACAAAAGCAAAATGAAAAAAGCCGAAAGTGGCGCTGTGGCTCAAGTGGTAGAGTGCTAGCCTTGAGCTGAAGAGCTGAGGGACAGCGCCCAGGCCCAGAGTTCAGGCCCCACAACCGGACCCCAAAAAAAAAAAAAAACAAAAAAAAAACCAGTATGAGTTAATTTTCCAAAAACATAATTTCAGTGGCTGGGAAGGTGGCTCAGTGGTAGAGTGCTTGCCTTGCATGCATGAAGCCCTGGGTTCGATTCCTCAGCACCACATAAGCAGAAAAAGCTGGAAGTGGCGCTGTGGCTCAAGTGGTAGAGCACTAGCCTTTAGTTCAGGCTCCACGACCAAAAAACAAACAAACAAACAAAAAAACATAATCTCAGGAAACAGTTTGAATACTCAGTTGTATCCTGAAAGTTAAAATTTTATGTCTGCCAAATCACTGTGCCAAATTTTAAGGCTGATTTTTTTTTTTGTTGATAGGGGGACTTGACTTCTGGGCCTGGGCACTGTCCCTCAGCTATTCAGCTCAAAGCGAGCACTCTACCCTTGAACTACAGTGCCACTTCCGGTTTTCTGAGTGGTTTATTGGAGTTAAGAGTCTCTAGGCCTTTCCTGCCTGGACTGGCTTTGAACTGTGATCCTCAGGTCTCAGCCTCCTGAGTAGGTAGGATTATAGGCATGAGACACCGGTGTCCGGCTGAATTTTTCTTTGTCCATTGTGGAGCTTGGTCTCTGGGCCTGGGCGCTGCCCCTCAGCTCTTCAGCTCAAGGCAAATGGTCTACCACTTGAGCCACAGCATCATTTCCAGTTTTCAAGTGGTTAATTGGAGACAAGAATCTCATAGATTACAGATGTGAGCCACTGGTGCCCAGCTTAAGGCTGAAATTTTTTTTTTTTTGGGTCCGGTCGTGAGGCCTGAACTCTGGGCCTGGGCACTGTCCCTCAGCTCTTCAGCTCAAGGTTAGCACTCTACCACTTAAGCCACAGCGCCACTTCCGGCTTTTTTCTTTTTGCTTATGTGGGGCTGAGGAATTGAACCCAGGGCCTCAGGCATGCAAGGCAAGCACTCTACCACTGAGCCACCTTCCCAGCCCTTAAGGCTGAATTTTTAACTGAAATATCTTTTAAAAAATTACCAAAAGCCAGGCGCCGGTGGCTCATGCCTGTAATCCTAGCCACTCAGGAGGCTGAGATCTGAGGATCACAGTTCAAAGCCAGCCCGGGCAGGAAAGTCCATGAAACTCTGATCTCCAATAAACCACTAGAAAACTGGAAATGGCATTGTGGCTCAAGCTGTAGAGTGCTTGCCTTGAGATGAAGAGTTCAGGGATAGTGCCCAAGCCCAGAGTTCGAGCCCCACGACCAGGGCAAAAAAAAAATTACAAAAAGTAGAAAAATACATAAATTTAAGGCACAAGCCTATGTGACTCTGAATATATAAAATAGTATTTATGGAAATTAATTCCAGAAAATGGAAACAAGAGGTTTTTCTCTTTTTTTTTTTTTCTTGATTGCTTATCTGTCTTTGGGAGGGAGAAGGGGCACAGAAATGGAGGGACAAAGGGAGAACAAATGCAGCAGTGGTACTTAGACAACTGTACACCTTGTGAATGGGTCTGGAGGGAAAAACTGGGAGAGAGCAGGGAAATGGCTGACACTATGTAAAAAGAAATGTTCTCGGGCTGGGAAGATGGCTCAGTGGTAGAGCGCTTGCCTTGCATGCCTGAGGCCCTGGGTTCGATTCCTCAGCACCACATAAGCATAAAGAAAAAAGCCGGAAGTGGCACTGTGGCTCAAGTGGTAGAGTGCTAGCCTTGAGCTGAAGAGCTGAGGGACAGCGCCCAGGCCAAGTTCAGGCCTCACCGGACCCTCTCCCCCAAAAAAAAGATTAAAAAAAAAAAAAGAAAAAAAAGAAATATACTCATAACCTGACTTACCTAAGTATAATCCTTTTATCACCTTTATAATAAAAAATTAAAAGCATGAATTTAGCTTCATACTACTTGATCCTATATTTAAAAAAATTTTTAATTGATATTATAAAGGTGATGTACAAAGCAGGTAGTTTTATTGTTTTTCTCTTTTGGTCAGTTGTGGGGCTTGAACTCAGGGGCTGGGTACTGTCCCTGAGCTTTTTCACTCAAAGCTAACATTCTATCACTTTGAGGCACAGTGCCACTTCCAGTTTTCTGGTGGTTAACTGGAGTTAAGTGTCTTATGGAATTTTCTACCTGGTCTGGCTTCCAACTGTGATCCTTAGATCTCGGCTTCCTGAGTAGTTAAGATTATAGGTGTCAGCCACCAGTGCCTGGTACATTGTATTTTTTTAAAACATATTACAGAATATGAATTTATGGGTCCAATTCACATGAGCTGAGAAAAAACATTTTGATAAGGTAGGGAAACAGCTCTGCAGAGAAATGGTAAAGGATAAGTCAGTTATAGGTTGCTTTGTATGTCCCTCCCCCATGGTATAACCCCTGCTCTCACTGTATTTGATGTTGGCATAATTTGTGGAGGGGAAGGGCAAAAACAAATTGTTTAAATATGGATACAGGTGGACCCATTACAACAATGAGATGTACAAATCCTTATGTCGAAAAACAAACTTCACAACTTTGGCAGCAGTGGGGGGGGGAGGGAATGGGGGGATGGGAAGGTGGGAAGGGATGGGAAGGGGAAACAAAGGAGGAGGCAACAATGCTTGATAAGAAATGTACTCGTTATCTTGCCCATGTAATTGTAACCCCTCTGTACGGTATTTTCACAATTAAAAAAAAAAGTTATAGGTGTGTAGGATGTCACACAGTCTATAGTATGGATTGTGAAGATGAAAGTAATCCTTAGAGCATAATGAACTAAAATGACATTTGGCTCAAGTTTGCGTTGTGTTATTAACAAATATGACTGTCAGATTTAAAAAAGCATTAAGATTTCTGTGGTAAACAGCAGCAGTGGTACTAAACACTGCTGAAAATGAACTATACACCTTGTGGATGGGGACAGGAGGGAAAAAATGGGAGGGAAGGGCTAACACTGTCATAAAAGAAATATACTACTTACCTGACTTATGTAATTATAACCCCTCTGTACATCACTACCCTTTTTATTTTTGCCAGTTCTAGGGCTGGAATTCAGGGCCTATGCAGTGTCCCTGAACTTCATTTGCTCAAGGCTAGCACTCTACCACTACAGCCACAGTGCCACTTCCAGCCTTTTCTGTTTATATGGTACTAAGGAACTGAACCCAGGACTTCATACATGCTAGGCAAGCACTCTACCATACTCCCAGCCCCTCTGTACATCATATTTATATTAACAATTAAAAAAAATTTCTTATAGGCTGTAAGTGCAGATTAATAAAATGAAGGAGAAACTCAGCTTGTGAATTAGTACTAAGACATATGTTAATCTCATCAATGAATTTCAGCCACAAGAATTTGAAATGCTTATAATTACAGCTAGGCACTGGTGGCTCATGTCTGTAATCCTTACTCAGGAAGCCAAGATTTTATAATTGTGGTTACAAAGGCAGACTAGGCAGGAGCTGGAAGATCCATAAGACTCTTATCTTTAACCACCAAAAAAGCTGCAGGTGAAGCTGGGGTTCAAGTGATAGTGTGTTAGCCTTGAGCACAAAAAGCTTCGGGTAGGGCTGGGAAGTGGGTTCAGTGGTAGAGCGCTTACCTTACATGCCTGAGGCCCTGGTTTCGATTCCTCAGCACCACATAAGCAAAAAGAAAAAAGCCGGAAGTGGCGCTGTGGCTCAAGTGGTAGAGTGCAAGCCTTGAGCTGAAGAGCTGAGGGACAGCGCTCAGGCCCAGAGTTCAGGCCCCACGACCGGACCCCCCCCCACAAAAAAAAAAAAGCTTCGGGTAGCACAAAAGCTCTGGAACAGTGTCCAGGCACTGATGGTTCAGGCTTCTAAATCCTAGCTGTTCAAGAGACCATCTAAGGATCAAGGTATGAAGCTACCACAACCAGAAAAGCCTATGAGATTCTTATCTCCAGTTAACCAGTAAAATTCTGGAAGTTAAGGTATGGCTCAAATAGTAGAGCTCCAATTTTGAGAAAACAACAAAAATGTGTGGGCCAAGCTCTGTTACCCAACAGACACACATACTCACAAACACCCTCACTCATACTCAGGATATATATGTATATTTTTTTGGGTCCAGTCATGGGGCCTGAACTCTGGGACTGGGCGCTGTCCCTCAGCTCTTCAGCTCAAGGCTAGCGCTCTACCACTTGAGCCACAGTGCCACTTCCAGCTTTTTTCTTTTTTGCTTATGTGGTGCTGAGGAATCGAACCCAGGGCCTCATGCATGCAAGGCAAGCGCTCTACCACCTTCCCAGCCCGGATATGATTTTGTTGGTAGGTATCAGCCAACATTCTGTCAAAATGGAAGATATTAACATTGTATAACAACAGAAACTGCTCTCTACACTGCACTAAATAGCACCTGACTCACCTTGAAATAAAAAGGCTAAGAGAGTGTGTGTGTTGGTGTGTGAGTGTGTGTACACATGTACTGGGGTCTGAACTCAGGGCCTTTCACTCTTCGTTTTTCTAACTCAAGGATGGTATTCTAACACTTCAGCCACACCTCAAATTCTAGCTGCTCAAAAAAAAAAAATTCCCACAACTTTCTCTACCACTTGTTTATTGTATACTTCCTTGTTGCAGCAATGATTTCAGAGTTTATCAAGGTATGCAGCTCCCCGTCCTTCCACACCAGTTTCTATCTTTTACATCATCTGTGAAAGATAGATTTATAGATAGCTTTACATATCTGGCTTGATAGTTAATTTGAGATAAGAGTCTCTTGTAGGAAAAAAACAAAGAAGGGCGTAATAATGTTCGAGAAGAAATTGATAATTACCTTAACTCATGTAACTGTAACCTCTCTGTACAACATCTTTACAATTAAAATAATTTTTTAAAAAGTCTCTTGGGACAATTTGCTCCAGGAAAGTTAGAATGAACTTGTGACTTTAAATGAGCATCATTATTCTACAATACTGTGAATTTCTGGAAATTATGTAATCACTTAATTACAATCAAAAAAAAAAAAAAAAGAACCTCGGGGAAGGGATGGAGGGAGGGGATGGTAGGGGGAAAACAATGGAGGGGGTAACAATGTTCAAGAGGAAGTGTACTCATTACCTCACTCATGTAACTGTAACCCTCTGTATAGTATCTTTACAATAAAAAAAAAAAAAAAAGTCTCTTGGATTCATCTGCCTGGGATAGCTTTGAACTGCAACTCCCAAATCTCAGCCTCCCCGAGTAGCTAGAATTACAAGTGTCATGCCAGCTTGGCCTCATGCTCTTGCTTATTAGTTTCTTTACTCCACACTTCCACTCCTGGCTTTTTGCTGAGACAAGAATATCTCAAATTTGTCTGCTCAGACTAGCTTTGAACTTAAATCATTAGGTCTCAGCTCCCTAAGTAGCTATGATTACAGGCATGAGCCACTAGCCCCAACTCATGCCTGTAATGAGAAGAATCAGAAGCTATTGTGATTATTAGATAGCTCATAAAAATTGACATTTAGGCCAGGCACTCGTGGCTCATGGCTGTAATCTTAGCTACTCAGGATGCTGAGATCTGAGGATTGTAGTTCAAAGCCAGCCGGGGTAGGAAAGTCATCTGCAATAAACCACTGGAAATTGGAAATCGTGCTGTGGTGCAAGTGGTAAGAGTGCTTGCCTTGAGTGGACGAGCTCAGGGACAGTGCCCAGTTCAAGTTCAAGACCCACAACCAACCAAAAAAAAGAAAAAAGAAAAGAAAAAGAAAAAGACATTTATAGCTAAAAGCAGAAATGATATATAGAAGCACAAACATAACAAAATATCTGTTTAAAAAAGAGAGATTCTTAGACATAATCAGACCTGAGTTAGGAATATGGCTCAGTGGTAGAGTGCTTATCTAACATGCATGAAGCTCTGGGTTTGATTCCTCAGCACCACATAAACAGAGAAAAAAACAGAGGTGGAGCTGTGGCTCAAGTGGTAGAGTGCTAGCTTTGAGCAAAAGAAGCTCAGGGACAGGGCCCAGGCCCAGAGGTCAAGCCCCAGGACTGGCAAAAAATAAAAATGCAATTTTTATAAACACTATTAATCAGAATATCAAACAGTTCAATCCAGGATTCTAAAACGTTACTTCTGTAATATTAGCATTCAAATTAATGATTATTACTAAAAACTTTTTTTTTTTTTGGCCAGTCCTGTGGCTTGACCTCAGGGCCTGGGCACTGTCCCTGAGCTTCTTTGCTCAAGGCTAGCACTCTACCACTTTGAGCCACAGCACCACTTCTGGCTTTTTCTGTTTATATGGTACTGAGGAATCAAACGAGGACTTCATGCATGCTAGGCAAGCACTCTATTGCTAAGCCATATTCCCAGCTCCTAGAAACCTATTTATTTATGTATATATATATATATTTTTTTTTGTTAGTCATGGGCTTGAACTCTAGGTCTGAGTGCTGGCCTCTTAGCTCTTCAGCTCAAGGCCAGCACTTCTGAGTGCTGGCCTCTTAGCTCTTCAGCTCAAGGCCAGCACTCTAACACTTGAGCCACAGGGCCGCTTCCTGTTTTCTGGTGGTTAACTGGAGCTAAGAGTCTCATGGACTTTCCCCCTGCTTGGGCTGGCTTTGAATTGCGATTCTCAGATCTCAGCCTCCTGAGCAGCTAGGATTATAGGAGTAAGCCACCAGCACCCAACCCTAGAAACCTATTTAAAAAAAAAAAATTCTGGGCTGGGAAGATATCTCAGTGGTAGAGTGCTTACCTTGCATGCATGAGGCCCTGGGTTCGATTCCTCAGAAGCACAGAAGCAGAAAAAACTGGAAGTAGCATAGTGACTCAAGTGGTAGAGAACTAGCCTTGAGCTAAAGAGCTGGAAGACAGCGCCCAGGCCCAGATTTCAGGCCCCATGACCAAAAAACAAAAACAAACAACAAACAAACAAAAAAATTGCAAAAATACAAACCTTTCCACTCTGACGGTGAGGTCCTCTGCAGATCTCTCATTTGAACAACCATTATTCTCTTGAGAGGGAGGAGCATGGCTTGAACTTTCTCCTCCTTAATTATAAAATGAAAACAAAGAATACTGCATTTAATATATATATATATTTTTTTTTGGGGGGGTCAAGTCGTGGGGCCTGAACTCTGGGCCTGGGCGCTGTCCCTCAGCTCTTCAGCTCAAGGCTAGCGCTCTACCACTTGAGCCAGAGCGCCACTTCTGGCTTTTTTCCTTTTGCTTATGTGGTGCTAGGGAATCGAACCCAGGGCCTTAGGCATGCAGGGCACTCTGCCACTGAACCACCTTCCCAGCTCCTACATTTAATTTTTTAAAGGGTTTAGGTCTTCTAGGTTAAAGATAAACTTGCTAGTGAGCTTGTTTCTTTTTCTTTGCTTTCTTTTTTGGCTAGGACTGGGGCTTGAACTCAGGACCTGGGCACTGTCCATTAGCTGGGTTTTTTTTGCACTTTATCACTTGAGCCACAGCACCATGTCCGGCCTTTTCTGTTTATGTGGTACTGAAGAATCAAACCCAGGGCTTAATGCATGTTAGGTAAGCACTCTACCACTAAGCCACGTTCCCAGCCCCATGAGATTGTTTCTTAAACATTATACAAAAGTATTATATAAGAATAAAGACTGGACACTGATCAAAATGAACTGAGCGACTCAAGGGCAGTGATGGGAGGGAGGGAACAAGTGGGAAAGAGGGAACAGATGATACTATGCAAAACAAATGTACATATTACCCAATGTGGAAGAGATAACTGTATTGCAAAGCTCATAGAACTCATAGACTATGATAGACAATTTGCTCCATGAAAGTTAGAATGTGTTTGTGACTTTAATTAAGCATCACTATCCCACAATACTGTGAAATTTGGGAAATTATGTTATCACTTAATCACAATAAAGAATTTCAAAAGAGAAAAAAGAAAGAAAGAATAGTGCAAGAGTCAGGTGCCGGTAGCTCACGCCTGTAATCCTAGCTACTCAGGAGGCTGAGATCTAAGGATCACGGTTCAAAGCCAGCCCGGGAAGGAAAGTCCGTGAGACTCTTCAATAAACCACCAGAAAACTGGAAGTGGGGCTGCAGCTCATGCCTGTAATCCTAGCTACTCAGAAGGCTGAGATCTGAGGATCATGGTTCAAACCCAGCCCACTCAGGAAAGTCTGTGAAACTCTTATCTCCAATAAACCACCAGAAAACCAGAAGTGGCGCTGTAGCTCAAGTGGTAGAGCACTCGCCTTGAACAGCTGAGGGACAGCGCTCAGGCCCAGAGTTCAAGCCCCACGACCGACAAAAAAAAAAAAAGAAATACAATTCTCCAGACTGTAGGCATTATTTAAGTGGTAGAGTGCCAGTCATGAGCAATAAAGTCATCTCATGCATGAGCATGAGTCATTAAGTTCAAACCCCAAACCAGCACTAAAACAAGGGAAGCAGGAAGAGAAGAAAAAAAAAAAGAACAGACTGTTTTTTTAAGCATGTACTTGTCGGGCATGGGGCTTGAACTCAGGGCCTGGGTGCGCTGTCCCCTGAGCTCTTTTGTCCAAGATTGTGCTCTACCACTTCAATCCAGCAACACTTCCTGTTTTCTGGTGGTTAATTGGAGGTTAGAATTTTATAGACTTTCCTGCCTGGACTGGCTTTGAATAATGATCCTCACATCCCAACCTCCTGAGTTAGGATTACAGGTATGAGCCACCAGTGTCTGGCTTGTACAGCATGTTAGACATGTGTAAAAACAATTCCAAAGATAGCAGCTCATCTGATCCACTCAAAATCCTCTAGGCATGGAGTAATAAAATTGCTAAGTGTCATAATGACATTTCCTGAACTACATACATTAGAAAAATAATGAGGGAAGCAGTGACATTGTCCAAAAAGATATGTACTTTTTTTTTTTTTTTTTGTCGGTCATGGGGCCTGAACTCTGGGCCTGGGCGCTGGCCCTCAGCTCTTCAGCTCAAGGCTAGCGCTCTACCACTGGAGCCACAGCGCCACTTCCGGCTTTTTCTGTTTATGTGGTGCTGAGGAATCGAACCCAGGGCCTCATGCCTGCAAGGCATGCACTCTACCGCTGAGCTACCTTCCCAGCCCTCAAAGCACTTTTTATAAGTAGTGCTGGGAATCAAATCTAGAGTTTGTCTATGTTTCAAAAGTGACCCATCACTGAACTAAGCTGTATCCTTTATTTTGGTTTTCTTTTGTATGATTAGTTGGTTTCTTAGAAGAAATGAGGTTTGAACTCAGAACTTCATGTTAGCTAGACAGGCACTTCAACCACTGGAACCTTACCTCCAGCCTCAATCCCTGCCCTTTAAAATGAAATAAAGCAATACTTTTACTGTACATAAAAAGGTATAAAAGGGCTCAACTATTGAAGCTAGGTGTGATAATATGTACCTATTATTCCAGCATTTGGGAGGTAGAAGCAAAAGAACTCTGAAGTTGGAGACTAGACTGTGCTATATAGTGAGATGCTGTCTCAAAGAGAAAAAATTACCTGTTGCAGTATCTAGGTTTGTATCAGAAGTAGGTGATGTCTTACAACCTGTGTTTCTTGACGGAGAATTTTCAGAAGTGCTGTTAGGTTCAAATGAGGCAAATGAAGTAGACATTGGACTTTCTGACTGGCTGCCACTTGCCACTGATGTTTCACCTTTCAGTAAATGCATCTGAGGAGCAAACAAATTGGAATACAAAGAACTCAAAAAACTAAACAGCATAACAACAAATAATCAATTAATAAATTGACAAGCGAACTGGACAGTTCTTGGAAATAGCTGCTACATGAAAATAGCTGCTACATGAAAAAATATTTAACACCCTTAGCCATAAAAGAAATGCAAGTCAAAACCAAATTACGATTTTATCTCATCCCAATCAGAATGTCAATCATTAAAAACAAAATACCAATATTGGTGAAATTCATACAATGTTGGTGGGAATGTACACTAATGTGATCACTATGGAACTCAGTACAAAATCTGGTAAAAAAAATTAAGTATACATTCATGGACATGCATGCATGAATAACCTCTCTTGGGGGGTGGGTACTTGCAGGAAAGGATTAGGATAACAGGAAGGATAAACAAGGATGAGTAAGTAGTCTGTCTGCATGTACAAAAATAGACAATGAAGCCAGGTGCTGGTGGTTCATGCCTGTAATCCTAGCTACTGAGGAGGCTGAAGATTGTGGTTCAAAGCTAGCCCAGGCAGAAAAGTCTGTGAGACTCATCTCTAATACACCACCAGAAAACCAGAAGTGGTACTATGGTTGAAGTGGTAGACCACTCGCCTTGAGCTGAAGAGCTGAGGGGTAGCTTAGGTCCAGAGTTTAAGCCCCATGACCGACCGACCAAAAAAAAAAAAGGACAAAAAAGACAATGAAACCTTTTGAAACTGTACTAGGGGGTGGAGAGTAAGGGAGAACGATAGAGTTGGGGACATCAATTGGATTACACTGTACATATGTGTGGAAATAAAACAATAAAATCCTCTGGTATTTCTAATGTATGCTAATTAACAACAACAAAAAAAGAATGTCAGGTTGGAGTGGCTGAAGCCTACTCAGGCAGAAATTTCTGTAAGACTATCTCTAATTAATCAGCAAAACTGCGTAACTGGAAGTGTGGTTCAAGTAGTAGAATACCAATGGTAAAGAAAACCAACAAAGTCAAGCAAAAGAGCTCAAGGCCCTGAGTTCAACCTTAGTATTATCCCTGAAAAAAATGTTTTTAAATTAAAAAACTAGATTTCTAAAACACACACACACACAAAACTAGAATTCCTTTCAAATCAGAATTCAAGAAAGCTATAAGCTATTATATGAACCAATGTATAGCTAGAATCTTGATGTGTCAGCAACTCTCTCCTACAACTTTCTACTAGGATGGAGAAAAAAGAATATTCAAGTGATAACTGAGATACAGGGCCATCTCTATCTTCATAATACTATTTTCAAAACTAATCCAGAGACCTGTAATCCCAGCATTTAGGAGGCTGAGGCAGAATGATCTCAAGTTCCAGCCAGCCTCAAATGCTTACTTCTCAGAAGGCTAAGACTAGAGTTCAGGAATTTGAGACCCACCCAGAAAACATAGTGTGACTCTGACTCAAACAAACAAAAAAAGTTCTATAAATACAGGAAGCTTTATTTACTACTTTTTAAGGTTAATGACATAAACAAAGAGTGATGGTATACACCTACAATTACAGCACATAGAAGACTAAGGAAGAAGTTCGAGTTTCAGGCCAGGGGCTGGGAATGTGGCTTAATGGTAGAATGCCTGCCTAGCATGCATGAAACCCTGGGTTTGATTCCTCAGTACCACAGAAGAAGCTGGAAGTGACACTGTGGCTCAAGTGGTAGAGTGCTAGACTTGAGCAAAAGCAGCTCAGGGACAGTGCCCAGGCCCTGAGTTCAAGCCCCAGGACTGCCTCCTACATCCCCCCAAAAAAAGAGAGTTTAAGGCCATCTTGATACAGAGTTGCACGATGAATCTAGAGCACAGTGAAACCTAGTCCCACCAAAAGCAAGCAAAACATACAAAAAAAAAGAGATGGAGAAGAAGGGAAGAAGGAGAAAAAAGGAGGTTTAATGGAATAGCAAATTCTTGAGTATACAGGGGGATCCAGTAACATCCCGGTGTCAAAATTCTTAAGAATTTTTCCCTATACATTTATGCAAAGAACAGTTCTAGCTTCTGCTCACCTGTCGGACTTTGTGAATTCTTGCAACAAGTTCTTCTGCTGAAACGCTTCCTGCTATTACTTCCAAAGGAATTCCACTGTCTCCAATAAAGAAACTGGATGGAATACATACTACAGGATCTGTACGTTTGATTAAGTCTAACAATTCATGCAAAATAAAAGGTTATATAAAGTGCTATTGATAAAGTAAATCTTTATTTTCATAATACAACCTGTAATAGTTATAACTCCTAATGTGACACATAATTTGCACAGCACATTTGAGTAAAGAACATTTTCCTCTATTCTTTTATATCCATCTTGCTATTACATATATCTTGCCTTGCCTTGCCTACTCCTTCTAACATCTCAGCTGCCCCATATTGCTTCCCCTGGAAAAAAACTTTGTAATATAAAGTTTTCACAAACAAAATTAAAAGAATAACTTTTTTTTTTCGGTTGGTCGTGAGGCTTGAACTCAGGTCTGGGTGCTGTCCCTGAGCTCTTCAGCTCAAGGCTAGCGCTCTACCACTTGAACTATAGTGCCACTTGCAGCTTTTTTCTGTTTTTGTGGTGCTGAGGAATCAAAACCAGGGCCTCATGTATGTGAGGCAAGTACTCTACTACTAAGCCACATTCCCAGCTATAAACTTCTAAATTTTGAATTGGCAAAAAAAAAAAAAAAAAAAAAAAGTAAAATGTAGCACGTGTATACGTTTGCACACAAAAACCCCAGTACTTCATTGAAAGGATACAGATTTGTGAAAATTGTAGACAGGCTTCACTGTAAAGAAAAAAAAAATCAAACAGGAAAAAAAAATCACTAAACTAATACAACTACTTACCAAACTGAGTTGTTTTAAAAGTTTTTACTGTACCAATCACCAGTATCAATCTATCAAGTTACTTCCTAAGCAGCAAACTGTGATCTAATACCAAGATTAACGTATAGAAAAAATAAACAACCATGATTTACTGGTGTATGTGATAACATAATAATCTGTAATAAAAATTATTTTAGCCAAGCACTGGTAGCTCACACCTGTAACCTAGCTACTCAGGAGGCTGAGATCTGAGGATCACGATTCAAAGCCAGTCCAGGCAGCAAAGCCTGTGAGACTCTTATCTCGAATTAACCACCAGAAAACCAGAAGTAGTGCTCTGGCTCAGGCAGCAGAACGTGCTCACTTTGAGCTGAAGAGCTCAGGGATAGTGCCCAGGCCCAGAGTTTAAGCCTCATGACCAACAAAAAATAAAAAATAAATTTAAAAAATGATTTAAAAAAACTTAAATGTCTAAGGCAGGTGTTGGTGGTTTATGGCTATAATCCTACTCAGGGGGCTGAGATCAGAGGATCATAGTTTGAAGCTAGCCCAGGCAGAAAAGTCCATTTGATTAGAATTAAACACGCCAAAAAAGTCAGAAGTAGAGCTGTAGCTCAAATGATACACAGTGCCCAGGCTATGAGTTCAAGCCCCAGGACCAGCCCAATTAAAAAAAAAAAAAAAAGATTAGGCAATCATAAAAAGGAAAAATTAGTCAGGTGCTGGTGGCTCACACCTGTAATCCTAGCTACTCAAGAGGGTGAAATCTGAGAATTGCAGTTCAAAACCAGCCAGAGCAGGAAAGTCTGTGAGACTCTTAGTTCCAATTAACCACTAGAAAACTAGAACTGGCTCAAAGTGGTAGAGCTCTAGCCTTGAGCAAAAGAGCTAGGCCCTAAGTTCAAGCCCTAGGACCAGAAAAAAGAAAAGAAAAAGACATATTTTGTACTCTAGAAAAACTTCCAATTTTTTTGGTGTTAATACTAGAGCTTGAAGTCAGGACTTTGTATTCAATTTTTTTCCTAATTATAGCTGGTACTCTGCCACTTGAACCACAACTCCAGTCAGTGAAATGTTTTAGCAAGACAAAATTGTAAGACTAGATACTGAGGGGCTGGGAAGGTGGCTCAGTGGTAGAGCGCTTGCCTTGCATGCCTGAGGCCCTGGGTTTGATTCCTCAGTACCACATAAACAAAAAGCAAAAAAAAAAAAAAAAAAAAGACTAGACACTGGTATCTCATGCCTATGATCTTACTTACTCAGGAGTCTGAGAGCTGAAAACTGAGGTTGAAAGCTAGCTCAGGGAGACAAATCTGAAATTCACATGTCCAGTTGGTCAGGAAAAAGCCAGAAGTGCAGGTGTGGCTCAAGTGTCAGGACAATAGTTATGAGCTATGAAACTGAGTGACAGAGTGAGGCCCTGAGTTTAAGCACCAGTATAGGCAAAATCAATTATGAACATCTTTCTTTTTTGGGGGGTAGGGGGTTTGGTAGTGGGGCCTAGGCGCTGTCCCTTAGCTCTTCAGCTCAAGGTGAATGCTCTACTACTTGAGCCACAGTGCCACTTCCATTTTTCTGGTGGTTAACTGGAGATAAGAGTGTCACAGGGCTGGGAAGATGGCTCAGTGGTAAGAGCACTTGCCTTGCATGCATGAGGCCCTGGGTTCAATTCCTCAGCACCACATAAACAGGAAAAAAAAAGCTGGAAGTGGCACTGTGGCTCAAGTGGTAGAGTGCTAGCCTTGAACTGAAGAGCTGAGGGACAGCGCCTAGGCCCAGAGTTAAAAAAAGAAAAAAAAAGTGTCACAGACTTTCTTGCCCAGGCTGGCTTTGAACTGCAATCTTCAAATCTCAGCATCCTACTCAGCTAGGATTACAAGCATGTAATCCATGTAATTACAAGCTTGTAATCCTAGCTACTCAGCTAGGATTACAAGCATGGGCCACCAGCGACAGGCCCAATTATGAACATCTTAAAAAAAGATAATGATGAAGTTCAAAATAATGATCAGAATGAAGTTCCTATTATTCCTTAGGTATCTACAAACATCACATCTACATTCTTTTTGTGTGTGTGTGTGTGTGTCGGTTGTGGGGCTTGACCTCTGGGCCTGAGTGCTGTCCCTCAGCTCTTCAGCTCAAGGCTAGGGCTCTACCATTTGAGCTACAGTGCCACTTCTGGTTTTCTGGTGGTTTACTGGAGTTTCCTGGACTTTCCTTGCCCGGGCTGGCTTTGAACCGCGATCCTCAGCTCTCAGCCTCCTGAGTAGCTAGGATTATAGGCGTGAACCACCGGCACCCAGCTCAACATTTACATTCTTATATTCCAAGAATATATTAATATGAGTGTAAATTTATAGCATAAATCAAAACTAAAGAACATTATTATAAAATGAGAAGCAATAAGATTAAAACATAAGCAAACCTTTTGGTATCAATTTTAATAGCAACAAAACTGTTTGAAGATGCTTCTGTCACTTTCTCATCTTCCCAACTTGCAGCCATCTGTGTAGACTGTTCATCATCACCTGAAAAACAGTTCAAGAATTCTTCAAATATAAAGACAGAATTTGCTGGTGAATTCTTTTCCCTGAACAGGAACTTCAAATAAAATACAACCCCACAAACACTATTTTCTACCAAACTTGAAAACTGGTCTTTTCCAGGAGTGCCTAGTTAATATCATAAAACTATCTAGGTTTTATAGCAAGTGAACAAACAAACAAACAAAAGCAAAAATGACAACAAAAAACCTTTATCATTGATTTGGTTGATGGTATCTCCAAAATACATTAAAATAAATACCTCTTTTATTTCCATGTCTACCATCCTGATTCAAGCTATCAACCCTTACTCAAGCTATCACATCTCATCTAGATGACAACCTCCTATCTAGGTTTTCCTGGTCCCATTTTCTTGAAATTAAAAGCCAAAGTATACTCATAAGGGCCCTCAGGTACTTCACCTGAGGTCTCGAAATACATATCCAAACTAATTTCATTTTACTTTCTTGCTATTTCTTGGAAGTATAGCTCAAGTAATAGAGAACCAGGTGTGATCAAAAGAGCGGAGTAAAGGCTTGAGGCCCTGAGTTGAAGCTCCAGTATCAAAAAGTCCATGAGACACTTATCTCTAATTACCCACCAAAAATCCAGAAGTGGAACCCCCAAGGCCTGACACACTAAGGGTGGGGGAGAACACAAACTGACTCAGAATTAGCTGCACTCTCACACTTCCAATTTAAAACATGCCCTTCCAACTAAAAACAAAAAACATCGATGTTTCAATGCTCAAAACCTAAAGATTTTGTAGTCTAATGTTAACCAAAAAGACAATCAGTAGTGTCTGACATTAACAAATTTTAGTCTGTCTCACAACACAAGGGAATAGACCTTTGCTTCAGGATCCTTGTCAGATTATTCTACTGAAACAAACGACCTTCTTTTACACTTCTTTAAATTTAAATACCTGCAACTGAAAATTCTTGTTCATTTGCTGGCTTGTGGTAGTAGTATCACTATAGTCTCCTAACATCAACTCTACATTAACTCATCCATGAATTACAGTGTCACCCAGGCAGGACTCGGTGGCACAAGTTTGTAATTCTAGCCACTCAGGATAATCTGATAATCTGATGAGCCAGCTAGGGCAAAAAGTCCATAACATTCCTTTTTTTTTTTTTTTGGTTGGTCATGGGGTTTGAACTCTGGGCTTGGGAGCTGTCCCTGTGCTCTTCAGCTCAAGACAAGTACTCTACCGCTTTAGCCACAGTGCTACTTCTGGTTTTCTAGTGGTTTATTGCAGGTAAGAGTCTCACGGACTTTCCCTGTCCACCCTGGCTTGAATCGTGATCCTCAGATCTCAGCCTCCTGAGTTTCTAGGACTACAGGAGTGAGCCACCTGTGCCTGGCCATGACATCCTTTTTTTTTTTTTTATTTTGGTCGGTCTTGGGGCCTGAACTCTGGGCCTGGGCACTGTCTCTCAGCAATTCAGCTCAAGGCTAGTGCTCTACCACTTGAGCCACTTCCAGTTTTTTTCTGCTTATGTGGTGCTGAGGAATCCAACCCAAGACCTCATTCATGTGAGGCAAGCACTCGACCACTGAGTTACCTTCCCAGCCCCGTCCATAACATTCTTATTTCCTATTAACCAGCAAAAAAGCTGGAAGTGAAGGTGTGGCTCAAGTGGTAGAGCATGAATGGAGTGCACACAAGGCTCTGAGTTCAAGCCCCAGTCTGGCACTAATATTGGAGTGTGAGCACATGTGTGCATGCACACGCGCACACACACACACACACATACACACAATTACAGTGTCAGCTACTTGGGAGGCTGAGGCAGGAAGAAGAGTTATGGCCAGCCTACATACACAGTATTGAAGGACCCAGTCTCTAAAAGAAAATTAATAAATTCACCTAAAAGGTTTCCTCCTTAAATACTTCTGTAAATCAACATATGTGCTTATTAAGATCACTCCTTCAACTATAAAGATATCTTTTAATTTTGCATTAAGTTAGTATATTACTGTTGATGTCTAATATATAAGAAAATTTCTGGCTGGGAAGGTGGTTCAGTGGAAGAGTGCTTGCCTTGCATGTATGAGGCCCTGGGTTTGATTCCTCAACAACACATAAGCAGAAAAAGCTGGAAGTGGTACTGTGGCTCAAGTGGTAGAGGGCTAGCCTTGAGCTGAAGAGCTGAGGGACAGCACCCAGGCCCAGAGTTCAGGCCCCATGACTGACAAAAAAAAAAGAGAGAGAGAGAGAGAGAGAGAGAGAGAGAGAGAGAGAGAGAGAGAGAGAGAGAGAGAGAGAGAGAGAGAGAAAGGAAAACAATTTCTGAGCCTGGCACTAGTGACTTACTCCTGTAATCCTAGCTACTCGGGAGGCTGAGATTAGAGGACCAAGGTTCACAGCCAGCCCTAGCAGGAAAGTCTGTAAGATTTTTATCTCCAATTGACTACCAAAAAAGCCAGAAGTGGAGCTATAGCTCAAGTGGTACAGTGTTAGCCTTAAGCAAAAGCCAATGCCCAGGCCCTGAGATAAACAAAGACCCAAGATTGGCAAACAACAATAACAAAACCAAAACAATCAAAATTCTGGATATATTCCTCAAAGTTATGAAGAAAAAAAACTCTAGGCAAGTTGTATTAACAGTTTTTATCAATCCAGTGTTTAGATACATGTACAGTGAGTATACTCATAAACACGTGTATGTGTGTATATCTACAATGCACAAAGCCTTTAAAGTACAAAACTGTACACTAGTGTTTCTGAGTTTCAAATATGTTCATTAAACCTAATAATTTAGGCTAAGTGTGAGCTCAGCAGTAGAGCTTTTTCTCAGCATAAAACACTGGGGCTCGAGGGGGGTAAGGGGAAAGTCAGCACTTGTTTCAAATTTACTGATAACCTTCAAGAGTGTTTTTGAGATGAACATAGGTGACTCACACCTGTATCCTAGCTACTCAGAAGGCTGAGCTCTAAGTACGTTAGGATACTATTACATCCAATTAACAAGCAAAGAGTCAGAGTGGATCTGTGGTTCAAGTGGTAGATAGCAGAGCCCTGGACAAAAAAGCTCTGGAATAGTGCCCAGGCCCTGAGTTCCATCCCCCAGACGGATGGGGACACATTCATTACCCCTACCGCCTCCCACCACTCCCCCCCGCCCCCCCCTAAAGAAAAGTACCTCTTCAAATGGTTATAACTATGAATTGTGGGACTTTTTTTTGTTCAAAAACATGACTACCTTAGTCCTAGATTTCCTTATTTCTTCATCATTAATTTAAATGACTACATAAACAGTAGTTTAGTTTTTTCCCAACAAAAAAGCAAGGCTTTAAAATTTTTGACTGTTAAGATGTAAATTATTGGGGCTGGGAAGGTGGCTCAGTGGTAGAGCACTTGCCTTGCATGCCTGAGGCCCTGGGTTCAATTCCTCAGAACCACATAAGCAAAAAGAAAAAAAGCCAGAAGTGGCGCTGTGGCTCAAGTGGTAGAGCGCTAGCCTTGAGCTGAAGAGCTGGGGGACAGCGCCCAGGCCCAGAGTTCAGGCACCACTACCACACCCAAAAAAAAAAAAAAGTAAATTATTTTTGTGACCCTGGTGGAAGTTTCTTTATGACTTTGTGCATAAGTTCATCATCTACAAACCTACTAACCATAAGGATCAATTAAAATTTTACATGAAGAACTCAATTTAAGCCGGGCACCGGTGGCTCACGCCTATAATCCTAGCTACTCAGGAGTTAATCCTAGCTACTCAGGAGTCTGAGATCTGAGGATCACAGTTCAAAGTCAGCCCAGGCAGAAAAGTCTGTGAGACTCTTATCTCCAATAAAAACCACTAGAAAACCGGAAGTGGCTTTGTAGCTCAAGTGGTAGAGCGCTAGCCTTGAGCTGAGGGACAGCGCCCAGGCCCAGAGTTCAAGCCCCATGACCGACAAAAAAAAAAAAAAAAAAAAAAAAAAGAACCCAATTTAAGTACCATAAACCTATCGTTGAACTCATAATGAGCACCACGTCACAGATCTCCTTTCATTTTAACCCACTTTTATCTTTACTGGATTATAGCAACAGTTAGTGTAAAGTATAATATAGCTCCAGAAAACAGACAGCATATCAGAATCTAAACTACTCAAGCACAAAAATAAAAATTTAAAAGTAGCATACAGGGGCTGGGAAGATGGCTCAGTGGTAGAGCGCTTGCCTTGCATGCCTGAGGCCCTGGGTTCGATTCCTCAGCACCACATAAGCAAAAAGAAAAAAACCGGAAGTAGTGCTGTGGCTCAAGTGGTAGAGCGCTAGCCTTGAGCTGAAGAGGCAGGCCCAGAGTTCAGGCCCCACAACCAGACCCCAAAAATAAATAAATAAAAAATAAAAGTAGCATACAAACAATTACAAATTTCAAATAGAAAGCTAAATTAAATTATATTTCAGGAATCTGTTCCTCTCAGCAGTGCATAGTAATGGAACTACTAAAAGATGTGTGTGATGGGTGGGAATATAGCTAAGCGGTAGAGTGCTTGCCTAGCATGCACAAAGCCCTAGATCTGATGATTCCTTAGTACTACATAAACGGAAAAATGGCCGAAGTGGAGCTGTAGCCTTGAGCAAAAGATCAGGGACAGTGCCCAAGCCCTGAGTTCAAGCCCCAGGACTGGCAAAAAAAAAAAAAAAAGTGTCAATTATGAGTAAAACACTTCAAATTAGTCCCTGTAACAAGAAACAGTCCCAGTAAAAAGAACAAGCAATCCCACAAGAGAAGATAGTTTACTGTAAACCCACAAAACTCAGTCCTACCACAGAACACGAGACAAAATAACCCAGAGTAGGCTGGACGCCTCTAATTCTAGCTTCTCAGGAGGCTGAGATCAGAGGATCATGGTTCCAAGCCGGGGGGAGGGGGGGGGCAGGGAGGGGGGGGTAGGAAAGTCTGTTAGACTAATCTACGATCAACTATTAAAAGCCGAAAGTTACTCATTACCTGACTTGTAAAATAAATGGTAGCGCTTCTGTACAACACCTTAATAACAAAAAATAAATGCGTGTGTGTATATACATCTATATATACACACACATATATATACATGTACACATATATACATATTCATATATGTGTATATATACACACATACATGCCCAAAGTGGAGATGTGGCTCAAGTGGTAGAGCCTTGCTCAGGAACGGGGCCCAAGGCCTGAGTTCAAGCCCCAGAACCCACACGGAAAAACACAGAGCAACATAGGATAACTGTAGTACACATTCTGGGCTAGAAAGACAGCAAAATAAAGAACCACAGATCCAATGTGTACTTCTCTAAAACTAATGGTTAAAAAAAAAAAGAAAAAAAGAGATTCAAACTCAGTCTGGAACGAAGCAGTTACTGCAACTTTAGACACCCTCTTTCCTTAGCACGAACACAAAAAAAGAAGGTAACCTATTTAGAACTGGAAAGTTTACATCCCAGAAACACATTGCCACCCCCAGCAACCGTGACCATCAGGTGGTTTCTCTTTGTTGCGAACCGATGACACAGCTTTCTGACAGTCCACTACCACTTGGTGGAAGAAGCCTAACGCTCGGTTTCCACCCCGCCAGCACAGGACGAGCTAAACCAGCGCCAAGGCACCCCAACCGGGGCAGGACAGACAGAAAACCCAGGGAGACGCGCCGGGTCCGCCCGCGACCACTCCTCGGGCGGCCTGGCGGGGAAGCGGCTGGGACGCTCGGGGCCAGGCTCCCGGGGAGGGCCTGCCGGCAGCTGCTCCCCGCGTCGGGCTCCGCGCGCCGCGGGGCCCAGGCCGCACGGTGCGGCCCGCCCGGGCTCAGGCCTGCAGGACCCCAGACCCGCCAGGGAGGCCCCGTACGGGCCCTCAAGGAGCTGGGGCTCGGGGCTGAGCCGGCCCCGAAGGGGAGCCGGCGGCGGTTCTGGCTGGCTGTGCCGCGAGGGCCGCCTGGCGTCCGGGGTAAGACGGGAGACAGGCCGGATTGGGGAGGGGGGCGAGAGGGGGGGGTGTCCCGACCGCAGCCGCAGCTCCAGCCCCCGCCCCCTTCACCTGCCACGAACACCACGAAGACCGAGCCGCTCCTCTTAGCCGACGCGATGGCGGCCGGAATGGCGCCCTGGAACCACAGCATCTTCTCCACTCGGCCTCAAGGGCTAGCTCGGAATGTCGTCGTCGCGGTCTCGGAGCTGGCCTCACCCTCCCACTCCGTCGGGCCCAGCGACTCCCGCAGCCCTCGGCTGGTCCGGCCCCCGCCTCCGCCTCTTGGAAGCGCGCACTCCCGTCAGCGGTTCCCCGGGACACGCGCAAGCGCGCGCTTATCAAGGTACGCCGCGCGTCACGTGATGCGGCCCATCGCGGGCGTCTTTGCGCCTCAGCGCCTTGCCTCGGTGGCTAGAGAGGGTGCGCGCCCACGAAGCCTCATCCTCTGAGGCCAGGAACCGGAAGTAGCCCGGTATAGCTAACCGCTACGACACGTCGGCGTCCCCTGCAATGAGGCCTGACGGGAATTGTAGTTTTCTGAGGCTTGTTTGTTTCCGTGTCACCGTGGTTTCCGAGGCTGGACCAAAGAGAGCGGTCGTGAGCGATTACGGGCCAGAGAGGGGAGTGGAGAAGTGTCACCAGGACCCAGATGTGCCATTCTTGCTCTCACTGAGACGTTAAAGAATGGAACCAGTCGTCCCCACGTCGGACTAAAGGAGCTTTGTGGGGATTTATGCAAGAGTGGTTTCTATTAAATTTTGGCCAATCTTGTTTAAAAAAAAAAAAAGCGGGACAAAAGCCACAATGGTCGGGCTGGGAAGGTGGCTCAGTGGTAGAGCACTAGCCTTGAGCTGAAGAGCTGAGGGACAGCACCCAGGCCCAGAGTTCAGGCCCATGACTGACAAAAAAAAAAAAAAAAGGATGGACTTAATTCTACTCCAAGGTGGGTCAACAAATTGTTCTGAAACAATAGATATTTAATGTATCCACTCAGGACAGTGATCCATGTCCTAGAGGTCAAATATAATAAAGTAAACATCAACCAACCTTGGAAATAGTGACTCTGCCAGGTCCTGGGAAGAAATTCAATGCTCTAAGTTCCTTGCACTTAAAAATGGGCTGGGAAGGTGGCTCAGTGGTAGAGTGCTTGCCTTGCATGCATGAGGCCCTGGGTTCAATTCCTCAGCACCACATAAGCAAAAAAAGCCAGAAGTGCTGCTGGGGCTCATGTGGTAGGGCACTCACCTTGAGTGAAGAGCTGAGGGACAGCGCCCAGGTCGAGTTCAGGCTCCACGACTGGCAAAAAAAGAAAAACACAAAACTTGTGCCAAAAGAAAATGATTCATTCTCCCTCCTAGAGATGACTCCAGTCATTTGAAAGTGTATTCATTTCTTAATATACTTTCTAATCTCTCACACAAACACTTAAAAAAAAACCTACTACTATGCTTGCTATTGCCACAGCTGCTTTGTTTGATCTATTTGTTTAATTAATCTCAGAGCCTGGGAACTGTCCCTGAACTTCTTTTTTTTTTGGGGGGGGGGGTCTGGTTGTGGGCCTAAACTCTGGGCCTGGGCGCTGTCCCTTAGCTCTTCAGCTCAAGGCTAGCACTCTACCACTTGATCCACAGTGCCACTTTCAGCTTTTTCTGTTTATGTGGTATTGAGGAATCAAACCCAGGGCTTCATGCATTCCTAGCTCCTATCCCTGAGCTTTTTTGCTCAGGGTTAGCACTCTACCACTTGAGCCTCAGCTTCAGTTCTGGCTTTTTGCTGATTTATTTAGTTAGTTTTGCAGTCAGGGGGGCTGAACTCTGGGCCAGGGCACTGTCCCTCAGCTCTTTAGCTCAAGGCTAGCACCCTACCATTTAGGCCACAGCGCCACTTCCAGCTTTTTTCTGTTTATGTAGTGCTGGGGAATCGAACCCAGGGCCTCATGCATGAGAGGCAAGTACTCTACCACTGAGCCAACTTCCTAGCCCTTTGCTGGTTTATTGGAAATAAAAGTCTCTTGGCCTTTTTTTTACCTGGACATGGGGCCTGAACTCATGACCTGAGCACTGTTCTTAATTTTTTTCTCCTCAAGGCTAGTGCTCTGCCACCTTAAGCCACAGCTCCACTTCTGATTTTCAAGTGGTTAATTAGAGATGAGAGCCTCAAGGACTTTTGTCAGGGCTGACTTTGAACCATGGTCAGATCTCCGTCTCCTAAGTAGCTAGGATTACAGGCATGAGCCACCAGGGCCTGGCTCTCCTGCACTTTCTCTCCCAGGCTAGCTTTGAACCTTGATGCTTAGATCTCAGCCTTCTGTGTAGCTAGGATTATAAGTGTCAGCCATGAGCACCAGCATTGGTTTATTTTTTTATTTCTTTATTTTTTGCCAGTCCTGGGGCTTGAACTCAGTCTTGGGCACTGTCCCTGAGCTTCTTTTGCTCAAGCCTACCACCATATCACTTGAGCCTTTTCTGTATATGTGGTACTGAGGAATGGCACCCAGGGCTTCACACATTCTAGGCAAGTAAGCACTCTACCACTAAGCCACATTCCCAGTATTTTTATTTTTTAATTTTTTTGGTCAGTCGTGAGGCTTGAACTCTGCCTGGGTGCTGTCCTTGACCTCTTCAGCTCAAGGTGAATGCTCTACCACTTGAGCCATAGTGCCACTTCTGGTTTCCTAGTGGTTAACTGGAGATAAGAGTCTCATGGACTGTCTTGCCTAGGTTGGTTTGAACTGAGATCTCCAGATCTCAGCCTCCTGAGTAGCTAGGATTACAGGCATGAGCCATTGGTACCTGGCTCCCTGTTTGTTTGTCGTGGGGCTTGAACTCTGGGCTTGGGCGCTGTCCCTGCGCTCTTCAGCTTAAGGCGAGCGCTCTACCGCTTGAGCCACAGCACCACTTCCGGTTTTCTGATAAGAGTTTCACGGACTTTCCTGCCTGGACTGGCTTTGAACCGTGATCCTCAGATCTCAGCCTCCTGAGTAGCTAGGATTACAGGTGTGAGCCACTGTCGCCCGGCTCCTGTTTATTTTTTTAAACAAGTTCTCTTCATGTAGTCCAGGCTGGTCTTGCCTTAACTCCCAAATGCCGTGATTATAGACATATATTACTAGACCACGCTTATATCACTACTTTCTAAGGTTACAATGAACAGAGTAATGATTTTGTTTCCATTTTTATGGAGAAATCCTGTGATCAGCCAATTTGTGGTTGGTTGGTTGCCCTTAAAGTGAAAATTGATCCATATTTAATACCTGCATGAAATTACATGGTCTCTAATAACGTAAAGGTTTGTATGGTTTATTTCATATTTTTTCAATGAGTTTATGAACTGAATCATAACACTGATTGCTTACATAAAGTACCATTCCTCATACACAAGAACCAGAGGGGCTGGGAAGGTAGCTCAGTGGTAGAATGCTTGCCTTGCATGCATGAGGCCCTGAGTTTGATTCCTCAGCACCACATAAGCAAAAAACAAAGCCAGAAGTGGCGCTGTGGCTCAAGTAGGAGAGTGCTAGCCTTGAGCTGAAGAGCTGAGGGATAGTGCCCAGGCCCAGAGTTCAGGCCCAAGGACTGGCCAAAAAAAAAAAAAAAGCCAGGAGCTGGTGGTTTACACCTGTAATTCTAGCTCTCAGGAGGCTGAAATCTGAAGACTGGATTTGAAGCCAGCCTGGGAAGGAAAGCTCATGAGACTGAAATTAACTACCCCTTCCCCACTACCCAAAAAAAACCCCAAAAACAAGTAGAGATATTGCTCAAGTGGTAGAGTGCTTACCTTGAACAAAGAAAATCAGAGATAATGCCCAGACCTTGACTTCAAGCCCCAGGATCAGTACCAAAATAAAAAAGTCCTTTGGTTTTTTCCTAAGATCAAGAGTGAAGTGCCAGTGGCCAATGGGTCCAGTCTCCACCAACTGCTTTGACCATGTGAAGATAGGCTGTCATAGGTTGTGATATGGATATGGTGTGGGGTAGTTCTTTGGCACCTTTTCCTATCTCAGGTTTACAATGTGGAGTTGGAAGCTGATGGGTGACATTTGGGAAAAGTGTAGTGCCATGTGGCAGCATCTTTGCGACCTTCCTGGACATGGGTATGGGCATACAAGGTTAACTAGGGCAATAGTTGCTTGCTTGCTGCATCTACACCATCCCAAACCTCAGCCCTTTTACTATAATAAAATGAAGTTTTTGCTTTCAAAAAAATAATAAAATGGATAAAAGTTTTTTTATAGTAGTGGTAATAGGGCTTGAAATCAGGATTAAGCCTTTCTAAATTGTGCTATACACATTGTTACAAAAGGCATTAAAACAAGTACTGTAGGCCTTTAAGTATGTCATATATGCTAAAAAACAGGCATGTAACAGGGTGCTGGTGGCTCACATCTGTAATTCTAGCTACTAAGGAGCTGAGATCTGAGGATCGAGGTTTGAAGCCAGCCTGGGCAGGAAACTGGGAGACTCTTATCTCCAATAAACTACTCAAAAAAGCCAGAAGTGGGAGCTGGGAAGGTGGCTAACTGGTAGAGTGCTTGCCTTGCATACATGAGGCCCTGGGTTCGATTCCTCAGCACCACATAAGCTGAAAAAGCTGGAAGTGGCACTGTGGCTCAAATGGTAGAGTGCTAGCCTTGAGCTGAAGAGCTGAGGGACAGCGCCCAGGCCCAGAGTTCAAGCCCCACAACCGACAAAAAAAGCCAGAAATGGTGCTGTGGTTCAAGTGGTAGAGTGCTTACCTTAAACAAAAAGAAGCTCAGGAACTGTGCCCAGGCCCAGAGTTCAAGCCCCAGGACTACTAGCAAGAAAATAAAATAACAACAGAAAAACAGGCCTGGCTGGGAATATGGCTTAGTGGTAGACTGCTTGCCCTGCATGCATGAAGCCCTGGGTTCAATTCCTCAGTACCACATAAACAGAAAATGCCAGAAGTAGCGCTGTGGCTCAAGTGGTAGTGTGCTGCAAGCCTTGAGCAAAAGAAACTCCGGGACAGAGCCCATGCCCTGACTGGCAACAAATCAAAAAAAACAAATCAAAATGAAACAAAAAAAAAAATAGGCCTGTAGTCACTCAGGAGAGTCCAATTACTTCTGACAGGACCTGTTGATGTTAGCATACATCAATCATCTACAAAGGACCTTGATTTGCCTGCCTGCCTGCCTGCCTGCCTGTCTGCCTCTCTTCCTTATTTCTATGTGTGTGCTGGTCCTGGGGCTTGAACTCAGGGCCTGGGGACTGTCTGAGATTTTTTTTTTTTTTTTTTTTTGGCTCAAGAGTAGCACTCTACCACTTGAGCCATAACTCCACTTCAGATTATTAAGTTTGTTATTAAATTAGTCTTACTAATTTTCCTGCCTGCCTGGCTTTGAACTGTGATCCTCAGATCTATCAGCTTCAAGGGTAGCTAGGAGTGAGCTACCAGTGCTCAACTTTATATAACTGAGGTAGGATCCCATGGTTTTACATCGGGTGGCCTCGGTGGTGATTCTCTGACATATGACCCTCCTACACTCTGCTTCCTCATCTCTGGGACCACAGGCATTTGCCACCACTCCAGGCGTGGATCTTTCATATCAATTTTAAGGGGACTTTTAAAGTTTTTGTGCGCAGGTGATAGAAATCAAACCTAGGCCCTTGAACATTTCAGCAAAATACTTTGCCATTAAACTACATCCTAGTATTAAAGTTTAGGGAACCTGTGTAACTGTAACCCTTTTGTACATCACCTATATAATAAAAAAATTAAAAAAAAAGTTTAGTCAACCTACAAAAACTAGATGGGCCCAGATGCTGGTGGCTCATACCTGTAATCCTAGCTACTCAGGAGGCTGAAATCTGAGGATGTGGTTCAAAGCCAGCCAGGGTGGCAAAGTCCCTGAGACTTTTATTTCCAATTAACCAACAGAAAACCAGAAGTGGTGCTGTGGTTCTAAGTGGTACAGTGCTAGACTTGAGCTAAAAAGCTTAGGGATGGTCCCCAGGCCCTGAGTTCAAGCTCCACAACTGACAAGAAGCAAAAAAACAAGAATTTTGAGTATTTTATCATAAGGAAATGATAAGCTGGACACTGAGGGCTCACACCTGTAATCTTAGCTACTCATGAGGCTGAAATCTGAGGATCACAGTTCACAGCTAGTTCAGGTAGGAAAGTCCATGATTTCTTTGCTTCGTTGTGGGTCTTGAACTCTGGGCCTGGGCGCTGTTCCTGAGCTCTTCAGTTCAGGGCTAGCGTTCCACCACTTGAGCCACAGCGCCTCTTCCGGTTTTCTGGTGGTTAACTGGAGATAAGTCTCATGGACTTTCTTGCCCGGGGTTGGCTTTGAACTGCGATCCCCAGATCTTAGCCTCCTCAATAGCTAGGATTACAGGCGTGAGCCACCAGGGCCCGGCAATCCTAGACTTTATCATCTCCAAGTAACCATCAAAAAGCTGGAAATGGATCTGTGGCTTAAGTGGTAGAGCACAGACTTGAGCAAAACCCCCCAAAAACTATAGGACAGGGCCGAGGCCCTGAGTTTAAGTTCCAACACTGGTGCATGTGCGTGCGTATACATACGCATGTGCACATATACACACACACACATACACACACACTTATGGATGCATATATTCTGAACGTCACTCAGAAGAACTAAATTTCTTTTTTATCTGTTGTGGGGCCTGAACTCTGGGACTAGATGCTATCCCTCATCTCTTCAGCTCAAGGCTAGTGCTCTACCACTTGAGCCACAGCGCCACTCCTGGCTTTTTCTACTTATGTGGTGCTGAGGAATTGAAACCAGGGCCTCATGAATGCAAGGCAAGCACTCTACCACTAACCCACGTTCCCAGCCCTAGAACTAAATTTCTTGTGTAAACTAGAATCAGAACTAATTTCCCAGTTAGAGCTAGGTGAATAGATAAACATAGCAAAGCCTGAGGCAATAATGTATGTAATTAAGCCCATAAAATCCAGAAACAACCAGCCCAGTACATGAATACAAGAACATACATGAATGACCTTAAGCAAATTTCCTCACCTCTCTGACATTTCAGGTGACTCATTAGCCAGTTGGGGTAACAATTCCATAAAGATATGGTCACAATCACACAGAGATCCTCACAGGAACTTAACAAGTACTTTGCATGTGATAATCACCAGTTAATTAACTGCTTTACAGGGCTGGGGTGTGGCTTTATTGGTAGTGCCTGCCTAAAACTGAGTTCAAACCCCAGTACTGCTCCCCACAAAAAAACCCAAAACTCAATTTAACTGTTACAAATGACAGCAATTAATTCTAACTGCCTGCCCAAGTCATGCTTAAGAAAATCACATTTGTTTTTCATGATTCAAAGTATTTATTGCAGCCAGATCATTTCTTCAATCACTGAACATTTACTGAGAAAGGTCCTATTAGTGGAAGGAATGTATCAGTAAGAAAATGAAATAGTCTCTCCAAGCTCCTAATTGTATTCCAGTGGGCAAAACACATTGAGCAACTAATTGGTCAATTACTTTTTTTTTGTCGGTTGTGGGGTCTGAACTCTGGGCCCGGGCACTATCCCTCAGCTCTTCAGCTCAAGGCTAATACTCTACCACTTGAGTCACAGTGCCACTTCCGGCTTCTTCTGCTTATGTGGTGCTGAGGAATTGAACCCAGGGCCTCATGCATGCAAAGCAAGCACTCTACCACTGAGCACCTCCCCAGCCCGATCAATTACTTTTGTAATTACCATTATGATAAATAATTTGAAGAGGAAGTACAGTACAGGATATTATTAGTTTGTTACCAGCAGAAATTACTATTGTACACAGTAACAGGGAGCTGGAATAAGAGCAGGCCATCTAAAAGAAATACCACTTGAGGGTGGTAATGTGGCTTTAGAGGTAGAGTGCTTGCTTAGCATGCATGAAGTACTGGGTTCAATTCCTCAGTACCACATGAACAGAAAAAGCTGGAAGTGGCCATATGGCTCAAGTGGTATAGTGCCTTGAGCAGACAGAGGCTCAGGGCAGTGACCGGGCCCTGAGTTTTAGCCCTAGGATTGGCAAACAAACAAAAAATCATTTGAGCTGAAGTTAAAAAACTAGAAGTCATGGGCTAGGAAGGTGGCTCAATGGTAGAGTGCTTGCCTTGCATGCATGAGGCCCTAGGTTTGATTTCTCAGTACCACAGAAGCAAAAAAGCTGGAAGTGGTGCTGTGGCTTAAGTGGTAGAACGCAAGCCTTGAGCTGAAGAGCTAAGGGACAGCACCCAGGCTCAGAGTTCAGGGCTCACAACCGGCAAAAAAACAAAAAAAAAAACTAGAAGTCACCAGGGCAGGGAAAACAAATGTCCCACTCAAATTATAGTGGCTTAATACAACAAAAACTTATTCACTTTGCAGATTGTCATCCAAAGATAAAAGGAAGTATTAGTACAAGGGGCTCTGCTGCTATCATTCAGGAACTCAGCACCATATTTTTCCTTGACATTTTAGAAATCTCTATTAAATCTTCTATCACCAGGAAGTAAATTTCAGTGTTCAGTTCTTTTTTTTTTTTGTCGGTCATGGGGCTTGAACTCTGGGCCCGGGCTCTGTCCCTCAGCTCTTCAGCTCAAGGCAAGCCCTCTATCACTTGAGCTACAGTGCCACTTCCGTTCTTTTTGGCTTAAATTCATGGCCTCACATTCTTCTTAGCTTTGTTACTCAAGGCTCTGCTACACAGCTTGAGATACACCTCTATTTGTAGCTTTTTGCTTGTTAACTGGAAGTAACAGTTTCATGGACTTTCCTGCCTGGGCTAGCTACGGAGACCATCAGAACAACTACCAGCCCCCAGCCATGGACCTATTAACTAACAGTATCATAGCTACATATGATGGTTACTGATGAATTTAATTTCTATTTTATATTACTTATTTAACTTGAACTTAGAGCACTGTCCCTTAACTTTTCTGTTCAAGGCTGGCATTCTACTACTTTTAGTCTCAGCTCCATTTCTAGCATTTTGGTGGTTAATAAGAGTGAGAATCTCATGGGCTTTCCTGCCTGGGCTGGCTTCCAACCCTGACCTTCAGATCTTAGCCCTCTGAGTAACTAGGATTATAGGAGTTAGGCACCAGTACCTGGCTCTTTTCTGACTTTTGATGACAGCCTGAAGGAAAACTTGGCACCACTGGGTCCAAGGAGAACTTTGCAAATGCTTTACATTGAGTGAATTAGAGTCTGGTGCTCTTCAGTCTCATATAAACACTTAGTGTAGAATGGATGAAAGCCAGATCAACAGGCATGTGATACCTGCCCAACTTCAGTAGTAGAGTTCCAGCAGCATGACTCTTCTTGGCTAAACAATGGAGAAAGCTGTCTGTTAAAGTAATTATGCCCAACTGGATAGTTGTGTGCAAAATATATAAGCTAAAACCAACTATATACTATTTTTAATTGTTTAATCATAAAGGTGTTTATAATTAAAAAGACAAAGTAATCTGTATTTGTAAACATTTATTCTCTTGAACTGAAAAAGGCTTGCATCAGCACACATTGTACAGCCTTGCAAATTACACAGAAATTGAAAAGAAGGTTCCTAAGTGCAATGAATCTTTGATGTCCAGTAATCCGCTGCAAACAATGGAAACAAAATTTAAACCACTTAAGAAGTTTCCAGCACTCATCAAAGGAATTTCCATAGGTGACCAAAAAACCCAAAGGAGGGGAATGCAGGTTAAGTGGCATTTAGTTATTGGAGGGACACTTTAAAAAAATGGAAGTATTTTCCTGCCTAGGATGATTCCTATTCCCCTTTGAATATAAGTGGTTTGATTAAGAGGCATTAAGAACATAATTTACTTTACACTTAACATTCATACTACCTAAATGAATAAGGACCCTACAGGGAAGTTTTGTATTTTCTGGAAAATGTTTCTGTGTTTATAGATATACAGGGGAAGAGTAATCTTCTATTTGTGGGCTCTCCTTAGCACCCTCAGCCCCCCAAAAAGATGTACATGGTTTTGACTTGGTTATTCCACTCCTGCATTCTTTTTCCCCCAAATTCTCAGTTGGGTCATAGTGTGCTGGCTGCAAAAGAAATACAGGTTGCAACTGGTTATAATCACTTTGAAGAATAATTTGCTGTACAATAGAGCTTTGGATCTGATACAAGAATTCAGAAATATAAAACAAAATAACTATAAAAGTTAGGAGGCATCTGAACAGCATTTCCTTGGAAAAAGCTGCTAATTGTATCATTCCTGTGTGGATTCCTCTAGTCAGTGGGGTAAAATGTGTAATTTTTCTTCCTTTTGCTGGATCACTGGCCTTCAACAGCTATATCACAATGACCATACATTCTAGGAGTCTCTATAATGTTAAGAGAAGCTCCAAATACCAAGCCAATCAGAGATGAAAGAGGGCAGGGGAACCATAGACTGAAGGGTCCAAAGGGGGCTGTTACTGAGAACTTGCCCTTTCCAAAATGTGAAAGTCATAGTGCTTCTTGCTTGTTCTCAGCTTAAACTTGTTAACCGAGTTAATTTGTTTCTTCAGGGCACTCTGTGCAGCCGAAATGGAGGGGAATGTGGCTAAGACCGTGTATGTAGAGGCCAAGTCACTGGGTTTAGAGCGTTCAGAGTTGACAGTGCTGTCTCCACTGCCACAGCAGAGAGGGTGACGATGTAGCTGGGGCTGGGACTGGGGGTCCCGAAGCCACCGGATCTTGGCTCCAATTTTAAAGAGTTCCCCAAACAGTTTCTCAGCTTCCATGCGAGTTATTCCATCAGGTAGTTCAGTAATTTCCAAGACCTTGCCAACAACTAGAATGGAAAAAAGTTTAAGATGAATACCCCCCTGTTACCAAATACAACATAGGAAATGAACAGAATTTTTTGACATTATTTACAAATCACAAATTGTTATCATTATGGCTACCTTTTAAATAATTCCTACTTATTTGTTAGTTAGGGGGTAACAATGTTACCCCTGGTATCAGTGGCTAACAATGTTAGCTTAGTTAACGTTGCTAAGCTACTGATACCAGTCTTCAGTGGTAATTGCATACATAAAATATAGTACTCAATAATGGTTTCCCTAAATCAACTTTATGAACTTTCTGTTCCTAATGTAAAATAAGTATAACAACACCTAGCCTAACCGCCAAACTGCCAAGATTCTTTTTTTTTTTTTGGGGGGGGGGGTCCCGGTTATGGGGCCTGAACTCTGAGCCTGGGCGCTGTCCCTCAGCTCTTCAGCTCAAGGCTAGTGCTCTACCACTTGAGCCACAGCGCCACTTCCGGCTTTTTTCTTTTTTGCTTATGTGGTACTGAGGAATTGAACCCAGGGTCTCATGCATGCAAGGCAAGCACTCTACCACTGAGCCACCTTTCCAGCCCCTGGCCAAGATTCTTGAATAGAGAGTATGAAAGTGAAAGCACTTTGCTAGCATCTCCTCCATGGGTGTGACAATCACTTCTTAAGAACACAGAGGCTGTTCACATTAGTGCTCCTCTCACACCTCTTTTTTTCTAGTCCCCTTTCATTGCTCCTAAACTCATCTGCACCTCTATATTTACTCTCACATATGGACCAAAACAGAGTTACAAAAACACATCTCTCAGGAGGTGAGATCTGAGGATTGTGGTTCAAACCCAGGCTAGGTAAGAAAGTCTGTGACTCATCTCCAGTTAACAAGAAGCTGGAAGTGGAGCTGTAGCTCAAGTGGTAGAACATTAGCCTTGAGCAAAAAAGCTCAAGGGACAGCACCCAGGCCCTAAATTTAAACCTAAAACTGGCACAAAAAACAAAAGGGTTGGGAATGTGGCTTAGTGGTAGAGTGTTTGTCTAGCATGCATGAAGCCCTGGGTTCGATTACTCAGTACCACATAAACAAAAAAAGCTGGAAGTGTACTGTGGCTCAAGTGGTAGACTGCTAGCCTTGAGCAAAAATCCCTCAGGAACAGTGCCCAGGCCCTGCATTCAAGCCCCAGGACTGGCAAAAAAAATCAAAACAAAACTGCAGTGTAGTGTATTTTCAGAATGTCACAACTTTGCAGACCCAAATCCAATTGCCACTTGAGGACACACCTGCCTCTCCTGCTCCAAGGTCTGTAGATGCAGCTTTTTTAGCTTGCCTCCTTCCTCTGTTCCCATGCCTGCTTCCAGACTGACCCTGGAGACACAAAAACAGTTGAGAATCAAGGTTGATAATGCTGAAATATGCGTAAACATACTTAGTTTGCGTTTTGTATTTCAGTAGAAATAAACCACAAGCTTTCTGGATTCTGCTCTATAGCAATATGTTCTGTCTCTCACTGTAACTTGTCAGCTGAAAGGGGCTCTCGCTCTGGCTACCTGTCTTTTGGTAGCACTCCTAGCACTCCTAGCTCACCCTATCAGCCACTGCTTAACTCCCTTGCTCGGATCCTGATCGAGGCAGTGCTTACAGGCATAAAGCAGCTGCCTATGGCACACACAGCACTTCTTGAGTAGTACCAACAGATAGGCAGTCCCCAACATTCTTAGCAACAGAATATGTTGTTCTGTGACAAAGCCTATGAGGTCAGAGAGCTGTCATTCATACCTGTTGGTTTGGAATGTGTCCGTGTAGAACTGCAGGAGGGTTGTATTGCAGAGGCTGGCCAAGCAATGGATACCTGGCATCTCCTATAAGCCAACAAAAACATTTTAATGTTTAATGTACCTCCCATAGTTTCCTGAGTTGTCCAAAGTAAAGAACAGGAGAAACAAATTCAACAGTATAAAATACTGATAATTTATGTATTTAAAAAATAGCTTGGTGCTGGTGGCTTATGCCTGTGAACTTAATTGCTTGGGAGGCTGAGATTGGGAGGATTGTATTTCGAGGCCAGCCCAGGCAGAAAAGTTCGGGAGACTTATTTTCTTTTTTCTTTGGGTCCGGTCATGGGGCCTGAACTCTGGGCCTGGGTGCTGTCCCTCAGCTCTTCAGCTCAAGGCTAGCACTCTACCACTTGAGCCACAGCACCACTTCTGGCTTTTTTTTTCTGCTTATGTGGTGCTGAGGAATCGAACCCAGGGTCTCATGCATGCAGGGCAAGCTCTACCACTGAGCCACAGTCCCAGCCCTGGGAAACTTATTTTCAATGGAGAGTTTGATATAGTGGTTGTGTTTGTGGCAGGTGCACCTAGGCACAAACTCAGGCAGAAAGTGAGACTCTATCTAAAATATATCTAAATATATTTAGATATTATATATTTAAATATACCTAAAAAATAACCAGCAAAATAAAGGACTGGAAGTATGACTTCCTCAGTAAGAACACATGCTTAGTAAGCTGGGTGCCGGTGGCTCATGCCTGTAATCCTAGC
The DNA here is from genome assembly GCF_024711535.1 of Dipodomys merriami. NCBI lineage: Eukaryota > Metazoa > Chordata > Mammalia > Rodentia > Heteromyidae > Dipodomys > Dipodomys merriami. The sequence continues at coordinate 76,565,234 of NW_027202270.1, forward strand.
TACTCAGGAGGCTGAGATCTGAGGAAAGTCCATGAGACTTATCTCCAATTAACCACAAGAAAACCGCAAGTGGTGTAGTGACTCAAGTGGTAGAGCACTAGCCTTGAGCTGAAGAGCTCAGGAACAGTGCCCAAGCTCCAAGTTCAAGCCCCACAACTAAACAAAAAAATTGCCATATTTCAATTAATTAATTTCATTTATTATTATTATCTTTAAGTAGTTGTACAAAGAAGTTCCCATTCTACAAAAATATATGAGTACAAGGTGTCTGACAACATAGTCATGCATTGCTCCTAACCCATCCCTTCTCTCACGTTTTAAAAAAAAAATTGAGATTAGGTGATTACATAAATTGCACGTGTTGGGGCTGAGAAGGTGGCTCAGTGGTAGAGTGCTTGCCTTGCATGCATGAGGCCCTGGGTTCGATTCCTCAGCACCACATAAGCAAAAAGAAAAAAACCTGAAGTGGTGCTGTGGCTCAGTGGTGGAGCACTAGCCTTGAGCTGAAGAGCTGAGGGACAGCGCCAAGGCCCAGAGTTCAGGCCCCATGACCAGACCCCCCCCCCCAAAAAAAAGAATAAAATGCCTTAATAAAAATTAAAAAAAAAAATAAATTGCACATGTTTCAGTCTTGTGGAATAGTGATACTTAGTTAAAGTCACAAACACATTTTAACCTTCACGAGGCAATTGTTATTATCATGCCATATATTTTTAAAGAGCCTAGGTAAATATCTGAATTGATTAGGATACAACAGAAGTTATTTTAAAACTGATTGTTTTGAAGCAATTTCAACTATTAATTTTTTTTTTTTTTTTTGCTCAAGGCACTCAACTAGTAAGCCACCTTTTTTTTTTTTTTTTTAAATTACTATTATTAAGGCTGGGAATGTGGCTTAGTGGTAGAGTGCTTGCCTAGCATGCATGAAACCCTGGGTTTGATTCCTCAGTGCTACATAAATAGAAAAAGCTGGAAAGAGCACAGTGGCTCAAGTGGTAGAGTGCTAGATTTGAACAAAAAGAAGTTCAGGGACAGTGCCTAGGCCCTGAGTTCAAGTCTCATGACTGGCCAAAAAAACCAAAACAGGAAAAAAAAAACCAAAACAGAATACATTTAGACAGAAAGAACTCGGGAAAACATTATATTCTATCTCCCCAATTCACTATTAGTTACATACATCTGAGTTGTATTAACCAAAAGATATAATTATATTCTAGGCCTTAAGTCTGGGTTTTTTTTTTTTTTTTTTGGTCTGTCATGTGGCTTGAACTCTGGGCCTGGGCACTGTCCCTCAGCTCTTCAGCTCAAGGCAAGCACTCTACTGCTTGAGCCACAGCACCACTTCCGGTTTTCTGGTGGTTTACTGGAGATAAGAACTCATGGACTTTCCTACCCAGACTGGGTAGATCTCAGCCTCCTGTGTAGCTAGGATTACAGGTGTGAGCCACCAGCACCCGGCTTGTTCCTTTCTTTTATGCAATTAATGGGGCTTGAATTCAGGGCCCTTTGTTTATTTGGTTTTCTCACTCAGGCTGGTGCTCTACACTTGAGCCACCGCTCCACTTCTATCTTTTTGCTAGTTAACTAGAGATTAGAGTCTCAGAGACGATTCTGCCCAAGCTGGCTTTCAACCATGATTCCTCAACCATCTGAGTAGCTAGCATTACAGGCATGAGTCACCAAGCTCCTGGCTTGAGTCTGCTCTTCATTTCTCATTAAATTCAATTTGAATTTTCTTTTTTTTTTTTGGGTCCAGTCGGGGGCCCTGAACTCTGGGCTGGGCGCTGTCCCTTAGCTCTTTAGCTCAAGGCTAGTGCTCTACCACTTGAGCCACAGCGCCACTTCCTGCTCTTTTCTTTTTGCTTATGTGGTGCTGAGGAATCGAACTCAGGGCTTCAGGCATGCAAGGCAAGCGCTCTACCACTGAGCCAACTTCCCAGCCCTAAATTTGAATTTTCAATGTAAATATTTTTTTGACTGAGGAGCTCAGGTGTTCAGTGCCTATATATCTTCTTCTTAAATTTTTTCATTTAAAAATCTTTGTTGGGGTAGTCAAGATGGAAACCTTTCATTTGTTTTCTTCACTTAGGAGTGACTAAAGCCATCACACAGTAATGACTTAATAAATGCTGACAGCAAAAAGTTTGTCCTGGAAATTTAATTTGGGTTACACTTTCATTTAAACCATGAACAACTGAATTTAGTATAATCTGTAATTAGAAGAGGGTTATCAGTAAGTGCTAGGAAAATGCCTTCAGAAAATTTATTTTTCTGGGGTTGGGAAGGTGGCTCAGTGGTAGAGTGCTTGCCTTGCATGCATGAAGCCCTGGGTTCGATTCCTCAGCACCACATAATCAGAAAAAGCCAGAAGTGGAGCTGTGGCTCAAGTGGTAGAGCGCTAGCCTTGAGCTGAAGAGCTCAGGGACAGCGCACAGGCCCAGAGTTCAGGCCCCACGACTGACAAAAACAAAATACAAAAAAAACACTACACAGAAGGGTTACAGTTACATGAGTAAGGTAGTAAGTACATTTCCTATCGAGCATTGTTACTTCCTGCTGCTTTGTTTTTCCCCTACCATCCCTTTCCGCCCCACCTCCCCAACACCTCGCCCGCCCCAAAGTTGTAAAGTCCATTTTCAACATAGTGTCTTGTACACCTCATTGTTACAATGGGTCAACCTGTATTCTTGTTTCAGCATTTTGTTATTTCCCTTCCCCTCCCCAAATTAGAAAAATGTATATACAAGCTGCAGTGACAACAGGGGGTTATATCATGGGGAAGAACATACATGATTTTTTTTTTTCTTTTTGGTGCCAGTTGTGGAGTAAACTCAGGGCCTGGGTGCTATCCCTGATCTTAGGTTGCTCAAGGTTAGTGATCTACCACTTGAGCCACAGCTTAATTTCTGGCTTTTTGGGTAGTTAATTAGAGATAAGTCTCATGGACTTTCCTGCCTGGCTGGCTTTGAACAACAATTATCAGATTTCAGCCTCCTGAGTAGCTAGGATTTCAGGGGTGAGCCACTAGTTCAGCTACCAATTCTTTAAAACATGATTTTAAAAGACAAATACTGGTAGCTTATGCTTGTAGTCCTAGGTACTCATAAGTAACAATTATTAGCAACAGAACATTAAGATTAGAAGACTTTATATATAGTAGTAAATAGATATACTTGGGTGAAGATGAAAATGTAGCTCTGTGGAAAACAGAAAGGCAGCAATATCAAGATGAGTTACTAGATAACTGTGAGTGGATATCTTAAAGTTTTCTGAAGCTATGACTTGTTTCATATATACCTACCCTGACCAGGAACAAAAGGTCTAGAAAACTGGGACATGATGGAAAGCGGTGGTCCAGATGGACGTAGACTTTTCAGAGTGGACAGCTGAGCTGGTGCTGGTGACTGTGCTGGTGAAATGATGGGACTGCTGAGTTGAGGGTTATGCTGCAATCACAAAACATGGAGAAAGTAGGTTATACTTAAGCAGGCTGTTTGAAAATTTCCTTTGGTCAAATTTTTTATTCTTCCTGAATATAAATATGTACTCATAAACAATATAAGGAAATTGGGGTTGGGAATGTGGCTTAGTGGTAGAGTGCTTGCCTTGCATGCATGAGGCCCTGGGTTTGATTCCTCAGCACCACATACGCAAAAAGAAAAAAGTCGGAAGTGGCACTGTGGCTCAAGTGGTAGAGCGCTAGCCTTGAGCTGAAGAGCTCAGGGACAGGGCCCAGGCCCAGAGTTCAGGCCCCACGACTGGACCCAAAAAACAAAAACAACCCCCCCCCAAAAAAAACAATATAAGGAAATTCACTGGGGATGCTACTTTTGGAGAGAAGGGAGGCAGGGAGTGTGATAGAAGGGATAAGCCTGATTGGAATATAGTGTAAACATGTATGGAGATTTAACAATGAAATAATCCCCTGTATAACTAAGCTAACAAAAATATGTACTCATTACATTATAGAAATATTGGGCTGGGAAGGTGGCTCAGTGGTAGAGCGCTTGCCTTGCATGCCTGAGGCCCTGAGTTCGATTCCTCAGCACCACATAAGCAAAAAGAAAAAGCCAGAAGTGGCACTGTGGCTCAAGTGGTAGAGCGCTAGCCTTGAGCTGAAGAGCTGAGGGACAGCGCCCAGGCCCAGAGTTCAAATCCCACGACTGGACCAAAAAAGAACCCCAAAAAACAAAACAAAACAAAACAAAAAACAAATATTTAATCAACTCCTAAAAATAAACACATGTATTACTGTTATAATTTTTCAATGAACGTAGACATTGACCATATAGCTGTGTGCATGTGTTGGTACCAAGGCTTGAACTCAGGGCCTAGCATTTTTTGCTCAAGGTTAGTGCTCAACCACTTGACTCACAGCTCCATTTCCAGCATTTTGGTGTTCAATTGGAGATAAAGAATCTCATAGTCTTTATTGCCTGGGCTGGCTTTGAACCATAGTACTCAGACTTCAGCCGTATGAGTAGCTAGGATTACAGTCACCCAGCTTGGTAAAGCTGTTTTGTATGTTGGCAATAATACTATTCTCTCTTACAAAAGAGAATGCATATTCATTTCATTCTGTCTTACATGAAAACAATATGAATAAAATGAAAAGCTTAACATTTCATTTTAAAATAATTTTATCCAAAAATTATAAAAAAATAATTTCATAGAGAGTATTTTAAAAGAATTTCTTAGGATTCCTACATGATAAAATTTAATTACATTTGTTTTCTTTCTTTTTATATAGAGTAACCTGTCACTTAACAATAAGGATTTATGAGGATTATACTAGTAGGAAATTATGTAGTTGTAGGTATATCATAGAATGCTACATAAATTAAGACAGCTTTAATGTTACTAGGTGATAAGAACTTTTCATCTTTGCTACAATTTGGAGGCGGGTAGTGTTGTTAATTCAAGCCAAGGCCTTGTACCTTGCTAGACAAATGCTCTACTAATGAGTTTCATCTCTAGCTGAAAAGTGTTATTTGTTTTTTGCAGAGCTAAGGATTGAACTCAGTGTGCTGGTGGTAATTTTCTAACTTATGATTCTTTCTATATTACTTCACAATTTTCTGTAAGATTTATTCATTCTCCTCCATTTATTCATTACCAGTGTGGATTCATGGATTCTTTTTTTTATTCTGTAGGTGGTCATTCATTTCTACCAGTCTTTTCATCTAGCCTACATCTGTGTTCTTTGTCATACCCTATCATTCTTCTACTCTTTCCTTACTTTCTGACAACTGGATGGTGTAGGCATATCTTGTACTTCCCAGCACCAATCCTGGCAAGTTATTTTCTCTAAGCAGTGCTAGTATCTTTTAATGAAGAATGACATTTAAAACTGCCATCTGAGCTGGGTGTTGGTAGCTCACACCTGAAATCCTAGCTTCTCAGAAGGTTGAGAACTTCGGATCAAGGTTCAAAGCAGGAAAGTCTGAGACTCTTATCTTACTCCAGTTAACTTCCAAGAAAAGCCAAAAGTAGAGCTGTTTCTCACGTGTTTGCAAGCCTTGAGTCCAGAGATAATAACCTAGGTCCTGAGCTCAAGCACCAGGACTTACACACAAAACAAATAAAACAAACTAATATCTGGGTAGTAGGTGTATCTTACTCATTTCTTTTTAAATTTAATTTTTTTCTTTTTTCTTTTGCCAGTCCTGGGGCTTGAACTCAGGGCCTGGGCACTGTCCCAGAGCTTCTTTTTGCTCAAGGCTAGCACTCTACCACTTGAACGACAACACCACTTCTGGCCTTTTTTGTTTATGTGGTACTGAGAAATTGAACCCAGGGCTTCATGCATGCTAGGCAAGTACTCTACCACTAAGCCACATTCCCAGCCTGCTTATTCATTTTAGTATGAACACTTAAGGATCTTCTTCTAAATGGTACAAAACTATTCATGTAGTTACACTACACTTTAGGGAATATTAGGACTATAAACAATTTTTCTTTACTTCTTTAAAAATGCTCCCCTGGTATATGTTATCTTTATTTTTTGGTGACAGTACTGAAGCTTGAACTCAGAGCCTTTCCCTCTTGGCTTTTTTGCTCAAGGCTGGTGCTCTATTATTTGAGCCATACCTCTACTTCCAGCTCTACAATGGTTAATTGGAGATAAAAGTCTTAAGCTCAGGCTGGCTTTGAACTTGAATCCTAAGACCTCAGCCTCTTGAGTAGCTAAGATTATACTTAAGGCACTAATATCTTGTTAAACCTAGAGTTCTTCTGTTTTTATTGTATGTGTGTGTGTGTGTGTGATTTTTTGCTCAAGGCTAGTGCTGTCACTTTGAGCTACAGTTCTGGTATTTAGGTGGTTAATTGGAGGTAAAGCGTTTGATAGACTTTTTTGCCCCAGCTGCCTTTGAACCATGAATCCTAAGACCTCAGGCCTCCTGAGTAGCTAAGATTGTGATTAATTAGGTGGTTAATTGGAGGTAAGAGTTTGACAGACTTTCTTGCCTCATCTGCCTTTGAATCATGAATCCTAAGATCTCAGGCCTCCCGAGTAGCTAAGATTATAGCATGAGCCACCAGCGACCAGCATAAACCCAGAGTATTGATTAGATCCAAGTTCAAATTATTATTGGCAAAAGTAAAGGTGACACTTTCTTCCATACTACATTAAAAGGTAAATAATAGTACATAATAGTACATTTAGTACATAAATAATATTTAGAGCTTTAGTACATCACCTCATCAGTGATCACTAGGTTCAATGGTGTTTGCCTAATCTATCAACTTTTTTTTGTCAGTCCTAGGGCTTCAATTCAGGGCCTACATGCTATCTCTGAACTTTTTTGCTTAAGGCTAGCTCTCTATTACTTCTGGTTTTCTGGTGGATAATTGGAAATAAGAGTCTCACAAACTTTCCTGCCTCGGCTGGCTTCAAACTGCCATCCTCAGATCTCAGCCTCCTAAGTAGCAAGGATTACAGGCGCGAGCCAGCAGTGCCCAGCTCTAATCTATCAACTTTAAAACTCTATAAACTTTTCCTAGTATTTTAACATCTAATTTTTCTTTTTTTCCCCAGTCCTGGGGCTTGAACTCAGGACCTGGGCACTGTCTCTGAACTTCTTTTGCTCAAGGCTAGCACTCTACCACTTGAGCCACAGCACCACTTCTGGCTTTTTCTGTGTATGTAGTATTGAGGAATTGAATCCTGCTAGGCGAGCACTCTACCACTGAGCCACATTCCCAGCCCTATCATCTAATTTTTCTTATTCCATTATTTCAGTAGGGTTCCATAACTGCAATCTTCTAATTCTACCATTGCTTTTGTTCACTTCATTTTTTGTTTAAAAAAAAGAACCAAAAAAACCTCGGTGTGTGTGTACATATACAAGTGTGTGTGTGTGTGTAATTTATTTTTCTTTTTTTGGTATAGGAACTGAACCCAGGATGTTGCACTTGCTAGGCAAGCACTATGCCACTCAGCTACATTCCAGCCCTACCATTGCTTTTTTTTTGGGGGGTGGGGGGGTTGGTCCATGGGGCTTGAACTCTGGGCCTGGGTGCTGTCCCTGAGCTCTTTAGCTCAAGGCTGCGAGTGCTCTACTACTTGAGCCACAGTACCACTTTTGGTTTTCAGGTGGTTAACTGGAGATAAGAGTCTCATGGATTTTCCTGCCCAGGCTGGTTTTGAACCATGATCCTCAAATTTCAGCCACCTGAATTTCAGCTAGGACTACAGTTGTGAGCCACTGGCGCCAGGCAACCATTGCTTTTATACTCTTTTGGGTGTGGGGGACTGGTACTGGGACTTAAACTCAGGGTTTCAAACTCTCCCTTAGGTTTTTTTTTTTTTTGGGTCCAGTCGTGGGGCTTGAACTCTGGGCCTGGGCGCTGTCCCTCAGCTCTTCAGCTCAAGGCTAGCCACAGCGCCACTTCCGGCTTTTTTCTTTTTGCTTATGTGGTACTGAGGAATCGAACCCAGGGCCTCGAGCATGCAAGGCAAGCGCTCTACCACTGAGCCACCTTCCTAGCCCTCTCCCTTAGATTTTTAACTCAAGGCTTACTTTCTTTTTTTTTGGGTCCGGTCGTGGGGCCTGAACTCTGGGCCTGGGCGCTGTCCCTCAGCTCTTCAGTTCAAGGCTAGCGCTCTACCACTTGAGCCACAGCGCCACTTCCGGCTTTTTTTTCTTTTTGCTTATGTGGTGCTGAGGAATCGAACCCAGGGCCTTGAGCATGCAAGGCATGTGCTCTACCACTGCACCACCTTCCCAGCCCCTCAAGGCTTACTTTCTACCACTTGATCCACACCTCCATTTCTGGCTCTGGCTTCAAATGGAGATCCCCAGATTTCAATCTCCTGAGTAAGTTTAGAGAAGTGAGCCACTGGTACCCAGCCAAGTGGATTCCTTTATATGAGAATGTTTTATCACTGAATTGGTACACACACACACACACACACACACACACACACACACATACACACACACACACACACACACACACACACACACACACACACACACACACACACACACACACACACACACACACACACACACGAAAGGGGGAATAAATGTTTTAAGTCTTTTTGTTTATGGAACTTTAACCTTTTCCTCTTTATGTGTTTAGTATGAAACCCAGAACCTTCTATATACTAGGCCACTCCTTACAATCTCTTCTGATATTTTATTTTTGGAGACAGGGTCATCCCATGTATCCCAGGGTAGTCTCAAGCTCATGTTCCTCAACATGCTGAGCTTATAGATGTGGACCACCAAACCTAGCTCTCTTTATTTGTAAGGATAATGTTTGGTGAATATATAGAAGTTATCATGTAATACTGACACATAATGTTGATAAAATACAGATAGATATTTTCAAACATCTTTATCAATCTTCTTTTAGAATTTTAAATTCAATGAGATAGTTCATTTAGCTGATAAAAATGTAGGCTCAAAATGACAACAAAGAAAGTATCTTACCTGGACAATATTGTCTACATTGCTAAATTCCACACATTTCTGTCCTCTCTGGTGGTCACAGTAATATTTGTTTTGTTTCCACTGAGGGGGTGAGTGAGCACGAGATTGTGGATTGTTCGGTACATTGAGCTGCATCATTACCATTCCTCCACCAGGTGGTGGTGGTGGCATGGCTGAAAATCAGATTAGGACAGTGCATGATATCAGTGCTATTTTAGCAACTTGTATCTCTGAAACTAGCTAGGATAACAATAATTTCACACTTCTGAGTAAAATTTTACTATTAAGTATGTTTAGGCTTGAATATTTCACTTATCATAAATATAGGCCAATAGTTACTCAGGAGACTGAATTACTTCTGGCAGCACCTAATAGATACTTGAATATGTACATAAGTAACAAAGGTTCTTCTCCTTTTCTTTCCACGCTTCTTTCCTTTCCTTTTGCTTTCCATTGCATTGAAATCAGAAGACTGTGCGTGCCAGGCAAGTGTTGTAGCACTGAGTCATATCTCACATATTATTTTATTTATTTTTTTGCTGGTCCTGGGGCTTGAACTCAGGGCTGGGGTGCTATCCCTGAGCCTCTTAGTGCACTTCAGGCCTTTTCTGCCTGGGCTGGCTTAGAACCTTGATCCTCAGATCTCAGCCTCTGGTGTTCAGCTTATTATTATTATTAAGGTTTACTATTTCCTAAGTCAGGCAATGAGTACATTTCTTTTTTGGACAATGTCAACTCTTCCTTTGCTTTCCTCTAGTTTCCCCCTCTTTTCTCTTCCCACAAGTTACATATTTCCCACACACTATATGTATACTGAATAGTGTGATTACATTTGTTCATCCTCCTTCCCCCCATTTCTACACTCACTTTGGCCCCCTCCCACAAAAAAAAAAACAAAGCAAAAACAAATACCCCACCACCAATAAAAATCCATTTCCATTTCCTCAGATCTGTATCAATAAATCTTATACTTTTTAAAAGATGAGTAAAATTCCATTGTACATATGTACACCATATTTTATTGACCCACTCATCTTACTGATTCACCCATCTATTGTATTTAATTTTTCAAAAAAATATATTTCATTTACTTTGTATTTTGAGGAAGGTCTTGCTATTGTAGCCCTTGCAGGCCTCAAATTCATGATCCTCTTGCATCAACCTCCTGAATGTTGGTTGAGGTTATAGGCGTGTGCTGTCATGCCTGGTGGAAAGTATTTATGTATGTACTTATTTATTTTGGTGCTGTTCCTGGGGCTTGAACTCAGGGCCTGGTGCTGTTCCTAAGTGGTAGCATCCTACCACTTGAACTACAAGTCCATTTCCAGCTTGCAACTGGAAATGAGTCTCACAGACTTTCCCACCAGCCTGTCTCTGAGCCACTATACTCAGATCTCAGCCTCCTGAGTAGCTAGGATTACAGGTATGAGGCACTGGGGCTCCGCTGGAAAGTCATTTCTATAGAGTGAATTAATTTAAAAAAAAAGAGGGATATTGGCACAGAGCACAATTTTTGCATCCTGAAATACTCTACAACTCTGTAAAACTATTTTACTATTTATTTCTCTAATTTGTTAGTATTGCAGTACTAATTGCACATAGTTGTCATTTCCCTATAGACTAGAATATGGTTAGCTAAACCTTGGAAGGGCTAACTGCATATATATATATATTTTCTGTTTTGCTTTGTTTCTTTGCCAGTCCTGTGGCTTAAACTCAGGACATGGGCTCTACCTGTGAGCCTCTCTGTGCTCAAGGCTAGCACTCTACTTGAGCCACAGCACCACTTCTGGCCTTTTTTGTTTATGTAGTACTGAGGAATGGAACCCTGGGCTTCATGCATGCTAGGCAAGCACTCTACCACTAAGCCACATTCCCAGCCCTAGATATATCTTAAAACTTTTTCTCAGAGCTGGGTAGCAATGGCTCACGCCTGTAAATCTTAGCTACTCAGGGGGCTGAGATTTGAGGATTGTAGTTCGAAGCCAGACGGGGCAGGAAAGTCCATGAGACTTTATTTTTGTTGGTCTTGGGGCTTGAACTCTGGGCCTGAGCGCTGTCCTTGAGCTCTTCAGCTCAAGGCCAGTGCTCTACCATTTGAGCCACAGTGTCATTTGGGTTTTCTGATGGTTTATTGGATATAAGTCTCATGGACTTTTCTGCCCGGGCTGGCTTTGAACTATGATCCTCAGATCTCAGCCTCCTGAGTAGCTAGGATTACAGGCATGAGCCATCAGCGCCTGGCTTGTGAGACTCTTATCTCCAATAAACTACTCAGAAAAAGTTGTAAGCAGTGCTGTGGCTCAAGTGGTAGAGCACATGCCTTGAGCAAAAGAAACTCAGGGACAAGCCCAGAGTTCAAGCCCCAGGACTGGCAAAAAGAGAAAAGGAAAAAAAAAAAACAAAAAAAACCAGGAAAAAAAAAGCTTTTCTCGGCCAAAGTGGCCAATCCTCCACTAATTTACTTTTTGGTGGTAATGGAGGGTTGAACTCAGAACCTTGTGCTTGCTAAGCTGGCTCAACACTGCTAAACTATGCCTCCAGCCCTGTTTTTCTTTTTTCTGCCAGTACTGTGACTTAAACTCAAGATCTTTGTTCTTGCTTAGCTTTTCTTCTCAAGGCTGTTACTCTATTACTTGAGATACTTCTTCACATCTGGCTTTATGGTGGTTAACTGGTGATAGTAGTCTCATGGACTATTTACTATTTTACATGAGATGGCTTTGAACAGTGATCCTCAGATCTCAGCCTGAATAGCTAGGATTACAGGGCACTGATGGTATGAATTGCCTGTTTTTCACAGTGTTTTGTTTTCTAATTAAGTGCAGCCAGGTACCAATATGTCCAGTTTCCCTCTGCTGGGACTGTTTTGAACCCCATTATCTTCTGTTTCCACTAACCCAAGAACTAGAATTACAGGGGTAAGCTAATGGCACCAAGGGTCTAATAGTCATTTACTGATAATCACTTACTGTTTAACTTTTTTTTAGGAGATTATATACGTCAACAAATTATTATAGTAAAATAAGAGTATAATCAAAAGTTTCTGTAAGGGCTGGGAATGTGTCTTAGTAGTAGAGTGCTTGCCTAGCATGCATGAAGCCCTGGGTTCAATTCCTCACTACCACATAAACAGAAAAAGCAGGAAGTGGTGCTAGAGTGCTAGTCTTGAGCAAAAGCAGCTCAGCGACAGTGCCTAGACTCTGAGTTCAGGCCCCAGGACTAGCAAAAAAAAAAAAAAAAAAAAAAGTTTCTGTAAGAGTATATGGAAAACTGGGCACTGGTAATTTACGCCTATAATCCTAACTACATAATGAGGCTGAGATCTGAGGATTGTGGTTCAAAACCAGCTCAGACACAAAAGTTCATGAGACTCTTATCTCTAATAAAACATAAAGCTGGAAATGGAGCTGTGGCACAAGTGATAGAATACTATCCTTGGGCACAAAAGCTCAGTGACAGCCCCCAGGCCTTGAATTCAAGCCCCAGGACTTACACACAGACACACACACAAATTCTAGATACCCTTTTCTTAAAAACTAGGTGAATGGAGTTGGAAGCTGGTGGCCCACACCTGATTGAAGCTAGCCTGGGCAAGAAAGTCTGTGAGACTCTTATCTCCAATTAACCATGAGAAAAACTAGATGTGGCTCAAATTGGTGGAAGAGCGCTAATGTTGGGTGAAAAAGCTCAGGGAGAGTGCTCAGGCCTTGAGTTCAAGCCTCATGACTGATAAAACAAAAACAAAAACAAAGACTAGCTGAATTATTTGTAAAACAGGTGAGTTTCTTGAGCCAAATTTTAAGAATGAGAAATACTCTGTCAAGCAGGATGATGGATAAACATCACAGGCAGAGTGAAAAATAAGTACAGAAGTATTTTGGGCATCAAAGAGTACGTTATGACAGAAAATTCTGTATGAATTAAATATGTATGTATAACTAGGAGGCTTATTAGACTTATAGGAATGGATCCAAGTTTTATTTTCAGAGGAACAACATGAAGAGATTTCTGTTTCAGGACAATAATTTTTGAAACTGTATGTTTATGTGTTGGCGAAAATGAAAATTAAATACATAAGAACTTCAGTGATTACTGTAAACAAGGTATAAAAAGAACAGACCAGAATTATCAGTGGTAGAAAAAAAGAGACAGTATTTAATTTGAGGAAATAATGACTACAAGAATGTGAAAGAGAAGAAAAACATTATTTTTTTATTTAATTTTTGTGCTAGTACTGAGGCCTGTGCTCAGGGCCTGGGAGCTCTCCCTTAGCCTTTTCACTTGAGGCTAATGCTTTAGCACTTAAGCCATACTTCTGCTTCTATCTTTTTTTTGGTAATTAATTGGAGATAACAGTCTCACAAATTTTTCTGCCAAAGTTGGCTTCAATCAGTGCTCCTCATAATCTCAGCCGCCTTAGAAGCTGAGATTACAGGTGTGAGTCACAGTAGCTGGCAGAAGAGTTAAATTATGATTGTGAAATTTCTGTTTCAATTATTAGGGGAAACCTGAGGTAACAGAAACAGGAAGAGGAAGAAAATATTTGCTTTTGAACATCTGGATAGGGATTTCCAGTAAGTAACAGAGTATATGATCTTGGCACAGCAGAAATAAGATTTATGAGGTTGTCAGATACAGCAGTGGGGTTGAAGCCCCAGGACTCGTTGGCTTAGTCACAAAGGGCTGAAGAATTAGAAAAAAATTAGAAAAAATTAAAAAAAAAATTAGAAAAGACTCTGGATCCTTCCTCCACAGTATAATCCCTGCTTTCACTGTATTTGATGTCGGTATAATTTGTGGAGGGGAAGGGGAAAAACAAGTAGTTTAAATAAGGATACAGATGGACCTGTTGCAACATTGAGAAGTACAAGTTGTCATGTCAAAAACGAACTTTAGAACTTGGGGGGAGGGGGGGGAGGATTGGGTGGGGGGAGGATGGGAAGGGATGGGAAGGGTAAACAAAGGAGGAGGCTACAATGCTTGATAAGAAATGTACTCACTATCTTGCCCATGTAATTGTAACCCCTCTGTACAGTATTTTCACAATAAAAAAAAAAAAAAGACTCTGGATAACATCACACTTTTGAGGAGGAAAATGAAGTTAGCAAGGTGATTGCAGTAGCAAAAAAGCATTCAGTGAATTGCACCTGCTAACTTGATTCTGCAAGTTAGTGAATCTCAACAAAGCTGAAGTTGAGAAAATTTTGCAGAACAAAGAAATGTGTTGAAATATTTAGACAGACCATTACTATCTTTTAGTGACCTATTCCTACCTGCACACTGGTGGCCTTGGAGTGGCTGGGAACTGCACGGTGATGTAGTTCGAGGAAACTGTACTTGTTCTGATCCTGGATGTTGCAAGAAACCCACTGAAGAGCTGTGGGCCAAAAGTAAAAAACAAAGATAGCACAATGAGACAGTCTTTGAATAAACATTCCTACAAATTTAGGTAAAACTATTTTATCAAACTGCTAAAAGTCAAACTCTATTTGTTTTCTCTGTGAATTACAATTAATTATTGAATAAAAGTCACATTTTTATAGTTATCTTGACACATGTGGAAATAAAAGCCACTTCCTAATTCTATCATTACAAAAAATTTACAAATTCTAAAATGTCTCCCCCGACCCCTTCCACTGGAAAAGTATTTATTGAGCCCCTTTGAGAAGTGTGGATGTATTTAATTATTATTATTATTATTTTTTGGTCCAGTTGTGGGGCCTGAACTCTGGGCCTGGGCGCTGTCCCTCAGCTCTTCAGCTCAAGGCTAGCGCTCTATCACTTGAGCCACAGCGCCACTTCCGGCTTTTTTCTTTTTTTGCTTCCGTGGTACTAAGGAATCGAACCCAGGGCCTCAGGCATGCAAGGCAAGCGCTCTACCACTGAGCCACCTTCCCAGCCCATTTAATTATATTTTTATTTTAAAATTATTTAGCCGGGGGCTGGGTAGGTGGCTCAGTGGTAGAGCGCTTGCTTTGCATACCAGAGCCCTGGGTTCGATTCCTCAGCACCACATAAGCAAAAAGAAAAAAGCGGGAAGTGGCGCCGTGGCTTAAGTGGTAGAGTGCTAACCTTGAGCTGAAGAGCTGAGGGACAGCGTCCAGGCCCAGAGTTCAGGCCCCACGACCGGACCCCCCCCCAAAAAAAAAAAAAAAATTTAGCCAGGCGCTGGTGGCTCACTCCTGTAATTCTATCTACTCAGGAGGCTGAGATCTGAGGATTGTGGTTCAAAGCCAGCCTGGGCAGGAAAAGCCGTGAAACTCTTTTCTTTTTTTGTCTGTCACGGGGTCTGAACTCTGGGCCTGGGCGTTGTCCCTTAGCTCTTGAGCTACTGGGTACTGGTGGCTTGTGCCTGTAATCCTAGTTACTCAGGAGGCTGAGAACTGAGGCTGGTGGTTCAAAGCAAGCCTAGGCAGGAAGTCCATGAGACTCTTACCTCCAATTAACCACCAGAAAAATGGAAGTGGCTTAGTGCTAGCTTTGAGTGAAAAAGCTCAAGGACAGCAACCTGGGCCCTGAGTTCCAGTTTCAGGACCTGTATAAACCAAAAAACCAAAAATAAAAACAAAAAGAACAAAAAACATCCAAATCACCCCAAGGTTGTAGGTGTAGTTCATAATGATAGAGTGCTTCTACAAGTGCAAGCAAGGGTCTGAGTTCAGAGTCAAAACAAAGAAGTATTCTCTCTGTTTTATTTTTATGATGCTAAGGATTGAACCCAGATGTTTGTCCATGCAATTTATTACCCCTAGTACCTTTTTCATGGTCCCAGAACTGGAGCTTGAACTCAAGGTCTAGGCCCTGACCCTGAGCTTTTGTGCTCAAGGCTAGTGTTCTACCACTTAAGCCACCGTTCCGCTTTTTTTTTTTTTTTGGTTAATTAGAATAAGAGCCTCATAGACTTTCTTGCCCAGGCTGGCTTCAAACTGTGGTCCTTAGATCTCAGCCCCTGAATAACTAGGTAGGATTACAGGCCTGAGACACAAAAACTCAACTAGTTCACCCCTATACAGTGTATCAGGAAGGACAGCTTTGCAATTTCAAAAGGTTTTGTTGGTAGATAGAAGAGAAAGGTACATTTTTTTCTTTTTCTTTTTGTTGTTCGTGGGGCTTGAACTCTGGGCCTGAGCACTGTCCCACAGCTCTTTGCTCAAGGCTAGTTCTCTATCCTTTTAACTACAGTGCTACTTCCAGTTTTCTGGTGGTTACTGGAGATAAGAGTTTCACGGACTTTCCTGCTTGGTCTGGCTTTGAACCCTGATCCTCAGATCTCAGCCTCCTGAGTAGCTAGGATTACAGGCGTGAGCCACCAGCACCTGGCCATTTTTTTACTTTTGGAGGTAGACAGTACTAGAGTTTGAAATCAGAGTCTCACATGCTTGCTAGACAGGCTCTGTACCAATTAAATCATGCTCAAGAAGAGGACTTTTATTTTATTTTATTTATTTATTTTTTTTTGGTCGGTCGAGCGGCTTGAACTCTGGACTTGGGCGCTGTCCCTCAGTTCTTCAGCTCAAGGCAAGCACTCTATCACTTGAGCTACAGCGCCACTTCCGGTTTTCTGGTGGTTTATTGGAGATAGGAGTCTCATGGTCTCTCTTGCCCGGGCTGGCTTTGAACTGTGATCCTCAGATCTCAGCCTCCTGAGTAGCTAGGATTACGGGCGTGAGCTACCAGTGCCCGGCTAAGAAGAGGACTTTTAAAATACCAGGCCCAGTCCTTTAGGAAGCATGTGTATTACTCTTGATAGCAAAATAAAAGATCAATCTTAGTGGGGCACTAGTGACTCACACCTGTAATCGTACTTACTCAAGAGGCTGAGATCTGAGGATTGCCAGTCTGGGCAGAAAAGTCCCTGTGAGACCCTTATCGACAATTAACCACTCAAAATTGGAAGTGGCGCTGTGGCTCAAGTGGTAGAGTGCTAGCTCTGAGCTTAAAGAGGCTCAGAGACAGGCTCCAGACCTGAATTTAATCACCAAAATTGACAAACAACAACAACAACAACAACAAAACTAATCTTATAAACCATTATAGGTCTCCTGAAAATTCTTGACTTAAAATAATGAATATGTTAACTAAGAATGACTTATAAAATCAACTTACAAAGGTACTAAGGTCACTGTAATTAATATCAGTTTCCCCCCTCCCCCAAACTGTTCAAGAACAGCCACTTGGGAGTATGATATTGTCACTCAAATTGCTGCAAACTGCTTCTATAGGATAACTGATGAATAATATCGTAAAATACCATTTTACAGCAAATTTATATAATATTCATCTTCTTCCTCATTCTATGATAACTCATAGACAGAAATTTCCTATACCTCAAGTAATTAATTTCTTCATTCTTACTGGGTTTTAGAATCAAATCATACCCACCCAGCTTTATTGGTTGGGATTGGGTCTTAATGTTTTTGCCTTGGCTGGCCTCAAACCATGAACCCTGGGCTGGGGAATGTGGCTTAGTGGTAGAGTGCTTGCCTAGTATGTATGAGGCCCTGGGTTCAATTCCTCAGTACCACATAAACTGAAAAAGCTGGAAGTGGTGCTGTGGCTCAAATGGTAGAGTGCTAACCTTGAACAAAAGAAGTTCAGAGACAGCCCCAGGACTGGCAAAACAAACAAACTAAAAACCAACCAACCTCTGCCTCATGAATAACTGGAATTTCACATGTGAGGCCCTGTGGCCAACCTGAGAGTTTGGTATTCGGGTAAAGTCTGCAGCTTCTTATCCCCTCACAGTTTAGAGAAATAGAAGTACTAACTGATCTGCTGCAGCTAAAATCATAGGGATTACTCTCATTGTACCATGCAGACAACTTTAATCTTGGCATGAACAGGATGTGTGTTTCTCATCCTATTCCTAAACTCAGGGAGAGATACATGATCTTCCACTTTGTTCAGTCTCCCTTGGGTCCTTCAGCCTTAGCTTCTAAAGTGGTGATTCCATGCTAGAGGTTAAGCAGACTCCAGGTTGTGGTCTCCTCACCTGACACCAAGTGCTGAGTTCCCAAAGAAGGTATCATTGAGAAGAGTTTTCTCTTGTTCTCCTTTCCAGCTCCAAACCCAAGCCCAGAGAGTTGCTTAGGGAAGAAACAATTACAATAGGACCAATTCTCTTCTCAAATAAACTGCCTTCATTTACAACAGGGAGTGGAGAAGTTCATGTCTAAGAGCTCAGAAGAACAGCTGGGATGGTGGTGAAGACAATGAAAACTAGATTCAGGATTTGGGTTAAATGATAAGCCCCGCTTTGTTTGTTTCTGTGTGTGTGTGTGTGTGTGTGTGTGTGCTGGTACTGACACTTGAACTTTTTTTTTGTCGGTCGTGGGGCCTGAACTCTGGGAGTGGGTGCTGTCCCTCAGCTTTTCAGCTCAAGGCTCTACTACTTGAGCCACAGCACCAACTACCGGCCTTTTCTGTTTATGTGGTGCTGAGGAATGGAACCCAGGGCCTCATACATGCAAGGCAAGCACTCTACCACTGAGCCACTTTCCCAGCCCGAATTTTCAAGGCTAGTGCATAACCACTTGAGTCATAGCTCCACTTTTGGCTTTTTCGGTACTTAATTGGAGTTAAGAGTCTCACAGACTTTCCTGCTTGATCTAGCTTCAGACTGAGATCCTCAGATCTCAGCCTCCTAAGTAGCTAGGATTATAGGCTTGATTATAGGCCATATGTAGAAAACTAAAATTGGATTCTTGTTTGTCACCATGAACCAACGTCAAAGTGGATCAAAGACTTCAAAGTTAGACCTGAAACTACTGCAAGATTGAGTATGAGAAAGAGAATTTATAGGCATAGTCAGGAAATTTGTAAAAAGCCCCAGGGGCACAGCAAATAGGAGAGTGATTTGATAAATGGGATTATATCAAATATACAAGTTGCTCAAGAAACTAACCCCCTCTCCAAATGAATAATCAATATATGGGGAAAAGGAAGTAAATGGAGATTTCCCAGAAGAAGTAAGAATGGCCAATAAACACAAGGAAATGCTCAATATCCATGGCTAAAGGTAATGCAAGGAAGTGACCACTGTAGCTCAAAGTAGTAGAATGCTAGCCTTGAGGGCTAAAGCTGAGGGGCAGCACTCAGGCCCTGAGTCCAAGCCCCATGACTGACCAAAAAGAAAAAGGAATGTAAATGAAAACATTGAGAATCCATTTTATCCCAGTAATTCTCACCGAACATTGAGAATTCTAACCATAACTAATGCCGAAAAAGATATGGGGAAAAAGGAACTCTATTGTATTGTTGGTGGGAATGTAACTATCTCTCTGGAAGATCGTTTGAAGATTTCTCAAACAATATTAAACATATCCAAGAGAAACAGAAACAGCCATACTACTTTTGGGCATCTACGCAGAACAAGTCAGGATGAAATAAAGACACTTGCACAATCATGGTCATTGCTGTACTATTCACAATAGCTAAGTTATGGAAGAAGCCTGCCTTATTATAGATGAGTGGATCAAGAAAATGTGTATCTATACACAATGGAATTTTACTCAGAAAGAATATGTCATTTGCAGGGATATGGATAGACCTAGAAGAAATCATCTTAAGCGAGGTAAACCACACTCAAGAGAGACAAGTGGCACATATTTTATCTCATATGTGGAAGCTATTTCTAAAATATAACTAAATGTGATAACCTATACAGGGCTTTATGTATTTACACACAACTGATATATGAAGGGTATACAAAGGGGAAAAATACAAATGTGTAACTCCTCTGAACATCTAAAGTATTATTTATCAAAACAAATTCCAAGAAATAGAAGCATGTTTTGTTTTTTCTTTCTTTTTACTGGGGGTTCATTTAGATAAATATTATTTTATATAATCAGAGGTGAAACAGTGTTTTTCAAGATGTTTTTATTTTTCTTTTAATTTGTTTGGTATTGTTTTTCTTCTTTAGGAAAGATGGGCAAAAGGGGAACATAGGAATGGAATGAAGAAGAGTGAGCAAATAAATGCAGTCATGGTATTCAATATATACTATGTTAAAAAAGTGAAATGGCCAGGTGCTGGTGGCTCATGCTTGTACTCTTAGCTACTCAGGAGGCTGAGATCTGAGGGTCAAGGTTCAGAGCCAGTGCAGGGAGGAAAGTCTGTGAGACACTTATCTCCAAGTAAACACCAAAAAACTGGAAGTGGTATTGTGGTTCAAAGTGATAGGGCACTAACTTGGAAAAAAAAGCTCAGGGACAGGGCCCAGGTCCTAAGTTCAAGTCCTACAACCTAAACGTGTCACTTGTGGGTAGGGATGGGAGGGGGGGTGATGGGAGAGAGGGAAATAGTCTGACTTATGAAACTGTAACCCTTTGTACAACTACTGAAAAACGACAACAACAACAACAACCAAAAACCCATCTGATGTCCGTGGTATCTAAAGGGAGCTTCTTAAACTTAACATTATTTAACAGACATTGCTGTGTGGCAATTAATCATGTTTAAATGTCTCTATGTACAGAACTGCTATATTCTTATTCCTCTCAGTGGTTAAGGTTGCTTTATTTCTCATCTTGGATGTTGCTGAGATTGAATGTTGCCCTATGTGATTAGTTAATAAGATACTTATCTCCATGAATTATTTTTTATTTTTATTTTACTTTAGTTGATCGTGGGGCTTGAACTTGGGGCCTGATCATTGTCCCTGAGCTCTTCTGTTCAACACTAGCACGGGGACTTTGCTGCCAGGGCTGGCTTTGAACTGTGATCCTCAGATCTCAGCCTCCTGAATAGCTAGGATTACAGGAGTAAGCCACAAGTGCTTGGCTTCCATGAATTATTTACTTGTACAATTTTACCACTGTCATCCTAGAATATACATAAATCATAAAAATATTTTATAGAAGCTTTTATCAAGTCTACTTGCCAAGATATGTTTTGCTGCTTTTCGTTGGTTAGTTAATTGTAATTACAATAGATCTTTACAATGTTTTTTAAAATTTTTATTGTTATTATAGCAGTAAAGTACAGAGGGGTTATATTTACAAAAGTCAGTTAATGAGTACAGTTTTTTTTGTTTTTGGTTGGTCATGGGGCTTGAATTCTGGGCTTGGGCGCTGTCCCTGAGCTCTTCAGCTCAAGGCTAGTGCTCTACCACTTTGAGCCATAGCGCTATTTACAGTTTTCTGGTGGTTAAGTGGAGATGAGAGTCTCACAGACTTTTCTACCAGGGTGATCTCAGCCTCCTGAATAGCTAGGATTACAGGAGTGAGCCACCAGTGCCCAGTGATGAGTTCATTTCTTTTTGGACATTGTCACACCTTCCCTTACTCTCCCAGTTTTTCCTTCCCATCCCCATCCACAAATTTAGAGTTCGTTGTTGTATTTGTTTACTCTTTGTCCCTCCATTTCTGTGCCCCCCAATTCTCCCTAAGAAAGATAAACAAGACAAAAAGAAATGAAAACAAAAACAGCAATGAAGAAAATAACTCCTGTTTCCATTTCCTTGAGTTCATTTCCATAAATATTATTTTGTATGATCAGATGCACATAGGCATTCTACTCTGGTGTTTCTAAGAATATCCTTCTGTGGTCTCACTGTGTGTGAATGCCTAGAATCCTGTACACTTTATCATGTTCCTGTGTATCTTAGATCTAGCTTTTGCATATTAGAGAAAACAAATTTGTCTCTTTGAGCTTGGCTTATCTCACTTAACATGATTGATCTTTACATTTTATTTTTTTGTTTATTGCCAGTCCTGGGGCTTGAACTCAAGACTTGGGCATTGTCCCTGAGCTTCTTTTGCTCAAGGCTAGCACTCTACCAGTTGAGCCACAGCATGACTTCTAGCTTTTTCTGTTTATGTGGTACTGAGGAATCAAAGCCCTGGCTTCATGCATGCAAGGCAAGTAGGATCACTAAGCCATATTCCCAACCTGATTTTTACATTTTTAAACAAGTTCAAAATAGTTATCTACTCTTTGATAATGTACTTTGTAAAAGCGTATCAGATTTTTATAAACTTTTCATTATGTCTCTCCACTGACTAGTATATCTCTTCCTTTATATTCTGCGTTATCTCACTATCCATGAATTCTCTGCACTCTTATCAAAGGCAACTGTTGCCATTTGTGTAGTAGATCTGCTCTCCCAACTCTAACTCTATGGAAAGTAGTAGCAAATCACTCTCTACTATGTCTTTTTCTTCACAATACAAACTTAAGGTCCTTGCTTGCTTGCTTGCTTCCTCCCCCAGCCCTCCCCCCTCCCTTCCATTTTGTTAATTGTGGGGCTTGACTCAAGGCCTGAGTACTCTATCTGTAGTCTTTTTGCTCAACACTAGCACTCTGTCACTCTGAGCCACAGCTCCACTTTTGGTTTTCTGGTGGTTAATGGGAGAAAACAGTCTCACAGGGGCTTTTCTGCCTGGCCTGACTTCAACTGAAATCTTCAGATCTCAGCTTCCTGAGTAATTAGGATTATAGGCATGAACCCAACTGGTGCCCAACTAAGACTTTTCTTTTTCTTTTTTGTTGGTCATGGAGCTTGAACTCTGGGCCTAGGCTCTGTCCCTGAGCTCTTCAGCTCAAGGCGAGTGCTCTATCACTTGAGCCACAGTCGCATGGACTTTTCTGCCTGGGCTGGCTTTGAACTGCAATCCTCAGATCTCAGGTTCCTAAGTAGCTAAGATTTCAGGTGTGAGCCACTGGTGCCGGGTCGAGGCTTTTCTTTCAATTAAAAAAATGCTGCTGCTTCCAGCCCAGGCAGGAAAGTTCATGAGACCCTAATCTCCAATTAATCATCAGAAAACCAGAAGTGCCATTGTGGCTTGGTGGTAGAAAGCTAGCCTTGAGTGAAAAAGTTCAGGGAGAGTGCCCAGGCCCTGAGTACAAGTCCCATGACTGACCAAAAAAAAAAAAAAAAAAAAAAAAAAAAAAAAAAAAAAGCTGCTTTTTAACCTCATTTTCAGTAATTATTATTATTATTTTTGTCAGTCTTGGTGCTTGACCTCAGGGCCTAGGTGCTGTCCCTGAGCTTCTTTTGCTCAAGGCTAGCCATCTACCATGAGAACCACAGCTCCACTTCGTGCCTTTTTTGTTTATGTGGTCCTGAGGAATGGAAACCAGGGCTTCATTCATGTAAGCAATAACTCTCTACCACTAAGCCTCATTCTCAGTCCTCAAGAGACTTTTATCTCCAATAACCACCAAAAAGCTGAGGCTTGTGTGGTAAGCACTAGTTTAGAGTAAGAAAGCTCAGAGACAGCCCTAGGACTAGCACAAACAAAAAAACAAAACAAAACAAAATTCAAATTTTGTATGGAGGCATAAAATACACAGAATAGCTAAAGCAATTTTGAATAAAGGGTGTAACACTAGAGACATCACAATACTAGATTTTAAATTGTACTACAGAGCCTTAATAACAAGAATGGAGTGGTGCTGGCACAAAAACAGATCCCAAAGTTGGGCACCTGTAGCTTGCGCCTGTAATCCTGGCTATGTAAGAGGTTGAGATCTGAGGATCATGGTTCAAAGCTATCCTGAGCAGAACAGTCCATGAGACTTTTATCTCTAATTAGCCAGTAAAAAGTCAAAAGTGGAGTTTTGGCTTCAGTGGTAAAACTCCAGATGCCCAGAAGATGGAACAAGAACTGATAAATGAGACTACATATATCAAATTAAAGTTTCTACACAGCAAAATAAAGTTATCACAGTTGATGGAAAACCCTAGTCAGCTATTTGATGGATAAAAAAATTAATGTCCAGGGGGCTGGAAATGTGGCTTAGTGGTACAGTGCTTGCCTAACACACATGAAGCCCTGAGTTTGATTCCTCAATACCACATAAACAGAAAAAGCTGGATGTGGTACTGTGGTTCACATGGTAGAGTGCTCGCCTTGAGCAAAAGACTCTCAGGGACAGTGCCCAGGCCCTTAGTTCAAGCCTCGGGACTGGCAACAACAACAACAAAATATCTAAAATATACAAAGCTAAAAAATATTAAAATGGCAAGAAAATAAATAATTTAAAAAGATGGGGAAAAGAACTAACAGTTCTCTAAAGAAGAAATAGAAATAGTTACTACACAAATGAAGAAATGCTGAGATCTGAGGATTGTAGTTCCAAGCCAGCATAGGCAGAAAAGGCCATGAGACTGTTATCTTCAATTAACCACCAAAAAGCCAGAAGTGGAGCTGTTGCAAGTGGTAGAGCACTATCCTTGGGCAAAAAATATTCAGACAGTGCCTCGTGCTGAGTTCAAGCCTCAGGATTAACACACACCCACACCCACACCCACACCCTCTCTCTCTCTCTCTCTCTCTCTTTCTCTCTCTCTCTGACTCAGAATTGAGCCACACAGACATTCCTGCCCTGGCTGGCTTTGAAGCTCAATCTTCAGATTTCAGCCTCCTAGGTAGCTAGGACTACAGGTGTGAGCCACTGGCAACCAGCTCTTTCTCTTTCTCCCTCCCTCCTTCTCAACCTCCTCTGTCCCTCTCTTTCTCTTTATCTCTCTCCCTCCCTGTCTCCCTCCCCGCTTCCTTCCTTTCTCTCTCTCTTTTCCTTCCTTCCTTCCTTCCTTCCTTCGGATTACAGGTGTGGCCTTCCTTCCTTCCTTCCTTCCTTCCTTCCTTCCTTCCTTCCTTCCTTCCTTCCTTCCTTCCTTCCTTCCTTCCTTCCTTCCTTCGGATTACAGGTGTGGCCTTCTTTCCTTCCTTCGGATTACAGGTGTGGCCTTCTTTCCTTCCTTCCTTCCTTCCTTCCTTCCTTCCTTCCTTCCTTCCTTCCTTCCTTCCTTCCTTCCCTTCCCTTCCACTTGTCAGTCATGGGTTTAAACTAAGGGCCTGGACACTGTCCTTGCATTCTTTTTGCTCAAGGTTAGTGCTCTACCACTTTGAGCCACAGCTCCATTTCTGGTTTTGAGTGGTTAATTGGAGATAAGAGTATTTCTCATGGGGACTTCTTTGCCTGGGCTGTCTTCAAATTTTGATCCTTAGATCTTAGCCTCCTGAGTAGCTACGACTACAGCTGTGAGCTACCAGTGCCATGTGAGAAAAATATTTCTTTATCTAAATGTTCACAACATAATTAAGGCAAAAAGTGCAAGATAACATGTATTTCATAAAAACCTATCACTCAATTCCTAAACTTGAAGTTATTCAAGTATTATATGGCAAGAAAGCCAATGTGACATTGCAGACTAGCTAGTAAATGCTGGCTATGTGAGGGTGGGATGAAGTGAGGCAGGATGATGAGCTTGTCTTTTAAATATTTTATATTCACAGACATCAATAGTATTCACTTGTGATTATAAAACTAGAAAAACACTTAAAAGTATACTCTATAGAAACAAAATAAAGTCAATAATTACATGCACATATCTGCATACATATATACACGTGTACATACATACATACACTACCCTTTGTGGCTAAGAACTGTGTTTAGTTTGGATTTACTAAGCTACTGTTTTGGGACAGGCTTATTCTAGCTGGGTATCCAGGCCAATATCTGCTTTTCATGTAAGTATATACTAGAATAACTAAGATAAAATATAATTTATATAAACTACACAATCTAGATATATGAAGGAATGGCCCCAATTTATTAACTTTTAGATGACAGGCAGACTAATAAAAAGCCATAACTGAACTTTAGGCAAGGGCCTAATAAATTTGAAATATAATAGTGAGTTGTCTATAGTCACCAGAAGAAAAAAAATTTCCTATGAATATATTTTAAAAATTGTTTATTACAGTTTTTTCTACCCAAAGTGCCCTTCATTAATTCTGTACAGACATGACTTACTGCCAAATAACTTGCCCATAATGTACCTGGATACAAGTTTGACAGAATACAGAACACCCATTTCCTGCTTCATGTACAACTCACTTCATTTCTCACATTGGTAATCTAAAATTAGAATAAATCAATGCCAGTTTGTCATATACAGATCGATTGCTATTATAGTACAACACACAGCTAGCTTATTTCAAAGTATATCTGCCTCACGTAGGTCACATTCCTAATCTTGAATGGTTCCAGATAAGATTCAAGATAGTTGTTAGGGAATCTCACTTGTCTTAATTGCTGTGCTCTAGTCCATTTTTCAGACCATAATAAGTATGTACATATTTCTTTTTTTTTTGGGTCCGGTGGTGGGGCCTGAACTCTGGGCCTGGGCGCTGTCCCTCAGCTCTTCAGCTCAAGGCTAGCACTCTACCACTTGAGCCACGGCGCCACCTCTGGCTTTTTTCTTTTTTTGCTTATGTGGTGCTGAGGAATCGAACCCAGGGCCTCAGGCATGCAAGGCAAGCACTCTACCACTGAGCCATCTTCCCAGCCCCCATATTTATTTTCTTTTCAAGAAAAAGTCCAAGGTCTAAAACTATGGTTCTTTCCAAATCACAATCATCAGCAACCCCTTGGACCAGCTTTTGGATTTAGTCATCATTCAAAAACAAGACGGACTATAGGGAAGGGTATAAAACTGTGTTCTCATTTCCAGTCACACTCTTTCAGAGTTGACTTCTCAAAAGTCAAGCATGTGAGATATATTTAAAACTTTTCAATTTGATCTTCTAAAGGAATTAGTATTTGGATCTCTTAAATTGGTATTTTGTGTGTGCTATATGCTGGTCTAAGGCTTGAACTCAGGGCCTCAAGTTTTTATCGCATTTGTTTGCCCACGGTTGGTACTCTTTTTATTTGAACCATGCTTCCAGTCTGAGATATTTTTTGTTTAAATGGATTTGAGAAATAAAACAAATGGAAAGTTGTAAAACCTAAGCCATTTTACATGTTTTTTTTAAAAATAGGTTTGATTTGATCTTCTTCTATTATGAAAGCCTCCTTTCAGCATAAAGGACTACAGAAGTAATTTAGGAATACAAGAATCTTCTGGCTTATAATGAGTTACTAGATCAAGTACTATACACCTATTTCTCTAGTTTCTGCCCTATCTAGAATAATTATTTCAGTAATTTTCTCTGAAAAATGAAAGATTACACATTGGTTAAAAAGCAAGTAATTTAGAAATTTTCTCATCCTTCATTTCACTTATTTTAGCAGTGAATTATGCATCTAATAGATATTTTAGAAAGTAAGTTGGCATTTTAGATCCAAACATATGAAAAACCAGACTCAAGAGTATGTTCTAGAATTTAAACTTATGTAACAGCAAATAGAATTTAAACTCACATACCAAATGGCCAAGTTTAATCAAGGACACATTTCTGTTTTCACTGTGTAGCAGATCTACCTCAAAAGAGCTGGGCATCAATGTAATATAAAACTCCAAAGATGCTTGCAAGACATAGCTAACTTGCCATTTAAAAATCCTAAGGAGGGCCGGGCGCTGGTGGCTCACGCCTATAATCCTAGCTACTCAGGAGGCTGAGATCTGAGGATTGCGGTTCAAAGCCAGCTCGGGCAGGAGAGACCGTGAGACTTCTATCTCCAATAAACCACCAGAAAAACCGGAAGTGGCGCTGTAGCTCAAGTGGTAGAGCGCTCGCTTTGAGCTGAAGAGCTGAGGGACAGCGCCCAGGCCTAGAGTTCAAGCCCCCCACGACCGACAAAAAAAAAAAAAAAAAAAAATCCTAAGGAGGGCTGGGAATGTGGCTTAGTGATAGAGTGCTTGCCTAGAATGCATGAAGCCCTGGGTTCCATTCTTCAGTAATACATAAACAGAAAAGTGGTAGAGGGCTAGCAAAAAAAAAAGAAAAAGAAAAAGAAAAAAAAAAATCCTAGCATCCTTAATCATACATAGAACTTTTCTTCTCTCCTTACTGATGAAAAGAAAGAACATTTCAGAATAAGGTTTTTTCCTTTCTTTCTTTTTTGCCAGTCGTGGGGCTTGAACTCAGGGCCTGGGCACTGCCCCTGAGCTTCTTTTTGCTCAAGGCTAACACTCTACCACTTGAGCCATGGTGCCACTTCTGGCTTTTTCTGTGTATGTGGTACTGAGGAATCAAACCCAGGGCTTCATGCATAGTAAGCAAGCACTTTACCACTAAGCCATATTCCCAGCCCCAGAATAAGGTATTTTGTTGCTAAGGTTATATAGAGGAAATAAAACCTTTTTAAACTTCTCAAAAATGCTTAAATGAATGCTTCAAACCCAAAGACCTGTGGTATATCAATCACTAACAGGAGACTGGTCTAATTTTTAGGCACAAGAGAGATTGAATCTTTTTTAGTTCATTATGATGATTAGTTTATATAGATTTTGTTTAAATTTTTTTTAAAGAAAAAGTAACTATATCAAACCTTTTCCTTTCTACACAGAATACATTCAGTAATTTAGTCAATCATAGACCTTTTGTTAACTTTAAAACTAGCAATAAGACCATAATCCCAATGAAAAGCTAGATGATTAGGTTTATGAGATACACTCACCTTAAATTATTTTGTTGGCCAGGTGGAATGACACTGTAGTAAACTGGCATTCCTGTTGTAGGCATAGATCCTTGATTAGACTGACTAGGGAACACAACAGGCTGTTGATAAGTCTGATGGGCAATTCCTTGAGAACCTTGAGGCAGTGAAACCTAAAATTTAAAAGAAAATTTAAAAAGGAAAAGGTTTTCTCAAACTTGCCAATGTTAATATTTCCGGCCTCCATAAGCTTCTGTGTATGTATGTGTGTGTGGGGTAGGGTGGGAGGTGTTTGTGTTTATGTGTGGGTATGCCAGTTCTGGGGCTTGAACTTAGGGCCTGGTACCTGTCTTTGGGCTTGTTTTCCCCTCAAGGCTAGAGTTCTACCATACATGACCAAAGCTCTACTTTCAGGTTTTTGATAGTTAATTGGAAGTAAGAGCCTTATGGACCTTCCTGTTCAAGCTGGCTTCAAAGCATGATCCTCTGAACTCAGCCTTCTGAGGTCTGAGCCAGGATTACAGGTGTGAGCCACTGGTGCCCAGTTCCTCCACAAACTTTTAAAGTATGAGCAGTTAGGAATAAACTAATCATTGCTTTTTTTTTTTTTTTTTTTTTGTCGGTTGTGGGGCTTGAACTCTGGGCCTGGGCGCTGTCCCTCAGCTCTTCAGCTCAAGGCGAGCGCTCTACCACTTGAGCTACAGCGCCACTTCCGGTTTTCTGGTGATTTTATTAGAGATAGGAGTCTCACGGTCTTTCCTGCCCAAGCTGGCTTTGAACCGTGATCCTCAGATCTCAGCCTCCTGAGTAGCTAGGATTACAGGCGTGAGCCACCAGCGCCCGGCTGCCTTTTTTTTTTTTTTTGAAAATGTCACCGAAGTACCACCACTACACTCTCTATGGCCTTGAGCCAGCTATTGTTTTTGGCAGGTCCTTGTATATTAAGCTAAATAGAGTAGATTTTGAACATTATGTCTTGTTCCTAATATATATAATTTATTCTTAAAAAGAAGCTTTCCAACAAATGGGGCAATGTCATTCTTTCTGATGGAAGCATATAATTCCATTGTGTAGATATACCACATTTTCTTGATCCACTCATCTACTGAGGGGCATCTGGGTTGGTTCCATATCCTAGCTATGGTAAATAATGCTGCAATAAACATAGTTGTGCTGGTAGCTTTAGCGTGGTCTTGTTTGTGAACATTTGGGTAAATGGCCAAAAGTGGGATTGCTGGGTCATAGGGGAGCTCTATGTGGAGTCTTTTGAGAAACCTCCATACTACTTTCCAAAGTGGTTGAACAAGTTTACACTCCCACCAACAGAAATGGAAAGACTTGGAAAAAATTATATTAAGTGAAGTAAGCTAGGCCCAAAGAAACATGGGTCCCATGGTTTCCCTTCTTTGCAATAACTAGTATATGTCTGAGTCAAGCAGAAAAGGTCAGTTAAGTTGATGTTAGGGAAATGAACCCTAAGATATGTATTCAAATGTTTTTTTCTTTCATGCGATTGTTTCTAACACATTTATAAGATTATTTCTTTGTTGCTTTGTATGTCCCTCCTCCGCGGTATAACCCCTGCTTTCACTGTATTTGATGTTGTTATAATTTGTGGAGGGGAAGGGAAAAAACAAATCGTTTAAATAGGGATACAGGTGGACCCATTGCAACAATGAGATATACAAGTCCTTATGTCGAAAAGGAACTTTACAACTTTGGTGGGGGCGGGGAGAGGAGGGTTGGGTAGGGGGTGGGGGGAGGATGGGATGGGAAGGGGAAACAAAGGAAGAGGCTACAATGCTTGATAAGAAATGTACTCATTATCTTGCCCATGTAATTGTAACCCCTCTGTACAGTATTTTCACAATAAAAAATAAAAAGAAGCTTTCCACATAAAGATGACCATATGAATTGGAAAGAAATTCAGTTTACTTTAGGCAGAGCTAGGTATGACTCAGGGGGAAATATATGGAATGAGTTTCAATTACATAAGACATCAGCTCTATTACTTTACTATCTATCTGACACTGGACAAATGACAACTATTCTGAAGATCCTCAGTTCTTTACCTGAAATATTAGAAATTCAACAAAGAGGAGATGGTATTGCTTCTATTATGAGACAGCACAACTAAATCTAGTACAGCAGGAATGGAATGTAAGCAGTTCTTTCGATTGATTTTTTTTTTTTTTTTTTTTGGTGCCAGTCCTGGGGTTTGAACTAAGGGCCTGGGCACTGTCTCTGAGCTTTTTTTGCTCAAGGCTAGCACTCTACCACTTGAACCCCAGCGCCATTTCTGGGTTTTTCTGTTTATGTGATACTGAGGAATCACCCAGAGCTTTATCCATGGTAGGCAAGCAGTCTACCACACTAAGCCACATTCCCAGCCCCTCAATTCTGTTTTCAATATATCTTCAAGAACCTTAAGGACATAATGGATCCTTCAAGTCTCTTGTTTCTAAAATAAAAATGCCTATTTTACAAATATGCTATTACATACACACATTCTCTCTCTCTCTCTCTCTCTCCCTCTCTCTCTCTCTCTCTCTCTCTCTCTCCCACCCCCCCCCTCTAGCTTTGGGGCTTGAACTCTGGGCCTGGGCGCTGTCCCCCAGCTCTTTAGCTCAAGGCTAGTGTTCTACCACTTGAGCTACAGTGCTATTTCTGGTTTTTCTGGTGGTTTATTGGAAGTAAGAGTCTCATGGACTTTCCTGTGTGAGCTGGCTTTGAACCGCGATCTTCAGAGTAGCTAGGATTACAGGCGTGAATCACTGGTGCCTGGCTCAATGCCATAATATTATAGATGGGTTACAACAAAATTTTGTTAAGATGACATAGTGGTGAGTTAACATTATTGAGTATTTACTGCCATGTATCATGGTTTCAGTGCTTAATGCGTACTGTCTCATTAAAGCATCCTAAAAACCCATGAAGGTACTTGGATCACCTGTTTTATTTACATTTTAGTGCCAATACTGGGGACTGAACTTAGGGCCTCACACTTTCACTTGGTGATATTGCTCAAAGATGGTATTCCATCACTTGAGCCACATCTCTGCTTCCTGCTTTTTTTGTGGTTAACTATCTAAGAGACTCACGGACTAGGATGCCTGGGTGGCTTTAAATTTTGATCCTCAGATCTCAGCCTTTTCAGTAGCTATGATTACAAGTACGAGTCATCAGTGCCCAACATGTTTAACGTGTGTGTGTGTGTGTGTGTGTGTGTGTGTGTGTGTGTGTGTGTGTGTGTGTGTGTGTGCGTGCGTGCGTGCGTGCGTGCGTGCGTGCGTGCGTGCGTGCGTGCGTGCGTGTGTGTGTGTGTGTGTGTGTGTGTATGTTAATCCTGGGGCTTGAATTTAGGGCTGAGGAAAGGCAGGCAAGATGGTGTTTAAAGCCAGTCTGGACTACATAAAGACTGTGTTTCAAAAAAATAAAACCCACCAGGGTATATGTGGTGGCATGGTTCAATTGTAAAGGGCCGGCCTATGAAGTGCAAGGTTCAGAGTTCAACACCAGTTCTGCCAAAAATCAACATACCAACTAAACACCCAAATCAACAAATGAACAGAAAAGATGCATTGTAGCTATAGTTTTTGTTTTTTGTCTTTTTAAAGACAAGGTGTCACTATAATAGCACTAGCAGGTCTATAACTTCTGTAACTTGTTATGTAGACCAGGAAGGCCTTTAAGCCATGAACTTTCTAACTCAACATCCCTGGGACTACAAATGTGTGCCACCATTTTTGGTGTAGCTATTCATTTATCTGAAACCATCTCTAATTAGATAGAGCAGGTTAAGACACAACATACCTGATATGATGGCACTGAAGGATAGGGGATGACTACTCCTTGAATCTGATTTCCAAGGCTGTTTGGTTGGCCTGAAACGAGGCTCTGACTCTGGGGTTGCTGTACTCCAACTATTCCTTGGTAAGTTTGCTGCTGGTTGGGCATTACTTGAAAACCTGTAATGGCAAAGTGAGTTAAATCCTGCTATAATTTAATTTCATCTAATATAATGGTTCTTGTAAGCAAGTTCTCCTATGTTCTAAAATAACAGAATTTTATTTAACGCAAATCTTAAAAACCTTCTACTATGTAACATTTAGAACATTTTCAACTGAGTCGTGGTGGCTCACGCTTGTAATCCTAGCTACATAGGAAGCTGAATTCTAAGGATTGTGGTTCGAAATCAGTGCAGGCAGAAAAGTGTGTGAGACTTATTTCTAATTACTCACCAAAAGAGCTGTAATTGGAGCTGTGGCTCAAACAGTAGAGTGCTAGCCTTGAGCATGAAAGTTCAGGGACAGTGCTAGCCCGAGTTCAAGCTCAGGACTGAAGTGCATGCGTGTGTGCATGTATGCACACACACATGCACGTGCGCACGCACACACACACACACACACACACTCACAGACACACAGAAAACCAAAACAATAAACATTTCCTATTAGGGAAAGCCAATACTCCTCCTTACTGAGCTAAATACATTAGAATAAAATTTCTGGTGGGCACTGCTGGCTCATGTCTATAATTCATGCTACCCAGGAGGTTAGAAGCCAGCTTGAGCAGAGAAATCTGTGAGACTCTATCTTCAAAATAACTAGTAAAAAGCCAGGCTATACATAATGCTCAAGTGGTAAGAGTGTCAGACAATCAAATGTGAGATTCTGACTTCAAACTTAGAACAAAAACCTCACAAAAAACAATCTACAGATTACTTCTATAGTTGAGAAAATTTATAGGGCTACATACCTGGTTAACAGCAGACAACTACTATTCAGTTTGCATTCCAATTGTTTATGACAACTAATCTCTCTAGAGAACATGATTAGTGGGGCCCAGTATAAAAAAGAAAAAGATGTTCCTTTTCAGAAATAAACTAAGAACTTCAAATGACTAAGAGCAGAATATAAAAATAAGCACGACAGTTCTGTATAAGTACAGAGGTTGTATGCCAGGGATTAAAATGAGTGTGTATGTATATACTGGGGAGTGATAAAGTTTTAATAACATTTCTTTTTCTTAAAAATAATTATCAGTAATGTAAGGAATGAATTCCTTATATTAGGAATGTGTCAAAGACAAAGCAAATTGATACTGAAAGACTATAAATTTTAGATTATTTTCTAATGGTATTACTAAATTCACTTGACAAATTATTAGGAATTAAGTAATCTAATTAATTTAGCCTCTAAGTTGAAGATAGTATTCACATTGTGTATGTGTGTGTGTGTGTGTGTGTGTGTGTGTGTGTGTGTGTGCATGCGTGCGCGCACGCCTGTCATGGGGCTTGTACTCAGGGCCTAGGCACTGTCCCTAAGCATTTTTGGCTTAAGGCTAGTGCTCTACCACTTAAGCCACAGCTCTCCTTCTGGCTTTTTGGTGGTTAAATGGAGATAAGAATCTCACAGACTTTCCTATCCAAGCTGGCTTCAAAACCTGATTCTCAGGTCTCAGCCTCCTGAGGTAGCTAAGATTGCAGGGATAAGCCATCAGTGCCTGGCTAAGTATTGGTAACTTAAGGAGTAAGAAGATACAGGACACAAGCCAGGAATGAGTTCATGCTTGTAATCAAGCTACTCAAAAGGTTGAGGAAGGGCTGTGGTTCAAAGCTAGCTTGGGCAAAAAGTTCATGAGATTTTCATCTCAACTAAAAAAGCTAAGCATGTTGGTACAAAACTGTCATCCCAGCTTTGGATAGAAGGACATCTAGACTGGACAAAAAGTGAGACCACATCCCAATCAATAAACCAGGCATGGTGGATCACAGATATAATATGGGAGGTAAAGATAATAGGATTGTGGTCTGAGGGCAGTCCTGGGCAAAACCATAAAACTCTATCTAAAAAATAAAGCATTAAAAATGCAGGGGGCATGGTTCATGTGGTATAGTGTCACTTTTTTTTTTTTTTTTTTGGTCGGTCCTGGGGCTTGAACTCTGGGCCTGGGCACTGTCCCTCAGCTCTTCAGCTCAAGGCGAGCGCTCTACCACTTGAGCTACAGTGCCACTTCCGGTTTTCTGGTGGTTTATTGGAGATAGGAGTCTCACAGTCTTTCCTGCCCGGGCTGGCTTTGAACTGTGATCCTCAGATCTCAGCCTCCTGAGTAGCTAGGATTACAGGCGTGAGCCACCAGCGCCCGGCTATAGTGTCACTTTTATATAGTGAACTTATTTTTGTAAATAAAAATAAGCTTTGAGTGGCAAACATTAACTGCATTTTGTTTCCTAATCTTCAATATCCCTTTATGTACACTGATGAGATCAAGTCTCATAAATTATTAACATTAAAAAAAAAAAAACCAAAGAGGGCTGGGATGTAGCTCAGTGGCAAAGTACTTAGCTAGCAAGTGCAACGTCCTGGGTTCGATCCCCAGTACCAAAAAGGAAAAGATTAAAAAAAAAAAAACTCAAAGAATGCAAATAACACCATTTACCTTCAAAGAACTGAAAAAAGATTTTACAAACATGAACTGAATTCTAGCCCTCACAATCTGCACAAATTTGGACAGGTAAAGATCAATTAAATTAGCCAAAGTGCTGGTTGCTCACGCCTGTAACCCTACTCAGAGGGTTGAGATCTGAGGATAGCTGTTCAAAGCCATCTGGGGCAGTTAAGTCCATGAGACTCTTATCTCCAATTAACAGCCAAAAAGCTGGAAATGGAGCTGTGGTTCAAGTGGTAGAATGCTAGCCTTGAGCAAAAAGCTCAGTGACGGATTCCAGGCCCTGAGTTTAAGCCCCAGGATCAGAACAAAAAAAAAAAGACCAATAAATTATTCCCCTGAAATATTTTGTTATATCAATTTTTATTAATCTTTAAAGGGAGAGTTTGGAAACTACAAAGATACCTCAGATATTGATTACTGACAAAAGCATTATAGTAGTTGCTTAGAAACCTTACTGATTTTGCTCGAGGAATAAATAGTTGAATAAAATCTAGCACCTATTTTCTCTAAAATTATAAAAACAAAGTTTTTCTCACAACTAAGCAATATATTAACAAAGTTAAAAGTCCACAATACTGAATTCTCTAACAGTAAAAGGTCTTGCAAAATGCTATTTCTATGAAAACAGTGCTAAATAGCCATGTCTTAAATGACATGTATCTAGTTCCTTACCTATGTAAGAAATTGATATGATTCGCTAAACCCTTTTCCTTTATGTACTTTCTATACATGAACTTAGAGGTTGATTTAAAAAAAAAGAAGAAGAAACTTCTCAGTTTTTAATCTAAAAATTAACATTACTCTCAAAAGTTAGCTAATCAAAAGACAAATATACGAATTACAAGTGCACACACGTTTAGGAAAATAAAGGACAGGAATGGAAATGGAATGTGATGAAAAGACTGTTGAAAATGTCAGTTCACAACATACATACACACATAGCTTCTACTGCAGTGTCAGAATGTAGATTCAGCTCTGTATAGACTGGGAAAATGCTTTTTGATAATGGAATTGGCTGAAGTACAGTTTTCTAATAAATATAACAAATTGTATATTTGGTAGAATTTACTGCTATAATCACACAATATATTTCACTTGGTTGCACTCCCACAAGAAATTTCAAATTTTTGCATGCTATGTTTTTTGGTGGTATCTGGGATCAAGCAGCCTAACACTGAGGCAAATTTCCAGTTTATGTATTACATTTCAAGGTTACAGATTTTATTTAAAAAATCATATCAAAACCAAAAAATCCTGTCTGTAATCCTACCTACTTGCAAAGGCTGAGATCTACGGATTGTGGTTCAAAGCCAGCCTGGGCAGAAGACTCATATCTCCAATTAATCAGCAAAATGCTGGAAGTGAAGTTGTGGCTTAAGTGGTAGAGTGAAAAAGCTAAGGGATAGCACCTACACCCTGCATTCAAGCCCCACTACTGGCACAAAAACAAAAAATACAAACAAAACCAAACAACTTTGTACTGGTCACAGATAGCTCGTGTATAGACAGCTAAAGACTATTATCTCCAAAATAATCAGCAAAAAGCAGGAATAAAGGTATGAATCAAGTGGTTCGAATGCCAGCTGAACAAGATGAGTAGTAAGAGGCTGATTTCAAACCTCAGTACAAGCAAAGACCCCATTTTGAAAATTAAAAGGATGTTTGTATGCAAATATGGTTCTGGTGTTTTTTAAACTTGCCTACATTTACCCATGTGAGAGTTGTCTTAGAGGTATTCTGCCTCAAATTCTCTCATGAAAACAAAGTCAGGCATACAAAGTTTTTAATATATTACTAGATAAACAATGTCACAATGATTTAATGCAGGGTCATTTGGATATGATACCACAAGATTCCATTAGTAGATCTTCATTAATAATCCGTACTTAATTGCAATATATATGTATATGCATGTGTGTATATATGTATGTGTGTGTGTGTGTATATATATATATATATATATACACACACACACACATATATATATATATATATATCCACACTAAAACTATGTGTATTTTGAAAATGTGACAATGTAACACAAAGTCTAAAATAATTGCCTTTAATGAACCTGGTCTTAGTTACAGAGGACACTGTACTTGCCAGCTGGGTTATATAGTAAGATGAGTATAATATAGTTCTGTTTTAAAAATTAGGATTCTTGCCAGGTGCCAGTGGCTCATGCCTGTAATCCTAGCTACTCAGGAGGCTGAGATCTGGGGATCACGATTCAAAGCCAGCAAGGAAAGTCCATGTGGTTCTCATCTCCAATTAACCACCAGAAAACTGGAAGTGTTGCTGTGGATCAAGTGGTAAAATGCTCACCTGGAGCTGAAGAGCTGAGGGACAGTGCCCAGGCCCAGAGTTCAAGCCCCATGACCGACCAAAAAAAAAAAAAAATTAGGATTGTTAGTGTTTTAAATAGTTTTGAGAAAGAGGGAGACATTAATTCTGATTGATATGAAGGTTGTACCTATTTGAATAAAGAAAGAGAGAACCTTACCAAAAAATGTAAAAAAATAATTTTGAGATGACATTGTCTAAAATGTACTCATGACGTAACTGTAACCCCTCTGTATATCACCTTTATAATAATAAAAAATAAAAAAATTAAAAATAAAGAACCACCGTAGCAGTAAAATTGCAAAAAAAAAAGTAATTTTGAAGACTAGGAAAGATGAGTGGCTGAATATGGTACATAAAGTGAAAAGCAGGACAGAAAAGAATATGTGTGGAGCACCAAAAATTGCACATGTGGAGTGGTTAAAACCTACCAGGAGGTTCCAGATTTTAAAGATCCCAAAGTAGAAAAAGCACTTTATTCCGAAGTTGAAGTAGCATATATATGTAGTGGGAGTATGTCCTTGAATAATAATAAATCTATTAAAAATAAGAAAGCCTGGTGATGGTGGCTTACTTCTGTAATCCTAGTTACTCAAGAGGCTGAGATCTGGGAATCACAGTTCTAAGCTAACCAAAAGAGTTAAGACTGTGAGACATCTGTCTCCAATGAACCACCAAAAAGCCAGAAATGGAGTTTGGCTCAAGTGGTAAAGTACCATCATTGAGAGTAAAAGGTAATGAGAGTGAGAGAGAGACCCTGAATTCAAGCCCCAGTACCAATACACTCTGTTTCCTAAGAAGCAATCTTGTGAATCCCTTCATAATTTTATTGCCTCATAACATATGCCTTAAACTTAAAAAAACATATTTTATTGTTATTACTAAGGAGTTGTCCCTTAAATTTTTTTTATTGCAAATTCTTCCTGGTTTGTGTATACTTTTTTTTTTTTGGTGTTAGGAGGAGTTAAACTCAAGACCTTGGGCTTGCTAAGTAGATAGGCGTTCTACTATCACAGCCACGGTGTCAACCCTTTTTACGTAGGCTAGCCTGGACTGAGATCCTTCTATTTGTGCTTTCCCACATCATTTGGTTGATAATCACTGTCCCTAGACAGTGATTAATCCGTGTCAACTACCTAGGAGACTGAGATCTGGAACATGCCAGTTTGAAGCCAGCCCAGACAGAAAAGTCTGTGAGAGTCCAAGCTTAAAATAACCACCAAAAGGCAGAGCCGTGGCTCAAGTGATAGAGAACCAAGACAGTAGAAGGCCATGAGTTCAAACCCTAATACCACTGCTAATTAAACAAATGAAAGGAAAACTTTAACAGAATCAAACCAGAATAATATATGCTTCTACATAAATTCAAAAGCTTATTATGTGCTCACTGGATCAGAATTGCTAGTTTCTCACAGCTCATGTTTAGTGGTTTCTGATGGCAGAAGGTTAAGGTAACATTAGTTTCTAAGACTGAATATAACCATCTTTTTCACTAAAATGACAATTACATGTAGTATAGCACCTGTCTAGTAATCTTAAGATCTTATTCAGTTTTATTCCCAGCATCAAGGAAAATAAAAATAAAGTCAATTATGTGAGTAAAAAATTACAAGTCTAGAATTCACTAATAATTAATGAAATTTCTAGAAAACTACATAGCAGCTGAACCACAAGTTACATAATTAACCCAAAAGTAAGATAAGTAAGGTAAGGAAGAACATAAAACTTTAAGTTTATATATAATGTTAATTTCGAGACTTATTTGAACATTTCTGAAACAACGTGGACATTAAAAAGCCTTAGGGGGCTCAACACAGTGGCTTATACTTGTAATCTCACCAACTCAGAAAGTGGCCCGATAGAGCAAGACTCTATCCTAAATATAATTAAAAGCAGAAAAGAGCTGAGCACATAGCCCAAGTGGTAGGGAGTGCTTCCCTAGCAAACTGCAAGCTTTGAGTTCAAATCCAAGTTCCGACAAAATCAAAAACAAAGTCAAAGCCAGGCACTGGTAGTTTATGCCTGTAATCCTAGGTACTTGGTTGAGATCTGAGGATCAAGGTTCAAAGTCAGCCCAGGCAGGAAAGTCCATGAGACTCTCATCTCCAATTAATCATCAGAAGTGGTACAGTGACTCAAAGGTAGAGCACTAGTCTTGAGCAAAAAGATCTCAAGGACAGTACCTAGACCCTGAATTCAAGCACTCCCACTAAAAAAAAGTCAAAAGAACCTTACTTGATCATAAAACATATTCATAGTAGAAAATATCCAAATACACAAAAAAGAAATTTACTGAAAATATTACTTATGAAACAATCAAATTATACATTGTATAGCTACTTTCATATTACTTATAAAAATGAAGTCATATGTCATACTGTTTAAAAACCTTTTTTCCATGTAAAAATTCTATAGCTGAACAAAGGACACTTTACAAAGCTATCTGAGGGAAATGTTCAAATAAATTTTCTTGAAACATATTCAGCCTCAAGTTTATCAATGAATGGATGAGCAAAGAATTCAGTTGATTTATACTTCACTTTAAGGATTAAAGGCATAGGTCAAGAAGCCAAAAAGACTAAACTTTTAAATACAAACTATGCTAGCTTCATACACGTGGTATGGGATTAGGCCCAAATTTCTGATTATATAGTATTCACTTAGAATACTATATAATTGTCATTGTTTCAACAGCTATCACAGGTAATATTAATAGCCAATACTCATAACATTTATGAGGTTTCAGCCATTGAGTACTTTATATAGTTCATTTAGTATTCATATAATTCATTTAATATTTACAATCTCATGACATAGTTACAACTAATCCTCATTGTCAGATGAGGAAACAAAGGCATAAAAAGGTTCATACCTTGTTCAAGGTCACCAGCTGGTAAGTGTGTAGCTGTGAATTGCACACAGCAGTCTGATTTTAAGATTTACTTTCCCAGGGACAAATGTTGAAGTAGAAATAGTATTATAGCATTACTGAAACAAGCAGGACATGCTCAAATAAGCAGGATCTGGCCTTCTTCAATTTTCTGAAAATTTTGATTAATGAAGACTTTACTGTGTTATAGTACACAAAACTAAGTTTCCAAACAGATTTAATTGAAGGAAAACAGAATCATTGTAAATAAGGATAAAGAATCAAGTACTTAGTTCAGATGGAAATTCTATGAACTTAAGGGCAAAAACCCAAAACAAACAAACAAACAAACAAAAAACCCAGGTGTAAAAAATTTATAAAAATCAGCCTATTTTCTCCTTGGGAAGAACTTTCCTTCATTTGTTTTGCCCACTACTCCAAGATGTATGGTTTGAGATCTATGTATTTCAAAGTTATACTTCCTGTCTCATTATGATTATATATCAATGTAAAAAGCAATTGGGAAGGGAAGGCTCAAATGATGATGTTCCATAGTTCTGTGTCTCTCAGACTTCATGTCAATCTCCAATGTTCCTTTTTGGGCTTTAGCTTTTCTGTGTTGTCTCAGAGGCTGCTTTTGCTCAAAATATATACTCTTGCCATATTCCAGAGTAGTTTAAAGAAGATTGTTTTAGAACATTTTTTACAGTTGTTGGCTGTCTTCTCCATAAAGCCAAGCTGTTGTGTCAAGAGATAAGACTTTATCTAGTTGGGCAATGCCAGCTTTATCCTGTATGCAAGGAGAGCTGTTCTGTTTCATATATTGTCTTCAAGTTCTGTGATGCAATGTTTTTTTTTTTTTTTCCCTGAGTAGCTTTTCAGTCATGTTTACTCTTGAGGCAGGAAAAACTACCAGTTTTGAACTATATTGAAGGAGCAAGCAGGGACTGAGGATCTTTCTAATACTGCTACAACTAAAAGAGTCACTTACTACTTCATGCTTTAAATGAGTGGCATCTGGAAGGACATTATGGCATTAGGACAGGAACCTGAACTGTTTTTCTGCAAGTCATGATGATGTTTGACTACTCATTCCAATAACTTTAACAACCAACCAACTCAGGACCTGGCTAACAAATATGTAATTTTATATTATGCTCTCTTAAGAGCAGGGTATTATTATTAAAAATTATTGGACTAAGTTTCTCTAATGCAAGAAGACTGTAGGATCTAGGATGGTTAAATTTAATATGATCATAAGCAAAACTAGAAATATTTAAATAGAACTCATAAAGACAAATATTGCCCAATAATCTCATTCTATTTCAATCACAGATACGAATCTTACTATTATTTATGTGGCAAAAATCATAAATAACTTCATATCAACACAAAATAAATTAATTATAAGCAATGCCTCACTTTATGTGAATCTGCCTAATACAATTTATATGGTCAAAGCAAAATTTTTTTTCTCTTGCTGAAAAATTCCTTTGAACTTTTGCTTAAGTGAAGCAGTTTCAGACTACTGAAATGAATGACCAATGTAAGAGAAGTAGCCCTGTAGTTCAGGTCCCTTATCTGATTATTTATACAAAAGGAAGAGGGGTACATAGTTCTGATTAAGTTTCAAAAGTATAGTCTGAAGACTGCCAAGTATGAGAAAAAAATCCAATGATCTGGAAGAGAGGGAGAAGGTTGAGGATTAGGAAAGAGAAATAGATTCCTAGAGAATGAAAAGTACCATTTTAGGTTTAAAAAGTGCCACAAGAGTATTTCCAATATTAACAACAATCTATATATTACAAACTTGGTTACAGGTAAATTATTCTTTCTTAATTAAAAAGTACATTTTAGCATATCAATAATAAAAAGAATACTGTATTAAAAAAGATGTTTTAGTGATACCTTCAATGTTTTACCTGGAAGTTAGAGGCTATCCTTTATAGAAATATATATTAACTTTGCAGGCAAACAATTACTTTGAAAAGCAAGTAATGCCAACAATAAGTAAGTGAGTACAAACAAAATTAATACCCAGATCTCAATATAGATGTTTTAATGAACATTACCATTCTTCTTTGTTTAAAAAACTGCACTGTTGCAATATTATCCCATTTCTTCTAGCACTTTCAGAGGAAAGCACAATCATTTCTTCAAGATCAGAGAACCAGGACAATATAAATTGATAGTTCAGACACTTCCCTGGAGGGTTCCAAAGAATATTCTATGTTCAACTCATTTTTATTTCAACAGAGTAGAGAGCAAGAAAGAAACAGTACTGAGCAGAAAAATGTTATATAGGCTATTTTTATTTTGCCTAGGTGATCTGAACTAGCTATTGTGTTAAAGGAAAACATTCCTCACAATACACATAGAAAACATAATCAGGAAGATAATATGAATAAAAAGAATTGAAGATTTGCTTAGTCTGATTAGCCACAAATGTAAGGTTATTTCCCATGACAGTACTACTAAAATATTTCAAGAATGAGCTTGTATAAAAAAGCATTGTGAAGCC
The DNA here is from genome assembly GCF_024711535.1 of Dipodomys merriami. Taxonomy (NCBI): domain Eukaryota; kingdom Metazoa; phylum Chordata; class Mammalia; order Rodentia; family Heteromyidae; genus Dipodomys; species Dipodomys merriami. The sequence goes on from NW_027202270.1 coordinate 76,607,706, forward strand.
GGGCGCTGGTGGCTCACGCCTGTAATCCTAGCTACTCAGGAGGCTGAGATCTGAGGATCGCGGTTCAAAGCCAGCCCGGGCAGGAGAGACCGTGAGACTCCTATCTCCAATAAACCACCAGAAAACCGGAAGTGGCGCTGTAGCTCAAGTGGTAGAGCGCTCGCCTTGAGCTGAAGAGCTGAGGGACAGCGCCCAGGCCCAGAGTTCAAGCCTCACGGCCGACAAAAAAAAAAAAAAAAAAAAAAAAAAAAGCATTGTGAAGGTAGCAGTCTTTTGTAAAACTAAAGAAGAAATATTTTACTGACAGAAATATATATTTGAAAGAAAGCATCTATAAGACAATTTAGAGGAATTGTTTGTAAACAAACCATCAAACTTTGAAGCTTAAATTCCTGTGGCACTATTTTACTGCTCAGGCCAAACTCATCTAAGGCTAGTTCCTAAGCTGTCTTTGGGAGGGGACAGAGTTACCATTCTGCCCTCCCTCTTTTCCCTTTTGGGTCTCTTACTTTGAGCCTGGAATAGATATAAATACAAACAAACAATTCTAATAAAAATAGCTATAGAGAGAGTATAGCTTCCAGTTATTTAAAATCACTATCCTGTTTGAAGATTATATAATTCATGGAAATCTGTGAGTACTTACCAAATATATTTGGATCCGGATTTCAAAGGTGGCAGATTAATGAAGAAGGGAAATGGGAAATAGGTGGATTTGTAGGTATTACGTTTGAATCTATATTGGTCACACAGAGAAATGCTAAGAAATGTTCATACAATACATAAAAAAAAATAAGGATAGCCAGAACTATCAGTATTTCAAACAAAATTCCTATTACTTGGGTCAAAAACTATCAATAAAGAAATTATTAATCTTGTCACACCTGGCCGTTCTAACTTGAGATGCCTGAATCCAAATGAGCATGTTCCCTCTTCTTCTCACCCAATTCTGTTGTTTCTTCCTTGCTTGCCTTTTATACTTTGGTACCTTATAAATGTGTGCCCTGAAGTACAGTCCTTGTTGAGCACACTTGATAGACTTTTTTTTTTTTTTAAAAAACAAAAACAAAACTTTATAGACTTAATCCTAAAGTTTTTTCTTCTACACTGTGTTCATCAGGATCCTACCATAGTTTCCTAGTAACAAAACTTAATACATTTGGAGTCACATAGTCCTGAGTTACTTGAAAAACTAAGGCTGATGATATAATTCATTGATAGAACTGAATGTATCTAATGGGTGCAAAACTAAAATTACACTTAGTGTCACAGAATTATTTTGCTTCTTAAAGGCATGCAAAATTAATAGTGTGGGCTCCTACTAGGAGCCTAAAAAGTTTCAAATTTATATATGTTTAATAGGCCCATTTGAAGGCATGATCTAATGAATAATAATGCTCCTAAAAAGACAAGTTTGACTTCAGTTAGCGATTTTGACATGCTTAAGATACTTAACTTTTTTAAAGAAAGCTTAAGCTTTAACTAAATTTAAGCTTTAACTAAATTTGCCACCTAAATATGCTTTGGAAAACAAATTAAAGCAATAGCTTTCAGTTTTAGAAAGTTGATTTTAGTTAGCCAAGTCTGTCAATTAAATTGAAAATCTTTATTTCTGAGTATGAAGCATGATAAAAGGCAATTACAATTAATAAAAATATAAGCAATGTTAATACTTTAATACAACATAACAAAAACTTTAAAGAAAAAAAGCAAAAAAAAAAAAAGCAAAAAAAAAAAAAAAAGCCGTGGAAACCTGAGTAAAAAGAAGCCAGGAAGCAGCTGAAAAAGAGACCGGTTCACTGTGAGAAATGTAAACCTCTCAGACAGTGCTACGGCCCCGAATCCAACAGCTCAGGAACAGGGCCAATTATTGTAAAATATTAAACGGATATGGGTGAAGCTGCAAACTTTTCAAAAGAGTGATAAGAATAAAAGCAGCTACATATCAGAGACAGGGCTTCATAAACCCAGAATCTTTACTACAATCAATACCTGAAGAAGCAGTATACCAAACTCTTTGCATGCTGTACTTTATAGTATTTAAGTCGCACGTTGTGAAAATGGTATATACATCTTTATCATTGCAACTGGTATTGGGTCTTGATCACATGACTCCAGTTACTGACAGTAAGCTGCTAAGCTACTGCAAACCAATTCAATTCTCTAATATTCACCTTTCCGGAATAGAAAATGGCTAACAAGAAACAAATAGAACTGTGAATTTTTTTCTTTTTTTTTTTTGTTTGCTGATCCTGGGGCTTGAACTCAGGGCCTGGGCACTGTCCCTGAGCTTCTATGAAAGGTTAGTGCTCTACTATTTGAGCCACAGCTCCATTTGTAGCTTTTTTGGTAAATGACTGGAGATAAGAGTCTCATTCACTTTCTTGCTTGGGCTGGCTTCAAACCAAGATAAGCAAATCCCAGCCTCCAGGACCGATAGGTAGTACATCACCATCAGTGCCTGGGTAGAATCATGAAATTTAAAAATTTTAAATCCACAGAGGCTCCAAAATATAAAACAGTAAAACTCTCATATTTTGCAAGTGAGTAAACTGAAACTCAGTGGCTTTAAATGATACAAGTAATAATACAAATACAAATATAACTTAGAGGCATCAGGATTATGACTTAGTTTGTTGTTCTTTCACATTATACATTGTACAGAAAGTTTATATACAGCAAGAATTTCTACTCTTTGTCAACAGGGATTTACACAATCTTATGGTCCACACCCACACACATGGATAGAGGACCAAACTATTTTATCATGGAGAAATTTTCTAAACTTTTCCCAAACTTAAAAGTGAAAAGTAACAGAAAATTTTTTATTTCTATTGTCCATACTCTGATGGGTCTAAGAAGAGTTCACTAAATTGGTTTTGTTAATTTAGACTAAACTTATTTTAAATCTACATATAAATATTTAGACATTTGTTCTACAGTGATAAGTATTTGTTCCAAATCTGCTAGTGTTTTCATTATTTGGCCAAATAATTAGTTCCACTCTTTTATGTAATAAAAGGAAATATTATACTTCCTACTACTTTGTAGAGTCCAAAGTGTTTTGCAAAAAAAAAAAAAAAAAAGTTAAAGATATGATGAATTTCTCACTATTGATCAGACTGAAATGGTGGAATGTAAGAAAATATGAAAAAAAAATCCAAGAAAGGAAAATATAGAAAGTATATTTGCAGATGAAAATCAAAGTTACTGGAACTAAAATTGCTACTAAACTGTAAAAAAAATAAAAAAATTAGAAACAGAAAACTGCTTTACTTCTTAGTGCATTTTGCTTTTCTATCAGAACACAGACAAATGCATACTTTTCTGTAATGTATGCAATAAAAAATAGATATTAGCTAACTATAAAAATTTGTTTCTATTTCACATAATAATGCTTTGAAGATTTCTCTTAATTTTTCTAGTTGAGATACAAATAAGTTATGCTAGAACATCTGAAGATATCTGAAAAGACAACCTCAGGTTCTATGAGTCAAATATGTAAAAAATTATTCAAAGACACAATTTTCTTTTCTGTACCTGCATTATCCAGATGTAAGCTAGCTTACTATTTCTTTCCCTTTCACCAGTAACTAGCATTAGAAAGAACTCATAGTGAGAAATATTAATGATGACAGCACAGTATGTCATACAAATATTTTGGTCTTGGTATAGGGAGTTTTTAAGTTGTGCTCCATTAAATGGAAATATTGTTTGCAGAGATGCATTTAAACAAGTATATTAGTTCCAAATTGTGACTAAATGTTTTTATTTTATAGGCTGTTTGATCATGGGAAATAGATTTTGCCATAAAAAAGAAAAAAACTAAAAAGGTTATAAAATGCTTGCATCATTTACAGTGTATAGTAATAAACCACATTAATTAGTCATATAAAATGTATTTAAATGAGTAGCATGAGGGTAAATTTTGTTTTTCAATTATCATGATATCAACTATTATCTATTATAATCTTAGAAGACAAAAATCAGACACAAACAATAGAAAAAGTCAATGAGTGAGGCCCAGGAAAGCTCAGAAAAATCATTTTCTCTCTTCTTTTAAGGGAAATTAATTATTTTTGCTTGTGTGTTATGTGAGATAGGGTCCTGTTATGTTGCCTCAGTTAGCTTGAGCCTGTGATCCTTGTAGTTTATCCTCCCAAATTTCAGGATTATAAGAGTATACCGCTATATCTGTCTAAAAAAAGTCATTTTTATTACACCAAAACAACACTATATTAACACCAACAAGCAGTAACATGACCAATTTTCCCATGTATAAAGGACAACTTTTGGGTTGGATGTATCAGCCTAGCAACCTTAAGGCCATGAGTTAAATAAAATCCTAGCACCACATAAAAAAAGGGTGTATGTGTGTATATGTGGGGAGGGGGCACGCACACAACTTTTGATGTCTTTGCAATTTAGAGAGAACATACTAGGTTTTGTGTGTGTAGGTGTGTGAGTGAATGTGTGCATGTGTCAGTGTGCCAGTAGTGAGGCTTGAACTCAGAGCCTGGGTACTTTGCCTTGGCTTTTTCACTCAAGCCTAGTACTCTAAGGCTAGTACTCTACCACAAGTACAACTCATCCACTTTTGGATTTTTGGTGGTTAATTGAAGATAAAATGTCTTACAGACTTTCCTACCTGGGCTGGCTTGGAACCACAATCCTCACATCTCAGCCTTCTGAGTAGCTAGGATTACAGGCTTTAGCCACCAGTGCCTACCTTCTTTATTTTGCTTGACATAGCTATTATCAACTTAAGGTATACCTGATGCTAAATGTCACTATTTGAGAGAGAACAAATTACAACTCTACTAAAATGGTCAATGTTTGTATTCATCCTTTGGAAGAATATTTGTTACCTATACAGTACTGGTACTGAAAAAGAAAAAAACCTGTATACTTAGTGCAAGACAAGGGTACAGATTAAGACCTACAAAGTTCTACTGTAGAGTTATAGTAGGTACTGCTAAGCACAACTTTAGCTGCTAAAGAAAATTATTGAATGGCAATGATAACTAGACACTGCATCAGTAAGAAGGAAGAACACTCACTTCTCATCAGATATGAGAAATGAAGTGGAAGTAACCCAAATGAGTTAAAACCTTATCAAGAACAGAAAACTGCTGAGGTTGAAATGATGGTCATACTTAACAGTTTGAGATCCTGTTAATAGTGACAAGCTGCCTAAGATTCTTGGTTTTGCTTCTGTTTAGCCATTCAGAAAGACATCTATCTTGTTCTTGCCTCTTCCTGATGTTCAACAAGTGGGTTATAAGCTGCTTTCACTACCATGGCAGTTGAGTACTGGGCATCTGTTTACCATACTATTTGCCAGGTAGCATCTTAACGTACAGAATCTGACAGTGTGGAGTTTTCTGCAGAACTTTCCATCTCACTGTCCTGCATATTTATATGTTAAGATCCCAAACTATAAATTGAGATGAAACACTGAAATAAAGATGAACAAAAGCAATGTGCACATCTAAGAATTTATGGTATCAGAAACAGGACTCACCTGTCTGCTGTGCAGGCTGTGGCAGTGGTTGGTTTAGATGTGAACTATAATGGATAGAAGGGACAGGGCGATACTGAGGCTGACTGGAGTGAAAATGGCCTGGAGCACAGTAACAGGCTGGCATCTAGGATTGTAAACACCAACGACAAAAATTACTTTTACTTGTAAGTTTTTTTTTTTTTTTGGGGGGGGGGGTTGGTGGTGAAGAACATCACAGTTTAAAAAGTAACAATTCTTTAACACCAACTACCTGAAAACTAATTTTCTACTTTTGAAACTTAACTTTAAGCTTTTAAAAATTCTCTGAAAAATTAATAAGCAGTATGCATTAAAAAGTATCTATTGGTCGGGTGCAGGTGGCTCACGCCTGTAACTCTAGCTAGCTACTCAGGAAGCTGAAATCTGAGGATCATGGTTCAAAGCCAGACTGGGCAGGAAAAATCTGTGAGACTCTTTTTTTGGGGGGTCCGGCTATAGGGCCTGAACTCTGGGCCTGGGCGTTGTCCCTCAGCTCTTCAGCTCAAGGCTAGCGCTCTACCACTTGAGCCTCAGCGCCACTTCTGGCTTTTTTCTTTTTTGCTTATGTGGTGCTGAGGAATCAAATCCAGGGCCTCATGCATGAAGGCAAGCACTCTACCACTGAGCCACCTTCCCAGCCCCATCGTGAGACTCTTATCTCCAATTAGCCACCAGAAAGCTGTGGCTCAAGTGGTAGAGAGCTCGCCTTGTGTTCAAGTGCTCAGGGACAGAGCCCAGGTCCAGAGTTCAAAAGCCCCACCACCAACAAAAAAAATAAAAAGGATCTACTAAGCTGGGCGCCTGTAGGCTCGTGCCTGTAATCCTAACTATTGAAGAGGCTGAAATTTGTCATTACAAAGCCAGCCCAGGCAGGAAAGTGACTCTTATTTCCAATTAACCATCAGAAAACTAGAAGTGGAGCTGTAGCTCAAAGTGGTAGAGCACTAGCCTTGAGCAAAAAAGTTCAGGGACAGTGCTCATTCCTTGAGTTCAAGCCCCAAGACTGACCAAAAAAAAAAAAAAAAATAGAGTGTCTACTAATGTGTCCAATAAAAATATTTAGCTTTTTTCTTGCCTTAAAAATTAGCTTAAATTAGTTACATACAGGAAGATTTTATTACATTTCCTCAAGTTTACAGAAATTATTAGATTTTAATTTCTTGCCATGTTTCAGATTCAAACTAGGCAATGCTGAAACAGGTACAGGTTTATTCTAATTCCTTTATTCTACCTTTTATTTAAAAAAAAAGTTGGAGCTGGTAGCTCATGCCTGTAAGCCTAGCTACTCAGAAGGCTGAAATCTGAGGATCTTGGTTCAAAGGCAGCCTGGGCAGGAAAGACTGTGAGACTCTTATCTCCAATTAACCACCAGAAAACCAGAAGTGGCACTGTGGCTCAAGTGGTAGAGCACTTGCCTTGAGCTGAAGAGCTGAGGGACAGCACCCAGACCCAGACAGAGTTCAAGCCCCACAACTGACAAAACAAAACAACCCAAAAACCCATTATCCTAAAAGAAAAACCATTAACCTGTGTTTAGTAATAACATTTCTCCAAATGTTTTTTTCAACTTCTACCACGTATTATTCATACACGTGTTGCTGCTTATTCAAAAAAATTTATATTATGGTACTTTAATATGTGCAACTTCACAAAATTTATACAATAACATTGTTTTTGAGACATTTGTTGAAATATGGATGGTTAGCTCATTCAATTTAACTGTGAAACAGCATTTACTGTAGAAATGTAACTATTAAATCTTATGTTTAGTGTTTTGTTGCACTAGTCCCCTTCTTTATTCTTTCCCTTGTATTTCATTTTTTTCCCCCTTGTGGTACTAGGGTTGTGGCCTTGTGTTTGATGGGCAGGTGCTGTACCTCTTTTTTTTTTTTTTTTTTGGCGGTTGTGGGGCTTGAACTCTGGGCCTGGGTGCTGTCCCTCAGCTCTTCAGCTCAAGGCGAGCGCTCTACCACTTGAGCTACAGCGCCACTTCCGGTTTTCTGGTGGTTTATTGGAGATAGGAGTCTCATGGTCTCTCCTGCCCGGGCTGGCTTTGAACCGCGATCCTCAGATCTCAGCCTCCTGAGTAGCTAGGATTACAGGCGTGAGCCACTGGCGCCCGGCGGTGCTGTACCTCTTGAGCCATGCCTCTAGTCCATTTTTGCTTTGTATTCTTATACAGGGTTTGGTGTTTTGCCAAAGACTTGTTGTAGACTCTGATTCCCCTATTTATGCCTCTTGAAGAGCCAGGACAATACATGTGGTGTCAGTATGCCCACCTCGTTGGTTGAGATGGAGGTCTAGCTAACTTTTGCCAGGGCTGGCTATCAACAGCCATCTTCCAGAGTAACTGCGATCACAAGCAAGAACCATCATGCCCCCCCTTCCTCATACTTCTAATGAAAAGTAAAATGACAACTACTATGTAAGGAAGAAGACAAAAGACTGATAGTATATAAGGGAGAAACAGAATGTAAGCCATCCTCAAGTGGTAGAGTGCCTTTTTTTGGGGGGGGGGTTGGTGCTAGGGCTTGAACTCAGGATGTGGGTGCTATGCCTGAGCTCTTTTGCTCAAAACTATTGCTCTGCCACTTTGAACCATAGCTCTACTTCAGCTCTTGAGTGGTCTAACAGCCTGGGCTGACTTTGAACAGCAATCCTTGGATCTCAGCCTTCTGAGTAGCTAGGATTAGGCGTGAGCCACTGATGCCAGGCTTAAGCCCATTAGTAAGCCCAGAATTCAGACAACAAAATAACAACAAAAAGAACATCAACAAGAGTTGATAAACCATTATTTTAACAAATAAAAACAGACTAAAATTTCTGTTATAAGGAATTAAAGCCAGGTGTTGGTGGCCTATGCCTGTAATTCCAGCTACTCATGAGGCTGAGATCTTTAGGAACTATGGTTCTTGAGGGGCTGGGGCAGAAAATTTTGTTAGATTAACTAGTAAAAAACCAGGCTATAGAAAGAACAATACTATGTCATTTGCAGGGAAACAAATCATATAAAGTGAGGTAAGCCAACCTCAGGAAGAAAAATGGTACGTTTTCTCTCATATGGGGACACTAGATCTAAAATACACTGGGATGTGATAAATTATACACATTCTAAGCATTCACACACAGTAAGACCAAAGGAGGATATTCTTAGGAGAGTAACACAAAGGCACAATACTTATGTGCATCTGATCATATAAAATAATATTCATTAAAAAAAAAAAAGCTAGGCTGCAGCCTGTCTCAAATGGCAGATCATCAGCTTTGCAAATTTGAGGGCCTGAGTTCAAACACAAGAATCACTTAAAAAAAATAAAAAGAAGAGAAATACCGTAATAGATAGTAAAAATACTGAAATTATAATAAGGAATAATACAAAGTTTATTATTTTTTTTTTTGATTTTTTGTCAGTTGTGGGGCTTGAACTCTGAGCATGGAGTTTCACGGACTTTCCTGTCTGGGCTGGCTTTGAACCATGATCCTCAGATCTCAGCCTCCTCAGTAGCTAGGATTACAGGTGTGAGCCACCGGTGCCTGGCTGCATACAAACGGTTTATATCAATAAATTCAGAGTTAAATCAAATGGGCACAAATGAACAACTTTGATAAAAATAAATAAGAAACTAGAATTAAGAAGTTGGACATATTAATTAATAACCTTTGCTGAAACAAAACTGCAGGTACAGATAAACTCATAGGTAAATTTGAGCAAAATATTTATGAAAAAGTAGCATCATTTCCACATGAATTTCTTCAGAAAAAAGAAGGAACAAAGCCCAATTCTTTTAAGGCCAGTATCATTCAAATACTACAACCAAACATATTACATGCAAACAACAGAACAACATCCTCCAAAAAACAGATGGAAAAAAAATTTTTTTTTTTTTGGTCATGGGGTTTGAACTCTGGGTCTGGATGCTCTCCTTGCACACTTCAACTCAAGGCTATATAAACTGTTCTACCACTTGAGCCACAGCACCACTTTTGGTTTTCTGGTGGTTAACTGGAGATAAGAGTCTCATGAACTTTCTTGCCCAGGCTGGCTTTGAACTGAGATCCTCAGATCTCAGCCCTCTGAGTAGCTAGGATTATAGGCGAGAGCCTCCAGCACCCGGCTAGAAAAATTCTTTAATAAAAAGCTAGTCTAGCAAGACATAAAAAGTTCACAATATAATTTTCAGGTGAGGTATCTTCTAGAAATTAAAGTTCAATTAAACATTCACAAGTCAGTCAACCTCAACAAATGAATATTTCAAGATAAAGGGCTGGAGGCATGGCTCAAGAGGTAGAGCACTTGTCTAGGAAAATGTGAATCCCTGAGTTCAAACATTAGTACCACCAAAATAGCAACCAGAAAACATGTTAAATGTTCCCACACAAAGAAATGATAAATGTCTGAGGAAATGGACAGGTAAATTACATTGTTAACATGTACAAAAATCTACTCAATGCCATAATATGTACTATTATATGTCAATATGAAACAAAATTTTGAATTCCAAAAAGTCAGTAAATATGATTCACCGTTTGTTAATAAATGTGAAAAATCATATCATTATTTCAATAGATATAGACAAATACATTCCAAAAAAATTAACACCTTTGAATTGTGAACCATCTTGGCAAATTAAAGAGGAGGTGGGACATGATGGCAGATTAGAAGCATCTGTCACTTTCACATCGTGAATAGGAATCTAGTCACACACCACACACACACACACACACACACACACACACACACACACACACACACACACACACACACACACACACACACAAACACACACACACACACACACACACACACACACACACGGCAGTTAACTACAGAGTAACCTAATAGAAGAAAAGTAGCTCCAAGCCTGTCCCTAGATCCCTGTTGGGAGGAGGGGAAGCATACCCCATTGCAAGATAAACCATATGGACCTGTAGATTCTAGGACAACCCTACACATCCTAAAAGTTGTAATCTCTGCAGGGATTCATGAGGTAGAAACCAATCTGAGGAAGGCCAGCTGTGGTGAAGAAAGGCATTCTGTTTCGCTCTTTATCCTGGAGGGTGAGAATAGAAAACTAGGTTCTCAGTTACTGTGGGGCCTGGGCATAAGGAGTAATCACTATTGAGGAGACTGTGAAACCTTGCCATATAAGCTGGGTCACAGAGAGGTAGTCCAGGAGAGGGAGAGAGTCCAATAGAGTGCCACTGCAGTGAACTAACCTTGCTGTTTAAATGTCAGAGGTACTGTGGCTCATGTCTGAAATTCTAGCTACTCAGGAGATTGAGATCTGAGGATCACGGTTTGATGCCAGCCAGATATCCATGAGATACCTCCATTAACCAGCAAAAAGCCAGAAGTGGAGACATGGCTCAAATAGTACAGCACTAGTTAGCCTTGAGCACAAAAGCTGAGGGATATTTCCCAGACTCCAGGAACAGTATAAAAAAAGCAAAAAAAAAGCATGTCACTCAAATTTAGGTGCCAGTGACTCATGCCCATACTCCTAGTTACCCAGGCCCAGAGGCTCAAGGTTTGAAACTAGTTACAATACAAAACTCTGTGAGAATGTCTCTTACTAGCCAGTAAAAAAAGCCAGGCTGGCTGGAGGTGTGGTTCAAGTGGCAGAACACCAGCCATGTATGAGTAAGAAAGCTGAGTGAGAATTTTAGGTCAAGAATTTTAGGTCTTGAGTTTAAGGTAGAGTACAATAAAAAACAAAACAATAACAACAAAATGCCGGGCGCCGGTGGCTCACGCCTGTAATCTTAGCTACTCAGGAGGCTGAGATCTGAGGATCGCGGTTCAAAGCCAGCCCGGGCAGGAAAGACCGTGAGACTCCTATCTCCAATAAACCACTAGAAATCTGGAAGTGGCGCTGTGGCTCAAGTGGTAGAGCGCTCGCCTTGAGCTGAAGAGCTGAAGAACAGCGCCCAAGCCCAGAGTTCAAGCCCCAAGACCAACCAAAAAAAAAAAACCAACAAAATAAAACCACATCTCTCAGAGAGAAAAACACAAATGTTCACAAACTTTAATCAAACAGCTGAAATGTTAGCTTGTTGTAGTTTTCCAGTGTATGCTTGAAAATCTCCTGAAGGTAAGATAACTTCCAAACTTCTGTAAAATTCTGTCCATAAGAATTTAAAAATAGGTCTTTGATGTTAAAACTGACTTTAAATGAGAGGCTACTGTTGAGGGAGAAAAGGTGAGAAGAAATGTACCTGTGGTGAGGACTGCTGAATATATCCTTGTTGCTGGAGCACAGGCTGGCTGACAGGATGAGCAGAGGCAGGATAGGCAGCTGAAGGGACTGGCTGCCCAGGAGGTAGTGGGGGAGGAGGAGGTGGTGGTGGAGGTGGAGGATGTGGTGGGGGTGCTGCTGTCATGATATAACCAGACTGCTGGGGAGACTGAAGAACAACCGTGGACTGGAACATTGTGGCATGAGGGTCAGAACTATCAGCAGATGGCTGGCGGGCAAGACTCATGTGGCTGAACTGAGAACCAAGGTTATCCTGCTAAAAAGGGGAAAACAGGCAATCAGTAAACCTTTTAAACATAAATTAAATTTATCAATGAGAGTACTTACATATATATTTTACTGAGTTGCAATAGTATCATCTGCACATATAACAGATAAAGATTATTTGTACGTAATTTCTGTTCTTTCTTAATGTCACTGGAGTTAGATAAATATAATGCAAACAGTAGTTTTCTACAGCTTAATATTGCGATGACTACAGGATGAGGATAGGCTTTTATTGGTCTAGAAAACTAAAATGACAGCACAGTGATAAAATGGAAATTAACCTAATTCCAGAGACCCATAGATTGACAATATATTCTTTTTGTTATAAAGGTCTACAATGAAAAGAGCAGCTTAATACAATTAAAAAAATTAAAAAAAAAAAAAAAAAGAAAAGAGCAGCTTACAAAGTAGAGGCAATCAAACTATCAGATCATAGTTGATAATGCCTGAAGTTTCTAGAATCTGTTGGTTTTTGCAAGTAAATTACAGCTTTAAAAAAGTTAAAGCACTGAAAATGGGAAGCTTGACTTAATGATTAAAATTACATGGTTTTACTCTTCCCAATAACACATAGTGATATACTCTGGTGTAATAGCCTAATAATATAAATGAGTTGTAAAGGGGATTAAAAAAACAAATATATAATAATAGCCTAATAATATAAATGAGTTGTAAAGGGGATTAAAAATAACAAACCAAACAAAACTATCTTTAAAAAAATCTTCTAGTGAATAATTAGTTAACATGTTATTAAGTAACATGTTCCAAAATTTGTTTAAAATTCCTATATGGGGCATAGTTCAAGAGGCTCAACATTTGCCTAGCAGGAAACAAAGCTCTGATCAATTCTTTTTTTTTTTTTTTCCGGATGCGGGACTTGAACTCTGGGCCTAGGCATGGTCCTTCAGCTCTCAAGTTCAAGGCTAGCACGCTACCACTTGAGCCACAGTGCCACTTCTAGTTTTCTTGTGGTTTATTGGAGATAAGGATTACAGGTGTGAGCCACCAGTGCCTGGCCTGAAGTTGATTCTTGAAACCTCAAAGCAGCTGGGTGCTGGTGGCTCATGCCTGTAATCCTGGCTACTCAGGAGGCTAATATCTGAGGATCGAGGTTCAAAGCAAGCTGGGCAGAAAGTCCATGAAACTCCTATTTCCAATTAACTACCAGAAAACCAGAAGTGGTGCTATGGCTCAAAATGGTAGATCACTAGCCTTGAGCAAAAGAGCTCAGGGACAGCACCTTATCTCCCCTCTCCCCACAAAAAAAACACCTCAAAGCAAAAACACAACAAAAAATAACAGAGATTCCATAACCAAATATTACTCCTAGAATCACCTTAGTAAGTACTTTTTTAATTTTGTTTTTATTTTGTCGGTTGTAGGGCTTGAACTCTAGGCCCGGGTGCTGCCCTGAGCTCTTCAGCTTAATGCAAACACTTTACCACTTGAGCTACAATGTCACTTCTGGTCTTCCAGTGGTTAATTGGAGATCAGAGTCTCATGGACTTTTCCTGCCTGGACTGGCTTTGAACTGTGATCCTCAGATCTCAGTCTCCTGAGTAGCTAGGATTACAGGCTGAGCCACTGGCGTCTAGCATAAGTACTTTCCTTATTCCACTGAAAATTTCCGAAATATGTGACTCTTTTTGCTTTCTTTTCTAATTTTTTATAACCACAGTCTTTTTTTTGTCAGTTTCTTTTTTTGCTCAGGTTGGAAGTAATTTTTGGAAATTAAAGTTAAGGCTGCTAAATGATGTTGCCACAGCTCAAAAATAAAACCACTCCTAATAAAACAAAATGCTTCCAAAACTGTTGAGAATGATCTGAAATGCAGTCTCAACATGTGATGTCTAAATAGTTTGAAAAATATTAGGAAATGCATCTTCAGGAAAATAAATTGTCCCTTCCTCCCTCCCTCCTTCCTTCTGCACTTACTTCAGGATGGGCACTAGGGAAAAGAACTTTACATTATTTCATAGTCACACAGCTAATACGCCGTAGTATATGAGTCTGGAATCTTTAACAGTTATAATTTGGGACATATTTTGGATGAAAAAAGGTACTATTATTTTAGTGTGAAATTCAGTATCTAAAGATCTTTGAGGCAGGTGCCGGTAGCTTATTTATGCCTGTAATCCTATCTACTCAGGAGACTGAGATCTGAAGATCGTGGTTCAAAGCCAGCTAAGGCAGGAAAAAAAGTCAGTGAGCCTCTTATCTTGAATAAACCACCAGAAAACCAGAAGTGGTGCTGTGGCACAAGTGGTAGAGCACTCACCTTGAGCTGAAAAGCTCAGGGACAGTGCCTAGGCCCCATGACCAAAACAAGGAAAGAAAAAAGGATCTTTCAAAGTACTATTTTACTTTGTAGCTGTAAGTTACAATTTATCTAAATTAACTGTTGCGGAGCCTACTGGACAGAGAGAATAGAAAGTCTGAACCTAAATGGAAGCTGCCATTCTAAGACTGGCCTCAATGAGAAAAGTAACTAAAACATCTTAAAACTAAACAGGCAACCTAAAGAGTATCTTAGAAAAAGCAGAAAAGATTAGAGTATAAACAATGACTATAATAAGCTAATAAAACTAGTTTTTTTTGAAGAGAATTACTAATGTGGATCAAAAAACACTTCTGTTACATATGCAGCTGACTAAGAAAAAAGAAGTCACAAAAGATCACATCACACTGATCACATTCTTGAGCATTCATCACATATCTACCCACAGAAACAACTAGGAGGTGAATAGAGATACAGTACCACGGAGTACTGCTGGGTGGGTGAGACTGGCAGGAGCGGGGATGGGTAAGGGGCTGTAGAGCACTGAACAGGCTGAGGAGAGGACTGCAGAGGACGCACAGGCTAAGAAATAACAGGTGGGCAAACAGTGTTAATGTCAGAATAAAATGTTAAGAGAAATACATAAATGGAAATTGACACATTTTGGGCAACAGATTTAACAACATTTTAAGAGTAATTTAAAATACAGGATTATAGGAAACCATAAAAACGATACCAAATGAAGAAATTGTATTTAGTAAAATTTGAAAACATACCCATGCCTAAATTCATTCCATAATTAGAATAATTTTTTGTGATAGTTTTAAAAAAATTACAGATTAATATAAACAGGTAATCTAGTCATTTCAAATCTTATTTTCTAACAAAACCCCTGGGTTAAGTTAGTAAGAGTAAAACTTTCTCTATTTCCTGGTTGTTATGAAGGGTCCCTTGTTTAGCTCTATAATACTAAATTGTAAATTAAAAATCTTTACTCATTATCAAACAATAAGAACCTACACCAATGACCAATTTTCCTATTTGTTTAGATATGATTTTATATTGTTTTAGGGCTATACACCTAAATTTTAGTTAATTTTGTAAGCAAAATGTACTTAAGAGCACAATGAATAATTATAACATCAAAAATAACACACATCAAAACACAGACGTATGTCCATACACACTTATCTTTAACAACTTTCTTGTAACTATGTTTTATTTATTTATTTTTTAAAAAGAGTACATGTTAGAAGTTGAAATAGTTACCAGAAATCTTTAGCTATTAACTCATTAAAATGTTTCAGAGAAAAGTTTCTGTGTTTTCAAGAGGCACTAAAAAAGATGCTGTATAAAACAAACAATATCTACAAAAACTCCAGCAAAAATTTTTAAAAAATATATCTTAATTTACTTCATTGTTATTATAAAGATGATGTACAGATGGATTACAATTACATGAGTTAGGTAATAAATAAGTTTTAATCATTTCTACCCCTTGGGAATATAACTGATTGTCTATAAGCTAACACTGACATCTAATTTTCCAATCCTATGTATCTGGCTTAAACATTATTGTAATCTACAGATGACAATCAGATTAACTGACTTAAAGAAAGCCAGATAAATAAACAGATGAGGAATATAGAGAATCAAACATGATGAAAATTCTTACTTTTGGTCAAAATGTACATGCATAAATCTTTGCTCTACCTTTTAATAAGTAACTTAAAATGCACGATAAGCTAATGGAGTAAGACTGCTCAGAGAATAATCTAAAGATAAATTTTTCTGGTAAAATTTATAATGAGCTACTCTTTTATCACAAAATAAACAATGGCTTTATTTTAAAAAAGGAAAAAAAACCCCAAAACAACCCCAAAGGCTCACATCGGCTTAGAATTTAGCACCTAATCCACATTAAAGCAAAACACCAAAAAGAAGTTAAAGCAGAACAATCTATAGAGTAGCCTCTGGTTCCTTTCAGATCTCTCAACCAGAAATGAACAAACTAACTGGAGGAAAACGGGATATATACAGTCTGAATACAGTCTATTTGATATGTTGTTAACTCAGACAATCAGAACTGGAGGCACAGTTCAAGTGGTTGAAGGCCAGTCTTGGAGTTCAAGCCCTCAGTTCAAGATATTACTTTTTTTTCAAAAAACTTTAATGTAAAACAAACAAAATAAAATGTGGGTCTATTGGGGGACAAAAGAACCAAGAGTACGAATTAATGATCCTGAGTGTCCAATAGTAAATAGAACCTTGGCCTTGAATAATTGATTAAAGTGAAAATCTGACACCATTTAAAGAAAAAAAAGTATCCTCATTTCATTTTCCTATGTAGACTGTGCCTGAATGCAAAACAGCATTCACATAGTGATTGGTTTATGTAACTGTATGTTTAAGAAATGTTGACGATCTGAAAACATTGGAATCCACAGCATTAATTTGTTTGGTTATTTGAAAATTCCATAAGTGGTCTTGGAATGTACAAAAGATAGTTGTTGGCACCATTTATTCATTCAGTTTTTATTTCTGTATCTGATGATCAATCACCTGCATGCCATACTTAAAATGGTGCCAGGATAGCTGGGCATTAGTAGCTTATGCCTTTAATCCAGCTACTCAGGTTGAGATCTGAGGATCTCAGTTCAAACCCAGCCAAGGCAGGAAAGTCTATGAGACTCTTATCTCCATTAAACCACTCAGAAATCCAGAAGTGGGTGGCTGGGAAGGTGGCTCGTGGTAGAGCGCTTGCCTTGCATGCATGATGCCCTGGGTTTGATTCCTCAGCACCACATAAGCAAAAAGAGAAAAGCGGGAAGTGGCGCTGTGGCTCAAGTGGTAGAGCGCTAGCCTTGAGCTGAAGAGCTTGTACCCAGAGTTCAAGCCTCACGACTGACAAAAAAAAAAAAAAAAAAAAGGTGCCAGGAAAATCAGTTATGGAGTTTGAAATAAACGTCCAAACTTCCAATCATAGCTCAGTGTGGGTTTTTTTGAAACCACAATTCCTACACCATAATTTATCTTGTATTTTTCTGTTAAGGGCACTCAAACAAGTTCACAGTAGATATGTATTTGGGCAATCTCAATTATAATTAATGAAATTAGTCTTAAATATGCAAAAGGAGGTAACACAGTATTATGTAACCATGGGAATGTGTACCTGTGAGAAAATGTGATTAGCTGCTGGTTGTTGAGGTGGTGGGGGTGGCAGAGGTGGCTGTGGAGGTCCAGGCACTTGGGATCTAACTGGTTGTTGAGTCATAGGAGGATTATACACAACTGGACTCCCATCTGGGTTTATGAAGGGCTGACCTGAAAAAGTAGAAAAGCCATTTACAACAGAGATTGGAAATAAGTCATTTTATTATCAGTTAAAAAATTATGTTCACAAATCTATCAGCTATTCCAAAACTTCCATCAAAAAAATTAAAAGATTTTCTTAGACTTGGAAACAGACAGATTTGACATAAGGTATTTTACAACCTTCATGTTTCCACTTAGAGGTAATATTCAAATGTTTTACTTCTGTATTTAGTGATAGTGCATTTTCCCAGACAGACCCTACAAAACTAATCTTATATTCAAGGTATTTTCTGAATAATTTTGAATTGTAAAACCAATTTTGCCCAAGACATTCAATTACAGGATTGTGGTCTTATAGGGCAAGAACATTTTTAGCTCAAAGAAAAAATGCTGGCCTGGAAATTTATTCAGCAGTTTTAAACTTACTATAAAATGCAACGTTTCATTTTGGAAAATAACCAAGAAATTGGGATTAAAACCAAAATATATCCATATAAATTTTTTTTTTTTGGTCGGTCGTGGGGCCTGAACTCTGGGCCTGGGTGCTGTCCCTCCGCTTTTCAGCTCAAGGCTAGAGCTCTACCACTTGAGCCACAGCACCACTTCCGGCTTTTTTCATTTTACTTAGGTGGTGCTGAGGAATCGAACCCAGAGCCTCATGCATGCAAGGCAAGCACTCTACCACTGAGCCACTTTCCCTGCCCTCCATATAATTTTATAGTTAACATTCTATATTTTTTTAGATTTTTAAAAGTGAAATAAGAGGTTCAAAAATTAAAGCTGGCCACCAATGTCTCATGCCTGTAATCCTAGGTACTTAGGAGGTGAGATCTGAGGATCATGGCTCAAAGCCAGCCCGAGTAGGGAAAGTCAGGGAGAATCTTTTCTCCAATTAACCACCTGAAAACCAGAAGTGGTGCTGTGGCTCAAGTGGTAGTGTGCTTGCTTTGAGTTGAAGAGCTGAGGGACAGGATCCAAGCCTAGAGTTCAAGCCCCACTACTGACAAAAAAAAGACTGGTAATTTTTTGTAGTATACGTTGATTATCCAAGAAAGAAAAAGATAAAGACTATGAATATAACTTAAGAGTGAGATGAGTACAAAGACTGTCTAAATAACATCTTTGCTCTTTTATATAGGTAAACATCAACAGCAGCTTTATTCATGTTGCCTGCTAAATAATACAAAGTCTCTTTAAGGGGTGACAGACATATAAGAAATACTACTTGGCGATAAAAAAGGATATTATTTAATTCATACATAATGATTAAGAGCTGCTTACTCAATTCTTCATAAAATCCTGTTTCTCTAGAACAAAACTGGTATTTAATAAAGTTCTCTCAAAGGCAGTTGTCTCATTTTCAGAAATAAGTTGTTCTTAAAAATGTTTCCAAAATAAATGTCTTTTGAATATTTTCTAGCATAAATATTTAAGTTTCTCAGACAAACATTAATCATTAAAAATCATTTAGAACACATACATAGACAATACATTTAAAAAGTTTTCAGACAATTCCTCATATCTCTGCTGAAACAAACACTTTTTCTGGATACCAACCTGTTTGTGGGTTGATCAGAATACTGCCAGGTGGTATGCCTGCCGCTTCCAAGGGAAGCAAAAAGAAGCTAGTGCTAGGAGATGCGACTTGCCCATTTAGGCCACCATCAAAGGAAAGAGAACTATGAGTGCTGACAGTTGGATAGACGACATGTGCGCCATGAGAAGACTGGCTGAGAGTTGTACCTGGAAGAGGCTGCTGGATGTGAGAAAGAGAGCCCGTAGATGACCCTACACTACCAGAAGACTCAGAACCTAGGGAAGGAGTAATGAAAAATATGGATTTTTTAAACCTCACATAAAAACACATGTTTTTAAAAAAATGTAACAATAAAATTCAGATTGCATAACATGCAGTTACCACATAAAAGCAATGGCTATTTTTGATTTACTGTCTAATATTCCTTACCCTCCCAAACACAAACAAGTTTAATGCAGCAAACAAATCACATCAATTGTCAGAAAAGTCATAGCCAAAGCATGCAACTTAAGCAAGTTTATAACAGCAGCCACAGTCAGCCACAAGAAAGCACATTACCCACATTTTCAAAAGGACAAAGTTATGTACATTTTACCTTTTAGATTAATACTTAGGAATATACAGATTACAATTTTCCCCCAGGAAAAAGAACTTATCACGGCAAATGCCCCAAACCTCTTATATCAGAAACCCTTCTCTATAAAAACAATGAAAGATTAAGAATAGGGTAGGGAATAACAGAAATGATAAATTCTCTAGTAAGAGAAATAACTGTCAAGTGTTATTGCAGAATTTCATTTCTCAGTTTACAATCATAACATTGTCCTGTAAACTCACTTTGAATTTTTTATTAAAAGCAATAGCATGAAAAATATTTCAGATACGTATATTAAAGCTTAAAATTTCCATTGAATAAATTTGACAATAAAATTTTGAGTGCTTTTATGCCTAATCTTTTTTCATTTTCTATTGTATTATACAGGGTCTGCAAGCGGTCTTAAATTTCAGCATAATGGCTAACAGTGGCAATGAGACAACGAAGATAGGAAAAGATTTTGATAAAGTACACAGTAAATTAGTTTTTTAATAAGAGTTGACTCTGGGAGAGAATCTTTAATAAGTGAAATAAACAACTGTGATACACTATTACCTTCTCAAAGATAGATTCTACTTAAGTTGTATCAAAATCACTTTTGTTAAGAATTCTAGCAACTGACTCTCAGAATTAAGCATCATTTTTCCCTGTTAAAAGGATTACAAATATTTATTTTTTTGTCTCTGAAGATGAATAACTCATGTTTTAAACCATTTTTTATTTGGCAGTGTGTCTGCATAACCTACTCATGATACAGAAAGAGTATTTTTTTATGTTATGATGACCAAATGGCCGTATTTCCAGTTAATATGTATTTAAGACATATATGGGATTTTTTAAGATTCCAAAAAATTTGACTATCTTTAGCAACATCTTGGTATAGCCATTAAAACATTTGCAATATACCCATATTTTAAGTGAGAAGGTAGCAACTGTAATTCAAAAGCATTAGCATATAAAAGCACTAACTATAATCATGTAATTAAAAATACTTTAAATATACCCTCCAAATCTTACATACACAATACCATGTGTAGTCTAACTCAAATATGCTAAGAAGAAATAGCTATTTCTGACTTTTAGGCTTATTTTGGGATAAAAATAAAGGTTTATAAGAGTCCTAAAAGACAAATGAGATTTTTCAGTATTGAATTTAGTGAAAATGAAAAGAGAAACGTTTACCAATATATTCTAAATTCAAAATAGTTGAGAATAATGAGATTATTCAACTTTCCATTTATTTAATAGTCCTATTACTTTTCTTTGGTTTTTAAATTCATTAAAAATATGTCAGTAATTTCATTCACTCTTAGAATGGCCAATTACTTTATCATGGAAAATGCAATCAATGTTATATAGTCCTAGATGAGCAAAGAAGGATTTCCAATCACCTTGCGGCACTTAGAGAAGAGATTATGAGTCATTAAACCTACGTGATTAAGTTCATGTCACAGTTAAGAGTAATTTTTACTTTAGCTGGAATTTTTATCTATCACTATGACAGGACTATGAGTATAAATATATTATTCCCTCAGTTGTATAACAGACGTTATACTTCAGGATAATCAAAATGCTAAACAGATAAGACATTAGGCAAACTAAAGTCAGACAATGTAGTTCTAGGTAGATAATCATACCTGTTTTTGAAAGCCTGCCTATACTTTTGCTGCTTCCAGAACTATCACCTCTTGTCAGGACTGAGATTCCACTAAAGCTGCTTGCTTTGGTTACAGCAGGCTTCAAGTTTCGGAGGGAACTATCTGAATCTGTGCTGCTCCAAGGTCGTGGTTCTGAGTATTTCAACTCATTCTCAGTGCTGCTTTGATGGCTATTTGTTGATCTTCCTGAAGCATCTTTATTAACTCTGTAATTAAAAAATAAAACTTTCAAAAGCTTATGGGGGAGGGGAGAAAGTAAAGAAATGCTTTAATTTTTCCAAGACTGTACTGAAAACACGTTTCCAATACCTAAATATCTGGCGCCTCTGCTGGGTGCTACTAGCATCCTCGTCTTGGATTCTGTTGGCATTTTAATAAGACATTTTTATTTTTATTAGCTTCAGTCAGAAAGGTATCAAAATATATGTTAAAAATTCCCTCACCTTTTGTCAATAATATAATTCTCTTGGGAACACAGGGACTAGAAAGAAGGAAGAGATATAAAAGTTGAGCTTCTGTTAAATACATAATGCCATCTGTAAATCAATGTTTACAACAAAAATGAAATGAAATATTTAAAAAGTACCAACACTCGAAAAGTCCAAACTTGGTGACAAGAATGAAAAATTGAAAATGGAATTTTTTTTGGTGCCAGTCCTGATGCTTGAACTCTGAGCTTTTGTGCTCAAGGCCAGCACTCTACCACCTGAGCCACAGCTCCACTTCTGGCTCTTTTTGGTGGTTAATTGGAAATTAAGCCCGAGCTGGCTTCGAACTGCAATTCTTAAATCTCAGCCTCCAGAGTAGCTAGGATTATAGGCATGAACCACTAGTGCCTGGCAATAATCGAGTATTTTTTATGGCTTAGAAATATTATGACAATTTTAAAGCTTATGTATCTTGAAGGCACTTCTTCTATGGCCTAAATTAATTTAATATTCATATATTCTCTTTCCCTCTCTCTTTCTTTTATATTGGTCCTTGAGCTTCAACTCAGGGCCTGGCACTATCCCAGAGATTCTTTTGCTCAAGGACAGTGCTCTACCACTTAAGTCACAACTCCAGATAAGATTCTCAAGATATCTGCTTGGGCTGGCTTTGAACCATGATCCTTGGATATCAGCCTCCAGAATAG
This sequence comes from Dipodomys merriami, assembly GCF_024711535.1. Taxonomy (NCBI): domain Eukaryota; kingdom Metazoa; phylum Chordata; class Mammalia; order Rodentia; family Heteromyidae; genus Dipodomys; species Dipodomys merriami. The sequence continues at coordinate 76,630,290 of NW_027202270.1, forward strand.
CTAGAATTACAGGTGTGAGCCACTGCTGCCCAGCTCAAATATTCTCTTTTAAACAAGCAACTAATTTCTTTTATTATATTGAAGGAATTGTTTGCAGATTCTACTTCATTCTCTTAAATAATTGATCACTAGTGTTTTTCCTATGGATATAACAATAGTCCTTAATGGAGCATATGGTCAAATGTTACTATTGTTGAACCTAAGTCAGGCAATGATGATTTGTTTGTATTATCATAAAGTATTCTAAATGGTTTTCCAGGTACCAAAACATTCCCTTTTTAATTGATTTTACAGAAAAGGAGCCAGACTCAGAAGTGCTTCTCTGAGAATGTTGACACTGTTCAAGATACACTATAGTCATAAACTGCTTTGTTAAATGGAACTCTTGTTGAAATGAACTATATACAACTTGTGGATAGGGACAGGAGGGAAAAACTATGAGGGAGGGCGAGAAAGGGTGACACTGTCCAAAAAGAAATGTACTCTTTACTTGACTTATAAAACTGTAACTCCTCTGCATATCATTTTTATAATAAAAATTTAAAAATTTAAAAAGAAAAAGAAAAAAAGCCAGAGCAATCTCTCTATAAAGAGTTAATTGGATTACACTTCTTTCAACTTGTAGTTCATTAGAGAAAATTACAGCCTGTTTGAGGAAACAAAGTTTTAATGGAATACAGTTATGACCATTTACTTATGTGTTATTTATGGCTGCTGTGATATCTGAATTGATTTGCATCAAATTTGAATAGATGTGATTAAGGCTATATGGCTCAATAAAATCTAAAGCTACTAGCAGCTATTATATGACCTATCTTGTTTTTCTTTTCTTTTTTTTTTTTTTTGGTCCAGTCGTGGGGCCTGAACTCTGAGCCTGGGCGCTGTCCCTCAGTTCTTCAGCTCAAGGCTAGCACTCTACCACTTGAGCCACAGTGCCACTTCCTGCTTTTTTTTTCTGCTTATGTGGTGCTGAGGAATCGAACCCAGGGCCTCATGCATGAAAGGCAAGCGCTCTACCACTGAGCCACCTTCCCAGCCCCTCTTTTCCTTTCCTTTCCTTTCCTTTTTTTTTTTTTGGTCAGTTGTGGGGCTTGAACTCTAGGCTTGAGCGTTGTCCCTGTGCTCAAGGTTCAGCTCAAGGTGAGTGCTCTACCACTTGAGCCACAGCACCACTTTTGGTTTTCTAGTGGTTCATTGGAATTAAGAGTCTCACGGACTTTCCTGCCAGTGCTGGCTTTGAATCGTGACCCTCAGAAGATCTCAGCCTCCTGAGTAGCTAGGATTACAGGAGTGAGCCACCAGCGCTGGCCCTTCCTTCCTTCTTTCCTTTTCTTCCTTTCTTCTATTGAAACTTTCTTTTCTTACTTCTGATACCAGCCAAGCTAGAATCTGGCTATTCCAACTCATTTCATTTTTCACATGAAAGTTCTCTTTTACCTCTAGCTTTTTGTATTTACTAATCCTCTACTTTAAGCTCATTGTGTAGGGAAGTTCACTCATCCCTCCTTCCCTGATTCTGGTTTATGTTGCTTCTCTACTGTGTCCTCTAGAACACTTTCTTTCTTTTTTTTTTTTGTTGGTCATGGGGCTTGAACTCTGGGCGTAGGCCCTGTCCCTCAGCTCTTCAGCTCAAGGCTAGCACTCTACCACTTGAGCCACAATGCCACTTCCAGTTTTCAGGTGGTTAATAGGAGGTAAGAATCTCATGGACTTTCCTGCCTAGGCTGGCTTTGAACCACAATCCTCAGATCTCAGCCTCCTGAGTAGCTAGGATTACAGGCATGAGCCACCACCATCTGGCTTCTAGTACACTTTCATGTCTCTCTACAAACCACATACCATATTGCTATTATTTGATTACTTATCAAGTATAGAGACATTATTTACCTTAAAAACTAGTGATGAAAATTCATATTTAGGGTAGGCTATGAGTTCAGCAAATTTAGAATGAAATCCCAACTGCCATTTTTATGTGTGTGTTCAAACTCTGGCTGTTTTGCTTAGTCTCCGGGTGCTTCAGTTTCCATTTTAGAAAATAAAAATAATATAATACTGACCATGTAGGGTTTTTTTTTTTTTTTGTGGGGGACATATTAGTTTTTAACTGTTCACAAGCACTTAACTGTAAGAACTCAATACAACTTGTGAAATGCTATAAATACTTTTTTTTTTTTTGTCAGTTGTAGGGCTTGAACTCAGGGCCTGGGCACTGTACCTGAGCTTTTTGGCGCAAGCTTAGGACACTACCACTTTGAGCCATAGTGCCATTTCTTGTTTTATGGTGATAAGTCTCATGGACTTTTTTGACTTTTTTGAACTGTGATCCTCAGATTCTCAGCCTCCTGAATAGCTAGGTTTACAGGTGTGAGCAACTGGGGGCCAGCGCTGATATCATTCCCAGAAAATCCTATAAACTCTTAACTGATTTTCTAAAATTTATGTTTAATCTTTGTTGTTTTATTTTATTTATTTATGTATTTTGGGTCTGGTCATGGGGCCTGAACTCTGGGCCTGGGCGCTGTCCCTCAGCTCTTCAGCTCAAGGCTAGCGCTCTACCACTAGAGCCACAGCGCCACTTCCGGCTTTTTTCATTTTACTTATGTGGTGCTGAGGAATCGAACCCAGAGCCTCAGGCATGCAAGGCAAGTGCTCTAACCACTGAGCCATCTTCCTAGCCCCAATCTTTGTTGTTTTAGCACAGGAAATATTTCTACCTGTTGTGGTAGTAATGCATTATATACACTCATATATCCTTAAAAAGAACAAGTGCTTTAATGAATTGATTCTCTTTTGTTTGGCAAATACATATAAATAATTAGTCATTTAGAAACTGCTCTCATATAATCACTTATAAAATATAAAATGATTATTAACCTAAAAAAATCAATTGTTTGTTTTAAAAGAATATAAATGCATTATAAACAAGCAGAATTTAGGTTCTTTAGAGAGTTACCAATGTCTCAAAAACCTCAAGCTGTCAGAAACCTTGAAAGAAATTATACAAATATATCCTCAGTCCACTATTCTTTCAATAACTCCTGCAGTCCATCTGCATCCAACTTTTGTAAAACTTATACTATTGTTGGAAAGTAGTATTCTATAAAAATTCTATAAAATTATAAATTTTTTCATTATGGTATTCTAAAACAATTATTTTCATAATCAAGACTTCTCAATATTTCTAAAAGGTGACCTCGTGTAACAAATGTGGTTAAAAATCAATGTGATTAATTGATTAGAGTAGGAGTGAGAGCCTACAGTGCAACTCCAGTGTATTCTAATATGAAGTCCTAAATATAAGTTAGCACATACATCTTGGGAAAATATTCGATCTCTAGCTCTCTGGTATTCTTCTTCTCTTTCTTCTATAGATTTGCTTCTTCTGTCATCTTTCAAACGTATTCTCATCTAAAGAAAAGAAAATAGTTCTTGGGAAAATGAGCTATTAGTGCAAGCCTTACATTATAAAAACATCCTATTTCTTCTGGATTACCTGATTATCATCCTTGTCAAAGCTAGAGTTATCTCTCTTAAGGATATATCGTTTCTGAAAGTCTTCACCTCTATCATCCTTAATATGTTCATTAAATTTCTGATCAGGTCTACAAGAACAAAACAAAGGAAAAAATAGTGTACAATGTTAACATTTTAGAAAAGTGAAAAAAAGTGATAAAAGTACCACTTGTTAGTACCATTAAGAGATACTTATGGTATCTCCTTTCAAGCTGGCAATAATCTCATAAAAAAAAAAAAAAAACTATTCCACATTATGACTGAGGCTATATACAATCAGCTCTAGAGTAAGACTGCTTGGATTCAAATATTCACCATGAATGGCTTTAGGACTTCCATAAAGGTACTTAACCTTTGTACTCCTTAGTATTCTCATCAGTCAAATGGCAATAATACTGTACCCATCTAATAGGGTTGCTCTCAAGATGAATTACCACAGATATTACCACAGATATAACATTTAAACAGTCAGTTGAAGCTTTCATAAGCACTGAAATAACTGAAGTTCAAATGACTTAAGTAACTACATGAAGATTAAAAAAACACAGTAAAGTAGTACAAGAGTTTATCATATATATATATATATATATATATATATATATATATATATATATATATATATATATGGCCTCACACTTGAACTCAAACCTTCACACTTGAAAGACTGGTGTCCTACCACATGAGCGACATCTCCAGTCCTACATTTTGCTGATTACTTTGGAGATGGAATTAACAACTTTTCTGCCTGGGCTGGCCAAAACTCATGAACCTGTAGGTCTGTGCTAAGTACCTAGGATTACAGGGAAGAGCCACTGGTGTCCAGCTACCAAAATTATTTAATTATAGGGCATAGCTATGCTTTACATTAAATGAGATGGATTAAAAAAGTTATGTTTTAGAGGTTAATATTGTAACCAAATAATTATGAAAACAATGTACTTTATAACATATTTATCTTTTTAGAAGAGAAATTCTGCAAGACACATGGTTATAAGCCCATAGAAAATTAAATAAAAATTTACCTCCTAAAACATATTCCCAGCTGCAACAGGAAATTTCAACCAATACTTTGTGACTTAATATCACTGTATTATAAAATCACTGTATTATGAAATCTTATTTCAATATCTTATTTTGAAATAAGATATATAAATTACATTAAACAGGTATAAGAACACAGGAGAAGAACACAATGCCTATGTGCATCTGATCATGTAAAGTAATATTTATCAAAATGAACTCCAGGAAATAGAAACAGGAGATTTTTTTTTGGGGGGGGGGTCTGGTCGTGGGGCCTGAACTCTGGGCCTGGACGCTATCCCTCAGCTCTTCAGCTCAAGGCTAGCGCTCTACCACTTGAGCCACAGCGCCACTTCTGGCTTTTTTCTTTTTCCTTATGTGGTGCTGAAGAATTGAACCCAGGGCCTCATGTATGCAAGGCAAGTGCTCTACCACTGAGCCACCTTCCCAGCCCGAAACAGGAGATTTTTATCTTTGTTGTTATTTTGTTTTCTTTTTGTCTTGTTTGTTCATTTATCTGCCTTTGGGAGGGTATGGGGAGGGGTACAGAAATGGAGGGACAAAATGTGAACAAATGCAGTGGTATTCACTAGACAGTATTGAAAATGAGCTACTTGTGGGTAGGGACAGAGGGAAGAAGGGACAGTGAGGGAAAAGGTGACACTGTCCAGAAAGAAATGTACTCTTTATCTTACTTATAACTGTAATCCCTCTGTACATAACCTTTATAATAAATTTTTTTAAAAAAGTTCTAAAGAAAATCAAATTGAATGCCAAAGTAGTCTTTTTTCATCTAGTTCAATATACATTTATATGTATGCACATCATATATAAGGAATACTCTAAATTTCTAATCATAACCCAAGTAATAAAATTCCCTTGTATAACTAATTGATGCTAATGAGAAATTGGAAAAAGAGAAACCAGAGTGGTAACATTTTCAGCAAATTAAAATCAGATATTTCACTATATATTGGATCAAAGTATCCCTGTGAAATATAGGTTTTTAGTTAATGAAATTTTAATGAAGTGCTGTAATAGACTCTTGGAAATTATGCAAAAGGTTTAAAAATAATAAATACCTAAGTGAGTTTAAGAAATCTATTTAAAATAATGAATGAAGAAAGACAGCAGATACCCCTAAGAAGTTATATATAAAAGTAAAGGATTCCTCAGCACCAAATAAGCATAAAAGGCCAGAAGTGGCACTGTTGCTTAAGTGGTAGGGTCAGCCCCCACAACTGACAAAGAAAAAAAAAAAAGTAAAGGAGAAGGCTAAATGACTTCATGACAAAAACAAAGAGAAGAGTGATTTCTTTGGGGCCTTGGAAGATTATTTGTTTAGTTCTGACCATAGTACTATGTTATTTTTGTTACAAAATTTGTTCACTTATCTATATCATCTACTTTTTACGTACCTGTGCAAAGTCACATTTTCTCTATGTGTGTGTGTGTGCAAAGTCACATTTTCTCTATGTGTGTGTGTGTGCGCGCGCGTGCACACAGGGGACTTGAATTCAGGAACTCCCTTTCTCACTTGGCTTTTTCAATCACAGCTGGTCCTCTACCATTTGACCTATATCTTCAATTCCAAGTCATATTTTCTTATCCAAGAAGTTTGTCCTTGACTGAGAAATTGTTATTCAAAATACACTCTAGGATTTAACTATGGGCCTGGCAACTCTCCTAAGACCAGCTGGATTTCCACATAAATGGTACTAGCAGGCACCTCAGCTAATCTTAAGACTGCCTTCCCTCTTTTTATTTTATTTTTTAAAATTGGTGCTTGAATGTACTGCCCTGTGATCACCAACTTATGGCTCCATTGAGACACCCCAACAACTGGGTTGTTGACATCCACAACACCACTGTTTCAAGGAGGGAATGGGTAATTTCCCTATGAGGAAAAGGTGTTTTTATTCAATGTGGAGCAGCTCTCTATGTTTTTCAGATTTACAAACATCCTCATATTTCAGAAGATGATTAAAAAAAATACAGTGTAACTTCAATGATCTGAAATGCTTACTTATAATTAATCTTCACTTTTTCAAGTATATCTTATTTTAGCTAAATCAAATTTTGGATTAACTTCATAAAGATATTCCTAAAGATTTCTACCATCAGATACAGATTTCAAAAAACTGAGGTTATACTGTATTGAAAACCTTAGAGAGTCATTAGTCTAAATGCTAGTGAAAATGTCTGTGAATGTACCTGTGCTTGGGTATCTAACAGCTCAGAATAGTTGAAAGGTATTGATTAAATGAATTACAATTCTATTCATTTTTAGTTCACCTTGTACATATATATATATATATAAATATAAATATATATATATATATATATATTGTCGGTTATAGGGCTTGAACTCTGGGCCTGGGCGCTGTTCCTGCATTCTTCAGCGAGCACTCTACAGCTTGAGCCACAGCACCACTTCCGGTTTTCTAGTGGTTTATTGGAGATATGAGTCTCACGGACTTTTCTACCTGGCTGGCTTTGAACTGTGATCCTCAGATCTCAGCCTCCTCTGTAGCTAGGATTACAGGCATGAGCCACCGGCGCCCGGCATCATCTTATATCTTAATGGTTAATATCCTACTTTAGCTACTATATAACTAATCAATAAGATATTTATAAAAGACTAAAGACAGGCAGGTATCTAAAACATCACATAAAATTAACATTTTCATGCCCTTTACTGTTACAATAAAATGGATATACAAAATATTCTGACAGGCAGAACAACATGGAAGAAAAAATAAATTCAGCTCAACTTAACTAGTAATACACAAACCAGAAGAAGATATAGCAATATGGATGGTATTATCTTAATAATACTCCTGTTTTTCTTAAGATTTGTGGGAGAACAGAATAAATATAGGGGTTTCTAAAAATTGTAGGTTAATTAAATTTGAGATTATCAACAAATTGATCTTTTTTAAAAAACAAATTTACCTGCAGCTGGCCACTGATATCTGAACAACATTAATTAAAATTATCCAGGGGTGTAGAGTGTAGTTGTGGAGGTTGGAGGGAAGGGATGGTAAGGAAAAAACAAAGGAGAAGGCAACAATGCTCGAAAGGAAATGTACTCATTACCTTGCTCATGTAACTGTAACCTCTCTGTACAGTGTTTTTAAAATAAAAAAGTACAAAAAATACAACTATCCATAACAGAGACGGTGAATACCCATGAACATGATGGAAGCACTCTTATATGCATGTGGGAAAGAGACCAGAACAATGAAGCCTGCTGAAAATGAAGAGACAGGGAAAGGGCATGATAGATGGGGTGTGATTAGAGTGAATTGTATGTATGTACTAAAATGTCATAAAACCCCTTATAAAATTAATACATTCTAGTAAAAAAAAATCTTTACCTGGACATTGGTAGCTCATGCTTGTAATCCTAGCTATTTAAGAAGCTGAGATAAGAGGACAGCGGTTTAAAGCCAGCCTGGGCAGGAAAATCTGTGAGACTCTTATTTCCGAAAAGCTGGAAATGGGACTGTGACTCAACATAGTAGAGTGCTAGCCTTGAGCATGAAAGCTCAAGGAGAGTAGGCCAGGCTCTAAGTTCAAAGCTAGAGCTGACACACGTGCATGCGCGCGAGCACACACACACACAAACACAGAGACACGCAGACACATGCATGTGCACATACACACAAATCTTCAAAAAAAAAAAAATCCATTGAGATGAGCTGAAACAACAAACATGGTTATACAACATGTACCAGTTTTTTCCTTCAAACAGTTCTCATTTATCCTTTTTTAAAATCTTTGTCCTAGCACTCCTAGCTCATTCATCTCCTTATTTGAGTATAGGTTGGTAAATCTTGCTCCCAGTGAGTTAAATGTATTGGCCCTATTAGGAAAGTTTATAATGAAGCTTAATTAAAACTGGTAAAACACATTAAAAAACTCAGATGAAAGGTGCTGTAGGAAAGAAAACACACACACACACACACACACACACACACACACACACACACACACACACACACACACACACACACACACACACCATTTAATTTGATACTTACATTCTTGTATTGTTTGTTTTGTTTACTATGACGGACTTTCCACTCTGATCAACATTGTGGTCTAATCCAAAGTAAGCGGCTACTCTATGTAATAACATCCTATGGTAAGATGTCATTGGGGGAAATTTTTTACGTGGAGACCTAGAAGTAGAAGAAAACAAATTTAGTAAGTCAAAGAGAATTATGCCGGCAATTCCATCTATTTTTATTTATTCATTTATTTTTTGTCAGTCATGAGGCTTGAACTCAGGGCCTGGGACTGTCCCTGAGTCTCTTTGAGCCACAGCATCACTTCCAATTTTCTGGTGTTAATTGGAGATAAGAGTCTCATGAAAGAAGTATACAGTGGCTCAAGTGGTAGAGTGCTAGCCTTGAGCAAAGAGGCTCAGGGACAGTGCCCAGGTTAGCTTTGAACCATGATCCTCAGATCTCAGCCTCCTGAGTAGCTAGGATTTTAGGTGTGAGCCACCGAAGCCCAGTTTTTATTTTTAAATGTCAGGACTTACTCATTATTACCAATGAAATCTAAAATTTCTTGTTCCAATTTCAGCAGCATCATTCTGTCCCTGAAACAAAGTATGAAAACTCATATGTAAAACTTAAAACTAAGTAATCCAACTATCAATTGGTTAAACACACAGCTACTTTTTGACCTAAAAACTGTATACTCAAAAGTATAACAATCTTAATGCTAGAATATTTACAGGCTTTCAAAAAACAGCTTCAAAATGAAAGTTTAATCAGTTTAATTTTTATCCTTTGAAAAATTTCTCACATACATTAATGTACAGAGAATAGGGTAATGGATCCATCAATCAACTTTAATATAAGTATATTAGCTTTTATTTCTGAATTAAATACAGCTAAAAGGTTAACAGAAAAACATTTTAGTTAAGGGCATACCTGTTATGCTCAACACCATAGAAACAGTTCTCTAAAGAATTTGTAATGCTAGTAACAGAAACACTACTATGGGACTCCAATGGTGGTACAGTGATGGAACTATGGGAGAGAAGTGTGAAATATATAATACTATTTAAAAGAACTCAAACTTATTACGGTGCTATTCTGTAGTGTGTGTACGTGTGTCTGTGTCTTTGTGTGCATGTCTTTATGTGCATGCAAGTAATGGGGTTTGAACTGAGGGCTGTCTCTGAGTTTCTTTTTTCCTTTTTTTTTTTACCCCCCTCAAAGTTTACACTCTACTGCTTGAGCCACAGCTCTGTTCTGGATTTTTGGAGATGAGATTCTCACAGATTTCTGCCCAGGGTGGCTTTGAACAGTCATCTTCAGACCTTAGCCTCCTGAGTAACTAAGATTACAAGTTGGGCCATCAATACCTTGCTGCTATTATGTGCTATTGTGAAGTTTTGAGAAAAATTTCTCTAAAACCCAACTAAACCAGACATCCCAAATAAAAGCAGCACTCTAAAGAGTATTTTGCATGTGCTTTTTAGGGTCTTATTTAGTATAATTGCTGCTATTACGTGCTATTGTGAAGTTTTGAGAAAAATTTCTCTAAAATCCAACTAAACCAGACATCCAAAATACAAAACAGCACTCTAAAGAGTATTTTACATGTGCCTCTTAGGGCCCTATTTAATATAATTAGGGTATATCAAATTAATGAGACTACTCTGCAAAAATCCTCCTTGTACACACCATGGACATGGCTCTGGAGTTCTGTGCTCTTGAAAATTTCATGTGCAAAGAACCTTAAAGTAAAATAAATCAAGAAAATGAGGCCAAGCCAGGCACGGGTGGTAATGCCAGTAATCCTGGCTACTCAGAAGGCTCAGTTCTGAAGATTGTGATTCAAAGGAAGTCCAGGAAGCAAAGTCTGTGAGACTCTCAATTCCAAATAACCACCAAAATGCTGTGGAGCTGTAGAGCACCTCGAACAGGGATAGCACCCTGGACCTGTGATTCAAGCCCCAAGACTGGTACGTGTATTAGCCCCACTCTTCCCTCCAAGGCACATGTGCCAAAAAAGTAATGATTCTCAGTCCAATCTTCTTGGAGTTACTAGTTCTTCCTGCTAAGATCATCTGATAGGCTATGACTAAATTTTGAGTTTGATCTTCTGAATATACTGCAAAAGAAGTTTCATAAAATGGAGAAACACCTTTCAACCCATGTACTTATTCAATACAGATTTAATTAAACATTTTTTTTATGAGTATAAAAATTTAAAAAGGGGTTGAGAAGGTGGCTCTGTGGTACAGTGCTTGCCTTGCATGCATAAGGCCCTAGGTTCGATTCCTCAGCACCACATAAGCAAAAAGAAAAAAAAAGCTGGAAGTGGCACTATGGCTCAAGTGGTAGAGCGCTAGTCTTGAGCTGAAGAGCTGAGGGACAGCGCCCAGGCCCAGAGTTCAGGCCCATGACTGACAAAAAAAAAAAAAAAAAAAAAAAATTGTGGGCAGATAATTAAAAAGACCTACATAGTTATAAAGAAAAACAGAACTGTGCAATAGAAAACTATTTTGGAATGCATAAGTCCAGCAGACTTAGAGGAAACAATACTGTACCTGTCCAAGATTCTATCTTATTCTATCTTATTCTACCTTAAATTAGCGATATATTTGCTAGCTTCCAATTATTCCCAATCCACTGAGATGTTAGAAATAATACCTTTCTTAAAATAAAAATGACTTTTGTAGCCAACAGCTTTCTAATTTCCCAACCTAATGTACTGTTTTTGGTACTTGTATTAGTCTTCCTGTTATTTGACTCTTTGTGAAATGTTCCCTTTTGGTTGACCTCTATATATTTTGACAGTCTCATAATCTGCTATCTTCAGGGCTAAATCCTTTTCATCTACTTTTTCTTTTTTTTTGGTCTGGTTGTGGGGCCTGAACTCTGGGCCTGGGCGCTGTCACTCAGCTCTTCAGCTCAAGGCTAGCGCTCTACCACTTGAGCCATAGTGCCACTTCCAGCTTTTTTTTCTTTTTGCTTATGTGGTGCTGAGGAATCGAACCCAGGGCCTCATGCATGCAAGGCAAGTGCTCTACCACTGAGCCACCTTCCCAGCCCTTCATCTACTTTTTCAATTTGTATGATTTGGAGACTTTTGTCCATTTCACATACTCTCGTTGGGCAATTTCATAGAAAACAAATTTTATCTCTATCTATGACTCTTGACTATAAATCAAGCCTAAATCATTCACTTGAAAACCAGAGCCATTTAAATGTCCATCTTCTTCCTCTATAATGGGTACTTGAAACTAAAGTTACAGAATATTATAATCTACTCATTCTTGTCCCTTATTTTTAGTTATTGGACTGTTAAGACTATCCAGAAACCTAAAGGCTACTCTTATCAACCTTCAATATACAAATAACAATCAAGACGGACCATATTATTTCCTAAGCATCTTTCAAGTGTATTTTTCTTCTCTTGTATTCTTTATGGTCTCCTAACTACTTTTCAAGGGTTCTATGTTAAGAATCTTTTTTAAATTCCCAAGTAATCTTTCTTTTCTTTACCAGGACTTTTTTTATTAGCAAATATTAGTTGTAATATTTCTACAATACCCCAAACAAATTCAAACCTTCTATTTCTTCCCCTCTTATCCTCTTCTTTCTTTTAGAAATAATTTCAACAGGTTTACATTGTCCTACTTTCATACATGCATATAAAGTAGTTAAGACAATATTGGCTCTTTCCCCTTCTGCTGGTTTTAGTTTACTGGGATTCTAACTAATCTTTCTTTGAAAGGTAAATCTCATTATGCCATTATTATGTTTAAAATCCTGAAATTACTCAGCATGTCAAACTCAGTATTTTATAATGGCACATGAGTAAGATAGTTTATCTTATTTGAGAAAGATAGGTTTTCATCATACATTGATGTCTTATAGTTCTTTTCAGCATTCTCTACTTCCCAATATCACTTTACTCTCACTGGGATAATTAGAAGTCCTTGCACATCTTCTTATCAACTTATGGTGTTGGTGTTATATCATAGGTTAAAGACAATTATAAATGGTTTGTGCTTCATACTTTGCCAACATCTTCCTCATCATTTTCTAGAATAAATTTCCACAGAAGGTACAATTTTGTTTTTCCTTGGGCATAGCATTTCTTACAAGGCTGATGTTTGAGGTCAGCCCAGGCAAAAAGTTAGTGATATCCCATTCGATGGGATCACGATGGCACTCACCTATAATCCTAACTATTTGGAAGGTATAGTTAGGAGAATTAGTCAGTAGCTGGTCCTGTGCAGTAATACCAGAAGGTATCTAAAAAATAACTAAAGTATAAAAAGGGCTAGAAGTTCAAGTGGCAGAACATCTGTCAAGCAAGTATAAGGCCCTGGAGTTCAAATCTCAGTATTACAAAAAGGAAAAAAAAGTCTCATTATACATGAATATACTGAGCTTTTATTTTGGTTGGAATGTATTATGACAAGGTATCATCTTATTTTTCCCTTCACGATTGATGTTATATCTGAATCTCAACTTAAATCCTACACACTTCTTTCTGAAAACTTGTACAGAGAATATGCATTAATTTTATATCATAATGACATGCATAATGCAAAAGTATTTATACATGTGCACATAGTAGACCAACAGCATCTTAACCCCCTAAGAAACTAAAATGTTTCTGGTATACTTCAAGTATCTACAATCTTATTCTAATATGCTATTTCAATTAAAAAAACATATATAGCAAAATTATGGTACTCTAGATCAAGGTAAGCCTTATAAATTTAATTTTTACCTGGGATTGTTTTTTAATGTATTTACTAAAAATTCATGTAGATCTATGCCAGTTGAATCAGTGTATTCTTGACTGGAATCTAAAAAACAACAACACAAAAACCCAGTATAAAGTTGGTTGAAAACCAATCCCTTTTCCTTTTTATTATGATGTATGTCTTAGATAAAATGCCACACCCCACAATGAAAAAGAAAATTGACAAAGTAGCAAAAGGGAATTCATTTTGAACTCAGAAGACCATAATTTTTCTTCTCGCATATAATGCTCATGAACTAGGTTTAAATAACTCCACATTTGTACATTCTTCAAATGTTAATGTCTCCCAATGTCAGATTAATTTATTCTGAATAATTTAAAGATCCTTTCACAGACATACCAAACTTTCATGTTTAAAAACTGCCTCCTTATGTGAAAAAAAATCATTCTAATGACTTAGATAAGTATTTCTATTTGTAGAAAATTAAAATAGCTTAGTAACTTATAAGCATATAAACAGAGGAAGTGATTGAGGCAGATAGAAATGTTAGTTCAGAAACAATGTACTTATTTAATTAAGATTCTATCAGGTTTAATACCAAAGGTTTTCATTCAAAACTGCGTTTGAAAACTCTTATTTATCTTTTCTCTTTAAATGTAATTCTCTTATGCTGTTTATAACACTGGCCAACAACTTTATTAAGGTTCTAAACTTAATAAAACATTTTTATCGTTTTGTGAGGATAAATGATGGCAAGATCTTTAACTTTTTTTTTAAGACATAAACATTCTGGGAATTTTTGTTTTGTTTTGTTTGGTTACCGGTTCTGGGGCTTGAATTCAGAGCCTGGTGCAGTTCCTGAGTTTTTTTTGCTCATGGCTAAGAGGGTTTTCTATTTGAGCTATAATTCCACTTTTGGCTTTTTTTTCAGTAGTTTAGTGGAGATGAATCTCACTGGGCTGCTTCAAACTGTAATCCTTAGATCTCAGACTCCTGAGTAGCTAGGACTGTAAGCATGAACCACTGGTGCCCCACACATTCTGGTTTTTTAATATAAAAGACAGGTCAGTAAGTAATAACCTTAGTTATTTTGATATTGTAATTTTTGTTTGAAACATCTCACTATACCATAAGAATGAATATTGAGAGTAAAACTAAAATTCTGTTTAAAAAAATAAATTGCAAACCTCTTGATAACATTTTTCTGGGTAACTTATCACTGGCTTTTTCTTTATCTGCTTCATCTCTTGAGGGCTTCTCCTCTTTTTCAAATGATTGTGTTAACTGGATCTGAATTTTTTCCTGTTGGAAGGTAATATCAGTTATTCAATGAAAAAGATAAAGCAATTCATTTAATATCACATGCAGATTTTCTCAATGACACAAAATGTATGGAGGAAAAGGGAAGATTTTTATTTTACAAAACTAGATTCCCAAAAGTAGAAAAAACACTGAACAATATAATTTTAATGTGATATTTTCATCTATCAGTTGAAACATTCTCTCAAAATTATTTTGAAAAAAACAAAACAAAACAAAACAAAAATGATTCCAATTGGTTTAAGTTTAATTATAAAACCCTTGAAGGGTGTGAGAACTGAGGTGCTCTTGTTTTTTCATGGTGCTGCTAAGCAAAAGCATGATAGTTATTGTCAATCAGTAGGAATACATGAATATCAAGTCAAAGTTTAATGAACTTTAGTTTTTCAAATATCCAATGTAAGCACACATTCGGATATGATTTGATAGGGATATGCTTTGATTCTCCATTTGAAATTTATATATAACTATCATTATTTAAAAATAATTACATGTGTTAAAACACTTATATATAAATTATCTGTGATCAATTTTATATATATCTCACAAATTCACTTCAGAAAGATTTTAAATAAAATTGTACTCCTCCAGATAGGTAATACTTAATTGTAATCACATCTTACAAGAATAAAATGGAGAAATGATTTTACATTTTATTTTTAAAATAATGTAATTACAGGTAATTACTGTCATTAGTGGAAATACAGAACCCAAAGAGATTAATGTAAAATAATAAACAGAACCTGAAAAGGTAAAAATCATGTTAATGTCTGTTTATTCAGACAAAATTACAAAGAAAGCTGAAATAAATTTCAGGATAAAAGTATAGCTTATTTTAAGAATTACATATATATATATATACACACACACACACACACACATACGTACTTGTATATATATATATATATATATATATATATATATATAAAATATATAAAACTTAGTGATGAAAAATGTAGCGATTCTGTATGGTAGTGATACAGGCAGTAAGTATCATAAGGGATATATATTCCAGGACTCTCAAACTTGTAGCTAGCAAATTTTCTGTTGTACTACTTTCTCTTGACCCCTACATAATTTCTTTTCAAAGCAATCTTTAGCAGAATTTTAAATAAACTTTTAATCCAGTAGAATTTCTGTTATTTCATCTCTCTTAAAGTTTTTCTTCCCAATTTATCTCAGTTCTAAATTATACTTAAATTATACACAGCAAATGCTAGCCTCTGACGATTTTTTTACCAAGAGGATAGACATTTATTTTATGCTTTCTCTGCTTTATCAATTACCAGTGCTTCTTATTTCTTACTCATTCATTTTTTAAGGATTTTTCTTCCTTGTTTCTATAATTTTAAAAGATGCTTGGAAAATAAATGCTAGAAACACTTTTTAGAAGTAGAATATTTCATCTTGCTCTGACTTGAAGCTTTCTTTTTTGCTACTCAGAAAGATACCTAATAGCAGTTTGGGAGAAAATATCCCGTATTATTTCCCCTTAAGACCCTCATTTAAAGGATTCACCAATGAATAGAATCTCTCATTTCCAAGTACTCACCTCAAATCCATTTAATTATAGACACTAAATTACTTTATTAAGATGAACTATAGGGAAATCTTGGGCCTTTTCTACAATCGGGCTATTTTCAATAGTAAATAAACAAGACTTTCTAAATGCTAAACTATTAGTATGTAAATCTTTTTAAATACTGAGTTTTCTTCCATATTAATTCCCCCAAAACACACTCAGAATTAAGCAACTTAGTTGAAAAGTACCTCTATAATCAAGGATTACATGATAGTGTATTTCATTTATATTCAATTTCGATTCCTGTATAACTTAGTTAATTCACAGCATGAAAAAATATTCTGTTAAAAGAAGTACCTTTTTTCTAGACAGGTATCACTAAAAGGAAAAAAAAAAACCATAAAACTGCATCTGAGAAACCAATGTATTAAGTGGAATAATTAAATTCTGACATAATCATCTTATTCATTAAGAATAATGAAACTATTTTTGAAGTGCAAACACAAATTATCTGTGATCATGTAATCATGCATATATTAACATACAGCATATATCCCTTATACTACATTTTTCCTCGTATGAGTTTTCACTAGCTTGATTTATGTTGATTTCTTCTCCAACAGTTCCACTTAAGGTAAAATATACTGAAAAGAAAAGATCACGATACAGTTTTTCTAAAAAGACACACACATTTTCTGTATTAACCAATGCTTATTTCCTCAACTCTCTTGATTATGTCTCAAGGCTAAGATGGTATAACTATCTGATCAAAGAATGAAGAAATGATTTTTTCAAATAAAACCAAAAAACCCATCTACCACACTGAACCCCACCCCTAACCCCTTCATGTTTCAGTGATTTTTTAAAAAAGTTTTATCTTATGCTTTTGCATGGGCCCCGTTTTATGTTACAATTCTCTCACCTCTCTAGTAGCTAGGATTATAGATGGACACCACCAGGTTTTTCTTGTGGTACTAGGGACTGAATTCAGAATTTTGTTGCTAAGCAGTTATGTTTTAAGCCACATCTTCATCCTCTATCTTTTTGTGTCTTTCCTTATTTTCCATAGGGTTTTGTGTCTGGGCTAGCCAGTACAAAGATCCTCCTAACTACTCTTGAGTATGTTACTGGGAATGAAAGAGGCATGCCACTATACCCAGTCATTGGCTGAGATGGAATACTGTGAACTTTTTGTGAGGCTAATCTTGAAGCACAATTCTGATCTGTGCTTCCTGTTTAGCAAGTATTACAGTGTTTGTGTGTTTATAAATTTATTTATTTATTTATTTGGGTCCAGTTGTGGGGCCTGAACTCTGGGCCTGGGCGCTGTCTCTCAGCTCTTCAGCTCAAGGCTATAGCGCTCTACCACTTGAGCCACAGCGCCACTTCCGGCTTTTTTCTTTTTTCTTATGTGGTGCTGAGGAATCGAACCCAGGGCCTTATGCATGCAAGGCAAGTGCTCTACCACTGAGCCACCTTCCCGGCCCCCTTTTTATTAAATTTAAAGAAAAGCTTTGCTAATATTTTTATTCAGGATGCTTTTAACCATGATCATCTCATATTTCATCTCCACTTTCTACAGACCTGGGGTTATAGGTTATGTACTACCATACATACATTCCTATCTCTAACTTGTTCAAAAGAACTTTTAAGAACTGCTATTAACCGCCCCTCTCCCTGACCCCCAACAATGTGCCAGATGCTGGTGACTACTCAGGAGCTGAGATTTGAGGATCGCAGTTTGAAGCTAGTCCAAGCAGAAAAGTCCTTAAGACTCTTAGCTCCAATGAATTTCTAAAAAGTCAGAAGAACTGTGGGTCAAGTGATACAAGACTTAAGTAAAAAAAGTTCAGGGACAATGCCCAGGCACTGAATTCAAGATCCAGGATTGCCACACACAAAAAAACCCCAAACCCAAAATAAACAAAACAGACAAATTTTCATTTTTTTCAGAGTATGTCATAACATTTTAGCTTGTAGTTTATATTTAAACATATTTTCTAGATCACAATACTGAGTAGAAATACTTTAACTGTAATTCTGCCTCTAGCTTTTAAAAGCCTATTTTATTGCTAAAATATATCTTACCAATTAAACACATATAGCTATCTTCTATTGTGATTTTTAAATTACTAAAGAATTTTGAATTTGGGGCTGGGAATGTGGCTCAGTGGTACAGTGCTTGCCTAGCATGCATGAAACCCCAGGTTTGATTCTTCAGTACCACATAAACAGAAAAAAGCCTGAAGTGGCGCTGTGGCAAGTGGTAGAGCACAAGCCTTGAGCCAAAAAGGCTGAGAGACAGTGCCTAGGCCCTGAGTTCAAGCCCCATGACAGGCAAAAAAAAAAAGAAAAGAAAAGAAAAGAAAAAAAAAAGAACTTTGAATTCTGTACTCTTGATATTTGAAAAAAAAGTTGAAGGAAAACTTTCATTTTCTTGTATCCTATTATTTTAAAAAGTGTGATATACTCTAAATATGTAAGAATTATTTTATCTAAAGTAAGCTTTGAAAGGAATCATCTAAGTCATGAGAAAGCATAACATTTTTTTCCTTGAATTGTCAAATTCATAACTGGTACTTAAAAAAAAAAAGATGTATAATGTACAATGGCTTTTTCTTCTTAAAAAAAATTAGTCATGGGGGCCTGGGAAGGTGGCTCAGTGGTAGAGTGCTTGCTTTGCATGCCTGAGGCCCTGGGTTCAATTCCTCAGCACCACATAAGCAAAAAGAAAAAAGCCAGAAGTGGCGCTGTGGCTCAAGTTTTAGAGCACTAGCCTTGAGCTGAAGAGCTGAGGGACAGTGCCCAGTCCCAGAGTTCAGGCCCCCATGACCGGACCCTCAAAAAAAAAAAAATTAGTCATGGAAGGGGAGCTGTGGCTCAAAGTGGTAGAACACTAGCCTTGAGCTAAAGACCTTCGTAACAGCACCCAGGCCCTAAGTTCAAGCCCCATTATTAAAAAAAAAAAAGTTAAGTCATCGTTTCTTAAATAAACATGCATTGCTTTGATCCTTTAGGAACTTAATGTTGGTGTACAAAGGCATTTTAGACTGCTTACATTCTTATGAAACAGAACAAGCCACTAGAGCTCAAGTTATTACATGGGATAAAAATCATTTATGTTCATGTCCAAATTTAACATAAGACAAAATCAATAGGAAATTATCTGTCATAACAGAGTATAAAAAGCAAAATGGATTGTCTGCTTAACTTTCAAGCAATAATTTTATAAAAGGAGATAAGAATTAGAAGCATTAGATAGCTATTAAAGTCATATTAAATAAAAACTGGCTATATATGCATTCAGATTAAGTAAAATAATACACAAGCAGAAGTATTACAGTGAGTCAAAGTAAGTACTGCCAAATTTCTATAATTAAAAAAATAAAAGGGCAGATTTTATTGTAATTTTATCTAGAAATATTACTTTAACATTTTGTAACTTTTCAATACTAATTCATTACTCTCTTAAGGCCACATTTTCAGTTAATTGTATGATCTCAAAGTTTCTCCATAAGCATTTTCAACTTTACATCTGTATCTTTGTTTCCAAGTATTACCAAACCAGTTTCACTTCATAAAAATGTAACACACACTCAACTTTTACTTAACCATATGAAAGAACATCTCCAGTTCCACCATATCTCCAAACAACATTTTTTTTGGGGGGAGATTTTTTTTTTTTTACCTGGTTCTCCTGTGATATCTCTGCTGCAGGAGGTGGTGGAGATTCTTCACATACTGCAAGGCTCCGAACTAGCTTTAATTTTGAGCTTGACTAGAGAGAAGTATTTAAAATTAACACTACATTTCATAAATCTAGGGCATATCTATCCAAAAGACCCATGAAGAGTGTTTGCAAATTTCCTTATAGCTTTGCCATATATAAAAATTGGATGAAATGTGCAAGTTAAATATATCATTAAACACTACTAAAGTCCTTTGTTAAGAGGAAAAACAACAGTTGATGTCTTGAAAATTATAGCAATACTAAGAATGAAAATAATTCCAACTTCAAAACTAAAGAATGGTAAGAAAGCGATTTACTCTACAGAAATACCAAAGATAAAAAAGCAATGCATAAAAGCGACTTGGCAAGACAAAAACCCCAAATAAAACAAAACAAGCTTTTTGCTCCCCCAAAAATATGAAAAAAAAAACAAACTAAACTGAATGTAGTGCCATATGAAAACAAGGATTCATCAAGCATGAAGGAAGGCCCTTGGCATGCCAGCACACCAAATATTTACTATACCTTAGACCTTTTTCCTGTCTGTCCAAATGACTGCAGTGGCCGCTGAATATACAATAAGAAAGATTTTTATTAAATTCCATACTGAGACAGAAAATTTGTTCACAGAAAAACTAGCTTTGCACAATGTATGCAAAATGAGGAAATCAGAGATGGTTCTCGAGTAAGTATTGATTCCTCCCAAAAGGACACTTGTAGAAGATTCTTTAAAATCTTCTGTGGGTTAACATTTTTTCTTTAGGTCAGCAAATGGCCACAGTTTCTGTTAACTGAACTCTAAGGAACTTATAAAGTGACTAGTAATAGCAAAATAGAACACATTTATTAACTCTTTAACATCATATTTTAGCCTGTGTTCAGTGTATGGAGGAACCACACTAAACCACTCAACAATTTAAAATATCTGAGCTGAGAAATATTACAATCTTACTAAAAGAATGCTTCAAATGCACAGGGTCAGAATACTAGCAAATATCTACCAACTAAGCCTTTTTGACACAGTAGGAAGTATTCTACCAGTTTTAGTAATAAAATCCCTCTTGCTAGTTCTGGGGTAGATCAATGAAATGGAAACAAAGAGGACAGACTTACGACAGAAATGTTTAAGCATGACTGAAAGATAATAAGTCCCATAACTAGGGAACCTAGTAAGATTGGCTCTAGTTTGTGATATCAGGCTCTAGTTTGTGAAATCAAGTGTCTGTGACACAAATACTCTTCCTTCCTATTTCAATCTCATCTGCTTTTCTAAATCTAGTCCCAAATAGTGTAGGGTGTATCACTTATAGTCAGTAACATGAGGGAGCCAGTTTGGTAACAAATACAAAATATACTCTTAGACTAGGATAGTTAACATAAAAAAGATTTTAAAAAGGCCTCTATTCTAAACGTACCCTAAAAACCACTTCTTTGGAAGTCAATGGAAATAAAAGCCCATAGTAACAAGACATATCATGACCCCTATTTTGAATACAAAGATAAGAAGGACAGTATTCTGAAGAGTTTGATTTTGTATCACCAAATTGACAATAAAAGCAATGGAAAAAAAAAAAAAAAGGAGCCAGGCACTTGTGGCTCACACCTATAATCCTAGCTACTCCAGAGGCTGGGGTAGGAAAGACTATGAGACTCTTTTTCCCAATAAAGTATTCACAAAATGCCAGTAGTGGTGCTGTCTGGCTCAAGTAGAAGTGTTAGCCCTGAGCACAAAGAGGCTCAGGGACAGCACCCAGGCTCTGAGTTCAAGTCCCAGGATGTGCAAAAAAAAAAAACCAAAACAACAACAAAAAAAACCAACAACAAAACCTTCTACTTCTTAGAAAGAAAATGGTATGTATGTATATGTGTACACACACACACACACACACACACACACACACACATGTGCTTTGTTGTGTTGCAAAAGAGGGCTCCTGCAAGTTAGTACTGTTTTGTTTCACCTGTCTTCTTTAGTTAGATGAAAACTTTTCACCTATTGTAAATTACATCAATAAACAGAAGTTGTAGCTGGGCACTGGTGGATCTTGCCTATAATCCTAGCTACTCAGGAGGCTGAGATCTGAGGGTTGCAGCTCAAAGCCAGCCCAGGCAGGAAAATCTGTGAGGCTCTTATCTCCAATTAACTACCAGAAAACTAAAAGTGGAACTGGGCTCAAGGACAGCACCCAGGCCCTGAGTTCAAGTTCCATGACTGGCCAAAAAAAAGAAGTTGCACAGAGTGAACACAAGGAAAAAAGTGGGAGAAAAGTAACTAGTGAAAACTAGGAAAATGTACATGACTAAAGGAGCAGAAAAGAAAAATAGTAGTGAATTACCCTTTAATTCTCTTGCAATTCTAAATATCAATGATATAAATCCATATACTAAAAATGTCTAAGAGTTGATTAGCTGGCAAAGTCAAAGCTATATTCATTTGCAGAAGGACTAGATTTAAAGTTCTAACTTTGTTTCTGACTAGTAGGCAATTTATTATTCAGTTTACCCTTAACTGTACAAAAAATTCATAATATTTGGGGCTGGGATGTAGCTCAGTGGCAAAGCGCTTGCCTAGCAAGTGCAACGTCCTGGGTTCGATCCCCAGTACCAAAAAAGAAAAGACAAAAAAAAAATTCATAATATTTGTATTTCAAGAACAGGATTCTTAAATGATTCACTGGAAGGGTAGGATTTTTTTTAAGGTGAGTATTTTTTTTTTGTATATTTACTTATTGTTGGTCATGGGGTCTGAACTCTGGGCCTGGGCACTGTCCCTCAGCTCTTTAGCTCAAGGCCAGCGCTCTACCACTTGAGCCACAGCGCCACTTATGGTTTTCTCTGCTTATGTGTGCTGAGGAAGCAAACCCAAGGCCTCATGCATGGTAGAAAGCATTCTACCACTGAGCTACCTTCCTAGCCCTTAAATGTGAGTTTATAAACTCTAAATCACTAAATAACAGAAGACCAATCTTCTGCCTCTTTACAAAGCAAGAGATTTCAGACAAGTTGCTTAAGAATCAGATATTAATGTTTAAAAAAAATCTATAAAATGAAGGTCATACTGCATGTTCTTCATTCCGCAATATTCATAGACTTACACATGTATAAACTCAGTTTTAATTCATAAAAACTTCTGATGAAGAAGAAAAATGAGAAAAGACACCAAGTTTTTACTGTACAACACATATTCTGCCTGTTACTAAGGAACTGAAGACAATTTCCACTCTCATGAATATGACAGAATGAGCTATTAAATAGCAAACAACCAGCTTGCTACCTCTACTCAAGAGGATGAGATCTGAGGACCCAGGTTCAAAGCCAGCTTGGGCAGGAATGTCTATGAGACTCCTTATCTCTAATGACTAAAAAGCTGGAAGTAGAGTTGGGGCTCAAATGATAGTGCTAGTCTTAAGGATAAAAGCTCAGGGGCAGTGCCCAGGCCCTGAGTTCAAGCCTCACGACTAGTGCATGCATGTACACACAACTAGCAAACAACCTAAGAACCTTAGAATCTTGGTTCAATGCACTTTACCCTTATTGAAAAAAAACCACAAATGCTGGCGCCAATGGCTCACACCTGTAATCCTAGCTACTCAGGAGGCTGAGATCTGAGGGACACCATTCAAAGCCAACCTAGCCAGGAAAGATCGTGAGACTCTTAAATCCAATAAACTACTAGAAAACCAGAAATGGAGCTGTGGCTCAAGTGGTAGAGTGCTAGTCTTGAGCTAAAAAGCTGAGGGACAGCACCCAGGCCCATAGTTCAAGCCCCATGACCGACAAAAAAGACAACCCCCCCACAAACAACAACAACAACAACAACAAAACCAACAAAAACACCACAAAAAACAAAATTTCCTTAACTAGGCATTGGTGGTACATTGTCTGTAATCCTCACTACTCAGGCTGAAATCTGAAATTCCAATTCCAAGTCAACTCAGGCAGGCAAGTTTGTGAGACTATTACATCCAATTAACTACTAAAATGCCAGAAGTTAAGCTATCGCTCAAGTGCTATAGCACTAGCTTTGAGCACAAAGCCCCAGGACAAGCATAAAACCAAAGACACACAACAAAAACCGCTTGTTGTGGATTACATATTCTTGTGGTAGACAGCATTTCAAAGATGGTCCACAAGACAACACAAATTTAGGTACAGCTTGTGTATGATGAAATTTTACAGAATTAACTAAGCCTCAAGTCTGCTGATCTTAACACACAGATTTAAAATGAAGTGAAGCCTTTTAAGACTATGAGTATTTTTTGTTTGGAAATAGGACAAGTCAATAGAGACTCAAAAGTCTCAATATAATGCTATTAGCTTTGCAGGTAAGAGAGGCCATCTTTGGACTTTGGGTAGTTTTTTTTTTGGGCAAAGAGCCTGAAAGACATCCCAGAAACACATATGCAAATCATTTGGGAACAGTTGGAATGAGCCTTAAAAGAAAATACTTTTTATCAGCATTTTTTTTTTTTTTTGAGTCCAGTCGTGGGGCCTGAACTCTGGGCCTGGGCGCTGTCCCTCAGCTCTTCAGCTCAAGGCTAGCGCTCTACCACTTGAGCCATAGTGCCACTTCCACCTTTTTTTTCTTTTTGCTTATGTGGTACTGGGGAATCAAACCCAGGGCCTCAGGCATGCAAGGCTCTACCACTGAGCCACCTTCCCAGCCCCTTTATCAGCATTTTTAAGAGAAGGGCTCAGCTTGGCTGACAGCTTTGATTTTGGTCTTGTTAACCTAAACCCTAAGTAGAGAACCCAGCTGAGTCTACTATGAATTCATAAACAAATATTGCTCTATGCCTTTTAATTTGTGATAATTTGTTATACAGTAAATATATTACTATAGAAGTAAGCCAATAAGAAAATTTATCATTTCACTTTAATAGCAAAGAACAGAAATTACATAACATACCAGAAAATTTGGCACATACATACATACATACATACGTACCCACAAAAAAGCAGGAAAAACTAGTTCTGTTACTAAATACCCTTTATTTCCTATTTTCGTTATCAGTTTTGCAGCCAGATTTGGCTTTAAAAAGAAATTCTCTCATATGAATGTGTATGTGTATTTTTTTTTTTTTTTTTTTTGGTGCCAGTCCTGGGGTTGAACTCAGGGGTACTGTCTATGACCTTTTTTGTTTGAGGCTGGTGCTCCAACACTTAAGCTACAGCTCCATTTCTGTTTTTTGTTGGTTAATTGGACATGAGACTCATGGACTATCTTGCTCCAGCTGGGTTTGATCAGGATCCTCAGATCTCAGCCTCCTGAGTAGCGAGGATTACAAGTGTGAGCTACTGGTACCTGGCTTAATATACAATTATTTTTAAAATGGACTTTACATATGTACAACCTACTTTTCACGTGATAGGTCTTCATTGTCACAGAAAAATTTGACAGCTTATTTAACAGCTTCTACTAGTCCAGAGAAATGCTAATTAAATTGGAATTTAGAAGGCTTAGCTACTAAGTTCCCAATTTATAGTTCATACAATTTATACTGAAGTACCTAGGAACTATTTAAACAAATAGCTACATAAAATATTCTTAGTGGAATTTAAGGAAATCTGAAAAAAGATCAGAGTAATCTTCATGAGTTATACTAGGATTTATCACAAAAATAACTGTAAAATATCACTCAAGATATGAAATTGCTTTTCATTTATAATTAGTAACTTTTATGAACAAATACACTGTAATGGTTCAAACATAACAACTGAAGATTCTTAATACACAATGAAGACTGGAATACTGATTTTCTATGCAAGAGTAAAGATTAATGGTGAAGTTACGGAAAATTATAATGAATTCAATGTCTAGCTCAAGGTAGAAGGAGGTCTAAACAACTGAATTCAGATTGTCAATTTCTATTGGAAAACAACTACCACAACCAACAACAAAGTTTTCTGAGTCAAGAGAGCTGGCTTAAAATCTAGAAGTAATTTTAAAAAGTAAAATGCATTATGGAAGTGAACTGAAGGATTTAAACAATTGAGTTTATTAAATATTAGGGTTAATATAAACAACTATTATTGAATTGAAATCTGGTAGAGTATATGTCAAGAAATAAGCTTTGCTTTTTATTTTCTTCTTTGACAGATTTCATAGTTGCACTATGGCTTATATATAATTGACAATAGTTACCAATTAGTGTAATGATAATATTCTTGATAACATGTTCCATATTAGGCTCTATGTGCTAGATATGTTACTTTTTTTTTTCTCCCTAGTCCTGGGGCTTGAATTCAGGGCCTGGATACTGTCCCTGAGTTTCTTTTGCTCAAGGCTAGCACTTTACCACTTGTGCCACTTTCGGTTTTCTGCTGGTTTATTGGAGATACGAGTCTCACAGACTTTCCTGATTGGATTGGCTTTGAACCATGATTCTCAGATCTCAGCCTCCTGAGTAACTAGGATTACAGATATGAGCTTATAGGTGATGGCTTTTTTTTTTTATGGTGAGGGGGAGGGACTAGGTTATCAGTGCTTTATAGTTCATGAAAGTTAACTTCAGAGAAATCAGATGTAAGATTTTCATCTTAATTATCAAAGGTTTTATTATATAAACAAGAAGATTCAAAACTCTTTCTTGAACTGATTCTGTGTGTAAAACATTCACTTATACACCAGCAATTATTTATACAACTCTAGCAAGTAAGGTCTATCTGTTAAACAAAAAAACCCACAGTTCCCTCATTTCCTCCAGAACACAATTTACAAACACAACTTAATACAAGTTTGATTAGTTATTCTGTTATTAATAATGTGTGTGGTGGGAGGGGCACTGTTCCAATATATATAGTGTGTATATATAAGCTTTGAGAAATACCTTGAAGTTACCAAAGAAAGACAAATGTCTAGCAATCTATTAGAGTAGGCAATTCCATATGATTTAGACTATTACTGCTTTTAGTTTTTAGTATCTCACTATGTAGTCTAGGCTGGGTTAAAACTTGTGATCCCCTTAACCTCTAAGGCTGCTGCTAGCTTACCATACTGGGCTAACTAGAATTATTATTTTCTAAACAAAATGTCCTATTACTTGTTGTAAAACAGTTGGCTTTTACATCATTCTAAATGAAAAAAAAAAAAGAAAAAGGAAAAATTATTTTTTACTTGAACCTGTCCTGTCTAAGTTATACCATTGCAGTAAACTCTTTACCATGTGCCTCGGATGGGGGCTTCTATTTCTTTAAAGCTCATAGTGGAGGAAATATTCTACCATAAATTCTAAAAAACTTTGAAGAAATAGAAAAACATGAAATTCATTCCCATATATTCTTTTGTCTTTCCATACAAATATTTATAGCTAACATTATACATGGAACATAAGGTTAAAAATAAACATTGTATACTTTTGTATACAATGCTATTTCCTTGGTACAGAATAGGTGTTAAAATAAATTTCTTTAGTGTAAACAACTGACCATCATGTGATCGTAGTCATCAGAATGTTCTTATGCTAAGTATCAATGGGCAACATAACAGACATACTCAAAATGAAATAATGCAATTAATCATTTGTTCATAAGCATGGCCTCCAAGAATGTAGAAGGAGGTTAAAAAGGAAATTTTTTTTTTTTTTTTGGTCGGTCATAGGGCCTGAACTTGGCCTGGGCACTGTCCCTCAGCTCTTCAGCTCAAAACTAGCGCTCTACCACTTGAGCCACAGTGCCCACTACCAGCTTTTTCTGTGTATGCGGTGCTGAGGAATGGAACCTAGGGCCTCATGCATGCTAGGCAAGCACTCTATCACTGAGCCACCTTCCTATCATTCCAATCACATATGCAATAGAATTTTAGCTAATTTTCTCTAATGAAATCATGATACTGGCATATAGCAATTACTCAATGGCAAAAGTTTTGATGTTTTAAAAATACTATTATTAAAAATGACTGGAAAATGGTTTATGTCTAATTTCTTAAATAAATACACCCGATTGTACTTAATCAGCCTCTTATCTCCAATAAACCACCAGAAAACCAGAAGTAGCACTGTGGCTCAAGTGGTAGAGCACTAGCCTTGAGCTGAAGAGCTCAGGGACAGCGCCCAAGACCCTGAGTTCAAACTCTATGACCATCACCACTACCATCAACAACAAAAAATGTGGTATAAAGTAGTTATAAATTCTTTCCTGAGAGACAGATCTAATTCTTCATCTGAGCTGTTTTATTGATGATATGTGTCACCAAAATATAGTGAAGATGTTGTAGGATGTCCAAGCTTGGTTCAAAGCTTTGTTCTGCTCTCTTATCTCTTGGAACATTCTTTCTCTGATTTTTGAGCTGCTATATAAGAAGTCTGGCTCAGCAGGCCTTCCATCATAGAAAGACCATATCTCAGGGAATACGAGGTATAGGATGAATGAACCCAGCATTCTAGTTAGTCCTACCAATGTGCCAGACATGAGGGACGCAGCACTGGGTTGTCTAGGTGGGCGAAATAGCCAATTAACTATCACTAAGAGACTACTTTGGATGCCTTGTAGAATAGAGAATGCACTCAGTCACACATTGCTCAGTTTCCTAGTTCACAAATCATATTTAACAAGAAAATGATTGTAAAATTATTAGCATTTTATTTTTACACAACAAGTAACTAAAATACCTTATAATTGAGAATCTATTATTCAACTTATTTTCCATCTATGCTTGGAAGTAAAAGCCCTTTTCATGTTAAGTTTTTAGTCTTCATATATGCATAAAGTTCTCAGTCTTTATATGAGACCAGTATCAGTAGCATCCAGTGACACTCCTCTGTCCTTTCCTTCTAACACCCTTAATTCCTTTATTCAGTGATGGTTGACTGAGAAATTCCCAAAGGATTGTTTCTGTCAATAGAGTTTTTGCATATTCAACTACTTTAGTTTTTTCTTTCCTAAGAGCACTTAAATTCATAACTTTCACAGGACTGTAGTTAGGGGAAAGATAGAATCACAAAGTAGATAAAAATAAAATACACGGGCTACACATAAATAAAACATATTATGTTGTAATGATAATATACCAAATCAAATAGCAAAGACACAGAAACTTAATCAGATGACTCAAATGTAAGAGTCCAGAAGGATCAAGTTAACCGTTTTAGAATTCTATAGTGAATTTTATATGAAAAGAAGCATAATCAGGTAGTATTAGTTATTTTGTAGACATGAAGAAAATCCTATTTACCTGCAAATCAATATTGTTGTCAATACAACGGTCATTCTTCTCTGCCAAAATCTTCCCATAGTTTTCTGATTTGATAAGATTTTCAACTCTGGTGGTATCTTTCACTTCTGCCTCCAAATCCTTCATTGTTTCAGTTTCATCTTTTATAGTAACAGTATCAGACATCCTCATTAGCAAAGGTTATTTTAGAATTCTACAGGGAACTTGAAGCCTTAGTGAGAAAAAATATCTTAATTAGGTTTTAAATTCTTTTACACTTAATTATTATACAATACTGACTTCTATATTCCAGGAATTAATGATGAATATACATATACAAAAGCAAGATTCCTGCTTTCAAGAACTAAACTAGGGCTGGGATTGTGGCTTAGTTGGCAGAGTGCTTGCCTAGCATGCATAAAGCCCTGAGTTCCATTCCTCAGTACCACATAAAAAGAAAAAGCCAGAAGTGGTGCTGTGGCTCAAGTGGTAGCCTTGAGCAAAAAGAAGCTCAGAGACAGTGCTCAGGCCCTGAGTTCAAGCCCAGGACTGGCAAAAAAACCAAAAAATGAAACAAAAAAAACCACCTATTTTCTGGTTTCTATGTAAAAACAACAAAAAGATATAATACAATAAGGATATAAGCTGATTTCAAAGCACAGGTTAATTGTGAAAATTAGTAAGAAAGAGCTAAATTAAGATAGAAGGTAGTGATTAGATGGTAATATATGTATTTTTAAATGACTTTACAAGTTTCCTCTAAAAGAATTACCATATTATTCAGTTAAATCAAAATTTATCACAACTTTCATATGTATTCCCATAATTCTACGTATCTTAAAATCCCTGAATTCTGAAAATGAAACCCACAGGTGATCAGACACAGAATGCCAATATATTTAATGTCATTAATAAATTTAAGAAAAACACAAGTAACTTCAAACTAGTTATCAAATTGAAATGTATAGAAATTAATCCTGAAGACAGCTGTCTTTTTAGGGCATGTGAAAAATGCTCCAAAAACTAGAAGAATTGGATGCAAACAATTCTAAAATAAAATAAAAAAAAAATCAGTGGGCACATAGAAAAACAGATGTAAATAGGTAAAAGTAGGTAAGTAACAAAAGAATCTCAGGGTAATTATGTTAGTGTTCATAGTAAAAATTTTTCAACTCCTCTGTAATTTTTCTTTTTCTAAATGCCAGTACTGGGCTTTAACTAAGGGTCTCACACTATCACTTGGATATTTTGCTCAAGTCTCATACACTGCCACTTGAGTTACACCACCACTTTTGTTTTTTGCTGGATGTAAAGAAACTTATGGACTTTTCTTCCCAGACTGGCTTATAACCTTGATATTCAGAGATCAGCTTTCTGAGCAGTTAGGATTATAGGACTAATCACCAATGCCCACTTTAAAAAATATTTTTTCATAATATAATTTTTTTGTTGGTGGTACTGGATTTGAACTCAGGAACTATACCACTTGGCTCCCAGACTTCTTGGTTATGTTTGAGGTAGGGTGTAACATTTATTCCTAGTCTTATATAGATCACAATCCTCCCATTTATGCTTTCTGTGTAGCTAGATTACAGAGCTACAGCACACAGCAATACTACCTGTCTTAAAAAAACAAATCATTAAATAGTTGTACAAAGGGTGGTTTTAATTCAACTTGTGAGTTTATGTGTCCAATGTATCATTATCATTGTCACTCCTTCCACCATTTGCTCATCTTCTCTTCTATCAACTTAACCCAAACCCTTAAGTTTTTTGGCTTTATTTTCACACATGTACACTGAGTATTCTGATTGTATTCACACCCTATTCCCCTGCTGCCATTCTTCTTTCTGTTCATCTTCTCCCTTCCTCTCAATCCCTGATGGTCCTTAGATAAGACATATTTCTTATCTAATTTTCTTAAACTGTTAACTGTTTGAAGAAGTTATACCACAGAAACCCACTATTGTGTATACCATACTTCAGTCAAGGTGATCATGTATATATATGCACATGGCCCTATTTATGTTTTCCTTTCTTTTCTTTTTTTGTTTTTTGTTTTTGGGTCTGGTCGTGGGGCTTGAGCTCTGGGCCTGGGCACTGTCCCTCAGCTCTTCAGCTCAAGGCTAGCACTCTACCACTTGAGCCACAGCGCCACTTCTGGCTTTTTTCTTTTTGCTTATGTGGTCCTGAGGAATCGAACCCAGGGCCTCAGGCATGCAAGGCAAGTGCTCTACCACTGAGCCACCTTCCCAGCCCCCTTATGTATGTTTTCATATATGACTGTATTTTAGGTGCAACTTCCACATATGAGAACATATGTGCCCTTAATCTCTCTGAGCCTGACTTACTTCACTAAATTTTTTCCAGGCCCATCCATTTGTTTACAAATGACACATTATTCTTCCAAATAAATGAATTCCTCCGTGTGTGTGTGTGTGTGTGTGTGTGTGTGTGTGTGTGTGTGTGTGTGTGTGTGTGTGTGTGTGTGTGTGTGTGTGTGCGTGTGTGTGTGTGTATGTGTGTGTATTTCTTTAATTATCTATTGGTTGTAGGGCATCTGGGTTATTTCCATAACTTTGCAATGAGAATGTTTAGGTGCCCTTATTGTATCTTGACTTGCCTCTTCTGGATAAATACCCAGGAGTGGTATGACAGAAACTTAGGTTAGTTCTATTTTCAAATTTTTTGAGGACTCTCTACACTGACTTCCATAGTGTTTGTACTCATTTGCCATTAACAGTGTGTTAGAGTTGCATTTTCTTGGCATCCTAACTAGTGTTTGTTATTTGTATTCTAGATGATGGCCATTCTGACTAGAATGAGATGGACCTTCAATGTTGTTTTGACTTTCATTTGGGCTTATAATGCTATCTTACTAAGAAAAATAATCAGTACAATTTATTTTCTCTTTATAAATTTGGAAGATTCAAGAGATCTTTCCATTAAAAGAAGTTTTATTAACGTGGGTTGTCTCTGCTCATAAATATATTCCTAGTCACTCAAGAGACAGGGATGGAAATGTTGAAAATGAACTATATAACTTATGGGTGGGGGGAGGGAGGTAGGAGGGGAAAACTGGGAAAAAGCAAAGAAAGGGGTGACAATGTCCAAAAAGAAATGTACTTTTGGGGCTGGGAAGGTGGTTCAGTGGTAGAGCGCTTGCCTTGCATGCATGAGGTCCTGGGTTTGATTCCCCAGCACCACATAAGCAAAAAGAAAAAAAGCCGGAAGTGGCACTGTGGCTCAAGTGGTAGAGCGCTAGCCTTGAGCTGAAGAGCTGAGGAACAGTGCCCAGGCCCAGAGTTCAGGCCCCACAACCCCCGCCCCCAAAATGTATTTTTTACCTGACTTATATATAACTATAATCCCTCTGTCACCTTTATAGTAATTTTTTTTTTTTTTACAAAAAAGTAGAGATGGGAAAAACAAGGTTTGAGGCCAACTTATACATAAGATTCCATTTCAATCAATAGCTGAACAAGGTGGTACAAAACTGTCAGCCTTGCTAAGTGGGAAGCAGAGGTAAGTAGGTAACAGTCCAGGTTTGTCTGGGCATACATCTAAGACTCTATTTGAAAAACCAAGGAAAGCTGGGTGCCAGTGGCTCATGCCTGTAATCCTAGCTACTCAGGAGGCTGAGATTTGAGGATTGTAGTTCAAAGCCAGCCTGGGCAGGAAAAGTCCGTGAGACTCTTATGTCCAATAAAACACTCAGAAAACCAGAAGTGGCACTATGGCTCAAGTAGTATAGTGTTAGCCTTGAACTGAAGAGCTGAGGGACAGCGCTCAGGCCCAGAGTTCAAGCCCCATGACCAACCCCCCCATAAAAAAAAAAGGAAAACCAAGGGGAAAAAATGGCTGGAAGTATGGCTCAAGGAGTAGAAAGTCTAAATAGCAATCACAAGCCTAAAGTTAAACTCTCAGGTCCACAAAAAAGGAGTATGTTTTACAATGAAGTAAATATACTGTAGGAATTTATAAGTATTTCTGAAAATTAAAAAGAAAAGAAAAACCCAGAAACTGGGTGCTAGTGGCTCACGCCTGTAACCCTAGCTACTCAGGAGGCTAAGATCTGAGGGTCACAGTTCAAGCCCCATGACTGACAAGTAAGAAAGAAAGTTAAAGAAAATAGATTCTTCAGGTTAGAGGTGTAGTTTAAGTTGTAGAGTGCCAATCTAATAAGTGAGCAGAGTTAGCACAAGGCTCTGAGTTCAAACTCAAGTACCATACAAATATAAATCACAAATCTAGAAATCACAGGTAGACGATTTGAGATAAAACAAAAACACAATGAAGTCTTCCTTATGCTGGGCTATCTTTCCAGCACTTGTAAAAATGAGAGGGTAGGATCAGCTTGAGGAACTCAGTAGGATCCAGTCTTAAATAAAAAAGAAAAAACTACTATATCTTATGCCAAAAGTTGATTGGTTCATTCTAATATCAACAAGGTTGTAAAGAAGAAGAGGGTAGAGTTTCCAAAACAAGAAATGTGTTCTTCAAGATAGCAATGAGTATTACCTGATGTGTCTTATGGATTTGGTATTGTGGTGTTCCACAAAAGTAAAATAAAATAATCCAAGGTTCCTTTTCACAGCTGTCAGCCAGGATGTCAATTGTATTGAACCATGTGAAATCTGGCAGGAGGAGTCCCATGTCCTTGTCACCACTGTAGATTCCTGGGCTGAAATGGACTGTCTTGGATCAAATATATCATATCTTCCAGTGGCCTAAAATAAAAACAAAAGACACTTGCACAGAACAGGCAAGGGGAATAGAATACTTCACAGTACTGTTGGTAGTGTTATTATTTTCCTGTCCTAAACAAGAGTCAGAACACTTGCATTTAATTCTGACATATGTTAGTTACATGAACCTAAATAAGCCACTAAGGCCTAAAGAGTTATCAGTAAAGGCAAAAGACCAAGGAGAGGAAGTAAACTAATATGAAAGTCTGCAAGAAGGCCAGTGTTGTAAGGGAGATATCAGCTCCTTTTTAAAGAAAAAAAAAAAGCCTACCCAAGATCACAACCAAGAGAACTTTAATTCTGAGAAGTATGATTTCTATAGTTTTTTTCTTTTTTAAATTTTATTTTATTGTAAAGATGCTGTACACAGGGGTTACAGTTTCATGAGTAAGGTAATGAGTATATTTCTTGTCGAACACTGTTACCCCTCTGTTGTTCTCCTACCATCTTCCCACCCAAGCTGTAAAGTTCATTTCTTTTTTTTTTTTTTGGGTCCAGTCGTGGGGCCTGAACTCTGGGCCTGGGCCACAGCACCACTTCCGGCTTTTTTTTCTTTTTGCTTATGTGGTGCTGAGGAATCGAACCCAGGGCCTCAGGCATGCAAGGCAAGCGCTCTACCACTGAGCCACTCCTTCCCAGCCCCTGAAGTTCATTTCTGACATAGTATCTTGTGAGTATCATTGTTGCAATGGGTCATCCTTTGTCCCTCTTTCAGGTAGCCTAAAGTGGGTGAAATTGAGATCAATGAGGGAAGAATGACAGAAAAGGTGACACTGATCAAAAGTTGAACTGAAACCCTTTTGTACACTACACAAAAATTAAATTTAAAAGACAAAAAATTAAGATTCATGAATAATCATACTCTCCAGTAAAAAAAAAAGTAGAAAATAGCTGGGCGCCTGTAACCTAGCTGCTCAGGAGGCTGAGATCTGAGGATCATGGTTCAAAGCCAGCCCGGGCAGAAAGTCCATGAGACTCTTATCTCCAATAAACCACTCAGAAAACTGGAAGTGGTGCTGTGGCTCAAGTGGTAGAACCCTAGCCTTGAGCTGAAGAGCTGAGGAACAGTGCCCAGGCCCAGAGTTCAGGCCCCATGATCGACCCCCCCAAAAAAAGGTTAGAAAATAACAAAAGACTGTATAATAAGTCATTAAACAATTTCAAAGAAACTCACACTGCTTGCTATAATAAATTGTCTATAAAGGTTGGAAAAATTTTAATGACATTTAAAAAAGCTCTCTCTCACATACACACACACAAGCACTGTTTTTTGGTGCCACTATTAGAGTTTGAACTCAGAACCTGGCTATTCACTAGCTTTCTCCGCTTAAGGCTAGTGCACTACCACTTCATCCATGGCTTTCTGCCGGTTAACTCAAGATAAGAGTCTCATGTACTTACCTGCCTGAGTTGGCTTTGAACAACTATCCTCACATCTCAGCATCCTGAGTAGCTAGAATTATAGGCATAAGCCATGGTGCTTGGCTCCATATTTTATTTTAAAAACCAGCTTCATTTTATACTTATTTGGTATAAATGAAAGCATCCTAACAAGTAAATAATTCTAAGAAGATCATGTGGCTTCCTTTGATACTTCTCTTTTCAATAAGTAGAATAATACACTTAAGGTTAAACAATTAAGCATAATGAGGTCTACACATCAAGGGGTTTAATACTAAAGAAGCTATTCATACATCATAGAATTACTCATATTTTATGTTGACTGTTCAAAAACTATTTTGAAATATGGTCTGATATAACTTCACATTTGCTTTCACATCTTAGTTTCCATATTTTTGATTAAAGGATAATAGAACAGAAGTATCACAAACGTCAAAGGTTTTTTTTTCATCTTGTTCTGAATAAGCTTCATTAGCCACTAAGTCAAATTATTTTTAAATAAGTAAGTTCCACTAAAACAAGCAAAAATTAAGTAGTTTTCAACACAATTATTCTCAATTTTAACTTTTTTCCTTATAAAACTGTAGACACAAGGTGGCAGCATTCACTAAGGAGCCAAATACTTTCCATGGGGGCTCCCTCCTAGCCCCATCCATAAAAGGACCGTTTTAACCAGGAATCTTTAAATTTGGAATCTAAATGTACCCATGATTCAGAATCAAAGTGACTAAGGATAGTATCTAGGAAGGAGGCAATGCATAATAGAGAGCAAGTAAGCTCTCTAGAAATGAGTAAGTAAGTAAGCTCTTATTAGAAATGAGGTTAGCTGTGCGTCTGTGGCTCTTGCCTATAATCCTATCTATTCAGCAGGCTGAGATCTAAGGATCTTAGTTCCAAGCCAGGCCATGCAGAAAAGTCAGTGAGATTCTTACCATTAATTAACCACCAAAAAGCTAAAAGTACTTGAACCAAAATAGTTTGGCTCAAGTGCCTTGAGCAGAAAAGCTCAGGAACAGTGTCCAGGCCCTGAATTTGAACTCTGGACCACCATAAAAGAAAAAAAAAAACAACCAAAACAACAAAAAGAAGAAATGACTAAACCAGCTGTGTCCATCATATAATACCCTCAGCAAATTACTTAATCTTTAAGCCTCTGTTTTCTGACCTGTGAATTGGAAAAGAGAATATCTGGTTCATAGTTTGCTGTGAGGAGTGGCTGATTAAATGTAAACCATCCACCATACCCTTTCCCACAGAATAGCCACTGGACTTACACTAAGCAGGATAGTGAGGAGGCTTACATAGGTCCACCACTGTGTCTAAGGCATAAACCCAGGAGAGGAGAATAAGCATCATAACCAATGTGGGACATATGCTTACTCAGGCATCCCCTTTATCTGGTATGAAGCCTCCATTCTTTGGATTACCAAAGATTTTATAAACATGTTAAAGTCACGGACAGGAAGCCACAAAATACCCAAGGTATATCTTGTCACTACTGCAACACTTAGAATTTGGTGTTTAAAACACCAAATAAGGGGCTGGAAAGGTGGCTCAGTGGTAGAGTGCTTGCCTTGCATGCATGAGGCCCTGGGTTCGATTCCTCAGCACCACATAAGCAGAAAAGGCCGGGAGTGGCGCTGTGGCTCAAGTGGTAGAGTGCTAGCCTTGAGCTGAAGAGCTGAGGGACAGCGCCCAGGCCCAGAGTTCAGGCCTCATGACCGACAAAAAAATAAAAACTAAAATAAAATAAAACAGCAAATATTATAGTTATATGAAAAGTTAAAGTGATTATATAATTTATATAAGTTTTTATAAAAGAAAGACAACTTTTGGTAGCTGAAGAATGGGAGGGAATAATTTGATATTGGAGTTTTATGAGATAAAAGTTTTTATGAGATAAAAGTTTTATGGAAAAGTAAGGTGTTATATGAATGTGCTATTATTTTGAATGAAGAAACAGAAAAGGAAGGAAATGTGAATCAGTATATAAACTAGGGTGAAGACAAAAACTTGCTAATCTAGAGTTGATAAAAACAGAGGAACTAGAAACTTTTTTTGGGGGGGGTAGGTCATGGGGCTTGAACTCTTGGCCTGGGTGTTGTCCTTCAGCTCTTTAGCTTAAAGCAAGTGCTCCAGCTTTTGAGTTACAGCGTGCCACTTCACCACTTCCGTGCCACTTCACCACTTCTGGTTTTCTGGTGGTTTATTGGAGATAAGAGTCTCATGGATTTTCCTGTCTGGGTTGGCTTTGAACTGTGATCCTCAGATCTCAGCTTCTTGAGTAGCTAGAATTACAGGAATGAACCACCGGTGCCCAGCTGGACTAGAAACTCTTATATACTATAAATCCACTTTAGCAAACACCATGTGATAGCAAACGAAGTTTCTCATATTCTACAATTTTACAACTCAAATATCAAATGAAACAACATTCTACATTCTAAGGAGAATCATACATGCATACAAGATATGTATAAAATGATACACTGATTTGTTTTAGAGGAAAAGTGATTTGAAAATAATGTGACATTCATACACAATAATATAAAATAATTCATACTACACTCTAAAATAATCAAAATAAGTGAACTAAAGATAGATATATCACCTTAAGTCCCAAAAAGAATGTCAGAATGTTTAGCAAAACAAAATGATCTTTACCATGGTCATGTAACTTTTTAAAACCACAAGCAGGTTTACTAAGGCCCAAAGATAATAAGGACACTTTATGTTAGTAAAGTGGAGAGTAAAGGGAAAAGTATTCGGAGCTTGCACTTAGGGCCTGAGCTTCTTTTTGCTCAAGGCTAGCTAGCACTCTACCATTTGAGCCAGAGTGTCACTTCTGGCTTTTTTTTTTTTTGGTCGATCGTGGGGTGTGAACTCTGGGCCTGAGCACTGTCCCTCAGTTCTTCAGCTCAAGGCTAGCCCTCTACCACTTAGCTACAGCACCACTTTGGGTTTTCTGGTGGTTTATTGGAGATAAGTTTCCTGCCAGGACTGGCTTTGAACCACGATCCTCAGATCTCAGCCTCCTGGGTAGCTAGGATTACAGGCGTGGGCCACCAGCACCCAGCCACTTCTGGTTTTTTTCTGAATAGTTTATTGAGATAAGTATTTCATGGGCCAGGCTGGCTTCAAATTGTGACCCTCAGATCTCAGCCTCCTGAATAGCTAGGATTACAGGTAGTCACCAGCACCTAGCACACTCGATATTTTCATTAAAAATGTCCTAAAAAGCTATGAGTGGTGGGTTCATGCCTATAATACCAGCCCTCAGAAGGTAGAGGCAAGAAGACTGCATTTTTCGATCAGTTGTAGGGCTTGAAACTCAGGACCTGGGCATTGTCTCTAAGGTTTTGTGTTCAAGACGAGTACTCTACCATTTTGAGCCACAGCTTTTAGGCCATGACTTTTAGGAGGTTAATTGGAGACAAAAGTCTCACACTTTTCTGCCCAGATGTCTTCAAACCTCAATCCTCAGATCTCAGCTTCCTGAGTAGCTAGGATGGTATGAGACACCAACACCTAAAGACTGCAATTTTGAGGCCAGCCTCATAGCCAGACCCTGTCTCAAAGAGTACCCTATAACTGTAACCCCTCTGCATTTAGAAAAACCTTTTTTCTTCCTTTTTTTTTTTTTTTTAAAGCATTTTCAAATTAAAAAAAAAAGAAAGAAAGAACATGCTCCAACACCAGGCTCACAACTGCAATCCTAGCTAGTCAGGAAGCTAAAACATGAGGATCTTGGTCCAAAGCTAGCCTGGGCAGGAAAGTCCATGAGAAATATAACAGGAGCTTAGGAGACCAATCAGAGTCAAAATGACTTATTTGGGGAAAATCACTGTATACACTGCAGTTCTTAATTATCAATATAGATAAAGTTACTTGTAGAATTTACTAAGGAAGTAAACTTGGGATAGAATGCATAGGGAATGCTGCTGAAAACTTAACTAATGAGCTCAGGAGTGGGAAGACCAAAAATGGCAACTATATTTGACAGTAAGGACATCAGGAGATCAAAGAAAAGGGACTTTTGTATGTTTAGACTTAATAGGCCAAAGAAGATAGAAAAGAGGAAGAAGGACTCTGAATGTTAGGAATAAAATAGAATAAGAAGGAGAATCTGAAGTGGGAACAAGTGAGGAAATGAAGAAAGAGAATGAGAATAAACAAGAAAGAGAGACTGAGTCCTTATCGAACAATAATTGGCTGTGGTGGTACAGGCCTGTTTAACCCAGCTACAGGGGAAGTACAATGGTTTGGCAAAGTAGTGCATACCTGTGGAGAAGACAAGTATTAACCAATTTGTCCAGACATGTAGTGGAGCCTAAGTAGTAGTATTGTAGTCCAGGCCTGCTTGGGCACAGAGCCAGATTGTACCTTGAAGTCAACCAATACAAGAAAAGTAGAAGCATAGCTTCTAGTGGTAAAGTACCTAGCAAGTGACAGGCTCAGAGTTCAATCCCCAGTGCCCCTCCCCAAATTATTCTAGTGAGGTGACTCATGGTAGGCCTCCACCTCCTCATTAAGGAGATGATGCCCGATAGACACATAGAAAAACTAATCATATGATTAGAAGATTGGGCTTTGAGTCCTAATAATCAGACTTTTGGAAACAGAATTGTGATTTGACACTGAATGTAACTGTGAAGCTAATAACCCAATTAATCATGCTTGTTAAAGAAATCCAACAAAAATTCTGCACACTAGAGCTGACTGAGGTTTCCTGACAGGCCTTATTTTGTACACTGTCATCTACTGTGAGAAAGATAAAGAAGAAAGGGAAATTTTGCATTTAGGACCTTTTCAGATCTTGTACTATATGTCTTTTCTTTGGAGTGGTTCTAATTTGCTGTAATAAAACTATAATCCTAAATTTAATACTTTCCTGAGTTCTATGAGTCATTCTAGAAAATATCAAACATGAGAAAGTATAAGGACACTCAAATTTGTAACCAGCTGGTAAAAAGTGAGAGTAGCTGGGTGGTTGATCTAAGAGCAATCTCAGGTATGAATTTTCTGGCTTAACACAGGCTGGTTGTCTTAAGTCACTTCAGGCATCAACCTTTGGCACAGTATCTACAATCACTACTAATGTTGTCTAGCAAGATTCCTACTATCTATAGTTCATAATTCATAAATAAAGGTGAATATCACCGTTAGCACAATTTGGTTTCTTTATTCAGCTTTCTTTTCCTTCTTTCCTCCTTCCATTGCTCCCTCCCTCATGTCTGTCTGTCTGTCTGTCTGACTGTTGCTATTGCCAGTACTAGGTCTTGGAACTATGGGCCTTCACTCTTCCTAAGCTTTTTTGCTACAACTGGCACTCTGCCACTTGAGACACGCCTCCAGTTCCTTTCTGCTGGTTAATTAGACATAAGAGTCTCAAAGAACTGTTTCTCCAGACTGGCTTGAAACCTTGATTCTCATATCTCAACTTTCTGAGTAGGTAGGCCTGACCCACCAGTGTCTGACAAATTCAGCAAGTATGTCATTACTGAGTAGGACTCATAAATTTGAAACTTTAGCTATGTCTTTGTGATACCACTTTGATGAGGTATTCTCATTACACTTTCAAAATTATATGTCACTAAATAGTGTTTACTTTGTACTACTAATATAATTAAACACACTTATCTCTATTTACTTATTTTTTTTTCTCTTGGTGCTGGTCCTGGGACTTAAACTCAGGGCCTGGGAGCTGTCCCTAAGCTTTGTTGCTCAAGGCTAGCACTCTACCACTTGAGCCACACCTCTACTTATAGCTTTTTGGCACTTAACTGGAGATAAGAGTTTCAGGGACTTTCCGGCCTAAGTTTGCTTCAAACTCATTATTCCTCAGATCTTAATCTCCTACATAGCTAGGATTACAGGCAAGAATCTCCAGGGCCTGGCCTCTTAATATATGTATCCAACCCACTGAACAGTTCTCTGAGGTATTTTATCAAAATGTCTAACTTCTATTCTCTAGTATTCGAATCAGTAAATCTACCATCACCCACTTCATTCTAAAGATGAAAACGGGATTTCTTCATATAGTTGGCAGATATTCCGTTTTATGATGACTAATATGCTTGAATTGCCAACTATATTCTTTCTAACAATATATCACAAACTTTTCTCAAGAAAGCTCCAAGGCTCAAAGGTTTTATTTTATTTTAATTTTTATCAAAGAGAACTTTGTGGGCAGTGAAAATAGCTTAAAAACAGCTTGCCTTAGGACAAGTATTGTCTTTCAGTTGCCATCATCCACCCTTCATAACTTATAAAAGGATGTACACAACAAAGTAACAACAATTTTTTATCTTGACACACTGCTGCTGGGAATGAGTGAATACTGC
The DNA here is from genome assembly GCF_024711535.1 of Dipodomys merriami. Lineage (NCBI taxonomy): Eukaryota > Metazoa > Chordata > Mammalia > Rodentia > Heteromyidae > Dipodomys > Dipodomys merriami. Next base: position 76,671,791 of record NW_027202270.1, read on the forward strand.
TAAAAGGCAGGTGTCTTAAAAAGCTAAGGTTCTAGAATTTCATGTGGAGCTAACAGATGTAACTTCTCTTCAAAGTACCTACTGTTTTGTCCAAATTAATTGGCTCAACTTCCTATTATGGCTTGGCAATATGAACTAATGAATTCCTATTATCTACTCTGTTTTGGATTTCATTTTTTATGGCTTTCCTTTAGTATTTTCTAGAGTATCTATCCTATTGAATAGTTTAGTAATCAATACATTTCTTCTGCATTTGTTTATAACTGTCTCATAGAAGCATGCAACTTTTTGCTAGTCATTGTCTATCTGTTAAGGAAAACTTTGGTTTAACCACTATTTGTTTTTGTCAGTCGTGGGGCTTGAACTCAGGGCCTTGGTACTGTCTCTGATTCTTTTTGTTCAAGGCTGGTGCTCTAACACTTAAGGTACAGCTCCACTTCTGCTTTTTTGGTAGTTAATTGAACTTGAGTCTCATGGACTTTCCTGCCCTAGCTGGGTATGAATCGTGATCCTTACAATCTCAGCCTCCTGAACAGCTAGGATTATGGGGGTGAGCCACTAGAGCCCAGCTAAGTTTAGTCACTATTTTGAAAGTACTGGGATAATCAAATATGCTGTCATCTCTCTTTGGTGATCCATGTGGAAAACTGACATCTGATATGCTTATTAATCAGTCACCTCATATATTCAAATCTCTTGAAAAACATTGCATGTGATACCTGTGAAAATGTCTGCTATTTTTGGAGGCTTACTCACTCTTCTAAGCAGCTGAAAATAAATGATGAGAAAAAAGTAAACCCAAGGACCTCTTCCTCAGAAATGCAGCATTTATGTATGTGCTTCCTCATACATGCACATTAACAAGCAATTTTACATGGCCTTTAGGGGTTTCTTGATTTTCCAGAAGTATTACATGAATCTTAATAACCCTTATTTTAAATTTCACATAGGGGCTGGGAACTGTTGGCTCACACCTGTAATCCTCAGAAGGCTAATATCTGAGGAACATGATTCAAAGCCAGTCCCAACAAGAAAGTCTATGAGACTCATATCTCCAGTTAACCACCAGAAAGCTAGAAGCGGTGCTGTGGCTCAGTGTTACAGTACTAGCCTAGAGCAGAAGAGATCATACAGTGCCCAGGCCCTGAGTTCAAGCACCATGCTGACAAAAAAAAAAAAAAATCTCATATGTATGTTACTTGTAAGTGTGTTTATAGATGTGCATTAGCTATACATATAAAGATAAATGAATATATTATATAATAAAATACATACAATATATAATCAACAGATTTTACAATATGTATAAGATATATATTACATAATTCATGCCATTTTATTTTATAAAGATATATATAAAATAAGGACTGAAGGATATGCTTGTAATAATAGCACTTGGGAAATTGAGGTAGGGAGAATCATGATTCTAAACCTGTCTCAAAAGTCAATCCCACCTCCTACAAACTCAACACATATTTTTAGTGTGTCATCTTCGTTCTGACTGCATACTGGCACATGGTATCAGGTGTAAAATTTTCTGTTTGGTGTAATTTTGGTGCTCATACAGTTTAAGATTTTGAAGCATTTTGAATTCTGGGATTAGAATTACTCAGGCTGTATCACTTACCAATCGGAATGAGTATAAGGCAGCAATAGAGGAATGAAATTTATAAAAGCAATAACATTTTTGGTCCTATTTTACCACCATCTCATGCCTTCCACAATTAAGAGTCTCTGATCATATAGGTAAGACAATAAGAAAGCAATATACTATATTGCTTTATACTATAGCAATATAGTATAATATATAATATAGCAATATACTATAATATGTACTATATTTTAAAGGAGCGAGATCTTTATGTGAAAGCAGCATTTAATTTTGCTCTGAAAAGAATTTCTTCTTATTTACTTTTTTTTTTTTTTGGTTAGTTGTGGGGGCTGAACTCTGGGCCTGGGTGTTGTCCCTCAGCTCTTCAGCACAAAGTTAGCGTTCTACCACTTGAGCCACAGCACCACTTCTGGCTTTTTTCTACTTATGTGGTGCTGAGGAATCAAACCCTGGGCCTCATGCATGCGAGGCAAGCACTCTACCACTGAGCCAACTTCCCAGCCCCTTATACACCTTTGTTTCTTGTTCTGTTTCTTTTTGGTCAGTTACGAGGCTTGAACTCAGGGACTGAGTGCTGTTACTGAGCTCTTTTCTCAAGGTTAGCATTCAACCAATTTGAGCCACAGCTCCATTTCTGGTTTTTGAATGGTTAATTAGAGATAACAGTCTCATGGGGACTTTTCTGCCCTAGCTGGCCTTGAACTATAATTCTCAAATCTCAGCCTTCTGAGTAGCTATGATTACAGGTATGAGCCAACAATACCCATCACAAGATTTCTTTCTTTCTTTTCTTTTCTTTTTTTTTTTTTTTGTCGGTCGTGGGGCTTGAACTGTGAGCCTGAGCACTGTCCCTGTGCTCTTCAGTGCTCTACCGCTTGAGCTACAATGCCACTTCCGGTTTTCGAGTGGTTTATTGGAGATAAGAGTCTCACGGACTTTCCTGCCCAGACTGGCTTTGAACCTCAGATCTCAGTCTCCAGAGTAGCTAGGATTACAGGCGTGAGCCACCAGCGCCCAGCTTACAATCTTTATTTCTTGAATTAACTTTTACATATAGTGCTTCTTACTTGTACATTTAATTTTCATAATATACTATGCCCTCACTAAAGTTTTAATTTTAATTTGCTTTAACAAAAGAGCATGAAAAGAGCATGAAAGAGTTGCAAAGTTTATGACTTTATAAACAGGTAAATGCTAGGTCAACTTTTTTCTTCTCCAGGGTACATATAAAATCTTGGAAGCACTTTTAACTCTTTAAATAACATATCATGGAACCAAGTATAGTGATGAACACCTGCATCAAGATGCTTGGGAAACTGAAGCAGGGGAGAATCTCAAATCTGAAGCCAGCCTGGGCTACTTAGTAAAACCGAGGCCAACTGTGTCATTTAGCAAGATTCTGTCTGAAATAAAATTTAAAAAGGTTGGGCTACTCAGGTGGCTAGACCTAGAGGCTCTCTGTTAGAAGCAGAAAAGTATTCAATACTCCATCTCCAAAATAATCAGCAGAAAATATAGGCTTGCCTCAAGTAGTAGAATGATAGGTAAGAAGGGCAAGACTCTGAGTTCAAACCCTGGTACTGGGAAAGAAAGCTTGAGGTTGTAGCTCAGTGGTAAAACACTACTTAGCATTCATAGAGGCCCTATGTTCAAACCCAAGTAATTCACACACACACAAAATCCTAAATTGAAGACCACTATGGGACTTCTATGTAATTTTGTTTGTTTTTGTAATTTCCTGACTCTTTGAAGTGAGATATTTTCTTAAGTGTACTGAGAAAAGAATCAGCTTATAATTCTTCCTAAAAACTTGAAGAATAGAAAAGTCATTTAAGAGAAAAATACTTCATTTTTATTACTTAAAAGTGTATCATGGGAAAACAAAGAATTTTAAATAATGATCTTTCTCTCATATACATGCAAACATACACATACTCCCCTGATATAACTATCCACACATTTCCAAATTCATGAATTTTTGCATGTTATTCATGCAACTCTAGTTAAACACATACTTTAAATAAATAAATTAGAAGGATGAACAAATATTAGCATTATGTGGATCAAGGATAAATATGAAGATTGATTTGAAGAGCTGTTGGGTCAGAATTCCCTAAAAAGGGGTTCATAGAAATAAAAGGCACCCCAATTAGCAAAAAAAAATTACTAACCATCTGTTATATACTTGCAGTTAAAATTGATTGAATTCACCAATAAAAAGTGTTAGAGCAAAGTAGGAGTTTGTAAAGGATTGGTATTACCCCTTCAGAGAAACAAGAATAATTTCACATTGTAATAAAATTTCATTAAATTCAAAACTAAATTTTACTTTGCATTTAACATAAAAATCATGGTTTCATTACATAATAAGGTTTTTTTAAAAATACACTTTCACTGCCTCTAGTTTAAGTTTCTAAGTGTAAGGAATGTTGAGTAAAAGGGAAAATCTGTTTAAAATATTTAGTACTAAATTCCTTATCTAAAAGTTTCTTTTAGAAAGCACAGTTTAAAATAAATTAAAATGCAACCAGAAACCGCTATTAATTAACAACAAAACTAAAGTCCAGTGTAGGTCTAGGTTACAATGAAAACTGAAAGCCTGTACATAAATGAATATTTGCAGTATGTGCATGAATGATGCTTGGGCAGCAAAGAGAGGGAAAAAAAAATCTAGGAGATAGTACAGAAAGGCAGCAGAGAGCCAAGAGAAAGTGGTATGGAAACATAAGGAGACGAAACCAGTAGCAGCCAGGGAGACAAGGAGAGATAGACAGGTAGGGAAAATAACACACAAGTAAAGAAGATTAGAGATGGAGAAGGGTTAAATGGTACAAAGGGAGGAAAAAGTTTCAATAAAGAAAGAAGAAAAGATGGACAGACTTAAAAAGAGGTGAAGAGATAGGGAAAGAAAGAGGGAAAGTAAGAGTGAAGGGCAGAGATATAGAAGGAGAAAGAATCAGAGAAAATATAAAGGAGGACAGTAATAGAGAAGAGAGGAGAGGATAAAAAAGTAGACAAAAGAAATAAAGATTAATTCAAAGGGGGGGGGGGAAGAAAGACTGAAATATCATGTCTGGACAAAAAGAGACAGACCAAGTGGGAAAGCTCAACAAGGTAGGAGAGATAAGAAGCAAGATACAGAGAAACTCATAAATAGAAACCCAAAGGAAAGAAATGAAATGCAAAAAAAAAAAAAAAGATGAAAATGGAGAAAAATGAAATGTGGCAAAGTTCAAGTAAAAGTATTTGTGGGTAAGAATTGCTAATTTCCATTTTTTCTTTTGAAGTACTAAATATAAGACTTAAAAACCTGATGTTAAAATATGAAATATGATGTTTATTTTTTGCTATCTTGAAGTGGTGTTCAAAGGGGTTTCAGTTCAACATGTCAGTCTATAAGTACAATACAGCATCTTGATCAGTATCATCAAAATCTGGTTGAAACAATCTGACAAAAAACTCTTATTTTCATAACAGCAATGAATATTTTCATGTTCCTAATTACATACACAGTTGGGACACAAAAGAAATAAGAGCAATGATATTCAGTGTTTAAAGGCCATTTAGTAATTTTTTTCCCCTCTCAGCTCCTCTAAACTTGATCAAAATGTGTTTCATATGGAGAGGGGGAAAGATGCTTGAAAACATCATAGCAACTTCAAATCCTGTTATCATTTTAGCTAATTTTAGTAAAAAGCCACAAAACTCCAAATAGTCCTTATAAACATGAATCTGTTATTCAGTATCACCCATTCTGTGAGATTCTAGTTTTGAGGAATCATAAAATATCCAGGTAAATAATTAAGGTTTTCAACTGTATAATCAGAAATCAGATAACACAATGATATACTGTGACAAGTACTTATTCTCTTTTGCAATGTGATATATGATCATGATAATCACAGGGAGTACTTTTAAAAATTATTTTACCTCTTTTCCCCAAAAGAGCACAAAATTTAACACCAATGTTAAAAGTTAAGGTCCTTAAAAAATTGAATAAGCCACACAGTTACCTCTTTTAGGATGAACCTACAAAAAAAGTTGTTCTTTTTTTCAGCTGACAATTTGTTTTTGAACAGAAATTTACATGCAGGTAAACTATTCTATCAGCAGGATGTAAGAAATACTTAAACAGATTTAAAATTTGAGTAGGGAAAAATAGGAAAAAAACTGGAGCTACAGCTGAGAAGTAAACCACTCTTCAATCTTATCAATCTAAATATATCTCTGCAAAAATAAAAATTATTTTTAAAATGCTCTCATTTTGGACAGTTTTATTGCACATATACTAATAAGTCTCATGCTAACTAAATGAACATGAATAATTCTTCATATATTTTGTATACATTAAAAAATGATTTAAGAATCACATACCTTCATTGTATTGGTATTTACTTCATTATACAGAGTTAACGAAGATGTACTTTCCATAGTATCTGTAGACACTCTGCATTGCTCCTCTATAGAAATTCACGAACACACATCTAGCTGATTAGTAAGGCACTGGGAGTGCCTGCTACAGCAGTCTAAAGCACTTGCCGAGGACTCAGAGACAATGGAAAGTCAACAGCTGTATGTTATGATGTCAGAACACTCTAGCCAGTCACCAACCAGAATATCTAAACTGCATCAGAAGCTATATTGAGCTCTTCATTAGCAATGCAGCAATGATGCAAATGATTTTTGAGATTTCTTACTATTAAAATATTGTTGTACAAAGATTCTTTACCTCAAAGAAGTTGAGATAATTATAGTTTTCTGTAATTCTCTAAAGAAGAAATAAAGAATCTAGCTATTGTTAATATATTGATTTTAAATAACTGATGCTTTTAGTAACACTAACAAAAGCTTTAAGACAATGTCTATAATGCTTGGTATCTCATAGGGTTTGCACCTTTAAATTGACTTTGTCACAAATAATGAAAATGTATTAAGAGCACAATTCCTTGTTTCTTAATTTGCTTTTGCTAAAATTAAAATAGCTTGCCTTCCATGGCAAGAGTGTTACTTCTTCCCACCAACAGATGGGGATAGTGATAGGACTATGGGAGGACAATCTGCCTGGTGTCAGTTCCTTGTGCGCTGTGTCAGCTCAAGTTGTAGACTTAAAAGAAAAGCAATTAACCAAAATTAAAATGAAAACAACAACAACTCAATGCTCACTAATTGTTGGAAGACAAAATAAAATGAAGAAAAAAAGAAAACTTCGCATCTATTGGACAACTAGGCCTGTAAACCCATTTGGCTAAACAAAGATACTTTCCACAAGCATTCAAATATGCTGAAAAGAAGTGGAGCTCCGGCTCAAGTTGTTGAGTGTTAGCCTAAGCAAAAAAACTAAGAATGTAAAGTCCTAAGCTCAAGCCCCAGTACACGGTGTACACGCGCATGCGTGCACGCACGCACGCAGGCGCGCGCGCGCGCGCACACACACACACACACACACAACATACCATACCACATCACACAAGAATAATCTAGCTTCCCAAACAAGCAAATATCATTTGCTGGGCTCTGAGGTCTCAAGCCTGTAATCCTAGCTACTCCAGAGGCTGAGATTTGAGGATTGAGAGGTTAGAAGCCAGCTAGATAGATAAATTCACAATACTTCAGTTAACCAGCAAAAAGTGGATGGGGTGGTTTAGTAGAGTGCCAGCATTGAGTGAAAAAGCCAAGCAAGAACACAAGGCCCTGTGTTCAAGCCACAGTACCAGTACAAACAAACAAACAAACAAACCCCAAAACCAAAATAAAATAAAATAAAATAAAAGAGTAAGAGTTACCATTGGACCCAGCAATTCCTCTCCTAAGTATATATTCTAGAGAAATGAAAATATACAGCCACAAAACCCTAAATGCAAATATTCATAACAGGGTCAGCCTTGAGCAAAAAGCCAAGTGAGAGCACAAGGCTCTGATTTCAAGCCCCAGTGCTAGAAGGCAGGGAGCAAACTCGCATGCATGCACACACACACACACACACACACACACACACACTGCACAAACACACACTGCACACACACACACACACACACACACCACACACCACACACACACACACACATACACACTGGAGAAATCCTATCAGACAATGTTTTTATATTTACCTGAAGTATTTCATTACCACTAACCAGAACTTTAACTTTTCTCTGCCACAAAAGTGTTAAGTTTCTCAGGATTTATATATTCTATACTCCTAGATCAGTATTGAAATTTATATCAGTTAGGCAAACACCAAAATAAAAGATACACACACTGTCTCCACAAATTTCCAACTATTTAAATATCACAAGTAATGATATAGCTAATATCAGTAAAGGTTTTTGCTTTTTTAATCATTTTTCTTTTAAGTAAATACATTTTGTCTGAGAGATTTCACACTAATTTGCCTAAAATTTCCCAAAACTCCTATTTCCTCAGTATATAATCTTTTTACTATGTATGTACCCTTTTGGGTACTCATATATTTTGAAGAGAACCCAAAACAAAGACTCAAACCTGACTCTCCATGGAAACTGCTTCTACTAAAGGGTACAAATGGCTTTACTCAGATAAAATCTGCTACTTATGAGAAACATAATTTCAAGACATCTTTACTTCAAAACTGTAGTGAAATTCTTTGTATGAAACAGAAAAACAAGCTAAGATGCAGAATAATGAAGCAAACCATCTATGCTGTGAAAAAAAAGCCTAAAATGAACATTTCTACGTTTCAAATGATCCTATTTTTCTTGAAGCTTTGGAAACAGATCTTATAAATTCAAGTAATTTGAATTTGTGAAAAAATTATAATAAAGATACTTTGCAATATAACTTTATTACCATCAAACATAGTATGCCCTCTAATTTGCAAAGTAAAAGGATTTAGCTGTTGATAATAAATCTTATCCTTAGTTGACATGCACAAAGCCCTGGGATTAACCCCTAGTATTGGAGTGGGAGGTAGTAGTGAGGTGGAGAGAGAAAAGGAAGAAGAATAAACTTCAGCAATAAACCTCTAATTCAAAAGAATATGCAACTTTTTAATAAAGCGAAGAAACCCACTTCAATGTTCTTTTTTGGATGTTAGTAATCTACTCTATAAATGTTCAATTCAAACTAGACTTTGAAAGGTTTGTGATGATGTTTTGGAAAGGTGCTTAAAAATTCTACCAAGGCCAGGTAGTGGAGAAAACTTACAGGGAATAATTCTCCAATAAAAGAAACGAGTTAATTACATTTACCTTGCTGGTTTTATCTTAAATTTCCTATTGTAAGAATATTTCAGCCGGGTGCTGGTGGCTCACGCCTGTATTCCTAGCTACTCAGGAGGCTGAGATCTGAGAATCGAGGTTCAAAGCCAGCCCGGGCAGGAAAGACCATGAGACTCCTATCTCCAATAAACCACTAGGAAACCAGAAGTGGCACTGTAGCTCAAGTGGTAGAGCGCTCACCTTGAGCTGAAGAGCTGAGGGACAGCGCCCAGGCCCAGAGTTCAAGCCCCATGACCGACCAAAAAAAAAAGAGTATTTCATATTCTTAGTAGATTCTGCAACTTCCTTTGAATGAACAGCTGCATATTGACTCTATCAACACAGATAATTCCAAACTGAATTACTGAAACTAGGGCAACTATGGGACTAATAGCAGAAATTTAATTGTCTGAATCTAATTACTGACAGGATAAACTTCCCCAAATTTTATGGACCTTTTGCTCATAGGGGATTTTTTTTTCTTCAAATGAATGCAATATGAAAGGAATAAGCAAAGACTTAGTGGCTGACTCCAGGGGACTAAGAATAAATTCTACTTAGACTAACTTCTAATAACATTGCAACAAAATTATTAACAAATACCCCTTGTGCAGTCATGGCAGGACAATACTCTCTCATGATTCCGAACAGTGGATAAGTCAGTTTCCAACATGTATTGACTTTCATTATCTAGAATATTTGCTTATTTGTTCAAGTATGTATACATAAAAGGTAGTTTCAGAGCTCCTAACTAAAGCTTATGTAAGAAACACATTTTTTGTTCTTGTTGTTGTTCTTGTTCTTGGGGCTTGAACTCCAGGCCTGGGCACTGTCCCTGAGCTCTTCTGCTTAAGGCTAGTGCTCTACTTCTTTAAGCCACAATGCCACTTCCGGTTTTTGAGTAGTTAATAAGAGTCTCACTGGGACTTTTCTGTGTAGGCTGGCTTCAAACCACCATCCTCAGATCTCAGCTTCCTGAGTAGGTAGGATTACAGGGTGGGCCACTGACACCCAGCACAGTGTGTGTGTGTGTGTGTGTGTGTGTGTGTGTGTGTGTGTGTGTGTGTGTGTGTGTGTGTGTGTGTGTGTGTGTGTGTGTGTGTGTGTGTGTGTGTGTGTGTGTGTGTGTGTGTGTGTGTGTGTGTGTGTGTGTGTGTGTGTGTGTGTGTGTGTGTGCGCGTGTGTGTGCGCGCGCGCGCGCGCGCGCGCGCACTCTCTCAGCTTTTTCCCCTCACAGCTCACTTTTCTGCTTAGGCTAGTTTTGATCCTCAGATCTTAGCATCTTAAACAGCTAGGATTAGTTTTTTAGACATGGTTTTTATTCTTTTTGACTATCAAAGGCTTAATGTATGTAATCAAAGTACTGAATTCCAAAATTATCTTTTCGTCTCTACTAAAGTTAGTGTATTTACAGTATTGATTTGTAAGACAATAAGGTTCACCACTTGGTGTTTTTATACTACTTTGGCTTAGTACCCTCTATTTTTCAACAACTAGGTTGATTTTATTTTTGGAGGTAACTGAAAAGCTCGTACCAAAGTTCTAAGGCAGTTATACAAAAAAGTATAGTTGGAAAAGGGCTTCTCATCCCTGGTATTATCTCATTCCCATTACTACTATTTTTCTACTTCTTTCTCATTTATTCCTTGTAGAGAACATTAGTTTTTAGTTTATCATTCTTGTTTTTCTTTTGCACAAAAACAAACATCATGTAGCTTAAGCTGGTATGTGCAAGTATTTTTAATTCTTATACGAAGGCCAGTATGCTACAGATATATATATTTTTTGGTCCGGTCGTGGGGCCTGAACTCTGGGCCTGGGTGCTGTCCCTCAGCTCTTCAGCTCAAGGCTAGCGCTCTACCACTTGAGCCATAGCGTCACTTCCGGCTTTTTTTTCTGCTTATGTGGTACTGAGGAATTGAACCCAGGGCCTCATGCATGCAAGGCAAGACTCTATACCACTGAGCCACCTTGCCAGCCCTGCTACAGATATTTTTTTGCTAGTTTTACTTAATTGTGCTGGACTACACCAGTTCAGATATCTTCCTTTTTCATACAGTAGCATAACACCCCACAGTGTAACTATATTATTAACATTTTCCTTGTTAGGGCATTTGGGCAGTTTCCCAGAATCTTTACAGTTACAGAGATTCTTAAAATGATTAGACTTATAGACATGGAATTGTATCTTTAGACAAGATGCCTAGAAAGAGGTTGGTCAAAGATAAGAGCCTAAGTAAAATTATTAGATACTGTTTCACAGACACTGGTTTGCACCTGTGTGCATTTCCAACAGCAATGTATGAGGATGCTTTTCCTAAAATCTTCCAACAGAATATATTGTTACTCTAACTTTCATCAGTCTGATAAATGAGAAATCATATCAGCTACTATTTTAAGTCATATTTCTCTGGAGAGCTTATTTTTCCCATGTTTAGCGAACCTATTTACATTGTCTGGAAGTTGTCTAGGTCTTTTCTCTATTTTCTGTTAAGACTTTAGTCCTTTGTTCCTCAACTTTATGTGCCCTTTAATTATTAAGAGTTCTCTGTCTTTTGCCTATGGTAAGCGTTGAAACATTTTCTACCAGTTTGCTAGCTGTCTTGACATTTCTTCTTAGTGGTTCTTGTCATGTAAGAATTCCTTGATTTTCTATCATCTTCTGTCCGTCTTTTCATTGTTCCAGGTTTTCTAGTGTATGTGTATGTGTATATATATATATATACATATATATATACACACACACATATATTTATTTATTTACTTAAAGCCTTTTCTATATGCCAAGGTGCTAGAATAAAACCCCCAAACTCATGTTTTCTTCTTGGTGCTGGGCCTGGGCTTGAACTCAGGGCCTGGGTTTTGGTCTTGAGCATTTTTTTTCCCCTTCAAAGGTAGTGTTCTACTATTTAAGCATAGCCACACTTCTGGCTTTTGGGTAGTTTATTAAAGGATTATAAGCTATAAGCTAACAGAGCAAACAGATTGTCTATATATTTTTTTTTCTTTTTTGCTGGTCTTTGGGCTTGAACTCAGGGCCTAGGTGCTGTCCCTGAGCCTCTATGTGCTCAAGGCAAGCACTCTGCCATGTGAGTCACAGTGCTACTTCCTGTTTTTTTTCTGAGTAGTTTATTGGAGGTAAGTGTCTCACAAACTTTTCTGTCTGCACTGGCTTTGGACCACAATCCTCAGATCTCAGCCTCTAGAGTAACTAGGATTACAAGTATGAGCCCCTGGCACCTCGTTTTGTACATATTTTAAAGTCTCTTATGTATATAGTCCTTAGTCCCTAATCCTGATTTATTTGGATAACCTTTGTGTTTATGTACGCTCGCTCACTCGCATGTCTGCACTGGTTTTGGGGCCTGAACTCCCTGAGTGTTGTCCCTGAGCTTGTTTTTCCCCCTCAAAGCAAAGCACTCTACAGCTTGAACTACAGCTCCACTTCCAGTTTTTTGGTAGTTAAATGGAGATAAATCTCATGAATTTTCCTACCTGGGCTGGCTTCCAACTAAGATCCTTAGATTTCAGGCCCCTGAGTGGCTAGGATTGGATAAGCATTTTTTTTTTTTTGGTCGGTCATAGGGCTTGAACTCTGGGCCTGGCCGCTGTCCCTGCCCTCTTCAGCTCAAGGCGAGTGCTCTACCACATGAGCCATAGCACCACTTCCAGTTTTCTAGTGGTTTATTGCAGGTAAGAGTCTTATGGACTTTTCTGCCGGGGCTGGCTTTGAATCACGATCCTCAGATCTCAGCCTCCTAAGTAGTTAGTATTCAGGCATGAGCCACCGGCACCCAGCTGTATAACCATTTTTAAAAAGAGAATTTTCAGACTTAAGAATTGACTTATTAAAAAAAAAAAAAAAGAATTGACATTCTTTCTGGCTGTTTATTTAGCTAAGTAAGCTTCCTCTGTGTTTTGTCCCCACTTCTCTTGCTTTATGCTGCCACAAATTCAGGTAATACCTAGAAGCCAAATGAAAGTGTAAGAAATCATACACTAGTATGCAGCAAATTTTTTCTTCTTATTTATCTTATTTTGAAGCTGCAAATTCTCTTCAGATCCTATCTTTAAACTCCACAGATTTATTTCCCTCCTTATTCTGAATTTTTTAGAGGAAAAATCATGAGGCACTAGCTGGATGACCCTTAGCATTTTTACGTAGAAGTGATCATTGATAATTTTGTGTATGTCTGTGTGAACGCCTATGTGGACCAGCAGCCTGCTCACATGTAATTCAAAAACCATACAATTACCTGGAACATAAGGTTCCGTATCTTTAGTACTTTCATAATTGTGTAACTATGACAAATACTTTTTTGAACATTGTTATCATCCTATATTGTTTTCTAATTCCTTCATCCCCTACCCGGACCTACATAACAGTAATCACCTCTATAGATTCCTTTATTCTATAAAAGTCAAATAGCCAGTATCACACAACATATGGACTTCTTTGATTTGGCACACATATAAAGGTTTATCTAGGCTGTAGTACATATTACTAGCATACCACTCTTTTTTAATGGCCCCAAAATACGCATTATGTGTATATGAAACATTTTGTTTACACATTTGTCAGTTGATGGACATTTGATCTATTTCTGTCTATTGGCTACTATGAATATCTACAGAAATTTATGTGTAGAAAAAAATTATTTTTTTGGTTGGTTGTGGGTCTTGAACTCTGGGCCTGGGCACTGTCCCTTAGCTCTTCAGGTCAAGGCAACGGCTCTACCACTTGAGCCACAGCACCACTTTCCGTTTTCTAGTGGTTAATTGGAGATAAGAGTCTCATGGACTTTCCTGCCTGGGCTGGTTCTGAACTTCAATCTTCAGGCCTGCAAACTCCTGAGTAGTTAGGATTACAGGCGTGAGCCACCAACGCCTGGCTTCATGTGTAAATTTTTGTGTGGACATATAGTTTCACCTCTCTTGGTAACATACCTAAGAAGTCAACTAAGTCAAGTGACAACTGGTGTGTGTGTATAAAATTTATAATATATATAATTTTACATCCCTACCAATGGTGTAGGAGGATACATGCTTATCAATAGTCTATGTGTTTTTGATTAATCGTCATTATTTTGATGTAAATATTCCTGTGCTTATTGATCATATGCATATACTCTTTGGAGAAATGTTTATTATATGCATATATTCTTTGGAGATGTTTCAGCAATTAATTCTACTCAGGAATATATTAAATAGAACCAAAAAAAGCCAAAAGTAGACACAACTCAAGTGCATTAATAGGTAAGTAAAAGAAATGTGATCCATCTATAATGGAATCTTACTTAGCTATGTAAAAAATAAGTTTTGATTTATACTGTAACATAGAGGAAACTTGAAAACACTGTAATAATTGAAATAAAACAAGACACAAAAGTCCACAAAGAGTTTGTCATATATTTTGTATATAAATTCTCTGAGATAAAAGATACGCAATTACAAGTATTTTCAAATTCTTTTTGTTGTATGAAAATATTTCATTTGATGGTGTCCTCTGAAACTCGCAACTGCCTAAATAAGCCTTTCAACTGTTTTAGGCCATGAAGGACACATACACTGAAATTTTTAAAACAGAAACAGCAAAACTAAATCAAAGACCAAAGGATCTATAATAATGAAATATGCAGCTGATGGCATTCAAGAGCACCAAGGCTTTTAGCAATACAATATTCAGGATTTAATTTTCTCCTGATTATGCTAATTTCTACAACTTTAGAAGTTAAGTAGTACATGGACTGGGAAGGTGGCTCAGTGGTAGAGTGCTTGCCTTGCATGCGTGAGGCCCTGGGTTCGATTCCTCAGCACCAAATAAGCAGAAATTAGGAAGTAGCTCTGTGGCTCAAGTTGGTAGGGCACTAGCCTTGAGTTGAAGAGCTGAGGGACAGTGCCCAAGCCCAAAGTTCAGGCCCCAAAATGGACCAAAAGAAAAAAAAAGAAAGAAGTTAAGTAGTGCTGAGACTTGAATTCTGGGCTCTGTGCTTGATCATTTGGCTAGCAGTCTACAACTTGAGCCATGCCTCCAGTACTGTTTTTTGCAGTCTAATTTTTTTTAATTTAATTTAATTTTATTTGTGAACATACTGTACAGAGGAGTTACAATTACATGGGCAGGATAATGCGTACATTTCTTACCAAGCATTGCAGCCTCCTCCTTTGTTTACCCTTCACATCCCTTCCCAGCCTCCCCCCTCCCCCCCAATCCCAATCCTTCTCCTTCCCCCCCGCACCCCCCCCGCACCGACGTTGTAAAGCTCGTTTTGGACATGACAACTTGTACTTCTCATTGTTGCAACAGGTCCACCTGTATCCTTAAACAACTGGTTTTTCCCCATCTCCTCCACAAGTTATACTGACATCAAATATAGTGAAAGCAGGGGTTATACTGTGGGGGAGGGACATACAAAGCAACAAGGAGATAATCTTATAAATGCGTTAGAAACACATGCATGAAAGAAAAAAACATTAAAATACATATCTAAGGGTTCATTTTCCTGACATCACATTATCTGACTTTTTCCGCTTGACTCATACATATACTAGATATTACAAATAAGGGAAACCATGGGACCTATGTTTCTTGGGGTTTGCAGTCTAATTTTAAGATAGCATCTCAAGGATTTTTCTGCCTATGCTAAATGTGAACTGAAATACTATAGTCTCCTGAGTGGCTAAGATTACAGGTGGGCATGTTTCTTATCACTATCTGTCAAGAAACAGTTTTTAATCCAAAGTAGTTTCTATCTCAGACAGCTGTAAAGAAACTACTTTCCTGTAAGTGGTGTAAGATACATAATATAAACAATTATTTTTTCTAAAGCTGTCTTCTGCTCATTTGGGTATAAAACTAGTTTCCCCAGTGATGGTCATCCTCTTCTTAGCTGATGGTCAAGTTATATAAAATATATAAATATATAAAAATATAAAATATATAACTTGATAGGCTGGAATTTGCCAATTAAGTGGAAGTCATGTAATCACTAACTACAATGAAATAAACATTAATTACTTTGCAAGTATACAGGCTACAAAGTAAAAAGAACTACTTGTTTATGCATCCTTAAATCACAGAGACATTATCAACTATATAAAAGAAAAACACTTTAGAATATGTTTTATTACCCTACATAACATGTAACATCCAAATAATTGAATTTGAAACAAGTAACAAAAATATGAAATTATTCTAAATGGAGCCAGCGAAACCTAAGCTTTTTTCCCCCCTGCTTTTTTTGCCAGTCCTGGGGCTTGAACTCGGGGCATGGGCACTGTCCCCAAGGTTCTTTAGCTCAAGGCTAATACTCTACTCTCGAGCCACAGCACCACTTCCAGCTTTTTCTGTTTATGTGGTATTGAGGAATCCAACCCAGGGCTTCATGCATGCTAGGTAAGCACTCTACCACTAAGCCACATTCCCAGCCCCAAAACATATGCTTTTAAAGGGAGTCATAAACATTCTCTACAGGCAAGTAGTACAGACATCCTTTATATTACTTAAGTTGAGAAAATTGATACAAAGATAAACTAACTTGTTTAAGCAAACAGTCATGCTCTTAAGTCCTTGTGTTTAAGTACTTGGATAGATGTGTATGTATACAAACCTATGTGTGTGCCCTCCCCATATATCTGAATCATGAATGGTTAGATATTGTATTTTTGCTTAGCTTTTTCTGCTCAAGGCTGGAACTCTAACACTTGAGGCATTCCTCTACTTTGCTGGATGATTGGAGGTAACAATCTCCAGACTGGCTCTCAACATTGATCCTCAGATCCTCCTGAGAAGCTAGGATTACAAATACTCAGCTTAAAAAGTCTACATTCTTGGGCTGGGAAGGTGGCTCAGTGGTAGAGCACTTGCTTTGCATGCATGAGGCCCTGGGTTCGATTCCTCAACACCACATAAGCCAAAAAGAAAAAAAAAAGCCGGAAGTGGCGCTGTGGCTCAAGTGGTAGAGCGCTAGCCTTGAGCTGAAGGGCTGAGGGACAGCACCAAAGCTCAGAGTTCAAGCCCCTCAACCAACCAAAAAAAAAAAAAAAAGAATATTAAACCATGGTAAGTTACTGACTGGGAGGCAGATTAGATAAATATCATGTTAAAAGTTTCTTACTGACTGAATTGAATGGAAAGAAGGTTTAGGTCAGGAGGCTCTGAGGTGGCCAAGGCAGAGCTGGAAATCTTTCCTTTACAGTTCTCTTTCACAAAGATTAGTATTTTTTAATTCCAGTACCAGGGTCTGAACTCAATTCATTTACTTGCCCATTGCTGGTGCTTTATCACTTGAGCAACACCTCTAGTCCAGCCGTTTTGTTGGTTAATTCAAGATGGTCTCTCTCAAACTTTTCTACCTAGTTGGTCTTAAACCTACATATTACAGATAACAGTTTTCTGAGTAATTAGGATTGCAGGCTTGACCCATAGTTGGCTAGCCATTTTCTTTGGCTTTTTGGGGGGGCGAGACGGGGGAAGGGGAAGGCAGGGTTGCTGGTTCTGGGACTTTAATTCAGGTCCTGGGTGCTGTCTCTGAGATTTTCTGTTCAAGGCTAGTACTCTACCACTTGAACCAAAGCTCAATTTCTAGCCTTTTGGTGATACACTTGAAATAACAGTCTCTTGGACTTTCTTGCCCTGGGTAGCTCTGAATGGCAATCCTTAATCAGGCATCCTCCAGAGTCACTGGGATTACACGCACCAGTCACCAGTAATTTAGCTACTTTGACTTTTAAGACAGAGATAGCCCTGCACTAACTGATTAGATATATCTTTTATCCATTAGACTTACTTTCCTATATGAAAGTGTCTTTAACAGACAAGTAATGGCTCTTTAGTCTAAGAGGTCACCAATTTGTTCTTTAAAATAAATAGAATTCCTTATTTAAATTATTTATTTATTTAATTTTGGTTGTATTTTGGGGTTGAACTCAATCCTTCCTTCCACTTGAGCATGCCCCCAGTGCATCTCAAATGTCTATGTATATGTGTTTGCACACATATACACAAACATATACACACATATGAGAGAGCAGTAATGGTGCAGGAAATCATCATCCAAAACAATCCCAAGAACAATATGGCATACAAACAGAATGTGATACAGAGTTTGAAATATTTATAATCTGCCATCCATATGGTTCCTTCTATACAGCTACTTCTATATTGTAACACTGCCATCTGAACATATAAGCTCCATAACAGTATCTTGCTCACACTCCAAAATGAGTAACTTCTACAGGGCCAAAAAATACATTGTTCCAGGTGTTCACAAACAGAGCAGTACTTCAAGACCTTACATAATTTGTGTATTTTATATTAGTATACAAAGGTGGCATGAGTCTAAATATTGTAACTATAATTTTCACTTTAATACAAATTTTAGTGAAATAATTTTAAAAATGAAATTAATTCAGAAATATATCAATTACAATATTACAAATATCAAATATTAAAAATATTTATTAGCAAAGGAAAATACTTTCAAGCTTAAACTAAAATAAAGAAATCTAAATGTCATTGACAGCATATTTAAATTATCTAATTTACATAATCTTCAATCCTTAATATGCTTACATTACAAATGAATCATACAAAGCTCAGTGGAAGAGTGCTAGAGTGCTTGCCTAGCATGCATGAAGCCTTGAGGTGGATTCCTCAGTACAGAAAAAGCTGGAAGTGGCATTGTGGATCAAGTGGTAGAGCACTACCCTTAAGCAAAAGAAGGTCAAAAACAGTGCCCAGACCCTGAGTTCAAGCCCCAGGATTGCCCCCCCCCCCCCCCCCCCCCCGTCAAAACAAAAACAAAGATAAAAAAGGAAGTATGTAAATGGGCGCTGTCCCTCAGCTCTTCAGCTCAAGGCTAGTGCTCTACAACTTGAGCCACAGCTCTGCTTCTGGTTTTCTGAGTGGTTTATATGAGATAAGAGTCTCAGAGACTCTCCTGCCAGGGCTGGCTTTCAACCACAATCCTCAGATCTTGGCGTCCTAAATAGCTAGGATTACAGGCATGAGTCACTGGTGCCTGGCTAAATGTACTGATTTTAGAAGTAAAATAAAGTTATTTCTATGCTATCACTACAAGAAAAATTGGTCATTTCAAAATCTCAATAAATCTCACTGAATTGATATAATAAGCTATGAAATAGATGCAAGGTGAACTATAGATGCAAGGTGAACAAAAGTTTTTCATAATTTGGTAAGAAGATTTCACTTAAACATCAAACTTTAAAACACAGTTCATGATGGGTTTTTAAAAAGCATGTAAATCAGCATATTGACTACAATACTAACCTTTATGCACAATAAGAAACTATATAAAGAATTTTTTTCAGTGCCAGTCCTGGGGCTTGAACTCAGGGCCTGGGCCTTGTCCCTGAGCTTTTTGCTCAAAGATAGCATTCTACCTCTTGAGCCACATCTCCACTTTTGGCTTTTTGTGGTGATTGATTGAAATAAGAGTCACCCAGGCTTTTCCTGCCCCAGCTGGCTTCAAACTTCAAGTGCTGACTGGAAAAAATACTACAACTAGAAGAAATTCAAGATAAACTCAGTGGTTTTTTGTTTGTTTGTTTGTTTTTGTCAGTCATGGGGCTAGAACTCTAGACCTGGTCCTGTCTCTGAGCTCCTCAGCTCAAAATAAGCAAGCACTCTACTACTTAAGCCACAGTGCCACTTCAGTTTTTCTGGTGGTTAATTGAAGAGTCTCATGGGGAATTTCCTGCCCGGGCTGGCTTTGAACAGCAATCCTCAGATCTCAGCCTCCTGTGTAGCTAGTATTACAGGAGTAAGCCACCAGTGCCTGGCAACTCTGATTTTTTTTAACAACCCAAAACATTTTCAGAGAAAAATAGCAAACTAGTATTAAGGAATGGATACATTAATGAAGAAAATAAGTAACTTATTTTACAAAATCATCATCAGTGTTGAGATTTGAGTAAATAATTTTAAAATGTAATCACAGCTAGATGCTGGCAGTTCAGGCCTATAATCCTAGCTACTTGATATTTAGAGATGGGAAGGGTCACAGTTTTAGGATAGTCCAGCTAAAAGATTTGCAAGGCCCCACCTCAAGCTAGGTGTTGTGGCATGTGTCTGACACCCCAGTTACAAAGGAGATTGAGATCCAGAGGATTATATAATTTCTTACTGAAGTCAAATTTAAACTAATAAGTTTCATTCAGGTCAAAGAGTTGACAAAATTTTAGTTTTAATTATAGCCTTTAGATAATATGAATTAGATAAATATGAAGTTTTGTTAAGGGATAGACAAAAGAAGTGAATGGGGAGAATGCAGTCAAGAATTCAATTGAGAAAACTGGGGAAAGGGGTGGGTTGGGAGGGGTGAGAATACGGGAAGAGGTGACACTGATCAAGAGACAATGTATTCATAAACTGCTTTGTTAAATTGGCAACTCCTTTAAGAGAATAAAAAGTTTGGTATTTATTTATTACGATACTAGACACTAGCCTAGCACTTGCCTAGAAAGTGCTCTACCCTAGCAAGTTCTTTGCTATTTGAACACTGGAAAGCCTCAAAGGCTTGGAAGAGGAAACCTACAAGGATTTTAGGGAATGTTGTTTCTAAGCTTCCCTTTTTCTTTTCTTTTCTCCCCGCTCTCTCCCTCTCTTTCTCTCTTCCCCTTGAATATAGAAAACCCTGTGAATTAAGAAATAATGACATAATTAATGAGAAGAGTGCGGCTGAAATCAGGAAAGCAACTTCTTTCATAATAACCCCACAAAAAAATAAAATACCTAGGAATTAACTTAACCAAAGAAGTGAAGGACCTCTATGATGAAAACTTTAAAAACCTGAAAAAGGAAATCAAAACAGAACTTAGAAAGTGGAAAAAACTCCCATGCTCCTGGATTAGAAGGATCAACATCGTGAAAATGGCAATACTTCCAAACGCTATCTACAACTTCAATGTGATACCTATTAATATTCCAACCTCATCCTTCAAGGAAATAAAAGAGGCAATCCAAAAATTCATATGGAACAATAAAAGACCCCAAATAGCAAAAACAATCCTTAACAGAAAGAACAGTGCCGGAGGAATATTAATACCAAATTTCAAACTCTACTACAAAGCCACAGTAATCAAAACAGCTTGGTACTGGCAAAAGAAGAGACCTCAGGACCAATGAAATAGAATTGAAAACCCAGAAATAAACCCACAGACCTATAGCTGCCTAATCTTCGATAAGGGAGCTAAACAAATAGAATGGAAGAAAGACAGCCTCTTCAGTAAATGGTGCTGGCAAAATTGGTTGATCATCTGTAGAAAACTAAAGCTAGATCCTTATATATCACCCTGAAGCAGAATCAACTCCAAATGGATGGAAGACCATTACAGGAAGGAATAGGAGAAACATTACAGGAAGGAATAGGAGAAACCCTAGATCTCCTTAGCACAGGCCAAAATTTTTTTAATAGAGACCCAGAAACACAACAAATCAAAGAAAGGTTGGACAAATGGGATTGCATGAAGTTGCAGAGCTTCAGCATGGCAAAGGACATAGCTAGCAAGATCAATAGAAAGCCCACAGATTGGGAGAAGATCTTTACTAGCCATACAACGGACAAGGGTCTCATATCTAAAATATACCTGGAACTTAAAAAAAAATAAATCCCCCAACAACAAATCCTCAAAGAAAAACTGCCCAATAAATAAGTGGGCTAAAGACTTAAAGAGAAACTTCTCTGAAGAGGAAAGAAGGATGGCCAATAGACACATGAAGAAATGCTCAACCACTCTAGCCAAAAAAGAAATGCAAATCAAAACAACATTGAGATACCACCTCTCCCCAGTTAGAATGGCTATAATCAAGAGCTCTAACAACAACAGATGCTGGAGGGGATGTGGACAGAAGGGAACCCTATTGCATTGTTGGTGGGAGTGTAAACTTGTTCAACCACTTTGGAAAGTAGTATGGAGGTTTCTCAAAAGATTCCACATAGAGCTCCCCTATGACCCAGCAATCCCACTCTTGGGCATTTACACGAATGATCACAAACAAGACCATACTAAAGCTAGCAGCACAACTATGTTTATTGTAGCATTATTTACCATCGCTAAGATATGGAACCAACCCAGATGCCCCTCAGTAGATAAATGGATCAAGAAAATGTGGTATATATACACAATGGAATTCTTTTTTTTTTTTTTGGTCGGTTGTGGGGCCTGAACTCTGGGCCTGGGTGCTGTCCCTCAGATCTTCAGCTGAAGGCTAGCACTCTACCACTTGAGAGTCTGTAGGGAGCCAGGGTAAACGCCATTACAAGATGGCGCCCACTCCCTTGCAGCTTTGAGGTAACCACTCCATTTCAGGCGGTGCTTGGCGGGAGGGTGGGTCCTGGGCTTTGCGCATGCGCGAGCCACGTAGAGTCCCCAGCCAATCCCGTGGCACCTGGTGACGGTGAAAGGCAGACGACCAATGGTAGAAAGACCCGTGTTCCTATTCCCTATATAAGCAGCCATGTTTTGGGTGCACGCTCTCTCGCGCTCAAGCTCTCCCATCAACTAAAAGGCTCTCCAATAAAGCGTGATCTGAGAAGACTCCTGGTGTGGTGTTCGTTCTTCCTCGCTGGTCGAGAAGGCGCGCGCCGCAAAGTGGTGCCGAAACCCAGGAGTCAGCCCCACTTCCGGCTTTTTCTGCTTATGTGATGCTGAAGAATCGAACCCAGGGCCTCATGCATGCAAGGCAAGCACTCTACCACTGAGCCACCTTCCCAGCCCCTACACAATGGAATTCTATAACCCCATCAGAAAGAATGATTGCCCCATTTGTTAGGAAATGGAAAGAGTTGGAAAAAATTTTATTAAGTGAAGTAAGCCAGGCCATATTTGCAATAACTAGTATATGTCTAAGGCAAGCAGAAAAGGTCAGATAAGTTGATGTTAGGCGAAATGAACTAGATAAGTACTCAAATGGTTTAACATATTTTTTGGGGGGGAAAGGGGGTCCAGTTGTGGGGCCTGAACTCTGGGCCTGGGCACTGTCCCCCAGCTCTTCAGCTCAAGGCTAGCGCTCTACCACTTGAGCCACAGTGCCACTTCCGGCTTTTTTCTTTTTGCTAATGTGGTGCTGAGGAATTTAACCCAGGGCCTCATGCATGCAAGGCAAGCACTCTACCATTGAGCCACCTTCCCAGCCCCCAGGTTTAACATATTTATAAGGTGATTTTTTGTTGCTTTGTATGTCCCTCCCCCACGGAATAACCCCTGTTTTTACTGTATTTGATGTTGGTATAATTTGTGGAGGGGAAGGAAAAAAACAAATTGTTTAAATAGGGATACAGGTGGACCCATTGCAACAATGCAATGTACAAGACATTATGTCAAAAAATGAACTTTACAACTTTGGGGGGAGGATGGGAGAACAGGGATGGTAGGGGAAACAAAGGAGGAGGCAACAATGCTTGATAAGAAATATACTCATTACCTTGCTCATGTAATTGTAACCCCTCTGTAGGGTATTTTCAAAATTAAAAAAACTTATTAATAATTAAAAAAAAAGAAATAGTGACATAAGAATTCAAGTGGGGGGCTGGGAAGGTGGCTCAGTGGTAGAGCGCTTGCCTTGCATGCCTGAGGCCCTGGGTTCGATTCCTCAGCACCACATAAGCAAAAAGAAAAAAGCCGGAAGTGGCGCTGTGGCTCAAATGGTAGAGCGCTAGCCTTGAGCTGAAGAGCTGAGGGACAGCGCCCAGGCCCAGAGTTCAGGCCCCACAACCAGACCCCCCCCCCCCAATAAAAAGAATTCAAGTAGGAAGTTGAATATAATTTATTGCCTATCCGCAGTGTATCCTGTATGTACTCTGACACACACACATATACAAATAAAAACATACCTATATTAGTTTAAAGATCTTAACTGGCTGGGAAGGTGGCTCAGTGGTAGAGCGCTTGCCTTGCATGCCTGAGGCCCTGGGTTCGATTCCTCAGCACCACAAAAGCAAAAAAAGAAAAAAGAAAAAAAAGAAAAAAAAAAGATCTTAACTGGTTGTATGTTCCAGAATTAGACAACACTTTTACTGTTAAAGAGCTGTATCTTTCTTTAGCTGAGCTTATCATGTGGTACTTTAATGGCCATCAGATTGCTGCTTCCTCTGTTAGAATGAGTTCTTGTAGAACAAGAGTCCAAACCATTAATTTCTGTATTCAAGATGTCAGGTTTAGGTGCATGGCCGGTATTCACTAAATTTGTGGCAGAATGTTACAGTCTGTGTCTGAGCTCTTATCAGATAGTCTGGGCATGAACTCTTTACCTGTAAAATCTAAGTATAATCATCAGATAATTTTACAGTTATTATGAAAATTAAAAATTGTGAAAATTAAAAAAAGTTAAAAAAAGCTTGAGACTCAGGTATCTTGAGTTTATTGAATAACACAGGGAATCTGAAATGCAGATGATAAGTGTCAAATTGAAGGAGATAACTTAAATCCAAGATTTAATCCCTGACCTGAGTTGTTATGTGCTACTCAATCCTTGGTAAATATGACTTCCAGAACCCCAAGGATATCCCTTTTCTTAACATGGTATGCCTCATTACCTTTCTCAAGCAAAGAAGAGGGAAACAGTGAGTTAGGATGCCTATGACATTCAATCCAGGCTAAATTGGGTGCCTCTGCTTTCTTTACTGCTTCTGGGGACTTTAGATGGGGAAAAAAGACAATCCTTTCCCCATGGTGGAGCTATCCTTAGGGAGGAATCCACAAAATCCTTTTAATGCAGGAAGGAATCACCTAGTTTGGGGATCTCCATTAACAACACTCGTTGAAAGATGCAGGTGAGTCTGGGATGGCTGAGAGGAGGCAATAATTCTCAGTTGGACTGGCAAGAATTTCTAAGTTGTAGGATCAAAAGCTTCAAGGAACATTTAGTAACAAAAATGTTACCAATATAATATAGGGTGAAATAGTGGTGTATATTTATGTAGGGAATGATATCAAGGGTCATCTAATTTCTAGGTTGGTAGTGCCTTAATACCTCAAGTTTGAAGGCACCGTTCCAGGCTAAGTTATTCATCAGTATAATTTCTCCCAGCCTTCAGAAGGGCAATTTGGGAGGACAGGAAGTTCATGGAATGTGGAATTAGAAATCTGACTTGCTTTCACATAAATCTTAACAAATGCCATCTTCGGCAAGCTCAAAGTACAGAATTTGTGCTAATACACAATCTCACTGGAAGTGGCATGAATAAGCTAAATGCAATAACCATATCATTCCCAATGCACGTTTCCTCCAGACTTACTCTTTTTATAGGTATACCAACTAGACAAGCAGTCCATGAAAGGATGAAGTGCCAACTGCTTTCCTTAAGTATAATAAGACCTCAACAAAGGCTCATAGAAAAGAACTTTTTTTGGTGGTCTTAGAGATTGTTCTGAAAGCCTGCGTGCTGTCCCTGATCTTCTTTTGCTCAAGGCTGGTGCTCTACCACTTGAGCCATGGTGCTACTCCTGGGCTTTCTGAGTAGTTTATTGGAGGTAAGAATCATATAGACTTTCTTGCCCTGGCTGGCTTCAAAGCACAATCCTCACATCTCAGCCTCCTGAGCAGCTAGGATTACAGCCACTAGCTCCCAGCCCCCCACCTCCCTTTTAAAAATTTTTTTTAATTGTTACCAGTACTGGGGGCTTGAACTCAGGGCCTAGGTACTGTACCTGACCTTTTGTGCTCAGGACTAGCACTTTACCCCTTGAGGCACAGCTCCACTTCTGGCTTTTGGGTCGTTAATTATACATAAGAGTCTCATAGACTTTCTTGCCTGGCCTTAGTTTTGAATTGTGATCCTCATATCCCAGCCTCCGGAGTAATTAGGATTTCAGGTGTGAGCCATTGGGATTATAGGCATGAGCCACAATGCTAGAATAAGAACTTAAAAATCTTAAGTGAAAAAGATTTTCCCTGGATTAGGTTTGTAAGACCGCTGACCTTCCTTAGCTTTGCCACAAAGTCACTAAGGTTTGAACTTCAGACCTTCAATTTGTTTAAGGAAGGTCTCAAAGGCTCAAAGTTTTTCCTCAACTCTAACCTGAGTTTTTAAATAATCTTACCATCCTCCCTCCCCACCAGGAAAGTACTACCTGTTGGATTCTAGTTGTGTCAGTACAGTGGTATATTTCATTAATTTTTTGATTGCAGAGTGATTTAGGGTAGGGCATGCTCTTTGATCTGCCTCAAACTCCTTATTTGTTATTTGCCTAGTAAGGTCCCATATCTCACCATTCAAAAGCTGACCTACTTAGTATGTGAGGTCCATCCATTAAATCAACAAATATTCATATGCAACAATGAAAGACCTCAAATAACCAATAAGTAATTCTAAGCAAAAAAAGGGAATGTGGCCAGGTGCTGGTAGCTCATACCTGTAATCCTAACTACTCTGGAGGCTGAGATCTGAGGAGCACAGTTCAAAGCCAGCCTGGGCAGGAAAGTATATGAGACTCTTATCTCCAGTAACCACCATAAAACCAGAAATGGTGCTTTGGCTCAAAATGGTAGAGCACTCGCCTTGAGCTGAAGAGCTCAGGGACAGTGCCCAGGCCCAGAGTTTAAGCCCCACGACCGACAAAAAACTTAAAAAAAAAAGGAATGCTGGTGTTATCATATCCCAGACCTCAAACTCTACTACAGAGCTGTAATAACAAAAGCAGTTTGGTATTGGCACAAAAATAGACCCAAAGATCAATGGAACAGACTAGATCTGGAAGTAAAACCATATATTTACAGTTACCTGATATTTGAAAAGGGAGCCAAAGAATACAGTGAAAAAAGCTTCTTCAACAACTGGTGCTGGAAAAATTTGGCATCCATATGAAGGAAGCTAGAAGTAGATTCCTGTTCTCACCATGCACGAATTTCAGCTCAAAGTGAATAAAAAACCTCAATGTCAGACCTGAAACTTTGAAATTACTGCAAAAAGGAGTAGGAGAAACACTAGAACTCAAAGGCACAAGCAGAAACTTCAAAAACAGTCCCTAGCACAGCAGATAGGAAAGAGACTTGACAAATGGAATTAAATAGCTTCTGCACAGCAAAGGACATAGTTATTAAAGACAACCAACAGACTGGGAGAGGATCTTTATCAACAATACATCAGACAAAGTTTAATATCTAAAATATATAAGGAGTGCAAAAACCTATGCCCTCCCAAAGCTAATACAGCAATTACTAAAAGGGCAAAGGAGTAAGGAGAGACTTCTAAGGAGACTTCTTAGAAGAAGAGGTAAGAATGGCAAAGAAACACATTAGAAAACGCTCATCATCCCTGGCCATAAAGGAATGCAAATCAAAACATCTCTATTTACCCAGTTATATTGGCCAACATCATGAATTTGTAACACAAAATGTTGGCGAGGATGTGAGGAAAAAGGAACCCAATCGCACTGTTGATGAGAATGTAAACCAGTACAACCACTCTGGACAGCAGTCTGGAGGTTCTTCAAAAAACTAAACATAATAAGCTGGGCACCGGTGGCTCACGCCTATAATCCTAGCTACTCAGGAGGCTGAGATCTGAGGATCGTGGTTCAAAGCCAGCCAGAGCAGGAAAGTCTGTGAGACTCTTATCTCCAGTAAACCACTAGAAAACTAGAAGTGGCTCTGTGACTCAAGAGGTAGAGCGGTCGCCTTGAGCTGAAGAGCGCAGGGACAGCAAGTTCAAGCTCCACGACCTCCTCTCCCCCCAAAACAACAACAACAACAACAACAACAACAACTAAACATAGATCTTTCCTATGACCCAACCATACCACTCCTGATATCTACTCAGAACACCACAAGACAGGACACCATAAAGACACTTGCACATCCATGTTCATTGCTGCACTATTCACAAGAGCCAAGTTGTGGAAACAGCCCAGGTGGCTAAACATACATGAATGGATTCAAAAAATGTGGTATGTATACACAATGGAATTTTAAACAGCTATTGGACAGAGTGATATTATGTCATATGCAGGGAAATGGATGGACCTAGAACAAAACATGTTAAGTGAGGTAAGCCAAGCTCAGAGAGACAAATGGCCCATGAGGAAGCTAGATGTAAAATTATCGGGACATAATAAATTACCAGTACTCTAAGCATTCACAGTGAGACCAAAGGAGGAGAGGAACAGAAAAGCACATGCCTATATACGTGTGATCATACAAAATAATATTTATAGAAATAAACTCCAGGAGCCGGGCACTGGTGGCTCATGCCTGTAATCCTAGCTACTCAGGAGGTTGAGATCTAAGGATCGCGGTTCAAAGCCAGCCTGGGCAGGAAAGACTGTGAGCCTCCTATCTCCAATAAACCACCAGAAAACCGGAAGTGGCACTGTACCTCAAGTGGTAGAGTGTTAGCCTTGAGCTGAAGAGCTGAGGGACAGCGCTCAGGCCCAGAGTTCAAGACCCATGACTGACAAAAAAAAAAAAAGACAAACTCCAGGAAATGAAAACAAGGTTTATGCTTTTCTTTTCTTTTTTGCTGTTTGTTCTTTTATATTTTATTTTTTGTCAGTTGTGGGGCTTGAACTCTGGGTCTAGGTGCTGTCCACGAGCTCTTCAGCTCAAGGCTAGCGCTCTATCACTTGAGTCACAGCACCACTTCCAGCCTTTTCTGCTTATGTGGTGCTGAGGAATCAAACCCAGGGCCTCATAAGTACAAGGCAATCACTATACCCCTGAGTCACTTTCCCAGCCCTGTTTATTCATTTGCATGTCTTCGATGTGTAAGGGTAAGCACAGAAATGGAGGGACAAAGGGTTAACAAATGCAGAAATGGTTTTCACTGGACACTATGTTGAAAATGAGCTACACAATTTATGGGTGGCAATGGGAGGGAAAAACTGGAAGAGATAAAGGGAAGGGGTGACATTGCCCAATAAGAAATGTACTCTGGGTTGGAAGGTGGCTCAGTGGTAGAGTGCTTGGCTGGCATGCATGAAGCCCTGGGTTCGATTCCTCAGCACCACATTAACAGAAAAATCCAGAAGTAGTGCTTGTGGTTTAAGTGGTAGAGTGCTAGCCTTGAGCTGAAGAGCTGAGGGACAACGCCCAGGCCAGAGTTCAAGTCCCACAACTGACAAAAAAAAAGAGAAATGTATCTGACTTATGTAACTGTAACCCTTTGTATATCACCTTTATAATAACAATAAAAAAGAATGAATCTTTATGTTATATGCAAAAAGCAAACAAAAAATGGATATAATTCTTAAATATAAACTGTATAACCACTAAAAGAAAACACAGAAAAATATTCTACACTAAAGTATTTAGGTATTCACTTGGCCAAGGAAGTGCAAAATCTCTACAATGAAAACTCTAACCCTTCAAAGAAAGAAGTTAAATAAGATACCAGAAGATGGAAAGACTTCCCCACTCATGGATTGTTAGAATTGTGAAAACAGCCACATTACAAAAGTAATTCACAGATTCAATGCAGTATCTATCCAAGTCCCAATATCACTCATCCAAGAAACAAAAAATTCAATTTAAAAATTCATATGGAGGCATAAAGACTCCAAATACTAACTAAGAACAATTCTAGAAGTAGTACAATAACAGACTTCAAAATAAAAAAACTTCTGCCCAGAAAAAGAAACTATTTCTAGAACCTCATGGACTAGGAAAAAAATCTTCACAACAGATAGAAGAGAATATGCAAAAAATAAGCAATGAGTAGTTAAAGAATAAATAGTCCAATTAATAAATGGGTAAATGGATTGAACAAATAGTCTTCAGAAGAATAAAAATACCTAAAGACACATGAGGAAATGTTTATCATTCTTTGCCATAAAGCTAAGTTAAGTCAAAATTATACTAAGAATTCATCTCACTCCAGTCAGAATTACAATCATCAAGAAAACAACAAATGTTAGCACAAATGCAGTTCCCTCATACATTGTTCCTAGAAATGTAAATCAGTGCAACATTATAGAAATCATTGATAACAAATTTCCCCCAGGACCCCATCATACCATTACGGGGTATACATCCAAAAGAGAGATACCTGCCTACCTATGTTTATTGCAGCACTGTTCTCAATAACCAACTGGTGGAATCAAAGTGCCCAAAAGATGAATGGATAAAGATGTAGTTTATAAAACACACACATATCCTATTATACGTTCTAATATATGTATCTATATTATATATATTCTAAAAATGAGATCATATAAATTGCAGGACCATGAATGGAAATGAACATTACGTTCACCAAGACAAGTCAGGCTCATCAAGGCAAATATAGTATGTTTCTGCTTATATGTAGAAACTAGACCTAAATACATTCATGAATATATTCATGATCCTTCACTTATACATTATCTCGATAAAAAGATTTATATATGCACATAAATATATATGCATAGAACAGGATTCTAACTATGAGACTATGTAGGCGTCAGAGAGGAAGAGGAGGGGGAAAGATAGAAGGTGAAATATTTTGAAATACAGTGCAACTACATATGAAGATGGCATAAAGACTCTCAATGAAAGCTGTGGATTAGCAGCAGATAGGAAGTGGTAGAAGAAAGGAAAGCAATAGAGAGGGTTATTCTGAATATATATGCATAGTGAAATCCTTTGGTGTAATTAATACACACTTTCCATGATAAAGGAATTCAAGACTACTAAGCCTCTATTGCAAAAGATATTTAAAGGAAACCTATCCAAAGAAGAAAATAAAAAGCAGGAAAATATAGGGAAGAACAGATTTAACTAAATAAGTAGATGAGCAAAGCAGAAATAGGAAAAAAATAAAGTATCATAAGACAACTACAAGACAGGAAATACGAAATACCTTTCAATATTAAAATTGAACATTAATGGTCTTAACTCTTCAGTCAAAAGATACAGACATATCTTTTGGATATATCTATCTATAGATATCTATAGATCTATAGATAGGGAACAATTCATGAAGAGCAAATTACAGTTAACATATACGCACCAAATAGTAGCACACCATGTTCATTAAGACATTTTATTGAATGTTGAAAAAGCATTCTTCTAAAATCAGGCATGAGACAATAGTGTTCATTCTTTTTCTATATACTTGAATTCTTAGATCAATAAGAAAAAGAAACAAAAAGGTCAAAAAAATAGAAAAAAAGAATTCAAATTATCAATTTTCAGATGATACGATCTTATAGTTAAAGACCTCAAAGATTTTACCAGACAACTTAAAGACTTGAGAAACATATTTAGCAAATTAGCAAGATTCAAAATCAATATAGAAAACTCAATAGCTTTTCTATAAACCAATAATAAACAAGCTAACAAGGAAATCCTCAAAACAATGGTATTCAAAACAGCCTTAAAAAAAAAAAGCCCAAACAACTAGGAATAAACCTAAGTAATAGTGACAGACAGCTACAGTGAAAATTGTAACAACTGAAAGCAGAAATTGAAGATATCACCACAAAGTGGAAAGACTTCCCATGCTCATGGATTGGCAGAATGAATATTGTAAAACTGAACAGATGTCAAAAGTATTCTAAAGATTCCATGCAATCCTTGCCAAAATTCCATTACCATTCTTGCAAGAAACGTAATTCATAGGTAAATCTAAAATACCCTGAATCGCTAAAGTGATCACAAGCAAGCATAAAAAAGAAAACCCACAAAAACAGTGCTGGAGTTATATCAGAATACCACAAACTTACACGACAGCCATAGTTATAACAACATGGTAGTGGAATAAAACCAGACATGTGTATCAATGGAATACAATAGCAGATCTAGAAATAGGTCCCTACAATTATAGCCACATAATTTTCTAAAAAGGAACTTTTCTCCATGGAGAAAAGACAAACTCTGGAATAAATAATTTTGAAAAAAAACTGGATGCACACGCTAAAAATGGAAACACTCTGGATTAACACAAACTGGATAAAAGACCTTAAATGTAAGAAATGTAATTTTGGATAGGCATCAATAGCCATTGGTAATCCCAGCTACTCAGGAGGCTGAGATCCGAGGATCCAGGCTTGCAGCATACCTGGACAAATTCAAGAGACTTTTATCCCCAATTAACCAACAAAAAGTTGGAAGTGGAAGTACAGTTCAAGTGGTAGAGCACAAGTTTTGGGTAGAAAAGCCAAGCAAGAATGCAAGACCCTGAAACCAAACCCCACTATGGGCACACAAGTATGCAATGCACATATACACACCAACTGAAAAACTGATACTAGTACAGGAAAAGACAGAGATAATATTGGAGGATACAGACATAGGTTATAAATAGGATTCCAACAGCTCAGGAAATAAGAGTTTAGAAATGACAGATGGGATTGCATGGAATTAAAGTTTCTGCACAGCAAAAGAAACAATGATCAGAATGCAATTCTTTTGTACAACTACTTAAAGATAATAAAGAGAGAGCAATTCTTGGCAGCTATTTGTAAGAAAACAGATTCATATCTGGAATATATAAAAAAGCAAAGAATATAACCACCAAAAGAACCTAATTCAGTAAGTGGACAAATGAATAAACAATTCTTTTTTTTTTTTTTTTTTGGTCGGTCGTGGGGCTTGAACTCTGGGCCTGGGCGCTGTCCCTCAGCTCTTCAGCTCAAGGCGAGCGCTCTACCACTTGAGCTACAGTGCCACTTCCGGTTTTCTGGTGGTTTATTGGAGATAGGAGTCTCACGGTCTCTCCTGCCCAGGCTGGCTTTGAACCGCGATCCTCAGATCTCAGCCTCCTGAGTAGCTAGGATTACAGGCGTGAGCCACCAGCGCCCGGCTGAATAAACAATTCTTTAGAGAAGAAGTACAAATGAAAAGAGTAGCCATGAAAAAGCACATCAGGGAAATGAACATCAAAACTACACTGAGATTCTATCTAATCACTGTGAGAACAGTTAAAATTAAGGAAAAGAATAATAAGCTGGGTATCAGTGGATCATGCCTATAATTCTAGTTACTAAGGAGGATCCTGAGATCTGAGGATCAAGCCTGGGAGGAGAAATCCAAGAGACTTATTTCCAATTAAGAAGAAAATTGGCTACATGGTCTCCCTGATAAGTGGATGCTAAATCCAAAATGTTAGGTGATACGACAAAACTAACAGGACTTAAGAAACAAAGAACTCCCACTCATCTGGTTGAACCACTACTAAATATCCCCATGCTGCTTGATCACATATATGGTATATAACATGTGAACACCGTTATATGTTACAGACTGTGATAGACAATTTGCCCCAGGAAAGTTAGAATGAACTTGTAACTTTAAATGAGCATCATTACTCCACAATACTGTGAAATTCTGGAAATTATGTAATCACTTAATCACAATAAAAAAAAAAAAAGAACCTCGGGGAAGGGAGGGAGGGAGGGGGATGGTAGGGGGAAAACAATGGAGGGGGTAACAATGTTCAAGAGGAAGTGTACTCATTACCTCACTCATGTAACTGTAACCCTCTGTATGGTATCTTAACAATAAAAAAAATAATTTAAAAAAAAAAAAGAAGAAAATTGGAGGGGCTGGAAGGTGGCTCAGTGGTAGAGTGCTTGCCTTGCATGCATGAGGCCCTGGGTTCAATTCCTCAGCACCACATAAGCAGAAAAAGCCAGAAGCGGCGCTATAGCTCAAGTGGTAGAGCACTAGCCTTGAGATGAAGAGCCGAGGGACAGCACCCAGGCCCAGAGTTCAGGCCCCATGACTGACATAAAATAAATAAATAAATGAATGAATGAATAAATAAATAGAAGAAAATTGGAGGCATTTTTCAAATGGAAAGACTACCAGCCATGAGTGGACAAGTGAATCAAAGGCAAGAAGATGTTTGTTCAAGTGCCAGTGTACCAGCACAAGAAAAAAAGAAAAGGAAAAAGAGAAAACCAATAATAAATACTGACCATAAGGCAAGGTTTATAGAAATCTTGTACAAAATTGACAAGAATGGAGATTAGTGCAGTCATTATGGAAGTTCCTCAAAAAACTAAATATAGAGCTATCCTATGATACAACTGTATCACTCCTGGGCATATATTCAAAGGAATGTTAGCACACAATAGAAATAGTTGCACATCCTTATTTAATACAGAACAGTTCATAACAGTCAGACAATGGAATTTGTTAGGTGTCCATCATCTGATGAATGAATATAGAAATGTGCTAATAATAATAATGGCTCATGCTTATAATCCTAGCTACTCAAGAGGCTGAAATCTGAGGATCGTAGTTCAAAGGTAGCCTGAGCAGGAAAGTCTGTGAAACTCTTATTTCCAATTAACCACCAGAAAACTGGAAGTGGTGCTGTGACTCAAAGAGGTAGAGCACTAGCCTTGAGCTGAAGAGCTCAGGGACAATACCCAGGCCCAGAGCTCAAGCCTCACACCAACCAACAATAAACAAACAAACAAATAAAATGTGGTAATAGATATTCCATGAAATATCATTATTAGTCATAAGAATGAATAGACTTATGGCATTTTCAGGTAAATGAATGAAACTGTGAGATCATGTTAAGTAAAATGATTCAGATTTGGAGACAAATATTTCCCATTTTTCTCCCATGTGCACAACCTAGACCTGAAACAAATATAAAATGAATGTAAATTGGGAGTGTTTGGAGGGAGAACCAGGGGCATGGGTACAATGAAAGAAGAGGATTGATTAGGAGTAAATATGAATAAAATACTTAACTTTTATAGAATGTATAAAAATACAATAGAGAAAGTCTTTTAAAAATGTAAAAAATAAAAAAAATAAAAAAAATGTAAAAAATAAGCTAGATGCTGGTAGCCCAAGCCTGTAATACTACTTGGGAGGCTGAGATCTGATGATTAAGGTTGGAAAGTCCTTGAGACTCTTTTTTCTTTTTTGGGTCCAGTCGTGGGGCCTGCACTCTGGGCCTGGGCCCTGTCCCTCAGCTCTTCAGCTCAAGGCTAGTGCTCTACCACTTAAGCCACAGCGCCACTTCTGGTTTTTTCTTTTTTGCTTATGTGGTGCTGAGGAATTGAACTCAGAGCCTCATGCATGCAAGGCAAGCACTCTACCACTGAGCCACCTTCCCAGCCCTTGAGACTCTTATCTCCAATTAACCACAGAAAAAGCTGAAAGTGGTAGAGTGCTTGCCTTAAGCAAAAAGAGACCAGGAACAGTGCCCAGGTCCAGAGTTCAAGCCCCAGGATTGGCAAAAAAAAAAAAAAAAAAAAAAAAGGCAATGAGAAAGAATAATAAATGCTAGGTGCTGGTGGCTCATGCCATTGTAAGTACTCAATAGGCTGAGATCTGAGGATTGCAGTTCAAAACCAGCCCAGGTGAGAAAAGTCCATGAGATTCATCTCTAATTAATCACCAAAAAGCCAAAATGTAGATCTGTGGCTCAAGTGATAGCCTTGTACAAGGACACAGATCAGACTGAATTCAAGCCATAGGTTTGGAACAAAAAACCAAAATCAAAAGGAGTGACAAGTGGTGAATATGATTGAACTACATTATATGCTTATATGGAAATATCACAATGAAACCTCTTTGTATAGTTAATATACCTTAACAATAAACTTAAAAAAGACAAAAATTAAGAGGACAAATGTCATTTTTTAACAAAGGAAACAAATACTGTATTTTCATTTTAGTAAAAAAAAAAATCTACTGAAGTGCCACTAGTTTGAATTTTAGTTCAGAAAGACTGCTTCAAATATAATGAAAAATCATGTAGCCAACATACAATAGTACACACTGAATGCATGCTAAATAGTGTTAACCGTAAAGTAGGAATTACAATGTTCTACTTCAGCCAGATATGTCAGTGAACCTCTACCGTTCCAGTTCCTGTGGAGACTGATGCCCAGAAGTTCAAGACCAGCCTGGGCAACATGGTGCAACTCATCTCTAGAAATGAGTGTTCTACCTCACAACTTACTCCATTGAAAAAGTATAGTCTACACTATAAAATTTACTAAAAAAATTAAACTGAAAAATAAAGCCAGGTGCTAGTAGCTCACACCTGAGGACTGTTGTTTGAAGACAGACTTGCAGACCAATCTGTGAGACTCTAATTAAACAGCAAAAAGTTGGAAGTGAAGGTATGGTTCAAGTAGCTAACCACCAGATTTGAGTGAAAAAGACAAGCAAGAGTTTAAGGCCCTAAATCCAAGCCTCAGTACACACACACAGATACACATACACGTACACGTACATGTACACGTACACGTGTACACACATACACACACACACACACACACAGATACAACTAGTAAAAAAAGAACTTATTTAACATTTATAATGAGTACATTCTACGTTTGCACATTTACTTTTAAAAAAGTAAATAGGGGCTGGGAAGGTGGCCCAGTGGTAGAGTGCTTGCCTTGCATGCATGAGGCCCTGGGTTCGATTCCTCAGCACCACATAAGCAAAAAGCCGGAAGTGGCGCTGTAGCTCAAGTGATAGAGTGCTAGCCTTGAGCTGAAGAGCTGAGGGACAGCGCCCAGGCCCAGAGTTCAGGCCCCACAACCGGACCCCCCCCCCAAAAAAAATAAAAATAAAAATAAAAAAGTAAATAAATATTGGGCTCTAGTTAATAATATGTATGCTATTTAAAGTATCTAGAGGTAAAATGTACTTGTACCTGAAAGTCACTTTGTGATGCATCAAACATAAGATAGGGCTGGGAATGTTGCTTAGTGGTAGAATGCTTGCCTAGCATGCATGAAGCTCTGGGATGGATCCCTCAGTACCACATACACAGAAAATGCTGGAAGTGAGTGGCCAAGTGGCTCAAGTGGTAGAGTACTAGCTTTGAGCAAAAGAAGCTCAGGGACAGTGCCCAGGTCTTGAGTTCAAGCCCCAGGTTGGGCAAAAAACAACAACAATAACAAAAAAAATCCTCAAAGCATAAAACCAAATCAAAACAAAAACATGATAGACTCATGAATAAAGCAAATGCAGCAAAAATGTTAATAACGTTATTATTTATCAAACTGAGATATTACCATTTTTTTCTCTGGGTTCTGAGGTTTGAACTCTGGCTTGGATGTTGTTCCTGAGCTCCGTTTGCTCAAGGCTAGTACTTTCTTTCTAGGTTTTTCTGTGATTTAATTGGAAATAAAAGTCTCACAGACTTTTCTGCCTGGGCTAGCTTCGAACCAGGATCCTCAGATCTCAATCTCTTGAGTAGCTAGGATTACAAGGTGTGAACCACAGGTACCTGGCTCCAAATTTTGTGTATGTGTAAAATTTCAAGATAAAAAAAATCAGATCCATGACACTCTCTCAACAACATCCTAAATGTTAAAACAAATATATCAGAGATACCTCTAAGTACAAAGGAAAAATGATTTTTTTGGAGGGGGGCAAAAGTAGAATTTGAATTCAGGGTCTTGTGCTTATAGGTCCTACTTGAGTAGCCCAAGCTCAAGGCTCTGAGTTCAAACCCTAGTACCACCAAATATGATTATTAATTAAGTAAAGCAGAACACAAACTTTGCAAAGAGTTAATTTTAGAAATGTAGTAAGTTCTACATGACTGGCTCAGTTTTCTATCCTATTCCTTCCCACCTACCTTCATGTTTATGTTAAGCATTCTAAACAACAAACATGAAATGTGCTTGACTTTAAAAGATGAAGAAGCAGCCGGGCGCTGGTGGCTCATGCCTGTAATCCTAGCTACTCAGGAGGCTGAGATCTGAGGATTGTGGTTCAAAGCCAGCCTGGGCAGGAAAGTACGTGAAACTCTTATCTCCAATAAACCACCAGAAAACCAGAAGTGGCGCTGTTGATCAAGTGGTAGAGTGCTATCCTTGAGTTGAAGAGCTGAGGGACAGCGCTCAGGCCCAGAGTTCAAGCACCACAACCAACAAAAAAAAAGAAAAGAAAAGATGAAGAAGCTGGAAAAAAATCACCGAAGTAAAATACTTAAATCTAACTATTATTTCCCCCCCCCCCCGAATAAACTTCAAAGCAGTCCAAAATGCCCTCTAAAACTTTTCTTCCTATGGTCATTTCAACTTACACCAAAACTTAAATCATGTAGATACCATTTTTATCTGGTTTCTTAGTTCTGGGGTAAGATCAAATTTATTTTCAAGGATTGGATGTATAAATTAGCAACAAAACAGAATACAACTGGTAAGCCTAAGGAATATAAACAGCTAAGTGCATGTGCAGAATAACTCTTTCCTTCCCTTCAGAATTGAGTCAAGCATAAAGAGTTTTGGACTTAGTAAACTAATGTCTCCCACTTTATCTAGCCCTTCCTGTTCGTTTTTGTTCTCTAGTTGTGTGAGTTAAGAGGGAATGTGTAACAGTGACAATATGTAACTTTATAATATCTCTTTGTGTGTGGGAGCAGTTAGAGTTCCTGTCCTCTGACTAACACTTCCTTTATACTAAAGAGAAAAACCAGGTATGGTGGTGGCTCATCATGGTAGCCCTAGCTACTTGGGGTAGAGCTGAGATCAGGAGGATTGTGATCTTAGGCCGTCCTAGGCAAAAAGAGACTAAGCAACAATCTCAATCAATAAAAAGCTAGGTCTAGTGGTATTATACATCTAACATCCCAGCTATATGAGAAGCATAGAGGATCAAGGTACAGGGTGGCCTGGCCAAAATGGGAGACCCAATTTGAGCAATAATCAACAACACCTAAAAAGGGAGGGGCTGCCAGGCCCCAGTAGCTCATTCTTGTGATCTTAACAACTGAGGAGGCTGAGATCTGAGGATTGCAGTTTGAGGCCAGCCAGGGCAGGAAAGTCCCTGTGAGACTCTTGTCTCCAATAAACCACTCAAAAAAGCTTCAAGTGGTACTGTAGCTCAAGTGGTATAGGGCTAGCATTGAGCACAAAGAGGCTTAGACAGTGCCCAGGCCTTGACTTCAAGTCCCAGGACTGGCAAAAAAAAAGGTAAGGGCTTGAGCTGTCTTAAGTGGTTGAGCACCTTCCAGCAAGTGCAAGACCTTGAGCGAAAACCCCAATCGTGTGTGGATGTAGCTTACCTACTGCAGCAAGCATTACCCCCTGGGTTCAATCTATAGCACTACACACACAAAAAAAATCACATATAGGAGGAGGGAAGGAAAGTATGAAGAAGAAAATGCAGAAGGAAGGAGTGGAAGCTAGTAATCTAAAAATGGAACAAACAGAATGTGCTTTTGTCACCAGAATAGTTCAAGTAAAGGCTAAATGATAATCTATATTTATTTTGGTGCTGTATCAGATAATCTACAGATGCCTGTACAAAAGCCAGTCCTTTCCCTTTCTTAAATCCCCTCACAGAACAAAGGAAAAGCAGTTTTCAGAAGTTGCCTTGGCACTGCTAGACTGATCCTACAAAACAATTACAGTTAAATCAGATGACACCTGACCTTTCAACATAAAGATTTATCAGTCTATCTAAATGCAAGAAATTTAAAGAAAAATTGAGGGTATCTTTTGGCTTAGCACTCAAAGACAGGAAATTCTTAATATAGGGACAGTAAAGACCAGAAACTATTCTGAACTTCAGTAAATCAGGCTGTTTTTATCTTCATCCACATATATCCCATTTCATTTGTTTCAACTGTCTGCTCACAGTCAAAACATGCCTGCTTTGTTGAAAATAGACCTTTTATTCATTACTAAATCCTCAACTTTTTCCCCATTGCAGAGATCCACAAGGGCAAAGGCTGTATATGTATGTACATAAACACACCCCTCCAGTACGAGACTCTCAGTAAGTTTTCAATAAAAATTTGGTAGATGAAGACTAGGGGTAAGGATCAAATCAAGAGGTTATGTCTGAAACCTCAGTACCTCAAAAAAAATTAGTAGGTTAAGTACTGGTTGAATCAATGTAGAGTGAATCCATCAAGTCCTATTTAGTGACAATTGTATCATTTCTGTTTTGCAGATAAAATCAATTAAAGATACTACTGTAATTAAGAAGACATTTAATGCTGAGTTTATTTTGTAAGATTTTGTTAGTATGTTCAGTATTAAGGATTTGAAGTCAGTAACATTTAATTTTAGCAGGAAAAATATATGCTAATACACTATTGTATAATATAAGCAGAATTTCTGCTGTTTTCTAAAGCAAGATTTGAGTGAGATGACAAGCTGTCTTAAAGGAGATTACTTTGCTTTTCGCCATTAGTCCTTTTATAGCTTTTACAGTTAAAAATCAATGGTGGTGCACTAAGGAGGGTGAGGCAGGCAATGAGCTAGAGATAAGCCTAGGCTACACATAGGAACTCTTCTCAAAAAAACAAAAAAATTAAGTTGGGCACTGGTGGCTCATGCCTACATTCCTAGCTACTCAGGATCCTGGTATCTGAACATCAGGGCATGGCAGCAAGGCAGACAAAGCTGTGGGACTCGTCTCCCTAAGGAGAAAAAAAGCTAGTAGTGAAAGTGTGGCTCAAGTAGTAGAGTATCAGCTAGGAAGGAAAGAGTCAAGCAAGGATGGAAGGCCATGAATTCAA
Organism: Dipodomys merriami; assembly: GCF_024711535.1. Taxonomy (NCBI): domain Eukaryota; kingdom Metazoa; phylum Chordata; class Mammalia; order Rodentia; family Heteromyidae; genus Dipodomys; species Dipodomys merriami. The sequence continues at coordinate 76,712,038 of NW_027202270.1, forward strand.
GCCCCAGTACCAGCAGAAAAATAAATAACTGATAATTTTAGAAAAAAGGATAAATACAAACCAGGTCTTAAATAAACACAACTATAACAAGCCGTATTTTTATGAAATTTAGAACATTGTGCTATATAAACTTGCACTGAGGAAAAAGCAGCTAATCTGTTTAAGAAAGGTTGATGAATGCAAATGAAAGAAAACAGTATAATGTCTTCAAAAGTACCATCTTGTTCCTTTTAAATAAGAAGGGGTACCATTATCCTCATTTTACATATGAGAAAGAGATCGAGAAGTTAATTTTAACTTGCTCAAAATCATATGAGCTCTTAAAGTGGCAGTAGTTTCTTTCACCTAGGCGTTTGAATTTCCAATTATACTGTGTATTTCTTTCCTCTGGACAAGTGGTTTTCAGAGTGTGCTCTGAGTACCATTTAAGGGTAACCACGTCCAAGGATCCATCAGGTCCCTTACTATTCATTTCTATTATTTGTGGTAGCTAAATTACCTATTCCTTTCCCTTTCTTTCTCCCCCTCCTTCTCATTCTTGTGCCAAGCAAGGGTTGAACTCAGGGCTTTGTGCTTTCACTTACCTTTTTCGGATCACAACTGGCACTCTACCTGTTCAGCCATATATATATATATATATACTTTTTTTTTTTTTGGGGTCAGTCATGGGGCTTGAACTCTGGGCCTGGGCACTGTCCCTGGGCATTTCAGCTCAAGGCTAGCATTCTATCACTTGTATCACAGCGCTACCACTTCCAGGTTTTTTCCTGGTAGTTTATTGAAGAGTCTCACAGACTTTCCTGCCCAGGCTGGCTTTGGACCATGATCCTCAGATCTCAACCTCCTGAGTAGCTGGGATTACATGTGTAAGCCGGTGTCCGGCTAAGCCACACTTTGAATTCGACATTTTGCTTGTTAAATGGAGACGAAGTCTCATACTTTTCTGCTTGAGATGGCCTCAAATAGAAATACTCAAATCTCAGCCTCTTAAGTAGCTAGCATTACAGATGTGAGCCACCAATACCTTTGACTCATTAAATATTTAAAAAACAATCCCATGGCTATGTGCTGGTGGCTCACACCTGTCATCATAGCTACTCAGGAGGCTGAGATCTGAGAATCATAATTTGAAGCCAGGCCAGGCAAGAAAAGTCTGTGAGACTCTTCAGTTAACCACAAAAAACTGGAAATGGAGCAGTGGTTCAAGCACTAGAGCATTAGCCTTGAACAAAAGAGCTCAGGCCCTGGTGCATGCTCACGCAAGCACTCACAAAATCTGAATACTGTTAAAATGGTAATAAAACCCAAAATGTCTTATGTTATTTAACATACTCCCTTTGAAAATACAAGCTGATTTCTTTGGAGAAATTGCTGTCAATCTTCAACTATATATGGTGGTGGTGGAGGCACTCAAAATAACCAAAATGAAGTTGTAAAAAAGAATAGAGTTGGAAGACTCACACATTCCAGTTACAGGTGTGAATGCAGTGGTTGACACTTACACTTCAAGCTTTTTAAGAGGCAGGGTTCCAGAGGATCACAGTTCTAGGCAAGCCTAGGCAAAAGTTAGTGAGTCCCTATATCAACAAAAATGCTGACTATATATATAGGTAGTGGAAACATGTTTGTAGCGCAGGGGAAGGCACTAGAATGAAAGGAGGAAGAGTGAACAAAAACAGTTGTTATATTCAATGTACATTATATAAGAATTGGACTACATAACTTTGAAGGTTGGGAGGGAAAGTGGGGGAGAAGGAAGAAGTGAAACTGATTAACACATATCCTACTCATAATAAGATTTATGGAATGGTAACTTCTTTGTATAGCTATTTAATAAAATTTTTTTTAAGTGCTTGGTACAATGGCATATTCCTGCCGATCAGCTGTGCAGACACAGAAGGATTGTGATCTTAGCTGGCGTATGCCAAAAAGAAAAGGGACAAAGATGTATTGTGCTCTTAATCTGACTTGCTGAATTGAAATCCCTTTGTACAACTACTTAAAAAAGACGTATATGGTGATAAAAAGTTAAAATAAAAATTTGTAAGTAAGAAATACAAGTTTATGGTAATATAGTAATCATAGTATAACTAAACAAATAAAATTTCCCTTTCTTCCAAATTAGTTTGCTGATTTAATGTTATTTTTGTACAAGGGTGTATAATTATTTTTCTTCCTACAGCTAATCAATAAACTGAAAATAATTTTTTTGTCAATGCAAGGCCTCTTAAAATGTCATTTTAGCAACTAACCAAACTATTGCCAGGCTCTATTTACATGAAGCTGGCCATGTACCAAGTGGTCGAGCAGTTACTTGCTCACCACTTGTAGGGCCTTGGTTTAATCCACTGTATGTATGCTGGGTTAGGTGACACATCTTTCTAGTTTTTATGAAAGGGGACTAGATAGTGAAAAGAGAATAAGACCTGGTATTTAAAGAAAATCAGGTATATAACATGAAAACAGAAAAAAATATCTTGTATATGTTTGGTGTAAAAGTTTTCCACTGTGCTCAGATAACATGTAAAGATGACAGTTAAAAAAAAACCAACAGAAATGGCTGGGCACTGATGGCTCATACCTGCAATCCTATCTACTCAGGAGGCTGAGATCTGAGGATCATGGCTCAAAGACCAGCTAGGCAAGAAAGTCTTTAAGACTCTTATCTCCAACTAACCAACTGAGACTCAGAGTGGTAGGGTAGCCTTGAGTAAAAAGGACAGCACCCAGACCCTGAGTTCAAGTCCAATGACTGACAAAAACAAAAACTAAAAACAAAAAAAATGGAACTTAAGTATATGAAATATATGAACAGAATTTTACAGAGAATGTTTATTCAAAAAATAGGTATCTCAGATAGGGGCTTGGCTCATTGATATAGCACTAACAATGAATGTGTAAGTTTAAGCCTCAGTACCAGTAAAATACTATTAATAAATACCAGGCATCTCCCTGCCAATACTATAAAAGGTAATAGATTGTTCTCTACTTAACTTTTAAGTTTTTCAACAATTACAGTCATAGGAAATTTCATTTAAGCTATATGTTTTATACATGTAAAAGATTTCTGTACAATTAGCCCACAAGTTATTTCTATGAGTCGAACTAATGTTGGCAGAAACTGAATTACAATACTTTAAAATTCTTAGATCAAAAATTATCAAATTATTGTTTGTAGGAAGAAGGGTGAAGAATAAAAATATGTGAATTTTCTCCTTAATTTCTTTTGGAAAAAAGTAATTATAGGGGGCTATAGATGAAAACAATATTTAATAGGCCAGAGGAGTTAAAAAACATTATGATTTACCTTGAGAAGTGAGCTTACAGGCAGAAAAATTAGTAAGAAAAGTTATAAATCTACAATTCAGAATGTAAAGAGACAACAAAGATCATAGGAAAAGCTAGGCACTGGTGTTTCATATCTGTAATCCTAGTTACGCATGAGGTTGAGATCTGACTATTCCAGTTCCCTGAGACTCTTATTTCCAACTAGCCATCAAAAGGCTGTAAGTGGGGGGCTGGGAAGATGGCTTAGTGGTAGAGTGCTTGCCTTGCATGCATGAGGCCCTGGATTCCTCAGCACCACATAAGCAGAAAAAGCCAGAAGTGGCACTATGACTCAAGTGGTAGAGTGCTAGCCTTGAGCTGAAGAGCTCAGGGACAGTGCCCAGGCCCAGAGTTCAGGCCCACAACCGACAAAAAAAAAAAAAAAAAAAAAAAAAGCTGTCAGTGGAGCTGTGGCTCAAGTGGACTGGGCTCAAGCTCAGGGACTGTGCCTACCAGGCCCTGAGTTTAAGCTCCAGGACCAGCACAACAACAACAACAACTAAACAAAAACAAATCATAGAAAAAAATTTAATGTGAGACTAAACACAGGTTAAGAAGCAGGTCATGATTCAGTAATTCATCTCTTATTTCAATCCTCAGGCAAAGGCAAATACCATTAAATTTTGGAAGCCAGGAGCTTCTGGTAATCCTAGCTACTCAAGAGGCTGAGATCCAAAGGATCAAAGTTCGAAGTCAACCAAGACAGAAAAAGTCTGTGAGACTCCATCTGCAAAATTACCAACAAAAAGTTGAGCTGAGCAGGGTGCCTGCGACTCACGCCTGTAATCCTAGCTACTCAGGAGGCCGAGCTCTGAGGATCACGGTTCAAAGCCAGCTTGGGCAGGAAAGTCTGTGAGATTTATCTCCAGTAAACCACTAGAAAACCGGAAGTGGCACTGTAGCTCAAGTGGTAGAGTGCCTGCCTTGAGCTAAAGAGCGCAGGGACAGTGCCCAGGCCCAGAGGTCAAGCCCCTAAGTGACCAAAAAAAAAAAAAAAAAAGTTGAGCTGGAGGTTTAGCTCAAGTGACTCTACCACTGAGCCAGCCAAGCAGGTACAAGAATTTAAGTTAAACTTCTGTGTGTGGGGGTGGGGGAGGGTACAGTGGTGGTGGAAATAAGTTAACTTTAGAAATGATACATATTTATATGCAGGTTATCATCTTACCAGATAAAATAAGATTTGTTTAACTGCATAATGCTTCCTTACTTGGGAATTAAAGTTAACTTGGTAAATTTGATTGATTCTTTGTATATTTCCTCATTATCTAGGGATGAAGTGAAAGATGATTTAATATTTTTAAAAGTTTACTATTATACCATGAAAACAAATACTCTTTTCTTTACAATTATCACCACAAGTTTAGTTATTAAAGCTATAACTAGGCTGGGTGCCTATGGCTCACCCCTATAATCCTATATACTCAGGAGGTTGAGATCTGAGGATCACAGTTCAAAGACAGCTCAGGCAGAAAAGTCCCTGTGAGATTCTTCTCTCCAATTAAACCACTTAAAAGCCAGAAGTGCAGCTGTGGGTAAAAGTGATAAGTGCTAGCCTTGAGCAAAAGAGCTCAGGGACAGCATCCAGGCCGAGTTCAAGCAACAGGACAAAAAAAAAAAAAAAGAGCTATAACTGATAAGTTATCCTCATAGTGTGACTATAAAAACAAAGCACTGATTCTGTGGTTTGGTGCCACAAGAATAGTTAGAAAATTTTATCATCATTTGTAACCACACCTCTATGACACATGATTGCTGGTTATATTTATTAACCATGGAGAGTGTTAATAGGAAAATTTTCTACTTCAAACAACAACAATGAAATACAAATATATCAACACTTAAAGAGTTTTTTAAGAATGGGAGAAAAAAGTAAATGTACTGATTTTCACAAACTTCCTTTTTTCTGAGGATTAAAACTTAATCTTAACCCAAATGAGTATAACTCAGCATTCTAACATACTAGTTCAAAAGAAAATCTGTTTTATTACTTGGGAAAGGATGATGATCATGCATGCCTTCCAAACACTATTTTGAAAGACAAACTTTCTATTGCTGTCACCAAGTAAAGCCTCCTTAGAAGAGTATCCAATTGTAAGGGCCAATAACTTGACAGGTTCGCCATAACATTATTCATCTCTATTCATTATTCAGCAGAAAGTACAGCCGCATTGAATCTTAGCTAGGTATTACTTCAGAAACACTTCATTTAAATAAAACTATTGGTTTAGCTGTAGAAACCTTTATGTGTGAAGCCCAATATAATTTCAAAAGAGCTTGGAAGGGAAAGTGTTGGCATGTTGCTTCATAGAAAAGAAACATTCAAGCCAGGCGCCAGTGGCTCACGCCTATAATCTTAGTTACTCAGGAGGCTGAGATCTGAGAATCGCAGTTCAAAGCCAGCCTGAGCAGGAAAGCCCATGAGACTCTGATCTCCAATAAACCACTCAGAAAACCGGAAGTGGTGCAGTGGCTCAAGTGGCAGAGTGCTAGCCTTGAGCTGAAGAACGAGGGACAGCATTCAGGCCCAGAGTTCAAGCCCCATGACCAACAAAACAATAAAAATAAAATAAAAAAGAAAAAAAGAAAAAAAGAAAAGAAACATTCAAATATTGATAATGATAATTTAAAGTGAGTAACAAAGCCAGAGTCTGGTATATTTTCATGAATTTAAATGACTTAATTTTAATTCTGATTACAGATCTCAATTGTTACTTGCCTATAGCTAGAATCATAATGAATATGAGAGTAACTGTGTAAACTAGATCTTGAAATATATATCAGCTAAATAAAATTCATATGAGATCACAACAGTTTTCCACTACAATATGAATTATACAATTAAATATATTCTAAAAACACCTGCACTATAATTTAAAGACAAAAAGAAATGTTCCATAAGATACTGGACTCTCTGTATCTAATGACTGACTTCCCATGTACATTTTGGGTTAAAATTGGCTAGCTACAAACTCAATTATTTAAGTCATTGTACAAATTAATATTCCCACAGTACTCAATTACAGAACATGTTTTGCTTTAACAATACTCTGTGCATATGAACTACAAACTTAGGAAAATAAACAATGAAAAAATTTAACATTTAATTGCACAAATTATGTATGCACCATATACAATGCTAGGAGCTTTACATATTTTAGCTCTAATCTTCACAGATTCATAATCATTAATATCTTCGTTTTAGAGATGAAGAACCTTAACTAAGGCTCTGGTAACAAGAGCTATATAGAAGCTTTTAGGTCCACAGCTAATGAGAGTCTTCTATATTTTCATAAACACTTTTTTACATAAAGTACATAAGGTATGAAAGTATTCATTGTATAATTTATCAATCATCCAGTTTTGGAAAATATACTAGGTCATATATGGCACAGGTTCTTCAAGGGATAACTGAAAAAGCACACTCCATAGCTATGCATTACATTTTAACACATATCCAAGTTATCTTTCTGGTTCTGTATGTATGGATCTATTTCAATTCAGAATCTCTATTTGCATTAGTTAAGAGATGGGAAGTCTAAGCTAGTAGTTTTCTCCTATTATGAAAAAAATGGCCTAACACGTAAAGATCAGATATTTTTTCAGAACCCATTTATTCTAGCAACAAGTAAACCTCATATATAGGCTTCTCTATAGATATGACTACTGCCAACTAAAATCCATTGACTCTCCCACCCAAGAGTAGAGTAGCTCCTTACTGGCAGTTCAGGCCTATAATACTAGTTACTTAGGAAGCTGAGATCTGAGGACTGAGGTGCAAAACTAGCTCCGTGGAGTCTAAATAGGCAGCAAAAACGCTGAAATTGGAGGTGTGACTCAAGAGGTAAAGCACCAACCATGATTGAAAAAAGCTGAGGCTCGGGAGTCCAAGCTCCCTAACGCCACAGGATAAAAACGGCAAAAGTGGTATCTGAAAAGATCGCTTGATCACACAATCTGATGAAGTTTACAAGATAATGCACTGAAAGTTACCCAAATATGCCCACGTTTTTAAAAATGAGACGTGTCCAATTACTGTGAAACTGGTAGTCTACTACATCGTTCATGACGCTTATTGCTTCAAATACGATATACATGTGAACATGGAAGTTTGACTTTGCCCTTGTGTGTGTGTGGTGCTGGAACCCCGGGCCTCACACTTGCTGGGGAACACACGAAGACTGAACAGCAACCCCAATCACTCAAATACTCTCGTCATCAATAAAATGCAAGAAGATAAAAGCAACGGGTGCCTCCAAAGTTATACTGCAAAACTGTAACCTTGGGGACGCTTGCGTGGCTAGTTTACAAAACCTTACGATTTTGCCTTAAACCAATTCACCTTTTACTGAGTGGCTTTTACTATCCCAGGACCATGAGACATGGGGGGGGGGGGGGGAAGGACCTCACAATCCCAACAACTTAAGACTGAAAACATAATAAATACAGTAGCACTTCCTTGACCCTGAACAAACACAACTCCCCAAACTTTAAACACGAGTTGTTTGTTTGTTTGTTTGTTTTCGGAGGAGGGAGGGAGGGAGAAGGCAGCCTAAAGCTAAAACGCCTCGGTGAATCTGATCCCCAGGCACCGGGACACTGAGAAGTCATTCAACTTTTTAATTTTCCCATTGTGCCTACAAGCCCCAAACCAGTTGCAAGTCTGGTACCAAACCGGTCGCCAAGTCTTTTTTTTTTTTTCCTCTCTCTCTCTCTTTTACAAATTCTCCGGTGCGAGGCCGGGACGGGGTGGGGGGGGGGACTGCGGCCATCCAGTGGGCCGGCAGCCGGGGGCACCCGCGCCGGACACCCGAGGGACGGAGAACCACGCACGCAGGGGCAAACGCTCCGGGCAGGCCTGCTGGCGGGGGGCTGGCTCCCCAAGTCTCTGGGGCTGCAAGAGCAGCTGCAGTGAGCGGCAGCAGCAGCAGCCATAGCAGGGACTCGCGAACCTTTCCCTCTCCGGCTCCGCTAGGCCTCGAGGGGTTTGATGTTCACATGGCCCCCGGGTGGGGGCGGTGGGCTCTAGGTAGCGGCGGCCGCGGCGGCCGCAGTCGCGGGTCCGGCGAGCCCGCCTCTCTCAGAACCCGACCTCAGCGGGCTGGCAGCCGCAGGACGGCGGCGGAGACCCAGCCGGAGAGGCAGCTCCTCTCACACACACATCCCTCGGCAGCCTGGCTTCGGCTCCGTTAGCGCTACCGGTTGGCGGGCGGGGGAGGGGAGCGCGGCGCGTTATTCCCGGGGAGCTGAGGGAGGGGGAAGGGAGGACATCTCTTACCCGCGTTACTGAGGAGGAGGAGGAGGCGGTTGGAGCGCGGTGCGGCGGGGCGACGGCGGGGCTGGGTGGGTGCAAGTGAGAGTCTTACGAAAGGGAATTAACCCCATCACCAGCCCGGACACCGGCTCCAGCGGCAGCCGCGGCGGCAGAATCCCGCCCCTTCCCACCGCGCACTAGTCCCGCCTCTTTGTTCTCTTAGAGAAGAAGCCGACTCCATCATAGGCTGTACAGCTGTAGAGTGACATGAGCAACGTCCAATCAGGCTTGAAAGCACTGCTTTCTCTCCACCCATTATCTTCTCCTGGGCCGCGGGAGAGCTAGGCCACCCTCAAGGGAAAAGGAACCAATCTGTGGTAAATGCCCGCCCTTGAAGGACGCAAATAACAACCAATGAGAAAACTAGGAGGACAGCCATTTTGCCCACTTGTAAAAGGACCACCTTTTCCCACGAGTTGGAGCCTGAGGTTGGGGAGTTCCGGGAGTTTTTATTGACTGGAGATATTGGAAAGACATCATTTCTTTAGGGAGCACTTGTTCTGCTTTCTACGGGTCAAGGAAAATTTATGTTCACTGTGAGGAAAAGTGAGGAATATTGCTAAAAGGTCTGAATCCTTTTAGCGGTAACGGGTTCCAAGCTGAACACCTGGTTTCTGAAGCCTCACTGGCGGAGGGCGGGGCGAATGCGCTTTTCGGCCTAAGCGGACTCCACTTCCCAAGGTGCCTTGCTTCTGCGCCTACCGTTTCCGGTTTACTTCCTGTGAGGCATCACGGGAATTGTAGTCTCGAAGAAATATGCTGCCTACTTGGCCAAAGGAAAATGTCTAAATGTTTTGGCGCTAATGGTCGTAAGTGAGTCTTTTTTTCCAATTAAGGGGCGATGGAGGGTCTAGCGGGATGATCAGGAGTTTCCTCAGAATTTCAGATTAGATTGCTGGGGTTGAACTCTTATTTGAGGTTCCCCCCTCCAACGTCACTTCCGTTCAGGGGCGGACACATCCCAAAACTGTGGCGGGAGCTGGAGATTCTGCAACGGAACCAGGTGTGGTGGTCTAGAGTGGTTTGTCGGGCAGTAGGCAGGGTTTTTTGTCTTGTTTTGTTTTGCTTTTGGCGTGGGAGATAGTAAGTTGAGCCAAATTTATATGCATTTTAATACAGAGTGAGTATATTGGTAGGGGTTCATTCCCAACTCTCTAATGCCATTTTCCATCCCTGGATTTCAGATCCGAGGTTAATCTCTTTTCGCTCATTATTAAATTGCAGTTATATGTATATATTTGTAAAGGACACATCGAATTACCTTTTGCTACTACTTGTGAAGTCTGACTATACATTTTCATGTTGAACGAACTCGGAAGTTCGGGGCTAACTCCTCTGACTTGTACAAACTTTGCAATATAATTTGAAGGAGGAAAGCCATCCTTGGGCTCTGAGTTAATAAGCGTGAACTGGCCAACTTCTGTACCCATAAGTTTGGTGCCACTCCCTTATGCCTTTTCTCCTATCATATTTACTGGGACTTTATCTTCTAAATCATCTGGCAAATATTTGTGCTAGACAAGACTTTGAAAGTACAGTAGTACCTAAGAGAAAGTCCGTTGTTGACAGTAGTGAGGAGAGACTTAGGTAAGCAAAATTAATGGTAAGGTTACCTGTTTTATTATTCTCCCCAAATTCAGTCAGATCTTCAATAGTCCTTTTATCTTTTACCTGTATGTGTGTTTTATTTGGCTTCCTGTTATTCTATCTTTAGGTTAATCGTATTTTTCTCTTTCCATTATTTTTCCTAAGTCATCAGTATTCATCGGTGTTAATGTATGGAGTAGATGAGAAACTTATCTGTAATTTTGCAGTTCTATGATTAGAATCCTTCTATCCTCTCATTCCTTTACTTCCTCCTTTGCTTTCTCCCTCTTTCCCTTTATTTTATGCTTGGATCTGAACCTTTTAGTTCATGCACACTAAGCAAGAGCTGTATCATATTTAACTATTACTGCCTGCATTTAATAATATAGTTTTCTATTAATGCTTAGTTTTTTATAAGCCCTCCCAGTCAATAAACGAATGATGACTATAATTTTGTTATTCCATCTGAGCCATAAATTAAATTGCAATTAATATATTTTCTCTGCCATAATCTGTAAGTATTGTTTACTTTTTTTTTTTTTTTTGGTGCTACAAATGGAATCTAGGACTAAACTACACCCCTACCCTCAGTGTTATTTCGTAGTTGAAAACAGTGGGGCTCAGTACAGTTAAAATAGACTTTGAGCCCTGAAACTCCTAATCAATGCATTTTGGAGCTAAGATTCAAATCCAGGTCCACCTGATTTTTAACTCCGAATGACTACATTCTTCTCAAATATTTATAAATCACTCTGTATGTTCCAGATACATACTGAGAAAGAAATATAAAATTCTACCCCAAGATTCCAGAAAGTGATGGTAATCACTTCCTCTTTTAAGTTACTACTTGTCATGTATAAATTATGTACTCAATTATTTTAAAATATTGGACAGTATTTTTTTTTTTTTTGGTTCCGGTCATGGGGCCTGAACTCTGGGCCTGGGCGCTGTCCCTCAGCTCTTCAGCTCAAGGCTAGCGCTCTACTACTTGAGCCACAGCGCCACTTCCGGCTTTTTTCTTTTTGCTTATGTGGTGCTGGGGAATCCAACCCAGGGCCTCAGGCATGCAAGGCAAGCGCTCTACCACTGAGCCACCTTCCCAGCCCCTGGACAGTATTTTTTAAAGGTGGATTTAATTCTGTTACTCAGAGATACTGTTGTTTATAGACATCTCTACCGACAAAGAATATACATAATGTTAATGGCATAATATTGCTTTGCTTTTTTATAATTTTTTGAAGCTCAACAATAGGTTATAAATTCATCTAAATAAATGTGGATATCATTTTTATTGCCACCTGTATTTCATTATATAGCTTTAATATCAGTTCCCTGCTGCTATCTATTTATGTATTTTTCAATTAAGAATTTTTCTGTTACTGTGGTAAAAACAAATTAATTTTACCATCTTAACCACTCGTAAGTGTTAACTATAATGTTAACTATATCACATATATCTCTATAGAATGTAGAATGTTTTGTCTTGAAAACTTAAATTTCTAAATTCATTAAAAGCTTCTCTTCTTATCACACAATTGACAGCTATTATTCTAAGAGTTTATCTTACTGTTTGTAAATGAGATTACATAAGGGTTGACTTTTACTATGTTAACTATCACTCAACATAGGTTCATTCATTCTTTAGCATATGATAATATGAAATTTTTCTTCTAGGAAGGAATTCATGGTGTATGTGTGTAAAATAATTTTTCTTATCCACTTACATATTTTGTTTTTACCTTAGTTGTGGTAATACTGCAGTGTACATGGGAATACAATTATCTATTCCAAGTTCTATTTTCAGTTCTCTAGCTACATACCCAGAAATGAGATTTCTGAATCAATTGTTAGTTTTTATAGGCAAAGATGTCTTCAAGCACTCTAGTTATATGCTTTCTTGATTATCCCTTGACTGTACACTTTTTGAAGTAGAATCACTTAGCTACCAATTCTCCATTCCTAAATAATTCTTCAGTAAGGATATGCCCTTTGCTAGTAACAGTGTTTGAGAAAACCCATATCCTATCTTTTACTTTATCCAATCCTATTATGAAAAGTAATGGCTCATTAATTTAATTTGTATCTTGTTGAATATTATTAGCATCTTTATATTGCCCATTGGTGTTTAGTCTCTTTTGAGTAGCCTGATAATATCTATCATTCCCTCATAATAATTTTAAAGAAATTACTTTGTAGCCTGGTGCTGCTTGCTGACTCACTGCCTGTAATCCTAGGTACTTAAGAAGATGAGATCTGTGGAAACTTTTATCTGCATTTAAGCACCAGAAAACCTGAAATGTAGCTATGCCTCAAGTGGTACAGTGCCCTTCTTGAGCAAAAAAGCCAAACTAGAGTGTGAGGCCATGAGTTCAATCCCCAGTACTGACATATACACACAAACAGAACAAATAAACAAGAAATTACTTTGTGTTTATTATTTGTCATATATTTTGAGTCTTTACTCCCATTTTGGAATTTCAAATTTTGAAATTCCTCATGCACTTTCCTCATAAGATAAAAGTTAAATGATTTTAGTTCTTTAATCTGTGATTTCCTTTTTGGTTTTTATTGATTTGTTTTGGAAGTACTATACTTTAAACTCAGGGCCTGATAAGTGCTGAGCAGGTTCTCTACTACTTGAGACACTCCACCAGTTTCTATTTTTTGAGGCTCAGAAATAGTTTTCCTATTCCCAACATATGAAAATGTTTTACATATAATTAAAAATGTTCTGCATTCCAAAATTGTTTTTACTTTTTTCTGATATTAAGCCACATGTGGCTAAGCGGTAAGCCACATTCCCAGCCCTATACGATTCTTTGCCTAGCATACATGGAGACCTGGGTTCAATCCCTCAGTACCACATAAACAAAAAGCTGGAAGTGGTGGTGTGGCTCGAGTGGTAAAGTGCTAGCCTTGAGCAAAAGAAGCTCAGGAACAGCGCCCAGGCCCAGGATTCAAGCACCAGGACCAACCAAACAACAACAAAAAGAACAGTATAAGAATGCATTTTATTACAAGAAACTATGTTGAAAATGAACTTTACAACTTGTGAGGAGGAGGGAGGGGATGGTCGGGGCAAAACAAAGGAGGAGATAACAATGCTCCATAGGAAATGTACTCATTACCTTACTCATGTAACTGTAACCCTGCTGTACACTATTTTTACAATAAAAAAACATATTAAAAAAAGAAAAAAATGAATTTTATATGAGGTGCTGGTAATTGACACTTCTCAAATGCTAGGCCAATTCTCTATCACTAAGCTATTAGCTCAGCTTATATTTTTTTTCTTTTCTTTTCCATTTGGTGTATCTGTGTGCATGCGCGTGTGTACATAGGAGTGCCTGCCCAGGGCTGAAACTGGGGCTTGAACTCAGGGTTTTCCCTTAGCTTTTTTGTTCAAGGTTGGAGCTCCACCACTTGAGCCACGTCTTCATTTCTAGCTTTTTGGTGGCTAATTGAAGATAGAAGAGATTCATGGATTTTCCTGCTCAGGCTGGTTTCAAGTGTTTTTTTTTTGTTTTTTGTTTTGTTAGTCTGCAGGCTTGAACTCAGGGCCTGGGCACTGTCCCTGAGCTTCTTTTGCTCAAGGCCAGCACTCTACCATTTGAGCCACAGCAGCACTGTTTATGTGGTTCTGAGGAATGGAACCCAGGGCTTCATGCATGCTAGGCAAGCACTCTATCATTAAGCACCATTTCCAACCCTGGTTTTAAATCTTGATCTTCAGGTCTCAGCCTTCTGAATAGCTAGGGTTACAGACATGAAACACTGGTGCCCAGCTGTTCCATCTCTTCTTGGACTTTTAGTATACCATTGTCTTGAGTTCTGTAACTTTATGTCTTGAATATAATACACTAAGTATTATATTAAGTATTCCAGTTGAACCTGATGATTTCTGAATCCTTTTGTTTAACTTTACTAGTAGTGTTTTAATCCAATAGTACTAAACAGCCTTTTCTAAGTGCTTTGAAATTCATCATGTTCCAAACCTTAGCCCATATATATATATATATATATATATATATATACACCTGTAAATTTGTTTTTCATTCTGTATTCACCTTCTCACTTGTTTATTTGGTCCAAAAATACTTACTGAGGAGAAGTATTGGATAATCAGAAGGATGGATTCATTCCTGTGCCATCTACCTTGGGAAGATTAGTTGACTCTCTCTGTTTCATTTTCCATATATTTAAAATTGAGATAATACAAACTGATAAAGTTGTCCTATCTCAGAGGCTTTTGTGATTATTTAAATGACTTAATATATATGTAAAACACTTGAAATAATGCTTAGCACATAATAAGCATCTTGCTCTTTATTGATACTCTTTTTTTCTGTTCATCTGGTACATGACTTGCTAGACTGGTATAGGAAAGAAAGAAAAAGCCTTTGTAAGAAAAAGCCTTTGTTTCTTGACTTTATTAGTGCATTTCAATAAGGAAGGCTCTATGAAGAGACAAAAATTTAAATGAGTAAAACAATTTATCAGTTATAATTAAGGAAACCACCAGATTTTAAGGAAATGTGAGGGAGTATAGTTGAGATGTTACAGGGTTTTAGATGAGTATGATGTTAACTGGGGATACGTGATAACAGTGAGATTAGGAAAATCGGAATAGTTTTGAGATATATTTAAAGAATAATGAATAATAAATAGACTCAATTTGGTGTTTTAGGGGTGAAGTTAAGAATGAAAGCCAGGTTTTCAGTTTGGGATTTGTTGTTTGTGGGGATTGAACCAGGATTTCAGGTTTTAGCACTTGAACACTGGAGTCAGGCCTCTAGACCACTTATCTATTTTATTTATTTATTTATTTTGGGTCCGGTCGTGGGGCCTGAACTCTGGGCCTGGGTGCTGTCCCTCAGCTCTTCAGCTCAAGGCTAACATTCTACCCCTCGAGCCACAGCGCCACTTCCGGCTTTTTTTTTTCTTTTTGCTTATGTGGTGCTGAGGAATCGAACCCAGGGCCTCATACATGCAAGGCAAGCACTCTACCACTGAGCCACCTTCCCAGCTCAACCTATCTATTTTTTGTTGTATGGTCCCGGGGCTTGAATTCAGGGCTTGGGCACTGTCCTTGAGCTTCTTTTGCTCATTCTACCACTTGAGCCAGTGTCACTTCTATTTTTTTTTTTTTTTTTTTGGTAGCTTATTGGAAATAAGAGTCTTATGTACTTTAAGGCGTTGGCTTGCTTTGAACTCCTTTCCTGAGATCTCTGCCTCTGGAATAGCTAGGATTACAGACATGAGTACCTTCACTTGGCTTTTGTTTTTGAGATTAGGTCTAATTATGACTATGTGGTCTTAGACCTCCTTAGTAGCTATGATTATACCTGGAATATCACCTTCCCAGCTCAGGTCACTCAGTTTGAGTGATTTGCATGATTTCACTTTTTACTAAAACTCTTGGCAGGGAGCTTGGTGGAGAAATCAGGATTTTGGTTTTGAACGTTTAGCTGTAAATGTCTATGAGGCATCCAAATATTAAGTAGGTAATTATAGAAATCTGAAGACAAGAGATGGTATATTTTTTATACTATTGTTGGTAGCATTCTAAAAGATTATCCTTGGGCTGGGAATGTGGCTTAGTGGTAGAATGCCTGTCTAGTATGCATGAGTTTCTGGGTTTGATTCTGCAGTACCACATATACTGAAAAAGCTGGAAGTAGGGCTGTGGCTCAAGTGATAGAGTGCTAGCCTTGAGCAAAAGAAGCTCAGGGACAGTGCTCAGGCCCTGAGTTCAAGCCCCAGGACTGGCAAAAATTAAAAAAAGAGATTATTCTTGCTCCTCACGTCATTCTTTTAATCTCCACAAGGTAGTTCTTGTAAAACAGCAATTTGATTAATCTCTAGTAATGGCTAAATATAGTCCAAACCAAAGAGGAGCACATTTTTAACCTGGCCTCTGCTTCCTTCTTTAGCACTTGTGATAATCATCTTACTCTTATCTTAGGCTATAATAAAGTGGTTTGGATTTTCTAAAATGTTTGCCTTCTCAAATACAGCTGCAATCTTCTAAGAATATTTTTATCTTGGTTCTCAACCTGCAAATCTAACTCTTTCTTTACAATTAAGCTTAACAGATCTATGAGGGAGTTAAATAAGGTATACCATGTATCAAACATTTATTTTAAGTGAAAGCTTTGTTGATTGCTTTCTCACCTTACGGAATGAACAATTTTTCACTTTTATCATAATACTCATATCGTGTTGTATTATTTATATACAGCTCTCATTTTTCTCTTTGATCGGGATGGACGTGAAGCTACACTGGCACAAACTCATCTTTATGTATTTAATACCTGCTGCAACATCTGGAACATAATTGGTATTCTGTAAATATTTGTTGAATGAGTGTTTTGACAGGCAGTGTTATATAGTTGCAGAAATTCAGACTTAATTCTCATCAGTATGAATTCTAGGTTTAAGATCATCACCAGTCATTGTTATTTGATATCTTAAAAGCTCAATTTTCTTATCTTTAATCTCATAACAATACTTAGTAAGTTGTTTGGAGAGTTATGAGATTTTTTTTGGAATTTACTTATGTGATTCCTCACAGAAAGAGGTCACCCAATGAGTAAGTTATTTTTATCATCCTGAAAACATTTGTTTGTGAAATAAAAGATTCTAGTATCCTTGCTTTTAAAGTAATTGAATATTAGACATGACAGTTTAAAAGCCCCATGACAAGTGAGTTAGAAAATGTTACATAATGCTTTATTTGTTGAAATTGATATATTATTATTTTATGGTATTCAATTTTACTGATAAAACATGATTTTAATTTATTAAATTTAATTTGTGGTTTACTGATAATCTCTAGCTATATCAAGTATAAACATTGAAATAGAATATTTGCTGTTATATAAGTATATACTGTTATGTAAGTATAAAGTATGTGAAAATATAAGCTAAATTCCCAACTCTCTCAAATTTGCTGTGTTTCTGTAGCATGACATAAGAATTGGAGTAGATTAGTAGATCTCTTCATTGACTATCTTTTCAACTTCCTTGACTTACCATTTCAACCATCCAACTGGTTGTTTTCTTTGTGAGTCTTCTTGTATCCATGTACACTAAACGAGGGTATCTGATAGACCTTCAAAAATGTACAAATTGGTGACTTATTCAGGCCAAATTTGTGTTTTTAATAAGGAACTTTGAGCTGTTTGTATTTTTATATGATTATTTCTGCATTAACCATTTAACCCCGGGTAAACGTAGTTATTGAGGTTACTTGCTTTTGGCCCCTCTCTCCTCCTACCTTTGTCCAGCTGCTTCCTGTTAGTAGTATGTGAATGGGTCACCCAAGATGTCCTTTAGATACTATTTACATTTACTAGAATATATATGTAGCCAAATTGCCATAGAGATGGATACATTTATGTTGACAATTTTTTATGACTAGGATACTTAAAGACCCAAACTTAAGTCTTACTTCTGTTACTATATAATCTTGGAATTTTACCTTTCTGGATCTCATCATCCCAAACTTTGAGTATCTATTGTGTATGTTAAGACAAAATTTGTTACTGTTGTTTGTCCTCTTTTTTTTTTAAGTTTCTCATATGTAACTGAGGTTATTATTGATTGATTGTCTTGCTATGTAAACCAATATAGCCTCAAATTTACTCTGAAACCCAAACTGGCTTCAAATTCTTGATTGTCCTACTTCATTCTCCTAAGTTCTGGAGTTATAAGCATGCACACCACCATGCCAGGCTTGAGATTATTTTCAACTCACAGGTACTTGAAAGAAAGAGAAAGAGCAACAGTAAGAGTCTGTATATTGTCTATTTTCTCTCCATAGGTTAAAAACTATACTACAGTGTTATGTTTAGTACATTGAATAGTATGATAGATTTCCATCCATAGATATCCCGCATGTTGCCTTATCTTTCCCCCTCTTTGTGGTACTACTGGGGTTTGAAGTCAGGACCTAGAGCTTGTTAAGCTGGTGCTATTTCATTTGCACTACACCTCCAAAGCCTTGCCTTGCCTTGTCTTGCCCCTGCCCCTGCCCCTGCCCCTGCCCCTGCCCCTCCCCTCCCCTCTCCCTCTCTCCCCCTCTTTCTCTCTCCTCCCTGCCTCCCTCCCTCCCTGCCTCCCTCCCTCCCTTCCTTCCTTCCTTCCCTCCCACTTTCCTTCCATCCTTCTTTCTTTGGCTGGTTATTTTGGAAATGAGTCTAGAAAACTTTTCTGCCTGGGCTGGTTTCAATCCACAGTCTTCAGATCTGTCTCCTAAATAGTTTAGTATCCAAGCCTGAGCCACCTTCATGTTGCTTCAAATTGTCTTTTAATAGCTACCACCTCAATCTTTGGGACTTATAAACCTTTCCTATTTCTGCGATTTGTCTATTGTTTAGAGCTGGATATGGTTGGTCAAACCTATAATCTCATCACTAAAGCCTGAGGCAGAGGATTCTGAGTTGTTGACCAAACAGAGCTACATAGCAAGATCCTGTCTCAAAATGCATAAATTTAATGTTTATTCTAGTTCACAATTTCTTTGCATCTATTCTGTGGAAAAAAAATCTCATCCATCCAAACAAGTCAAAGTATATTAATTCCCTGACTAGTCATTTGCTTATTATTTCCACAGATCTGGTAGTATATTTTAACAGTATCTGATTTACCTCCACATAATTCCATTAACTTAAGAGTCATTGAATTCCAATCAAATTTATTTTATGTCCAATTCATTACATAAACAATTATCTCAAAAGGTTATAAATCACAAACTTCCTTTCTGAAATGTTAATCAACAGAATTATTTGGAAGTTACATTCTACTGGATTTTACTGGACTGCATTTCCCAAATGAGTAGTTGTTTTGATAATTTTATTATTACACGATATTAAAATTATATATTGCTACTTCTGAGGCAAGTAATCAATTCAGATTTTTTCCTCTATAAAAAGAAGACTCCTCAGCCAGGCACTAGTGGCTTACACCTGTAATCCTATCTACTCTGGTGGCTGAGATTTGAGGATCACGGTACAAAGCCAGCCTGGTCAGGAAAGTCCATAAGACTCCCAATTAACCACTAGAAAACAAAGTGGTCTGTGGCTCAAGTGGTAGAGCCGCTTGTCTTGAGCTGAAGAGCCCAGGGACAGTGCCCAAGCCCAGAGTTCAAGCCCTACAATCACCACCACCACCACCAACAACCTTTTTCTAGCCTGTTTGCTCTCTTCATTTGTTCACTCCTCTCTCCTTGATCCCAGTGACATTTGTACTTCGATACCCTGTAAATTTAAAACATTAGTATATATTTAATAAAATCTTTTTGCTAAGTTGCTAAAATATTCTCCAATGTTTATGATTAGAACAGGATATACGTTTATTTTAACATTTTATTTGTAGTTTAAAAAGACTAAACCTGAATCTTCTGTTATTAGTGTAATGTCGATTACAACTGATTTTTTGTAGCAGTTGAACTTTATTGGAGATACTTCTTTTCTTAATTATATTATGTTGTACAAATGAGTTACCATTCAACAATGTGAATGCAATACATCTTGATTGATGTCACCCTTTCATCATTCTCCCCAGTTTCTTCCAACTCAAGCGCTTCCCTCAAATTTCTTAATTTCATAGGATATAATCTGGATATTATGACTATGTTTTCCCCAATTTCTTCTCTTCATTCACCCTTCTTTACTTGACTTCCCTTCCAAACCTTTCAAGTGCCAGCTTCCTGATACTGATTTATGTTGGACTGTGAAAATTCATTTAAATTCTTTCCTGCAGATACCATATTTTGGTTAATAGATTTTGTGCACACTTGTATACAACTTCATAGTGTTTACTTATACATTTAAAAATTAGTTCTAACTTTCAGTATGAGAGAAAACAGACATACTTTGTGCCTATGGAGCTTGCTTACTTCACCTAACAGTTTTTTCCAGGTCCATCCAGTTCTTTGCAAATGATGTAATATCCTTTTTCCTAATAGATCAATAAAATTCCATTGTGTATATATTCCACATTTCTTCATGTGTCTGTTGGCCACTTTTACTCTTTCTGAGAAGTCATTGTTTAGCTCATTTGCTCATGCATTAATTTGATTTTTTTTTTTTTTTTTTTTGTCGTGGGGCTTGAACTCTGTCTGGGCTTGGGTGCTGCCCCTCAGCTCTTCAGCTTCAGGCTATAGCTCTACCACTTGAGCCACAGTGCCACTTCTGGTTTTCTGGTGGTTTATTGGAGATAGGAGCCTCACAGACTTTCCTGCCCACGCTGGCTTTGAACTGTGATCCTCAGATCTCAGCCTCCTGAGTAGCTAGAATTACAGACGTGAGCCACTGGCACCCACAGCATTGATTCTTTAAAGGTTTAATTTCTTGAGTTCTTTGTGTACTGTGGATACCACACCACTGTCAGATATATAGCGAGCTGGTAAAGATCTCCCATTCTGTAGGCTATCTTTTTAGCTTGTTAACTATGCCCTTTGCAGAAACTTCTTGGATGCAGTCCCACTTGTTAATTATTTCTTTGAGTTTTCTGAGCTCCTGTAACTTTACTCATAAGGATTCTGCCTTTGGAAATATGCTGTAATGTTTCTCCTACTCCTTCCTGTAGTAGTTTCATGGTTTTAGGTCTTACACTGAGGTTTTTTTGTTTGTTTGTTTGTTTTTTGGGTCCAGTCATAGGGCCTGAACTCTGGGCCTGGGCGCTGTCCCTCAGCTCTTCAGCTCAAGGCTAGTGCTCTACCACTTGAGCCACAGCGCCACTTCTGGCTTTTTTCTTTTTGCATATGTGGTGCTGGGGAATCGAACCCAGGGCCTCGGGCATGCAAGGCAAGCGCTCTACCACTGAGCCACCTTCCCAGCCCTGAGGTTTTTAAAAAATCTATTTTCAATTGCTATTAGTACCAGGTGACAGCCACCCAGTTTTAGTGTTCTGCATGTGGATATTCAGTTTTCCCAACACCACTTGTTAAAGATACTGCCTTTTTTTTATCCTATGTTTTAGGTGGCTCTAGGTCTGTGGATTTATTTCTAGGACTCCTCTTCTGTTCTTTCAGTCCTCAGACATGTTTTTGTGCCAAGCTATTTACACTACTATAGCTCTGTACAAAGGTTGAAATCTGGAATTGTGATAACTCCTGCCCTGCTTTTTTTTTTGCCTAGGATTGTTTTTGTGTTTTTGTGGTTCCATATGAATTTTTGGATCCTTTTCTATATTTCAGAGAAGTATGACATTAGTATTACAGTGGATATGACATTGAGTTTGTAGCTAGTCTTAGGCAGCACTGCAGTTTTCACGATATTAATTCTTCCAATCCAGGGAACATGGAAGACCTTTATACTTCTAATTCTAATGTCTTGTTCAGTTTCTTTCTTGAAAAATTTATAGTTTTCATCATAGAAGTTCTTCACTTCCTTGGTTAGATTGATTCCTAAGGTTTTTTTTTTTAATTTTTCTTTCTCTCTCTCTTTTTTTTTTTTTAGACTTTTGCAAATAGAGTTGCTTTCCTAATTTCACTCTTGATCTTTCATTGTTGGCCTACAGAAAAGCTACTGATTTTGTCAAAGTTATATATCCACTATTACTTTGTCAAAGTTATTTATCAGCTCTAGGAGCTTGGCTGGGGGGCGGGGCGGTGATCTCTAACATCTTATCCATATAGAATCATATCATCTACAAATAGGGATAGTTTTACTTCTTCCTTTTCAATTTGGATCCCCTTTAGTCTTTTTCGTGTTTTAGGAATTACAGTACTATATTGAAAAGTAGTGAAGAAAGTGGACATCTTTATCTTGCTCTGGATTGCAGAGGAAATTGTTTTAGTTCTTCACCATTTAGTATGATGTTAGATGTAGGTTTGTATATACTTCTTATTTACCATTATTTTACACTGTAGATAGTAGTATAAATGAGAAAGCACTTTAAAATGATTTTTTCTTAGGAAAACCATTTATATTCCATTAATTAGAATTAATTACAACTGGAACAGTGTGAGGGAAGGGGTGACATTTATGAGACTAATGTAACTGTAACTTCTCTGTACATTATCTTTATAATAACAATAAATTTTTTTAAATTAATTACAGCTGTTTTTTTTTTTTCATTATTAAAGTTTGAACCAAGGGCTTGTGCTTGCTAGGTAGGTGCCCTGACACATGAGCCACCCTGCCAAACTTTTTCTTGTAGGTTGTTTTCTGGCATAGGGTCTCTCATTATCTTACTGGGCAAGCCTAGCTGTGATCCTTCTATGTGTGCTTTTCTGTGTGCCTAGAATAACACATGTGCATCACTGGGATCAGCAGTTGTGCTTCACCCATCCTTAGGATGAGAAATGCACACTGCTGTATCCAGAGATTAGTTGAGATGGAATTTTGAGAAATTTTTGCCAAGAGTGGCCTCAACATCAGTCTCCCAGTGTCTATCTCATAAGTAGCTAGATTAAAGACTTGAACCACCTAGCTAATTAGAGCATTTCTTACATAGTTTATATATCCACGTTATATATATGCTTGATATGAGTGATACCATACTTTGAAATTAAACTGAAACTTACATTTATTTTTAGGGTTAGTCATTCTACATCCTTGCTGGTTTGTTTTTTAGTGTTTTTTGCTTTTGGTTTGTTTTTTTGTTTTTTGTTTTTTTTTTTTTGGCTGTTTCTGGTTTGAACTCACTTGATCCATGCCTCTAGTCCATGTACATTCAGAGATGCAGTCTCTTAGACAAGGCCATTCCTGCTGGAGCTGGCCCTGAACCAGTAATTTTCAAATCTCAGCCTTTTTTTTTTTTTTTTGTCGGTCGTGGGGCTTGAACTCTGGGCCTGGGTGCTGTCCCTCAGCTCTTCAGCTCAAGGCGAGCGCTCTACCACTTGAGCTACAGTGCCACTTCCGGTTTTCTGGTGGTTTATTGGAGATAGGAGTCTCACGGTCTCTCCTGCCCGGGCTGGCTTTGAACCGCGATCCTCAGATCTTAGCCTCCTGAGTAGCTAGGATTACAGGCGTGAGCCACCAGCGCCCGGCTTCAAATCTCAGCCTTTTAAGTAACTAGAATTATAAGCATTGGGCACTGGTGTTGGGCTTGCATTTAAAAAATCTTATTTGTGAGTCTATTAAAACTTTCTTTAAAGAACTTTAACTTCATTGTTAGTTTTTGTTTTGTTTTGTTTTGTTTTACCAGTCTTGGGACTTGACTCAGGCCCTGGACACTGTCCCTGAGCTTTTTTGCCCAAGGCTCCACTTCCTGGTTTTTAGGTGATTAATTGGAGATAAGAATCTCATGGCCTTTCTTGCCCTGGATGGCTTCCAACCCTGATCTTCAGATTTTAGCCTCCTGTGTTGCTAGGATTACAGGTGTGAGCTACCAGCACCTGACTTAAAATATTTTTTTAAGTTTTTTTTTTTTTTTTCTTATTTACTAGCATTGGGGATTTAACTAAGGGCCTTGTCCTTAGCACGTGTTCTACCATGTGAAGCATGCCTCCAGCCCTTAGATCTCAACCTCATATTTCTCTTATTCTTTTTTTTGGGGCGGGGGGTACGATTGTGGGGCCTGAACAATGGGCCTGGGCGCTGTCCCTCAGCTCTTCAGCTCAAGGCTAGCGCTCTACCACTTGAGCCACAGCGCCACTTCCGGCTTTTTTTCTTTTTGTTTATGTGGTGCTGAGGAATCGAACCCAGGGCCTCAGGCATGCAAGGCAAGCGTTCTACCACTGAGCCACCTTCCCAGCCCCTTCTCTTATTCTTATATGTACTCCATCAACAAACTCTATTAGATTCACCTTTGATATGATTCCTGGATCTATGATTTCTTTGTTGGGATGCTTTTGCAATGTCATAAATGTTTTTGGACCATGAATGCTCTATTGTTCACTAAGCTTCTTGTGGGTGTGCTATTAAGAGGGTACTGAAAAATGCTCACTTACTGGTATTTATGATGAACTGTGATGAACTTATTCAGACAGATCTCAGCCATAAATTATTTTTAAATCTACTTGCATACTGAAAAGAGGGCTTTGTTGACTAAATTCTCTGGGCACAGTTATCCCTTTCCTATTGGTAGCCTAAACCTCTGCAGTATGTGCTTTTCGGTAAAATTTTCAGTGAAGGTAGAAATATTCTGTATGTTCAGTGTTTAAAATGGGATTCAGTAGCTGTTTGTAGCTACCGGGGACTGGAAACATGGCTATTGTGACTAGAAAACTAAAACTTTAGATTGATTGAGTTTTTTTCCTTTTCATTTCTTTTCTTCCTTTTTTCTTTTCTTTTTTTTTTTGGTCAATTGTCCCTGAGCCTCTTTGTGCACAAGGATAGTGCTCTGCCACTTGAGCCACAGTGCCACGTCAGTTTTTCAGTGGTTAATTGGATAAGAGTCTCACTGGGACTTTTCTGTACAGGCTGGCTTCAAACTGTGATCCTCAGATCTCAGCTTCCTGAATAGCTAGGATTACAGGTGTGAACCACCAGTGCCTGGTTGAGTGATTGAGCTCAGGACCTCACACTCTTGCTGAGCTGTTTTGCTCACCATTGGTGCTGTACCACTGGAGCCATGCCCTAGTTCCTACATTACAGAACTATACCTTTTAATTTTTTGAGGTGGGGCAGTACTGGGATTTGAACTAGGGACTCGAAGCTTATTAGGCTGTCGCTGTACAACTTGAGCCACACTTTCAACTTTATTATTTATTTCTGAGACACGCTCTTGCTGTGTAGTCCAGGCTGGTCTCAAAATTATTGTGTAGCTTATGGTGAACTTGAATTGGCTATGCTTCTTTCCTTCTTTGTTAATGCTGAGAGTATATGTATGTGCCATTATGCCCAGATACAAAATTAATTAACCAATTATGATGAATTAATGTTAATTTTTTGCTAATTCTGGGGCTTGTTCTCAGGACCTCATTCTCGCTCTTACTTGTTGGTTGACACTGTACCACCTATGCCATGCCTCCATTTTAGCTTTTTGTTGGTTATTTGGAAATAAAAGTCTTTAGGCTTTGTCTGTCTGGGCTGTTTCAAGCTAGATCTGTTTCCTGACTAGCTAGCATTATAGGTTGAGCCCCTGGAACCTGGCTACCAACAATTTTTAATTTTATTTAATTTTAACTGGATTTAGACAGCCACATGTGGCTAATGATACTAATTTAGCCTTTTTGTTTAAGTAGAATTTAAAACTTAATAAGGTCATAAGTAATGTGAATCTTACTTATCTCAATAGCTTTATCATGTACTGTTCTGTCCTTTGGTCTTTCTGCCTCTTGAAAACATTAAGCCTTTTCTCAAATCAGGACTGTTGGCCTGATGTTCTCTGCAGAAGTGCTTTTCTTTTTATCTTGAGTGGTTTTTTACATCCAGAAGTCACCTTCTAAGAAAGGTCTGTCATGGTCAGCCTATCTAATGTGGCAGCCCCTTCATAAGGTCCTTATAACATTTGTGCTGTTATAATTATTCATCACGTTTATTTGTTTTCAGTATTTTTTTTCTTTTTTTTATTGTGAAAATACTGTACAGAGGGGTTACAATTACATGGGCAAGATAATGAATACATTTCTTATCAAGCATTGTAGCCTCCTCCTTTGTTTCCCCTTCCAATCCCTTCCCATCCTCCTCCCCCCCCCCCCCGCCCCCTTGTTTTCAGTATTTTAAGAACATAAATTCTGTGAAGATATGGCCCTAGCTTCTTTATCATGGCTTGTAGTACCGATTTGTAACAAATAGTATATACTCTGTGTGTGTGTGTGCATGGGTGTGCATGTGTGTGCATGTGCATGTGCATGCGCATTTGTGAACAATGGGGCTTGAATTCAGGGCCTTATACTCTTACTTAGCTATTTTGCTCAAAGCTGGTGCTTGTCTACTTGAGCCACATCTCTGCTTCCAGCCTTTTGCTAATTAACTGAGGTAAGAGTCTCAAATATGTCTGCCTGGGCTGGCTTCAAACCGAGATCCTTAGAGCAACCTTCTGAGTAGCTAGGATTACAGGCATAATCCACTCGTACTTGGCAATGCTTGTTTCTTGTTTTGTTTTGTTTTAAAAGGTAATAGGAACATTTATTAGATAAAGAAATCTGACAGAAAGAGAGATATAGACACAAGGACAGAAACAAAGACAAAGATAGAGACAGAACCAATGGGAAGTCACCTCAAATCAACCATCTTATACTAGTCAAATTGCTTGTTTAATTCTTGAGATTCTCAGTGGACAGAGAAATTGGCTATTTTGAGGGGAGATGAAAGTATGGGGTTTTATAAGTATACAAGTTTTGTTCTGTTTTGGGTGCTGAGAGTTTTACTCAGGGCTTTGAATTTGCTAAGCAAGTGCTCTACAGTTTTCTACAAAATAGTTTTAGTATAGTCTTACTACTCTATAAGTATTTATTTATTTATTTATTTATTTATTTTCTTGGTCATGGGGCTTGAACTCTGGGCCTAGGCTATAAGTAATTATTTAGCAGAAAGCAATTTTTAAAAGATTTGGTGAGATTTTATATATATATATGCTATCTAAAATGATTATAGTGTGCTATTTTAAAAATGACTTTTTTCTTTCAATACATTAATTTTTATGTGGTAGAAAATTAAATATATTTATGGAAGTCTTAAGTGAAAAAGGAACTAATCAGATAGATTTTATTTTGTGTATTTAGCTGATTATAAGGAATGAAATTTAGTCAGATATGGTGGGTAATTCCAGTATTCCTAGTTATTCTCAAAGGTAGTTAGAAGTCAGCCTAGGGAAAATTTATTGAGACCTCCATAAGCTGAGAGTTGTAATTCATACCTATGATTCAGCTGCACAGGAAGTATTGATAGGTGAACAGGAGATCTCAGACTTGCCTGGGCAAAGAGGCTCTAAATGAAAAGTAATCTCAAGTGCAAAGGGCTAGAGGCATGGCTCTAGTGGTAGAGTACTTGCCTAGCAAGTACATAGCCTTGAGTTTAAGTATTGTTCTGAAAAAAATTACTATTTAATCATCTCTTATAGCAATATCAGATCAATTTAGTTGTTAGAAATTTTGAGTTAGGGGCTGGGAAGGTGGCTCAGTGGTAGAGCGCTTGCCTTGCATGCCTGAGGCCCTGGGTTCGATTCCTCAGCACCACATAAGCAAAAAAGAAAAAAGCCAGAAGTGGCGCTGTGGCTCAAGTGGTAGAGCGCTAGCCTTGAGCTGAAGAGCTGAGGGACAGTGCCCAGGCCCAGAGTTCAGGCCCCACGACCTGACCTCTCCCCCCCCCCCCAAAAAAAAGAAATTTTGAGTTAATGTACTTTTATAGGTTTTTTTTTTTTTTTTTTGCCGGTCATGGGGCCTGAACTCTGGGCCTGGGCGCCGTCCCTCAGCTCTTCAGCTCAAGGCTAACGCTCTGCCACTGGAGCCACAGGGCCACTTCCGGCTTTTTTCTGTTTATGTGGTGCTGAGGAATCGAACCCAGGGCCTCATGCTTACAAGGCATGCACTCTACCACTGAGCTAGGTTCCCAGCCCCTACTTTTATAGTTTTTATGCATGTTTGCTTCACTTTTACAAAATGTGATATGATATGGAAATGTGTTTATAAAAAGTTCAATTTAGCATATTTTTCCTTGTTTAAAAATTACTGAATGGAATATAACAAAAATTTGTTACCATGTAAAAATCTCATTTAGTCCTCTAATTTTTCAGTGATATGTTTACTGTATGAAAGAAGAATATGACTATTTGTGTTTTAAAATGAAATACAAAATGCTGCTCCTAGAGAATTTATTAAATAATTGCTTTTGGATTTAACTTAGTTTTTTAAAAAATATATTAAAATATATTAGTCTATATTAATTGAATAAGGAGTGGTTTCACTGTAACATTTCCATACATCCTGATAAAAGTTACGACCTCTATCACTTTCCTTTATCTCCCTCCCACATTTTTAAAATAATTTCACCAGGTTTCCATTTTCTGTTTTCATACATGCAAATAAATTTCTTCAGCCATAATCATCCTCATTCACCTTCTCCACTTATCTTTTCCCCTTTCTTCTGGTACCCACTCCCTCAATAGAGCCAGCATTAAATAATTGTTTTTGGATTTAGTCCTTTGAATTTTCCTAGTAGCTCATTCCAGGAATATGATTTAATAGTCATGTATAGAAGGTATATCAAGTAATGTTATTTATATGTGATTATGTAATATTGACAATATTAACAATATTGATTTTCTTCAAATTTCTGTTTTTATTTTTTAATTTTTAGGATCATCATGCCTATAGTTCGTAATTCAAAAAAGTCTCTTACACCTCAGATTTCTGGTTTAAAAAGTAAATCTTACGAACAGCTGGATTTTTTGCCTGACAAGTTAAGAACAAAGCTGCTTCCATTCCAGAAAGATGGCATCATTTTCGCCCTCAGGAGAGATGGCAGGTAAAGTACATTTATAATGTATTTATGCATTTATTTACTTTATTTTTTTTTTGTCAATCATGGGACTTGAACTCTGGGCTTGGGTGCTCTTCAGCTAAGGCATGTGTTCTACTACTTGAACCACAGTACCACTTCTGGTTTTTGGTGGTTAACTGGAGATAAGAGTCTCATGGACTTTCCTACCTGGTCTGGCTTTGAACCGAGATCCTCAGATCTCAACCTCTTGAGTAGCTAGGATTACAGGCGTGAGCCACCAGTGCCTGGCATGTTTATGTATTCATAATGCATACTATAAGTGTTAAATTCCTGGCAACTATACTAAAACAAAAATAACAACCAGAGAAAACCTGTTCAAATCACTTTTTTAAAATTAGTCTTCCTTTAGTAGAATTGGTTACGACTAAACTAGCTTCATTTCTTTCTTTTTTTTGGGGGGGGGGGTCCGGTCATGGGGCCTGAACTCTGTTCCTGGGCGCTGTTCATCAGGTCTTCAGCTCAAGGCTAGCGCTCTACCACTTGAGCCACAGCGCCACTTCCGGCTTTTTTTTCTTTTTGCTTATGTGTTGCTGAGGAATCGAGCCCAGGGCCTCTGGCATGCAAGGCAAGCGCTCTACCACTGAGCCACCTTCCCAGCCCAACTAGCTTCATTTCTAAACTGTGTAACTTATGCTTCAGATGGAAATATATTGAACAAATTCTAAGTATTTTAGGTACTAGATATTCTCAGTCTCTTATAAGTCACAGTTGTCTAGATTATGTTGTGTGTGTGTGTGTGTGTGTGTGTGTGTGTGCGCGCATATATATATATATATATATATGGCAATATAATTACAACATTTTTATTTTTTCTTTTGGATTAGAAACCTCTGGTGCTTATACTACTGCATATATTTTATTTATTTATTTTATTTGTGCTGTTCCTGGGACTTGAATTCAGGGCCTAGACACTGTCTATGAGCTTTTCTGTTCAAGGTTAGCACTTTCCCACTGGAGCCACAGCTCCACCTCTGGCTTTTTGCTGGTTAGGTGGAGAAGAGTCCCATGGACTTTCCTACCTGGGCTGACTTGGAACTGTGATCCTCAGATCTAATCTCCTGAGTAGCTAAGATTACAAGCATAATCCACTGGTGTATACATATACGTAGATACGTATACATTATATGTATATAATACATACACATACGTATATACGTATATGCATATACATATACATACATATGTATATATAATACATTTTATTTCTTTTCAAATTTCAAAATACTTATTTAATCTCTTTAACCATATTGGGCCGTTACATGGTTTTTCATATATTTTTTCTTTTTCTTTTTTATTCATTTATTTTTTATTATTATAAAGGTGATGTACAGAGTGATTACATAAGTCAGATAGTTTATAAGTCAGGTATTCCATATTTTTAAGTAAAGTGTTATCTTTCGTATTCACACATATCATATATTTCTCCTCATATTGTGAAATCTTTTTTTTTTTTTCTTTTTTTGGTTGGTTGTGGGGCTTGAACACTGGGCCTGGGCACTGACCTTGAGCTTTTCAGTTCAAGTCAAGTGCTCTACCACTTGAGCCACAGCACCACTTCTGGTTTTCTGCTGGTTATTTGGACATCAGAGTCTCACAGACTTTCTTGTCCAGGCTGGTTTTGAACTCAGCCTCCTGAGTAGTTAGGATTATAGGTGTGAGCCACCAGCGCCTGGCTTATGAAATTTTTTAAACATTGAATGAATGTTAGAGTAGACACGTGGTAGACCTACCATCCGTCTATCATTTACATTCCATTTTTCTATCTCTCCATCCTTGCATCACATTAGTTTATCCTATCCTTTCCATTCATTTCACAACAAATTTAGACATTAGTATGCTTCTCTGAAGTACTTAAGTATGTATGTGGTTAATCCTAGATCATATTTGTTTACAGTGTTGTTTCTTATAATGTTAATGAGAATGCATAAACTTGACAAATAAATATATTTGTATAAACCAAATCTACCATTCTAGAAAATGTTTTCACTTCTTTTCCCAATCCATTATTGGTTTTACGTTTTTTAAAAACTATGTTTTGCTTTGTTCTAGAACTTTTTATAAATGGAAGAATATAATATGTGCTGTTTTCAAAGACTTCCTTCATTCTCTGTAGTCTTACTTAAAAAACTTCTTTAGTACTTCCTATTGTATGCACTTACTTCTACAGGTGATAGTTGATAACTAAGATTATAGGTTTGGTGCTTTTTGCTTTACACCTGTATCTTCCCACCTTTATTAGCCTACACATCATTTTTTTTTTTTTTTGGGTCCGGTCGTGGGGCCTGAACTCTTGGCCTGGACACTGTCCCTCAGCTCTTCAGCTCAAGGCTAGCGCTCTACCACTTGAGCCACAGTGCCACTTCCAGTTTTTTTTTTCTTTTTTTGCTTATGTGGTACTGAGGAGTCAAACCCAGGGCATGCAAGGCAAACGCTCTACCACTGAGCCACCTTCCCAGCCCCCTACACATCATTTTTGTACATTAGCTTTGCTTTTATGGAGTTATACAATTCATAATATCTTTGTTACTCAAATTCCTGAAGATTTTAGTCACATGTAATGCAGGCATTAGCTTTTTAAAATTTCAGTGCTAATACCAGTTTCTAAAACAAACACATTTCTTCACAGTTGCTAGACAAGTACTATGCCACTTCTGCCATACTCCTTAGTCCTTTTTCTTTTTTCCTCCTGGCACTATGTAATGCCTCCTTCTCAGCCTTTTTTGTTGATTAATTTGAGGAGTTTTACAGCCCGGGCTGCCTTCTAATCATGATCCTGAACATCTCAGTCTCCTCAGTAGTTAGGATTATAGGTGAGAGCCATCAGCTTCTGACTGACTCTTTTCCTTGTTAACTTTTTTTTTTTTGTGTTTTTAGTTATCTCTAGTTTTTTAGTTAGCATATATTAGTTTATACAAAACGTCATTTTGTTTTTGATACATAGTGTCACTAACTTTTCTGTGTTGGCCTTGAACTCATGATCCCCCTGTCTATGTTTCCTGTATGGGATTATACCACCATACCTGTTACAGCCTTTAGCTTAAGTAGTTCATACTTGTGTCTTTGAGCTTATTGGTAGACAGAATATAAGCTATAGAGTCATACTCTGTTTCATTGTGAATCATTTACTCTTTCTGTGTGATGCTTAGTATGTGTCTGTAATCATTTGAACTTCAGATTCATTGACTAGAAAATGAATATTTTAAGTCTAGTTGCTGCAGTTATAAAAGAATTCTAAGTTCGTTGAAATGGTCAAATAAAATGCCTACTATACTTTTCTTAGCTTTTTAAAAGATCTTCCAAACTTTTCCTTAGACTGTATAAAATATAAATATACATAGTAAAATAGTAAAATGTAAAACATTTTCATCATCCAAAGTGGCCCTCTTTATAATCAACTCTTCTAAAGTAGGCAACCTTGATATGACTCCATAGACTGTATTTAAAAAAAGAAGTCATGTATTAATGTGTTTTTTGTTTTGTTTGACAGTAGGTCTTGCTATATAGTCCTTGCTCACTTTGAACTCACCGTTCCCTGCTTCAGCTATCTGCATGCTGGTTTTACAGGCATGTAATACATGTAACTCTCAGTTTCGCAGTGTATTTCTAAGTTACTTTATGCGCTTATTTAAAGTTATAATTATAACAATCTTTTTTTTATTACTATGGCTTGAACTCAGGGAAATATTCATCTTAAGCAAATATTCTACTACTGAACTGCATTCCTGGGCTGGAACTCTCTATGTAACCTGAGCAGGCCTCAGACTTACAATTCCCATGCTTCTGATTCCTTGGGATTATAGGCATGTGCCACCATGCTAACTTTTTATTCTGATGTAATTTCAAATGGGTGGAAAGGTTATAAGAAAAATTAAAAAATGGCCAGGTGCTGGTGGCTCACGCCTGTAATCCTAGCTACTCAGGAGGCTGAGGTCTAAGGATTGTGGTTCAAAGCCAGCCTGGGCAGGAAAGTCTGTGAGACTCTTACCTCCAATAAACTACCAGAAAATCAGAAGTGGTGCTGTTGTTGAAGTGGTAGAGCGCTCTCCTGGAGCTGAAGAGCTGAGGGACAGCACCCAGGCCCAGAGTTCAAGCCTCACTCACGACCGACCAAAAAAATAAGTAAATAAAAATTGACTGCCACAATATCTTTTAACTAGATTTACTGATTTTTTTTTCTCCAGTTCTTAGGCTTGAATTTGGGCTTCTTGATCTCTCTCAGTTTGCTTGCTCACAGTTGAGAAAATAACTATTTTAATTTCATTTTATTTCATGGAATCCTTATAATTTTAGTTTATGTGTTCATGTTGAGCTAATTTTTACATGTGGAATGAGATAGTTCTAGGGTTATTTTCTTTTATCCTGTTCCCTAGTTAAACTTTATCATGATTTCTAGAAAAATCTTTCAGTACTTTAAATTATATGTTCATTGAACTTTGGTTGATTACATAGGTATATTTCTTTTTTGTGTGTGTGTGCCCATCCTGGGGCCTGGGCGCTGTCCATGAGCTTTGGTGCTTAAGGCTACTACTCTACCACTTGAGTCATGGCACCACTTCTGTCTTTTTCTGAGTAGTTTATTGGAGATAAGTGCCTTATGGACTTTCATGCCCAGGCTGGCTACAATCCTCAGATCTCAGATCTCAGCCTCCTGAGTAGCTAGGATTATAGGTTAGAGCTCCCAGCTCTCAGTTATACTCTATATTTATAAAAATGTATTATTTTCTTTGCTGATTTTGAATGAGTCTACTTTTTGTGTCATTTTTCCTACATTGGAAATGAGGTTTGTGTTTTATCATTATCTATAATGTGTGTGTGTGCGTGCGTGTGTGCACACGCTCATGCATGCGTGCATGTGTGCTGGTCTGGTGGCTTGAACTCAGGGTCTGGGCCCTCAAGTCTAGTGCATTACCACTTGAACGATAGCTCCACTTCTGGCTTTTTGGTGGTTAATTAAAGATAAAGTTCACATGAACTTTCCTTTCATGGCTGGCTTTAAACTGTGATCCTCAGATCTCAGCCTCCTGAGTAGCTAGATTATTGGTGTGAGCCACTAGTGCCCAGATCATCGTCTGTAATTTATAACCTCTTAACTGGAGTACTTAGAGAGTTAACTAGTTTCATTTTTTTCCTTCCAGTATATTTTGCTTCTGTACCCTGTTTGGTATTGTTTTTTTTTTCTTTCTTTTTAATTTTTTTTTATGTTTTGATTGTGGGGCTTGAACTCCAAGCCTGAGTGCTGTCCCTTAGCCCCTTTTTGCTCAAGGCTAGTGTTCTACCAGTTGACCCACAACATCACTCTGGTTTTTGAGTAGTTAATTGGAGTTTGGAGTCTCACAGGGACTTTTCTGCCTGGGCTGGCTTCGAACCATGGTCCTTAGATCTCAGCCTTCTGAGATCTAAGTGTGAGACACTGGCACCACGCTGATACCATTTCCTTACCAAATTTCTTTAGAATAGCTAATGGGAAATCTATTTGCTTTTTTTTTTTTTCATTTAAAAATGTCTTTTCAGTTGGGCACTGATAGCTCATGCCTGTTATCCTAGCTCCTTAGGAGGCAGAGATCTGAGGATCACGGTTCAAAGCCAGCCTGGGCAGGAAAGTCTGTGAGACTCTTATCTCCAATTAACCACCAGAAAACCAGAAGTGGCACTGTGGTAGAGTGAAACAAGTGGTAGAGTGCTTGAGTTGAGTTGAAGAGCTGAGGGACAGTGCCCAGACCCAGAGTTCAGCCCCATGACTGACAAAAAAAAAAAAAAGTCATTTCACAGAATACATGAATGAATGACAGATCTGCTTGGTAAGAAATTCCTCAGTCTCACTTTCTTTTCTGGCTTATTTAAGCACTGCTCACATTTTACTATAGAGTAGTCTGAGAGCTACCAGTTTTGTTTTGTTTTGTTTTTTTCCTCGTAAGAAAAATTTCCTAATTACATACTTTGGAGTATGTACAATACGTCTTGATGTGGACTCTTATACATCTTTTTCCTGGAGGTGCTATAAATATATGTATATTTTTTTTGGTCCGGTCCTGGGGCCTGAACTCTGGGCCTGGGCGCTGTCCCTCAGCTCTTCAGCTCAAGGCTAACGTTCTACCACTTGAGCCACAGTGCCACTTCCGGCTTTTTTCTTTTTTCTTATGTGGTGCTGAGGAATGGAACCCAGGGCCTCAGGCAGGCAAGGCAAGCGCTCTACCACTGAGCCACCTTCCCAGCCCTATATATATTCTTTTTTATTTCTGGTTTGCATTTTTTTTCCCTGTACGAACACTTTCAATTGGTCACATTTCTGTGGTGTTTATCCATTTTGTGCTTACCTGACTTGTCAGCTCACATGTCATTTCAAGTTTTTTAGGTCTATCTTCCTGAGTTCCTATGTTCCTACCTTGTGTTTCTTTAGTTATAGAGCTAATTGCTACTTTTTTTTCTTTCATGTTAACATTTTATTTATTATTTTTCTTTTTATTATTATTAAGTAGTTGCACACAGGGAGTATAATTCCATAAATCATAATATGTAATTCCATATGTTTATGAGTACAATGCTTCTTGGTCAATGTCACCCATTCCATTGCTCTCTATTTCCCCTCCTAAGTTACACAGTTAAGTTTTATATAATGTATAGTGTGTATGACTGCATTTGCTCACTTCCTTCCTCCACTTATGTGCCCTTTCCCTCAAAACATGTCCATTTTATTTAAACCAATGCAAGCATCATGCTTAACAAAAACTGTCCAAAATAAACATGCAGTATGAACTAGCAGAGATTTGAACCCCAGCTTAAGAATTGGTGTCAGTTGTTGGTTTTCTTAAAGGGTGACTGAACAGTTAAAATTCACAAAACAAAACAAAACAATGTTTCAAGACTCCAGAATGAGATTATATTGGACCATCTAAAACTGAGAATTGCCTTCAAACAACATTCAAGTAATTTTATGTGTATTAATTATATTCCAAAACCATGAGAATAGAGTTGTCATTACAAACTTCATGCAGTTGCTTAAATATTATAGGATTAGGATGTCAAATAGCGTAAAAGAAATTAATACACTCTTGGTTTTCAATTTGCGTAGGAGAGATTTGTTCAGAAGTGAACACTTCTTCATGTAAGTTGTAAGACCCCCCAACATTACAGTATAAATATTGTTATCAGCCTAAAGAACAAACAAGGGGTATAACCATTCCAAGAATAAGTAAAAAATAGAATGTAATTTATTCTCCAAGTATCAGCATTTAAACTGTTATGAAAATATCTATTCCTTAGTAATTCACATGCAGGTTATTGACATTGTTCAAATTTTTAACTAGCCCAAACATTTAAAAAATTTTATTTTATAAATAAGTTAATTGTACAAAGAGGTTACAATCCCATAAGTCAGGTTATGAGTATAATGATTCTTTTTTTTAAATTTTTATTTTTTATTGTGAACATACTATACAGAGGAATTACAATTACATGGGCAAGATAATGAGTACATTTCTTATCAATCATTGCAGCCTCCTCCTTTGTTTACCCTTCACATCCCTTCCCAGCCTCCCCCCATCCCCCTACCCAATCCTTCCCCCCCAGTACAATGATTCTTGACCAATGTTACCCTTCCATCATTCCCCCTCATTTTTCCTATCTTATCCCTACCCCTTCCAGTTATGTTAAAAACTGAACTATGACTAAACATTTTAAAGTATACCTTCTTTAACACACACAAGAAAATAGCCAAATTTAACAATAAATTTTCCTAACTGGAAACTTTATATATATGTATATACATATACATTTTTTACATAGGCATATGTTTTTCTTTCTTTTTTTTTTGCAGTTTTTATTGTAAAGGTGATATACAAAGGGTTACATTTACATAAATAAGGAAATGAGTACAATTCTTGTTAAACATTGTTACCGCCTCCCTCAGTTTCTCCCGTTTTCCCTCCCCATTGACCCTACTTCCCACCAAGTTGTAAATTTAATAACAGTGTCACATCAGGAAAGCATTCATAGCTACATCTGACTCTTGAAAATAGGAGGTAGAAAGAGAGGGAAAGTGCTAACAGACATTTGCCACACAGATCATTTACTAATGGCAATTTAACAAAATTAATGAATTAAACAAGAATATGTTGAACTGCACAAAGCATTTGGTAAACTTCTACTTAGTAAACAATTCAGACATTCATTTTAGAAGTCAGTTATCATTCAGTCATTTTTCCCCTAATATATTTGCTTCAATACCAGAACAAAGTAATTACTATTTACAACTCGGGTATTTTGGAATTCAGCATACTAACCTGAAAATAGTTCTCTTCATACGTCATTTATGTGGCCACAGAACCAATACTAAGTACGTATTGTAGCCAGGAGGTGGTGACTCATGCCTGTAAATCCTAGCTACTCAGGAGGCTGAGATCTGAGGATCGAGGTTCAAAGCCAGCCCGGGCAGGAAAGTCCATAACACTCTTATCTCCTATAAAACCACTAGAAAACTGGAAGTGGCTCTGTGGCTCAAGTTGTAGAGCACTAGCCTTGAGCTGAAGAGCTGAGGGACAGCGCCCAAGCCCAAAGTTCAAGCCCCATGACCAACAAAAAAAAGAAAAAAATAAAATAAAAAATACGTATTGTGATTACTGCTTGGTTCTGTTTTCACATTAGATGCCTGCAGAACCTATGTAAGGCCAGCAAGTTTAAAACTAATGCTGACATAAATAAAAAAGCAGGAGGGTCTTTGGAAAAAGTTGCTACATAAAAGGAAAAATTAAGATTTAAGGCCAAATAGTAATAGTTGCACCAGAAAGATATGGAATTTTGTGTGTAACCTGTAATTACTATTTGTAGGGAGGCAATAAAAGGGACAAAGCAGGAAACACACTTTAAAAAACAGTGTAACAGTGGGCTGGGATGGTGGCTCAGTGGTAGAACGCTTGCCTTGCATGCCTGAGGCCCTGGGTTCAATTCCTCAGCATGACATAAGCAAAAAAAAAAAAAGCCGAAAGTGGCGCTGTGGCTCAAGTGGTAGAGTGCTTGAGCTGAAGAGCTGAGGGACAGTGCCCAGGCCCAGAGTTCAGGCCCCACGACCGGACCCAAAAATAAAAAAAATAAACAAAATAAACAAAAAACAAAAAATCCCCAACAGTGTAACGTTTAGTCAAAAAGAAGTTTGTATAAATATTTGAGGAACAATTTCGAATACGAGATTTGTAAATCCTCTGTGGGACCACAGAATAAATGAAATGTGAAATGTTTTGCTCACTTCCTAATCCAGTTATCTTGCAAAACACACCTTATTGGTAGAGTGTTTCAAGCTAGAAAAAAGTTTATCAGAGCTCTTAAACTAGAGCTGCTATAAGAGAATAAGGAAACTAAGAGTTCTCTCAATAACAAATCAATATTATCTGACCTTACAGAGGACCTCCAAATCAAAACAACAACAACAACAACAGTAAATTAAAATAAGGAATAATAAAATAAGAAATAATAAAATAAGAAAAATAAGGATTCTGTATGTACATTCTTGGCAGCCATGATTTCTCTTTTTGTTCAAATAAAGTAAAACAAAAATCTCATTTTCTTCCTTTAAAAATATTAAATTCACTATTTGCTTTGACTACATTTGTGTTTCTTTTAAAAATTGTTACTATAAAGATGATATACAGAGGGATTACAATTATATAAGTCAGATAAAGAGTATATTCTCTTTGGGTGTCAACCCTTTCCTTGCTCTCTCCCACTTTTTCCCTCTCATCCCACCCACAAGTTGTTCATTTTCAGCATCATGTTCAATGAGTACCATTGCTGCATTTGTTCATCCTTTGTCATTTGTGTTTCTTCAGAATTTTGAACAAATTATTCTCCTGTATCAAAGTACTCATTTAAGAAATTCTTAAGCTCGGTGAACCTTTTTTCTCTCTCTCTGGAAATTGGAATAAAATAATTTTTCCATTTATTAACCCAAACAAATACCTACTCTAGCAACAGCTCATCTCCAATTTGGGATTGGTTCCGGACTTCTAAATTAGTGAAGCCAAACAGTATTAGGAACAGAAGATGTTCTGTTTAATATTCTGAAATTTCCAACTCCCTTTACTTCTTTATTAAAGTGAGCACAGAACCTTCAAAAATACAATGCATGGGGCTGGGAAGTTGGCTCAGTGGTAGAGCACTTGCCTTGTATGCATGAGGCCCTGGGTTCGATTCCTCAGCACCACATAAGCAAAAAAGAAAAAAGCCGGAAGTGGTGCTGTGGCTCAAGTGGTAGAGCTGCTAGCCTTGAGCTGAAGAGCTGAGGGACAGCGCCCAGGCCCAGAGTTCAGGCCCTACAACCGGACCAAAAAACAAAACAAAACAATACAATGCATGCTGGACACTGGTGGTTCATATCTATAATCTTAGCTACTAAGGAGGCTGAAATCTAAGGATTATGGTTTGAAGCCAGGTTGGGTAAGAATGTGTGACTCTTATCTCCAATTAACCGCTCAGAAACAGAGTAGAGCTGAGGCTCCAAGTGGTAGAACACTAGCCTTGAGCAAAAAAGCTCAGGGCTAGGACCTAGGCCCTGACAAAATAAATAAATTAATTAATTAAAAATGCATGCAATTGATGAATGAAAAATATGTCAAAGTCAAAAGGATATTTTTGAAATCACTGTAAGAATTAACTCAAAAGGTTTTGTTTGCCTTTCTAAAATCCCTAGATCTTCTAGCAAATTAACAGTCAAGTTCCTTATATTTGTTTTAAAAGAATAACAATATTATTAGCAAAAATATTAGATTTCTTAATTTGTGCTAATGGTGTCATTATCTAATATGACTTGAATTTTTGGTCTAATATTAGGGTATCTAGTTTAGAATATATTTTGAAATGATAGAAGATGTGTTTTCTATTGGTGTGTTGTTATTAGCTACGGCCAAAGTTTTAGGTAAGTAATTCTTACATATGGCACAATTCCTAATCATCAAGATACCTAAACTTTCACTTGTCATATATTCACAATGCAACTAGATAGTTGAAAATTTAAAAATGAGAAATCAACTGTATTACAAACTTTAAATACATGTATTAGAATTTTTTTGCATGACTACTTCAAAATAGTAGTAATTTTACCAAATCTACGATACTGGCAATGTAAAAATTTGAAACTAACTTAAAACCTAGCAAATCAGAGGAATAATATTAACACATTTTAAAATAGTGTTTACAAAATGTTAAAAGGAGCTTTATTAGCTCTTCACCTAAATTCAAAGCTATATAGAAATAACAATCAGGAATGAAACCTTTTTTTTTGGGGGGGGGGTGTCTGGTCATGGGGCCTGAACTCTGGGCCTGGGCGCTGTCCCTCAGCTCTTCAGCTCAAGGCTAGTGCTCTACCACTTGAGCCACAGCGCCTCTTCCGGCTTTTTTCTTTTTGCTTATGTGGTGCTGAGGACTCAAACCCAGGGCCTCATGCATGCAAGGCAAGTGCTCTACCACTGAGCCACCCTCCCAGCCCCAGGAATGAAACCTTTAATATTAAAACCTTCCTAGTTATTTTCTTTAATTTTTTTTCTTCTGTCAGTTGTGGGTCTTGAACTCTGGGCCTGGGTGCTGTCCCTCAGCTCTTCAGCTCTTCAACTCTTCAGCTCAAGGTTGGCACTCTATTTCTTGAGCCATAGCACCACTTACAGTTTTCTGGTGGTTTGTTGGAGATGAGAGTCTCATGGACTTTCCTGCCAGCTTTGAACTGTGATTCTCAGATTTCAGTCTCCTTAGTAGCTAGGATTACAGGCATGAGCCACTGGCACCTGGCCTCTTTAATATTTTTATTATCTTTAAGTAGTGTTACAAAAGGGTTTCAAGACAACAAATCAGTTTATAAGTACAGTGTGTATGTGCATTTGTGCCCATAGTGGGGCTTAAACTCAGGGATAGCACTGTCCCTTAGCTTTTTCACTCAGAATTGGTGCTCTACTACTTCAGCCACCATTCTACTTCTGGCTTTTTGATGTTTATTGGAAATAAGAGTCTCCCTGACTCCCAGGCTGGCTTCAAACCTTAATTCTCAGATCTTAGCTTCCTGATGAGTTAGGATTACAAGTGTGAGCCATAGGTATCCAGCAGTACAATGCATCTTGATCATTGTCACCCCTTGTTCTTTTTCCCAAATGACTTTCCCTTTTCTAAGAGTAAGGTGTTATTTTCTATAAGAACATATAATGGTCATAACTCTACCTTAAAACCCAACTTCCAGACCTTAAGCATGAGTGATAAAGGTTTCTAGACTCTCTTAAAATGATAAAAACCAATAAATAAATAAATAAAACCAAGAGATGATGAAAAATGTACTTGGAATGCAGGTCCATGACTTAAAATTGTATGTCTCATGTCTTTTACTCTAAATAACCTGCCATAATATGTGCTGTTTTCACTTATAAACTGGTAATATATCAATATTTGTCAAAAAAGAGGCAACAGTTGTCTATCATAATCAAATCCCTACTTTTCAATGGTGTTTGTAAATAGTGACAAATTATGAATAATAAGTTACAGAAGTTAGTCACAAAATTGCAAAAAGTTTCTGAGGAAAAGTTATGTACCTAATAATTACAACTGTAAAGAACCATTCTGCAAAATTTTATTATTATGAGGATGCTTTCCTCTTCATTCAAACTTCACAAATGAGGAATTTTTCTTTACTGCAGGAAACAAGTCGTTAAGTCACAGTTCACTGTTAGTCATAAATAAATATTTGTGTCTGGTTCCAATCTGGTTAGGATAACACATAAATACATTAGAAACACCAATATTCCCATTAGTGGAAAAGTCCAGGTTTCTCATATAACCATTCTTTAGTTAGATTTTTAGTGTTTCTTACTTAAGATATCTTGGTTAGTTCAACTGTCTGGATTGTTATTTTTAGTCCCAGCATTTATTATCTGTTGCTCAGGCTTGTCATCTACAAGATCAGAGGATATAAAGCACAGGAGATTTGGAGCTGTTCCATTATCACATTGATATTTACAACTATGCACAATAAACTGAGGTTGCTGTTGAAATAATTTATCCTTAAGTTCATTAAGTGAAATGCTTTGAATTTCCTCACATAGTAAACCAAGCTTTTATTCTCATCAACCTTTACTAATATGAAAATACTGTGTGTGTAAACTGTGATTTTAATGTGACTGATCTACCCAACCCACAAACTCACAGCCTTTTGGGGATGGGCATTTGTATGATAGTAGTGTTTGCTTCTTTGTATAAACTGAACTTTCTCAACTTTTCCACAAAATCATCAGGAATATCACAAATCACCAAAAAGGCACACATTTTCTTCAGGTTGTTAACTGATTGCTTTTTAAGTTAAGTTTATGACAAAATATTTGACTATGACTTTTATCTGCTTTATGGTAACTTTTTCTATTTGATTTTCCTTTTTATTTGTAGCATTTTATTTAATTTATTTACATTTTTGGTGGTACTATGGTTTGGAATTAGAGTCTCATGCTTATTTACCTTGCTTTCTCTTCTACTGCTCTACCCCTTGAGCCACTTCCCCAGCCCTGTTTTTTGTTGGTTATTTTACAGAGTCTCATGGACTTTCTGGTTGGTCTGGCTTTAAACCATGAATCTCTGGGCTTCAGCCTTCCTGAGTTATTGGGATTATAGGTTTGAGCCACTGGCAGTTGGCTTTGTTTTTAAATTTTTTATCATTCAATGAGAAGCATTCTTTTGTAAAAATCAATTTTTGGGAGTGCTACAGCAATGGTTAAGGTTAATACCTAATCTTATTTATGATATTTTTATACATAGTTTATTTCTTTTCATTAAAATAAGTTGATGTTGAAGTTTAGCTAACTGGACAAAATCTGTCATTTGTGTATGTGCCTCACTGTACTTCCTAAGATGTACATTTGCTACTGAGTTTCTCTCTTTCTTTTTAATTTTTAAATTTATTTTTCAGTACTGGGTTTGAATATAGAGCCTTGTGTTTGCTAGGCTGGCGTCTACCACCTGAGCCACTCCTTCAGTCTTTTCTTTTTTTTTTACCCTCCCTCCTTCCTTCTCTCTCCCTCTCTTCTTTCCGTCTCTTTTTCTTTCCTTTCTTTCCTTTTTTCTTTCTTTCTCTCTTCTTTTTCTTTTCTTCTTCTCTTCCCTTCCCTCCCTCCCTCCCTTCCCTCCCTCCCTCCCTCCCTCCCTCCCTCCCTTCCCTCCCTCCCTCCCTCCCTCCCTTCCCTCCCTTCCCTCCCTCCCTCCCCCCCTCCCTCCCCCCTCCCTCCCTCCCTCCCTTCCCTCCCTCCCTCCCCCCCTCCCTCCCTCCCTCCCTTCCCTCCCTCCCTCCCCCCCTCCCTCCCTCCCTCCCTCCCTCCCTCCCTCCATTCCTTCCTTCCTTCCTTCCTTCCTTCCTTCCTTCCTTCCTTCCTTCCTTCCTTCCTTCCTTCCTTCCTTCCTTCCTTCCTTCCTTCCTTCCTCCTGGTATTCTGGACATAGAATCTTGTGAACTTTTCAGCCTGGGCTGGCCACAGTAGGTATTCCTCCAGATCTCAGCCTCCTGAATAATTCAGATTGTGGGGATAAGCTATTAGTGCCTGACTGGGAAAGCAATTTTTTAAAAAAAGATGACATCTCCATATTTTTTTGATTTGTATTTCCTTGATGGCCAGGGATGTTGAGCATTTCC
Source organism: Dipodomys merriami (assembly GCF_024711535.1). Classification (NCBI taxonomy): domain Eukaryota; kingdom Metazoa; phylum Chordata; class Mammalia; order Rodentia; family Heteromyidae; genus Dipodomys; species Dipodomys merriami. The sequence continues at coordinate 76,755,299 of NW_027202270.1, forward strand.
TCATATTTTATGGGCCATTCTCTCTTGAGAAGTCTCTGTTTAACTCATCTATCTATTTATTGATCGAGTTATTAATTTTATGGGGGCTTCTTGAGTTCCTTGTATATTTTGGATATTAGGCCTTTGTTGAATGTATAACTGGTAAAGATATTATCCCAGTCTGTTGGCTGTCTTTTTAGTTTATTAACTATGACTTTTGCTGTACAGAAACTATTTAATCTGATGAAATTCATTTCTCAAGTCTCTCTCCTATGGGACTCTGCCTATGCTAATAAGTTCTAATGTTTCCCCTACTCCTTGTCATACTTTCAGAGTTTCAAGTCTGAAGTTGAGATATTTGATCTAGTTTGAAATGATAATTGGTGCAAGGTTAGACAAGGATCCAGTTTTAGTTTTTGGCATATGGATGTCGAGTTTTCACAACACTAATTATTAAAGAGACTGTCTTTTTTTCCAAAATATATTTTTGACTCCCTTGTCAAATATCTCTGGGTCTTCCAATCTATGGTTTTCAGTCTGTTTTTATGATGTTACCACAGGCTGTTTTTGTTTTTATAGCTCTGTAGTAAATTTGAGGTCTGAAATTGTGATACCTGAAGCATCGCTTTTTTTTTTTAACCTAAAATGGCTTTGACTATTTGGGATCTTTTGTAGTTCTTTATGAATTCTTTGATTGTTTTCTCAATCTCAGAGAATAATGACTTTGGGATTTTGGTAGGGATTGATGATTTGCAGATCATTTTTGTGGTACTATGACCATTTTCCTAGTAGTAATTCTATCTATCCATGAATGTGGAAGGTTTTTCATTTCCTGATGTCTTTGATTTCTTCAAATTTTTATAGTTTTTGCTATGAAAGTCTTTTGCTTTCTTGGTTAGGTTTATTACTTTTTTTTTTTTTTTAATCAGTTGTGCGGCCTGAACTCTGGGCCTGGGCGCTGTCCCTCATCTCTTCAGCTCAAGGCTAGCCCTCTACCACTTGAGCCACAATGCCACTTCTGGCTTTTTCTGCTTATGTGATGCTGAGGAATCGAACCCAGGGCCTCATGCTTGCAAGGCAAGCACTATATCACTGAGCCACCTTCCCAGCCCCTATTTTATTTATTTATTTATTTTTAATTTTTTTTTTGTCCAGTCGTGGGGCCTGAACTCTGGGCCTGGGCGCTGTCCCTCAGCTCTTCAGCTCAAGGCTAGCGCTCTACCACTTGAGCCACAGCGCCACTTCTGGCTTTTTTCTTTTTTCTTATGTGGTGCTGAGGAATCGAACCCAGGGCCTGAGGCATGCAAGGCAAGCACTGTACCACTGAGCCACCTTCCCAGCCCCCTATTTTATTTTTTTTGAGGCTACTGTAAATAGCCTAAATTCCTGAGTTCCTCCTCTGTTTATACATTATTGGTATACAGGAAAGCTACTGATTTTGCTGGATTAATTTTGTGTCCTGCTAGTTTGCCAAATTTATTGACCATCTCTAGAAGCTTTGGGTTGGAGCTTTTAGGTTCCTTAAGTTATAGGAATAGTTTGATTCCTTCCTTCTCTATTTAGTTCCTTTTTATCTTTTCTTGCCTTATTGTTCTGGCTAGGAGGACAGAGAAGAAAGTGGTTATCCTTGCCTTGTTCCTGATTTTAGAGAAATGGTCTTACCATTCAATATGATGTTGGCTGTAGCTTTGTCATATGTAGCCTTTATTATATGGAGGTATGTTTTCTCTTTTTTCTTTTTCTTTCTTTTTTTTTTTTTTTTTGTCAGTCGTGGGGCTTGAACCCTGGGCCTGGGCACTGTCCCTCAGCTCTTCAGCTCAAGACTAGCACTCTACCACTTGAGCCACAGCACCACTTCCAGCTTTTTCTGTTTATGTGGTGCTGAGGAATCGAACCCAGGGCTTCATGTATGTGAGGCAATCACTCTACCACTGAGCCACCTTCCCAGCGCCCCCCCCCCTTTTTTTTTGTCAGTCGTGGGGCTTGAACTCTGGGCCTGGGGGCTGTCCCTCAGCTCTTTAGCTCAAGGTGAGCGTTCTACCGCTTGAGTCACACACAGCGCCACTTCCGGTTTTCTAGTGGTTTATTGGAGATAGGAGTCTCACAGTCTTTCCTGCTCGGGCTGGCTTTGAACCTCGATACTCAGATCTCAGCCTCCTGAGTAGCTAGGATTACAGGCGTGAGCCACTGGCGCCTAGCTCTAGATCTTTTATCATAAATGGATGTTGGATTTTGCCGAATACTTTTTCTGTATCTAATGAAATGATGATGTGATTTTTGTCATTGTTTCTGTTAGTGTGGTGTATTAAAACCAAAGTCATTTTATTTCCTTGTGGTCTGAGAGAATGCAGGGCATAATTTCACTCTTTCTGAAATTGGACAAACTTGCTTTGTGACCTAAAATGTGGTCTATTTTGGAGAATGTTCCATATGCTGTTGAAAAGAGTGTGTATTCTGATGTTATTGGGTGAAATATTCGGTAGATGTCTGTTAAGTCTAGTTAATCTATGTAGTTGTTTAGATATGTGGTTTCTCTGTTGAGTTTTTTGCAGAGTTGATCTATCTAGTGGAGATAGTGGTGTGTTAAAAGTCCCCAACAATTAATGTCTTTGGATCTATGTGAGATTTGAGGGAAAGTAGTGTTTCTTGGATAAATTTGGGTGCTCTGTTATTTGGTGAATAGATATTTAGAATTGTAATATCCTGCTGAAGGATTGATCCCTTAATTATAGTGTGTATTGACCTTCTTCATCTCTTCTCGATAGTTTTAATTTAAAGTCTTTTATCTGATATTAGGATTGCAACTCCCACCTGTTTATGGGGACCATTTGCTTGGAAGATTTTATTCCAGCCTTTTACTTTCAGAATGTTTGTTTTAGTGGGCAAGGTGTGTCTCTTGAAGGCAGCAGATAGAAGGATCTTGCTTTTTGATCCAACTAGACAGTCAATGTCACTTAATTGGAGAGTCCATTTATATTGCGAGTTAGGACTGAGAGGTGTTTGGTAGTTCCTGCCATGTTATCCACCTTCTTGGGGACTATGCCAACTGGGTTTTTTCTATAATTCTTGTATTCTCTGTTTGGGGGCTGTTTCCTGTCCTTTGTTGTGCTCTTGTTGGTTTTCTATGTGTAGGGTATCTTTTGTAGGGCTGGTTTGGTGGAAATATATTGCTTTAGTTTTTCTTTGCTATGGAAGGTTTTTATTTGACCTTCCATTATGATGGAGAGTTTAGCTGGGTTGAGTATTCTTGGTTGATAGTTGTTTGTCTTTAGGGTGTGGCATATATCATTCCAGGCTCTTCTTGCTTTAATTGTCTCTGCTGAGAAATCTGAAGTTATTCTGATTGGTTTTGCTTTATAGGTGATTGATCTTTTCTCCTTGAAAGCTGTGCAGATCCTTTCCTTGGTCTGAATTGAACCCTACTGCATTGTTGGTGGGAGTGTAAACTTGTTCAGCCACTTTGGAAAGCATTGTAGAAGTTCATCAAAAGACTCCACATAGAGCTCTCCTATGACCCAGCAATTCCACTTTTGGACATTTACCCAAATGATCACAAGCAAGGCTATACTAAAGCTATCAGCACAACTATGTTTATCACAGCACTATTTACCATAGCTAAGATATGGAACCAACCCAGATGCCCCTCAGTAGATGAATGGATCAACAAAATGATACACACACACACACACACACACACACACACACACACACACACACACACACACACAGGAATTCTATGCCTCCATGAGAAAGAATGACACACACACACACACACACACACACACACACACACACACACACACACACAGGAATTCTATGCCTCCATGAGAAAGAATGACATTGCCCCATTTGTTAGGAAATGGAAAGACGTGGAAAAACATTATATTAAGTGAAGTAAACCAGGCCCAAAGAAACATAGGTCCCATGGTTTCCCTTATTTGCAGTAACTAGTATAAGTTGTGATAAGCAAAACTCCAAAAGCTATGGACATATGACCATATAAGATGATGTTAAGTGAAATGAACCCCAGGATAGGGACACAACTTGTTTTTTCTTTCTTGATAATTGTTTTTAATGTATCCAAAATGTGCTATGTGATTTTTTTGTTTCTCTTGTATGTTCTTACCCCATGGTATAACCCCTGTTTTCACTGTATTTAATTCCAGTGCCCTGCATCTTGTATATTGATTTCTCTAATTTGGGGAGGGGAAGGGAAATAAAATGCTGAAACAAGGATACAGGTTGACCCATTGTAACAATGAGATGTACAAGACACTATGTAGATAAGGAGCTTTACAACATGGCAGGGAGGGGGTAGTTGGGTAGGTCGGGAGGGAGGGGATGGTAGGGGAAAAAGGAGGAGGTAACAATGCTCCATAGGAAATGTACTCATTACCTTACTCATGTAACTGTAACCCCTCTGTACACTATTTTTACAATAAAAAGCATTAAAAAAAAACAAAGTAAATTCAGAAGTTGGGTATATAGCCCATGTGGTAGCAAACTCAAGGCCATAGGTTCAATCTCAGTCAAAATAAAACCCTACAAAAAAACAAAATGCAATTACCAATTAATTACCTATGGTGTGTTTAAGTAATTGATGAGGGAGAGAGGAAAGAAAACAACCGTTGGCATTTGAATTGTAGAATAATGTCATGATTTTGTGTTCTTTCCAAGTAGTAAGTATGCTTTTTATATGTCTACAGAGGTGGAAAGTGCTGGCTCATATCTATAATCCTTGCACAGGGGAATTAGAGGCTGTAGGATTGTGAGCTGGAGGTCAGCTTGGACAACATAGTGAATTCCATGTCAGCCTAAACTACTTAATGTGACTCTGAAAAAAACAAAAGCTAGTCATAGTGACTCAGGCTTGTAATCATAGCTACTTATAGAGAAGGGGAGTATCACAGTTAGAGGCCAGCTCTGATAAAAAAATTAGTGAGAAGATGTTAGACATAGATTAGATCGTACAGCCTGTACCTAGCAAGTGCAAGCATATATAATCCTGGGAGTCAATAGTAGGAGGGGCATAGTCTGATGGCCAGGACCACACAAAAATATGACATCCTCCTTCAAAAACAACTAAAGCAAGAAAAGTATTAGACATAGCCTTAAACATGATATTGCAAGTGCCTAGCAAACCTGAGACCTTGAGTTCAAATCGTAGTAATGTCAAAAAATAATAATAATTGAAGAATTTCTAAAGTGAGACTTGGCTAGTAGTGTCTGAAAATGTTATTGGTAAATATATCAGTAAACAAATAAGTATATTCCTTTTGTTTTTCAGTTTTGTTTTTGGTTTAATTTATTACAGTTTATCATCTAGTGCCACATATTGGACCAGCCAATAAGTGTTCTTTTTAAAAGTACTTTAAAAATTATGCCTTGAAACTTTTTATATGACTTACTTAATTAAACTTTTAATCTCATAGTTCCCTTTCTACAATTCCATATTGTTTTACATATGTAAAACATATGTACTAAGTTTAAATAGGTGTATGGATATGTGTGTGTGTTTGTGTGTGAAAATTAGCTCAACCTCACCATAATGGCTAAATTAAAAAGTATGTTACCAGCAAGAATGTGAAACAATTTTAGCTCATTAACACTATTTTCAAGAAAAGAAATTGGACAATTTCTTTGAAAACTATTTCAGTGTCTCCGGTGCATTAACATGTGTATTCTGATACCTTGTGCTCCTTCCATTCAACTTTGTATTTCTGATTGAGCACCCAGAGCTCTGATATTGCCCTCTCTGTAGTCTGCCATCTTTGGATTTTCTTCCTTCTTTCAACTGGGTATATTTATGTATATGTGTGTGTGTGTGTGTGCGCATATATATATATATATATATATATATATATGTATGTATGTATATAGGTTTACCATGAGATTTCTTTTTTTGGGGGGGTGGGTCCGGTCGTGGGGCCTGAACTCTGGGCCTGGGCGCTGTACCTCAGCTCTTCAGCTCAGGGCTACCACTTGAGCCACAGTGCCACTTCTGGCTTTTTTCTTTTTGCTTATGTGGTGCTGAGGAATCGAACCCAGGGCCTCCTGCAGGCAAGGCAAGTGCTCTACCACTGAGCCACCTTCCCAGCCCAACCATGAGATTTCTTATACCAGTACTATTCATAATAGTTACCCATTTGTTTTGTATTGTTTTTTAATTGTGAACATACTGTACAGAGGGGTTACAATTACATGGGCAAGATAATGAGTACATTTTTGATCAAGCATTGTAGCCTCCTCCTTTGTTTCCCCTTTTCATCCCTTCCCATCCTCCCCCTGCCCCCCATCCAAAGTTCTAAAGTTCATTTTCAACATAACGACTTGTACATCTCATTGTTGCAATGGGTCCACCTGTATCCCTATTTAAACAATTTGTTTTTCCCCTTTCCCTCCACAAATTATAATAGTTACCCATTTGTAACAAAAAATATTTGTAGTAGTAATAACGGACAACTTCTATAAATGAGAATGGACAAATTACAAAAAATATTCCATGAATCTCTGAAATATAATATGAATGTAAGAAGCCAGATGTAAATGAAATTATTTTGTTTGCAGATACCATCTGCATGTGTTTTGTACCATATATAAGTACTAGTTCATATACAATATTTATATTAATTGCATGTAGAATACTAATGTATAGTGTTAGAGTCAACCAAAGGCCAACCTTTGGTGAGGGCTGGGTGTTGGGAAATGAAGAGGCTACAAGGGGGGGTTCTGGGAATGTTGGTAACACTGCTTCATGAACTTGATGCTGTTTACACAAGTATGTTCATTTTCTGAAAATGTCTACTTTTTTTGGGGGGGGGTCCAGTCGTGGGGCCTGAACTCTGGGTCTGCGTGCTGTCCCTCAGCTCTTCAGTTCAAGGCTAGCACTCTACCACTTGAGCCATAGCGCCACTTCTGGCTTTTTTCTTTTTGCTTATGTGATGCTGAGGAATCGAACCCAGGGCATCAGGGATGCAAGGCAAGCGCTCTACCACTGAGCCACCTTCCCAGCCCAAATGTCTTCATTTTTTTAAGCTATCTACTTGATATTTCTTTAATTTTCTGTAGTTTTATATTTCAGCAAAAGTTTACCAAAATTCCTAAATGTACTTTCCTTTTTTATTTTTATTTTTATTTTTTTTTACTTTCCTTTTTTAAATCTTTGCATGTCTACGTGTATTTTATATATATGAATGAATTTGTGCGTGTAATTTCTGTGTGTGAGTGAGTGTGTGTGTGTGTGTGTGTGTCTGTCTGTCTGTCTGTCTGTCTGTCTGTCCTGGGCCTTGAACTCAGTGCCTGGGCACTGTCCCTGAACTTTTTTTCTTTTTTTGGCTCAAGGCTAACACTCTTACCACTTTATCCACAGCTCCACTCCCAGACTTTTGGTGGTTAGTTGAAGGTAAGCATCTCAACTTTCAACTGACCAGACTGTCTTGGAACTACCATGCTCAGATCTTGGCCTCCTGAGTAGCTAGGATTACAGGTATAGCCACTGGCACCTGACTTGTGCATACAATACTTTAGAACTAGTTGTATTTTAGGTACTCTATCCAAAAGAAAGCAAATCATAATAAAAGTGCATTTGAATGTACATAGATATCACACATATGTGTCACATACACCTGTATTTCTCATCTGAACTTATTATCTATTATTATCTATCTGTCCCTGTAGCTGTTCGTTTATGTATTTGGTAGTGTTGGGGATTGGTGTTGGGGATCAAATGGTAACTCTTGCCTATACCAGACAAGCACTGTACTACTGATCTATACGTTACCCCCAACACTATTTTTTTTTTTTTTGGGTCCGGTCGTGGGACCTGAACTCTGAGCCTGGGCGCTGTCCCTCAGCTAGCGCTCTACCACTTGAGCCACAGCACCACTTCCGTTTTTTTTCTTTTTTACTTATGTGGTTTTTGAGGAATTGAACCCAGGGCCTCATGCATGCAAGGCAAGAGCTCTACCACTTAGCCACCTTCCCAGCCCTACAACACTATTTTTAAAAGTTCTACTTCATCGTTCAATTCTGACAAGAAATAGAATTTTACTCAAGTGTTTCAACTTGAAAGATTTTTGTAAGAGATTAAGAGCCAAGAACTAGTGTGTTGCCAAGAACTCTCTGATAAATAGGAGCAATACTAGGCCTAGCACTACAAGCTAGCCCAGAATACTGGAGTAGCAAAAACTGGCTGTAAGAATTAAACTGTGATTCTGGAAGGACCCAGTTATTATCAGACCTTCCCCTACCACTCTGTCCTTCTACCCTATGATCTCCAGTTATTCCATTTTTAAATCCTGTTTGAAGCCAATCATTCAGCAAGGGAGTAATCTTTAGGAGGGAGCAAATGGGAAAAAATCAGTACAACTTGGACTTCCAGAGGATTTTTATAGGATATGATCCCCTATTCATGTTACCTACCTCTGCTTTCTCTTTATAAATATATACATACATATCACACTTTATAACAAATAACATGGAAATTAACATTAAGAATAAAATCACCACTAAATAAAGCAGTGATGATTTATAAGCAAATATGAGATCTTACAACAATATAGAAAATTTGTTACTAGAAGTAGAGAATCTCAGCTAAATCCTAGGCTTTTCTGCTTATTTACAGTTAAGTTTTGGACCATAATTAGTATATTAGAAAATTTGGGCTGGGAAGGTGGCTAAGTGGTAGAGCACTTGCCTTGCATGCTTGAGGCCCTGGGTTTGATTCCTCAGCACCACATAAGAAAAAAGAAAAAAGCCGGAAGTGGCGCTGTGGCTCAAGTGGTAGAGCACTAGCCTTGAGCTGAAGAGCTGAGGGACAGCGCCCAGGCCCAGAGTTCAGGCCCCACGACCGGACCCAAAAAAAAAAAAAAAGAAAGAAAAAGAAAAAGGAAATTTATAAAATACAGTATTGCCTTTTATTTTAAAATTTTATTTTGGAAATTTTATAGCCTGTCTGTGTTAGACAGTACAGAAAGAAGCACAATGATCCTCTATGAGGTTCTCATTTGCCTTTAATAACTGAACATTTTGCTATTTTTCACTGTTCTTGTTCCTTGTCCTCTACCTACATACTTTTCTTTCCCTGGAATATTTTCAAATACATTAAAGAATACACATCTCTAACAATTAAGTACTTTTTCATAATCATAATGTTATTACCACAGCTAGAAAGATTTAATTCCTCTGTTTATCTAATATTTGGCCCATATTAAAATGTTCCTACTTATTTAAAATTTGTCTTTAAGCTGTTGTTTTTTCAAGATCCAAACAAGAGCCACACATTGAATTATGTTCTTTTTAACTTCTACTAGATCAGTAAACGACGAAAAATACGGTAATATTTATCATTTTAGCCACTTTCTGTTATGAATTATGGCCACCAATCCTTTTCTTTCTCTCCTTTTCTTTCTTCCCTCCCCTCCCTTTCTTTCACCTCCCCCTTTCTTCATTCCTTCTGTCCTTTCTTTCTCTTCATTCCTTGCTTTCCTTTTTCCATCTTTCTTCCCTTTCTCTTACCTTTTGTTTTTCCTTTTCTTTTTCTCTTCCTTTCCCTGCCCTGTCCTTCCTTGCCCCCTCTTGTCCCTCCTTCTCTTCCTCTCTTATCCTCTCCCCTCCTTTTCCATTTCCTTTGTTCTCTCCCTTCCCTCCTTTCTCTTCTCCTCTCCTTCCCTCTTAATCTTCCTTAAGAAGGAGCAAATAGAGAATAATCAGTGCAACAACTTGGACTTCCAGATCATTTGTATAGAATATGATCTCCTATACATGTTACATACCCATGCTTCCTCTCTATAAATATACATGTATATGCCAAACTTCAAAGACAGAAATGGATGACAAGAAATATCGTTTCTAGCAATAAAGACATATTACTTTTTTTTTTTTTTTTTTTTTTGTCTGTCATGGGGCCTGAACTCTGGGCCTGGGCACCGTCCCTTAGCTCTTCAGCTCAAGGCTAGTGCTCTACCACTTGAGCCACAGTGCCACTTCCGGCTTTTTCTGCTTATGTGGTGCTGAGGAATGGAGCCCAGAGCCTCATGCATACAAGGCAAGCACTCTACCAATGAGCTGCCTTCTCAGCCCTACATACTACTTTTTAATACATTAAGTGAATAATTTATGTGTAAGGATAAGCCATACATAAAGTTTTTTTTTTCCTATCTAGAATGTAGAGTTAGAGAATGGCAATAAAATACAGGAAAATGTTACCATTTTTTGCAGCAGTTAGAACAGATCCTTGGGTTAGTGATGGTCCATTCTATTCTTAGAAAGCGAGGAAATCAACAAATGAAGTACAAGGTAGAACACTTCTTAGGTCTGCAAAATGAAATACAATTCTTATTTGCTCATGAAGGTAATTGTCATTATTTGTCTGCAGATCATAGTGTATGAATGGGATATGGGAATGGTTGTTTTGGGGACCAGGTTAATACTCTTTGATTTGCATCTTACCTCTGGATCTGTGGTGCTTCAATGTAAGTTCATGTACTATACACTCCCTTCCCCCTTTAAAGTTTCTAACATAGGGAAAATAACTTCTGACAGTTATGTAGCTTTCAGCTTATCATGGCAACTGAACTACATTTAAATTTAACCATATGTATTCTTGAAAATATTGTGGGCTTGTCTCTCATAAGAACTTTAGGGCCAGAATTTAGTTGAGTTAAATGTGACAAAAATCTAATGAATTCGTATTCTTACTAAAACTGAGATTAAGCTACATGCTTTAACACCCTGTATTAGTTTTGTATATGTTTGTTGTCTGTTAAGCAAGGTGAAGTTCCTTTATTAAAAAGGAATGGTTTTGTGTTATGTTGGTCAGGAGCTCTGGACCTGAGAAAGTGATTATCTCTTGCTCTGGGTCACAGTGCCACCTGGGGGTCAAGGAGAAAGACTGCCCTGGTGTCATACCAGAATCAGAAATCTTTGTTATTACTAAGGCAAAAATACCAAGACACCATTCACTATCTTTTTGTAGTTACTAGAATAATGCTGTTGGTTTATTTAATGGTGTAGAGTGATGCCATATTAAAAAAAAGCTTATACTGTAACAGTTAAGTAGTTTGATACCCTTTTTTTAGTGCCAGTCTTGGGGCTTAAACTCAGGTCCTGTCACTGTCCTGAACTTTGTTGCACAAAGCTAGTGTTCTGCCATTTGAGCCACAGCTCTACTTCTGGTGCTTAATTGGAGATAAGAGTCCCCCGGACTTTCATGCCTTGGCCGGCTTAGCCTCTGGAGTAGCTAGAATTACAGGTATCAATCACTGGCACCCAGCTCTTCCCCCCCACCCCTTTAAAAGAATATTACCACCTTCCTTTTTCCTTCTTCCTCTTCCTTCCCTACTTTCTCCTCCCCTCCCTTCCCCTCTTAATCTTAAATATAAAACAAATGTAATATATATTGCCTAAGTCATTTTATATGTATACTGTTACTTAGAATATGTATAGGCATTGGTAATAGTTTAGGATTGACCATAAAAAGACTAGTAAATCAGTGCCAATTTTCAAACTGAAATACTTTGTGCATCTATCTATATACCTATGTATATGTTCTAAGTATTTCACATGCATAGACACACACACATATATACAATATGTACATATATACAATATGTATATTTTGTGGATAATTGGAAATAAAAGTCTTATACACTTTCTTGCCCACGCTGGCTTTGAACTGTGATCCTCAGATCTTAGCTTCCTGAGTATCTAGAATTACAGGCATGAGTCACCGGCACCTAGTTAGAACACGTATATTTTTATGATGTGTATTTGTATGTATTTAGTTTTTTAGATGTAAGATAAATTGTTCTTAGTATGTATAATGTGATTATGTGATTATATAATTTAACAATATGTAAGTGAAGGACAAATAATACATGATTCTCCTTAATAAAGTACCCAGAATATTTATTTATTTACTTATTTTTTTCTGTCATGGGGCTTGAACTCAGAGCCTGAGCACTGTCCGTGAACTCTTACATTCAGTGTTAGCACTTTAACACTTTGAGCCACAGCACCACTTCTGGTTTTCTGATGGTTAATTGGAGATAAGAGTCTCATAGACTTTCCTGCCCAGGTTGGCTTTGAACTGTGATCCTCAGATCTTTTTTTTTGTTTTTTTAATTTAATTTAATTTTCTTTGTGAACATACTGTACAGAGGAGTTACAATTACATGGGCAGGATAATGCGTACATTTCTTACCAAGCATTGCAGCCTCCTCCTTTGTTTACCCTTCACATCCCTTCCCAGCCTCCCCCCTCCCCCCCCAATCCCAATCCTTCTCCTCCCCCCCCCCCCCCCCCGCACCGACGTTGTAAAGCTCGTTTTGGACATGACAACTTGTACTTCTCATTGTTGCAACAGGTCCACCTGTATCCTTAAACAACTGGTTTTTCCCCATCTCCTCCACAAGTTATACTGATATCAAATATAGTGAAAGCAGGGGTTATACTGTGGGGGAGGGAGACATACAAAGCAACAAAGAGATAATCTTATAAATGCGTCAGAAACATATGCATGAAAGAAAAAAACATTAAAATACACATCTAAGGGTTCATTTTCCTGACATCACATTATCTGACCTTTTCCGCTTGACTCATACATATACTAGATATTACAAATAAGGGAAACCATGGGACCTATGTTTCTTTGGGCCTGGCTTACTTCACTTAATATAATATTTTCCAAGTTTTTCCATTTCCTAACAAATGGGGCAATGTCATTCTTTCTGATGGAGGCATAGAATTCCATTGTGTATATATACCACATTTTCTTGATCCATTCATCTACTGAAGGACATCTGGGTTCGTTCCATATCTTAGCTATGGTAAATGATGCTGCAATAAACATAGTTGTGCTGGTAGTTTTAGTGTGGTCTTGTTTGTAAACATTTGGGTAAATGCCCAAAAGTGGGATTGCTGGGTCATAGGGGAGTTCTATGTGAAGTCTTTTGAGGAACCTCCATACTGCTTTCCAAAGTGGTTGAACAAGTTTACATTCCCACCAACAATGAAGTAAGGTTCCTTTCTGTCCACATCCCCTCCAGCATCTGTTGTTGTTAGAGTTCTTGATTTTTGACGTTCTAACTGGAGTGAGGTGATATCTCAATGTTGTTTTGATTTGCATTTCTTTTATGGCTAGGGATGTTGAACATTTCTTCATGTGTCTATTGGCCATCCTTCTTTCTTCTTCAGAGAAGTTTCTCTTTAAGTCTTTCGCCCACTTATTTATTGGGCAGTTGTTTCTTTGAGGATTTGTTGTTGGGTGGTTTAATTTTTTGAGTTCCAAGTATATTTTAGATATGAGACCCTTGTCCGTTGTATGGCTAGTAAAGATCTTCTCCCAATCCGTGGGCTTTCTATTGATCTTGCTAGCTATGTCATTTGCCCTGCAGAAGCTGTGCAACTTTATGAAATCCCATTTGTCCAACCTTTCTTTGATTTGTTGTGTTTCCGGGTCTCTATTCAGAAAATTTCGGCCTGAACCAAGGAGACCTAGGGTTTCTCCTATTCCATCCTGTAATGTTTTCAGAGTGTCTGCTTTGACTTCAAGGTCTTTGATCCATTTGGAGTTGATTCTGGTGCAGGGTGATATATAAGGATCTAGCTTTAGTTTTCTACATGTAGTTAACCAATTTTGCCAGCACCATTTACTGAAGAGGTTGTCTTTCTTCCATTCTATTGTTTTAGCTCCCTTATGGAAGATTAGATGGCTATAGGTCTGTAGGTTCATTTCTGGGTTTTCAATTCTATTCCATTGGTCCTGAGGTCTGTTCTTATGCCAATACCAAGCTGTTTTGATTACTATGGCTTTATAGTAGAGTTTGAAGTTTGGTATTGATATTCCTCCAGCAGTGTTCTTTCCATTGAGGAGCGTTTTTGCTATTCGGGGTCTTTTATTGTTCCATATGAATTTTTGGATTGCCTCTTCTATTTCCTTGAAGAATGAGGTTGGAATTTTTATAGGTATTGCGTTGAATTTGTAGATAGCCTTGGGAAGTATTGCCATTTTCACGATGTTAATCTTTCCAATCCAGGAGCATGGGAGGTTTTGCCATTTTTTAAGTTCTGTGTTGATTTCCTTTTTTAAGATTTTAAAGTTTTCATCATAGAGGTCCTTCACTTCTTTAGTTAATTCCTAGGTATGTTATTTTTTGTGGGGCGATTACAAATGGAGTTGCTTTCCTAATTTCAGCCACACTTTTCTCATTGTTGGCATACAGAAAAGCCATTGATTTTTGGGGGTTAATTTTATAACCTGCTACTTTGCCAAAGTTTTGAATCAGCTTGAGTAATTTGGGGGTGGAGTCTATGGGATTCTTTAAATACAAGATCATGTCATCTGCAAAGAGGGAGAGTTTTATTTCTTTTTTCCCTATTTGGATCCCCTTTATGTCTGCATCTTGTCTTATTGCTGTAGCTAGGCATTCTAATACTAGATTGAAGAGAAGTGGAGAGAGTGGGCATCATTGTCTTGTTCCTGAGTTAAGAGGAAATGGCTTTAGTTTTTCTCCATTGAGTATAATGCTGGCTGTAGGTTTGTCATATACAGCCTTTATTGTATTGAGGAATGTTCCATGGATTCCTAATTTTTCCAAAATTAGGTGTTGGATCTTGTCGAATGCTTTTTCTGCATCTATTGAGATAACCATGTGGTTCTTATTCTTGCTCCTGTTGATGTGACGAATAATATTAATTGATTTGCATATATTGAACCAGCTTTGCATCCCTGAAATGAATCCTGTTTGATCATGGTGTATGATTTTTTGGATGAATTGTTGAAGTCGATTGGCCAAAATTTTGTTGAGAAGTTTTGCATCAATGTTCATCAAAGTAATGGGTCTATAGTTCTCTTTCTTTGATGAGTCCCTGCCTGGTTTTGGGATGAGGGTTATGATGGCTTCATAGAATGTGTTCGGTAGTGAGCTATCTCTTTCAATTTCATTGAAGAGTTGGAGGAGTATTGGTGTGAGCTCTGCTTTGAAGGCCTTGTAAAATTCCGCTGTAAAACCATCTGGTCCTGGACTTTTCTTAGCTGGGAGATCTCTTATTGCTGTTTCTATTTCAATGCTTGATATGGGCCTGTTAAGCTGGTTTAACTCATCTTGGTTTAGTTTTGGCATGTCAATATTTGCTAGGAAAAGGTCCATTTCTGCCAAGTTGTCAAACTTATTAGCATACAGTTTTGAGAAGTATTCCCTTATAATGTTCTGAATCTTGGTTGTTTCCGTGGTGATGTTTCCATTCTCATCTCTGAGTTTATTAATTTGGGTGTGTTCTCTTCTTTTTCTGATAAGATTTGCTAAGGGTCTGTCAATTTTGTTAAGTTTTTCAAAGAACCAACTCTTTGTTTTGTTGATTCTTTCTATAGTTTTTTGGATTCTAATTCATTTAATTCTGATTTAATTTTGATTATTTCTTTCCGTCTACTGGATTGGGGTTTATCTTGCTGCTCTTTTTCAAGGAGGTTTAGATGTGTCATTAAATTTCTAGTTTCAGATCTCTCCAATTTGTTGATGTAGGAGCTCAGAGCTATAAACTTGCCTCTGAGTACTGCCTTTGCTGTGTCCCAGAGGAGCTGGTAATTTGTGTGTTCATTTTTGTTGAATAGCATGAACATTTGAATTTCCTTTCTAATCTCTTCCATGACCCACTCTTGATTCAGCAGTGTGTTGATCAGCCTCCATGTGATACCGGACTTTCTTTGGTGGCTTTTGGTGTTGAGTTCTAATTTTATTCCCTTGTGGTCAGAGAGAATGCAAGGTATAACTTCAATGTTTCTGAATTTAGACAAGTTTGCTTTGTGGCCTAAAATGTGGTCTATTTTAGAAAACGTTCCATGTGCTGCTGAGAAAAACGTGTATTCTGATGCTTCTGGGTGAAATGTTCCGTAGATGTCTGTTAAGTCTAGTTGATCTATGCAGCTGTTTAGATCTGCGGTTTCTCTGTTGAGTTCTTGCCGAGTTGATCTATCTAGTGGGGAGAGTGGTGTGTTAAAATCCCCAACAATTAATGTCTTTGGATCTATATGGTATTTGAGGGAAAGTAGTGTTTCTTTGATAAATTTGGGTGCTCCATTGTTTGGCGAATAGATATTTAGAATTGTAATATCCTCCTGAAGGAGAGATCCTTTAATTAGTATGTAGCGACCTTCTTTATCTCTTCTCACGAATTTTAATTTGCAGTCTATTTTATCTGATATTAGGATTGCAACTCCTGCCTGTTTATGGGGGCCGTTTGCTTGGTAGATTTGGTTCCAGCCTTTAACATTGAAAATGTGTTTGTTTTTACGGGCAAGATGTGACTCCTGCAGGCAGCAGATAGAAGGGTCTTGTTTTTTAATCCAAATAGACAGTCTATGTCGCTTAATTGGAGAGTTCAGTCCGTTAACGTTAAGAGATAGGACTGAGAGGTATTTGGGAGTTCCTGCCATTTTATCCACCTTCTTGGGGGCTGCAAAAACTGGGTTCTTCCTATGGTTCTTGGATTCTCAGTTTGGGTGCAGTTTCTTGGCCTTTGTTGCGGTCTTGTTGGTTTTCTATGTGTAGGACATCTTTAAGAATCTTTTGTAGGGCTGGTTTGGTGGAGATGTATTGTTTCAATTTTTCTTTGCTATGGAAGGTTTTTATTTGGCCTTCAGTTATGGAGAGTTTAGCTGGGTACAGTATTCTTGGTTGATAGTTGTTTGTTTTTAGGGCATGGCATACATCATTCCAGGCTCTTCTTGCTTTGATTGTCTCTGCTGAGAAATCTGAGGTGATTCTAATTGGTTTCCCTTTATAGGTGATTAACCTTTTCTCCTTGACAGCTTTAAGGATCTTTTCCTTGGTCTGAGTTGATCCTGTGTGGATGATAATGTGACGGTGGGATGTCCTATTCTGGTCTGGTCTATTTGGGGTTCTAAAAGCTTCTTGTATCTGAATAGGCCTATTTTTTGTATGTTTGGGAAGTTCTCTGCTAGGATCCTGTTAAACAAATTTCCTAGACCATTAACTTCTGTTTCTAGGTGCTCCTCTACACCCATTATCCTTAGATTAGGCCTTCTGATGGTGTCTTCCAGGTGTTGGATAGATCTATCATATTTCTTGGACTTGTCTTGGATGGTTGTATGTTCTTTCTCCATAATATCTAGGCTGTCTTCAATCCCTGAGATTCGATCTTCTGCATGGTCTAACCTGCTGTCAAGACTCTCTACTTTGTTTTTTATCTTTTCCTTCTAATTGGTCAGCTTTGATGGCTTCAAGTTCTTTGTTGAAGCTCTGTTTTAGGTCTTGTATGAATTTCTTTACTTCCTTAATTTGGTGTTCAGTGTTTGCTCTCAAATCACTTAGTTGATTGGTTATGGTTTCTTTGGACTCCCATTCCTTCTGTTGGGCTCCATTCAGCATTCCCTTTGTGGTCTCCCTGACTTCCTTCAGCTCTTTGTTAATGGATTCCATGAGTGCCTTTAGTGATCTTTGTGTATTCTCTACCTGGTCTCTCAATTCCTGAATTACTCTTTGATTAGCTTCCTCCTGTTTGTGGGATTCCTGCAGTTCTCTTTCCTCCCATTCGTGGGATTCCTGCAGTTCTCTTTGAGTGTTCTCAGCCTGCTCACACCATTCCTCTCTTTCTCTTTGAGTACTCTCAAGTTGTTCACGCAAATCCTGTATTAGTTTTTGAGTAGCCTCCTCACGCTTATGATATTCCTGTATAAACTTTTGGGATGCCTCCTGTCTCTCCCTATCACGCTCATACAGAGTCCTTTGTAAGTTGTCAAACTTCTCATTTATCATGTTTGCCACCAGTGTTTGCAGAGCTATTTGGGAACTCTCCTCTGGATTGTTCATTATCTGATCTGACCCCTGATTATCAGGATTGGGAATTGAGATACCCGGATTTGCCATTTTTCTTGTATTTTTCCGGCTTACTCTGCCCATTTGAGATGAAAATAGCACCAGTTTTGTGCTAGAACACTATCTTAAGGCAACCATCAACCAACGTTTGCATTTATACAGTCAATAGTCTACAGATACAATCTAGTTCAACAGATACATCTATTCAACATCAAACAACTATATGTTAATGGGCTTTGAACCGCAGAGAAGAATTTGGAAAACCAGAAATTTTTAGGGTTAGGGAGAGATGTGGGTAAAAAATAGGAATAGATTGGTGTGGGGAGGCACAGGGAGAATTAACTATGTCCTAATCTCAATGCAGGAGATAGGTTGGGTAGGATGCAAGTAGAGAGAGAGAAAAAAAGAAGGGAAAGTGAAATGAAAAGAGACCAGAAAAAAAATAGAAACGTAAAAATTAATATAGTTATGGAGATTGAAAGACCATCTATTTAGAGAGGAATGTGAATATATTGAGAAAACAGGAGGGAGATAGAGGAGATGTGAAAAACTTAAAAAATGCTTAAAATATTATATAGGTATAAAGAGGTAGTACTGCTATTAAGAAATTTAAGTCTCAGAGGTTTTGGATTGAGTAATAAATTTGTGGATTAAGTGTGTACACAATGGGGGATAGGGTCTACTAGTTAACTATGGGTTTATCTGAGGATGTGCAGGACAAGAGTTAAGTCACATACAGAAGAACAAAAGAGAGGAAAAGGTGAAAAGGATAAGAAAGGGAGAAAAAAAAGATCAGAAGTTCAGTAGAGCTAGACAAAAACAAAAATATAATTAAGAAAGAAAGAAAAAGAGAAAGAAGACAAGAAAAGAAAGGAAAACGCACATTCACGTATTCCTAAAATAAAAATTATAAGAGGGAAAAAAAGTTACTGGAAAACAATTATTTTTTCAAAAAAGGCAAAAATTAAAGATTAATAAAAGTTTTAGAAAAGGAAAAAAAATTATATATATATAAGGTACCAAAAAAAAAAAAAGAAAAGAAGAAAAAAAAAGTTCTTTGATTTTTTTTTTTTTGATGTTTTTGGGAGGGGTGGGAAGAATCCTGTATCTCCCTTTTGTCTGTAACCAGCCTCTTGTTGGAGTCTCTGGTCAGCTTGAGGTCCTGTGGCTTGATTGGTTTCTTAAGTCGGTTTGTTCGAACAGGCAGAAAAATGCTCTGCTTTACCCAAGATTTTGAGATCCCCCTCCCAGGTTAGTTTAATGGGAGGGTGATCTGCTTTGAGAATCACAAAAGAGGGGTGATGAGGCTAGGTTCTGGTAGAGTTGAGGCCTTTCAACAAACAGTAGCTTTTCCCTGGGGCTATTTTGTGAAAAAACTCACAGAGCCCAGCCTGGAGCCATTCTCAGGGTTTCTGTTTTTCAATTGATTGTGGAGGCTGCTAGAGGGAGGGGCAGCCTCTGGCTCTGGTTACCCAGTGAGGAAAGCCACTCCAATGGCTGGTGCCTGAGCTGGGTGACTTTTCCCTGGATGGAGCTGAGTCTGGCAGGTCACTTCACCGTTAAGTTCTTGTGACCTGCTAAATGACTCGTTTTATTCCAAGGCCTGAGTTGGAGCTAGCAGCTCCTCCGAGCTTTGTCGGTATCCAAGATGGAGAGCACCAGTGCTGGGGGCGGGGGAGGGGTGGCCTTCCCTCCTCTGCTCCCTGAGAATGAGTGAGGACGTCGGGCTTGTACTCACGCCGAGTCTTGGATCCTGGGTCGTCTCTGGTCTGCAAACTGCAGGATGAAGATGTCCACTCCTTGTCGGTTCTTGCTGGTGTTGAGTAGAATCCTCTCACCCGCTGCGTCTGGCTCCTTCATCCCAGACTCTCTGTGTGAGCGCTCAGGTATGGCCGCGGCTGCGGTGGGTGCCGTGACCCTGCCGCCGCTTCGGCAGCTGCTGGCAGGCGCTCAGATGTGTCTCCTTGTCTTGGCTTCCCCTCTCTTGTCTAACTCTCTGTCCTGTGATGGCACACTTGGTGTGATTCTCTGGCTTAGGACTGTTCACTGGAACTCTAAAACTGCTTTCTATGCGAGAGCTTGTTCAGATTCCAGCTTCTCCTCCGCCATCTTCCCGGAACTCCTCCTGATCCTCAGATCTTAACCTCCTGTAGAACAGCATCCAGCTTATAACTTTATTAATAAAAGTATGACATAAGTGATTATCACAGGAGCAAGGACAATAAGGGTTGTGGATAGTTATTATAGTTCTATTCATAATATTGACTGTTTTAACCTGGACTGGACAGATAAATAGTCAAGTGAAGTTAGTTCCACAAAGTGCATATGTGGTAGGAACTTTACATGTATATGGTATAACTTTATTATATATATGTTTATTACTCTCTTTTACCTGTACAAAAACCTAAAGCTTAAAAAAGTTTATATATAACAATTTAATAGTCTTTTCTCTGCTCCACTCTCAAGATATGTCTACAGTTATAAACTAATAGAAGATACCGATGAGATTGTAACTATTTTTGCTTGAATCTATTCTGTCACCTTGTCTTCCAGAGGTGTACAATGAAATACTGAAATGACTTTCAGGTGTACCAGGGATCCTGTCATGTCATTCTTGGTTCAATACCAACACTAAAAAAAAAGTCAGGGCTGGGAAGGTGGCTCAGTGGTAGAGTGCTTGCCTTGCATGCATGAGGCCCTGGGTTCGAGTCCTCAGCACCACATAAGCAGAAAAAAAAAGGGAAGTGGCGCTGTGGCTCAAGTGGTAGAGTGCTAGCTTTGAGCTGGAGGGCTGAGGGACAGTGCCCAGGCCCAGAGTTCAGGCCTCACGACTGGACCCAAAAAAAACAAAAACAAACAAAACAAAAAAATAACCCCTAGTTCTCAATACATAGTAGTTATTCTGTAAGCCATTCCTGCATGCATACTTACATCTTTTATTCCATTAATAAAGAAAATCAAACCAGGTGCCTGTGGCTAACGCCTGTAATTCTAGCTACTCAGGAGGTGGAGAGCTGAGGATTGCGTTCAAAGCCAGCCTGAGCAGAATAGTCCATGAGACTCTTATCTCCAATAAACCACCAGAAAACCAGAAGTGGCGCTGTGGCTCAAGTGGTAGAATGCTAGCATTGAGCTGAAGAGCTGAGGGACAGCGCCCAAGGCCAGAGTTCAAGCCCCACGACCAACTAAAAAAAAAAAAAATCAATCCTAAGCAAGCTTATCAAAGGATACCTATGGAAAAGTCTTAGATCCAGAAATCTTCAGTTCTAGTTCTGTCTTGAAAGTCATGTAAACTTCCCTCTTAACTGACAGTTGTGTAATTTTGCCCTCATTCTACCACTGGTTCCAATGATAACTTAATAAAATCTATATTCAGAAGTACAACTTTGAGCTATTAAATATTTATTTCAACTTCTTATACAATTCAGTTTCTATTTCCTATTCTGAAAATTGATTCAATTCACCAAAAGAAAAAAAAAACAACTTCAGAAAAATATGAAATGTCTTTGCTGCATTTGTTCAAAAAAATAACCTTATGGAATAGGTAGTCTGAGAATCTTGAGAATGATGATTATCAACTATCCTTGATCTGAATTTTATTTAAAAGGTTTTCATTAAAACATTCTAAATAAAGAAAAAATAAATTAAGAAATTTAAAGGAAATTCCCAATTTTTATTTTTACTTAAGTATTTATTTATTTTTTGTCGGTCACGGGGTTTGAACTCTGGGCCTGGGCGCTGTCCCTCAGCTCTTCAGCTCAAGGCTAGCGCTCTACCACTTGAGCCATGGCACCACTTCTGATTTTCTGAGTGATTTATTGGAGATAAGAGTTTCACTGCCTTTCTTGCTGAGGCTGGCTTTGAACTACAATCCTAAGATCTCAGCCTCCTGAGTAGCTAGGATTACAGGTGTGAGCCACCAGTGCCCAGCTTCCCATACAATTTTACATCAAACTGTTTACCATACCCCATGATCATAATATTTATTGAAACAAAGTAACGAAATTGGTCGATTCACCTAACATTTTACAGACTACATAGCTAATAGTCTACATTTAGATTAGACAATTAACTTAGATTATTAATTAAATTAATTATTAACTAAATGCTGAGGATTAATAAGAGTCACTACAACGGCAAAAAAATCTAAAAATGACAACTTAGGAAAAAGGGATGAATACATATTATCGGAAAGTGGAAGTGCAGGTGTGGCTAAAGTGGTAGAGCTCCAGCCTTGAGGAATAAAGCCAAGTGATAACACAAGGCCCTGTGTTCAAGCCCCAGTATTAGCACAAAAAAATGAAATGACATAAAATGAAATAAACAATATGAGAAAAGAATGAATGAGTTGAAGGTCTTATATGATCACAATATGTAAATATACATGTATATATAAAACATACTGTAAAGCAGTATAAATTGCTAAAATGAGAAGCAAGCATGGTGTGATTAAAAGAAGAATAAACTATGATGAAAAAAACTTGCATTTTGAGTTATGACCTTACTATTAAAAGTTGTGATTGAGATTTTGATTGCTCCTTATTAGATTATCAATGAAAATGTATAAGGATTTTTTGGATTTAGAATTGAATGATTCTGCAACCTGAAAAATTACTGCAAATACAAGTACATAGAACAATTTTATATTCTTTTTGGTATGTGTGTTAGTTTCTCACACTTGCTTGGTTTTTTCATTCCTGGTTGGCACACTACCACTTGAGTGACACCTCCAGTCCAGTATTTTTTGCTGATTAACTGGAGATGAGAGTTTGTAGGTTTTTGCCCTGGCAGATTTTAAATTTATATCCTCAGATCTTACCTTCTTAAATAGCTAGGATTGCAAGGATCAGACACCATTATTCAGCTCAAGTTTATATTCTTCAAGTGTGATGCTATTTCTATTATTTTAAGTTGCAGATTTTCATATTCGTTAATGTGACAGAACTGTAGGAATTACGTCTTTCTCCATCCAGTTCCTCTTTCTGTGGGTCAGATTTTATATCTTTCTACACTTTCCCTTGGCTCCAGGATTGAATTTGTACCAACTAGGTTTCATTCTGCTTAAATTTGAACAACTCAGGAAATCATTATTTCATTTCTTCTCTGGCACTTTGCAGACATAATTTTCTCCGTAACGACTCCCAAATTCTTTTCTTCCTGTCCATATCCTGAGATGTGAATAGATTTAATTTTTTTAGAGCACAATTGACTATGAGTAATGGGACTATAGGAAACAAAACTGTGTATAAAAGGGGATACTGGAGCCAGGTGCTGGTGGCTCATGCCTATAATCTAGCTACTCAGGAGGCTGAGATCTGAGGATCATGGTTTGAAGCCAACTGGGGCAGAAAAGTGCAGTCCCCATGAGATTCTATCTCCAATAAACTTCTCAAAAAATGGGAAATGGGGCTCAAGTGGTGGAGCTCTAGACTTAAGCACCAAGAAGTTCAGGGGCAGCACCCAGACCCTGAGTTCAAGCCCAGGATTGGGAGGAAAAAAAAACGAGGGGGGGGGGCATGGATACAGAGATTATTGTAAGGTGAGAAAACAGAGAAGCCACATTTTGAAGGCTGCAATCTTGTGGTCTTTATTAAAAGGCCAGTGACTGCATGGAATTCCTGTCTCAAAGACCAAAAGCCAGAAAATGCACTGAACACTGAGCCATGAAAGTCAGAGAAGAAAGAGAACAAAAACAATACCAACAAACCAATTCAGTGGAATGCTGAAGTGGGATGCCTTGGTGACTAGGGAAGACCCAGGATACAGGAGACAGGACAGGAACATGGAGACATGTGGCATGGCTTATGGGCCTGAGCTGGTCTGAGCCTAAATAACGTAAGGGGGCAGGGTCCCAGGAACCTCCCAGTGGCTGGCCATGGACTGACAAGTTTAGTAACCTATCAGTCAACTGCCTGTCCTTGCCTCTAGGGATTCAGGCACTTACTTTCCTCCCACCAGGAAGACAAGATGCCAGACCTTACCATCCACCATGTGGCCAAGACAGCACAAATAATGTGTATAGGTAAAGTAGCTCAATAGACTGTCACATGGCATAAATTAACCACCTCGGGCTGGAAAGGTGGCTCAGTGGTAGAGTACTTGCCTTGCATGCCTGAGGCCCTGGGTTCGATTCCTCAGCACCACATAAGAAAAAAGAAAAAAGCTGGAAGTGACGCTGTGGCTCAAGTGGTAGAGCGCTAGCCTTGAGCTGAGGGACAGCGCCCAGGCCCAGAGTTCAGGCCCCATGACTAGACCAAATAAATAAATAAATAAATAAATAAATAAATAAATAAATAAACCACCTCTAATTCCCAATTCCAACCTTAGTTTTGCATCTGTACTTTGGTCATCTCCTTCCACCTTATGTGATGGTTCTGGCAGATTCTATATTGGTATTCTGTAGCTCATACTCTTACATTCTCTACAGAGTTTAGTATTTATCATCTCTTGTTATCTGTATCTTATTATTCTCTTGTTGCTGGATAATTTTTATTAGCATTTAAACATGCTAAGCATCATCACTAAAAGCAAACAGAAATCTCTTCCTTGTCCTTACTTTGCCTTTGTAGCTTCCAAGGAAGCACTTCTTTAGAGACAAAATCTCAAGTTCATTTTTTGCTTCTCTCACTCTTAGCACTCCAGACCTACTGATCTTTTTGTAAGTTATTTTAAGCACTGTTCTGGAATCAAAATGCATGCTGCTAAGCTGAGGTAACCTAACTCAACTTTGTGCCTTAGTTTCAGATTTGTGAAGTAAGATTATCAGCAATATATGTTGAATAAATTAATCTTGAATAGAATTTACATTTAAAAATATTCATTTAAACTTGGCAGATGATCCAGACATCCTATCATTTTTCTCTTTGTACCTGATGTTATATCATTTTCTAGTAACACCATTAATGCTTAATAATGATTAGACGTTTAGAAACTTAGATAAATGCAAATACTACCTCATCAAGGCTCTATCTGCTGCAAAATTTTATTCAACGTTTCCTAGAATAATATGTATATTCTTCTTTTAAATGATGTTTCACACTTTGTTCCTTTTTCCTGAAATGATTACATAAAGGTTTTCTTCCCAGGGTGACATTGATCAATATACATTATACACATAACCTGACTTCTGAAACTGAAGCCCCTTTGTGCACAGGTACAATTACTAAATAAAAATAAGTGAAAGTTCTCTTTACAGATTCCATCCTATTTTGTTATTAAATTCATATTTAACTTTCAAAATCCAGTTTAGAGATTTAGTCCTAGACCACCTTTGTTTCTGGCTTTCACTTTCAACCAGTATGGCCTTATGTACTAATTTAAACATACTTTTATTATGACATTTATTATAGTATAATAAAATTTTTATGTATATTCTACTACTAGACAATGATTTTCCTCAAAGTAAGACAATACCTTATTCTTCATTTGAGGGTTTTTTTTTTTTTTTTACTGTGGGTAATACATGACACCCATATATTTGGACTTGTCCCAGAAAAAAAAACTATATTTTGAACCTAATTTGAGGAAAAATATGGTCTTAATAAGCACTATATTTGTAGGAAGTGTCATTCTAATAAGAAATTATTATTGGAAATAAGGTTTTGCTTACAGAGTTTACTTTATAGCCAGGAAAATTAAAGGAGAAGCCAGACATCAGTGGCTCATACCTATAATCCTAGCTACTTGGAAAGTTAGGATCCTTCACTTCAAGGACAGAGCCAGTCCAGGCAGAAAAGTTTGCAGGACCCTTCTCAATGGAAAGTTAAGCTCTGTTATCTTAACTACAAGGATAAACCTAACATTGGTGGACTGTGCCCAGGCACATGCCTGGATGGGAAGTAAGACCCTGTTTCAAATGGGCAGGAGATATGATTTAACAGTTATATGACTTGCTTCCCAAATGAGAGGCCCTGAGTTGAAACTCCAGTATTGGAAAAATAAAAATAAAAAGATAAAGTAAAAAAAATGCCCATAGATCAATTTGACAGACAAATTTGCAAGAGATTATCCAGTATAGAGAAGTAAATGTCATTGGTTGTAAATAGTTTGAGTTCTACTTCTATCTCTGATAATTTATAACACCAAGACTATCAATAATTATCAACTTCAACTTGTTGGCATACATTTAAAAAGATACCTATAGTCAGGCGCTGGTGGCTCATACCTGTAATCCTAGCTACTCAGGAGGCTGAGATCTGAAGATCACGATTCAAAACCAGCCAGAGCAGGAAAGTCCATGAAATTCTTATCGCTAATAAATCACCAGAAAACTGGAGTCGCACTATGGTAGAACACTAGCCTTGAGCTGAAAAGCTGAGGGACAGCGCTCAGGCCCAGAGTTCAAGCCCCACAACCAAAAAAACAAAACAAAACAAAAACAAAAAAACACACACACAAAAGATACCTACAATAAGATGGTATTAAGATAGAAACTATAAACTGGGTGCTGGTGGCTCACGCATACAATCCTAGCTACTCAGGAGGTTGCTAAGGATAATGGTTCAAAGCCAGTTCAGGGAAAGAAAGTCCATGAACTCTTATCTCCAGTTAACCATAAAAAAATTGGAGCTGTGGCTCAAGTGTTAGAGCCCTAGCCTTAAGTAAACGAAGCTCAGGGACAATGTCCAGGGCCTGAGTTCAAGTCCCAGGACAGGCATAGAAAAAAAAGATATAAATTATGCAAAACAGATGCTGCTGCATAAATTAAAAAAAAACAATTACTGTTTATTATAATTAAAAATAAAACTTCTAGATTGCCAATTGAATTGAAGCTTCACTAAGTCTAAAAAAATCAGTATGTTCTATAGGTATAACACAGACTAATCATAATTTGATCTGATACAAACACTCATTGGAAGTGGCGCTGTAGCTCAAGTGGTAGAGCGCTTGCCTTGAGCTGAAGAGCTGAGGGACAGCACCCAGGCCAAGTTCAAGCCCCACGACCGACTAAAAGAAAAAAAACAAACAACAAATGATACAAACACTCATATCACACATCTGTGGACACAGATCTCACAAAAATTAAATTTTCAGTGTTGGGGTTTGAAATTTTCAGTGTTGGGACCTTTGACTTAGCTAGGTAGGTGCTCTACCACTTGAGCAACATCTGAAAAAATTAAGATGTACTTAAAATTCTTTCCAGTAAATATGAAGCCATTTGATCATTTATAATAATTTAAGGTAATTTGTCTGGTCATGAGGAGGGCTATTTCAATCATTATCTATTAAAAGCAGGATTAGTAATTTTAAGTTACTTTTAAATCTATAAAATAGCACCATAATAATGTACTGAATGCATGGATTCAGTATGAATAATATACTAAGAAGATAAAAAGATAAAAAGGACAAAATACCTTGAAGTTTTCTTTTGTTTTTACTAGACAGGCAAATGCAATCAAATAGAAAACTCATCTACACAGACAAACGGTTGTGCATGCATGCACAAACACACACACATAAAACATACATAAAACCCTACAAAAGAAAAAATATTTATGCACAAGTGCGAATACATTATGGCTATTGCATGTAGAAATTAGGGAAACCAAAGAAGACAGGTTTGCCAGACAAAAGGAGGTTGAAATCCCAACTCTGGCATTAGGTGAACAGGTTACTTTACCTCTCATAGCTGCAGCCTTCAATGTGAAAAAGTTGAAGTAACTTTTGTAGAGATCTTGTAGTAATTAAATACCATTAATGTAAGTGTTTTATGGAGGTTCTGTTTTACATAGGAGCTGCCATTTATTTTTAAATGGAGTTTCACATTCTTTTCAACAAAACAGGAAGTTTTTTTTTTTTTTTTAAGTTTTTATTGAGAGTCTCAGTTAAGACAATCAACATTGGTTGAAAGTTCAATAAGAATTCTAGTAAGGCTAAGTTAGTACATGGGGAAACAATGTACTCAAAAGAAAAAGGTAATATTGCACAGACTCAACTTTTCAACAATAACAGCCGTCCTACTTTTCCTACCTTCTTAGGCCCTCTAATATCTACAATATTGCTGTTATCCTTTGGGTCTTGTCTTTTAATTTGTTGGTCAAGTTTGTGTCTTCTACTTACAATTTTACCTGAAGTTAATGATCATGTGCAGTTTCCAGCCCACACTGACATCAGACATAAAAATCCTAGCCTTGGGCTGGGAAGGTGGCTCAGTGGTATAGTGCTTGTCTTGCATGCATGAGGCCCTGGGTTCGATTCCTCAGCACCACATAAGCAGAAAAAAAAAAAGCCAGAAGTGTTGCTGTGGCGCTAGTGGTAGAGTACTAGCCTTGAGCTGAAGAGCTGAGGGACAGCACCCAGGCCCAGAGTTCAGGCCCCACAACCGGACCAGGGCCTCCCCCCCCCCCCCCCAAAAAAAAAATCCTAGCCTTGTCATGGAATCCTTTTATCAGTCATCTAAGAATTTTTATTCCTCAGGCAGCAGGAGCCAACAGTCCCAAACAAGCTTTGGGGGCGGGGGGGGGGGGGGGGGGGGATGATAAAAAAGGAAGCAGCAAATCTGGCTGAAACAAAGAAAGGCAGAGGGAACCAATAAAGTAGGCAGGCTGTTGGATTCCCTAAGTTAACAGATCAGCATCTTCATTTCTAGCTACAAGAGGAGAGAAACAAGCAACTATAGGCAAACTAGTTAAGCAAGTGACCACCAAGATGGAGATAAATCTGATTAAGTGTTATCAGTAGCCTCATTTTATCTACATTGTAATATATTAGCACAGTATTCAATACCATGCAATACAGCGCATGCACATTAAAAGTCTCCTCCCTTTTCCAGAAAGAGCATGACTATTCAAAATCTTTTCTGGAAAGGGCATAAATATTCAGACATTTCACCATAAAACAAAATGTACATCTTTGTTCCGGGCTATTCTGCTTACGGAGTAGTGCTGTGCTTCTTTTCATGGCTGCTTTGCTTATGGAATAACCTACCATACTTCTTTTCTATAATAAACTTTCAGTTTACTTTTGCTTCACAAATAAAAATAAAAATCACAAAAACTGTCCTCCCAAACATAAGCTAATTTGTGATATCCAATTAAAGCATTTTGGATGCTATAACAAATATGGTGAAGGCTAATATTATGATAAGAGTACCTTTATTGGAATGTAACTATCAAATACACAAACCTAAGACATGAATTTCCCCAAATAATACATTGTTTTTATCAGCATGTTAAAACAGTAGGAAGTATTGTTTTAAGTTTTGCAATATAATCTGCTAAATGATTATTTGTACTGATGTATGAGTTAACAAATATTCTAAAATATTCTTGATGTTTGTGTGTTTATTCTCTTCAGACTAAGCTGAAGTAGAGTTGGGGTTGTGGCTCAAGTAGAACTCTTGCTTAGCATTTCTAGAGTCCTAGTTTCAATCTGTATTATTAGGGATTACAAAAATCTAATTTAATTTTTTAATTTTATTTTATTGTAAAGGTGCTGTACAGAGGAGTTACAGTTATATGAGTAAGGCAATGAGTACATAATATGAAAATGTAAAACATACAAAATAACTTTAAATACTGAGTCAAGCTTTTTGTCCTACAAACAATAGCTTTTTAAAAATAAAAAGTGTTGGGCTGGGAAGGTGGCTCAGTGGTAGAGCGCTTGCCTTGCATCCTGAGGCCCTGGGTTCGATTCCTCAGCACCACATAAGCAAAAAGAAAAAAAGCCGGAAGTGGCGCTGTGGCTCAAGTGGTAGAGCACTAGCCTTGAGCTGAAGAGCTGAGACAGCGCCCAGGCCCAGAGTTCAGGCTCCACAACCGGACCCAATAAATAAATAAATAAAAAGTGTTTCACTTTTTTAAAGAGGAGATAGTCACTAAGGCAATGAAAGAAATTATAGAATTTCTTTAATGAACACAGTCCCATTAAGCAGACTTCTGGAACATCATGTTAAGTGACACATACTGGTTTTTTCTATTGTGGGTGTCCTGGTATTCCTGGGATCTTTCACCCACTGGTATGACTCAGTTTTATATAACACAGTAATGTATAATTTCCCTCCTACTCACAAGCTAACACTTCAAATATAACATTTTTACCCTGAGTTATTTAAGGAATATAATAACTTGGAACACTTTCATATTTTACAAAATGTGCAAACAACCAAATTATTACCATGTCACCGCCATGTTCTCTGGCTTCCAAAGAAGCAATCCAGAATGCTGCAGTATTGTAATAATTTAAAGAAAGATATTAAAAATATGTTGCTTCATATTGTAACAAAATATTTCAACTTTATTTTAAAATCTAGGTATTTTGTCAAATATTATCATTTTGTACATAGAGAATATAATGTAAATAGGCAATGGCTTAGTAATAACATAATTTACTGGGTTATTACCAAAGACAGTTAAGTTTCAAGAAAAGTAGGATTGATTTGTTTTTCTCAATTGTACATCAAATGATCCATTTCTGAAAAGTAACTGAAAAGATATTTATATAAATTAAGTTACAGATACAACTTTACTCCTGTAATCCTAGCTACTCAAGGGGCTAAAATCTGAGGATCACTATTCAGAGTCAACCCAGGCAGTAAAATCCATGGACTCTTACCTCCAGTTAGCCATCAAAAAGCTGGAAGTGGAGCTACGGCTCAAGTGGCAGAGTGCTAGCCTTGAGGAAAACAGCTCAGGGCCAGTGCTTAGATCCCAGGATTGTCTCACACACAAAAAATAAAGTTACAAATACAAAGTGGTTATTTAGACCTTTTGTTGTTTATACTAAAATTCTTTTGCTTATATGCTACTGCAAATGAGTCATTTCATGACTTGACTCTGGAAATCATTATTGTACTGAGACATTTTTATTTTATCATTATCATCATTATCATTATCATCATTATCATTGGTTGACTATAAGGCTTGAACTCAGGGCCAGGCACTGTCCTTGAGCTTTTCCAAGAATGACAGCATCACTTTCAGTTTTCTAGTAGTTATTTAGAGATAAGAGTCTCATGGACTTTCCTGCCTGGGCTAGCCTCAAACCACAATCCTCAGATCTCAGCCTCCTGAGTAGCTACTAGGATTACAGGTGTGAGCCACCAGAACTCAGCTTTAATTATTTATCATGAGGAGAAAACCTTACTTTTCCTATATTAGAAGAAAAAAGTCTCGGGGCTGGGAAGGTGGCTCAGTGGTAGAGCGCTTGCCTTGCATGCACGAGGCCCTGGGTTCGATTCCTCAGTACCACATAAGCAAAAAGAAAAAGCTCTGGCTCAAGTGGTAGAGCGCTAGCCTTGAGCTGAAGAGCTGAGGGACAGTGCCCAGGCCCAGAGTTCAGGCCCCACGACCGGACCCAAAAAAAAAAAAGAAGAAGAAGAAGAAGAAGAAGAAAGTCTCCCCTCAAAAGAAAAGCATACAGAAATGAAAGAATATAATTTAGAGCAACAAATATGTATAAAAAATGAAATTCATTCTTTAGAAACTCTAAAACTCATGGTATTAAGAAGAAATGCACCAACTTTATCTACATACAACAAATGTTGGAGAAGGTGGGTCATGTCTGTAATCCTAGTTACTCAGAAAGATGAGAGTGGGAAGATCACAGTTTAAAAATAACCCAGTGGAAAAAATGACACCATATCTCAAAAATAACCAGCAAAATGCTGGGTGGTGCTTAGTACTGTAATCTTTGCCACATAGGATGCTGAAATCAGAGCATCAAAGCTTGAAGCCAGCCCATGGAGAAAAGTCTGAGAGACTTCATCTCCAATTAACCAGCAAAATGATAGACTGGAAGCATGGTTCAAGTAGTAGAGCACCAGTCATTAACTAGCAAGCCAAGTAAGAGTGTGAGGTCCTGAGTTCAAGACTCAGAACCAGCACACACAAAAGAAATAACCAGAAAAAAGTAGGGCTTGAACCGTGGCTCAAATGGTAGAGCATCAGCCTAGAAAGCTTGAAGCCCTGAGTTCAAACTCTAGAAGAAGTAATAATAACAACAATAATTATAAATGTTATTGACGTTGACTTCATGTTACTTCAGTCATTTCCATCTTAAACATTCTATTTAAATCATGAATGACATGGTTAAAGTATTATTGGGATTATATAAGAAGCTGAGAGTGCTCAAATTGCCACTATGTGACCCAACTAGGGGTTATTATTGCAGATCTAAACCTCTTTAAGTCTATTCTCCTCTACTCTTAGAGATAATGTGCATTAGTGTACACTACATACTTCATGGTAAGTCTTTTTTTTAAGTTAATCTTGTCTGTGCAACCCCTCCCCCCCACACACACATACACACACACACACACACACACACACAGAACGGGAGATGGGAGGGCGGGTTAATATCGTAACCCATGAAAAAACATTTCCATTTGGCAACTGTTACCAACTGTTAAAATATAAAATAAAAAAGATCTTTAGAAAACACCAATCAAATATCTGTGGTATGTCTAAGCTATGAAATCAACACATGATCTGTTTATCTTTCCTACTGTGGGTATTCTTCAGAACCATTTGTTAACCTTTCTTCAAATCAGTTTGCTTATGCCAGGCAGGTAACAATACTTACTAGTTTGGGAGTTTCAAAGTAACCCATCCATCACATCTCAGGGGTACAGCTGCTATTTGGCCCTACATAAATATTGCTATGCCAGAAGACCCATTCATATCACTGTATTTCTCCATTTTGTACTAAAAAAATTCTGTTTTTTAAATTGTTAGCAACTATTATGGGTTTCTGAGAATATCCTGGGGTCTAAGAAAATCACTCTGTAAATCAGACTGCCAATTTGCAAACCTCTACTCTGAGGAGAGCAAGCACATCTAGAATAGAAACAACAAATGTTCAAGTCTAGAAGCTCACTATTTTATAGATCAATTTGAAACTTCTAAGATCAACATATCAGATTGTTTATCAGTTGAACTTAGTCTCTAAGTTAATAACTACAAGACCATTTTTTGGTCATTTCTCTACCAAGAATATCTCCTTGATACATTTTGTGGAAAATTAGAAGAAAAGCTTGTGGTAACTAGCCATAGACAGTAGAACTTTATGCCTGTAATCCCAGCTTCTTAGGAGATCAATAGAATTACTGTTCCAGGCCAGCTGGGCAAAATGTTAATGAGATTCTGTCTCAACCAATAATTTGCTGTGAAGGTGAACCCAGCTATGAGAGGCTGGGCCTCATGCAAAAATGCAAGACGCTACCTGAAAAATAACTAAAGAAGAAAGGGGTAGGGTATGATTCAAGTTTTAAGCATC
The DNA here is from genome assembly GCF_024711535.1 of Dipodomys merriami. Lineage (NCBI taxonomy): Eukaryota > Metazoa > Chordata > Mammalia > Rodentia > Heteromyidae > Dipodomys > Dipodomys merriami. The sequence goes on from NW_027202270.1 coordinate 76,788,325, forward strand.
TGCCTAGCAAGTAAAAGACTCTGTCTTCAAACTCAAAAACAGAAAGGAGGCAAGTTGGGAAGAAAGAGAGAGAAGGAAAGAAGGGAGAGAGGAAGGAAAGAGGAAAGGAAGGAAGGGGAAAAAGAGAAGACAAGAAAGACTTGATATACTTGGGAAACAGAGGATTATTATTTGTGACCTAATACAAATTTTCAGCTACCAATGATATCCTCTTAAGACATTATTTAAAATGTTTTATTTGTATTTAAGAAGACTATAAGGAGATTCTTAAGTCACCCCTCATCTTCAGCAGTTTCTAACATAAGTAGACTCCTCATCTCAAGCTCTATCCTCTACATTAGATATACAAATTGCAGACTTAAGTTCTAAATAAACTATTGGTGCAAGAAGCATAATTTATTTAACTTTTTTTTTTTTTTTGGTCCAGTAGTGGGGCCTGAACTCTGGGCCTGGGCACTGTCCCTCAGCTCTTCAGCTCAAGGCTAGCGCTCTACCACTTGAGCCACAGCGCCACTTCCGGTATTTTTCTTTTTGCTTATGTGGTGCTGAGGAATCGAACCCAGGGCCTCAGGCATGCAAGGCAAGCGCTCTACCACTGAGCCACCTTCCCAGCCCCCATAACTTTAATACCTTATAGACAGGAAAACTAAAAATTACCTAAACTAAAAATTATCATTTGAGTAGAGTTTTTTTTTTTTTTTTTTTGGTCCGGTTGTGGGCCCTGAACTCTGGGCCTGAGCGCTGTCCCTCAGCTCTTCAGCTCAAGGCTAGCGCTCTACCACTTGAGCCACAGCGCCACTTCCGGCTTTTTTCTTTTTGCTTATGTGGTGCTGAGGAATCAGGGCCCCAAGCATACAAGGCAAGTGCTCTACCACTGAGCCACCTTCCCAGCCCTGGTAGAGTTTTTATTTTTGTGGTGCATATATAAAACTATGAAGTATCAATTCCAACCCAAATCATGAAGAGACATATAAAATTTAGCACCCTCCCCACACCTTGGCCATCTTCCCACCCTCTGAATATTTTGACTCTTTGCCTTTTCTGTATCAGGCTACTTTGTACAATGAAAAGTGTTATGTTAGTGATGAGGTGCTCATGAATGAGGAAGACAGAAAAAAAGACTTGAGAGCCAAGATTTTGACTTCATGTTTGGGGAGACTCAATAAAAATTTGTTACTTAGAATTCTTTCTTTTTTTTTTTTTATAAAATATTTTATATATGCTGCTGAATTATTGTAAGTTAAAATCAACCTTAAGATTTCTCCTTATGCATTGTTTTCAAAGCTAGCAGTCCAGAAAATTTTGTGATCATTGTGAATAGATCCCTTTAAGTTGACTATATTGTTACAAGGTTTGCTTCATAAGAATTTATGGGGGAAAAAAAAGAATTTATGGACATAGCCGGGCACTGGTGGCTCACATCTGTAATCCTAGCTACTCAGGAGGCTGAGATCTGAGTATCATGGTTCAAAGCCAGCTTGGGCAGGAAAGTCCATGAAACTCTTATCTCCAATAAACCACCAGAAAACTGGAAGTGGCACTGTAGCTCAAGTGGTAGAACACTAGCCTTGAACTGAAGAGCTGAGGGATAGCATTCAGGTCCAGAGTTCAAAGCCCAGGACCGACAAAAAAAAAAAGAAAAAGAAAAAAGAATTTATGGACAGACATAGTAAGCCCTAGAGCTAGATGAAAACTTTCTTTGTTGTTGATTGGAAAAACAAATGCTTTACATTTTCATATTTTTGCTCTTTTCAGATTTTAAGAGGCAATTTGTTTTTAAATCTAAGAGACAAATATTATTCCTCACTAGAATTTAAAAAAGCCTCCTATTTTTTTTTCTCTTGGGGCCTTTTTTGACTGAATAATAATAGGTCATTAATACCAAGAGGAAATTATAGTAATGAAATATTCATTTTTTTCTGGGCAAGGTATGCTTCTTTGATTTTGGACAAATTGGACACTATCTGAATAAGACAAATGTATTAAAACTAGATAAAGGGGTGAATTTTATTTGCACATAGATGGGATTATAGCTTAAAATATCACATTTATATGAGAATGCTTTAAGAAACGAATGAGGCATAAGTTCTCAGTAAATAAAAATGATTTTCTTTTCTGCATAACTGTTGATTGCATCATTAAAATGTTAGTACTTCCTGAACTGTGAAAATCTGAGGCTCTTAAACACACACACACAAATGCCCCACATAATGCACACATATTATGATTGCTTTCATTTTGTTTTTCAATTTACTAAAGATTATAAGCAGGCTGGGAATGTGGCTCAGTGGTAGAATACTTGCCTTGCATGTATGAAGCCCTGGGTTTGATTCCTCAGTACCACATAAGCAGAAAAAGGCAGAAGTGGCACTGTGGCTCAAATGATGGAGTGCTAGTCTTGAGCAAAAAGAGCTCAGGGACAGTGCCTAGGCCCTCATTTCCAGCTCTGGGACTGGGGAAAGAAAAAAAAAGATTGTACAAAATATCATTATTGGATTAGAGCTGTGGCTAATGTGGTAAAAGGTGCTGAATTCCAATACTGCCAACAACAAAAACAAATAAATTTTAAAATATCAACTACATTAAATTAACATATAGAGGAGATTATTATGGCTCACAGTTTTAGGTGTTTCAGTCCATAGCTGATGGACTGTGTGCTGAGGGAGTGCATTGTGTCAGGAAAGCATGGCAGAACCAACCTTATGGCCAAGAAATAAAAGTGAGAAGGGAAAGGTCTAGGGTGTGCAGTGACTAAGGGTTTCTGAATGGGTCCCACATCTCAAACATTCTAGTACCTCCTCATAGCACATCCTTGGAGTAAGCTTCTGTTTAATACAGAGTCTTGAGTGGTGGGGGCAGAATTCAAGATCCAAATTATTGCATAGCAAGAAATGAAATTAGGAGAAATTACCTGATAACTCATTTTAAACGTGGAATTTTTAGGGGTAGGTTAAATTTAACATATGCTCCTTGTGACATATTATGATGTTTCTAGGTTTTTTTAAATTTTGACAATCAGGGATTCGTTCTCTAAATATTTTTCCCTAACAAAAGTTTCTGATTCTAAATTTTAGTTTTCCTTAGTACCACTTTCTTCTGCCATTTATAGACTTTATTATCCCTTAATTACCAACCTCACAAGTGACTGACATGACATACAGTTAATGTGATTACTTTCCTCTGAACCTTACACTTTTATATTTTTTGCATGTCTAGTAGACATGTCTTAAAGATATCTAGTTCAATTCTTGTCATGATTCTACCTGCTTCATTCAAGTATTGACAAATTGATCCCAAATTCTATATGTAAATGTAAAGGGCCCAGAAACACCAAATATAATTTTAAAGAAGCAGACCCATCTTCATTTTTTCCAATTTAAAAACTATACAAAGTTGCAGTAATGAGTGAAGACTGTATGATACCTGCATAAGAAGAGATATACATGATCAGTGAAGTATGTTTGACAGTCCAAAAATAAGTGACTACATGCATGAATGTTACTTAATACGTGAATGACATTTGAAAGTAGATAAGCAGATTTCTTTGAAATAAAAATGTCTCTGCTTTAGTAGAAAATGTCGAGAAAGCAAAAAAGTTATTTACATCATAGGAGCAGATATTTACAAAGAATATTTCTGTAAGGGGCTTACATGGTGAAATTCAGTAATTAAAAAGACAACCTAACTTAAAAAATGGCAGGAATTTGAATAGCTATCTCTCTAAAGATAATATACAAACTAGTAATAGTTTTTAAATATGTGTTTAACATCTTTAGTCTTCCTATAGAAAATTATAATAAAAAAGAGCCACAGTAATAAATGTTAGTAAGGCTGGACTAATATTGAATCTTCTAGCTGGATGCTGCTGGCTCACACCTATAATCCTAGCTACTCAGAAGGCTGAGACCTGAAGATCAAAGTTTGAAGCTAACCTAGGAAGGAAAGTCTGTGAGACCCTTATCTCCAATAAACTACTAAAATAAAAAGCTGCAGTGGAACCATGGCTCAAGTGGTAAAGTGCTAGCCATGAACAAAAGAAGCTCAGGGACAGCACCCAGATTCTGATTTTAAGCCCAAGAACATCACACACACACACACACACACACACACACACACACACACACACACACACACACACACACACACACACACACACACACGTGCACACGTGCACACGCTTGGGAATGGAACTGTTTCAGATTTTAGAATATTTACATAGATCTTACTTGTTGAACACTGGTTGACGTGATTATCCCCTCCCCCAATTTTTGATTTGGAGGTGTTTTGGATATTTAGATTAGGAATGCTCAATCTGTACTAACACAATCAACAATATAATTGAATGTTGAAAATACTATGTTGACATATGAAGCCAGATACACAAAAAATAAGTAATGTTTGCATTTATACGAAATGTTCTCAAATTAGCCATATAGTTGCAAACGCTTATGAAATACTAAAAAAAAGTCCCAAAACCTTCATTGAATTGTAGATTTGTATGAAGGTATATTTTGTAGCCATATGAATTTATATCTCAAACAGTGTTGAGATAGTTATTGTTCTGCAGTTTTCTCTATTTCAGAAGTTAGGGATTATTTGAAAAGTGTTCCAAAGTAGCAGATTCTAGAATCAATATGATCCAGAGTCAATTAATAGTGTGATAATTTAAGGTTCTCTGATAATAAACTTTCAACTACATTTTGTACTTTCCTTACACCACAAAAACCCCAAAACACTTGACTTGTCGAGGCATCAAAGTAATGGAGCATTTTGAGTCTGGAAGAATCAATGAGTAGGGTTTTCTGGCTTCTTTGGAAACATTATCAAAACTTCAGATGGCTCATGTCCCCAGAAGGAATGAGAAGACCCGTATCCATGAGATGATGAAGTATTGACAAACACTGCTTGAAACAATGTTTATCTGTTCTCTAAAAATAAGGTGCAATAATAGTGCTTCAGAATGGCTATGAAGATATTTTTAATTATTTATCTCAAATCTGTTTCCTCTATTATTGTATATACAGCTAGACTATTTTGCCCCACCTTTCTTACAGGTCCAGTGAGGCCATGTGAGTAAATTCTAGCCAATCAAATATTAACAGAAGACACTTCCCACAAGCAATTTTTCATTTTCTCCCTTGCAAGGTAGTAGATAGCCTAGGTTTATCTATATGTGAACTACCTTGTGACCAGCAGGTAGTGTTGGCATTCTTCCAGCTTCTCCTTAAGTCTTTTTTCAGAGACTAATGACATCAATTCCATCTCGTTATCATTTATGGCCTTTTTGCTTATTTCTGTGTTGATGGAGGATATTAGCAATTGACATGTGATATTTATTGATAATGATATATATTGTAGTAAATGTTGATTTCCCAAGAATTACTCGATTGATGCATATTTTATTACTTTTTAAGTACACTGATTACAGATGGATATAGTTGAAATTTCTGGGTTTTTTGTTTTTGTTTTGAATTGTTGTTGGCCATGGGGCTTGAACTCAAAAGTCCAGGAGCTGTTCCTGAGCTTTTTGTTCAAGGCTATAGCACTCTACCATTTTGAGCCACAGCTCCACTTCTGGTTTCCTAGTGGTTAATTGGAGATCAGCATCTCCAGGACTTTCCTGCCCAGGCTGGCTTTGAACCACAATCTTCAGATCTCAGCCTTCTGAGTAGCTAGGATTACAGGCATAAGTCACCAGTGTCCAGCTGTGGTTGAAATTTCTTTATAGGATTACTTGAAGATTTTTCATAGTAGTAAATGTCTGTATTTTGTTCAGAGAAATAACATTTTTTCTAACATCAATAATTAATTGACAGAAGTAGTTTTTATTTAAATTGATATATAACTTAAGAGCTCAAGGAATCTTTGCTGAAAAAAAACAACTTCAGTATTATTTTGTACTTAGTCTATTTGTATACTTTTTTTCCCTTTTTAAAACTTGATACAGCCCAACAGATGTGGAATTTGGTCAACAACAAAAACTCTAAAATTTAATTCATTAAGGGAGCTCAACTCTTTCTCTTTCTTTTATAACAGTACAGATTTGGGATGTCAGGTCAGTTTCTTCCAGGAGACAAATATAATGTCCTTTTACTCTGGAATTTACATTTAACTAAGTTAATGAGCTTTCTACTTGAATAAATTTCATCACACCAAAGAAAAACATGGCTTCTGGTATAAAATGGCTGAATAACTACTCTCAAGATCCCATTTAAACATCATTAAAGGCATTAAAAAAAACTAATAGTGTAAAGGGAGAAAACGTCATTTATAGATGAAAAAGGCTTAATAAATTTCTATAAAACTATTGACAGCTGAATAGGAGAGAAGGATATTCCATCCTATAGTACAAGGAGAAGATTTATACATCCCAACAGGAGAATGAATATAATCTAGTTTGTTACCTTGAATTGTAAATTCACCCCTTTGTTCTTATTATAAATGAAGTGATCACCCATTCTTGAAGTCAACAGCTTGAAGGAGAGAAAGATTATTTAAAAAAGCAAAACAAAACCAGATTATCCAGGGAACAGATAACTTAGAAAAAAAATCTTTTCATACTTTGTATTAAAAGAGTATACAAAGTATAAAAGATTATATGATAAGATTTTTAGGTACATTTATTTGATCTTTTACTGTGCTTTACGTACATAATTAAATCTGGAGCATGTTAAAGACAGCACTGCATTTATGAAATGAGAGGTGGTTCTAAAAAGGAGTTGAAGAATAAGACTGTTCTTATTTTTGAAAAAGTATTATTAAGCAGTTATAACAGAGGTTACAATTCCATAAGTCAGATTATGAGTACAATGCATCTTGATCAATGTCATGCCTTCTTCCCAACTTTGTGTGTGTGTGTGTGTGTGTGTGTGTGCGCGCGCGCGCGTGTGCGTGCGTGTGTGTGCGCGGGCGCATGCGCGCACTTGCGTGCATGCCTGTGTGCTGGTGCTGGGGCTTTGAACTCAGAGACTGGGTGCTGCCTCCGAGCTTTTTTGCTACCCCCTTGAGCCACAGCTCAACTTGTGGCTTTTTTTTTTGGTGGTTAATTGGAGATAAGAGTCTCACTGACTTTTTTGCCTGGGCTGACTTCTAATAGTGATCCTCAGGTCTCAGCCTCCTGAGTAGCTAGGATTACAGACATGAGCAACCAGCATCCAGCTCTCCCTCACTTTTCCCCCTCATGTCCCTACCTTCAAGTCATATAGTTCAGTTTTTATATAATGTACATTGAATATAATGACTGGATTTTTTTTTACCCTTCCTCCCTCCATTCATGTGTTCCTCCCTCATTGCCCTCCCCCTAAAATATGTTTCTGCTTCCTGATATTTGATTTGCTAAATGGTTCATTGGTTGTTTAGAAGGTTGCACCTTTGGACTTCTCCCCTAAGTATACTGTCTTTTATTCAGTTTGTTTGTGTTTATATGCATAAAACCCTGTATGTGTTATCAAGTATGCTTGTATGTTTATATGCATAAAATCCTGTATATGTTATTAAGTATGTTTGTATTTTAGATCTAGCTTCTGAACATGAGAGAAAACATGCCCTGTAAGATGATTCTTATAAATATAAATGAAAAGTATATTTTTGAAATTTTAAAAATTAGTAGGGATGAAATGTATATGCAAGGAATGTAAAAAGTCAGAAAATGGGGAGATTGAGGAGAGATAAATCCAAGAAGTTAAACACATAGATCGAAAACATCATAAACAAAGAATTAGAAGAAATTACCAAAGAAATTTTATAATAATTTTATAATAATTTTTTTTTGGTTTGTCGTGGGGCTTGAACTCAGGGCCTGGATGCTGTCTCTCAGCTCGTCAGCTCAAGGCTAGCGCTCTACCACTGTGAGCCATAACACCACTTCTGGGTTTTTCTGCTATAAGAAGTTTTATAAACAAGCGATTCAATTTTTATTTTTTTAGTTCATATCCCTTTTATCTCAATTTCAATAACTTCCCAACCCTACTGTGACTTACTGACGCCATAATATTTTTAATGTCTTGTAGCTTCCCTTTTTCATACCTAGATTTTATCCCATAGTTTGTCATAGTCACTCCCTTAAATATACGCTCAGGTTTCTTTCTTATTTTTTTGGTATACATCTGGTTAGAACAACTCTGTTTAAATCCAACTGATTATCAGATAAGACCTTATACTTGTTCAGTGAATTTTTTTTTTATTGTGAAAATACCGTACAGAGGGTTACAATTACATGGGCAAGATAATGAGTACATTTCTTATCAAGCATTGTTGCCTCCTCCTTGGTTTCCCCTTCCCATCCCTTCCCATATCCTCCCCCTACCCTCCTAGTAGATCCTCCTCACCCCCCGCCCCCAAAGTTGTAAAGTTCGTTTTTCGACATAATGACTTGTACATCTCATTGTTGCACTGGGTCCACCTGTATCCCTATTTAAATGATTTTTTTCCCTTCCCCTCCACAAATTATACCAACATCAAATACAGTGAAAGCAGGGGTTATACCGTGGGGGGGGGGGGGGACATGCAAAGCAACAAAGAAATCATCTTATAAATATGTTAGAAACAATCACATGAAAGAAAAAAACATTTGAATACTTATCCTGGGGTTCTTTTCCCTAACATCAACTTATCTGACCCTTTCTGCTTGACTCAGACATATACTAGTTATTGTAAATAAGGGAAACCATGGGAACTATGTTTCTTTGGGCCTGGCTTACTTCACTTAATATAATTTTTTCCAAGTCTTTCCATTTCCTAACAAATGGGGCAATGTCATTCTTTCTGATGGAGGCATAGAATTCCATTGTGTATATATACCACATTTTCTTGATCCATTCATCTACTGAGGGGCATCTGGGTTGGTTCCATATCTTAGCTATGGTAAATAATGCTGCAATAAACATTGTTCAATAAACATTGTTGTGCTGGTAGTTTTAGTATGGTCTTGTTTGTGATCCTTTGGGTAAATGCCCCAAAGTGGGATTGATGGATCATAGGGGAGCTCTATGTGGAATCTTTTGAGGACCCTCTATACTGCTTACCAAAGTGTTTGAACAAGTTTATACTCCCACCAACAATGCAGTAAGGTTCCCTTCTGTCCACATCCCCTCCAGCATCTGTTGTTATTAGAGTTCTTGATTATAGCCATTCTAACTTGGTAAGGTGGTATTTCAATGTTGTTTTGATTTGCATTTCTTTTATGGCTAGGGAAGTTGAGCACTTCTTCATGTGTCTATTGGCCATCCTTCTTTCCTTTTCAGAGAAGTTTCTCTTTAAGTCTTTAGCCCACTTATTTATTGAGCAGTTGTGTCTTTGAAGATTTGTTGTGCAGTGAATTGTCAGTTCAACTCATTTCAAATTCATTTATTGCTTGTCAGTCATACTCTATTGGTCTCCTCATCCATTTTTATTATTCTTAACAATTATTTCTTATGTCCTCCTCTGTTCTGTGTGTGTGTGTGTGTGTGTGTGTGTGTGTGTGTGTGTGTGTGTGTGTGTGTGTTCTCAAGGCCAAAAATCTTGAATTGATTCTTTTTTTTTGTCAGTCGTGGGGCTTAAACTCTGGGCTTGGGCGCTATCCCTCAGCTCTTCAGGTCAAGGCGAGCACTCTACCTCTTGAGCTACAGCCACTTCCTTAAATTGATTCTTGCCTCATCAGAATCTTGTCAATTTGATCTTTTTCCACCAGTCTGTCTGATATTACCTAGTTAAAACTACTCTCATCTCTACCCTAAATTATTGAGTAGGCTTCAAAGGTTTCCTTCTAACTGTCCTTTTTTTCTATAATATGCTCTCCAGAGAGTAGTCAGAATGATCCTGTTAAACATCAGTGAGATCATTTACATCTCTTCTCAGTCTGCCCCAAAAGGATGGTTCTCCATGTCACTCAGATTGAAAATCAGAGTTCTTTCCAAGATTCACTAGATTCTTGCTACCATACCTTTTGACCTCAATGCTTCCTGCCTTCCCTTGTTTAGCTTGTTTTGCCCATCCAGACTTCTAGGTGCACATCTGAGTGATTCTAAAGACATTTACTTATTTTCCTTTTGTCTGGAGTAATCTGTTACTACCCACCTTTACCGTCATGCTTAACTTGTTCACTTTCTTCTGATCTTAATGCAACATTTATTCTCTGTTGTACTTTCTGGGCTTCTCTATCCAAATTTCTATAAGTTGTTTCTCGGTATTTCAGTGTTTTGCTTTCTTGCTCTGTTTTTTAACTTTTAATTATTTATTTACTACTTAGTTCCGTATTTATTTAGTTATTTTGGTGCTGATCCTAGGGCTTGAACTCAAGACTAGGGCCCTACCACTTGAGCCTCACCTTTATGTCTCACATTTGGGTGGTTAATTGGCATGGGTCTCATGGACTTCCCAGCCTGGACTGACTTTGAACTTTGATCCTCAGAGCTCAGCCTCCCGAGTAGCAGATTATAGGTGTGAGCCACTGGTACCTACCAACTTCGGCACTTTTTACTATCAAGTACTATACACTAAACTTATTTTTTTTTCATTTGTTTGTGTTTTGGCCGGTTGTGGGGCCTGAACTCTGGGCCTGGGCTCTGTCCCTCAGCTCTTCAGCTCAAGGCGAGCGCTCTACCACTTGAGCCACAGTGCTACGTCCAGCTTTTTCTGCTTATGTGGTGCTCAGGAATTGAACCCAGGACCTTATGCATGCAAGGCAAGCACTCAACCACCAAGCCACCTTCCCAGCCCAAAACTTATTTTGTTTACTATCCATGTCTCTTACTAAAATATTAGCCCATGATAGCAGGAATTTTTTCTTTTTGTATATAACTATAATCTATGTACCTAAAACAATATGTATTACATACATAGGCTTGTAATATCTGCAATAAGATATTGATATATATGATATGAATTTACAGACTTTCAGTTTTCTATGACTACCAGGTAGAATGAAGGAAATAACCTTATTAAATTTTGAAAAATCTAGATTATAAATAAGACTTTAAGAAGTCTTTAGGGAAAATAAGATTGCAAATGGTAAATGTGTACACTATAGCAAAGTGGAGCGGTTTCATCAGTTTTAAAGGAAAATCAATTTTAGCCTAAAATTGTAAAGTCCATCCCACAGCTGAAATCTGAAATCAAAATAGTCATTTTCACGCATATGAAGATAAATGATGAAATAAAGATAGTTTATGTTTAAGATAGTTGAGGATTTTTTTTAGCAAAGCAAGGATGAAAACAAAGACAGACAAGATATATAGCAAAGGGTAAGACTGACCTAAAAAGTCAGTCTCCAGATAACATGTGTGCAGTAAGCAAGGAAAATAATTAGGTCATGTTAAACTAGGAATTCAGTTGTGCCTAATAAGACTTGAAGAAACCTTTTTAATTAGAATTAATATAAGGCAGGCTAATATTAGACTCTTGGTAAACAGAAGTATTTATGTCAAGGAAGGTAAAGTTCAGGAAAACCAAGAACTTTAGATAAGGAAGTCTATATGAGAATATTAGAATAAAAGGAATATGATTTAGATAAATTAATGGAAAGTAAGAGACTCTGACCTTGATGTAGGATAAAGGGAAAGAAAGGCAACCCAAAACTGCTGCTTGGTTCTGTTCTGAGCAGTGTTACATAAACCCTGAGGCTGAACATTCTATTTGTTGTTGACCTTTTTAACTTATTTTTTATTGTTATAACTTGTATTTTTTATTGTTATTATAAAGGTGATATACAGAGTGGGACTTTAATTTTTTAAGAGAGTTAGGCAGTGTTTGATTATAAGGCATACCCTAAATTTTATCAACTTCAAAATTGCTTTTTAAATGTAGACGTGGCTAGGCTATGCCTGTAATTCTAGCTACTCGGAAGGAGGCTGAGATATGAAGATCATGGTTGGAAGCCAGCCCAGAGAAAAGTCCATGAGACTCGTAGGTCTAGTTAACTACCAAAAAGCCTGAAGTGGAGCTGTGACTCCAGTGGTAGAATGTTAACTGAGGATAGATGTTCAGGGACAATGGCCAGGCCCTGAGTTCAAGCCCCAGGATAGAGACACACACACACACACACACACACACACACACACACACACACACACACACACACACACACACACACACACACACACACACACACACACACACACACACACACACACACACATGTTCAGGGACAATGGCCAGGCCCTGAGTTCAAGCCCCAGGATAGACACACACACACACACACACACACACACACACACACACACACACACACACACACACACACACACAGTAAAAGTGATATAAGTTGGGAGGGACAGATATAGTTGTTCCTAATACAATCTTCATGCTTTGTGTTAATATTCCTTTTTCCACATTCAAGCTACCCTGTTAAGATTAAAAATCTTGAAGCTCAGACTTTACCACACTGTATCATACTGTCCAAATCTGTGTCTTTATGAAAATCAGAGATCTAGGTATTAGTTTGTTTACTGTTTTAATTTTACTAGGACCCAGGATGTAGTCAAATTTGAGAACTAGTGATCTAAAATTTACAGACCTGGAATTAAAAGCTTTATGCATTTTTTTTCAAGTTACAAATGTGATGAGTGGTGGTTTCATTAGTATAATTAGGAAAAGAAGGAGGAGGTGATGTAGGAGCATCCTAGAAATAAACCAAATTGTCTTCTGTGGGAAGCCAGATCTTCTTTCATAGTAAAGATTTTGCATTTTGTTTGAAAGTTCATCTGTAGTCATTTTATTTGCCTTGCAAAGAGGAAGATCATGGTTCTAATTTTGTGGATATCTGTACCATTTTGCAATATTGACAGTTCATTTTAGGTAGATCAGTGAGGTCATGTAAATTGTTATCTGGATATAAATTCAACTTCCTATGTCAAACATAGTTTGCATTTATTAATGAATAGACAATATTTTATAACATATAGTTTATGGAGTTTTCTTTATTTAAAATTCATTGTAGAGGTAATGTACAGAGGGGTTACAGTTACATAGGTCAGGTAATGTGTACAGTTCTTTTTGAACAGGGTTACAACTCCCCATTTTCTCCTAGTTTTTTCCATCAAGACCCCTTTTCCTCCCAAGTTGCATAGTTCATTTCCAGCATAGTGTCTAGTGAGTAGCACTTCTACATTGGTTTACCCTTTGTCCCACCATTTCTTTGCTCCCCAAATCAGATAAACTTATATACAAGATAAAACGTACAGAAATAAAAAACAGTGACAAAAGGGAATAAACTGAAGGGGGAGGACAACTGCAAACAGTACACTAAAAAACTTATTTTCATTTCTTGTAATTCTTTCAATAAGCAGCATTTTATATGATCATATGCACATATCTATTGAGCCCTTGTGATCCTCTCCTAAGAATATCCTCCTTTTGCCAGCTGTTATGATGATGATGATTTTGGAAATGATGAGTTATGATGGGCTTCTTCAATGGCCCTGTACTGCCCTGCCATCTCTGGCCAAAGGGAGGGGAGCCAAGTGGGGACCTAGCAGTGGCCCCTCAGCACTTACTCACAGAGGGTGGGGAAAACAAGTAGCTCCTGCTGACTCCCCTATGGATTTCAGTTTGCTCCTTTTTATGGACCTTTAGTGGAGAGAAAGCTCCCAAAACAAGCTAATTTTTTTAAATTTTAAATTTAAATTTTATTTGTCAAGGTGATATGCATAGGAGTTATAGTTACACAGATAGTGAATGCATTTCTTGTTGAACTTGTTACCTCCTCTCTCATTTTTCTACCAACTTTCTCTCCCCATTTCCCCCTCAAGTTAATGCAGATCGTTTTTACCATATTGTCTTGTCTTTTGTCTCACCATTTTTTTGGTCCCCTCCCTTTTTTAATTCAGATAAATGTACATACAATACCCAGGGTACGAAAATCAAATACTGTAACAACAGGGGATAAACCATAGGGGAGAAAACACAGAAGAAAAAAGAAATCATGTAGTAAATTGAAAACAACAACAACAAAGAAAAAATTCTTGTGTCCATGTCCTGGAGTTCATTTCGCATAGCATCATCTTATATGGTCATATGTACATAGCTGTTGAGCTGTTCTGCTCATCTGCAGATGTATACTATATATTACAAATAAGGGAAACCATAGGACCTATGTTTCTTTGTGGTCTGGCTTACTTCACTTAATATGATTTTTTTTCCAAGTCCTTCCATTTCCTCACAAATGGGGCACTATTATTCTTTCTGATGACAGCATAGAATTCCATTGTGTGTGTGTGTGTGTGTGTGTGTATGTAAATATATATATATATATATATATATATATATATATATATATACATTTATACATATATATCTACTGAGGGGCATCTGGGTTGGTTCCATATCTTAAATAATGCTGCAATAAACATAGTTTTGCTGGTAGCTTGAGTATGATGTTGTTTGTGCTCATTTGGGTAAATGACCAGAAGTGGGATTGGTGGGTCATAGAGGAGCTCTATGTTTAGTCTTTTGAAGAACCTCAATTCTGTTTTGCAGAGTGGTTGAATAAGTTTAGCCTCTCACCAACAAAGCAGTAGGGTTCCCTTTTGGCTACATCCCTTCCAGCATCTATTGTTATTAGATTTCTTGATTATAGTCATTCTAACTGGGATAAGGTGGAATCTCAATGTTGTTTTGATTTGCATTTCTTTTATGGCCAGAGAAGTTGAACATTTCTTCATGTGTTCATTGGCCAATCTTATTTCCTCTTCAGAGAAGTCTCTCTTTAAATCTTTGGCCTACTCATTAATCTGGCAGTGGTTTCTTTGAGGAATTGATTTTTGGGGGATTTAATTAAAGAAAGTTTTTTGGTTTTTTTTTTTTTTTGCCAAGGTTTAGCTGTTCATCTACATTAGTGGGAATACATATTTGTTCAGACCCATTGTAGTTAAATTTTGTTTCTTTCCCTTCCTAAGGCTGAGATATGGTGGGCATCAGGGACTTACTTCATGCTAAGCCTGATGAAATGTGCTTCTTCTGCCTCTTAACATGGTGGCCTTAGTTACTCTGAAGAGAAATCAGATTTTGATTTTTTTAAATCAATTCAGATCTAAAGCCTGAAATAATTATTCATACTTTACATAGAAAAACAAAAGAATACCCTCCTTTGTTTTCACTATGTGAATGTTTAGAATGCTGTTTAATTAATCATATCCAAGTGTAATGATCTTTTATTATCCATTGGATTTATTTGTAGATTTATAGGCATATTCTAGGTATTACAAATAAGGGAAACCATGCAGACTTTGTTGCTTTGGGTCTGGCTTACTTCGCTTAATATAATTTTTTCTATGTCTTTCAGTTTCCTTACAGATAGGATAATGCCATTCTTTCTGATGGAAGCATAAATTCCATTTTATATATATCACCTCTCCTTGATTCATTCATCAACTGAGTTGTATGTGGGTTGACTCCCTGTCTTAGCTATGGTAAACAATACTACAATGAACATGAATGTGCTGGTGGCTTTAGTGTGGCCTGGTTTGTGGTAAATGCCCAGGAGTGGAATTGCTGGGTCATAGGAAAGCTCTATGTTTAGTCTTTGATGAACCTTTATGTAATTTTCTTATATAAATATTTTAGACTAAGTTTACAAGTTAATCAAAACAAAACTTTGAATATTTAAGCGAAGTTATTTGTCTTAGCAATCAGTTTAGGCATGAAATCAACTTTTTTTTTGGGGGGGGGTCCAGTCATGGGGCCTGAACTCTGGGTCTGGGCACTGTCCCTCAGCTCTTCAGCTCAAGGCTAGCGCTCTACCACTTGAGCCACAGCGCCACTTCGGCTTTTTTCTTTTTGCTTATGTGGTGCTGAGGAATCGAACCCAGGGCCTCAGGCATGCAAGGCAAGCGCTCTACCACTGAGCCACCTTTCCAGCCCCAAAATCAACTTTTTTTTTGTCAGTGGTGGGGCTTGAACTCAGGACCTGAGTGCTATCCCTGAGCTTTCTTGCCCAAGGCTAGTGTTCTACCACTTTCAGCCACAGCTCTACTTCCAGTTTTCAGGTGATTAATTGGAGATAAGAGTGTCAGGTACTTTCCTGCCAGAGGTGACTTTGAACTGTGATCCTCAGATTTCAGCCTATAAGGTGTGAGATACCATCACCTGGCTCAAAAATAAATTTTTTAATGCAAAGTGTGAAAAAATTTTGGATTTTTTCAATTTTATGATAAGAATGTAAATGTACTGTAATCTTTTTCTTTTCTGATTCAGCCTGCATCAACTTTTTGCATTATAATCCCCTGAACCATAACTCCAGCCTTTCTTTTTCCCTTTCCTTTCCTTTCCTTTCCTTTCCTTTCCTTTCCTTTCCTTTCCTTTCCTTTCCTTTCCTTTCCTTTCCTTTCCTTTCCTTCCCTTTCCATTCCTTTTCCCTTTCCTTTCCTTTTCCCTTTCCTTTTCCCTTTCCTTTCCTTTTCCCTTTCCTTTTCCCTTTCCTTTCCTTTCCTTTCCTTTCCTTTCCTTTCCTTTCCTTTCCTTTCCTTTCCTTTCCTTTCCTTTCCTTTCCTTTCCTTTCCTTTCCTTTCCTTTCCTTTCCTTCCTTTCCTTCCTTTCCCTTCCCTTTCCTTCCCTTCCCTTCCCTTCCCTTTCCCCTTCCCTTCCCCCTTCCCTTCCCCCTTTCCCTTCCCCCTTTCCTTTCCCCTTCCCTTCCCTTCCCTTCCCTTCCCTTCCCTTCCCTTCCCTTCCCTTCCCTTCCCTTCCCTTCTCTTCCCTTCCCTTCCCTTCCCTTCCCTTTCCTTCTCTCCCCTCCCCTCCCCTCCCCTCTCCTCCCCTTCCCTCCCCTTCCTTTTTTTTGGGTTCTGGGCTTTAAACTCAGTGCCTACAACTCTGCTCAGCTTTTCACTCAGAACTAATGCTCTACCCCTTGAACCATGCCTCCACTTCTAGGTTTTTGCAGACTATTTGGAGGTGAGAGTCTCTTGGGTTTATTTCCTTGGACTGGCTACAAACTGTAATTTTCAGCTTTCTAAATAGGTAGGATTATATGTGTAACCCACCAGCACCTAGCTTCTTGCTACTGGGCTTGAACTCAGGTTTTGTGCCCTCCCTTAGCTTTTTTTTTTTTTTTTTTTTTTTTTTTTAACCAGTCCTGTGGCTTGAGCTCTGGGCCTGGACACTGTCCCTGAGCTCCTTTTGTTCAAGGATAGTGCTGTACCACTTGAGCCACAACATACCTTCCAGCTTTTTCTGAGTAGTTTATTGGAGATAAGAGTCTCACAGACTTTCCTGCCTGGGCTGGCTTCAAAGCTCAATCTTCGTATCTTAGCCTCTTGAGTCGCTAGAATTCCAGGCTTGAGCACTGTTTTTTATTTATTTATTTATTTATTTATTTATTTATTTATTTATTTATTTATTTATTTATTTATTTGCCAGTCTTGAGTCTTCAACTCAGGGCCTGGGCATGTCCCTGAGTCTCTCTGTACTCAAGGCTAGCGTCTATCACTTGAGCCACATGCCACTTCTGGCTTTTTTCTTGTGCTACTGAGGCATCAAACCCAGGCCTTCATACATACATGGCAAGCACTGAGCCACATTCCCAGCCCATTTTAAATTATGTTAGTGAGCTACTTTTAAAATTCTTAATGCAAAGAGATGACATGGCTGGGCACTGGTAGATCATGCCTGTAATTCTAGCTACTCAGGAGGTTAAAATCTGAGGATTGCAATTAGAAGCCAGCCCAGTCAGGAAAGTCCATGAGACTTTTAAGTATGACCACCAAAAACTGCAAGTGGAGCTTTGCTTCAAGTGCTAGTATTGAGCAAAAAGCTCAGAAACAGTGCGCAAGTCCTGAGTTCAAGCTCTAGGACCAGCACACAGAAAAATAATTTACCTTTATGTAGAACATGTTTACTTTTGTCCATTTTATAAATAATATAATTTATACTATTCTGAATATTTTATATCTATTTTTAAAGTTTATTTGACTTATATGCGTATAACATATAGTGTTCTATATTTTGATCAAATTCACCCTGTCTATATTATTCTTTTTAATGTCCTTCCCTCCCTCCAGTTTTATTATTCTCTTTGCCAGAACCTGAAGCCCTGAGTTCAGGCCCCAGTGTATACACACACACACATACACACACACAAGGCCCCAGTGTATACACACACACACACACACACACACACACACACACACACACACACACAAACACATTAGTGAGCTGTACTTTTCCTTCCTCCATCCTTCCTACCCTCCCTGCCTTCTTTTCTCCTGAGGATTGAACGCAGGGCTTTGTTTATGCAAAGTATGCATTCTGCAACAGAGTTGCACCTGCATCTCCATGGGAACTAATTTTTAAGCTCTTCTTTTAATCTCCCTGTCCCTCCCCTTCTCCCTCTTGTGTCAGTTGTAGGGCTTGAACTCTGGGCCTGGGCACTGTCCCTCAGCTCTTCAGCTCAAGGCAAGCACCTTGAGCCACAATGCCACTTCCGGTTTTCTGGTGGTTAACTGGAGGTAAGAGTCTCATGGACTTTCTTGCCTGGGCTGGCATTGAACTGTGATCCTCAGATCTCAGCCTCCTGAGTAGCTAGGATAACAGGCGTGAGCCACCAGCACCTGGCTAATTCTCTCTCTCTCTCTGTCTCTTTAATGGTTAAGTCTTCATTTAGGCCAAATTTTAAAAATATTTGCAACATTCATATTCTTGATCATCTGGACAACTGTTTTAAAGCCAAGCACATGTATATTTGGTATTGTTTCTACATTTAGAATTGTATGAGAAATCCCTTCTCACATGCCCAGATGAAATACTTCTTGTAGAAATGTTGAATGAATGCAGATTTTAAAATAATAGTTTGAACGTAGAAAATGGAATAAATTAGGCCTTCCCCGACATGTAGGAGCATAGGCAAATAGAAAATCACTCTTATGGGTGAACTGATTTTGTTTTTTGTTCTCTACTCTTTAAACTTTTATTATCAGTAACTATTACAATAAACATGAAATGCAGAATTTTTGTTGACTTTATTACAGATCTCAGGTAACTATTAGAGACAGATTAATCTTAGCTGACTGATCTCTGTGTGATAAAGGTGGCCACAATGCTTCCAATTCACCCTTTGTTAGACCTTGCAAGATATGTAGTAGAGGTTATTGTTACTTCTCTCAAATCCCTTGTCCTCTTCTCCCTTGCTATATACCAGGGTAGAAGAACTCATAAGAGTAGCTGGAAACCTTAACCAATCTCCTTTTCATTGTGTGATGGTTACATGACACATATGGCCAGGAAGGCCTTAGGAAAAGTCACTAGGTGGTATTTCTTGGAAAGCTTGTTGAAAAAGATTGACTCAGCTTAAACAATTTCTCTGTCCTTTTCCTTTCTTCTTGCGTCAAACAGTGCTGACACACCTCGAATTATAAAAACTATTGTCTGATCTACCAGGCAGGAAAGGGCAATATTATAAAGGCGTGATTTGGACATCATTGACTGTCCTTTAACCATGGAATGTGATGAGGGAACAGTAGTCCTGTCCATTTCAGCCATTTTGTGGTTAGAGTTACTAGGATTTGAACCCAGGACCCTGGGATTGGTAGACAGGCATTCTGTTACATGAACCACACTTCCAGCCTGATTCTTGCCATTTTTATGTGCAGGTAAACTTAATTTACCATCACTAAAAAAGGCAAATATAGTCATGAATAAGATTTATATAGTAGATTGACATGAGGCATATTTGCTTTCACGGAAGTTCAGCATTAATCTAATTTCTGCAAAAATAACATCACCTATTGCAATATTCTTGTTATTTGCTCATATTTAATTTTATGAATATATTATTTTAATGTTTTTCTACAAGCTTTAAGTATAAAGAATCTGTACTTACTTTGGGCTTATACATTTAACAAAATAAAAATATTTAAATAAGTGATAGAATCTTTGGAGATTCTTTTTATTTTATTTTTTTTTTTTGCCAATCCTGGGGCTTGAACTTGGCCTGGGCACTGGCCTGAGCTTCTTTTTAAAAATTTTTTTTTTCCGGTCATGGGGCCTGAACTCTGGGCCTGGGCACTGTCCCTCAGCTCTTCAGCTCAAGGCTAGTGCTCTACCACTTAAGCCACAGCGCCACTTCCAGATTTTTTTCTTTTTGCTTACGTGGTGCTGAGGAATCGAACCCAGGGCCTCTAGCATGCAAGGCAAGCGCTCTACCACTGAGCCACCTTCCCAGCCCATGGCCTGAGCTTCTTTATGCTCAAGGCTAGCACTCTACCACTTTGAGCCACAGTATCACTTCCAGTTTCTGGTGGTTAATTGGAGATAAGAGTCTCATGGACTTTCCTGCCAAGGCTGGCTTCCAACTATGATCCTCAGCTCTCAGCCTCCTGAGTAGCTAGGATAACAGGCTTGAACCACTAGTGCCCAGCTCATTCTGTCAGTTTCTAAGAGAGACTCTCAGTTTGCACTAAAACTATTTAACTTCTGTCCCCATCTACTTATGAACATTTATATTATGTTCATATCTTTATTAATGAAGCAGTTTTAATACTGTAAATTTTATAAGTACTTTTAAATTCACTGTAAACTATATAAAACATATCTATTTGTTGCTTTTTAAATAAACCATATTTTTTATTGTTATTGTATAGGTGATGTACTGGGGGGTTACTGTTAAATAAGTCAAGTAATGAGTACGTTGTTCGAACAGTGTCATCCCTTCCCTCACTTTTTCCCAGTTTTTCCCTCCTGATCTCCCTCCCCAACAAGTTTTATAGTTCATTTTCAACATTGTATCTAGTGAGTATGACTGCTGCATTTGTTCACCCTTTGTCCCACCATTTCTTTGCTTCCCCCCTTACCCTCCCCAAAATGAATCAACTCAAGACAAAAGGTACAGAAAACAAAAACAGCAACAAAGGAGAAATACAAAACAAAAAAATGGCAAAAAAATTCTCATTTCCTTTTCTTGGAGTATATTTTAATAAATATCATTTTATATGATCATATGCACATAGCTATTGAGCCTTTGTAATCCTCTAAGAATGTCCTCTTTTAGTCTCAGTGTGTGAATGGCTAGATTCCTGTGTAATTTATCATGTAAACTATAGTTTGTCTATTTATGCCCTAAAAATTCTCCAATAATTACTGCAGGAATAATCAACAATTTTTTTTTTTTTTTGTCGGTAGTGGGGCTTGAACTCAAGGACTGGGTGCTGTCCCTGAGCTCTTCAGCTCAAAGCTAGCTCTCTACCACTTGAGCCACAGTACCACTTCCTAATCAACATTTTTTTGTCAAGCAATTTTATAAAGAAGGTTAAATAATAATTTTAACACTAATATGTGAAATAATGGCTCTGGGAACTATTATGCACCCTGAAAGCAAATATTCTCAATATTTGCAACTGAATGTACCTTTTTTCCCCTATCAATCTAGATAGAGATATTATTTTCTGTCTTGCTCTTTATTAATAAAAACTACAGTATAATTTTGTGCTAATGGAGTGAGACTAATGAAATAAAATATTTTAGGATATTATCAAGCATTAGAGACATTAAAGTTCATTGGAATAAAAAAGGCCATTCTTAATTTTTCATTAGGTTTTTGGTATATACAAAGGATTTATTTATATTACCCAACAGCTCTTATTTACCTTGAAGTTATAATCTTTTATGTCTTTTCTATACACAATTAGGTTAGTAGATTAAAATAACAACAAAAACAAAATTTGTTTTTAATATTATAACATTTGCATCAACTCAAGTCTTTGTCTTCTTCCTTCCTTATCAACAGACTCTAGAATTCTTTTTTTTTTTTTTGGGTCCGGTCGTGGGGCCTGAACTCTGGGCCTGGGCGCTGTCCCTCAGCTCTTCAGCTCAAGGCTAGCGTTCTACCACTTGAGCCACAGCGCCACTTCCGGCTTTTTTCTTTTTGCTTATGTGGTGCTGAGGAATCGAACCCAGGGCCTCAGGCATGCAAGGCAAGCGCTCTACCACTGAGCCACCTTCCCAGCCCCTCTAGAATTCTTTGGGTATACCCTCTGTGGGCTTCTGACATTGGTGGGTAAGGATATGCTGTCTGGAGCTGCTAAAAGTGGCAGAGTAGAAAGATGACTATGCTTCTGAATAACTCAATCCTGGATCCATCCCTCCCTTATTACTTATATGTGATATATTAATCCTTACCAGTGATTCAGCCATTTTTAGTTGGGTTTCTGTTCTTGCTCTGAAATCCTACTGAACACATTATTTATTTATTTATATTGTGAAAATACCGCACAGAGGGGTTTTACAATTACATGGGCAAGGTAATGAGTATATTTCTTATCAAGCATTGTTGCCTGCTCTTTTGTTTCCCCTTATCATCCCTTCCCATCTCTCCCCTCCAGTGCCCCCCCATTCCTGCACCAAAGTTGTAAAGCTCGTTTTTCGACATAATGTCTTGTACATCTCATTGTTACAATGGGTCCACCTTACCTCCACAAATTATACCTTCATCAAATACAGTGAAAACGGGTTAAACCGGGGGAGGGACATACAAAGCAACAAAGAAATATCTTATAAATATATTAGAAACAATAGCAAGCAAGAAAAAAACATTTGAGTCCTAATCTTGGGTTCATTTCGCCTAATATCAACTTATCTGACCATTTCTGCTTGTCTCAGACATATACTAGTTATTGCAAATAAGGGAAACCATGGGACCTATGTTTCTTTGGGCCTGGCTTACTTCACTTAATATAATTTTTTCCAAGTCTTTCTATTTCCTAACAAATGGGACAATTTCATTCTTTCTGATGAAGGCATAGAATTCCATTGTGTATATATACCACATCTGGGTTGGGTCCATATCTTAGCTATGGCAAATAATGCTGCAATAAACATTGTTGTGCTGCTAGCTTTAGTATGGTCTTCTTTGTTATCCTTTGGGTAAATGCCCAAAAGTGGGATTGCTGGATCATAGAGGAGCTCTATGTGGAGTCTTTTGAGGAACCTCCATACTACTTTCCAAAGTTGTTGAACAAGTTTACACTCCCACCAACAATGCAGTAAGGTTCCCTTCTGTCCACATCCCCTCCAGCATCTGTTGTTATTAGAGTTCTTGATTATAACTGGGTGAGGTGGTATTTCAATGTTGTTTTGATTTGCATTTCTTTTATGGCTAGAGAGGTGGAGCATTTCTTCATGTGTCTATTGGCCATCCTTCTTTCCTCTTCAGAGAAGTTTCTCTTTAAGTCTTTAGCCCACTTATTTATTGGGCAGTTGTTTCTTTGAGGATTTGTTGTTGGGGGATTTAATCTTTTGAGTTCTAAGTATATTTTATATATGAGACCCTTGTCTCATGGGAAACCATGCAACCTATGTTTCTTTTGGTCTGGCTTACTTCCTTAATATTTTTCAAGTCTTTCCATTTCCTTATGAATGGTACAATATCATTCTTTCTGATGGAGGCAGAGAATTCCTGTGTGTGTGTGTGTGTGTGTGTGTGTGTGTGTGTGTGTGTGTGTGTGTGTGTGTGTGTGTGTGTGTGTGTGTGTGTGTGTGTGTGTGTGTGTTTGTGTACCACATTTTCTTGATCCATTCATCTGCTGAGGGCCATCTGAGTTGATTTGTATCTTAGCTATTCAATGAGAATTTTTCCTCCAATTAAGTACCAAAAAAATCAGAAGTAGATCTGTAGCTCAAGTAGCGGAGTGCCAGCCTTGAGCAGAAAAGCTTAGGGACAGCATATAGACGCTGAGTTAAAGCCCCAGGACCAGCACATACAAAAATGATGCCCCAATACAGGCTTTTAAGTAGAGCATATGCTAGCAACCTAATTACGGCTTGTATATAAATGCTACTTAAAAATATAAGAGTAAATCATAGCTTTAAGACTTGAGGTGATACAAAAAGTGAACATTACTAAGGAGTGAGCCCCTAAGTGCATTGCTAAAGGAAGAGGTACAAGAGAGACAGATAGAACTGAGAGCTAAAAGGAAAATCAGGAGCTATTAGAAGTTCCACACAAGCCCTTCTGCTCAGTGGTAGTTTTATTTGAGTTCCTAAAAAGAAGCAGAGCCAGACAAAAGCTGGAGTTGAAGTTTTCCTCATTACAAAAAATGTATTTTCTATTTGCTAGTGCACTGGAAAAACAAAAGTTTTTTGTTATTTTCAACTAGTTTTCTTCCTCTTCTTAGTTTGATAACACTATACTTTTTTTGTATTTTATACAAGATTAGGAAAGATAAATAATAAGGTATTTATTACAAGTATAATTTTTATTTGTACTTAAAAATATAGTTCTGATAGCTGACTTACACTGTAATCCTAGCTACCCAGGAGGCTGAGATCATAGTTTGCAAGATGGCATGCCAAAATAACTAGCAAAAAGCAAGGCTGAAAGTGTGGGTCAATTAGTAGAGTACCAGCTGAACAACAAAATGAGTAAACACAAGGCCCTGGATCCAGGACCTAGGACCATGAAAAAGTTATTTAAAAGAATATATTTGAGTGGGGCCGAGTAGGGATTGGGGGAAGGGTGGAGAATATCTTTGAGCGATGCTCACACATGTCATCTTCACTACTCAGGAGGCTGAGATCTAAGGATCACTGTTCAAAGCCAGCCTGGGCAGGAAAGTCTGTGAAACTCTTATCTCCAATTAACCAACAAAACACCAAAAGTGGCACTCTGGCTTAGAGTGGTAGAGTGATAGCTTTGGCTGAAAAAGCTCAGGAACAGCACCCATACCTTGAGTTCAAGCCCCAAAACCAACAACAACAGCAACAACAACAAAAAGAATATATTTGTTGAAAGTAGTTGGTAACTTTTGCCCTTTTTTTTGTTTGCTTAGTTGGTTTTGGTGGCACTAGGGATTGAGCAGATTTGTGTTGCCAGTTAACTGGGACATGTTTGAGGAACTGAAATTGGAGATGGATTTTGTATCTTTTAAATAGATGTGTACTTACGAATGTATAATGAAAGTTAGGAATAAATAATGAAAATATGAAAAAATAGCTATTATAATGAGTCTGCAATTATGTGAAAAATATTTTAAGAAATTATTCTGTCTTGAAAAAAATTTGTTATGGGTTGGTTCCTTTAACTCAGGGTATGTTCTTAATTGCTTAGTATAGAACTGGGTGAAATTGTTAACATTAAGTTATGCTTGCTCAGGATTTGTTCCTAATAATGGAAAGGTTCCATGTGAGTGTACAAAACCCAGTGTTCTCTGTACCTACACTGAGCCTGCTTCTGAGGCTGCAGAGATTAAGTAGATACTGTTTTGAGATACTATGCTCTGACTCTTGTACATAGAATTCCAAAGAGATTAAATACTCATTGTTATATCTATATATCTCATTAAATTTTCTGTGTAATCAAAATACTCAGTTGGAGAGTTTTGCTGTTTTATTTTTGGAAATATGATTTATTCAAAAGAAATGAATGTTAACCATAGAAAAGGTATGTTTCTATATAAAGAAATTGGAGAAAAGCTTCAGGTTAGATACAAATTCTTCTATTCTGTAAGCCTCAGAATAGAAATTTATCTGGTGTGTAAAGTGATTTTAAGAAAAGTACAATGCTTTTAAGTTTTTCTGTTTTCTGTCCATATCAGCATTTGAATTAAAAATATCAAACACTGAACATGTGCATCCAAAGATATGGATGTGGCAAACATTGGAATATGTATTGATTTTGTAAGTGGATGCTTAATGTGAGGATTCTCAGGATTTGAAAACAAATCAGTGAAATAGAAATTTGCTTTTTGATGTCTGCAGCCAGGCTAGATAATTTACAATGCAAACAATTAATAATGGATTTCCCAAAAAAGAATGTTATTTTTAAAATTGGAAAACTGAACTGCTTTTACACTTCTGAAAGAATTGTAAACTGTTAGCACACCGAACCAAGTTTGGCAAATACAAGGAGGTTTTCTTTTTAACTGTAGGTTAAAGTCCCCATAACTTGACTTTTTTGACATTTCACAATGGAGGGAAAAGCTATTTTGTTTCCATGCACAACTATGGCTATTGGCAGCCCTCCATTTACAAAACAGCTTTTAGTTTCAATCAAAAGTGATATATAATTTCTAAAAAGTGAAAAATTATACCAACTGTATTTGTGTTTTTGAAATTTATAGTAGCTTATTAAGTTCTTTAGTTACCTTATTTTCTTTCTCACTGTTGTTTCCCTCTACTATGCAGGATTTCAAATGCTCTGTTGTTACTGTCTTAAATTTTCTTTATTTTATTGAGACTGGATCTTAGTATGTTGCTCAGACTGATCTTGAACTCATGGTCTTAAGTGATCCTCCCATCTCAGTATCTATTATTATTATTATTTTATCATTACTATTGCTATTATTATTATTATTTTGCCAGTATTAGAGCTCAAACTTAATACTTCCCTCTATTGCTTAGTTTTTTTCCAGCTCAAGGCAGGGGCTCTTTCCCTTCCTTGAGCCACACCTTCACTTCCAACTTTTTGCTGGTTAATTGGAGATAAAGAGTCTCTTGGAGTTGTCTCCCCACAACTTGGCTTCATGTCTCAGTCTTCAGATCTTAGGTTCCTGAGTAGGCAGGATTATAGGCACAAGCCCAGCTCTTTACCCTATTTTTAATCTTTGCACCAAATTTCCTTCCTAATTTTGTCTGTTGCCTTTCACTGTCCACAAACCTCTTGCCCACTTTTGCCTTAACTTTCCTGCTAGTAAGTTAGTATGGTGAGTGGCCTTTTTATCTCATTCTGTGCAACATCTTTGTGATATTTATCACTGACAACCTTTCACTCTGTTGAAGGACAGTTAGGTAAGGATATTCAGTCTTACTGGAGATATCTAAAGGAAGCCTAATGCTGTCTTATTAAACTCACTCAGTTTCCAAGGCAGGAAAACTCTACAGGCCTCATTTTAGGAAAATCTAGCCCATTTAGATGGATATAGGTTGATTGTAACCTGAAGGGTCTTTGGATACCTAAAAGCCAAACTATTCCATTGATCTATAGCCCTGTTTTGTATTTTTTCTCCAGTTCTCTACACTGGTTCTCAGTCAGTCATAATGCAATTTATCTGCATACTACCCTGCCCTGAAGGTACCCTGAAAGATTAAATAGACTTTGCCAGAGAACCACACAGACATTCATGTACAGAGAACAAAGAAAGGTTTATTGCTGGGAAAGGGGGCCAGCAAGATTCCTTCTTACAAGGGAGAATTGAGAAGAAGCACCAGCTATTGTCTAAGGTGACCTATATAACCTAGGAGGCTTAGGAGGAGCTAGAAGGGGCTAGGCTATGGAAAACCCTGGTATGAACGTGTGGGCCAGGGGCTTCATCATGGCAGACTAGGATTTATGGCTGCTGTCCAAATAGTAGATAAGGGCTCCTGCAACTGCCCAGACCTGAAGGTCACTCTAAGGGGCTTTTGTTGCTTTACATGGTGGTAGCTGCCCCAGAGAAGTGCCATCCCAAGGTAAAGTGGGTTGGAAGTTGATTATTTACTGCCTTTACTACATAGGCCTAGTGTTGCCTAGAAAGGGAGCATGCTAAGCTGTGAAGAAGGGAAGGAGTGGACTAATCTATGGGAAAGGAGCTCATTTTGCTAACATAACCCATCAGAGCCCTAAGTGTTAGTAGCCTGTTGTATCAGTAAGTGATCAAACTTAAAAAGTTAAGAAATCTGAGGTTGAGCATAGAAAGGAATAAATCCCAGTGAGGCTGGCATGTTTAAGAATACCCTGAATTGTTCTTGTTCCATTATAAATGCATGGATAACTCTAAAATTAATTATCTCTCCAGTCCTTACCACTTCTGTGACTTTGATAACCAATGCCCTACTTAATAATCTGACTTGGCTATCTTTTAGCTATCTCAAATCCACACTAAATTGATTGTCATCCCAAAGCTGTTCCTCTTGCAATCTTTCCTGTTAGAAAATGGGGTCACCAACCCTTTTTACAGTTAATTGCTATAGCCTATATATCTTGAGTTACTCTTGACATATTTCTCTTTTATAACTACTTCTAGACTCATATACCAATTGATAAACAGCTAATCAATTGACTTACCAGGTCTACTTTCAAAATACTCCTTAAACTGAATACTTCTTAACTTAAGTCATCATCATATATCATTGATTCAGTTCTTGTGACTCGTAGACTACTTTCTGTGCTTCTGTTTTTGCCTTCCCAATTTATTTTCTGTGAACTAATCTTTTTAAAAGGTAACATATTCAAAAGATTCTAAGAAAATCCATCTACATGCCATCACTGGTAAACTACCTGATTGGATCTCTAGCTCTTTCCAACCTTATTTTCTGCTCTTGTCCTTGAGCACTGAGCTACAACCACAATAACTTCCTTGCCCTTTTAAACTGCATTAATAACTATCTCAGGATATATGTACTTGCTGATCACATTATTGAAAAATTCTCTCTCCAGATTTACTATCATTAAATTTGTCCTCATCAAATTTGTTCATATTGCCTATCAGAGAAGCTGTTCCTGATCACTATAAAATAGTGCCTTCCTTTCTATCCCTATTCTGCATTATTTCCACTAAATCCATATTTATTTGCACTTCTTTTTTATTAATTTTTTATTGTAAAAATATTGTACTGAGGGTTTACAATTACATGAGTAGGGTAATGAGTACATTTCATAGGGAGCATTGTTACCTCCTCCTTTATTTTCCCCCACCATCACTTCCCTCCCCAACTCCCCAACCCCCCCCCCACATTGTAAAGTTCGTTTTTAATATAGTGTCCTGTATATCTTGTCATCACAATGGGTCAGCCTGCATTCTCATTTACCCATTCTGCAATATCCCTTTCCCTCCCTAAATTAAAAAAAATATATATACAAGGTGCAGAACACCAGCATCAAATCCAGTGAAAACAGGAGTTATACCATGGGGGCAAGAACTTACAATAGAAGCAAAAGAATCACATAGTGTATTGTAAGTACATTAAAAACACTAGCAAGAAAGAGAGGGGAAAAAAACAAAAAACCTCTTGTGTCCCTGTCTTGGGGTACATTTTGCTTAACATTATCTCATATGGTCATATGTATATAGCCTTTGACCTACTCTGCTTGTCCTAGACATGTACTAATCACTGCTAACAAGGGAAACCATGGGACCTATGTTTCTTTGGGCCTGGCTTACTTCACTTAATATAATTTTTTCCAAGTCTTTCCATTTCCTAACAAAAGAGGCAATGTCATTTTTTTCTGATGGAGGCATAGCATTCCATTGTGTGTGTGTATACATACATATATATACATACATACATACATACATATATACACACATATATATATATACATACATATATATACCACATTTTCTTGATCCATTCATCTACTGAGGGACATCTGGGTTGGTTCGATATCTTAGCTATGGTAAATAATGCTGTAATAAACATGGTTGTGCTGGTAGCTTTGGTATGACCTTGTTTGTGATCCTTTGGGTAAATGCCCAAAAGTGAGATTGCTGAGTTGTAGGGGAGCTCTATGTGGAGTCTTTTGAGGAACCTCCATACTGCTTTCCAGAATAGAAGAAGCAATCCAAAATTTCATATGGAACAATAAAAGACACGAGTAGCAAAAACAATCCTTAGAACAGCACTGGAGGAATATCAATTCCAAATTCAAACTCTACTACAAAACCATAGTAATCAAAACAACTTGGTACTCGCACAAGAACAGACCTGAGGATCAATGGAATAGGACTGAAGACCCAGAAATGAACTCATAGACCTATAGCCACCTAATCTTTGACAAGGAAGCTAAAGAAATAGAATGGAAGAAAGACAGCCTTTTCAGTAAATGGTGCTGGCAAAATTGGTTAAACACTTGTAGAAAGCTAAAACTATATCCATGTATATCACCCTGCACCAGAATCAACTCCAAATGGATCAAAGACCTTGAAATAAAAGCAGACTCCATGTAAACATTACAGGAAGGAATAGGAGAAACCCTAGGGTTTCTTGGCACAGGCTGAAATTTTCTTAATAGGGACCCAGAAGCACAACAAATGAATGAAAGGTTGGACAAATGGGACTGTATGAAACTGCAGAGCTTCAGCATGACAAAGGACATAGCTAGCAAGATCAACAGAAAGCCCACAGACTGGGAGAAGATCTTCACTAGCCATACAATAGACAAGGGCCTCATATCTAAAATATTCCTGGAACTCAAAAAGTTAAATCCCCCAACAGCAAATCCTCAAAGAAACAACTGCCCGATTAACAAATGGGCTAAAGACTTAAAGAGAGACTTCTCTGAAGAGGAAATAAGAATGACCAGTAGACACATGAAGAAATGCTCAACCTCTATAGCCATAAAGGAAATGCAAATCAAGACAATGCTGAGATTCTACCTCACCCCAGCTAGAATGGCTACAATCAAGAAATCTAATAACAACAGATGCTGGAGGGGATGTGGCCAAAAGGGAATCCTACTGCATTGTTCGTGGGAGTGTAAATTTATTAGCATTTCATCTTTTTTCAGCCCACCTTCCATGAGGGGTAGGGCTTCTAAATTCATTACTATGTCTCTAGTACCTAGAAAGGTGCAAGTTACAGAGTAGTTCCTCAATAAATAATACACAAATAATATTAAGGAATGATACCTTTAACAAGTTTAATTTATATTTCAACATGAAACACTATGTATTCATATGAATCCTTATGTTTTCCAAGTATTAATTTTTATTTCCATTCTCTAGAATTACGCTACAACTAATACAACATACTTTTTATTTATATGTGTATATATGTATATATACATATATATATTTGTGTGTATGTGTGTGTGTGTGTGTGTGGTATTGGTGGGCTTAACTCATAGTCTTATGCTTTCTAGGAAGGCATTCTACCACTTGAGCTGCCACCTCAGTGTTAAGAGTTTACTTTCACCTAAAATATTTGTGTTTTATTTTTACATTATTATTACTCAGGTGTGTTATCTAATAATTATTCTAGCACTAGGGAGGGGAAGGCAGGAGAACTTCAAGTTTAAGGTTAGCCTCAGCTATGTAGTGAGACCTTGTCTTAGAAAACAAACAACTTTAAAAATCCAATGGACAGGGATATAGCTCAGTGATACAGCACTTACTTAGCATGCACATAATTTATTAGGGAATCTGACATGCCTTTTCTTTCCAAGAACTGAAGTTCACTTTACCTATAACTTATTCCTTGACAATATGTTTACTATAACTTTTTTTGTTGATTGTGTGGCTTGAACTCAAGACATGGGCACTGTCGCTGAGCTCAAGGCTAGCGCTCTGCCACTTTGAGCCACAGCTCCACTTCTGATTTTCTGGTGTTTAATTGGAGATGAGTCTCACAGATTTTCCTGCCTGGTCTGGCTTTGAACCATGATCTTCAGATCTGAGCTTCCTGAGTAAATAGGATTACAGGTGTGAGCCACCAGAGCCCAGCTACTATAACTTTTTAATTTGTATTTTATAATAAAAGAAATCCTTTTAAAGTGTATATCAAGATCAGTGGGAATAACAGTAAAATGGAAATAGGGACTTCATTCCTTGTCAGTTTTTGTAATATGATTATGATTTTTTTATGTTGCTTAGAAGTCTCCTCAGTTGAGATTTCTGTTTTTTACTAAAAATGTGCTCACCCTCATTGGATCCAGTGGTCAACCTGACCATACTAACTATTATTTCTCTTTATCTGCTTTTTCTTCTACTTAGAGCCTAAGATTTTATTTACTTCTACAAGTACATTAGAAAGAATGGAGAAGAGAATATTTAACAAAATAATATTAATCAAAAGTCAGCTTGAGCTAGGTGCCGATGACTCACACCTTGTAATCCTAGCTATTCAGGAGGCCAAGATCTGAGGACTGAGGTTCAAGCCTGCTGGAGACTTACCTCCAATTAACCACCAGAATACCGGAAGTGGCACTGTGGCTCAAGTGGTAAAGTGCTAGCCTTGAGTTGAAGAGCTCAGGGACAGCACCCAGGCCCAGAGTTCAAGCCAGATGACACACACACCCCCCAAAAAAATCACCCTGCATTAGATTTAGCATATATCCTATAACACATAATTAGATGTTTAACTTGTGACAAGATGTATTTGGCATTTTATTTCCTGTATTTTAATCTAACATTCTTCTAATCCTTAGGCAGGACCAATCTTAATTTTAGGATATGGGTAAAAGTCATTGGCATAGTGACTTGCCATTTTGCTTAACGTTTTGCAGTTCTCTCCATGTGTGGATCATTGGAATTTTACAAGTTCTAACATTCCCATTTAGACATATTCCTGACAGTGAGAGAGATATAAAACCAGCACTGGCCAATTTTCTCATGCATTCTTATAACACTTTTTTCTGGCTTAGTACTCTAGCATTTGTCAACTATTTTGTAGCAGGTTACTTCATCAGAAATTTTAAGATGGTTAATGTTACTAAATAAGAAATTAATTTTTGTTTTTTGTTTTTTCCAGGTGTATGGTGGCTGATGAAGTAAGTGTTTTCATGTCTTTTATATAATTTCACAAGTAGTTTTTAGTATCGTCTATTTTTTATATTCACTTTCTTCCTATTTTTCCATGTGACCATATGTCTATCTGTACAGGATATAGGAAGACATAGGGTTATGGGAAGGCAGTGTGAGAAAGAAGAGAATGAAAGATGTTGGAAGGGATGTAGTGTTTTGGGGGTATGAATGGGTATTTTCAAGATGTGTTTGTGGAACATTAGTTAATGTTTACCTCACTTATCCAAAATTTGATAGTGTTGTCTACAATGCACAAACATTCTTTGAATATTCCCAAATAGCAGACCCTTTTTCTTTTTTCTTTATTTTGTATTTTTTATTGTAAAAATGCTGTGCAAAGGTGTTACAGTTACATGAGCAAGGTACTGAGTACATTTCCTATTGAGCATTGTTACCTCCTCCTTTGTTTTCTCCCTCCATCCCTTCCCTCCCACCTCCACAAAAACAACTTCCCCCCACCCCCCAACCCCTAAAGTTGTAAAGTTCGCTTTCAGCATAGTGTTTTGTACATCTCATTGTTTCAATGTGTATCCAGTATCTTTATTTAAGCATTTTGTTTTTTCCCTTTTCCCTGAATCAGAGAAGTGTATATACAAGATAGATACAGGGCACCGATATCAAATACAGTGAATACAGGAGTTATACCATGGGAGAGGAACATGCAAAGAAACAACAACAAAAAAATCACATGGTACATTATAAATATGTTAGAAACAATAGGAAGCAAGAAAAAAGATATTTGTGCCCCTATCTTGGGGTTCATTTCTCTTAACATCATCTTACATGGTCATATGTACATAACTTTTGGCCTCTTCTGCTTATACTACACATGCACTATTATTGCAAATAAGGGAAACCATGGGACCTATGTTTCTTTAGGCCTGGCTTACTTCACTTAATATAATTTTTTCCAAGTCTTTACATTTCCTAACTAATGGGGCAATGTTATTCTTTCTGATGGAGGCATAGAATTCCATTGTGTATATATACCACATTTTCTTGATCCATTTATCTACTGAGGGGCATCTGGGTTGGTTCCATATCTTAGCTATGGTAAGTAATGCTGCAATAAACATAGTTGTGCTGGTAGCTTTAGTGTGGTCTTGTTTGTGATCATTTGGGTAAATGCCTAAAAGTGGGATTGCGGAGTCATAGGGGAGCACTATGTGGAATCTTTTGAGGAACCTCCATACTGTTTTTAAAGTGGTTGAACAAGTTTACACTCCCACCCACAGTGCAGTAGAGTTCCCTTCTGTCCACATCCCCTCCAGCATCTGTTATTAGAATTCCCAATTAAAACCATTTTAACTGGGGTGAGGTGGAATCTCAATGTTGTTTTGATTTGCATTTCTTTTATGGCTGGAGAGGTTCAACATTTCTTCATGTGTCTATTGGCCATCCTTCTTTCCTCTTCAGAGAAGTCTCTCTTTAAGTCTTTAGCCCACTTATTTATTGGGCAGTTGTTTCTTTGAGGATTTGTTGTTGGGGAATTTAATTTTTTGAGTTCCAAGTTTATTTTAGATATGAGGCCCTTGTCTGTTGTATGGCTAGTGAAAATCTTCTCCTTGCTATGTCCTTTGCCATACTGAAGCTCTGCAGCTTCATGCAATCCCATTTGTCCAACCTTTCTTTGATTTGTTGTGTTTCTGGGTCTCTATTAAGAAAATTTCGGCCTGTGCAAGGAGACCTAGGGTTTCTCCTATTCCTTCCTGTAATGTTTTCAGGGTAGCAGACCCTTTTTCTACCTGTCATATTACTGCTTCCTTAAAAACTAAATTTTTTTTTTTTTTGGTCAGTCGTGGGGCTTGAACTCTGGGCCTGGGCACTGTCCCTCAGCTCTTTAGCTCAAGGTGAGCACTCTTGAGCCAAAATACCACTTTTGGTTTTCTGGTGGTTAATTGGATATCTTCCTAGCTCAGGCTGGCTTTGATCCGTGATTCTCACATCTCTGCCTCCTAAGCTAGGATTACAGGCGTCATCCACTGGTGCCCAGTTAGAAACTAAACATTTAGATTTTCATCTAAAAGTTATTTTTAATTCTTTTCTATGAATATGAAACTAGGTGGCATTGTATAAGTAAACAATCTTTTTTTGGGGGGGGGGTCCGGTCGTGGGGCCTTGAACTATGGGCCTGGGCGCTGTCCCTCAGCTCTTCAGCTCAAGGCTAGCACTCTATCACTTGAGCCACAGCACCACTTCCGGCTTTTTCCTTTTTGCTTATGTGGTGCTGAGGAATCTAACCCAGGGCCTCAGGCATGCAAGGCAAGCACTCTACCACTGAGCCACCTTCCCAGCCCTGTATAAGTAAATAATCTTATACATTAAAGTAGCATGTACTTAGGTGTATATCCATATTAATGTTTTCTCACTGAAATTGAAACTCTTATTTGAACTATGATTATGGACTTTTTCAAGGTTTTACAGTACAAATCAGCAAATTCTATTTTTTAATGCTAGTTTAAGAAACATGTTGGTGTTGTTCATGATGATTTTTTATGAGTAATAGCAAAACATACTTTTCAAAATATAGTAGCAACAAAGAACCGGAACCTCAATTTTATAAAACTTGTAGTGTTATTACAAAATTCTTTTAATTAATTGTGATTTGGTTTTAGTTATATATAGACTTTTACCAGTAACTCCTTTCTACAGCTGCTTCTTTAATAACTTCTTAAAGTTGGAAGCGTGGCTCAGTTAGTAGAGTTAGCCAGTGAGCAAAAGTAGCTGCAGATACTGAGTTTGAGTCTTGGTCTCAGACCTATAGAAAAATAAAAAGTCTTCTTTAATAATTCTTCTCCACAGCTTCTTTGTAGAGAAATTAATGTAGAGTTTCTCAGTTCATGCTAATTTATAATTACCTAATTTTTTGGTTTGATTCTTCATTTAATAGGCACTTAATTAATGCTAGATGTTATGACTAGAAGCATTGTCTCTGAGTATCTTTAGTAATAGAATTGGGGAAACAAAACGTAGACATTTGGGAACCAATTACCAGAAATTTCTTTTCTACAGTATGGCGAGTTCCAAAAGATTGTTCAGAAATTAATACTTTTGAAAGTCAAAAATAACTGAAGGAGACTTTTCTTTAGTTCGCAAACATGTTTTCATCAAAGAGAATATGAATTTATTTTTACAATCTCAAGCAAGGTATAATCATTTCTACCAGTATCACATATATAATTATACGTAATATGTAGTATATATATATACACACATATATAATATATACAATGCATGTATATATAAACTGCCAGAATGGATCAAATTTATATCCACAGAAAATATATTATTGAAGCTAATACTGTTCTTGATTATCTCCATAAGTAAGTCATGGACAAAGTCTTAACAACCTTGGTGTCCATTTTGATGTCATAGAGATTTGAATAGGCTTTTAATCAAGAGAATCCTCAGTTGATTGATACAAACATTGATTTAAATAAACATTTTATCAGCACCTAAACCTCAATTGACTGGTTATATTGTCCAACAATTTCTATTCTCAGTAATCATTAGACTAACCATTATTCAGAGTTCATGGTAAACTCTTACTTAGCAAGTCTTTTCATTATACCAGGTGTTTTTCATCATCTCTTGTTATTTTCAGTTACTTAGCACTTCTTACATGTTGAATGATTTGTCATCATCTTTCAAAATCTTTTAATTTTTAAAATTTAATTAGTTCAAAGAGCCATTGAGTTTTATAATATTTACAATTCATTTTTTTTTGTGCCCATCCTGGGGCTTGAACTCAGGGCCTGGGCATTGTCTCTGAGTGGTATACTCAAGGCTAGTTCTGTACCACTTGAGACACAGCTTCACTTCTGGCTTTTTGGTGGTTAATTGGAGATAAGAGTCTCAAGGACTTTCGTGCATGGCTGGCTTTGAACCTTGAACCTCAGTCTCAGCATTCTGAGTAGCTAGGAATACAGGAGTGAACCAAAAATCAATAGAATTTTGAAGATGAATTATTTAATTCCTATTTGATTTATGGTTTGTGATGTTAAATCCTATTAATAACGTCAGTTAACAAGAAAAGCCTCACCTTTACAAATGAATACAAAAAACAAGCTATAGAAATAAATAGAATGGTGTAAAAATCTAAGATCACAGCTCATTATTACTCCTATACTATTGTATTGGTTGAGTTGAAATGCTATTTTCATGGAATATTATTGAGCTGCTGCAGATGAAAGTGAGTAAATTAAAAGTGTTGAAGTAGAAAGAACTTGTATATATGTAAATTATAAGAACTCTAGTTTGACCTTCATTCTGTTTTCTAATGCTCTTCTTTTTCTCTTACCGCAAATGGTATGGAGATTAGAGATGGAAGTGAAATTTGTAATTTGAAGGTCAACCATTTTTCTGATTGGTAAATTTAAAAGTATATTTTGGTAGTGATGATTATACAACTCCTCAATAGCTGAAAGCTTTAAGAGAGCAGTTTTACTTCTGTGTTGTTGTTTTAATGACACTTGACTATACACTTGGAGTATTGTATAATTTAGCTGTCTGCTGTGATCTTCTCTATCTTTAGAAACAAATGACTTATTTCACTGATATTACTCCCTCTTCCTTTTAGTATTTTTCTAGTTAACTTCATTCTAATGCATTCAGTCTTTGTATAATCCATCTACTATATATGACAGTCATTCACTTAAAACTGAAATGTAGATATAAGTTCTCTTTTATTCTCCTTAATTGTGTAGGCATTGTGTATTACATAACTATTTTAGGTAAGCAACAAAGCTGCAATCATTTATCAAATGAATTTTACATATTTAGCTTTAGCTTTGCATTACCTCTTTTTTCGTTTTCTTCATTTATATGTACTTTAGTGTTATTTTAAGTAGTATGCAGAAATACTTGTAAACTTGTAATACATACTAACGGAATTCCAATCACGGAGCATAGTTAGAATGTTGTCCTATTATATGTTTTTTTTTAATAATCAGTTTTAAAGTACATCTTTGTTCAATTGTTCTTTGAGAATTATTGAAAGTGTTTATTCCTAAAAGGATATTTCAATGTGAAAATAGTTTTATATCAACATATAGGAGAAAATTCAATTGCCTGGTACATAGGGAAAATATTCAGCATGTATTCTTTCTACCTTGTCAGATTTTAAAGGCTGGCATTCTTTCTAGAAGTTTAGTATTTACAAAATTCTTTTTTTTTTTTTTTTTTTTGTCGGTCGTGGGGCTTGAACTAAATAAAGGCTAGGCACCATCCCTCAGCTCTTCAAGTGGCAAGTACTCTGCCACTTGAGCCACAGCACCACTTCCGGCTTTTTTGTTTATGAGGTGCTGAGGTATTGAACAAAGGGCCTCATGCATGTGAGGCAAGCACTCTACCACTGAGTCACCTTCTGAGCCCCTTTAGCAAATTCTTGTAGTGTTTTTACTTAAGAAAAACCCTGTACTTACATGAGTAGCTATTACTGTGTCAGAATTGACCGAATTGTCTTAGTATATAGATTGTTTTGTCTATAGTGTCTGTTATTGAACCCAGAATATTTTCATATATCTCTTATGTAATACTTCTTGTAAGCTTCCCCTCCCCCCCCTCCCGCCCGCCCACAGCTTTCTTTTTTGTTGGTCCTGGTGCTTGAGCTCAGGGCCTGGAAGCTGTCACTGAGCTTTTTATGCTCAAAGCTAGTGCTCTACCTACCACTTTGATCTACAGCTTCACTTTCAATTCTCTGGTGTTTAGTTGGAAATAAGAATCTCATGTACTTTCCTGTCCCATCTGGCTTTGAACCACAATACTCAGTTCTCAACCTCCTGAGTTGCTAGATTACAGGTGTGAGCCACCAGCTCTTGGTTTTCTTTAGTGTACTTTCTTTAGTTCCTATAACATGTTAGCAGAGAGAAGGGTAGTATTATCAAATATACTTTTTTATTTTTATTT
The DNA here is from genome assembly GCF_024711535.1 of Dipodomys merriami. NCBI lineage: Eukaryota > Metazoa > Chordata > Mammalia > Rodentia > Heteromyidae > Dipodomys > Dipodomys merriami. The sequence goes on from NW_027202270.1 coordinate 76,826,631, forward strand.
TTTGCCAGTCCTGATGCTTAAACTTAGGGCCTGGGCATTGTCCCTGAGCTGCTTTTGCTCAAGGCTAGCACTCTACCACTTGAGCTACAGAGCCTCTTCCAGCCTTTTCCGTTTATATGGTACTGAGGCTTCATGCATACTATGTAAGCATTCTACCACTAAGTGACATTCCCAGCCCCCAATACACTATTTCTATCATTCCTTTTTCAAAAGAAAAGAGAACCATTTGTCAAGGTGGAAATAATTCCTGGTTTGACTTGTTTGGTGACTATTTGGGAACAAATTAATAGGTATTTGTGATAGAGGCCCTATATTTACCATATAGGGAGGAGAGATTATGCAACATGTTCAATGCTGTTAAAAGTACATGGGTAGGGGGCTGGGAAGGTGGCTCAGTGGTAGAGCGCTTGCCTTGCATGCCTGGAGGCCCTGGGTTCGATTCCTCAGCACCACATAAAAAAAAAAAAGCCAGAAGTGGCACTGAGGCTCAAGTGGTAAAGCGCTAGCCTTGAGCTGAAGAGCTGAGGCACAGCCCCCAGGCCCAGAATTCAGGCTCCACGACCAGACCCCCCCCCCAAAAAAAAAAAAAAAGTACATGGGTAGAAGTATTTCTGTAGACAAAAGCCAAGCTTTGTCTGTTACTCTGTAGCTAGAAATATGTGGATGTTTTTAGAAACAAAAGAGAACCACCTTGTTAGGTTGTATTAAAGAGATCTGAAAATTGATGTGATGATGCAGATTCTTCCAATGTTAACTTATCAGTTTTAAAACGAAGAGATAGAGGGCCTCATGCAGGTGTTCTATGACTTGAACCACTCCCCACCTCTTCTTTTTTTTAATTTTGTTAATTTCTCAGACAGAGTCATAAGTCTTTTTGCCAGGGTCAGCCTTGGACCATAATTTTTCTACCTGTCTTTTAGGTGTCTGGGTTTATAGGTGTAATCCATTTGCATTTGAAAATAAAAAATATTTAGAAATACTTTTCACTGTCAGTTCCCTTTCCTTTTCCCACCTGTCCTGGGGCTTAAACTCAGGGCTTGAGGAGATGTGTCTGAGGGTTTTTTTGCTCAAGATTAGTGCTTTATCACTTAAGTCACAGCGCACTTTGGCTTTTTGGTACTTAATTGGAGATAAAAGTCTCAAGGTATTTCCTGCTCAATCTGGCATTGAAATGTGATCCTCAAATCTCAGCCTCATGAATAACTAATATTCCAAGGCTGAGCCATTATGCCTGGCAATTCTTCAACCAATGTCTTTCACATAATAATTTTAATATAGATGAAGTCTAGATTATCATTTTTTTCTTTTATTGTCCTTTTAGAGCTTATTGACAAATCTAAAGTCATCTAGATTTTTCTTAGGTTATCTTCTATATTTTGTATGTGTTATCTAGTCTGGGTTAATATTTGTGAAAATTATAAATACCTAATTTTATTTTTACTGGCAAACAGCTGATTTTCCATTGTTCTATTACCATTATCAAGTATGTTTCCTTTCACCCTTTAATTACTATTCTTCCTTTGTCAAAGATCAAAGAAGAAAAAAAGATCAATTGACCATATTTGTAGTTCTGTTTGTTTGACTTCTCTTCTATTAAGTCCAGAAATAGATCCACTAAAATATATAACTATAAATTTCATTTAGGAATACTAATACACTTAAAATATATTTACATTGTTTGTTGTTCTATTAAACATAACTGAAATGTATATATTTACCTTGTATTCTTTACTCTGCCTTGTTAATTTTAGAAGTTTTTCTGTCTATTCTTTGTAAATAACATTCCAGTTTCTCACCAGGCAGTCTGATGTTAGCAGTTCTTTTTTTTTTTAAAGGTTTTTTTTTTTTTAATCAACTTGAGAAAGTTCTTCTGTATTGCTAGTTTTCTGAAAGTTTTGATCACAAATGGATGTTGGATTATATCAAGTACCTTTTCTACATTAATTGATATGATCATATATTTTGTATTCTTTTGTTAATGTGTTAATCAATTTATTGAATATTCAAATTTTGGAACTACCATGTATACATAGAATAAATGCACCTATTTGTGGTGGATATTTCTTTTGTATATAGTTTGGACTTGATTAGATAATATTTTTTGAAGATATTTACATCTAGAATCATTAAAGAATAGTTTATCATTTTTTCTTGTAGTATTTGTCTGATTTGGGTGTTAGGGCAACAGTAGCATCATATAATGACTTAGTAAGTGCTCTCTCTGTCAATGGCCAGAATGAATCAAACTAACATAGCTGCTATATATTCCACTGGAATTATGTTTCTTAAATACTCTATTTTGCCCTGTTGCATGAGTAGTCAAGCACTTCATAAGCCTGCCAGTTCTCTTTCATTTTTATTTTCTACCATTTTCTAGCAGAAATTCTAGTGATACTTCCATACTTTCATGTATTAATCTCTATGAACAACCATCAAAACCAAATGGAACATGTCTCTGAGCTTCAATAATGTCACATTTAAAGTAAGGAATAATAAATACTTTTCTTGTGAAATTATTTTGAAAGGCATAGTATCTCAGCTACTAAACACATTTTAAATTATTCCCATTTTATTCTATTCCAAAATACTATATATTTTTAAAATATTTTGGAATCTCCACATATGCCATTCTTTGTTGATGAGTTTACTTTCTTTGTATCCCTTTAGTTTAAGTCCTTCTAAAAAGTTATCATTCAGCTGGCCTTGGTGGCTCATGCCTGTAATCCTAGCTACTCAGGAGGCTGAGATCTGAGAAACATGGTTCAAAGCCAGCCCGGGCAGTAAAGTCCATGAGACTCTTATCTCCAATAAACCACTAGAAAACCGGAAGTGGCGCTGTGGCTCAAGTAGTAGAGTGCTCGCCTTGAACTGAAGAGCTGAGGGACAGCGACTGACCCCGCCCCCCCTCGCCTCCCCCCCCCCAAAAAGTGATCATTCATGCCATTCTTCACATAGCACTATGTCTGTACCTAATGACTGGTTGGTACCCTTTTGCTATCATTTTCTGCTGTAATTTGCTATACATATCTGCTTTTTAAAATTCTTTTCCATAATTGTCTGAAGAATTGTAGATCACAGGTTAATGCCTAATAAATGAACATGTGAATGACTGAGAAGACAAAACTTTGGTCTAGCCAGGTGCCTGTGGCTCACGCCTGTAATCCTAGCTACTCAGGAGGCTGAGATCTGAGGATCTCAGTTCAAAGCCAGTCCAGGCTGGAAAGCCCACGAGACTCTTACCTCCAATAAACCACTCATAAAACTGGAAGTTGCACTGTGGCTCAAGTGGTAGAGCACTAGCCTTGAGCTGAAGAGCTGAGGGATAGCGCCCAAGCTCCGAGTTCAAGCCCTGGACCAATCAAAACAAACAAACAAAAACCTTAGTCTAATCAATTGTGGCGATTGTTAACTTGATAATTTAAGCTGGTCAAGAAGGGTCTCTTAGCCAGGCACCAGTGGCTCATATCTGTAATCCTGGTTGCTCATAATGCTGAGATTTGGGGATTGAAGTTTGATAAATCTGAGAGACTATTAACTCTAGTTAACCAGCCAAATGTAAAAGTGAATTATGACTCAAATGGTAGAACACTAGATTGAGTGGAAAAGCTAAGAAAAGGAGAAACCCTGGGACCTACAAAGAAGAAAAAAAATTCTTCATCTGGACAAGAATTATTACTTATTAGGCTGGGAATGGGGCCCAGTGGTTGAGCGCTTACCTTGCATGCATGAGGCCCTGGATTCAATCCCTCAGCACCACATAAACAGAAAAAGCTGGAAGTGGCGCTGTGGCTCAAATGGTAGAGTGCTAGCCTTGAACTAAAGAGCTGAGGGACCGCGCCTAGGCCCAGAGTTCAGGCTCCAGGACCGACAAAAACAAAACAAAACAAAAAGAAGTATTGCTTATTAGTCTTTTCTATTTGTCATCAGTGCTCTAATTCAGCTCCACATTTATTAACCACCTACCTCCCAATATTTCAGGGATGGAGGAAATTATGAAAGAAATTATTTTAAGTGGACTTGGGAGTTTGAGAATTATCTAATCCCTATGAGCTGCTATAATAAAAACATGTACTAGCCTCCACAAAAAACATTTATTACTTATAGTTCTAGTGGCTATGAAATACTAAAGCAAGATGTTTGGTACGGACTGTTTCCTACTTCACACATCCTTTTCATTTGTGCTCATATAGTAAGAGCAGCAAAAGAACCCTTGAAATCTTTTTCAAAAGTACACTAATCCCATTTTGGGGATTAGTATAGTATATATTTTCAACCTCATGGTCTAATTGCCCCTGGAGCATTTAATTCCTAATACCACTGACTTGGGGGTTAGAACTTTAAGCATATTAATTTGGGGAGGACAAACACCTTCAATCCATGACTGATTTTTTTAAACTTTATTCAAATGGCTGCCATAAAGTCTTCCTGATTTCTTGAGTAAGTTCAAGCTTTCTCTCAAACTGAGATTTTTATCTTGAACATTAACTTGCAAAGTACAAATGCAATTGATTGCATTTTCAACATTAAAGAAGTCTTCTCTGAATTGCTTGGAGGCTGAGGATATTTTTGCTCAGGGATCCTGCTGTTATGCATACTGGATTATTATAATGTTCCCTCAGTAGCCTCAAACAAAATTCAAAATGAAGAGCAGAAGTGTCAGTGATGCTGAGTTTCATCCTATCCAGAGTGAGACAAAAAACCACCCTCTTGTAATATAGCTTATAGTTCACAAAAGTATTTGAAAGGCACAAAAAACGAATACCATTATCTCATCTGAGGCCCTTTATTATGTAGTAATGCTTCTGAATGCATTGTAAGGAGGGTGTTATAAACTCTCCTGCCTTGTCTGCTTTTATAGACTAAGATGTCCTTAATGAACTAAAATTCTTTAAAAATACACAATAAATTAAATATCATTTTATTATCTACTATTCCTTTTGGAGTAATAGGTTTAACTTCCCACAACTTAAAACCTATAAGCTCTACAACCATTGGCCTCTTCCCACCACTTTATTAGGATTTGGAAAACCATTGTGAATATATATAAAGGTTGCACACTTTATATCAGCTAGAAAGTGTTGTCAACAAAAGTTTTACTTCTTCACACTAGAACTTTTTTTCCTGTTTGCACAGGAATATGTTGAAATATTCTTATCATCAACAAACATTCCTGAAAGTCTTCTGTTTGGTAAGTTCTTAGGAAAATGAATAAAGAAATGTACCCTCCTTTTTCCTGATTCAAATAAATACAAGTGAGGATGTATGTCTCTGTGTGGTATACATGAAATATAGACTGAACCGGGTACTGGTGGCTAACGCCTATAATCCTAGCTACTTAGGAGGCTGAGATGTGAGGATCAAGATTCAAAGTCAGCCTAGGCAGGAAAGTCCATGAAACTCTTGTCTCCAATAAACTACTCAGAAAAGGCCAGAAATGGTGCTGTGGTTCAAGTGGTAGAATGCTAGCCTTGAGCCAAAGAACCTCAGGGACAGCACCCAGTCCCTGATTTTAAGCCCCAGGACCAGCACCATTTTTTTTTTAACTATATTGTAAAAAATCAGGATTTGTATGGCAGTATTGTGGGAAAAATGGTTCATTCCATTTCGGCTGGTTTGGAAGATTTGTAACAAGATAGATTTGAAACAAACCTTTTGAGAAAAATGAATAGAAAGCCAATATTGAGTAAAGGAACATTGAAAGTATTATTGATCAGACAATCTTTCTTGGTTTGCAAATGGTATTTTTCCCAAGTACTGTTTGACTAAATTAAATTGGAGAATGAGGGTTTGGGCCTGTGAATTTCTTATGTCAGCCCTGTTTTTGTTTTTGTGTTTGCTTAACAAATTCTGGTTTCTTTATTTGAAGAATGTTTTTTACTTCTTTGAAAAAGTTTAAGAACTGATCATTTTTACATTATTGACTTATTTGTCCTGCTTTTGTACATTATAGTGATATGAATATGAATATATATCTTAAGCTTTTATCTAATTTTACTCATCAGTAGTCCAAAAGTTTTAGTAGAATGCTTCTTTTTTCTTTTGCATTTTCCACAAGTTCTAATCTCATATTTCTTGTTCCAGAGTCTCTAAAGCTGATTTACAAAGTTGAGCTAAAATGTATATTTAAAAATTTTATATGTCTATGCCTTTAACAAATGAGGTTTTTCTAGGAAGAATTTTAGATAACTCAAGTATTATTTTATTTGGTGTTGGAGGCAGTACTGGGATTTGAATTCAGGATCTCATGCTTATTAGACTTAGCCATGCCCCCAGCCCTTATTTCCCCCACTGGTTATTTTTAGCATATCATCTTGCTTCCAGCTAGTGCCTGTTCCTAAAGTTCACCTACGTTAGCCTTTCCATCATTGCTGGGATCATAGTCCCAGCATACTATGATGTCCAGATTCCTTCTGTGGAGACAGAGTTCTACAGACTTTCCTGTCCTCACTGGCCTGGAACTTTGATCTTTCCATTCTCCTCCCACAGGCATGTGTCACTGCACCCAGCTATGGGTTGGAAAGGGTTGAAGGTTTCTTCCCCAGGGTGCTTTAGAACCGTGATCATCTCAATTTTCAATTTTTTAAAAAATAATTTTTAATTGAGATTGTTTATATAAATTTCATAAATTTCACAGTATTGTGAAATAGTGATACTTAGTTAAAGTCACAAACATATTTTAACCTTCACAAGCAAATTGTCATTATCATGGTCTATAATGTTTGTGAATTCTGTGAGCTTTGATGATACAACTATATCTTCCACATTGGGTGATATCGTACATTTCTTTTTTTATTGTGAAAATACTGTACAGAGCGGTTACAATTACATGGGCAAGGTAATGAGTACATTTCTCTTTCTTTTTGCTTAGTATAAGCTGCTCCCTCTTTCCTTCTCATTCCCTCCCTCCTATTGCTGCCCTTGAGTTGCTTAGTTCATTTTCATCAATGTCCAGTGCAGCCAGCTAATGTGCCACTCTGTTGTATATTTTCCTGTTTCTCTCTGAGTCTGTGTCCTCCTCCTAGCTTCCTCAGATGTGCAAATATATATATATATATATATATATATATATATATATATATTTCTAAATATATATTTCTAAAAATATATTTCTAAATGACTCCATATCATTTAGAAATGATATGACTGAGTGGAGGTCCTTTGTTTCTCAAGTCCTGTTTACTTTGTCATATCCTTGCATTTTGGATTTAACATCCACATATCAGGGAAACCATGTGCCGTTTGTCTCTCTGCTCTTGGCTCACCTCGCTCAAAATGATTTTTTTCTAGTTTCATCCATTTCCCTATGAATGCCATTATTTTGTCCTTTCTTTTTCTTTTTCTTTCTTTCTTTCTTTCTTTCTTTTTTTTTGTGCCAGTTGTGGGGCCTGAACTCTGGGACTGGACACTGTCCCTTAGCTCTTCGGCTCAAGGCTAGCATTCTACCACTTGAGCCACAGAGCCACTTCCGGCTTTTTCTGCTTATGTGGTGCTGAGGAATCAAACCCGGGGGCTCATGCATGCAAGGCAAGAATTCTACCACTGAGCCACCTTCCCAGCCCTATTTTTATCCTTTCTATTGGCTGCATAGTATTCCATTGTATATAGGTACCACAGTTTTTGAACCCACTCATCTGTAGAGGGGCATTTGGGTTGTTTCCATATCTTGGTTATTTTGAACAGTGCTGCAATGAATATGGAGGTGCATGTGTCCTTGTATCCTGGTTCCTGCTGTTCAGGGTAGATGCCTAGGAGTGGTATGGCTGGGTCATAAGAAAGGTCTATATTTAGCTTTCTGAAGTACCTCCAGACTGCTTTCCACAGTGGTTGTATTAATATACATTCCCACTAGCAATGCATCCCTGCCAGAATTTGTCATTGGCTGAATTTAGGATGTAGGCCATACTGACTGAGGTAAGGTGGTAAGGTGTTGTTTTTATTTGCATTTCCTTTACAGCCAGGAATGATGAACATTTCCTCATGTGTTTCCTTGCCATTTTTATCTCTTCTTCTGAGAAGTTTCTCTTTAGCTCCCTTGCCCATTTCATTATTGGTTTGTTACATTTGGGACAGATTAGTTTCTTGAGTTCCCTGTATATAATGGATGTTACTTAGGCCTTTGTCTGATATATTGCTGGTAAATATTTTTTTCCCAATTGGTGGGCTGTCTTTCTAGTTTGGTACTATGTACTTAGCTGTGCAGAAACTTTTTTTTTTTTTTTGTCGGTCGTGGGGCTTGAACTCTGGGCCTGGGAGCTGTCCCTCAGCTCTTCAGTTCAAGGCGAGCGCTCTACCACTTGAGTTACAGCGCCACTTCCGGTTTTCTGGTGGTTTATTGGAGATAGGAGTCTCAAGGTCTCTCCTGCCCGGGCTGGCTTTGAACCGCGATCCTCAGATCTCAGCCTCCTGAGTAGCTAGGATTACAGGCGTGAGCCACCAGCCCCCGGCTGTGCAGAAACTTTTTAAGAAAGTCCCATTTGTCAAGTCTCTCCAGTTTGTTGTGACCCTGGGACTCTGTTCAGGAAGTTCCTGCCTGTGCCTGTAAGTTTGAGTGTCTCTCCTACTCTGCCCTGCAGTAGTTTCAGAATTTCAGGTTTGATGTTAAGGTCTTTAATCCATTTTGACTTGATGCCAGTGCATGGTGACAGGCTGGGGTCCACTTTTAGTTTTCTGCATGTGGCTGCCCAGTTTTCCCAGCACCAATAGTTGAAGAGGCTATGCTTCTTCCGCTGCATGTCTTTGGCTCCTTTGTCAAATATTAGCTGACTATAGGTATGTAATTTTATTTCTGGATCATCTAATGTGTTCCATTGGTCTTCGGGTCTGTTTTTGTGCCAATACCAATCTGTCTTTGTTATTATAGCTCTATGGTAGAGCTTGAAATCTGGTATCATGATCTCTCCTGTGTTGTTTCTTTTGCCTAGAATTGCTTGGCTATTCTAGGTCTTTTTTTATTCCATATGCATTTTTGGATTGTTCTCTCTTATTTCAGTAAAGAACATCATTGGAATTTTAATGGGAATTGCATTGAATTTGTATATTATTTTTGGCAGTATAGCCATTTTCACTATATTAATTCTGCCTATTCAAGAACACAAAGGTCTTTCCATTTCCTGGTGTCCTCTATGATTTCTTTCTTTAGGCTTTTATAGTTGTTACTAAATAGTTCCTTTACATCTTTGGTTAGGTTAATTCCTAGATATTTTATTTTTTTCGAGGTTATTGTGAATGGGGTTGTTTCCTTGATTTCCCTTTCTGCTATACATTGTTGGTGTACAGAAAGGCAACTGATTTTTGTGGGTTAATTTTGTATCCTGCTATTTTGCTGAAGTGGTTTTTGTGCTCTACGAGTTTGGGAGTGGAGTTTTGGGGATTGTTAAGGTATAGTATCATGTCATCTGAAAATAGGGATAATTAAATTTCTACCTTCCCTACGCGGATCCCTTTAATGTTCTTTTCTTGCCTTATTGCTCTGGCTAAGTATTCCAGAACTATATTGAAGAAGAGTGGAGAGCGTGGGCATCCTTGCCTTGTTCCTGATTTGGCTATTAGTCTGTCATATATGGCTTTTATTGTTTAAAGGAATGTTCCTTCTATTCCTATTTTTTCCAGAGCTTTTAACATGAATGGGTGTTGTATTTTATCAAAAGCCTTTTCCTCATCAGTGGAGATAATCATGTGGTTCTTGACATTGGATCTGTTGATGTGATGGATTACATTTATTGATTTACATATGTTAAATCAGCCCTGCATCTCTGGAATGAAGCCTGCTTGATCATAACATATGATTTTTTTATATGTTTCTGGATTCTGTTGGATAAAATTTTATTGAGGAGCTTTGCAGCTTTGGAAGCCTTCTGATGACTTTCTCTAACTCATTTTAAGTTATTGGCTTTAGTAAGTGATTTATTTCTTGTTCAGTTTGGACAATATGTATTTCTCTAAAAAATTATCCATTTCTGCTAGGTTTTTCTTCCTTAGTGAGTATAGATTCTGGAAATAGTTCTTTATAAATGTTTGGATGTCTTTGGTGTTCGTTGTAATTTTTTCCTGTGGCATCCCTGATCTTATTGATTTTGGTCTCCTCTGTTCTTTTTTAGTTAATCTTGCTAGAGGTAGTCAATTTTATTGATTTTTTTTAAAAAACCAGCTTTTTGTTTTATTACTTTTATTTATAGTTTTCTTAGTCTATATTTTGTTAATTTCAGCTCTTATTTTGGTTATCTCGCTCCATCTAGTAACTTTGAGTTCAATTTTTTCTTGCTTTCTTAGCAGTTTTTGTTTCATGATAAGATTGATGTATGCACTGAAAGCAATAAATTTGTCCCTGAGGACTGCTTTTGCCATGTCCCACAGGTTTCTTTGCGATGTATATTCATTTTCATTGAATTATAGAAATTTTTTAATTTCTTCTGTGACCCAGGTGTTGCTCAGAAGGGTGCTGTTCAATTTCCATGTATTTGAGCAATTTCTATGGGGTATGCTTTGTTATTGGGAACTAGCTTGATTCCACTATGGTCGGTTGAATACAAGGGATTATGTTGATCATCCTGTATTTGCTTAAATTCTTTGTATGAACTAAGATATGATTGATTTTGGAGAATGTTCCATGGGCTGCTGAAAAGAATGTGTACTAGGGTTTTGTTGGGTGCAAAACTCTGTAGTTGTCAATAAAGTCCACTTGAGATGTGGCATCATTAAATTGGAGACTTCTTTGCCAATTAATAAATGAAGACACCATGGCTACAAAGTGAAGAACTTTTAATATTGATGTATCTTGTTTCTTTTTTCTTTCCTTCCTTCCTTCTTTCCTTCCTTCCTTCTTTCCTTCCTTCCTTCTTTCTTTCTTTCTCTCTTTCTCTCTCTCTCTTTCTTTCTTTCTTTCTTTCTTTCTTTCTTTCTTTCTTTCTTTCTTTCTTTCTTTCTTTCTTTCTTTCTTTTCTTCCTTTCTTTCTTTCTTTCTGTTGGTCATGGGGCTGAACACTGGGCCTGGGCGCTGTCCCTGAGCTCTTGAGCTCAGGACAAGTGCTCTACAACTTGAGCCACAGCCCCACTTCTGGTTTTCTGGTGGATAATTGGAGATAAGTGTCTCATGGAGGTGCCTGCCAGGGTTGGCTTTGAACTGTGATCCTCCGATCTCAGCCTCCTAAGCAGCTAGTATTACAGGCATGAGCCACCAGTGCCTGGCCATATCTTGTTTCTTTTTATAGGCTACATTTGAATTCACTAAGTAATAATTAATGGGATGTTCAATTTTAAGCCTCTTTGAGACATAGGTTTAAAGAATTTTAAAGCCATTACTATTAATTCTACAAGAAGACAAGGGAAGAAAAAAAACATAATTTATTCAAGAATATGTTTAGTTATGTTGGGAAAACAGAAGGAGGTATATTACCCAACAAAAGTGTCAGAAACCAAATAAATTTCATCTTACTATAATATTAACTTAGAGTCCATAGTGCCATTGCATTACATGAGAAATTACCACTAATCATGTGTAAATACAGAAGAAACCTATACACATTAGAAAGGAAAACTATGGTTTGGGTCTTGAAAATCTACCTTGTTATGAGTTGCTTTATAAACAAAATGTGTTTTCTTGGCATAAAATACGAGTTTTAATCAATAAGTATGGTAAAAGCATTGAAGATTTAAAATTTTTTTTATTGTGAAAATACCATACAGAGGGGTTAAAATTACATGGGCAAGATAATGAGTACATTTCTTATCAAGCATTGTTGCCTCCTCCTTTGTTTCCCCTTCCCATCCCTTCCCATCTCCCCCACCACCACTCCTAGCCTACTCCCCTCCTCTTAGCCCCCTTGAGCCAAAGTTATAAAGTTCATTTTTCGACATAACGAATTGTACATCTCATTGTTCCAGTGGGTCCACTTGTATCACTATTTAAATGATTTGTTTTTGCCCTTCCCCTCCACAAATTATACCAACATCAAATACAGTGAAAGCAGGGGTTATACCATGGGGGAGGGACATACAAAGCAACAAAGAAATCATCTTATAAATATGCTAGAAACAATCGCATGAAAGCAAAAACATTTGAATACTTATCTTGGGGTTCATTTCACCTAACATCAACTTATCTGACCTTTTCTGCTTGTCTCAGACATATAACTGTTATTGAAAATAAGGGAAACCGTGGGACCTATGTTTCTTTGGGCCTAGCTTACTTCACTTAATATAATTTTTTTCCAAGTTTTTCCATTTCCTAACAAATGGGGCAATGTCATTCTTTCTGATGGAGGCATAGAATTCCACTGTGTATATATACCACATTTTCTTGATCCATTCATCTACTGAGGGGCATCTGGGTTCGTTCCATATCTTAGCTATGGTAAATAATGCTGCATTAAACATAGTTGTGCTGGTAGCTTTAGTATGGTCTTGTTTGTGATCCTTTGGGTAAATGCCCCAAAGTGGGATTGCTGGGTCATAGGGGAGCTCTATGTGGAATATTTTGAGGAACCTCCATACTACTTTCCTAAGTGGTTGAAGAAGTTTACACTCCCACCAACAATGCAGTAAGGTTCCCTTCTGGCCACATCCCCTCCAGCATTTGTTGTTATTAGAATTCTTGATTATAGCCATTCTAACTAGGGTGAGGTGGTATCTCAATGTTGTTTTGATTTGCATTTCTTTTATGGCTAGAGAGAAAGATTTAATTTTTTAAATTTCTTTTCAACCCTGTATTTAAGCCAATTTACACAGCAAATCTTATTGTTGTTAATTTTCTATATCTTTTTTTTTTTTTTTTTTTTTTTTGGGTCCGGTCGTGGGCCTGAACTCTGGGCCTGGGCGCTGTCCCTCAGCTCTTCAGCTCAAGGCTAGCGCTCTACCATTTGAGCCACAGCGCCACTTCCGGCTTTTTTCTTTTTGCTTATGTGGTGCTGAGGAATCGAACCCAGGGCCTCATGCATGCAAGGCAAGCGCTCTACCACTGAGCCACCTTCCCAGCCCCTCTATATCTTTTTTGTAGAAAAATTGATATTTCAGCCTTATTGGTTATTTCTTTACATTACTTGTTTTCTACAAATAATAATACTCCAGCTGATTCTCAGGTTTACTCAGTGGATTTTCTTTATGTCTTGACATTTGAACGATACCAATTGAACCTCTTGGGATTTAATTTTAGCCAATTGTGGCATTTTTACAGTTTATTTGTAAACTGCACAATGATTAACATTTTCTTTTCTTCTTTCCTTTTTCTTGTAACAATTTAAGTAAGTTAATTCTTTTCCTTTAGAAATATCTTTAAAATGTCTTTATTTGGTGATTCTTTTAAAAATTAAGTATCATGGAGTTTTTATACTTGGGCTAGCCTCAAACCTCAATCCTCAATTTATGTGTAGTTGTAGATTTGATACAATAAATAGTGGTATCTTTTTTTTAATTTAATTTTTTTGTCTTTTTTTTTTTTTTTTTGTCGGTTGTGAGGCCTGAGCTCTGGGCCTGGGCATTGTCCCTCAGCTCTTCAGCTCAAGGCACTTCCGGCTTTTTTCTTTTTGCTTATGTGATGCTGAGGAATCGAACCTAGGGCCTCATGCATGCAAGGCAAGCACTCTACTACTGAGCTACCTTCCCAGTCCTCTTCTTCCTTTTTTTTTGGGGGGGGGGTCCGGTCATGAGGCCTGAACTCTGGGACTGGGCACTGTCCCTCAGCTCTTCAGCTCAGGGCTAGCGCTCTACCACTTGAGCCACAGCGCCACTTCCAGCTTTTTCCTTTTTGCTTTTGTGGTGCTGAGGAATCGAACCCAGGGCCTCATGCATGCAAGGCAAGCGCTCTACCACTGAGCCACCTTCCCAGCCCCTCTTCTTCCTTTTATATTTCCTTTTAACTATTAAAATTTATTTGACCAATCAGGAAATTGTTTCATAGTAAGATGAGGTAAAGACTTAGTTTTATTATTTTTCCAAACAGTTATCCAATTTTTCTACAGCATAATTTAATAAACCAGTCAATATTCCTAATAAAATTAATTGGATAAGCCTTTATTTTCCTAATTGGTAATCAGTTTTTCATAAATGATTTACTAATATAGTAATCACTTTTCTTCTGATTCTCTTAGATTTCAAAGTATTTTATCATATCTGCAATTAATACACTTTTTACCTGCTCTTTTAACATTTATATCTTTCATTTGTTTCACCTAATATTATTACATTTGTTTTCTTCATAGATAAGTCTTTTTGGTTAAGATATGTGGTTTTACTCATATGAACAGATTAACCTTTTTTTCTTTTTTTTTAAGTGGGGTTTGAACTCGGAGTTTCATTAGGGAGGTGCCCTATCAGTGAGTCACATTTATGGTCCCTTTTATGTGCTAGTTAGGTTTTAGAGGGTGGCCTGATTTTTGTATAGGTATGAGGTGTGTGCCTTAACCATAATGTGCCTCTTTAAGGCTTTCTGTCAACTGTGATGATAGATGCATACCACCACACCTAATTTACTCCATTAAGATTTAGTCTCATGGCTTGTTTTGGAACAGCCATACTCCTGATTTCTGGCTCCCACCCAGCTAAGATGATAATCATATACTAATACACACAACTGAGTATTGAGAATGGGGTGGGGATTACAAACCTTTCTGCCTGTGTTATAGAGCCTTGAAGTGTGATCATTCTATTCTCAGCCTACCAAGTAGCTTGGATTACAGGTGTGAGCCACCTACACCCAGCTGAGATTATCCTCTAATGAGAGTTAATAACGAGCAGCTTTTAAAACAAAATTAGCAATGAGAGTTAAATTTCATTCCTTACCTGTTCAATATCTAATAATTATCCCTATGACATATGACATTCTTCCTTTCATCTGTTAATATTATGAATTATGAATACAGGTTTTCTTATCTTTATCTTTTGTGGTACCTTTCATGTTTTAGGGCTGATATTATATTGACTTTTAAAAATAATTTTTAGACTTTAGAAATATTTCTATCTTTGGCACTGTTTGGAGTAGATTATCATTTTTTTCTTAGCTGCTCTTTTTGTAAAACAGCCCTCCTGTGTTTCCTCCAAGAATAACTGAGCATAGATTGTAGAGCTGGGACCCTTTACTACCTCCAGCTATTTATTAGAAAATATTTATTTTACTATTATAGACGAGGTGCAAGAACATGCATAATATAAAAAATACTAACACACTCTTCATTCAGATTTATGTTTTGGTATACTTTAATCTCATTGTAAAGATGGGACTTTTAAATAAAAAATACCCTAGGGGTTTGGTCAGAATAAAAATGCCATATTTGTTCAGCCCTTGTGAGATATGTCTGTAATTCTAGCTTCACAGGAATCTGATATCTGGAGAATCACAATTCAAAGCCAGCCAGGCAGAAAAGGTCACTAGACTCCATTTTCAAAATAACTATTAAAGAGCAAGACTGGAGTCAGAGCTCAAATGGTCCAGTAAAGTATAAGGTCCTGAGTTCAAACTTCAGTACCACAAAATATAATGCTATGTATTAAGGACCCATTTATTCAATTAAAATTCAATTGCAATTAAAAATGCCCATTCTTAAAGTACTTTTGCTCATATCCAGCCTTTTGGACATTGCAGAGCTTTCTCTCTAATTTGCTTTTCACTATAACCCCTTTGGGCTTCTCTAATCTATTCGTTGGACCACCGGCCTACCTGAGTAAATTTTTCCATCAACACTAACCTAATGTCTTGTCTTTAAAGAAAAAAACAAAATGACCTCTTCCTATGCTACTATTTTTTGCACCCCATCATCTTTCTAACTTCATTTGATCCCAGTGCATCCCCTTGGAAAAAAGCCTGCTCCTCCTGCTCAGAAGTACAAGCCAACTATCAAGAAAGCGGAAGAGCCAGGTGCTAGTGGCTCATATTTGTAATCTTAGCTACTCAAGAGTCTGACATCTGCAGATCACAATTCCAAGCCAAAGGGGCAGGGAAATCCATGACATTCCTATCCCCAATTGACCACCAACAAGCAAGAAGTAGAGCCTTGGCTTAATTGGTAGAACTCTAGCCTCAAGCAAAAATCCTTCATGTCCAAAACGAGCTTTACAACGTAGGTGGGGGGGGGGCTGCGGGGAAGGGGTGGGGAGGAGAAGGATTGGGATTGGGGGGGAGGGGGGAGGCTGGGAAGGGATGTGAAGGGTAAACCAAAGGAGGAGGCTGCAATGCTTGGTAAGAAATGTACGCATTATCCTGCCCATGTAATTGTAACCCCTCTGTACAGTATGTTCACAAATTAAATTAAATTAAATTTTAAAAAAAAGCAAAAATCCTTAGAGACAGAGACATGTCCTGGTAAGCCTTAGTACAGGTGGACGTGCACACATGCACGCACGCGCACACACACACGCCCCCCCTCCCCACAAGCCCCACAAAAACAGTATAAGAGCGAATTTATTTAAGTGTGCCCTTTTTGGTGTTGAGTAAAGAAGAGATTAGACCTGTATACATATCCCTATGGTGTGTTTTATTCTCATCTCCTATGAATCCGGAACATATAAATGAAACACAAGCACACACACACAATCACACAATATTCTAAGAAGAAATGGTAATTTTTGTACATGCTATCTAAAACTCTCCATATGAAAGAAAAGAAGACTAATATGTAAAAATAAATAGTTCTGCTAAAACTACCCTTAACAATCATAAATAGTATAGGACATAGCATTTCAGTCTGATATTTCTTGTGTAGGTTTTCTTAAATCCTCTTCAAGATTTTAAATCTACATTAAGGGATTTATTGAGGGAACCTCTTCTAGAACAAATATACCATTTAGTTTAAAGACAAGTCTCCCAGACTCCATTGCCACCCCCAAGAAGGCTTCTTTTAACTTATAAGTTGTTTTTCAATTTCAAAAGTTTCTGAGTCATTAGCCATGTATATAAAATTATTGTTTGAAAGCTATCACAATGTAAAAAAATTGAAAGCAAATTTGCATTGAGATCATTGTTATTTACTTTTAATAGTTTTATAGAATTAGACTTTTAGAAAACCTATAATTATTATCCTAAAATGGTGATGTACTGTTTTGAAAACAATGATAAAATGTACTCTTCAAGTTAATCTATTTAATTCTTATGTAGACATTTGTACTATTATTGAGTCAAGGATTTGGTTCTTGATGGTATTTAGCCTTAACTGTAAAAAAACAAAACAACAAAAAAAACCCACTGGAAAGTTCCACTTTAACAAATTCCATTTTAGTTAGAGCTAAGGGCTTTGAGCCACCTATTGAGTGTTTGGTTTAATAATTGAATGTTAAGCTATTTTAAATTTTTCTCAAAATACTAAAGTCTAAATACATGTTTTTAAAAATTTATATTTAAAGGAAAAATAGTCCCTATCAACTTCTTTATAAATTGTATACAACAGAATTGCCCAATGTTATTTATTATTTGTCTCTTTTATTTTATTTATTTATTTTTTTGGGGGGGGTCCGGTCGTGGGGCCTGAACTCTGGGCCTGGGTGCTGTCCCTCAGCTCTTCAGCTCAAGGCTAGTGCTCTACCACTTGAGCCACAGCACCACTTCTGGCTTTTTTCTTTTTGCTTATGTGGTGCTGAGGAATCGAACCCAGGGCCTCAGGCAGGCAAGGCAAGCGCTCTACCACTGGGCTACCTTCCCAGCACATGGACTTTTTTTTCTTGCCCCAGGGCTTGAATTAAGACCCTGGACACTGTCTTGAGCTTTTATGGTCAAGGCTAGCACTCTGTCACTGAAGCCACTTCTAACTTTTTGGTAGTTAATTAGAGATAAGACTCTCATGGACTTTTTTGCACTGGCTGGCTTCAAAATGGGATCCTCAGATCCTAACCTCTTGAGTTGCTAGGATTACTGGTGTGAGCCACTAGCACCTGGCTTGGAACATATATTTTTAAAATTTGTCCTATCAAACCTTATCTTTCTATTCTATGATGTCAAACAGAAAAAGAAAAAGAACCACCAACAACAAATAACTAAAAGTGTAGTTAGCAAATTTTTTGTGTTTATTAAGTATCTTTTTGTTTTTCTTTTTGTGCTTATTTTAGGGCTTACCTCAGGGCCTGGGCACTGTCCTTTAGCTTTTATAGCTCAAGTCTACCAGTCTACCACTTGAGAACAGCTTCATCTCTGGCTTTTGCTAGTTATTTGGAAATAAGTCTCTCATGGATTTTCCTTCCCTAGCTGGCTTGAAACCTTGATCCCTAGTATTTAGCTTCCTGAGTAGCTGGGATTACATACTTGAGCCACTGGCACCCAGTTTGATGATTATCTTTTTAATTTTCAGGAGTTACCTATGTTCTTTAAACAAACAAACTGGCCTTTTTGTAATTTTATTTTGATATATCATTATTCATTATATATTTTTATTTCTGCTTTTTTGTTAACTTGGCCATTTTACAATAGTAATTACACAGTGATATCTATTTAAATTCCTTTTCTGGAGTCTGTAAATGTTGCATGAATCAATGATTTCCACATTTTTACAGTGATCTGTATTGAAAATAATCATTTTTGCTATTAAAATCAAATTTACAAAGTTTAGTGAGATTAGAACTAATATTATTATTATTATTATTATTTTGCTGCCAGTCATGGGGCCAGAACTCTGGACCTGGGTGATGTCCCTCAGCTCTTCAGCTCAAGGCTAGCGCTCTACCACTTGAGCCACCTTCCCAGCCCTCAATTAAAAATTTTAAAAGCTTAAGATAAAGATAGAAATTGCTTTCACAGATGCAAAGATGGCAAAATCTACTTGTTCTTGAATTACATAATCTTTTAACTAAAGAGATGCAGAATAGAAAGTATAAAATTGTTACTAAGAAAGATAAGAAAGATTGATGAGATTGTCATTTCTAGGTGAATTGTATAATGATGAAGGGTATTATACTTTGATAGAGTAAGAAATTCATTCTTTTCAGTGATGTCAAGTTGATCAAATTCTAAGATTCTTTTCCCATTCTAGCTAACAAAGTCTAAGGAAATCCTTTCATAAAAGTCATAATGCCAGTTTATTGACTGATATTGAAAAGTGACTTTTTCTGTATCATGGTCACGTTGAAGAAATGCATTAGACCCTTCCATCTAGAATTTGGTTCCAGTGTCAACACTGATGATGTTATACAGTCACTGAGGGAATTAAAAGCTTTATTATTCATAAAGGCTTTGTGGGGAGAGCAAAGAAGGCTGCAAATCAGGAAAAAAGGTGACTTGAAAGAAAGAAGATGGAAGACTGACTTGGTTTGTTACTAAATTACGGAGTGGAGCTGGAATGAAGGTCTCACCTTATGGACCAGAGATTACATAGTTCGAATTACCTACCAGTGTCAAAAAGAAGTAATACAATTTTCTTAGCAAGTTGCTTGGGTTTTGTTGAAGGGTAAGAGCATTGGTTACTTGTCAGCATTCAGATTTTAAAACTAGAGTTAGAGTGGGCTATATTTTTTTTGGGGGGGGGTGGGAGGGAGTGGGGAGTGGTAGCCATACTAAGTTGATGCCAGGGCTTCATGTTTGCTACCCTAGCATACTATGACTTGAGCCATACCTTGTCTTTTTTTTTTTTTTTTTGGTCAGTTGTCGGGCCTGAACTCTGGGTCTGGGTGCTGTCCCTCAGCTCTTCAGCTCAAGGGTAGCACTCTACTATTTGAGCCACAGTGCCACTTCTGGCTTTTTCTCCTTATGTGGTGCTGAAGAATCGAACCGAGGGCCTCATGCATGCAAGGCAAGAACTCTACCACTGAGCCACCTTTCCAGCCCCAATACCTTAAGTCTTAAAGGTGGATTCTTTATTACATCTTTTTGTTCACTTCCTTTGCCAAATCTGAATAGTCAGTTCTTACTTTGTAAAGCTCAAAGCAATGTAGTTGAAAAAGACTGTTTACATCTTTTTGTCTAGCTCTCTTAACTATGTACTGCTTCTCAGAGAGAAACTAACCACAAAGAAAGGCCCAATATATCTGTGTAAACATTACCCTCAAGTCTTTGGACATCTCCTAAACTGTACATGCACAAGATGACTACCCAGGGAACACAGCAGAAATCTAGAATTCAGAAGACAATTAAGAACAAGAACTGGGGATATAGCTCAGTGATAGAGTACTTATCTGGCATTCATAAAGCCCTGGATTTGATCCCAGTTACCACAACTTAAAAGGAAAAAAACTTTTAAATAGGTTATAAGGTTCAAACTAAATCAGTGGGTGAGTTTAATAGTTTACTTCCAGGAAACAGAATCATGGAATTAGAAGATAAAATAAGATGTCTTAAATTTCTAATCAAACTATTTTCCCATCATATCAGGATACTTGTTGGTCTTATCTGTACAGGTGCTAATTTGCCTTTTATTTTCCTATCCTATTCTCTTTTAATTTACTTATTAGCCAGGTGCTGGTGACTCATGCCTATAATCGTAGCTATTCAAGTGACCCAGTTCAAAGCGAACCTGGACAGGAAAGTCTGTGAGACATTTTTCTTTTTCTTTTTTTATTGTGAAAATACTGTACAGAGGGGTTACAATTACATGGGCAAGATAATGAGTACATTTCTTATCAAGCATAGTAGCCTCCTCCTTTGTTTCCCCTTTCCATCCATTCACATCCTCCCCCCACCCCCCACCCAATCCTTCTACCCCCCCCCACCAAAGTTGTAAAGTTCGTTTTCGACATAATGACTTGTACATCTCATTGTTGCACTGGGTCCACCTGTATCCCTATTTAAACAATTTGTTTTTTCCCTTCCCCTCCACATATTATACCAACATCAAATACAGTGAAAGCAGGGGTTATACTGTGGGGGAGGGACATACAAAGCAACAAAGAAATCATCTTATAAATATGCTAGAAACAATCACATGAAAGAAAAAAAAAACATTTGAATACCTATCTTAGGGTTCATTTCCCTAACATCACCTTATCTGACCTTTTCTGCTTGATTCAGACATATACTAGATATTGCAAATAAGGGAAACCATGGGACCTATGTTTCTCTGGGCCTGGCTTACTTCACTTAATATAATTTTTTTCCAAGTCTTTCCATTTCCTAACAAATGGGGCAATGTCATTCTTTCTGATGGAGGCATAGAATTCCGTTGTGTATATACACCACATTTTCTTGATCCATTCATCTACTGAGGGGCATCTGGATTGGTTCCATATCTTAGTTATAGTATGTGAGACATTTTTCTCCAATTAACCAGTAAAAAATAACAGAAGTGGAGCCATGGCTCAAGTGTAGGGTGCCAGCCTCAAGTAAAAATATTAGGAACAGTACCCCAGCTTGAATTCAAACTCCAGTCCAGTACAAATAATTATGAAAAATTGTAGACATTTATGGTTTACAACATGTTGCTTTCAAATATATATGCATTATAGAATAACAGTGTATACCCTCCTTCCTATTGCGCCCGCCCATCTAATGGACATTTTGTTATCTTCTTTTTCTTTCCATTGTCTTGTCACGTTGCCACATATGAAGACCCACATCTTTGATCTTGGCAGTTAGGAAATTTTGATAAATGGAAAGGTGCTTTGCATATTGGCAAAGATAGTACATAAAGTTCTTAAGTAAACTCATAATTGTTAAAATTACTAACAAACAGTGATAAGGACCTCTTAATACAATCTAGGTTCCAGACAGAGCAAATTCTACCTTCCAGAAAATTAGGGAAGTAAAACAGACTGTTATTTCCAGAGAAAATATATTTTAAAAATGGGTTATAAAACTACGGTGGGAAACAAAACCAGGGATTTGTAACTATAGTGGTGGTATGGTCCACAGACAAAACATTAATTAAGGGTAAAACTCAGTTTCTGGAAGCATGTTTATGATCAGAATTGTTTGGCAGGGAAAACAACGTAAGCTCAAGCCAGACAAAACACTATAGTTATTAAACTTCTGTTGCCTTGGAACCATGCTGATAACAGAAAGCTGTGATGTTTGAGTGGTTTCAGGTATGAGAATTGGAAGGCTTTGAAGCTAGGAAAACAAATGGCAGTAAAATATTAATGTATAATTGCTCTTTGGTTCAGTTATAAAAGTTATACGATGTTTGTTACTTTTCCTTTAGAGCTGGGTCTACTACCATAAATTGAATCTTAAATTTGGCTATCTAGTATGATGTATTCTTTGGCAAGCTGTCTAGAATTTCAGATGCTAATTTACATTGATAACAATATAGTCTATATGTATCCATTCCTGTTCTCTCTGTCTCTTTCCTTCCTTTCTTCCCTCCTTTCCTCCCTCCCCCTTTCAGTGTCTTGCTTTGTGATTCATACTTGCCTTGAACTTGCTATGTAGCTACAGTTGAGCTTGAATTCACAATTCTCCTGCCTCAGCCTCTCAAGTACTGGGATTATGGAATATAGGTGTGTACTAACTACTTCAATTTTATATTTTATTCTAAAAGACTGGGTAGAGTGCACTTTTTATCTTCAACTGGATCTTTTTTTAATATTAACAGCTGTTAGACTGATACACTGGTGCAGACCTATAATGCCTGCTACTCAGGACATCTTCACTTTAAAGCCAGTTCTGATTAAGTTGGCAAACCTACCAACATACTATCTAAAAAGTAAACTACAAACAAAAGTACTGGGGAGAAATCTCAGGTAGCAGAGCTCTTGCTTAGTATGGGCAAGGACCTAGTATCAACAAAAACTGTTAGACTTTAGCATTGACTCCATATATGCAAGTTGTATGGCTCAAAACATTGATCTCACTATTCACTTGCGATGAAAAGCTTTTGTGTTACCTCCCTCCCTCCTTTTAAACTGCAAAAACCCTTTCTGGATCTGTGTCTTACCTATTCCAGGTCTATTGTCTTTCTTTGGTTATTTGTTTACTCATAGATTTAAATAATGGCTAAGCAGTCTGGGTGCTGGTGACTCACACACGTACTCCTAGCTACTGAGGAGACTGAGATCTGAGGATCATGTTTCAAAGCCAGTCTAGCAGAAAAATCCCCATGAGACTCTTAACTCCAATTAACCACTCAAAAACTGGAAGTAGAGCTGTGGCTGAAAGTGATAGAGCACTAATCTTGAGCAAGAGAGCTCAGGGACAGCACCCAGGCCCTGAGTTCAAGCCCACAACAAACAAAAAATGAAGGAAGGAAGGAAAGAGAGAGAGAAGGAAGGAATAAAGGAAGGAACGAAGGAAGGTAGGCCTAGGCATTTACTATAAGACAGATAAAAACAACTTCTATTTACCATGTTTTATTTTGAAAGTCTTTACCAATGCAAAAGGACATTGTTCTGCTTTTAATATTCATCCTAAACATTCCCTGTACAACTTTCCTATGGTAACCTATGATATATAATTATCTATGATGGAATCATATTGTAGGAAGTAATATTTTGCTTCTTTTGTTCAGGATGATTGGATCTAGACCTCTTGGATGCTGAGCATATGCTCTATCCACGAGATAACCCCCATAGTCCCATTTGCTTCTTCTTATTGCTGAATAGCATTGGATTGTATGAGTGTATTCAATTACCCATGCACCAGTTAAATCACATTAGAGTTGTGCTCATTTTTGGCTATTATGAATAAAACTGTTAAAAGCATTGATTTAGGAACCACCTTTTTAAATGAGAATAGCATAGATATGGGGCAGTGTTTAGTATGAAAATTGTTGAGTAGAAAGACACCATAACATCACAAAGCTCATATTAATTTTGCATCAATTATCTTTCATTTAAATAATTTAACTTCTTAATAACTGCTTCTTTTGTAAAATGTGTATATTCAGAGCTTACTATAGCTGTAAGATAATAGAAAATGTCTGCTGTATGGGTAAAGCATTTGCTATTGTCTTCTCAAAGAGGAGAAATTGTAAATGGTCCATATATGTTATAAAACTAAGTTCTGTGAAATCATTGTAATTCTTTTTTTTCTTTTTTTTTTCATTGTAATTCTTTATAGGAGCATTTTGTCTTTAATTCTGGTTGCAGATATTTTAAAAATAATGTAATTTGCTCATTGAATTTTAAAGGTCTTTATAATCTCAGACTTGGAGCCATATAATCCAACTGATTTTACATTGGAAAGTTATTTTGAAAGTAATACTCTTAAAATAATACTTCATACGTTCTTTCAAAATATTTTAGGCTTCATTTTCTAACCTATACTTTTATTTTAAATTTAGATGGGCCTAGGAAAAACAATCCAGGCAATTGCAATTGCTTATTTCTATAAAGAAGAGTGGCCTCTTTTAATAGTGGTCCCTTCGTCTCTGAGGTACCCTTGGACAGAAGAAATAGAGAAATGGATCCCAGAGGTAGAGCCTGAGGAAATCAATGTTATTCAGAATAAAACTGATGTTGGGTAAGAACAAAATTTTAATCTTTAAGACAAAAAAGTCTTTGTATACTCAGGTGTTTTTTGTTGTTGTTGTTTGTTTGTTTCTTGGTGATTGGGGTCAAACTTGGACTTCATGCATTGTAATCATGTTTTGATGATTACCTCTATATAATTTAGAAATAAGAGTGTTACTTAGTTCCTAGTTGCTTACTCTTTTAATCCTACCTACTCATAAGGCCAAAAACTGGAGAGTCACAGTTTGAAGCCAGCCCAGGCAGAAAAGATATGGGAGATTTCAAAATAACTAGCAAAAAGCAAGCCTGGTAGTATGGGTCAAATGATAGAATGCCAGCTAAGCAAGCAAGCCAGGCAAGGCTCTTAGTTCAAACCCAGTACAGGCAAAATGAGATAGTATTGTAGGAAATTTGTTTTACATTTTCAAATATGAATTATATACCTAAAACCCAGTAATTTAATCTCCATATTTTTATGACATAGTTTAAAAGTAAATATAAAATATGCATATTTTAAAGATTATTTTACATATCCCTCACATGAATTAAAATTGAATTGTTTTAAGGTTCAAAATTACTTGTAGCCATAAGCTAGTGGCTTCTACCTGTAATCCTAGTTAGGCAGTAGGACAAGATCTGAGGAGTGTGGTTCAGAGCCAGCTTAAGCTGGAAAGTCTGTGAGACTTATTTCCAGTTAACCACCAAAAAGCCAGAAGTGGAACTGTGGCTCAAGTGGTAGAATGCCAGCCATTAGCAAAAAACTCAGAGAGAGCACCCAGGCCCTGAGTTCAAGCTCCAGGACTAACATACATACACACACAAAAAAAAAAAAAATTCAAATTTTCAATGCCTAACTTGAAGCTATATAAGCTTACTCTTATTAACAAATGTGGTACATTTTGTTTTCTAAGTTGTTTACATAGAAGATTTATGTGTTACCTAAAATTAACATTAGCAAGTTTGCTTTTAGTTTTTATGTAATTTTTTCATTTTAATATTTTATTTTTTTAGATATCTGAGAGAATAGGTGAGTTGGGAAAGGTTGGGTGTAAATGTTGAAAGGGGTAACATTAATCAAGATATATTGAAGTCATGAACTGCTTTGATAAATAGTGGCTCCTTTGTACAACTAGTTAAAGATGATAAAAAAAATTAAAAAGAATATTCGGTCATTATTTGAACTTCTTGTAAAAATTAATTATTATTAGTGAATTTTTTCTCAGGAAATTAACCAACTTGAATATGATGTTAGTACATTGCATATCTAGTTGAATGATGAAAATTATCATGTTTCCAAAAGCTCAAAAATCACTTCTTTCTGAGCCTTAAGAGCAGTGCATCTACTTTGAATAAATGTTAATTCTTAGATTTAAAAATTATAGTATTATATTCTACCATATTCTCTATAATTTTTAATACAGAGAATATTTATAGAAATAAGTTTGGTCTTAATGAGTTTGGAAAAAGGAAATCGATAAAGGAGGTTTTTTTTTTTTTTTTACTCTTCCTGTAGCGAGATCTAATGCATTAGCACACATTTGTATGTGAAGAAGAAAATGTAGACATTATTTGCATTATTAAGATAAATATAGGCAGTCATTATTAATAGATTCCTATTTTGCACTAAAATTTCATAAAATTAAAAAAGAGGATATATAGCGAATGTTGAATTAATTAAACCTTCCTTCCATAACAGTTTCCTGTCAGCTATACTTTATTTTAAAATTTTCTTAAGATATGTCTTTCCTGGAGTCTTTTATAGCATTTAGAACCTGGGCACTGTCCCTGAGCTTCTCACCCCACCCCTACCCCCATTCAAACCTAGCATTCTACCAATTTGAACCACAGCACCTCTTCCAGTTTTCTAGTAGTTAATTGAAGATAAGAGTTTCACAAACTTTCCTAGCCTGGCTAGCTTTGAACTGGAATCCTCAGATCTCAGCCTCCTATGTAGCAAGGATTATAGGTATGAGCCACTGGCACCTGGCTGAAATATACTTTCTTGAAACTAAAAATGATGCTGTTATTTTTATTGGAATAATATTTGGGGTAGGTTAGGTAGCCCTACAACCCAAGTATGTAAGGGTTTGAGAGAATATTAACTAAGTTCAGAGAAGTTACCCAGTGCCTTTTAAATCCTAAAAGAAACAGCTTTGAATATGTACCAACATGTGTCAACATGCATTACCTCAGCCATTCCCAAACTCTTCTTCAGTTCAGAGACAGCAGCACAAGCTACAGAACTTACTACAGTGGCTTTCAAAGCCTTTGTCTTCTGTATGTTGTTCACTATATACCTGAGTTATATAGTAATATTAACACCATGTTTTTCTTCTGCATATTCATATTTCTGGAGTTTGAGTAAAGTAAGAAAATCATAGGGCTTTGTTAAGTAAATGAAAAAGAAGCCGCCATTTAAAAATGCATTTGTGACAGTAGTGCTAGATGATACTTAGGCTCTCTTGCTTTTCTGCTAGAGGGTAAAGAATGTATTTTTTTCATTATGGATAATAGTAAATGGAAAGTGATGTGTTTCCTTGTTCATGAATTTATTCATCAAATTATTCTACAAGTATTTGCTGTGAACGTAGCACTGTGTATATAAAGATGGATAAGCCACATTATACACATAAGATACATAAGTATAAAATGTATAAAAATAGCTCTATGTGTATAATTTCATAATAGAAACATAAAGAATATTACAGAATTGTGAATTGTAGAGATAAAAAGAGGATTTCTTTACGTTAGCTCAGTGATTCTCCACCTTAGGTGATAAACCCTTTTCTAACCACATTCTATCATCACCTGGCCAAGGACCTTTTTGTTGTCACAGTAAATGAGGAACTTTGTTGGCCTTCAATGGGTTTGAAATGTCCTGGAGTTTGAATGTCCTGAATTGTACTAGACAGGACACTTATACTAACTGTTGGCCAGATCAAATTACCAATAACAACAAGGTTAAAAATGTGTGCATGTTCTATTTATGTGAAGGTTTCCCTGAATAGCCAACTAATGTTTGAGTGTACACTTTATGCATAATTTTAGATGCATAGAAGGAAATATTATCAGAAAGTAATGGCCTTATCCTAGTAATGTTGTTTGTTAGATCATCAAATTTTCCAAAAACCACTTAACCAAGATTTTGGACCCTACTTTATTCTATATGAAGAATGTAAAATTTTAAGGGAAATTGAGTTTCAGTGGTAGTGTCTCCTCCTATGGTTTTCTTTTTCTTTTGTTTATTTCCCCTTCCAAAATTGTATGGTGTATAATTGTTTGAAATTATATTGTTTAATCATATTCATTACTGAGGTATTTTTAAGTATATATTTTCTCTTCTAGGAGAATATCAATCAGCAAAGTGACAGTTCTGGGTTATGGGCTTTTGACCACAGATGCAGAGACTTTGATAGATGCCCTGAATAATCAGAACTTCAAAGTAGTGATAGTGGATGAGTCACACTACATGAAATCTAGAACTGCAACCCGCAGCAAGATTTTATTGCCAATAGTGCAGAAAGCCCAAAGAGCCATTCTTCTTACAGGAACTCCAGCTTTGGGAAGGCCTGAAGAGGTAATTTTTATACTTTAGTTTTTAAAGGATAAAAAAGAAAACTGAATCAGTCATTTGCTTTACAATGTTTATTTTCAAACCAGATGCTTCATATGACAAAAGGATACATTAGGACTCTCTAGACAGCTATCAATAATTAAATATGTATCTTTTATTATGACTTTTTTGGTCTATTTACATGGAAATCTTAGAAGTCCTTGTAGGTATGTATAAAATACAATCTTTACCATTATTACAATGTTTCTGTAGTTAGTGCAGTAATATTCTTTACATCTGCTCTTGACATTATTTCATAGCCTCGATCTTTACTTACCTTAGGACTTTCTATAATAATCACGTTACCATTGGGTTATCTACGTTATTTCTTTTATATGGCATTATAGAACTTGTCTACTTTTCTTTCACTTCAAAATACACATTTGAAAAGGCAGAGAGAAGCTAGAGCTTGTGTGTAGACCAGATGAGGTATGTAGTTATAATGGAAGAAGAAGGAACTTGTTTCATACCCCACTTAGCTTTGTCACCCTAACAGGTAGAGTGTGGATTAGAAATAATAGGTGAAACTCGTAAAAGGTTATAAGGGTTAGCATTCCCTAATAAAGCCTTGTCTACTAATAAACACTGATCTATATTGAAACAACAACAATGGATTTGTTCTGTTCTAGAATTTTTAGGAGAATTGAAGAAAATTTCGAAAATGCCTAGCCCTTTGTCTTACCTCTCAACATATGGTACCCATTCTTGCTTATTCAGACAAATCTGAATAACAGCTATTATCATTCAGTCTCTGCCAGTAATATCTAGACTCTGCTTTTAACTTCCTTCCTTGGAAATGTTCAGAGACTTGTCAATGCTAATTTTTCCAAGAACCAACTTTGGGATTTTAAAAAATGTGTTTCCTGTTTTGTTTCATTTATTTGCATAATAGTCTTTATTATCTCCTTCAACAATTGGCTTTTGATTTAGCTTGCTCTTCTTTTTCTAAGTGGAAGGTTAAGTAGAGATAGTTCTTTTTAAACATAATCATGTACAACAATGAATCCCTACTTCTGCTGCAGCACCATTGGTTACTTAGGAGTATATGTCCTATGAAAAGAATGTAAAATGCCAACATTGCTTTGAAAATCACTGACAGTTCTTTAGTACTTGCCTGTATAATTGTACTACTCACTACTCATAAAGCTGAGATCTGAAGATTCCAACTCAAAGCCAGAGAGGGCAGGAAAGTCCATGAGACTCTTAACTCCAATTATCCACTCCACTTATCCACCAAAAGTCAGAAATAGAGCTGTGGCTCAAGTGCTTTCCTTGAACAAATAAATTTAGGGACAGCCCCCAGGCTCTGAGCGCGCGCGCGCACACACACACACACACACACACACACACACACACACACACACACACACACACACACACACACACACACACACACACACACACACACACACACACACACACACACACACACACACACACACACACACACACACACACACACACACACACACACTAGAGCTGTGGCTCAAGTGCTTAAATTTAGGGACAGCCCCCAGGCTCTGAGCGCACACACACACACACACACACACACACACACACACACACACACACACACACAATTTTAAAAAGCTGAAGAGGTATTGTATGAACCCACAGTTCCAGTTCCATTCCTGTGAACCAAAGAAAATTGAAGACATATGTTCCAGATTTTGTTTTCTTTTTAGTTTACATAGCTGAAAATTGAATCAAGGACCTTACTTATGTTAGTCCAGCATTCTTCCATTTAACACCTAAAGCTCTTTTGTTTTTATTTATTCATTCATTCGTTTATTTATTTATGTTTTTTGGTAGTACTGGGGTTTAGATTCGGGGCCTTGTACTTGCTATGTAAGTGCTATAGCTTGGGTCATACCCTCATTTCTGTATTTTGGTTTTTGAGACAAATGTCACTAATATCTTTGCTCAATCTATCCTTGAACTTGCTATTCTCTTGCATCAGACTCCTGAGTAGCATGAGTTACAAGTTATGCTAGCACGCCAGGCTACAAAGCGGTGTTAATATTAGCATTATTCATGATACCCAAAAAGTGAAACTAATCAAATGTCTATCAGTAGATGAATGGTTAAACTGTGGTATATCAATACAATGGAATGTAATTTGGTCATATATAGGAATACAGTACTATAGATGCTGCAGTGTGGATGAACTTTGAAACAGTATTCTGGGGGAAATAAGCAAGATTCAAAAGCCTACATACTGACTAATTCTATGGTGCTAACTGCAACCTGAGGGAACACAACAGGATACTGGGCTGAGGAAAATTAGAACAATAGAGATGTAGACTGATAGAAAATGGGAGAGACCAAGGGTCCAGATGCTCTCCTGCATTTGGTCCAGGAGTTCCTACAAGCAAGCATATTTATGAGTTCATACAAAGAAGGTTACCCTGGATACATGCAAAACAGTAAAGCACCTATATTAATATTACAATCAGCTAAAACAGTGTTTGTGAGACACTGGTTCCCTTATTCTTTTGAGACAGAAGACTGCAGCCCAAAGGAAAGTCCAGACATGATGTTTACTTAATCTAACCCAAGGTTAAGTTGTCAAGGACTCTTTATCCAGCCTACAAGGTCCCTAGCACAGCTGCCAGCCTAAGGAAAAGGGGGGAACAGCAATCCAGTCTCTTCACTCTCTTCAGAGTTTTAACCCTTGCATTGCCAGCTCTAAGCATTCCAAGGTAGCATTCTAACCTCTCAGCCTTGTTCAGGTTTCATAGCTCAGCTTCAGAATTTTCTGCAATTCTGTTTATATGAAATATCAGGTACAGGCAAATTCATGAAAATGGAAAATAGATTAGTGCTTACCACAAGTGGATGGAAGGAAATATGGGGCTTAACTGCTAATGGAGAGAGATTTTTTTTAAGGGGTAATAAAAATATTCTAAAAGGAGCTAGGAAGGTGGCTCAGTGGTAGTGTGCTTGGCTTGCATGCATGAAGCCCTGGGTTCGATTCCTCAGCACCACATAAGCAGAAAAAGCTGTATGTGGCCCTGTGGCTCAACTGGTAGAGTGCTAGCCTTGAACTGAAGAGTTGAGGGACAGTGTCCAGGCCCAGAGTTCAGGCCCCATGACTGGCAAAAAAAAAAATTAAAAAAAAAAAAATATATATATATATATATATATTCTAAAAGTAAAGCTGTGTGCTGGTAGTTCACACCTGTAATCCTAGCTGAGGTCTGAGAATCACTGTTCAAAGCCAGAACGGGCTAGAAAATCTGAGACTCATATCTAATCAACCATCAAAACTGTGGAAGTGGAGTTGTGGTTCAAACGGTAGAACGTAAAGTGCTCTTGAGTTCAAAGAAGCTCAGAGACAGCACCCAAGCCCTGAATTCAAGCCTCAGGATTGGAAAAAAAATCTGAAAGGTGACTCAGGAACAACTTTGTAAATATATTAAAAGCCACTAAATTCTGTACTTAAGCGTATGGACTTTTTTCACAATAAAAATAATAATAAAATAAAATGTTAAAAAAAAAAGAGTATGGACTTTATAGCAACTGAATTATACCTCAGTAAAGCTGTTAGTTTTAGTTTTATAATGCCTATTGAAATAGCAATAAAGGACTACTATATGCAGCCTATCAGATTTGTAAATATGAAAAAAATTGTGATACTACTGATGAAAGTGTAAATTGAGACAATCTTTTTGTTAGCCAATATGGTAACATCCAGCAAGCTTTAAAAAGCATATTATCTTATGGCTTGACTGGGCTCAGTGGTTCAACACCTGTATAGCATGCTGTGCATGCTGGTAGACATGAGTTTGATTCTACAGCATCATAAAAATGAAAAAAATATATACAAGTTAACTCAACTGTTTTATTTCTAAAAATATATTGCACAAAATCAGTCTAAGAAAAATGCGGTATGTAGATTGATAAATAAGTGACAGTATGTAATACATATACACAGATTTATATGAAGTTATTTTTATAACTGTATAAAAACTATAAACAACTATGCATCCAATATCAAAGTTTTAAGAAACTTAATTCTGCCAAGTGCCAGTGTATCTGTAATGAATCCTAGCTACTCAGGAGACTGAAATCTGAGGATCATAGGTTGAAACCAGCCTGGGCAGTAAAGACCATGGAGATTCTTTTTTTTTTTTTTTTTTTTTTTTTGTCGGTTGTGGCACCTGAACTCTGGGCCTGGGCTCTAGCTGTCCCTCAGTTCTTCTGCTCAACGCTAGCACTCTACCACTTGAGCCACAGTGCCACTTCCGGCTTTTTCTGCTTATGTGGTGCTGAGGAATTGAAATCAGGGCCTCATGCATGCAAGGCAAGCACTCTACCACTGAGTCACCTTCCCAGCCCTCCATGGAGATTCTTATCTTCAAATAACTAGCAAAAAGTTGTAAGTACAGTTGTGGTTCATATGGCAGAACACCACCTTTAAGAGAAAAAGCTAAGGGAGAGTGCCCAGGCTCTGAGTTTAAGCCCTAGTACTGGCACAAAAAAAAATTTTTTTTTTTGGATCCAGTCGTGGGGCCTGAACTCTGGGCCTGGGTGCTGTCCCTCAGCTCTACCGCTTGAGCCACAGCCCCACTCCGGCTTTTTTCTTTCTGCTTATGTGGTGCTAAGGAATCGAACCCAGGGCCTCAGGCATGCAAGGCAAGCGCTCTACCACTGAGCCACCTTCCCAGTCCCCACAAAAATTTAAAAAATGAAAAAAAAAAAGAAGAAAAAAATATACCTCTCATTCTTGAATGATGTTTGGGTTGGGGCAGAGAGGAAGCCTGGGTCTTGGAGGAGTATATTTTCTTGTATATTTTTGTTATATTATTAGTTTGTTGTTGTTGTTATTGGTTGTGGGGCCTGAACTCTGGGCCTGGAAGCTGTCCCTCAGCTCTTCAGCTCAAGGCTAGCACTCTACCACTTGAGCCACAGCGCCACTTCTGGCTTTTTTCTGCTTATAGTAATTGAACCCAAAGCCTCATGCATAGAAGGCAAGCACTCTACCACTGAGCCACCTTCCCAGCCCCTATTAATTTGTTTTTATCATCATAATAAATTACTTGAAAAATATACAATATATTGAAAACATGTGTATTATTACAGCTTTTCATGCAGATTGAAGCTCTCTTTCCACAAAAATTTGGAACATGGACTGAGTATGCTAAAAGATACTGCAATGCACATGTCAGGTATGACAATTTTTCATTACTTCACATATTTATCACTAAGATTAAGCTTTATTAGTCATTCTTTATTCCAGCAATTTTCAGACTTGTGGTAGCTCTTCAGTAATAGATTGTGTGAATAAACTACATGTAAAATCAGTTAAAAAAATACCTATGCATGGTATTGCATCCCTGTAATCCCAGCACTTAAGAGACTCAGTCAGGAGAATTGTCTTTGAGGCCAGCCTGGGACTATGCAGTATGGTCCTGTCTCATAATTTTAAAAATTACAAAAAAACAGCAGGTAAGTTTTTCTTCATTTTTACTTTTTACCTTTCACATTTTCTATCTTCGAAATTATTTATTTTTATTGACTTAGATATACATGCAAATTATACGAATTTGAGAAATAAGTGATTTTTCATGCTTGTCTTCTAGCCAGACATTTTCCTTTTCAGTTACCACTGTTGACAGTTTCTTATTTGTCCTTCTGGGTACACTTTGAGCCTGAACAGTCATGTATGATTGTATAGTTGGACTATTAGTCTGTTGTATTTCCACCTATATAGTAGTATATTATGCACATTGTTTTTGTGTTGTGCTTTCTTCACAATAGATATTGGAAGTCTTTCCATAACAGTTCTTGAGGGGCTTTTCCTTTTTCTTAGCAGTACTAGAGTTTGAATTAAGAGCCTTGTGCTTGCTTAGCTTGCTTGCTCAGCTGGCACTCTACAGCTTGAGGCACACATCTTACCCTACTGGTTATATTGAAGATGACACTATAGGACTTTCCTGCCCAAGCTTGCTTTGAATCACAGTCTTCCAGATTCCACTTCCTGAGTAGCTAGGATTATGGCACCCAGTTTCCTGAGGAGTTTTAACATTCATTTGAATGGCTCCATGTCTATATCCACTGTTTGGAGTTTATTGATTCAATTCACTCTTAAGAGGTATTTGCTTTAGTATATAGGTAATACTATATAATGAGTCTCTCTGCACATGTTCAGAGTTAGTTTTGTGGCATGAAAATCTACACTTAGATTGCCTATGTTTTATTTTCACATCTGCTGTTTCTCAGATCTTTTCTTTGAGGAATTTATTTATTTATTTATTTTTATTTTTATTTTTTTATTTTTTGCCAGTCCTAGGGCTTGAACTCTAGACCTGGACACTGTCCCTGGGCCTCTTTGTACTTAAGGCAAGTACTCTACCACTTAAGCCACAGCACTACTTCCAGCTTTTTTGAGTAGTTTATTGGAGATAAGAGTCTCAGGGACTTTTCTGCCCAGGTTGGCTTCAAACCTTGGTCTTCAGCTTCCTGAGTATCTAGGAATATGGGCATGAGCCAATGGTGCTTGGCATAAGGAACATAATTTATCTTCCTGTTCCTGAGTTTCCTTATCTCTAAAAGCAGAGTATAATTGTGCCTGCCTCAGAGAGTTATTGGACTTATATTTATCTTTATACTTATATTTATAAAGGACTTGAAAGGTGACTTAGAGTGAACACTTAATTGTTAGCTGTTATAATCTTTCACATTATCATTATATAGATGGAAATAAATTTAAGATAGATCTATAAAAGTAGAATTGCTGGTTCAAAGACATTTTAGGTCTTTCCAAGTCATGCTCCACAGAGTTTTATTCCCACTTGCTGTGTGTTTAGGTTTGTCTCTTTTCCCATAACTTAAAAGCACGGTGAAATATACTCTTTTTTGGGGGGGGGGGTCATGGGGCTTGAACTGGGAACTGTCCCTGTGCTCTCTTCAGCTCAAAGTGAGCATTCTACCACTTGAGCCACAGCGCCACTTCTAGTTTTTTGGTGGTTAACTGGAGATAAGAGTCTCATGGACTTTTCCTACCCAGGCTAACTTTGAACCACTATCCTCAGATCTCAGCCTCCTGAGTAGCTAGGATTGCAGGTGTGAGCCACTGGCACCCAGCTTGTGTCTTAGGCTTTTTAAAGGACTTCCAAGTACAGATCTAGAAAGAATAATCCCTGATTGTTTATACAAAGCCAATCTAAATTTGATACCAATATCAGACAAGGTAATTCCCCCAAAGAAAGAAAACATGAGCGGAGTGGTGGCTCACACCTGTAATCCTAGCTACTCAGGAAGCTGAGATCTGAGGATCACTATTCAAAACCAGCCCAGAAGGAAACTCCATGAGACTCTTATCTCCAATAAACCACTCAGAAAACCGAAAGTGGTACTATGGCTCAAGTGGTAGAGCGCTAGCCTTGAGCTGAAGAGCTGGGGGACAGCACCCAGGCCCAGACTTCAAGCCCCACGACAGACTCCCCCCCCCCAAAAAAAGAAAGAGAACATGAGACTTTCTACTTAGGGCTGTAAATACAAACATCTTCAATTTTAATACTTTAGTAGAATCTAGAAACTCAAAAGTTCTAATATGTTACCTATGTACAAATATAATTTATGTCAGGAATGCAAGGATTATTTATTTCTGTCTATGTGTCTATTCTTCTATTTATTTTTGAGTTGGGCTCTTTCTTTGTTGACCAAGATTGGCTATATACCTCTGAACTCCTCAGCTGCTCTATTTACCAAAACTTTAACACCCCATATCCTGTTCATGTTCACGCATGTTATTAAATTATCATATGTATTCATATATATACATATATGTATGTATGTTATTCATATATAAATATACTAGGCACACAAAAGCATACATCGTATGTACATAGTCATATATGCATAATTAAAGTACATCTTTAGTAAATAATAATTATTAACAATAATAAATTGGTTACTAATAAGTAGACTAAAGTAGGTTAAATTATTATATCCAATACAGTAGAATATCATGTAGTTTTATAAGTTTTTTTGTTTTTTTTTTTTGTCGGCTGTGGGGCTTGAACTCTGGGCCTGGGCGCTGTTCCTCAGCTCTTCAGCTCAAGGCGAGTGCTCTACCACTTGAGCTACAGTGCCACTTCCGTTTTTTTCTGGTGGTTTATTGGAGATAGGAGTCTCACGGTCTCTCCTGCCCGGGATGGCTTTGAACCGCGATCCTCAGATCTCAGCCTCCTGAAGCTAGGATTACAGGTGTGAGCCACCAGCGCCCGGCTATAAGTATTATTAAATGAATATCTAAGGTACATTATTGAAGGAAAGGAAATTTTCAAACAATTTTGCTATCTTTTCTTAAAAATTTTTTTCTTTTTTTTCTTTTTTTCTTTTTTTTTTTTTGTCAGTTGTTGGCCTGAACTCTGGACCTGGGCGCTGTCCCTCAGCTCTTCAGCTCAAGGCCAGCGCTCTACCACTTGAGCCACAGCACCACTTCTGGCTTTTTCTGCTTATGTGGTGCAGAGGAATCGAACCCAGGGCTTCATGCTTGCAAGGAAAGCACTCTACCACTGAGCCACCTTCCCAGCCCATGAGTACATTTCTTATCAAGCATTGTAGTCTCCTCCTTTGTTTCCCCTTCCCATCCCTTCCCATCTTCCCCCAATCCCCCCCATCCAAGTGAGCACATTTCTTATCTAACTTGTTGCCCCTTCCCTCATTTTTCTCCCTCTTTCCCTCCTCAACTCTTTTTTAAAGAAGTTTTTGTACATAGAAACACATAAATAGGTTTTCTGTGGTAGAGTGATGGCTTCTGGCCCACCTAACAACCATTAGGCTTGGATTACTGTGAAGTCCCCTTTGCATGCTGTTATTTCAGCTCTTCAGCCTTAGTGATTCTTGCACTGCAGATACCAAGTTAGTCTATGCAAAACATAATTACTGAAATAATCATTAGGCAACTATGAGAGCCTAAATGTTCAGTACACTTATCTTTGTTTATTTTCATTTGGTTTGGTTTGGGTTTGTACTGTGGCTTGGATTCAGTGGCATCACGCTTGCCTAGCTGGTGTTATACCACTTGATCTCTGGCTCCAGTTCATCATTTTGCTAGTTAATTGGAGATTGGGTCTCGTAGACTTTTCTGGCTGGGATAGCTTTGAACTGTGATCCTCTACATCTGTCATCTTGAATAGCTAGGATTACAGTTGTGAGCCACTGACACCTTGCTTGCTTGGCTAGTATTATGGTTTGTCATATGACAACAGAAGTATATACTTGTCCTTTTCTTACTTATAAATGCAAACACTGCTTTGAAGAAAGATTCATCTTTCTGAAATGCTATATGATAATAGATATTGTGTTCTTTTTTCTGTTTTCTAGAGAAAGCTATTTCAGAGATTAGTATTTTTTCCTCTTAAAAGGCATTTTCTTTCAAGTTTCATATCAAAAGTCTTGTTTTTTCTTTACTTTTGTACTTTGAAAACACTGTGGTTCCATACACTCAATTTCAGATCAGGACATTTCCTGACATTTTAAGTTAGTCTGTGGAATGCTATTTTTTTTTCTACAGTGTTTTTAATTCTGTGAAGCTGCCATTTTCACACTATAATTTTGCAGAATGCAAATTATGGTTAGTTATTCTGCTTTGGACTCATTTTATATTTGAAATGTCATAGCTGTATTCAAAATAAATGTAGGTGAAGCTTGGACAAAAAAATGTTACTTTGCCTTTATTAAGTTTATTAAATACTTTAGTAGTGGCAACCAGAAGCATACTAATGCAAATGTAGTCTATGTATCCGATTTGGTGTGAGGGCCTCAGAGAAAAGGATTCCTCAGCCAGAACATTCATTCTAGATCCCAAAATTTCTGACATCAGTCACTTTACTGCATTATATTTAAGGAAGTTATAAATACAACAATGCTTTGGGGAAGTAAGCATACTGAATCATCAGTTGTTGGAGCTAGAAAAGGCTTTAGAGTTCATCCATTCATCCTCTTATCATTTTATAGATACTTTGTGGAGCTAAATGATTTGCCCTGTTTCTAACTTTGTCTTGCATTTTTTCCCGTTTTTTGGGGGGGCTGAATGAATGATTTTAAAAATGGCAATTTTAATAAATACTCTATTGAAAAGAACATTTTAAATAAGGGTAAAGAGCGATACTGTACATTTTCCTTAGCACTGTCTTATTTAAAGTTCTCACTTGTGCCTACAATAGATATTATGTCTAGTCCATTTGGAAATGACTAAAATCTTAGAGAAACAGTTATTATATTGGGTGGCAGATAAGAATTTGAATAATTAGATAAACTTAATAGGATAAGTTCTGCTATTTTGCTTGAAAAATCAGTTTGGTGGACAAAAATTTGAAAACATCAATAGTTGAGCTGAAAGATTACCAACTTTTTTTGTTTGTTGTTTTGTTTTTTTTTTGTCGTGGATCTTCAACTCTGGGCCTGGGTACTATCCCTTAGCTCTTCAGCTCAAGGCCAATGCTCTGCCACTTGAGCCACAGTAACACTTCTGGTTTTCTGGTGGTTAATTGGAGATAAGAGTCTCACAAACTTTCTTGTCTGGGCTGGCTTTGAGCTGTGATCCATAGATCTCAGTCTCCTGAGTAGTTAGGATTACAGGCGTGAGCCACCAATGCCTGGCAAAGACTATCAGTTTTGAATAACTCAAATTAAGTTGGAATAAGAGTTGGTTCCTCCTCAGTTATTATGTATGGGTTGTATAAATCAATTCCTTCAAAAATTACACTTAGAGTATATGTTATATACTAGGCTAAGTGCTAGTTATCAGATATGCCAGCCTACAAGACCTTCATGACCCCAGTCTTCACTGGGTTTTCAAGTCAGACACTAACCAAGTAATTACTATTTTGACAAGTATCATAAAAGAAGGCTACAGTGGCAGAATGCATCAGAGTAAATTAATCAAGCCACAAAGGACAGAAGCATCTTGGGAGTAAACAATGCCTGTTTGCTTTTCAGGAAGAGGGAATTTAATGTTCTGAGGCCCAGAGCCATAGAAATTACTATGCCTTTGAGTAACTAAAATTAGTCCAATTTAGCTTAAGATTGTAGGAGTAAATAAAGAGGAACTCAATAAGACTTAAGCAGAGGTCATGTTATATATTATATATATATATATATAATAATCACAATAGTAATACATTGTTGGATGTTTTCTGTTTGTTTTTATTGTGTTTTGTTTTGTGTAAAAAAACTAATGGAGAATATAAGGCCATGAGCTCAAGCCCCAGTAATCACAAGGAAGGAAGGAAGGAAGGAAGGAAGGACGGAAGGACAGAAGGAAAGAAAAAAAGGAAGAGAGAAAGAGAGAGAAAAGAAAAATGTATGGAAATAAAAAACATGATTAGAGTTAAAAGTTTTTCTTTTTTTTTTTTTTTTTTTTTTTGTCAGTTGTGGGGCTTGAACTCTGGGCCTGAGTGCTGTCCCTCAACTCTTCAGCTCAAGGTGATCACTCTACCACTTGAACCACAGCGCCACTTCTGGTTTTCTAGTGGTTTATTGGACATAAGAGTCTCACAGACTTTCCTGCCTAGGCTGGCTTTGAACTGCGATCCTCAGATCTCAGCCTCCTAAGTAGCTAGGATTATAAGCTTGAGCCACCAGCCCCCTGCTTCTTTGTTATTTTTATGACAGTATTTTTGCATGGTCATGATTTTATTATGAACCAATAAAAGTAAATACACTCATGTAACTATAACCCCTCTGTAGAGCGTTTTTACAATAAAAAATGTTTTTAAAAAAGTATATACAATGAAAAAATCCCTTTTCTTCTCTTTGTACAGGCAATTATATGTAGGTTTTAGTATCTCTTCGTAGAAACTGTGCAAATTCCTATTTTTTAAGATATTAGTATATTAAAACATTTTACTTTGTTCTTTTGTCCTTTTATTGTATCCATAAATAACCACTTTTTTATGATTGCATGGGATTGTATTATTGGGGAGTATACAGAGTTTTGAGAGTGGCAGGGAACTGAAGGAATCATTTTCATTATGAAAGGAAATGATAGTCATGTTCAGAGAAATGAAAAAGTTGAGTTTAAAAGTTGACATGGTCTGAAATTTTGTCCAATGGGGATTGAGATAATGTAGTGTAAGACTTTGAACCATACTAAATAAGTATTTGGGATCCCTAAGATTAGATTCATAATCTAAGTTACAATTTCTCCTGCAATACCCAGCAGTCAAATGTAGTCCTGAAATATGCCTACTGATAGATCCATTCAAGATTGGATTTTTTAAGCTAGCTTGTGATTCATAGACAAGGAAAAATTTAGTCTACCTTGATAAGAACAAAGATAATATGTAGACTTCTAAATGACAAGGAAGTGAGGACATGGAGGATACCAAGCTATGGAGAAAGTAGAGCACTTGGTTTCCTGAAATTGTCTGATGAGATAAGAGAGATATAGTGGGTTTAAATGAAAAAGCACCTTAGAAGGTTGGGGAAGTAGAAGTCAATATTTTTTAGTTTATTTTGTTTTAGTTGTTGTTTTTTAGATTTTTTAGTTTATAAGGTAGAGCTAGTTTTAGAACCAGTTATAGCAATGAAAATGGAAAACTTGAAGTAGAATTTAGTTCATTGGAGATGACCTTCTCAACTAAGGGAATTGAATGCTATTTTATTTTATTTTATTTTGTCAGTTGTGGGTCTGGGTGCTGTCCCTCAGCTCTTCAGCTCAAGGCAAGCACTCTACCACTTGAGCCATAAGGCCACTTCTGGTTTTTTGGTGGTTAATTGGAAATAAGACTTTCCTCCCCTGGCTGGCTTTGAACCGTTATCCTCAGATCTCAGCCTTCTGAGTAGTTAGGGTTACAGGCATAAGCCACCGGCGCCTGGAGAATGCCATTTTTTATTAAGCATTTTAACAAATGAAAACTTATCCGGGAAAGGGATCAGAATAATGAGAAAATTTTATATTCAGCTTCACAAATGTCTAAGATTATTGATTGCCTACTATATTTAAGACAGTATTTCAGAGCTGCCAGCAGTATGAAAATGAGTAAGACATAGTACTTGATCTTATAAACCTATAGGAATTTGGGAGAAAAAAGACCTTAGGGGAACAAGTCTTTAAATGTTTAAAGACCTGTCATGTTTTAAAGGAATTAGATTTTTCTTTATGGCCTTTGAGCCCAAAATTAGTATCAAAGGATGGAACTTATTAGGGAAGTAGATTTTTGCTGGATGTAAGAACTTTTAAAATATACACATTTACATATGTAGAACTATAATAAAAAAAGAGGAAAATGAAAAAAGTACCATAATCCTGCTATATACTATTGTTATTTTTACTGTTTATTTTTCTCCTTCATATAGCTAATACTTTTTGTTGTTGTTGTTGTTTTAATAGTGTATGAACTCAGGGCCTCACATTTATTAGGTAGGTGCTTTTCTACTTGAGCTATACCCTCATCCCTTTGTGCTGTAATTATTTTTCAAATAAGGTCTCACATTTTAACACTTAGCTGTGATTACAAGTGTGCCCCACCATATCTATCTTTTTCATTGAGCTGGAGATCTCACTAATTTTTTTGCCAGCCTGGCCTCAAACTGAGATCCTCTTGATCTCTGATTTCCAAGTAGATGTAATTATAGGTACACATTGCCCTGCCTGGTTCATATAGCTAATAATTTTTATACAGTTTTGATCTGTCCTAAATGCAGTACTATCATTTGCTGATTTTCACTTAGAAACACATTGTTTTGTTTCTCTAACTTTTCAACTAAAGATACCTTATTTCTTTGGGAAAGTGAAGCATATTTATTTCAGTAAATCAAAAGATTTTTTAAAAATAAGTTAAAATCAACTGGAATCTCTCATTGACAATCATTAGCAATGTGTTTTGGTATCTTTCATTTTAGGTAGCTGAAATACAAAAGGATGAGAGAGAGACAGAAAGAGTCAGAGACAGAGAGACAAAATTCTATATATATAAGACCATATTATATGCATTATTTTGGAATGGGCTTTTTGTCATTTATAACTACTTTTGAGTTTAAACCTTTTTTGTGATACTGAGATTTAAACTCAGGCTTTAAGTTTAAGAGGTTGTGACTTTACCACTTTATCCATGCCTCCAATATTGTTTTTTTGCTGGTTATTTGGTGATGGAGTCTAGCAAACTATTTTTCACCAGTTTGCCTCAAACTGGATCTTTCAGATCTCAGTCTTCTGGGAAGCTAGAATTATAATCATGAGGCTCAAGCACCCTGCTAACTTTTTTTTTTTTTTTAAGTCCTAGGGATTGAACTCAGGGCCTGGGCACTGACCTAGCACTCCACCACTTGAACCATACCTACTTTCCACCTTTTAGGGTAGTTAATTTGGAGATAAGAGTGTCACAGACGCGGCTGGGAAGGTGGCTCAGTGGTAGAGCACTTGCCTTGCATGCTCGAGGCCCTGGGTTCGATTCCTCAGCACCACATAAGCAAAAAGAAAAAAGCCGGAAGTGGCGCTGTGGCTCAAGTGGTAGAGCGCTAGCCTTGAGCTGAAGAGCTGAGGGACAGCACCCAGACCCAGAGTTCAGGCCCCACGACTGGACCCAAAAAAAAAAAAAAAGAGTGTCACAGACTTTCTTATTTATTTATTTGTTTATTTATTTATTTATTTTTGAGTACCAGAGTTTGAGCTCAGGGCCTTAAGCCAGCCTTGGCTGGTTCACTAGTTTTTGGGTTTTTTTTTTTTTTTTTTTTAATTAAACGACATTGCAACAATTCTGTTAACTTCCACAAGTCTTACAAGTATATAAAATAAAATAACCTTTTTTTCTTTTTTTGGACTCTCCCTCCCACAGCCTTCTGTTACACTGCAGTCTAGTTTGGGTTTCTTTAGGAATGATGCAAAGCCATCATGTTGAGTTTCTAATGTAGTTATATTCTGTTAGAGCTTCATATT
Source organism: Dipodomys merriami (assembly GCF_024711535.1). Lineage (NCBI taxonomy): Eukaryota > Metazoa > Chordata > Mammalia > Rodentia > Heteromyidae > Dipodomys > Dipodomys merriami. The sequence goes on from NW_027202270.1 coordinate 76,869,425, forward strand.
CCCGGACTCTGTAGCATTTGTTTCTTTTTTTGGGGGGGGGGGGGTCCGGTCGTGGGGCCTGAACTCTGGGCCGGGGCGCTATCCCTCAGCTCCTTAGCTGAAGGCTAGTGCTCTACCACTTGAGCCACAGCGCCACTTCCGGCTTTTTTCTTTTTGCTTATGTGGTACTGAGGAATCGAGCCCAGGGCCTCGAGCATGCAAGGCAAGCGCTCTACCACTGAGCCACCTTCCCAGCCCAGCATTTGTTTCTTTATTCTCTGATATTTTATTGGTGAAAAAGTTCAGTATATGTAGAAGTAGATGCCATAGTATAATGATCTTCTCTTCCTCAGTTTTCATCACTGACTTTCAACAATTATCACCTGGTACAATTTCTTCTTTAAATGTCTAGTGGAACTTAACCTTGAGTCTGGTTCTATTTCTGCTCTGAAAACTTATTACTTAGTGACTGAATTCCTTTAATAAATATAGACCCATTTAGTTGTCTGCTTTTCCTTCTATGATTTTTGGCAGGTTGTGATTTTTCAAGTAATTGATCTGTCTTCTAGCTTATATCCAACTGACCACAGAAAAATCTGAACGTGGTACTAGGGCTCAAGTGGAAGAGTACTAACATTGAGCAAAAAGGCTCTCAGGGACAGTGCATAGTCCTGGAGTTCAAGCTCCAGGACTAGTTTAAAAAAAATAAAAAGGAGAAGAGGAAGAAGAAGAAGAAGAAGAACAAGAAGAGAGAGAGAGAGAGAGAGAGAGAGAGAGAGAGAGAGAGAGAGAGAGAGAGAGAGAGAGAGAGAGAGAGAGAGAGAGAGAGAAGCTCTGACTTGGGTGATATGACTCAGGCCTATAATCCTAGTTACTTTCCAGACCAGGCATAAAAGTTCAAGAGACTCCCTGGGTGCGGTGGTGTAAGCTAGTCATCTCAAGCGACAAAGAAAGCATAGTGGCTGGATATAGTAGTATGCACCTGTTATCTCAGTGACAAAGGGAAGCACAAAAAGGAGGATCACTGTCCAGGCAAGAAGTGAGAAGACACTAACCTGAAAAAAACCAACACAAAATGTACTGGTGGACTAGTTCACGTGGTACAGCAGTGTCTTCTTATTAAAGCACAAGAGGCCTTGGGTTCAAAGCCCCAAAACTGCCAAAAAAAGTAAGCTCTGGTAGCTACAATAGAAAGTACATAAGTGGATCTTATTTTTATTTATGTCTTTTTATTATTAGTATATACACTAATTCTACAAAATAATGTATTCCATTATGATATATCATACATGTATATAATTTACTTTGATCTTATTCACCTCCTATACTACCCTTTCTTGTCCCCCCTCCTACCTCCACTAAGTTTCCTCTTGCCAAGTACTCCCCCTTCTGTATCCATGACTGTTTTAAAAATATTCCATATATGAGGTAAAACATGATCTCTGTTTCTTTTGTTTGTTTGAGGGTCTCTAATTCCATTTGTTTTCCTGCAGATAAAATACATTAAATACCTTTTGACTAATAAAATCCAATTGTATATATAAGCATATTCCACATCCATTTGTGTGTTGATAGTCAGCTAAGCTGATTCTATAACTTAGTTGTTGTGAATAGTGCCTCAATAAATACAGTGTCTGTAGATATCCCCATTGCATATTAACTTAGATTCCTTTGGATATGTACTTAGGAGTTGTAAAGCTGGATCTTCTGGTAGTTCTGTATGTACTTTCTTGAGGATCCTCCATACTGAATTCCATGGTGGCTACCCTAGTTACATTCCCACCAACAGTATATAATGGTTCAGGATAAGCACTACCTAACAAGAATTTTTCCTTTCACATTTATTCCCTAACAGGTATTTTCAATAATGAGTAATATAAATCCGTATGAAATGATTGAGAATCTAATGGGGTAGCATTGTAGTCATTGTGGACCCATGGTCCTGATGTGTAAATTCAGATTATCCCTCCTGATTGTTATTGTAACATTTAGTCACATTACTTGTTTTCATTCTTGATCTTCCTAGGCATCTGTAGAACAATTTATCAACTGAGTGGGGCGGCGGGGAACCTTATTTCTTGAAGTAACTTATCTTCTCATATCATGTCTCCCATTCTCTATTCTCTTTGTTAGTGGATTTGTGTATGGTCAATCTAGTGGCTTCAAATCTGCTACGCTGAAGGGACAATAGAATAAGTCCAGCTCCTCCACTGTAATTACTAGCAGGCTTTGAGCATGTGTTTCCCATGGGTTGGGGCTTCTGGTTTGGCATACTAATGTAACCTTGGGATCATATATACATGTGTTACCTTAGGTAACCTTCAAGACATAATTGGCCAAATGCCACTTTTACTTATAAAAGTGGCATATCCCACTCTGGACCGGGGACAGCTGCTGCTGAGTCTGTAGACAGAACTTTGAATAAATCATAACTACCATTCCTACTGTGCTTCACCTTTTCTTTGGCCTGTCTGAATCAGGATGGGCTTTTGAAACTGATTTTATTCAATAGTAACAATGAAAACAGTATCATGGGTCTTTATTATTATAAGGAAGAACATATTAGGTAAATTATTTTCTTTATAATCAGCTTTGCTACATGTGTTTCTTCTTTCTATTAATAGATATTTTGGTAAAAGACCTCAGTGGGATTATAGAGGAGCATCAAATCTTAATGAACTTCACCAACTATTAAGTGGCATAATGATTAGAAGATTAAAGTCTGAAGTTTTAACCCAGCTGCCTGCTAAAATCAGACAGCGAATTCCATTTGACCTTCCAGCAGCAGCAGCCAAGGTGAGAACTTGTATTGATTAAATGTCTTATTTTAAATTATTCTAGGAAAGATTATACATATTTCAGAAAAGGAAATCTACCTTCATAAAATAAGTTTAATATAATATATGAAATGATTTTATATCATTTTAAGACCAAAAATTTAGCTGTAGTTATCAACTATGAACAAATACATAGTATATCTGTTTATAGTAATGTATCTGTTTATATTTGATAACTAAAACTAAATTTTGTGATACAAATTTTGGGCTGACTATAGTTACAAAAGTGATTAGTAGTAAGAATTCATAATATCTATTGGGTATGAAAACCAATAATTAGCAAACAAAATTGTGTTAAATGCTCTGGAACTTTTCAAAGTATGAATAACTATCTTCTAGAATAAGTTGGCTATAATCCTACTGTTGAAATCCTGATCTGTGATCATTTTGTAATACTGAAATTTAGCATATCAGAAAACCAAAAGTGTATTGTACCTAATCCTTATCTATATTTACTTTTAGAGAACACAATGCTTACATGTAGTCTGAAATGTCTTCCAATCTGACCATGACTTTCTGGACAAGGAGTTTTTCATTGTTATATCTTCACATCTTAAAACAAGCATTTTGTAAACATGGAACAATGTTGTTTGTAAATAAGAATGCTTTGATTTTATTAATTTACCATTTTAGTACTAGAGAGAAAAATAAAATAATCAATAGTCAATATATGATTTGTATGATTTTAACTACTAGTCTTTGTGCTTATTTAAGTAAAGTCATGTCTTTTTCATAAAAGTATTTCACTACCATATATATTTGTAACTGACCTGATTTTTTATATTTAGAATTTTCTTTTTACTTTATATAATATTTCTCCTTAAGAGGAAGCTGCAATTGTTTGATTTATGATGCCAGATAAGGGCTTTATTTTCATCATAGTTTGTCATTGATTTCTCTAATTGGCATGAACATGTGACTGACCTCAGCACTGATGTTTTAAGTGAATATGTTGATATCTATAAGAATTTTCTTTTTATATTTTTTTACAGAAAAAAAAGTGGGACATGATTCATGATTGCATTAACCATTCTATTCATTATATGTTATATTCTTAAACAATGTTACTTTATCCCACATAGGAGTTGAATACCAGCTTTGAAGAATGGCAAAAATTAATGAGAGCTCCAGGTGCCACAGAGACTGTTATGGGGTTGATTACTCGCATGTTTAAACAAACTGCTATTGCCAAGGTACTCATTGTTAAACCATACATGTTTATCTTCATACAAAGTATTAAATATATATTAATATTTTAATGAGATTCAAATTTTAAAATACGGTGTGGTTAAAAATGTAGATATGTGAAAGACTCTCATGAAAATGGAAAACATAGATTGTAAAAAAATATTAACAGCACTCCCCTTGCTCAGTTTTCCCAGATCATGATTTTTAATTTTAACTTTTGGGTTGGTCAGTGTTTACTGTTTAGACTATAATGACAGTTTATATTTGATCTATAATTATAGTTTTCTTAACAAGTATTGTTCTTGGAGTTAATGATACCTTTTTTTTTCAGTTTTCTTGTTTGTTGTTTGTTAGCTTGTTAGCTTTTTTTGTACTTAATCTTGAGTGAGAAATGTTTCCTTTAAGGAAAAGAGATAATTTGGAGGGTATTTTTCCCCTGTGTTTAGAAATACTAGTTCTAAGTTACAAATGTTGAAAATCAATAACAAGTTGGTATCTAATTCCTAAAATCCTTAACACAAAGGAGAAGTCAACTGTACCCAGATGTGTGTCATGTTCTCAAAAATTAATGTCAGTGGGGCTGGGATTGTGGCTTAGTAGTAGAATGCTACCCTGGCATAAAGCCTTGGGTTCAATTCCTCGGCACCACATAAATAGAAAAAGTAGGAAGTGGTGCTGTGGCTCAAGGTAAAGTGCTAGCCTTGCGAAAAATAAGGCTCAGGGACAGTGCCCAGGACCTAAGGTCAAGCCCCAGGTCTGGCAAAAATAAATGAATAAATAATAAAAATAATGACAGTGGTAAGCCAGTTGCTTTTTACCCACCCATGTAGATTAGAACTGTGTTTTCTATTCTTGGGCTGCAGCCAGATATAATTAGTTCCTGGAATTTCCAAGTTGGAAATCTTAATACATTTTCCCCCAGATATTACTGAATTCTAGAGTTAGAGTACATAGTAACTGCAAATAATATAGCTTACCTATTTTGTAGGTTAAATAGGCTTCACAGGAGGTAACTACTGGCTACATTCAATGTAGTTTCTATGACAAAATGTGATTTTACAAACCAGTTTGTAAGTGAACTTGAAATAACCCAGACTAACACGTAACTGGTACCCCATGTAGGTGTACGTGGATCTAGCCAACTAGTGGCTGAATCTACTTAGGAGGCTTGTCCTAAAACACTAGGCCAACTGCTCTGACAGGATCCTACTGGGGCAGCCAAAGGCAGAATTGTAAGACTTGACATGAACACAAGAAAACTGTTTTCAACTGTGCTGTATAAGAGAGGCTCAGCCTCAGCAAGAATAGTTACTGGGTGCTGTGAATGAGGGCGTGGCCTGTTTGGGATGTGCTTTTCAGCCATTTACAACAACACACTTGCCTTTATATCACTTGAAGTCTTACTTCCTAAAATTACTTTATAAGGTTCTGAACTATCTGTGGATAGAGAAAAATTACTAGGCTCTTATGCTGAATTAGAAAGGTGTTGAGGAAGATATAAATGGAGTCCTAATGATCAGTCCACACAGCAGTGGTAGCAAAGTGCAGACTACCACTACTACTTGAATAAGCTTTTAAAAATGAGTGTATCTCTCTATCATGGGTGGTAGTGTCAGTATACCCAGAGCTCCTAAAGGGTCTATTGCATCAAGCTCTATGTTTATCCTGCAGAATGCCAAGACTGAAGGAGTACTAGCGGTGAGAAGTTGCATTAGCTGGACAGTGAATAGAATCTCAAAAAGAATTGTTAAATGGTTTCTTAGCTATGTTCTCATCATAATGAAATCCAAGCTTTGCAACTTAAACCATTTTCCACCACCAGCCCTCATTGTGCACCATGAGGAGGCAAAGGAAATGGAAGGTTCTTTTATATTCCATGGCTTTGCAAAAGTCATCAAGTGCTTATCATGCCGCAGAAAAAGTTCCGTTATTGCAAAGATAAGACCATTAATGCAAAGGCCCTAACGGTCCTCATTTTGGAGTTTCAATTCATTGTGTGAGAACAGAATGGTTGTGTTGTGACTATGAAAAAATAGCAGATTATATTTAACTTTACTGGGTAGAATTGTTTTTTCTTCCTTTGAGATTTGCACTTAACACACTTATAGGATTTACCAACTTTTATTATTGCCAGATTTTTCAGGAGCTCATCAAAAGAAAAAAGGAAGATCCATTCTTTCCTTAGGAAATTTGTTTCTTGGATGTCTCAGATGTTAATGAAGGAGGGTTGTTCATCTGAAAGCGAGTACTGAACTATCTAGGAGAATCTTCCTTCACGATAAAACTCAGTCTTCCTAACTGGTACCATAATGAAAACCTGCAGTTTCTCTTTAACCAGTGCATCTGCAGCCCCTGAACTCAATACAGAAAAGTTTTTTGCACTTTGTCTCATGAGTCAGAAGTGTTGTTTTTAGCCAGAGGAGAGTGCATGGAGAATTCTGATAGTGTAGTAAATCAGAAAGTCCTTACACCTGATGAGCTCTTTCTTATATTTCTAAATAAGACGGAAATGTAATTAGTATCTATTATAACAGCTTCAGAAAACCAGTGTGTCCACAAACACTGAAAATTTTAAGGTGTTTAGTGTGGGAACAAACCATAGTTGGATGGCCCTGGCCTTTTGGACCGGTGGGCTAGATAAATAAGGAGCTCATTCTTGGCATTGCAGATTTTCTCATGTGTGTTTGTATGTGGGCACGCAGAGCTTACGCTTGCTTAGGTTTTTCCACTAAAGGCAGCACTCTACCAATAGATTTAGGCTTAATCATATTTATATATTGACTATTCACCATCCTGCACTCATAGTGGTTAGGAACCATTGGCTCTCTAGCAGTCATCTTTCCCCTTTCTTTGCAGTAGCCAGGCTTATGCTGAAACACATCCACACAAATGTATCTCCAACTGTACTATTTTGTAGGTATCTAGGATAGAAAGTCTTTTTTTTCCCTTTGCTATAATCGTCTTTCCCTCAGCCTACAATGTGATCTAGGCAGACAGAAGTATTGTACTTGTGCTACAAATTGGGTCATGTCAGTAAATTAGGTCATAATGATAAAATAAAGTGTTGATATGTACAGTACTCAGTACTATACCATAAAATGATACTATTGATATGTTATCCAGTGTATTATAAATATCTATATATTTATGCTGTCTATTCTTTGAGACACATGTACTTGTTAGGAGGACAGAGATATGTTTTTAGTATGCTTGTTAATGTGCGTTTAATGGTGTGTGTGCGTGCGTGCATACGTGCATGCATGTGTGTGTGTATGTGTGTGTGTGTGTGTGTACATGCCAGTTGTGGGGCTTGAACTCAGGGCCTACGCACTGCCCTTTTGCTCTTTTACTCAAGGCTAGTCCTCTACCACTTGAGCCACAGCTCCACTTCTGGCTTTTTTTGGTGGTTAATTGGAGATAAGAGTCTTACAGACTTTCCTGCTCTAGGAGGCTTTGTACCACGATCCTCAGATCTCAGTCTTTTAGTAGCTCTCCTAGCCTTAGTAGCTAGGCTTAGAAATGTGAGTCACTGGTGCTTGGCTTCTGTTTTGTGTCTGCCCATCTTGAGCTCAGTGCCCTGGTGCTCAAGATGAACTCTTAACATTTGAGACACAGCTCCACTTCCAGCTTTTTGGACATTAATTTGAATTAAAAGTTTCATGGGACTTCCTACCTTGTCTGGCTTTGAACTGTGATCCTCAAATCTCAGCCTCCTATGTAGTTAGGATTACAGGTATGAGCTACCTTCCTCTGGTTTAATGTTGTTATTAATGCCTCTTTTTAAAATAACACTCCCCTGTTGTCACTGCTATTGATTTTGGTACCCCTTGTCTTGTATATAAGTTCATCTGTTTGGGGGAAGGGAAAGGGATTCACACAAAGGGTGAACCAATGCAATAGCAATACTCACAAGACCCTATATTAGAAATGAACTTTACAAGGTATGGGGAGGGTAGTCAAAGGGAGAGAAAGAGGGTAAAAATCTTTGACAAGATATACTCCTTACTTATGTAACTGTAACCCCTCGGTACATCGTTTACAATAAAATAAGAAATAAAATATTTCTTAATAAAAATAACAAGAAGAAGCAATATATAATAAGATATAGGAGCTGAGAAGGTGGCTCAGTGGTAGAGTGCTTGCCTTGCATGCATGAGGCCCTGGGTTCGATTCCTCAGTACCATATAAGCAGAAGTGTTAGCCTTGAGTGCTAGCCTTGAGCTGAAGAGCTGTGTCTCAGAGTTCAGGCTCATGACCAACCAAAAAAAATAATAATAATAAGATATGAACAAAGTAACTGGACCTAAAATAATGTTAACAGTACAGAGTTAATAAAGACTCTGAGATACTTAGAAGATTTACATTTTTTCTTCTAAATATTTTTTAAATTTTGTAATACTTATTGTGCATATGGCAGATGAAAATAAGCAGATACTTCAGATTTAGGATCAACATAATACATGCCTAGGAAATAAGACAGATGTAAGTGCTATGGTTAATTTAGCCAACTTCAGTTATTTGGGGCACATTACAATAACATCTCAATTTGGAGAAAAACCATTTTAAATGCCAGTTTTCCATGAAAATGATTAAACCCAACTCATAATTTTAAAACATCCTGTCACTTTGGGGGTGGCTGTATTCTTCAGTGTCTTTGCATAAGGCAAACTGAACATCTTCCCATTATGCACAAAGTATGTTTTTTAGTTAATTGCCTTAGCAGTTTAGCAGGTGGAATCTTATTTATAAAAATGCAGTGAGGTAGAATGAGGCCACTATGATATTCCTTGTTACACAGGCTCGGGAGGAGATGAGATGGTACAATGCCTCTGTGTTCTGTTGTTTAGGAAAATCTCTGGTTCTGAACCAATGATAGTCTTCTCCTTACTCTTTAGTAGGAGATCATCAGCAATAATCAATAAAGTGCAGACAAATTAAAAATATTTTAGAGGAGGAAAGATAAAGTATATTGGCTGTAGTAAGCCATTTATGGAAAGAGGCTGAGGCTATGGCTCAAGTGTAGAGGGCGTCCCTAATGTGTGAGGCACTAGGTTCAACCCCAGTGCCACCAAATAAGGAAGAGAGGTAAGGAAAGAGGGAAAATTGGTTCATAAAACAACATAGAAAACATTATGCTAAGCTAAGGAAGGAAAGAAGGAAGGAAGGGAGAGGGAGGGAGGGAGGGAGGAAGGAAGCAAGGAAGGGAGGAAGGAAGGAAGGAAGGGAGGAAGGAAGGAAGGAAGGGAGGAAGGGAGGGAGAGAGGGAGGGAGGGAGGGAGGAAGGAAGGAAGGAAGGAAAGAAGGAAAAGAAAATCCTATGGTTGTGGTCTGTAAACGTGACTCACAACGTAGAGTGCACTCAAGGCCTTGAGTTCAGACTATACATTTTGTCTGATTCTCTTTGTATCAAATGTACAAAATAGTCAAATTCATAGAGACAGTTTATTTACCTAGGACTATGGATAGAGAGGTGCATAGGGGTCAGAGTGGATTCTTTTTTTGAATAATAAAAATGTAAATTAATTGTGGTGATGAAAGCCAATGAGTTGTTCATTAAAAAGTGAATATTATGGTATGTGAATTGTATCTCAGTAAAGCCATTTTTAAAAGAGACAGAGAACCTAGATTCGTTTGTTTTTCTCCTCTGGTTGCTCCTAAATCACTGCTTTCTCCCATTGTCAGGTATCAGGTACAGACTATGCAGTACCAAGCGAAGAAAAAGGCTTCTAGAATTGCTTTACAGATGAGGATATTTTTTGTTTTTGTTTTTGTTTTGGGTCCGGTCGTGGGGCCTGAACTCTGGGCCTGTGCGCTGTCCCTCAGCTCTTCAGCTCAAGGCTAGCACTCTACCACTTGAGCCACAGCGCCACTTCTGGCTTTTTTCATTTTGCTTATGTGGTGCTGAGGAATCGAACCCAGGGCCTCAGGCATGCAAGGCAAGCGCTCTACCACTGAGCTACCTTCCCAGCCCCAGATGAGGATATTTTTTGAAGCCTAGAAGCATACCTCTCACCTGTCTGTGTGTGTGTGTGTGTGTGTGTGTGTGTGTGTGTGTGTGTGTGTGTGTGTGTGTGTGTTATCTTAGTTGCAAGTTGTTGCTGTTAAAGAAAATATATTCTGATACTTGTTAGAACACTAAGGAAGATGTTATTTAAGACTTTACATTGTGGGTTACCTCTACTCTAATAGAGAAGAAAAGTTAGACACAATTCCAAATCTAATAGATGTTTGAGATACATAGCCATTGGGTAGATTAAAGAGGTTAGTGGATGAAAAAAAAAATCACTAAAAAGACATGTCAAAGTGAGAGAATTCTTGTGAAGCTGACAGAATAATACTAATAATGCGGGGCTGGGAAGTTGGCTCAGTGGTAGAACGCTTGCCTTGCATACATGAGGTCCTGAGTTCGATTACTCAGCACCACATAAGCAGGAAAAAAAAAAGCCGGAAGTGGCACTGTGGCTCAAGTGGTATAGCACTAGCCTTGAGCTGAAGAGCTAAGAAACAGCACCCAGGCCCAGAGTTCAGGCCCCACGACCAGACCAAAAAAAAAATAATGCTAACGGCTTACATATCAAAAGTAGTGTATGAAGAACTTGGTCACATATAAAAGGTGATCACATAATAACAATGAGGATTTCTTAGGAAATTGACTTACCAAGGTCTTGGCTGAGACTGAGTGGTACAAGCAACTTGTACAATCAGTATAATCAAGATGCTGATCATTATCAGGACCTGTCATTATAGATACTATGTCTTTAAGGTAATTATCTTGAGATGACTTAAATCTAACAGTACAGTGACAATTATTTTTTACAGTGACAATTTTAAGTAGAGTAAATCAAAGTAGTTAAAAGGCAACAGCGTACAAACTCTAACTTCAGAACTTAAGAAAATCCTAAAATTCTTTTGTTGGTACTCTTAAACACATTTGACATCAGAAATGATAGATAAATTGTGAAGTTAGTCCCAAGAGCCTGTGTAGCCAATTGTGCAATTGAAATTTATAATATTCATCATAACTCTGAACCTTTCTAAGATAGTGATTTGAAGGGAGAGGAAGTATAGACCCTGAGCTAAGTATATGATGGGGAGTGGGCGATATGCCCTCCCCTAAGGAAGGGATTTTGGCAGAAATAGCTTACTTGGGAAGAGGAAGAAGAATGCTTTTGAAACTAAAGGTTCAGCAATCATATAATTTGTAAATCTGCACTGGATAGTAATGAATGTTCCTTTCAAATACTCCAACTTGATGTGTACTTTTTGAAAGGCTTATCACAGTAACTATAGCTCTTTAGGCAAACAGGCACGTTATTAAAGTGATTCTGTTGCCATGACAACATAATCCAGAATTTATAACTCCTTGTTTTGGGAGGGCTTCATTTCTGCTCTCTGAGGCACTGAAATCCAAGGCTAAAGTTCTTAACAGCCTCCACACTCATTGTGTGGTGAATTTCTGTTGTTCAAAAAACTTAGACATGCAAAATGTAGCTTGCAGAATAAATCGTGGCACTTTGCAGTCAATGTGCATGGGATTTAAATAAGTGTTTTTCAGTTCTGACATACCCCACTTAAAAAAATTACCGGTGCTATGTACTGTCATACTTTAACAACCAGAAAATCTCCCCCACCCCCCACCAAATAACAGTCTTTTAATCTTGTTTCCCAGTGGCACTTTCTGTACTTTCAAAAGATTGTTTTTTGTTTTGTTTTAGTTTTGGGTTTTTGGTTTTTGGTTTTTGTTTTGCTAGTCCTGGGGCTTGAGCTCAGAGCCTGGGTGCTGTCCTTGAGCTTCTTTGTGCTCAAGGCTAGTGCTCTACCACTTGAGCCAAAGCAACATTTCTGGCTCTTTCTGAGTAGTTTATTGGAGATAGGAGTCTCACGGACTTTTCTCCTGGGCTGGCTTCAAACCACAGTCCTCAGATCTCAGTCTCCTGTGTAGCTAGGAGTAAGTAACTAGGAGTAGCTCTAATAGGAGTAGTTTTTAGTAGGAGTAGTTTTGGTATTTAACTCAAGTCTTTTAACACCATACTCAAATGACTTCTTAGTTTGTATTACTACTTGCTCTGTAATTTTAGCTATCAGCTATTGATTGCTCAATATGAAAACAATAAAAAAATTAATTTAGCTATTTGCCCCGTCTCATCATATACACATACCCACCCATGCTCCATCACAGTGATATTTTACTAATTTTATACCAACTTACACTTTTTAGTTTGTTCAGCATTCACTATGTATAGTATTAACTATATATTCACCCTTGTTTAAAATATTTGCAAGTAAACTATGTGAAATACAGATTCTTTTCATATATCTCCTTTAGTTGCACAAAAGAGTTGCCATTTAACAAAGTAGTTTGTGAATACAGTATATCAGATCAATGTCACCCTTCAGCATTCTCTCACATGGATTTTTTTTAACCATGTAGAATTTCAATACATTATATAATGTCTCAGTATGCATAAATGCATTTAGCTCCTCAAACATTACCATTTCTTTATGGTGAAAACATTCAAAAAAATTTTTGTAGCTTTTTGAAATATATGGTGCACTATCACTATCTGTAGCCAGCCCTCTGCAAGAAGCCACCAGAATGCCTTCTAACAAACTTCTTACCCATTTTTTACATTTTCTGTCTTCCACAACTCATTTTCCTTGGAGGTTGTAGTTAGGATTGCCTTCTGTTTCTTTTTTTTCTTTTCTTCTTATGCTTAGTTGTCTGTGTTACTGCCATTAATTCATCTTCAAAGTATCCTAGTTATTTAATCTCATCTTGCTATCTTTAAATATTAGGTGTTAGGTTAATTTCATCTTCTAAGAGAAATTTTCCCTGGAGCCCCTGAACAACTCTGATCTAGACTGTTCTTCAGGACTGCTGCACAGCACTCACTAGAGATTGTATTTATTTCTCCCCTGTGCTGAATCATCTCTTTCCTTGATATTTTATTTTTTCTCGGTTTACTCCCCTATATTTCTGGACTCTCTCCAGTAGCTTCCCAAGAAAGAATATACTAGAAATAAATTGTTTGAGTCACATGTTTAAAACTGTATTTTTATACCTTATTTCTAATTTGTCTGAATATAAAATTCTTAGGAGTCATTTTGTCTAAGAATTTCTACTACTAGGGCTGGGAAGGTGGCTCAGTGATAGAGCACTTGCCTTGCATGCTCAAGGCCCTGGGTTCGATTCCTCAGCACCACATAAGCAAAAAAGAAAAAAGCCAGAAGTGGCACTGTGGCTCAAGTGGTAGAGTGCTTGCCTTGAGCCGAAGAGCTGAGGGATAGCGCCCAGGCCCAGAGTTCAGGCCCCACGACCGGACCCAAAAAAAAAAAAAAAAAGAATTTCTACTACTGTTGCTGAGAAATTTAATACAATTCAATTTTTGTTGTTGTTTTATTTGTTTATGACAAGGTCTCAGTATGTAGCTCCCACTAGCCTCAAATTTATGTTAATCTCAGATTCTAGGCATGCACCACCATGCTAGTAACTGGTTTTTGACAGTTGAGAAATAATATATTCATGTTTTATGTTTAATTCATGCTATATACTTTAAATTTAACTGATCTTATTTTTATTTTTCTTATTTTTCGAATGTTCTTTATTTTTTCCCTTCTTCCTCATAATTTCCCCATCTGACCCTGTACTCTCAGAACTCCTGTGCTCTTGATCTGCACTCATTCTTCTGGAATCTTCTATATCCCACAGATAGAAAAAATGAGATGCCTTCATTTTTCCTTTCTTCTACTCTGTCTACTGCTTTAATTGCCTATTTATAAACAGATTTATTTCCTTTTTTAAAAGTTTTCTTCTTCTTTAATACTGGAGCTTGAACTCACTCTCATTTGACTTTTTTGTTCAAGGCTGGCACTCTACCACTTGAACCACACCTCCATTTTTGGCCTTTTGCTATTTAGAGATAAGAATCTCTCCAATTTGTCTTCCCTGGGCTAGCTTCGAACCACCATCAAGTCTATATAACTAGGATTACACGTGTGAGCCACTATCACTTGGCTCATACCTGTTTCTTATTAAAATAATAAATAAAAACTTGCTAAGCCACAATCTTCAGTCCCAGACTTCTGATTCTTTTACAATTTTTTTTTTTTTGGTACTATTCCTGAGTTTGAATTAAGGCCCCTAGGTACTGTCCCTGAGCTTTTGTGCTCAAGGCTAGTACTCTACCCTTTGAGCCAGAGCTTCACCTCTGGCTTTCTGGTGATTAATTGGATATAAGAGTCACAGACTTTCCTGCGTAGGCTGGCTTTGAACCTCAATCCTCAGATCTCATTCTCCTGAGTAGATAGGATTATAAATGTGACCCACTGGTACCCAGCTGGTTTGTTGTTGTTGTTGTTAGAACTCAGGACCTGAGCATTGTCCTTGCTCTTTTTGCTCAAGGCTAGCTAGTGCTCTTTGAGCCACAGCACCACTTCTGATTTTCTGGTGGTTAATTCAAGAGAAGAGTCTCACAGACTTTCCTGTCTGGGCTAGCTTTAAACCTTGATCCTCAAATCTCAGTCTCCTAAGTAGTAGATCCAGGTGTGATCCATCAGTGCCCTGCTGATTTTTTTTTTAATTTTCCATTTTCTCCTTAACTATCTTCTGCTTTGTTTTCTATTGGAAGTCATCTTCTAAACAAAAAACTTGATCATACCTAGTTTGAATATCCCTTTCCAGGGAAACTTACTTGTTTTACTTCTCATTTACTCCCCCTCTGTTGTAATTTGTCAGTGGGAGTGATTGGATAATGAGAGGGTCTAACTTAATTCATTGATTAATTCCTTATTGTCTTTGTAATTTTGTTTTGTTTTTACTGTAGTACTGGGGATTGAATGAACTGTCTTGTATATGCTAGGCAAGTGCTTTCCCTTGCATTTGTAATTAACACCTAGAAGTGGTAGGAATTAGGAGGTGGGGCCTAGTTAGAGGAAGCTAGTCACTGAGGGCTTGCCTTGAATAAGTGTACCCCTTCGCTCTCCTGCTTCCTGGCTGTTACAAAATCAGCAGCCTCTTGTGCCATATGCTTCTTGCCACCTGATGTTTTTCTGTCCCACCACTGCCAGAAATAACAGAGCCAAGGAACTGTGGACTGACATATCTGAAATGGAGCCAAAGTATATCTTTTCTCTTTTAAGTTGATTTCTCCCAAGTATTTTTTTTTACAGTGATAAAAAAAATAAAGTGCCTTCTTGTCCTCCTTTTCTACATGCTTCTACTTCCTTAGGCTGACTAGTGGAAAAAGCAGCTAAAAGTTCACAGAGACATACTGTTGTTCATAGAGACTGAGTGCTTTTATGACATTTCTCTTGCTTTACTAAAAGTGATATGATTTTTAATGAAAATGTTATGACATTAACAATTTTAACTTTTAATATTTAGGCAGGTGCGGTAAAGGATTATATTAAAATGATGCTTCAGAATGATTCACTTAAATTTCTGATTTTTGCTCACCACTTAAGTATGCTCCAAGCTTGCACAGAAGCAGTCATTGAGAACAAGGTACTTTGACATTTTTCTATCAAATAATATTTAGAATGTAAATTTTTTTCTATGCTGGACATCACTTAAAGTGTTATACCTTAGGCAGGAATTTTTGCCTTCTTTAGATGATATCTTAAGTTTTTGTTTATTTGTTTTAATAGTATTGGGGTAGTATTTAGTAGTCTTGTACTTCTAGGAATGTGATCTACTACTATGAAATTTTAGGGGCTGGGCAGGTAGCTCAGTGGTAGAGCGCTTGCCTTGCATGCATGAGGCCCTGGGTTCGATTCCTCAGCACCACATAAGCAAAAAAAAAAAAAAAAAGCCGGAAGTGGTGCTGTGGCTCAAGTGGTAGAGTGCTAGCCTTGAGCTGAAGAGCTGAGGGACAGCGCCCAGACCCAGAGTTCAGGCCCCACGACTGGACCCAAAAAAAAAAAAAAAAGCAAATTTTAGTATTGTATTATTATGATGATGTGCTATTTTCCGTTTTTACTAACTTTAACATTGTCCTTTGTTCAGTCCATCTGAATTATCAATAGGCTATCTTAATAGCCATAATGGCAATTCCTTGGGCATGCTATCTGAGACTGGTACTTTGTGGCTTTTTGAGAGGGAAGAATAAATTCAGGCATTAATAATTCCCCACTGCAGTCATACTTTTTAAACTCTCAAGCAGTATGCTCTATAGAAAATGATTGTTAGAGTTTGTAAAGATTGCTTTGCATTGTATAACCCACATCATTTATCAAGTTAGCTACACCAAATTAGTTTACCTTACTGCATTTTCTTAAATCTACCTTTATTTCCAATAATCATAAGAGTAACAGCATTATTCTCTTTTTTTTTTTTTCTTGTTATCTGTAAATGGTGAGGGCTTCTGAGAGATACTGAGAAGCAGTCTTCGAACAAATAATGTGAGCTTGGTAACATACCAGCTGCTTACTGTCAATTATTAAAAACCAAGAATAAACTAATGTTTTTAAAAACTTGTGTACATGTTAAGCATTAGCAAATATGTTTATTACCATTAAAGAAGCAATTCTAGTAATGAATTAATTGTAATTAATTGTTAATCATTTTAAGATGTCAAAGCATCTTATTGAGTTATAAAGACAGCAGTGTGTATTTTTTTAAAAAGCTAAAAAGAACTTAAATCTCAACTTCATATAAGTCCTAAGTTTCAAACAGTCTCATTCAAAAATGCACTTCCATGGAAAAACATCCTTGAATACTTGAGACATGAACATTCACTTTAAAAAAGAATACCCATACCTGTTACAATTATAACTCAAAGCATTGGATATTATACAATATATGTAAACCACCAATTGAAGAAGAGTTCATTAACCTTATATAAATAATTCTAAGCGACAGAGCAATAAAATCAGACTCATAATATCTTTCTCATTCTCTTTCTAACTTACTGTAAAACTACTGGAATCTATTTTGGGCACAGTACCCAGTAATCTATCTCTTTTTCCCACACTCATCTTAATGGTATGTTTAGAATTTTATTTAGAATTACTTTAAAATATTGGTAACCCTGGGATGAGAGGTTTCTCCCAAACTTTCTCTACTGTTACCATCTATTTTTCTTTCAAAGACTTTCACAGGATTTTACAGTCTTCCATAATGAATATTAACTAGCTCTTGGTCATATTATATTGGCCTTGTGAAGGTAGAAAATCATTCTATTTAATGATTCACTTGGGTATTCTTTTTTGCTGTTTCTATCTTTTGTTACTATAAAGGTGATATACAAAGGGGTTACAGCATCATAAGTCAGGTATGGGTATTCTTTTTTAAAGTGAATGTTCATGTCTCAAGTATTTAAGGATGTTTTTCCATGGAAGTGCATTTTTGAATGAGACTGAAACTTAGTACTTATACTTTTATGAAGTTGAGATTTAAGTTCTTTTTAGCTTTTTTAAAAATATACTCTGCTGTCTTTATAACTCAAATTATTCTTAACCACAACACTGTTCAGCTTAATACTTAATGTTTCTCACCTTTTTAAAGAGGTGTTACTGTCTGATTTTCCACCTCAGTGGAGGTGACCATATCACATATTTGTTTTACATTTCATGATATGGAAAAAGAAAATCCAATGGTAGGTTAAGAGTGATACTTTCCCAATTAGTATTTTAGAAATACATGTACTAGTCAGGAGCTGGTGGTTCATGCCTATAATCCTAGCTCCTCAGCTAGCTAGGAGCGAGAGGGGAAGAAAAACAACACTTAGTAACAGTGCCCAGGCCCTAAGTTCAAGACTGGCACAAAATAATAATAACAACAATAATATAATTTTTTGGTGTGTGTGTGTGTGTGTGTGTGTGTGTGTGTGTGTGTGTGTGTGTGTGTATGTGTGTGTGTGTCAGTCCTGGAGCTCGAACTCAAGGCCTAGTCGCTGTCCCTGAGCTTTTTTGCTTAAGGCTAGCACTCTACCACTTGAGCCACAGTTCTACATCTGGCTTTTTGGTGGTTAATTGGAGATAAGAGTCTCATGGACTTTCTTGCTTAGACTTGCTTCAAACCATGATCCTCAGATCTCAGCCTCCTGAGTACTCAGGATAGGCATGAACCACAAGGGCCCAACTTTTGCTTTATTTTTACTTTGGAATGACTGCTTCTATAACATTAAATTAATGGTTATTTTGATCCCGTTATTTCAAAGTTCCATGCTTAATTTACATAGGATTTTGTTGAAGAAAGCAGTAGCTTTATTCAAAAAAGTTTTGTGGTGTTTCTGCCATATATCCATTGCTTTTGGCATTGGTGGTATAAAGACAAATTAAGGGGGGTATATAATCCTAGCTACTCAGAAGGCTGAAATTTGAGGATCATGGTCCAAAGCCAGACTCAGCAGGAAAGCCCATGAAACTCTTATCTGCAATTAACCACTAAGAAATCAGAAGTGGAACTGTGCTTAAGTGGTAGAGCACTAGCTTGAACAAAAATTTCACGGACAGTGCCAGGCCCAGAGAGTTCAAGCCCCAGGACTGGCACCAAAAAAAAAAAAAAAAAAAAACCACCAGAATTATTCACAGACCTAGCCTCAAGTAGTTTAAATGTTGAAAAAAATAATAAGTTATTATAAGAAACTTCGTTAAAATTCTTTTTACAGAACATTGGCTGCCCTGTTAAACAATTTTTATTTTTATAGGACCATAAATATAAGCTTTAAAATTTATGAAATGAGATGGTCCATGGAGCTTGTTCTGATTTTGTCTTTCCCTTGTTGATGCTAGGCTCGTTACATTAGGATAGATGGAAGCGTTCCATCTTCAGAAAGAATCCATCTGGTTAATCAGTTTCAAAAGGATCCTGATACTCGTGTGGCTATCCTGAGCATTCAGGCTGCTGGCCAGGTAAGAAATTTCATGTCTTGAGTTTCATAAGAAAATGTCATTGAATAATTTTTTAAAAAAAACCATAATCTCCGTTCATTAAAAAAAAAAACCAGCCGGGCGCTGGTGGCTCACGCCTGTAATCCTAGCTACTCAGGAGGCTGAGATCTGAGGATCGCGGTTCAAAGCCAGCCCGGGCAGGAGAGACCGTGAGACTCCTATCTCCAATAAACCACCAGAAAACCGGAAGTGGCGCTGTAGCTCAAGTGGTAGAGCGCTCGCCTTGAGCTGAAGAGCTGAGGGACAGCGCCCAGGCCCGGAGTTCAAGCCCCATGACCGACAAAAAAAAAAAAAAAAAAAACAAATATTCGTTCTATTTTGGTAAAATGCTAGAAAGAGAAAAAAAGCCTCAAAATCTTTATTTCAGATTTTTACTAAATTTTCAAAGAATTTCTCAGAGTTATATAGTTAATTTGATTGTGCCTTTTAAATTTATGGAGAATTTTTGCATCCCTTTGTTGTATGGCTGATCTTACCTGGTTGTGTTTCATTGGGGTCTGTGAGACAATGTGGCCCAAGTCTAGAGGAGGAGGGGCAAATCTTCTGCCTCAGAAATTGTTACAGACTGCCCCTGGTTCCTCCCTTAACATGATGGTTTCCTGCAAATAAGTAAATGCTCAAATAAGAGTGACTGAAATATGCAAAGTTTCATTCCTTCATGCAGGTAGTTAAAATCAAGCACAATAGTTCCACAAAGCCCTTAGGACCATGCTCATGGTAGTTTCTGCTTTCCTCACAAAGCAATTATCTCTTCTATAAGAGGATTCTTGAGGTCCTCAGCTTTTATCTGCAGCCCAGGCAACTGGTTGAAGAGGAAAGCACTCTGTGCTTACTCTGGCCATAACTGCACCTAACAAGGGAAACTAACCATTTTTTTCAGGTAGTTCCCCTGAAACTCAAGGGTTATGTTACGTTACAAAAGAATGAGAGATAAGTATAATTAAGTTAAAACAATGACAGACTTAACCATACTATGTAACAGTAGATCTCTGGACTTTTTTGTTGTTGTTGGTTGTGGGGCTGGGTGCTATCACTGAGTCTTCAGCTCAAGGCAAGCGCTCTACTACTTGAGCCACAGCACCACTTCTGGTTTTCTGGTCTTTAATTGGAGATAAGAGGCTCATGGACTTTCCTGCCAGGGCTGGCTTTGAACCATGACCCTCAGATCTCAGCCTCCTGAGTAGCTGATTACAAGGCATGAGCCACCAGTACCTGGCTTATTCTAAAATATTTTAATGTACGTGTCTTAAGCCAGGACATTTATCAGAGGGAAAAGCAATTAAACAAAATTCTACTGTATCAATCTGGTATATGCCAAAGATCTACTTTTATTCAGTTAATTGATATATACAAAATTGTCTATATAGGGAAATTGTGACAATGAAAGTTTCACCAAGACTTCTAACCTGTCATGTTGAATTTTACTTCTAGAAAAATGAGTTCTTTATCTGTTAAAATATTCCAGATAAAGAATATCATCAAGGAGGGACTGGGAATGTGGCTTAGTGATAGAGTGCTTGCCTAGCAAGCATGAAACTCTGGGTTCGATTCCTCATAAACAGAAAAGGCTGGAAGTGCTGCTGTGGTTCAAGTGGCAGATCACTAGTCTTGAGCAAAAGAAGATCAGAGACAGTTCCAGGCCCTGAGTTTAAGCCTCAGGACTGGCAAAAAAAAAAAAAGAAGAAGAAGAATATCATCAAGGAGAACTTAAAAATGGAGTATTCATATCAGGGGAGGTGATAAGCAAAAGAAAACTTGACAAGAGAGGCTAGGCTATTAAAAATTAAAAATATAATTTAAAATGACTATTGGAATTAGGGTTGTACAGAGATCTTCCATTTTATTCAAGGCTATATTCCTAAAGACCTTATATCATTTAAGACGCATCTATGTGAAGATAGATATCTTTACAAGAATAATATAAAGTGGGAAGAGCTTTGTTCTTGATGCTTATGAATTTTACATTATAGTTTAGCAGCTTCTTAGACTGATCTTAATCTTGCCAGGATACTTAACCTTTATTTTTATGTAGTGATACAATGTTTTTCCAAGCTTAAAGGTATCTTTTTAAATACCACTGCTTACTTATTCAGCATTAGCTCTATGGCACAGTTTAACATTATGTTTGTTTAGCTCTATCCATGTTTGTATTACTCCTAGCCTATTTTATGAAGTGACTAATTTTTAAATGACTTTCAGCTTGACAAATATGCTTCTTCTTTTTTTATTTTTTTTATTTTTTGCCAGTCCTGGGGCTTGGACTCAGGGCCTGAACACTGTCCCTGAACTTCTTTTGCTCAAGGCTAGTGCTCTTCCGCTTGAGCCACAGCACTACTTCAGGCTTTTTCTGTTTATGTGGTACTGAGGAATTGAACCCAGGGCTTCAAGTATGCTAGACAAGCACTCTGCCACTAAGCCACATCCCAGCCCAACTATGCTTGAATGCTAATGTAACCTTGTTGTATACAATTAACATTTATAAAACTCACTGTTTTGTACCAACGAATTCAGAAAGGTTCTAGTGCATATGAACAATAGCATGAAATAGACTGTATGCCTAAAAGATGGTAGATTTTCTACCCATACCATCATCACTTATTAACATATGCCCATAACATAAGCATGGTTCACAGTTATCTAATCTACCATCTATAAAAAAATATATTATTTTTTAAATTTTTTGTCGGTTGTGGGGCTTGAACTCTGGGACTGAACACTGTCCCTCAGCTCTTTAACTCAAGGCGAGCACTCTACCACTTGAGCCACAGTGCCACTTCCGGTTTTCTAGTGGTTTATTGGAGATAAGAGTCTCAAGGACTTCCTGCCCAGGCTGGCTTTGAACCGTGATCCTCAGATCCCCGCCTCCTGAGTAGGTAGGATTATAGGCGTGAGCTACCAGTGCACAGCAAAATCATATATTTTTGAAACATTTTTATCTAAGTAGACTACAATTATTTCATACATTGATTGTAGAAGAAAACAATATTTTCATGTCACACTGCAAATTTACAGTTGCACTAAATGTAGGTGCACCAAAAATGCAATGACATCAGATAGATAGATTAGATAGATAGATAGATAATAGATAGATAGATAGATAGATAGATAGATAGATAGATAGATAGATAGATAGATAGATAGATAGATAGATAGATAGATATTGAGATATAAAGTAGTAAACTTGAGGTCTTCAGAATTTAACATGAGAAATTGTACAGGAAGGAAATAGAATGACTGGAAACATGATTTTCTTACTTTAAGCACAACTTTGAGTTAAATAAAGAAAATGTCAATGCTGTCTGCCTAGTTGCTATGGATACCATGTGTTTGAAATTATATTCTCTTTTATAATGTATTTTATTAGATTTTCCAGTGGTAAAGTGGATCCAGCTTTCATCAAAGGATAAAGTGATTTTGTCTATATATATCCATCAACCTGACGTTTGAAATATTGAAGTGCCTATTAAATGTCTTTTTTTTTAAGTTCACCTAGATAGCTTGCAATATAACCAATCTACATTTGCCTTTCATGAGATAAATCTTGTTTATTTTTCTTAAAATGAATAACTGATTCATTTTTAAGTCCCTTAGAGTTCTCTCCATGTTCAAAAAGACTTTATTATGTATGACTTTTTCATTATATTCTCAATTTATTTGCATCTCAGTTCTTTATTTTAATTAGGGTTTAACATTTACTGCTGCAAGTCATGTTGTATTTGCTGAGCTGTATTGGGACCCTGGACATATAAAACAAGCAGAAGACCGTGCTCACCGAATTGGGCAGTGCAGTTCTGTGAATATTCATTACCTCATTGCAAATGGTACTCTAGACACCCTTATGTGGGGAATGTTGAACCGAAAGGTAAAGAAAGCTTGAGTTTCAATGACTTTATCGACATCCTTATTCATACATAATCCAAAGTCTGCTTAAATTAAAGGCTGAGTTTTACTGTTTAGACAAAAGATAGGATATTTCATTATACAAAATAATGATGGTAGAGCTCAGAAAAGACTTTTCATTAGTTATACCCTATCTGCTATCTTGTATAGTAGGAGATAATAAATTTCCATGCCCCGTTATTATTTTCCAAGTTCTTCCACTACTTTATTTTTGCTATTTATTTTTCTAGTTGTGTTGGTAGGGATTGAATCCAAGGGCTTCATACATGCTTGCCAAGTGCTCTACCACTGTTTCTACTACTTTAGGGGTCATAAAGATAAGATCAGTTAGCAAGACACCACAGTATTTGAAGCTCCAATTCCTTTTTGTAGTGTAAGAATGAGCTTTTTCTAAAAACATTTTTAAGTTTTTAATTAATATTAAATGAGAATTGTTGCACCTCATCTCCTGAAAAGGTAGGAGGGACTGCTCTGTTCTCTCGGCTATCTCTTGTCTCCAACCTAGAAAGATGTTTATAGAAAGGATTTGACTAAAGATTCAAGTATTTCTGTCCTAGTTAGAGATACTATTAAAAAAAAAAAAAGGACCATTCCTGGATGGCATATAAAGAGCAGAAAATAACTTCTCACAGTTCTGAAGGATGGAAGTATTAAGGGTATGAGCATGGTCAGGTTTTGGTGAGTGCCTCTTCCCAGTTGCAGACTGCTGATTTCCAACTAAAAGAAATCTCTGTGATCTTTTATCAGGATACTAATCTTCTTCATAAGGGATCCACCCTCATGACTTCATCACCTTGGTGATTTAGTCATCACTAGTTAAGATTTCAATGTATGAGTTTGGGGACACAAACATTTGTCCTGTTACAGTGTAGTGTAGATACTCAAAATGGCCGTTTATAGGTAGGTTAGATTTTAAAGTATATAAATATTAGAATACAAGTTTTTTATGAGAAAGGCAAATAGGTTGTTATTTGGTATAATTATATTACCAAAGTTCATGTTATGTTGAAATAATAAGATTTTCTTAGGCGATAGCTTGTGATTTAGATGCACAATTAGTGAATGTCAACTATAAAGTGAACTGTTATTAAATGCATGTGTTTTGCCATCTTACAGGCTCAGGTCACAGGGAGTACATTAAATGGTAGGAAGGAAAAACTTCAGGCTAAGGAAGATGATAAAGAAAAATGGGATTTTCTGCAGTTTGCTGAAGCATGGACTCCAAATGACAGTTCTGAAGAATTCAAGAAGGAAATTTTGTTCACTCATGTAAGATGATATGACTTATTCTTGACTAGTTTTAAATATACTAAAACTATAACTTTATCATGTATTAATAACAATTCAAGTATTCATGCTCTTGAAAAGGTGACTTTGCTTAAAGCTAGGAAACCTTGTAAAAAATTAACATTAAGGAAAGGAGGCCACTGCAGTGACTTATAATTTCTAAGTTTCAGCATTTACTGCTTAGGTCCTTGGACCGGTTAGTTGAATAAAATCCGACAGTCGGAAGACAGCTCTGGGGCTTGAACTTAGGGCCTGATCCTTGTCCCTGAGCCTCTTTGTGCTCAAGGCTAGTGCTCTACCACTTGAGCCACAATACCACTTCCAGGTTTTTCTGAGTACTTATTAGAGATAAGAGTCTCACAGACTTTGCTGCCCAGCTGACTTTGAACTGCAATTCGCAGATCTCAGCCTCCTGAGTCATATGGATTACAGATGTGAGCCACTGGTGTCCAGTTTGAGGTTATCTTTATGACCCTGAAGTTTGGAGAGGGTAGATGAAGTCTGACTCAAAATTCATAAATAATGAAAAGGTTGAGATATTTGATAACATGGCAGATTTTTGTTTGCAAAGTTTTGTTTGCAAATTGTGTCATTAACAAGTCACAGTCTCACTAAAGATAGACACTGAACAATGTCCAAAGTATATAAGGAATTTGTACAACTTAATGAAATGCAAAAAGCCAAATGAAAGATAAAAATGGATCAAAGTATACCTGGTTAGCCAATAGTTATGACTTACTGAAAGAAGCCAGTTGTAAAGATAACATTAGAAAATAATCTATCCTATGGTGCTTTCAGATCATGTGACTATCCTATTAAAACCCTTTACTCAGTGGTTTTATCATTTTATAGGTTTTGGGGTTTTTTAAGTGGTTCTAAGATTTGACCTCAGAGTTCTTACTTTTGCTGAGCAAGTGCTCTGCCAGTTGTGCCAGACCTCCTGGCCATATTTGCTTTAGTCATTTTTTGAATAAGGTATCAGATTTTTGCCATGATCTCCTACTTACACTGTATTTCTAATATAGCAATACCTATTTGAGATGTTTGCCTTGGTTTTTTTGGTGTTTTGGGGGGGGGCTGGGATGGGCTTGAAATGTAGTCCTCCTGATATGTTTTTCCTGAGTAGCTAAGATTACAAGAATTTGCTGCCAGACCTGGTGAATGGTGTTTTTTCCATCATTACCTCTATATTTATTACCTGGCATTTTTCTGTAAAGGAGTTTATTTTCCTTTTCCATTTATTACAATATTAGTTTATTTACTTAAAAATTTATTTTCTGGGGTCTGGGAAGGTGGCTCAGTGGTAGAGCGCTTGCCTTGCATGCATGAAGCCCTGGGTTCGATTCCTCAGCACCACATAAGCAGAAAAAGCCAGAAGTAGCACTGTGGCTCAAGTTGTAGAGCGCTCACCTTGAGCTGAAGAGCTGAAGGAAACGCCCAGGCCCAGAGTTCAGGCCCAAGACAAACCAAAAAAAAAAATTTTTTTTTTATTTTTGTGAACAACAAAAGATTACAGTGAGGGTTACTATTTAACACTTTCATCTAATTGTCCAGTATTCTTTTTTTTTTAGACAAAAGGATTTTAATTGACAGTGTATCAGTCAGTTCTTTCCATTATTCTTCCCCATACTTTCCCCCTTTCTAAAAACAAAGTCAGTGAAGCTGAAGGTTCTTTTATTTTTGTTAATATTTAATGAATTAAAATCCTTCATTTATTTCTTTATAAACTTAGATCTGACCTGTGAAAACTTCTTTGAAAACTTCTTTAAACTAGTTCTTTCAAACCTATACCCACAATTCTCTGAGTGTTTTCTTGTTTTTTGGCAAAATATTCCAGCTTCACCTTGAGTTTCTTTGCCTGAGGCATTTCTTTAAGGAGCCCTGATTCCCTTTCCTACAGTATAGTATTTAAAATTAGGATTCTGTTTATTTTTTTGGGATATCATTGGCTCTAGACTCCTCAATATACAGAGCTGTGTGTATATATATATATATATATATATATATATATATATATATATATATATATATATCCATATACACACATATACATTTGCATTATCAAGAATGTCTAACCTACATTAATGAAGATTAAATACATTATCAAGAATGATTACATAGTTTATATATACCAATATGATCATATCTGAAAACCATAATGCTATTTTTAAAGTGCACAACATATACACATGAATATTCATATTTGTGAATAAGCATATATGTGACAAAACATAAATGTAAGTTGGAATATATGGAAATTTATAAACTTAGTTACCTCTGAGAAGGGAGAATGGTACTAAGGAAGAGTAAATATGTGATGGCAACTTTAGTAGAAAGTTTTATTCTCTTATCTTAAAAGAGGATTAGAAGTGAATATTCATAGTATTTGTAAATTTGAATGGCACAAATGTTTCTGAATTCCCTACATAATTATATATTTAGTCTCTCAATTCTACCCTTGCCTGAAAAATGCTTTTGGAAGCTATACCTAAACTCAGTAAGAAATGTACTGAGACGTTTATAATTCATCCTGTCTTCTGCTTCCTATCTCTTTTGAGGCAGTGTGAAAGTTACAAAGAGTTTAATTTTAATTTTGCAAATAATGATCAGAAATTATAGGAACAATTACCCTTTTTCTTATAATGCTAAATTAAAATTTTGATATAAAATTTAATTCCATTAAAACATTACTTTATATAGAATCATGTTAAATTTTTCATATATCTTATTTGGAAAGCTATTACTTTTTTCTCCTAGTAAAAAACTATTCTGTCAAATTGCTAAAGAATGGAGTGATGATTGCTAGGATGTTTGTTTGTTTTTTTTTACTTAAAAACTACTTTATTTAATAGTATTTATTTTGTTTGACAAAGGAGAAATTCTAGGTCTTTAAGATATATATAACTTTGATTGTGACTTTTTCTGTAAGATTCTCAATTATGTTTGAGTTAATTCCTAAGATAGATTACTAAGATTTTGAAATATACTGTGGCATACTTAAATATTTATCATTTTTAAAAATGTATCTTAACAAATATATATATATATATGTATATCTGTATATTAGGGAAAAAAAACCACCCTTACTGGACTACTCAGGAGAAGAATAAAAAAAGGAAAGGGAAAAATAATTTTAAAAAACAAAGAAAGAAAGGTAGAGGGTGAATAATTTTGAAATTGCAACTATATATAAGAAACCATAAAAAAAAAACCTCAGTGAAAATTGTATATTGATAGGGGCTTGGGAGCAGGGAACGAGAAACAGGTTCTGTTGAGTGGGTGGTACTACTTGGAGGGAGTTGTGCTAACAGAGAGAATGAGAGAGGATGAATATGCTTCTAGTAGATTGGTTACGTGTCTGAAAATAGTATGAACCTCATTGAAATTGTTTTAAGAAGGGAGAGTGAGAGAGGATGAGATTGAAATACATTGTAAACAGGTGTACAAATGTCACATTTAAATCCTCTCCTGTATAACTAATGTATGCTAAATTAAAAAAAAATCCTCCCTACAAAATCAGTTACACTTGTACCTTTCATAGTTTACTTACACAGATTTTCCACTGAATGTCTTTATACACATGCAGTTTTGAACATGTTGGCATCTTAATAGTATCTGAATTGTTCTGCTTTGCTTGTTATTATTTGGTTGTTCTTTGGGTAGTGTGTAAAATGTGCTTTGGTTAACATTAGGTGGACATGGTCTTCGGTCTTTTCACCTTCTAGCATCTCTCTTCTCTCTTTTTTTTGGTCAGTTGTGGGTTTGAACTAAGGACCTAGGCCCTGTCCCTGAGCTTTTTCTTTCAAGGTTAACACTCTACCACTTTGAGCCATAGCACTACTTCCAATTTTCTGATCGTTAATTGGAGATAAGAGTCTCTCAGACTTTCCTGCCCTGATTAGCTTTAAACTGCAATCCTCAGCCTCCTGAGTAGCTAAGATTACAGCCCCCAGAATGCCCAGCAAATTAAAAAATTATATATATATTTATATATATATATATATATATATTGTTAAGGTGATGAACAGGTGGTTACAGTTACATAAGTAAGGTAATGAGTACATTTCATTTTGAACACTGTTACCCCTGCCCTTTCTCCTGCTGTAGTGTCTAGTGAATATCATTGTTGCATTAGTTCATCCTTTATCCTGCTGTTTCTGTGATTCCCTTTCTCTTCCACAGATCAGATAAATACACACACACACACACACACACACACACACACACACACACACACACACACACACACACGTCAAAGGGTACAGAAAACTAAAACAAACAAATAGAAATAACTGTAAACAGAACATAATAAGAATCTCTTGTTTCTAATTCTTGGAGTTCATTTTGATACACCTCATTATTTATATATGGTCCTATGCACATAACAATTGGGCTAGTGTGATCCCTTGCTAAGAATATCATAGAAATATTCTAGTTATTATAAGTGATGGAAACCATAAGATTTACATTTCTTTGGGCGTGGCTTGCTTCACTTAATATAATTTTTCCAGGTCTTTCCATTTCCTTACACATGGAACGATGTCATTCTTTAAAAAAAAAAAACAATTCTTTTTTCTTTTTTTAAAATTTTATTGTAAAGATGCTGTTCAGAGGGGTTACAGTTACATGAGTAAGACAATAAGTATATTACTTGCCAACCATTGTTACCCTTTCCCTTCCTTGTTGTTGTCCAACTATCCTTTCCCTTCCCCCACCTCCCACACTCCTCCCCACCCCACTCCATCCTCCACCCCAAAGTTGTAAAGTTCATTTCCAATATACTGTCCTGTGGGTATACTTGTTGCAATGGGTCATCCTGTGTCTTGTTTCAGCATTTTGTTATTCCCCTTCTCCTCCCCAGATTAGACATATGTATATACAAGATGCAGGGTACCAAAATCAAGCACAGTAACAACAGGGGATATGCCATAGGGGAAAGAACATACAAAGGAAACAACAACAACAAAAAAATCTCATGGTACATTTAAAACAATAACAATACAGACAGACCTCTTGTGACCATATCTTGAGGTCGATGTCATTCTCTCCGATGGAAGCATAGACCTCCATTGTGTATATAACATTTTCTTGATCTATTCATCTACTGAGCGGAATCTAGGTTGGTTCCGTTTCTTAACTATGGTAAATAATGCTGCTTCCCTGATGGTCTAGTGGTTACAATCCAGCTCAATTTTTTGTTTCACATGAAATATTGGTAATGACACAATTCAGGATGGTAGGGTTACTATGATTCCTATTGATTCTTCTGACCTGTGCTGGCAGCTTCTACCATGAGCAGAATAAAAAAAACCTGCCATTGCAGGCCCTACCACTTCTGCTGCTAGATTTGGAGTGAAAACAAAGCAGCCTCACGTGGGCCCTGGTGTACCTGAAGATCATTGTCCTAGCATGTACAAGGCCCTGGGCTCAGTCCCTAGTATGTCAAGGGTTGGGGATGGGAAAAGTGGAAAAAGAAAAGAAAATTCCATATATTTCAGAGCCAAATCATTGAAATAAAGCTAGGTTCAATTCTATCTACAGTGTTTGCAGACCAAGTACAAAAAACTGAAGTGATGTTTAAGGGAAATGCCTCAAGAATAGATTTGCAAGTATATTAGGAGAGTACTAATTGAAAGTATAGGGTCATACTGCAAGATGTTATAGTAATGCACTAAGCTGTGCAAGGGGGAGAGATTGTTGCTAGTAGGAAAAGAGTAACTTATGGACAGAGATAAAGAATTCTTTCAGCTTTTGACCTTTTCTGCTTGTCCTAGACATATACTAGTTATTGCAAATCAGGGAACCCATGGGACCTATGTTTCTTTGGGTCTGGCTTACTTCACTTAATAGAATTTTTTCCAAGTCTTTCAATTTCCTAACAAATGGGGCAATGTCATTCTTTCTGATGGAGGTATAGAATTCCATTGTGTATATATACCACATTTTCTTGATCCATTCATCTACTGAGGGGCATCTGGATTGGTTCCATATTTAGCTATGGTAAATAATGCTGCAGTAAATGTAGTTGTGCTGATAGCTTTAGTATAGCCTTGTTTGTGATCGTTTGGGTAAGTGCCCAAAAGTGGGATTGCTGGGTCATAGGGGAGCTATATAAGATGATGTTAAGTGAAATGAACCCTAATAAAGGGACACAGTGGTTTTTTCTTCCTTGCTATTGTTTTTAATGTACTTATAATGTACTGTGTGATTTTTTTTTTGTTTCTTTTGTATGTTCTTACCCCATAGTGTATCCCTGTTTTCACTGTATTTGATTCCCATGCCCTCTATCTTGTATATACACTTTTCTACTTTGGGGAGGGGAAGGTAAAAAACAAAATGCTTAAATAGGGATACAGGTTGGCCCATTGTAACAATGAAATGTACAAGACACTATGTTGAAAACAAACTTTACAACTTGTGTGGGGTGGGAGGGGGGAATTAGGGAGGTGGGGAGAGAAGGGATGGCAGGGGAAAAACAAAGGAGGAGGTAACAATGTTGGATAGGAAATGTACTCATTACCTTACTCATGTAACTGTAACCCCTCTGTACACTATTTTTACAATAAAAAATGTATTTTTTTTAAAGAATTCTTTCAGGACTTGACGAATTAGAAGTGACTCTAAACCTCACCTGATGTGCCTGAGGCATTTGAAGTTCAGGCCTGGAGTTTAAAGGACAAATTAGGCACATAAGTACTCACTAGATCATATGGTTTAATTCTAGTGATCTGTGCATAATATTACATATTTTACTATAAATTCAGTTGTATATATTAGAACAGACAGCCATTCACAAAGATGTTTGCATGCCATCATTAGAAATAATTATACTTTTTTTTAAAACAAATTTGGGTTTTTGGAGTTTTTTTGTTTTTGTTTTTTTTTAGCTGGGATGAAGTTGGTTTGTTTTATTCTATTTTCTCTTTGCCTCCAGAGAAAAACTAGATATACCTAAGGGTAAATCACTGTATATTTGTTTGGGGTTTTTGTTTTTGTTTTCCACTACAGTCAGTCATTTCTTTTCTGGGATAATTTAAATGCATTTTTTGTCACTTTGTAGCCTTTGAAAAGACTCTTTTGACCTATTTACAAACGTTAATGAGTACTCTTTAGTTGCAGTTCCAGTTCCAATCATCTGTCCACTATTCTTCAGAAGATCAGAATGATGTCCCAATCATCATTTGGGAAATAGAGGTTTATTAATTCTTTTACAAAGAGGAGCCGAATGACATGAGGCGGTAATGGCTTCTGCCAGAGCTGCCCTTGATCAAAGTCAGTTAAACCTGACATCAGTGCTCTTGCTGGTGGCCTGTGCTTTGCTAGCATAGCTCCGGGCTTTGAAATGCTTTATTGTTTTCATGAGTTTTACTGCATTTTCTTTCTCTCTTCTTCAGTTCTAATAGCTAACTTTTAATCCTCTCATCATTGCCAGGGGATTTATTTCAAAATACCAGTAGTTTACACTGGTACAAACAGCAAATAGGTCAGGTCCCTGAGCCTTTGAGATAAAAATAGTATTTTAAGAAATTTGATGTTTTATTTCCAACACTTCTCTCCAAAGGCAATATTTTTCTTCTTCTTCTTCTTCTTCTTCTTTTGTGTGTGTTTATTTTTAGCCAGTCCTGGGGTTTGAACTCAAGATCTGAACTTTTGTGTTGATGGCTAGTGTACTATCACGTAAAGCTACAGATCTACTTCTGGAGTTTTTGGTAGTTAATTAAGGATAAGAGTCTCATGGACTTTCTTGCTAGGTCTGCCTTTGAACCAAGATTCTCAGCTCTCAGCCTCCTAAGTAGCTAGGATTGCACGTGTGAGCCACCAGCACCCAGCCCTTTTTTGTTTTTCATAAATAGTAATTGATCAAAAGACAAGAAAGCTGTAATTGAATGTTGTAGTGTTTAACTGAAGACAGGAATATTCTCTTCTACCAGACTTTCATGATATTGGTATGTTGACTTTACTACATTTTCCTATAAGCCTTGTGATAAACATTACTATAGCTTCAGATGTCATCTTCTTTTTAGAAACACCTATATTTAAGTCTTAATCAGACTTTAAGAAGGTCATTTACTAGAACTATTTCTTTAGAAGAATAGTCATGAATCAGGACATTTGTTAATATTACTATGTCTTTCTTTTTTTCAAGCCCACGGGGGGCCTGGATGCTGTCCTTGAGCCTCTTTGTGCTCATGGCTAGTGCTCTACCATTTGTTCCACAGTGCCACTTCTGGTTTTTGAGGGAAGTTTTTGCCCAGGCTGGCTTCAAAGTGTGATCCTCAGATCTCAGCCTCCTGAGTAGCTAGGATTACAACAGACTTTCCCAAAGTGATTTCTAAGTATAGGAATGTCCTTACACAAAAGATCTTTTGATTTGATTTTGTTATCAGTAACAAAACTTTATTAAGTCAGAAATAATTCTACCTTTCTGCATTCCTGCTAGCCTTTATGAATAAAAACATGATAGTAATGAAGTCATTAATTTTTAAAGTATCAATGTGACAGTATGGTATGGAAATGGAATATTTAGTTATCTTTATGGCTGCTGATCTTCAGTGACACCAGCAAGGTTATTTCTTTAGCTTCTTAGTGTCAGGGAATCACATTATTGATAAATCTATAATTTTTAGAAAATATGTTTGAGAAGTGTTCCATTTACATTGTTTCATTTGGTTATTAGTCTCAGATGCTTTAGTCAGTAAATCCACTGACAACTGACAGCTATAAAAGAGTTCCCAACTCTTCTAATGTGGATTATCTTTTTTTTTTAAATTAGCTTATTATTAAAAATACAATGTTAAAATCGTTACCTGCATCCTATAGACAGTTGGAACTTAGGATGTATGTTTATAAATCAATTTCTTGTTAAAAAGCCTCTTCTTTTATTAACCAGCATGTCTCAAATACCTGCTGAAATCTTTCCAAGGAACTAATAAGTCTCATCTCAAAACATCAAGGATAGTGTATTTTTTTTTATTGTAAAGATACTATACAGAGGGTTACAGTTACATGAGTGAGGTAATGAGTACACTTCCTCTTGAACATTGTTACCCCCTCCATTGTTTTCCCCCTACCATCCCCTCCTTCCCTCCCTTCCCCGAGGTTCTTTTTTTTTTTTTGATTGTGATTAAGTGATTACATAATTTCCAGAAATTCACAGTATTGTAGAATAATGATGCTCATTTAAAGTCACAAGTTCATTCTAACTTTCCTGGAGCAAATTGTCTATCACAGTCTGTAATATATAACGGTGCAAGGATATTGTATTTTAAATTGACCTCTGTGATGTTCAAATTCTTTGCCTCCTGCCAAGTACAGTAATTTCCTAGCCATTAGAATTCAGATGCTTTCCTTTACTTATACCATCCCTTGTTTGACCATGCATACCTTCCACATGCCATTTGCTTTCTTTGAGACAAGGTTCAGAATCTGATCACAGATATGCACAAGCGAGCTCAGGTGGCACATTTTATGGCTGCACAGGAGATATTCTAAAAGTATCTATTAGTTCTTAGAAGTTATTCTTTAAGAAAAGCCGAAGGAATTTTCATGGAG
Source organism: Dipodomys merriami (assembly GCF_024711535.1). Classification (NCBI taxonomy): domain Eukaryota; kingdom Metazoa; phylum Chordata; class Mammalia; order Rodentia; family Heteromyidae; genus Dipodomys; species Dipodomys merriami. Next base: position 76,903,060 of record NW_027202270.1, read on the forward strand.
AATCTACAAGAATTTATCTTCATGTTTCCTTAAAATGAGCTAGGTTTACCATCTATATATATATTTATGTGCAAATTCTTGGTACCTCTTGAAGAAAATTAAGAAAAGAAATGGTGCTATTAAAACCATGAGCATCAACAAAAGACCCCCACTCATCTGGTCAAATCACCACTAAATAATCCCATACTGCTGATCACGTAAATGGTAACTATGTGCACACCAGAGGGAAACTAGGAGGAAGACAAAGAACTAGAGGGAATCAGGAAAAAACATACAACAGTGGGACCCATCAGCTGCACTGGACATTGATCAAAAGGAAGTAAGTAACTCAATGGCAGTGATGGGAGGGAGGGAACAAGTGGGAAAGAGGGAACAGCTATGCAAAAGGAAAGAAATGTACATATCACCCGATGTGAAAGAAATAACTGTATTGTCAAAGCTCATAGAACTCATAAACTTTATAGACCACAGTGGACAATTTGCCCCCATGAAAGTTAGGATGTGTTTGTAACTTTAACTAAGCATCACTATCCCACAATACTGTGAAATTTATGTAATCACTTAATCACAATAAAGAATTTGCAAAAAAAAAAAAATGAGCATCTTCATATATTTTTGGTTAGGTTCTGAATCCCTTTGAGACTATAGAGAGAATAAAGAACCCTCCTATCCCATTCCCTTCCAAAACACACACACACACAGACACACACACACACAGACACACACACACAGACACACACACACACACACACACACACACACACACACACACACACACACACACACACACACACACACACACACACACACACACACACACACCAAGAATTGTACTTACCTTTTTTTTTTTTTTTTGCCAGTCCTGGACTTGAGCTCAGGGCCTGGGCACTGTCCCTGAGCTTCTTTTTGCTCAAAGCTAGCTTTCTACTACTTGAGCAACAGCACCACTTCTGCCTTTTTTTTTTTTTTTTTTTTTTTTGAGTAGTTTATTGGAAATAATAGTCTCACAGACTTTATTGCCTGGGCTGACTTTTAATCATGAACCTCAGATCTCAGGTTCCTGAGTAGCTAAGGATTACAGGTGTGAGCCACCAGTGCCTGGTTTGTAGTTAATATTTAGAGTTTACTCCCCCGCCCCCCCACATACACACACACACACACACACACACACACGCACACACACACACACACACACACACAATGCAGGTAACAGTTTATAGTCAACCAAAGGGGCTTCAAGGCTTCAAAGGCTCAGAAGTCTATCCAAGGTCTTGTGAGAAGTCCATAGATTTCAGGTTAAAAATTCATATTTGGTGAACTTGTAATCTTTCCCTATTTCTGTTAAAAAATATAGTTACCTTTATGATCTATCAAAAGGACTTCCTCACTCACTTGCTTTTCTATCAGTCTTAGCTACTGAATCTCAAAAGAACTTCAGCAACCTACTTCTTGCCCAGAGGCTATAATCAGAAAGTAAAACCAAAGATAGGGATTAGGTTTCTTTTTTTTTTGTCGGTCATGGGGCTTGAACTCTGGGCCTGGGCACTGTCCCTCAGCTCTTCAGCTCAAGGCGAGCACTCTATCACTTGAGCTACAGCGCCACTTCTGGTTTTCTGGTGGTTTATTGAAGATAGGAGTCTCAAGGTCTCTCCTGCCCAGGCTGGCTTTGAATGGCGATCCTCAGATCTCAGCCTCCTGAGTAGCTAGGATTACAGGCGTGAGCCACCAGCGCAGGGCAGGGATTAGGTTTCTAACTGATAACCTCAGAGTAAATCTTTATTACTGTTAGGCCTTCTAGCTGCTGTTAGCCCTGTGGCCAAGATGCCAATTTAGTCTAATAAAGTTCACTACTCTGTGACAAAGTTATTTATTGTCCAACTTAACCGTCATAAAATTAACTGAAGTCATTACTAAATTCCTAAAATTATATGCTTGGTATATGCTTTGGTTTGAAAAATAGTTAAAATGATTTCCACTTGCTTTCTTCTTTTCTGGATTTTATGTGCTAAAGTCTTACTTTTTTACTCCCCAGTGTTACGTGATTTCAGAGCAGCACTTAGGCTGATCACCCCTGTGCTTTGTTGATAACCTCCCATGCAGGCAGCGGTGTGCACCTACTTCTCAATGCTGTCAGTCACTGCTGACCTTTTCTCTCTACTTGCCTCTAGCAAATAATGAAAAGTTCTCAACTGCTATTTAACAAATATAGTCATTACTTAAATAGTACAGAAGTTCTTGTTAAAAATAGCTTAATTAATGGAAAGAGGAAGAGTGAGCAAATGCAGTCATTGTAGTCAATATGAACTATGTAAATAATGAGCTATGTAACTTGTGGATAAGAATGGAAGAGGGAAATTTGGGAAAATGAAGGATAGGCTGACATGGCCAAGAAGCATTGTACGAATGCCTGCCTTAGGGAATTATAACTCTTTTGTACAATTCCTTAATAGTAACTTTAAAAAAAAATATTGCTGGGTATCAATGGCTCATGCCTGTAATCCTAGCTACTCAGTAGGCTGAGATCTGAAGGTCAAGGTTCAAAACCATCCCAGGTAGGTAAGTCATAAGTCCAGTTAACCACCAAAAATCCAGAAGTGAGGCTGTGTCTCAAGGAGGGAGGCACCCAAGCCCTGAGTTCAAGCCCCAGGATCAGCACTTTTTTTAAAAAAGGAACTAAATTAAGTAGCCTAATTAAAGAGCTTGGCTATATTTGAGGGGGAATTTTTTTCAAGATGTTGTTTATTATTTTTATTTTTTGTTGCAAGATTTTCTTTTAACATATCTTAAAAATCTTTTCTTTTTGGTAGGGAGGGGGGTTGAGAAGTAAATCTTCAAAGAAATGCATGATCATTCAAGATATGGAATGGGACAAAAGATACAGGCACTTACCATTTTTGGTGTATGTGACAGGGTATATAAGTATACTGATCTCTTGTTTGCTTTTCTTAAAAACTTTTAAAATGTATGTTTAGAAGGACAAGCAATTGAGAAAATTAAAGCACAAAATTGAAAACATCATATGAAAGATGCTTTAATTCATGATGAGATCTTTGTCACTTTTGTGTGATCTGCATCCTGGTGGCACTGTACTATCTCTAGAGAGGCTTCAAACAAGGAAACATTCGTTGAGACTGTCAGGGACTCCCCCCCAACAAAAGTTAGTAATGACTTTAGTGAAGTCTGCCCTTCAGAGAGCTTCCCTTCTCATTTTAGTGTTTTATTTCCAATACAAGCAGATAGTGAAAGGCCACCAGGCAGTAAGGAAAGGCTCTTCATGAAAAACAGACTTAAACATGCAAGTCAAGTGTTTTTTTTTTTCTTTCTTGCTAATTGTTTCTATTTATAAGGTACCATGTGATTTTTTTGTTGCTTTGCAGGAGGTTCCCCCCCCCCCACAGTATAACCCCTGTTTTCACTGTATTTGATGAAGGGGAAGGGAAAAAACAAATTGCTTAAATAGGGATACAGGTGGACCCCTTGCAACAATGAGATGTACAAGACACTATTTTGAAAAACGAACTTTACAATTTAGGCAGGGAGCAGGGTGGGGGTGGGGAGGTTAGTTGTGGAGGTGGGAGGGAAGAGATGGTAGGGAGAAAACAAAGGAGAAGGCAACAATGCTGGATAAGAAATGCACTCATTACCTTGCTCATGTAACCGTAACCCCTCTGTACAGTATTTTCACAATAAAAAACTTATTAAAAAAGAAATAGATTCAACTGAAAAAGAAACAATTTTGTTTGTACATTGCTGAAGAAAACAACAAAACAAAAATTATCAATACCCATGAAGAAGTAAAAGATAATATTGTAGGCAGGAAACAAGAAAAAGAAAAAGTGAAAAATCAATAGTAATATATTTTTAGAAATCAAAAATGTATAATACTATAATAATTCGATAAAGAAGGAAAATGAACTATCAGAAAAGAACAAATAAAGAGATACAGATAGAAAAGACAGAACAAGTAAATAATAAAAGAAAAAAACTCCACAACTAAAGGAAATGAGTTTTAATTGAAAATGTATACTGGCAATCTAATATAATTAATAAAAAACCAAATACATACTCTTCCCTATCTTCCTGATATTTGAATTTTCTTCTGAATTTATCTTGTCATTCAACCCATAAAGTTTACCTAGTTTATATCTCATTTCCTTTTGTTTTTTCTTTTTTTTTTTTTTTTTTTGTCGGTCGTGGGGCTTGAACTCTGGGCCTGGGTGTTGTCCCTCAGCTCTTCAGCTCAAGGCGAGCGCTCTACCACTTGAGCTACAGCGCCACTTCCCCTTTTGTTTTTTCTTATTTGTCAGACTACTTCCATACATCATAATATAATGTTCATTCCTATCCGCCTGTATGTATTAGCAGTTCCTAGATATCTAAATCCAGTTGTCTTTTTCTGTCAAACTTCAAACCTGCTTCCTTAAACCCTGTACCCTAATAGTTCCTACTTTTCACATGGTTTGAAAGAAAGCTTATTATAACCCTTTTCTCTTTATCCCTCCTAATAAACTTAACCTCCTCTGTTGCCTATTACAGTACCTGAAAATATCATGCATACCATGTTCTAAGTCAGAAGTCTAGAAATCTAGAACAAAAGATCTGAATTACTAGTAAGGTTTCTACCATCTTCTTTGCCCCTCACATCTAGCCAGCATGTCAGATTTTTTTTGTTTTTGTTGGTGGTGGGGCCTGAACTCTGGGCCTGGGCACTGTCCTTCAGCTCTTCAGCTCAAGGCTAGCGCTCTACCACTTGAGCCACAGCGCCACTTCAGGCTTTTTCTGCTTATGTGGCACTGAGGAATCGAACCCAGGGCATCATGCATGCAAGGCAAGCACTGTACCACTGAGCCACCTTCCCAGCCAGCATGTCAGATCTTGGTGATAGCCCTATGTGTCCTGATTTCCAGGCAACATTTCTATTCCTCATTCTTTTTTTATTTTTTATTTTTATTTTTTTATGCTGGTACTGGTGTTGGAACTTAGGATCTTGTGTGCTTACTTGGCTTTTTTACTCAAGGTAGACACTATACCACTTGAGCCTTGCCTTCACTTCCTCTTAGTCCTCATTCTGAAAATGAAGGGACATCCAGGAGTCTTTAGACACTTGAAGAGGAAATGTATGGCATAGAAAAGGTAAATAATTGGGGTGCCAGTGGATCATGCGTGTAATCCTAGCTACTCAGGAGGCTGTTTTTAAAACTCTTAACTAGTAGTTTCAGATTTGATATGATTCAGAAAATGTAAATAAAAATCAGAATAGTATAAAAAAGGACCAAGGAACATGAAGCAACTTTCAGATGTTAAAAATATGGCTATAAAACTAAAAATTCTATAGAAGAAATGAACAAGAAAACTGGAGAGTATAAAGGGCAAAAATGACACACAAAAAAAGAAAAGAAAAACAGCATGAATGTTTAGATCCAACATTATGCTAATAGGAACCTTGGGAAATGAGGAAAAAACAACATTAAAGAAAAATAGAAATTTCTAAGAGCTAAAGATAATTAATGTTACTCAAAATCAGTAAAGTGCCTAAGTGTAGAATATTTTGAGCACCATTTTGGGGGCATATACATAAAGAACACAAGCAACAGAAGGAAGTTCATGAAAGCCCCTAAAATGAAGGAAAATCTTCAAAGCCACAGAGAGTTTCTCATTGTCACCCATTGTTAAAAAAGAAACAGAGGAATATCTTTAAAGATTTGTAAGCCCATACTAGGCCCCAGTGCATCATATTTACAATCCTATGCACTCAAGGGACAGAAACCAGGAGATTTGTAGTTTGAGCCTGGGCAAAACATTCACAAGACCCTCATCTCAACCAGTAGCTGAATGCAATTGTTCAACCTGTCATCTCAAGTGAAAAAGTGTCTTAGACTCCTCAGCTGGGCATTGTGACATGTACCTCAATTACTATTGGAAACATAAATAGGATAATTGCTGTCCAGGCAGCCCAAGCAAAAAGCAAGGTCCTTTTTTGCAATTTCTAGAGCAAAAAGGACTGAAAGCATGGTTCAAGTGGCTCTCTTTTCCTAACAATAAAGAGAGAGGGAGGGAGGAAAGGAGGAAGTGGGCAAAAGAAAGGAAGGAGGGAAGGAAACTTGAAACCCCAGCAAAACTAAGGATGAGGGCAAAAATCAACCTGATTATAGACAGTGAAGAACTCTGAATGCTTACCTCCATGTATTATTTCTCAGACTATCTATGTCAACCATGATACAGTAGGGATGGCATGTCTACTCTGATGTTTGTGGGCTTTGCTGATGATTCTGAGACTAGGGAATCTAGACATATCTGAGAATTGATTCTTGCACATACCTAGGAATTGATGCGAGTTGTCACCTGTGGTCCTTTCTGGGGTGTCACCTGGAATACCCACATGTGGTTTGTTCCATGTGACATGATTTCCCCTATAACATTCCATAGGTAAGTGTCCCAAGAGAAGAAAAATGAGACCAAAATACTGGGCCAACCATGTGGAAGTCTTGCACAACCATGCAGACACTTCCACACACACATACACATACACACAGAAACAGAGTACTTAGAACATAATGAGTGACAAGAAAAAAAGATAGGCATAGGAAAAATGTAGTTGTGCTATTGGTATTCTGTATGTGTGTATTTGTGAAGTCATAGCATAATTGAATTGATTTCCAAAGAACTCTCCAAGGGATCAGATTAATGAAATGTTTTAAGCTCTTTCATTTAAGAAGAACAATTGCTTCTTAATATAATAACTATTTGCTTGTCCTAGTTTGAAAAAGAAAAACAGCATGATATTCGATCATTCTTTTTACCAAAACCTACAAAGAAACAGTTGGAGACAACCTGTGATGAATCAAGAATATTCCCAGATAAAAATACTATATCAGAGCCTAGAAAAGTAGCTACTAGAGATACTATTAATTGTGGACGTGATTTTGAACCTGAAGCTAAAAGATTGAAACTGACTACCACCAACGACCACAGCAGTCCTCCTGAGGAGAATCCATCCTGGTCCAAACCAACCAAAACTGTACGCATAGAAAATGACCCTGAGGCCAAGTCCCTGTCAACCACCCCAGCCCATCCTGGAAAGACCTGGCAATGTGCCTTCTGTACCTTTATCAATGATTCAGTGCTTCCTTATTGTGAAATGTGTGAGAACCCAAAAGGCAGTTCTGGTGAGTACACAAAAGGTGACCCTGGAGGCGGGGGCTGGTAGTGGTGTCTGGAGATGCACTCTTGTTTCAGAGTCTGCTGTTAGAAGTGTAGTGTGACTCAGGACTGACTTCAGCTTGTAAAATGGAGTAAGAACTTCACAGAGGGAAGACTGACACTGTCCCTAGTGGAACGTGAAAAGCTTCTGCTTCTGTCAGAATGTATATCTCCAAGTGTCTGTGATATGGCATTCATTTGGCAAAAATGGACATTTCTGATTAATGTCAGCAGGATGTGAATTCAGTGTTTGAAATAGAAGCTCTGTTGCTATGGTAGCAAATATGCCTTACAGTCATAGACCTGTAGTTTTCTTTTCTTTATAGATATACTTATTTTTAAGGAAATTATAGAGTATTTTATATGTATATAGGGAAACAATCCACTGTAACTTCTTTGCTTACTTAGTATATATTGTGCTGTATTTTTTTGCTTGACAAGTCATAAAGACTCTTCAATATGTCTGCTTTAAAGAACGAATTTGATAGCTGTTTTATGAATTCTTTTCTAAAACATTTTACTGAGAAATCATTAACATACTTCAAGTAGGTTTTCATAGCATGATATGGCATTTCCTGAGGTTTAGTTCTGAAATGGTTATTAATACCTTTGTTATAAGCCAAAAAGTCATTAGTATTCTTTTATGTTACCAATTTTAGAGGGCAATTATATGCCAATAAAAAATACCAAGTGGACAGTTTTAGAAACTGGAAATACTCATTTTATCAATGGTAATAGTTGTTCACACCTAATTATCAATTACACATTAATTCTTCTAAACAGTGATATTATAACTCCTCTAAGACAGAAACTCTGATATTGTAATTCCTTTTTTCTGCCTTTCTCTCTGCTCTTAGTTTTGATCCAAAGGCAAAAGTAATCAGTAGCTAGGTCATTCCTCTTTCCCTTCTTTATGTTCCTACCCAAATTAACAAGTCTGCCATCTAGCTGGTTATATTGTAATGTGAGCACTTGTGCTCTGTGAACTAAATTGGAACCACAAGTTTATTCCATATCATATCATACCATAATTAGCATAACCTCATGTAACTCCCAGCTGATAAAGACAATAAAAATATATTGTGACCATGAAATAATGTCGCCTCAAATTAGCTATATAAGATAACTGATTTAGAAGAAAAAGTTTTATTAAGTGTTTTATATTTTTCCTTTGTGATGCTAGACCCTTGACTCAATAAACACTCTAATACAACTTAAGAAAACAAACTTCCCTTTATGAATACAAAATAGTGTGCTTAGAGAAAAAAATCTCAACAGTGGCATTACTTTTATCTTAAAGTTATAATTATTAGATATATATTATTGTAATTTAGCACAGTGATGTCCATCCTTGATTTGTATATACCCCAGCAGCAAAATTGGTGCTAAATTTGTCTTCCATATAATTTTTTGAGGAAAGGGTAGAATCCATAATATTAGAATATAGTAGTCTATAAAGTTTGCAAATTCAGTCTATAGTGATTTAGAGAAAAGTAGTATAGGATACCTTGAGTGCTTTGTTCTTAACATGTGTGGTTTAAAAATCACCCAGATTTATATCTCCCATTTGAATTTCAGACTTAAATATATCTAAATGGGTACATAATATTACCTGGATATCTAATGGGAATCCCATGTTAACATGCCCATAATAGGTTTGTTTATGTGTGTATGTGCCAGTACTGGGACTTGAACTCAGAACTATGAGCTCTTGCTTGCCTATTTATTTTTATTTTGCCAGTCCTGGGGCTTGAACTCAGGGCATGAGTGCTGTCCCTGAGCTTTTTTTTCTCAAGGCTAGTGCTGTACACTTCCAGCCTTTTGGTAGTTAATTGGAGATAAGAATCTCACAGACTTTCCTCCCCAGGCTGGCTTTGAACTAAAGTCCTCGATCTCAGCCTCCTGAGCTACAGTTTCTAACCTTGCTGGTTAATTGGGCCAGCTTTAAACCACAGTCCTCAGCTCTCAGCCGTTATTATTCCTCAGTCTAACTCCATTTAGTTCCAATTGCATTTAGAATCTAATCCAGGAATATAGGGTCGGGCCAGGCTTTGTAAACATCTCTGAACTCACATAAGTCTCCACTGAGAGCATAATCTCCACAATATGTCATGTTCTAATATCATTCCTTTAATTTTTTGGATTTCATCCTTTTTTCACCATTCCCTCTACCCCCAATTATCTTATTCACAAAAACCTCAGTGGAATTTTTATTTGTTCATATTATTGTCTGTCTCTGCCACTCAAAAGGAAATCTTCAAGAAACAGGGGAAATAATAAGCCCTGGATAAATGCTTTAAAAGAATGAACAAACATTAATAACTTGGTTTCTTTTTATAAGACTTATCTGTTACATTTTAACTGTGTTTTTAAATGTAAAATATTTTGACAATTCTACACAGGCAGCAACAACTGTATCCAGGATAAAAACAAAAATGAGGAAGATAATTCTCAGAAAGATACCTCCAAAAAAGTTGATGCGGGCTCAGACTGTGAAAAACAAGTCCTTGGACAGTCAGCTCCTGACCAATTGATGGAGAACAAAGAAGGAATGATAGAAGTTGAGAAGGAAGACAGACTCATACCCCAGGGAGGTAAGTCTTGTTTTCATTTCTGGTGTCCTGATAATAACCATAATGGTGTCACTGAATTATGATTGATACATGATTGTTGCCTTGTTCTAAGTATCTTTTATTCCCTTCTTTATTAAAAATACAAACCACTTTTCACATACGTAAACATCAGATAACTAGAAGAACAGCATGTGTCTGTTAGCATTCAGACATTATCTATGGAGTAGAGCCAGTTAATAGCTGTATGTGCTACCAACAGACCTGCTGCCCTGCCTCATCCAAGCCTAGTCCATTATACTTCAAGGGTGTTGTTTGATTTCTGGAAAGTACTTTTAGATACAATGGTTACAATTAACAGATTACTTTTTAAAAACTTAAATCCTTAATCCTTTTTTTTTTTAAATATATTTCTTTTTTTTTATTTTTTTTTTTTATTTTTGTCAGTCATGGGGCCTGAACTGTGGGCCTGGGTGCCATCCCTCGGCTCTTCAGCTCAAGGCTACTCTACCACTTGAGTCAAGTACCACTTCTGGCTTTTTCTGTTTATGTGATGCTGGGGAATCAAACCCAGGGCCTCATGCATGCAACACAAACACTGTACAACTGAGCCACCTTCCCAGCCCAAATCCTTAATCCTTTTACATGAATTTTTTGTTGTTTGTTTATGACCAACTACCTCTTTTAAATTTTTTAATATGAAGTCAAGTTATAAAGAAATTCATTGGGAAGACAATATGTCAGAAAGGCAGTCAATAGAGAAAAAAAAAGTGAGCAAAACAGTTAAGTGAATTGGGGATAAAATAGTGATGTCCTTGATGTAAGAAATATTCAGGCATTTGGATAAAGTGTTTGTCCTACAATATGACAAACTTTCAGCTATGACTCTCAACTTTAAATGACTATACTTAATGTATTTTAATTTTTTATTGTTTTTAAGAAATATGATTTCAAAATTATATGAAGCAAAATTGTATTTAGAGATGCCAAGGAATGTTTCAGATTCATTTGTATTTCCTGATTCCATCTATGATGTTTAGCTTGATGGGTAGTAAATTTCAGCTTGTAGTCATACATCACATTCTTTTATTGTTCAACTAGGAGAAGATTTTACGTACTTTTAGATTATTTTCTTTTTACTTACTTAGTGACCATAGTAACCTACAGAGTTTTATTAAAACCTCAAAATTTTGGGGATGAGGCTGCTGGAATTTAACTTAATTACTATTAAGCACTCATTAATTTGGAGGCAGATTTGCAGCTTTAAAACAAAACATTCATGTAAGAATTTCTGAGCTCAAATAATTGTCTTCTTCTCTCTGCCTTCTCTCCCTCTGATTCTTCAGTATCTTCCCAAAGAGAATCTTGTTTGGGTCTAATTGTAACCCCTTTTAAATAGACAACAGAGACTTAGGAGGGTTATACTCTTCTGTGCCTTTCTGATTTCCTTGTTGATTCTTCCTCCACGTGGGTTGCAGGACGGCAAATGCCTAGTGAGCTAAACCTCAAACTAGGAATCAGCATATTGTCTGTGACACATGCAACTATGACATACCTTAACCATAACAAAAACCAGGCCATAAAGCTTAAAGCTATTAAATTCCTCTTTTGCATTGGCATTTCTTTGATTTGTTCTGAGGGTTTCGACATGGTGGCCTACCTTCAGTTGCTTTACTTGACATATAATAGGCAATCTTTTTGCACATGTCAGTTAACCAAAAGTAAGATAGCTTCCTCTGTTTGCCAGAATCTTGTCTTAAGACCCAAGAAGTACTAAGAAGTACTAAGTTATGCCTTTGCAAGAATGTCAGAAATTTGCTTATTCCTTCAGTAATGGGTATTTGCTCCTTTAATATCAAATCTATGCTCTTCTGTTGTGTTCCCAGGTTTTTGATATATGTAACTTTTCATTTCAGTACTTATAGTAAAAAGTCTGATGACATCTTAAAGTTAATTTCATCAAAATAAACTGTTTTCAATAGAGGGAATATGAATCTTCAGTCTCTTTTGTTTATAGTAGAGCAGTTGAAGCATTCAGACACTCTGCCAGTGTACGATACCTTAATGTTTTGTGCAAGTAAGAATACTGACCGGATTCACCTCTATACTAAGGTAAGCATCATGTAAATTTCATAGCTCGAAACATAAAGACATCCTTTTCTTATTTTTTAATGGAAATATTTAACAGTGAGATAGGCATCTAATCTAGTTTTTTTTTTCTTCTTAAAGCTAATTATCCAGGTCCTATGTTAAAATCTAAAGATAATGAGAGGCAAAACATGATATTCATTAAGAGTATAGACTTCAGGGCAAGACTGCCGTTGTTTAAATCTATTATTAAATGTATAATCTTAGACGCATTACCTAACTTCTCTGTGTTTCTATTTTCTCAACTGTACACTATGGAGGGATTTGTTAGAAAGATAAAATAAGTTTAGTCCTAAAGAGCACTCAGCATAGTGCCTAGCCCTCATAAATTCTCAAGAAGTGTTAGTTCTGGCACTAGATAGTTGAAAGCAGCAGGAGATGACACATTTTTAGACACCTAACTCATCTCCGTGTTGAATAAAGATAGGAAGCTTTTGTGATGAGATCACTCAGATTCCTATGATATTCTAATTTAGCGATGCTCAGCGTTTTCAAGTCAGCACCCCTCTGTGTCACTGAAATGTTTCATGGATTTTAAGGAGCCTTTGTTTGTGTGAGCACATCTTTATATCTACAGTACTCAATATTAAAATGAAACATTTAAAATATTCACTATCCTATTTTTAATAATGGTCTACACTCATTATATATTTATATGTAAAGATCATATTTTCATGAAAAATAATTACATTTTCAAAGTGTATGTAATCAGAGGAATTAAGCTGCTTTATCTTTTTAGCAATATTCTGTAAAGTCTCATTTCAATACAATGGGATTCTTGTATCTTGATATTCATTTTGTTGTAATATATCATGTTGATGTCATGATTCATTGTTGTATTTGTGTGTGTGTGTATGTGTTTGCCTGTGTGTGTGTGTGTGTGTGTATGCCAGCTCTGGGACTTGAACTCAGGGTCAGGACACTGTCCCTGAGCTTTTTGCTCAAGGATAGAGCTCTATCACTTGAGCCATAACTCCACTTCTGGATTTTTGGTGATTAATTGGAGATGAGAGCATCACAGACTTTCCTACCTTGGCTGCCTTTGAACTATGATCCTCAGATCTCAGCCTCTTGAATAACTAGGATTGCAGGCATGGGCCACTGGTGCTGGCTAGTAATACTCTTCAGTTAGAAGGAAATGTCGAGACCATAAATATCTAAAACTCCTAAACAGGATCTAGCACAGATCCACAACAAGATAGAGATTAAGAACTAAGCTATTCTCCTCTTGTGGTAATGAACCCCGCCCACCCTTTGGAGAATCTGGGTGTACTGAGAGAGACTGGGGAGACCAGTGACTCCTTTGATACCCTGCAAGTGGTTTTAAATGTCTCTTTTCCAGAAGGCCTGCAGCTTGAGGCTGTGTTTCTCAAACCTTCACATGAGAGGAATAGAAAAGTGATCCAGAAGAAGCTTGAAAAGCGAGGTAGTAGCCGGGCGCTGGTGGCTCACGCCTGTAATCCTAGCTACTCAGGAGGCTGAGATCTGAGGATCACGGTTCAAAGCCAGCCCGGGCAGGAAAGACTGTGAGACTCCTATCTCCAAAAAACCACCAGAAAACTGGAAGTGGCGCTGTAGCTCAAGTGGTAGAGCGCTAGCCTTGAGCTGAAGAGCTGAAGGACAGTGCCCAGGCCCAGAGTTCAAGCCCCACGACCGACAAAAAAAAAAAAGAAAAGAAAAGAAAAGCGAGGTAGTCAAAGCACACCAGGAATTCAGAGTCCCTTAAAGTCTTTAAACATTTCATTCTGGATAGTGAAGTTATGGTCAACATTTTTCCCCTTGGGGTGGAGGCAGAGAAAAACTTACCAACCGTAGCAACATTTCTGGCTCTTCTACCTGGCCTGTGTAGCATAAACTACCTCTCATCCTTGATATAATTGTCATAAATCTCAAATGTAAAGTTTACTGTGGCTTTCTAAAAACAAGACATGAGACAAATGAAATATTGGCATGTCTTTTCAAAGCTACAATAGAGTGAGATGAAGCCCTTCCTTAGAACCAAAATAACATCTACAATGGTGGTGTGGCTCAAATAGACTTGAACAAAAAGCCAAGTGAGAATGTGAGGCCATGAATTCAAACCCTAGTACCAGCACACACATAAAGAGAGAGAAATAATCAGGGAAGGAGGCAGGGAGGGATGGAGAGAGGGAGGAAGTAAGGAAAGAAGGAAGGAAATTTAGAATATTGTACTATAATTAGGACTGTGTTTCAACCAAAATCTAAGGTTTACAATTACATTTTATAATTATATATCTAAACTTTAAAATTACATACATTTACAATTAAACACTATAGTTACAAATTAAAGTTTAAGTAAGTACTTTTTATGGATTTTGCTTGTTTGTTTGCCGATCCTGGGCCTTGAACTCTGGGCCTGGGCACTGTGCCTAATCTTCTTTTGCTCAAAGTTAGCACTCTACCACTTGAGCTACAGCTTTACTTCTGGCTTTTTCCGTTATTAATTGGAGAAAAAGAGTCTTATGGACTTTCCTTCCCCAGCTGGCTACAAACCATGATCCTCAGCCTTCTCTCTGCCTCCTGAATAGCTAGGATTATGGCCATGAGCCACCAGCACCTGGCTGGATTTTTTTGTTTTTGTTTTTGTTTTTCTCAAAGAGAAGGAGTTGGAACATTTCTCTGGCTTAAGGAGAATTAGAATATGAGTTGAAATATTGTTGATACATTAGAATTTCTTTGAGATATTCTTCTTCCTCATTGAAAAAGAAGTAACTTCTTGTTGCATTTAATTAACTGCAACCCTATTTGTGGTTATTTTTTAACCTCAAGATTTCAGGATAGTGTGCAGTGATTATTGAGAACTAAATGTAGCTTTGTTTAGTCCTCATATGGTGAGAATTCAAGTCCTTGTATGCTGATATGACATTGTTTAAGGGAATCAAAGAATATTAAATAATTTCTCTAGCATTATCTTCTCTTTACTTTCCTGTGCCTGTAACACTGACAGGTATATCAACCATTTGGGGAGGGCTATTCAGCCTATTTCTTGATGATCTCTTTATATTACTATTATTATCTTTAAGAAACAAAGGGGTTTCACTTCAAAGTGTCAATTTAGGAGTACACAGCATCTTGATCAGTGTCACCATTCAACCTTCTTTGATATGAGATATATCTTCAGAAAGTATAAAGACATTTACTTCTTGATTTGAGAATGAGCATTCTGCTAGTAACTTCAAGGGCATTATATTATTTTGTATTGATTTGCAATTTATAACTCGTAGTTTTTAATGTGCTTTATTAGCATTTATTATTTGTACAAGTGGGCTTCATTGTGATGGTTCCATACATGCAAATAGTGTATCCCTTCTTTCATTACCCCTTCTTAAAACAATTTCAACAGATTTCACGCATGCATATGAGAATACAAAACATGACATTGTTTTGTTACATATTTCTAAGATTAGGGACTAAAGAAGTGTGACAAGTCTGTCAGCATCCTAGCCTGACAGCAAAAGACTTGAGGCTAAATGTAGGCAATGCAGGTCTACAGAGAGCAAGAGAGAATCTACCTCCCCTTCTCACCTTTAGCCCTATAGGGGAGCTATCTGTGTTGGTTACACCCTTACTTACAATGTGCTATCCAGTTTATCTTTTAGCACACCAGATATATTATGCCATAATATAATTATTTTCTTCTAAAGTAGTTACTAGTGCTTGAAGAATAAAAAGGATTGACAATGATGTCTTCCTACTCTAAAATAGGATGGAAAACCCATGAATTGTAACTTCATTCCTTTGGATATAAAATTAGACCTTTGGGAAGACTTACCAGCAAGTTTTCAACTGAAACACAATCGCTCACTGGTAAGACTACTTTTATGTAAAATAGTTGTATTTGTTTTAAGTAAAATTGTTTATATAATTTTAATGATCACTTTGAGTTTAGTAAAACAGTGCTATGTGGCCTATTACAGAATCAAATCACCTTCTGTATTTTTAGCAATCCAGGCAGTGTCTATTAATTACCCTAGTGCTAAAAATAAATGTGAAGTCTGTCTTCTTAGCAAATGATCACACCTAGAGCTGCTGTTTCTACAGATAGAATCTTCCTCACATTTAATTTCTCATTCACAGAATTAGCAACTGTGATATTTGTATCTGTCACATTTTTATCCCTAAGGTTAAGTTCTAACAGTGACAAATTCTGGGAGCAGGGATAATATCATGTTGGGTGACTCTGGAGTCATTATCAAAATCACTAGTATGGAGCTACAGGCCAGATACCTGCCAGGGAAGATTAATTTCAGATCTGTGGTTGACTTATGATCATTGCTAAGAAGGATCTTCATGTTCAGGAACTGACCCAGCATGCAGTGAGCATTTTTTTTTGAAAAGAAAAACAAAAGGCAAACAGTGGCTTAAAAAAAAAAACAACTTTTAGTAGAAATAGAGCATTTCCAGGAGATCAGCTGCATCTATCTTTTAAAAAAAAGAAAAATAGCAGTGTGCTATTTTCTTTAGTATCAACAAATCCTGACTCTCAGATCCCAGTCCCTCTAAACAGCCAGTTATCTATAATGGACTAATAATGAAAATAACCCTAACAAAAATGACCCAACTTTATTGGTGGGTTTTTTCCCCCCCTAGGGTAACAGGTATCAAATAGAAACTTATTCTTGATGTTATTTTGTTCTTTGGTCATCCCTGCCAGACCTGCTGTTCTTGAGGAAACTTTGCCTTGTCTGCTTCTGGGCTAGGTGCTTCCAATCTTGTTTTCCTTTCACCTAGCACATTTATTAGTTTGTCCTTTTGTGTGTTAAGGGCATAAAGTGAGTGTCCTGAAACATGCCTTTAGCAGATCTTCGTATTGAAAGAATCTTTTTACAATTTAGCCAAAGATAATTTACAATAAATATATGAAACTTCAAGTTGAAAAAAATCCTTAAATTGTGTTACTCAAGAACTTGTTTGGGGGATTAAGAAAAAACTGAAGTTTTCTCATGTTGTAAATAACTTCACTTTCACAGAAAGATGCATGATGATTGTTAACTCTTTTTATTATTTTCTTTTCTATCAGATTTTGAGGTTTGTTCGCGAGTGGAATTGTCTGACTGCCATGAAGCAAAGGGTAATTAGGAAAAGTGGACAGCTGTTCTGTAGCCCGATCCTTGCATTGGAAGAGATCACAAAACAACAAGCCAAACAAAATAGTACTAAAAGGTATGAATCATCTATTTTATTTTGTATTTTATTACTTTTCAGGGTTATTCCTATAGAAAGTCTAATCTTACTGACCCAATAATAAAATCCTGGTAAGTTGAGAGAAAAGTGTTTATAAAACCACAGTTCTATTATTTCAGAGCAATATAATTAGATATATAGTGAATTCGATCAAATCTGTTAGAAGATATGAGGTTGTTGGATCTTGGTCACTATGACTTTAGCTTATCAGTCGAGAAGCCAGAGCCATGGAAGCTATGACTTGTTAAGCCTAGGACACTTACTATCAACAGGAAGACATTTTACTCTAAGAATCTTAGAATATATCCTGGGATCTATCTTCCCCGGCTTCCTGTGGTATGCATTTCAGGTGTCATGCAGCCAGGGAGATGCACTAGCCCCTTTCAACAAGTGAAAAGTAGCTATCAGGTTTGTGTTTTGAAAAGTAAATAAAAGGAAAGTTCAATTGTGACACATTTGTCACTATCATTGCTTAATCTGTAGCTCGACATTTTCATTACATCACCATTTCTTTGTCTCAATTAAGTATACTTTTGTGTGATCTCAAATTCCTATTTTTTCTTTTTCTTTTTCTTTTTTGGTCAGTCGTGGGACAAACTCTGGGCTTGGACACTGTCCTTCAGCTCAATGCACGTGATCTGCCACTTAAGCCATAGTACTACTTCTAGTTTTCTGGTGGTTAATTGGAGATAAGAGTCTTGCTGCTCTGGTTAATGTACTTATAATGTACTATGTGATTTTTTTTTTGTTTCTTTGTATGTTCTTCTCCAATGGTATAAACCCTATTTTCACTGTATTTGATTCTGGTGCCCTGCATCTTGTATATACATTTTTCTAATTTGGGGAGGGAAAGGGAAATAACAAAATGCTTAAACAATGATACAGGTTGACCCATTGTAACAATGATATGTACAAGACACTATATTGAAAATGAATTTTACAACTTTGGAGTGGGGAGGGAGGAGTTGGGGAGGTGGAGAGGGAAGGGATGGTAAGGAAAAATCAAAGGAGGAGGTAACAGTGCTTCATAGGAAATGTACTCATTACCTTACTCATGTAACTGTAACCCCTCTGTACAGTATCTTTATGATTAAAAACATATTAAAAAATAGAATGGGGATGAAAATATATAATTGTTACTACTGATCTAAAAATTACCGGGAAGGGTACCTTTGAAACTCTTAGGGAATGTTTCTCTAGGACATTGATTCCTAATCAGGGACAGTGATGCCAGGATTGCAATCTCTAAAAATATTCTAGATGATCAAGACTAGGGAATGCAACTGAAGTGCTTCTTACTGGTCTATACACATTCTTGGCATGAGCCAACAATTCTACTGAAAATCCTATAATAAGTAGGACTGGACCCACAAAAAAAATTGTTTCTAGAATGCCTATAGTGTTACTATTGCAAAATCTTAGGCATAATACTACAGGATTTTTAGAGTTGTAGGCACTTTATACATTTACTCCAGGGTTATAAATAAATGACTTAAAAAGGCAAAAGAAAGAACCATCAATGAGTAAGAAAAGGATGGGATCGGAAGTGGTGCTGTGGCTCAAGTGGTAGAGCGCTAGCCTTGAGCTGAAGAGCTGAGGGACAGCACCCAGACCCAGAGTTCAGGCCCCACGTCCAACAAAAAAGAAAAAAGAAAAAAGGATGGGACCTAGCTTAGGATGATAGCAAATTGAAAAATACATATCTTATCGGAAGTCATTCAAGTTCAGTTTTTTCAAACATTTCTTTATATTTATAGTAAAGGTGATGGATAGAGGGATTACAGTTACATAAGTTTCTTTTTGAATCAAGTTCAAATTTTAAAATAAAATACTTTCTTTTTTTTTTTTTTGTCGTGGGGCTTGAACTCTGGGCTTGGGCACTGTCCTTGTGCTCTTCAGCTCAAGGCGAATGCTCTACTGCTTGAACCACAGCACCACTTCCAAAATAAAATACTTCCTTAGTCAAGTAAAGTCCTTTGAATAACTGGGTTTATCTGTGAGCTACCACTTTGGGCCTGGTTAAAAGTCATGTACTAGTTGAATTTTTTCGATGTATTGCTTTATGTACAAGTGGATTTGAAATACCTATGCATGAATTTCTTTTTTTTTTTTTGGGGGGGTCCAGTCGTGGGGCCTGAACTCTGGGCCTGGGCGCTGTCCCTCAGCTCTTCAGCTCAAGGCTAGCGCTCTACCACTTGAGCTATAGCGCCACTTCTGGCTTTTTTTCTTATGTGGTGCTGGGGAATCGAACCCAGGGCCTCATGCATGGAAGGCAAGCGCTTTACCACTGAGCCATCTTCCCAGCCCCATGCATTTCTTCATATGTGTGCATGCACATGTATTTATACACAAGCATAAGTATGTACAAATATCAAAAGCATGATGCCTATTTTATTTTTTTCAATATTTGTGCCAGTCTTCTCTACTTTACCCATTCTTATTAATACAGTCTTGGTTGAAGCATTGATCTTGTCTTTCTTACATAATAAATTCCCTTCACAGTTGAATTTATAGCCCATTCCAAACATTTCTAACTATGTTGTATTGTTTCTGCTCCATCAGATATGATGGACTACTTAAAGTATCAATTGAAAGAAATGACTGATTATATGTAAAAGTTGACCCAAAATCAATACAAATTGAAGTCAGACATACAGTGTTATTTATAAAATTAAATGTAGGTTATACAGTAAGGCTGTATCTTAAAGAATCAGATTTGTATTTTTAAGAGCTCACTCTGACAGAAGTTTGGAAATTAAATAAAAAAGGAAAGACTTGAAGTGGAGAGAAAAGTAACATTCATTTCTTATAGTTGCCATCACAACTTTCCACAAACTTAGTGTCTTATTACAATGCAAATTTGTTCTCTCATAGTTCTCTAAGAAGTTCAGAGTGACCCTTGCTAGTTGTTTTTGTTTTTTTTTTTTTTTGCCAGTCCTGGGCTTGAACTCTAGGTCTGGGCGCTGTCCCTCAGCTCTTCAGCTCAAGACAAGCACTCTACCACTTGAGCCACAGCACCACTTCTGGCTTTTTCTGCTTATGTGGTGCTGAGGAATCGAATCCAGGGCCTCATGCATGCAAGGCAAGCACTCTACCACTGAGCCACCTTCCCAACCCCCTTGCTAGTTATTTTTGCTATGTGTTTTACAAGGCTAAAATGAAGGCATTGACCAAGTAGATTCTAGAAGCCAATCCCAGACTTACTCATATGGTTGTCACAACTTATTTTCTTGCACATGTAGAATTGCGGTTCCCATTACTTTCCTGTGTGTCGATGAGGGCTACCATCATTTCCTAGAAACCTGTCCTACCTAGTAGGACTAGAAATCCTGTCCTACCTAGTACATGGACAGTGCCAGCAGCGAGTGTCAAATCCTTTGCTTAGTGAGGCTTATGCACCTTTGGTTCGCCTTAGTTACATCTGAAATGTTCCTTTATGGCATTACCTAGATTGGTAATTGGCTAGGTGATCTGAGGCGGGAATCCTAGGAGATACCTTAATTCTGCTGAAGCTACTCACATCGGTACATACCTTTAGTGCCAGCACACAGGAGGCTGAGGGGATGACACTTGAGCTCAGGAATTTTGAGACTTGCCTGGGTGACAGAGAGAAAGAGAAAGGAAAGAAGAGAGGAAGCAGGAAAAAAGGAAGGAAAGAAAGGGAGAAAGAAAGCAGGAAATGAAAAAAAAATACGACAGTGTGTCCACTGTCAAAGGTAAAAGACTACTGTAACCGTGACATTAAAAATAGGAATGGAGGAAAAAGAACAGAGAGCACTATGAAGGAGGGATACCTAGCTCCTCAACATGCAGCTGATGCACCTGCCGAGGTGAGACGCTGTCAGAGGCACTCTGAGTTCTCCGGCCAGAACTCAGTAAATCTCAACATTTTGGAAAAGCTGATGTGAAAACTGAGGCTAAACAAAAGGGAGGAGTGAGGCCCTGGAGCTCCTTCCTTCCCACGCTCACATCAGTGTAGTCTCTAGAGAAATGGATCCAGAGGGCCATCAGCCTTGGAAAGACCCAGCTCAGTGGAGGTAAAGGGAGAGATAGTACACGGAAAACAAGCTCTCAGGGACAGCGCCCAGGCCCAGCGTTCAAGCTCCAATGACAGACAAAAAAGAAAGAAAGAAGGAAAAAAAGAAAAGCTGGAAGTGGAAGTAGAGCTGTGGCTCAAAACAAAACAAAACAAAAACAAAGAATGAAAACATCACCAGCCACAGTTTGTTCTTGAGTGAGTTTCATTTCTGATTTAGTAAAAGTAGGCTTGATTTAGCAGAAAGTTGGCCACTCTGTTTATCCTCTACCTATAACTAATCTCTAAAAAGTGACCCAAAGCCACCCTGGATTGTATTCATTAGAACGGGCCACTTTGCAACATACACCAATTTTGCAATTGCCAATTTAAACTCTTATTAATCCAGGAATTAGTTTAGTAACCAACATTTTTCCTTCCCTATATGCCAAAATTAGGCTATACCACATCTGTTTGGGAGATGATATACTTTAAGCTTAATAGCATACTTCAATGAAAATTAAAATATTGGTAACTTGGAAACTTTTCACCTCTCTTTCTTGGGGCGGATCAATCTGGGATTTGGGGTGTATGTGGACTTCAAGAATGTATGCTTAAGGCTCTTACATGAGAGCAAGAGGTTATTTTTAGTTCCTAAATCACTGACTAGATTTCTCAGCATCTAGCATTCACACATTGGAAAATACCAGAGGCAAGACTTAATATTCCATTGCCCTCAGATTTAGGAACATTTTGAGTTTATTTAGAATCCTCAAGAACACTTTAGCAAAGTGTTTTTTACCAAGGGAATAAAATGGTTGAAGAAATGAGAAGTTTGGGGGAAGTTTAGAAACTCAATGAGCACGTTAAAGAACTCAAAAGAAGAAAACTTAAAAAAAAGAACTGTGATTCCTTTTTACTATTTTATTATTAAATAGTTGTAGAAAGACATTCCAATTCCATCTGTCAGGTTATGAGTACAGTATAGCTTGATCAATGGAAGAACTGTGATTCTCAAAAAAGAATTTAGCTTGTTTTTGTGCTGTTGTTGTTACTTTAAGGAAGACACACAAATGGAAATGCAAATATGAAAAGATACCCATCTGGGGCTGGGAAGGTGGCTCAGTGGTAGAGCGCTTGCCTTGCATGCATGAAGCCCTGGGTTTGATTCCTCAGCACCACATAGGAAAAAAGCCGGTGGTGCTGTGGCTCAAGTGGTAGAGAGCTAGTCTTGAGCTGAAGAGCTGAGGGACAGAGCCCAGGTCCAGAGTTCAAGCCCCACGACCGGACCCCCCCCCCAAAAAAAAGATACCCATCTGTTCTGTTATAGGAAAAATGAAATTTTAAAGTAATAAAAATGCCTACCCCTTTTAGCAGAGAATTTGTTTATTTGTGTGTGTGAGAGGTTTTGCCCAACGTGGTCTGGAAATCCTGAGTCATCCTGCCTCTGCCTGCCAAGTGCCGAGATTCCAACGTGCACCACCATGCCACGTCAGCAGAGACTTTTTAAAAATGCCATGTGTGTGGGAGTGCACACACTGTCATTCATTGTTGATAGAGACATGCACTGCTTCAGCTTAGCAGAAATGAAATTAGTAAAATCCGCCCACATTTAAAGCACTCAAGACTTTTATATCAGGAATTTTATTTATTTTGGGCATACTTAATGTGGATGAGACAGTAACATGGTTTGTGATAGAAAAACTGGAAATGATGTACGTGCCCATTAATCAGATAACAGGTAAGTGTATTACATGATTTACACACATAATTGAATGAATATTATCAATATAAAAGTGCAGAGTAGCTCTGTTACAGAAAAATGGCTCAAGTGGTAGAGCCCTTGCCTTGAGCTGAAGAGCTCAGGGAGAGTGCCTAGGCCCAGAGTTCAAGTCCCACAACCAACCAAAAACAAAACAAAAGCAAAAAAAACACTCAAAATATGAAGAAATCAAGTCTAAACTAACTTTTTACAAATTCCATAAGAGGTGTAAACTACCAGAGAAACTGGGCCATCCTAATTAGAAGGAATTAATTGGGTAATTGCATTTTACCTACTTAAATTCCCCTGTCACTTTTCATTAGAATTACTTTCCTCTTTACTTCCAGTCCCTGAACCATTGTGTGTGGTATTGATAGTGTTGTATAAAAAGGTTTTGAATCCCACATCAAGAGTAGTTTTGTTTGAGTGGAAGATTCCATAAACCTTGTATGGGCTGAAACTAATGAGAACAGCCTTCAGGTTGTAGGAGATGTGATTGAACCTGGTTAACTAAAATGAGAATCACTTTATACAAAACACTGCTACAGTATTGCTATTGAGTAAGATAATATGGAGGTGCCTTAGAGAGATGGTCAAGAGGGAGGTAAGATACTGGGAAGGTCTCTGCATAGCTTAATAGGTAGCATCTGTAAGGCTGTTTGATCTGTATTCAGTCTTTTTTATTTCCACATCCACCTTTTTCCTCTTAAGTTTTAAAAATTGGTCCAAAGGGTAGTTTAATAAGTATTGAATTTCTTAGAAAAAATAAACCTTGAAGGAACAAATTAGAACAAAGAGAGATCTTCTCCAGGAAAATGGGTTTGGGATGAGAAGTCACCAGCAGAGGAGGAGAGGGCTAATGAAGAGGATGAATGAGGATGAATGTAGTCAAGGTAATTATTTGTACATATGAAAATGGAACAGTGAAAACTATGGAGGCTATTTTAAGAATCTGGGATTGGAATAAAGAAGAGTAATTGAGGGAATGGGTTTGATTGGGATACATTGTAACATGTATGAACCACCTCCTTGAACAACTAATATATGCTCATTTTAACAATAAGGAAAAAGAAAAAGAGATATGTTTCCTACATAATGTACCCTCATGTAAAGGACAACAGTTTTTAACTTTAGTATTAGCACAATAATAGAGTTATAGTTTGCTTTTGCTTATTGTGCCCTTGCAAAGTACAATATAAACTATTATGAGAGAAAATCTACTGAATATATGTAAATTCTTCTAGATACATCACCAAAGAAGATGTTGCTGTTGCCTCAATGAACAAAGTGAAGAATGATGGTGGCTGTATTCGTCTGATCATGAAAGACTCTAGGCCTCAGGATCCTTCCACAAAGTAAGGACACAGTAGTACTGAAAATAGGTCTTTTAAAATATATATTAATTTTGTAATAGTACTTCATCTTCATGTGTCATGTTAGAGGTTACAAAGAGCTTTCATGACTTCATAGCTCTTTAGTCCTTCTAGCAACTATGTGAAGCATGTGATCTTAACATCTTGTAAATAAGAAATGATGGAAGATACAAATTCAAGCTGTTTTCTAACCTTGAACTGTTCTAACCAGAGAAAGATTTTCCTTTGATGCTAACCTACCATAGAAAATAAGCTAAGCAGTTATTTCTAGTTGTAGGACTTTTTCTTTCTTTCTTTTTTTTTTCTTTTTCTTTTTTACGGTTGTGGACTTGAACTCAGGGCCTCGGTACTGTCCCTGAACTATTCTGCTTGAGGCTAGCACTCTACACTTGGAGCCACAGCTCTACTTCTGATTTTTGCGTGGTTCATTGTAGATAAGTCTCACAGGGCCTTTTCTGCCTGGGCTGGCTTTGAACCTCTATCCTCAGATCTCAGCCTGTTGAGTAGCTAGGATTACAAACATGAGCCACCAGTGCTCCACTGTTGTAGGACTTTTAAATCAGTTAAGTAATGTACCTTTTCCTAATTCTAACAAACTGATTACATGTTCTCATATTTTAGTTCTGATTTTAATCTTACCAGCCCTGAGTTTACCTGAGTTAATGAGCTTTCTCTGGTCATTCCTATCAGCATGGTCAGCTACTTCAATCTATCACCTTATGGCTATGAAGACTTCCTGTATGTATCCTGTAAGCCAGAAGATACTGGAGGAATTTGTACGGACCTCTCTGACCCACTATAGTTAGAAAAAAGGTAGCTGATAAACATTAGTTAGGATTTGACATTAGCCTCTTCCAGCCTAAAGAAACATTTTCTAACATCTTTTCCAATTTTTCCAGATGTTTCAAAGTCTAATTCCTTTATAAGGACACATGTAAAATCACGAGAGGCAGCATGTATCAATTTAATTTTTGCAACACACTGTTTTTCTTTACCTGTCAAGGAATACAGAATGCCCACTACAACTATTTCATCTTCATATTGAGTTACAAAATCTATGGACTCCCTGCTAATTGTTTATCCACATAGAAACTTTAGACCTTCATATGAGGCATTGATTATGGTCATTATTTATTTATTACCTATTGACATTTTGTTTAATTGTAGAGAGCTCCTTGAAGATGGAAATTCTTACACATCTCAAGATGATCTCATTGTGAATCCTTCTACATCTAAAGGGTATTTGCAAGCTGTGGATAATGAAGGAAATCCACTTTGCCTTCGCTGTCAACATCCCACGAGTCAAGAGTATCAAGCAAATGCTTGGGATTCACGGTTTTGTTCTCTGAAATGTCAGGAAGAATTTTGGATTCGATCTAATAATTCTTACCTTCGAGCCCAAGTATTTGAAACTGAACATGGGGTATGTCAGCTATGTAATGTGAATGCACATGAACTCTTTTTATGTGTGAGAGATGCCCCTAAAAGTCAGAGGAAGAATCTTCTAGATGCTACTTGGACTTCAAAGCTCCCATTGGAACAGGTAAATTATATCTCATGACAGAAAGAAGGCAACATTGTGCTGAGCGATGAATATTGACTCCCTAATATTATGTGAACTTTATTTTGCTTGGCTTTGTCGCTCATAGCTGGAGCTCTATCACTTGAACCATCATTTCTGGCTTTTTGCTATTTAGTTGTTGGTTTAGGCTGGCTCCAAACCTCAGTCTTCAGATCTCATTCTACTGTGTTGCTAGGATTATAGGCAAGAGCAAAAAAGGAAGCAAGTGCCTTTTTTAAGCTTTTTAGTATGGGAATTTTCAAGTATATATACAAATTAGGAATAATCATCATCCAGCTTCAATAGTAAACCCCAATTTGCCATTTGATTCTATCTTACCCTTGTCTCACTTTTGTTTCCCTCTTGGACTATTTTAAAGTAAATTCTAGCCGGGCACTGGTGGCTCACGCCTGTAATCCTAGCTACTCAGGAGGCTGAGATCTGAGGATCGCGGTTCAAAGCCAGCCCGGGCAGAAGAGACCGTGAGACTCCTATCTCCAATAAACCACCAGAAAACTGGAAGTGGCACTGTAGCTCAAGTGGTAGAGTGCTCGCCTTGAGCTGAAGAGCTGAGGGACAGTGCCCAGGCCCAGAGTTCAAGACCCACGACCAACAAAAAAATAAATAAAAAAATAAAGTAAATTCTAAACGATAGGTCATTATTTTTATTAGGTATTCCCAAGGTAGACTGACCTCCTTTCTTCCTTCCTCCTTTCTTTTCTCCCTCCCTCAATCTCTTCCTTTACCCTTCTCTCCTTTCTTTCAAGTACATCACAATTCAAATGATTTCTTAAATATAATAAGTTCATATGTAGTTTCCAAGATTGTCTCTGAAATGTTTTTCAGAAGTTAACTTTGTCCCAAGACTGGTACAAAAAAAAGTTACTTTTGTTTGATTTAGAATTAGAATATGTTATATTATTTAGTTGTTATGCCTTTTAAGTTTTATTTAACCGCTAATATTATCCAATCCCTTTTTTTAAACATTTTTTAAACATTAATTGTTGATAAAAATGGATTCTTTGGGCTGGGAAGGTGGCTCAGTGGTAGAGCGTTTGCCTTGCAATGAAGCCCTGGGTTCAATTCCTCAGCACCACATAAGCAAAAAGAAAAAAGCCAGAAGTGTCACTGTGGCTCAAGTGGTAGTACACTAGCCTTGAGCTGAAGAGCTGAGGGACAGCGCCCAGGCCCAGAGTTCAAGGCCCCATGACTGGACCCCTCCCCCCAAAAAAAATTTTTTTTAAATGGATTCTCTGCCTACAGGATTTCCCACAGTCTAAATTTATCTCCATGTGTCTTTATGGTACTTTTTTGGCATGTTCTTTTATCTCCTCTAATTTCCTAAATATTGATAAGATGTAGAAGCTTAATTAGATTTTGATTCCATTATTTTGGGAAAAGATCTTTTTTTTTTTTTTCAGGAGGGAAAAGAAGTTTATTTATTTACCGAACTGCTGCCCCCATGCATGGTGAAGAAGCATGGCTGAAAAGGGAAGGGGGGGATCCACCCCAGGGGGAGGCGGGGGAGGGGGGACCCACCCCTGAGCTAGGACTTATCTAGGCCAGGGACAGGAAGAGGTGGCAGGTGGGGGAAAGGTGTGGCCACCCTGGATCTGGATGTGAGCTCAGGGTCTGGGACCCTCCTAAGGTCAGATGGGAGGCATGTGACCAGAGGTGGCCCAAGATGTGACCTAGCAGGAGGGGGAGGTGACTGCTTCCAGGTCTGCCAGTTACCTAGGTAACAGATACTGGGCAGAAACTTAGCCAAGAGGGAGGGAGGTGTCCATGTGCAGACCTTACATTCCATCCTTTTGATAATTATGAAAAAGGATAAAGAAGATTCTCTCTGGCTACTTCCGCATCTATGGTAGGGGTAAAAGGCTGAGATGTGATCCCCTCTGGTAGAAGGCAGCAGGCAGCAGCAGTCATTTGGTAGACGTGACTCCTTAGATGAAGTGTGGAGGAGGCAAGTCTCTTGGATGAAGTCTGGAGAAGTCTCATCATGCATTGAGGGACATGGTGGAGGTAATCAGGATGGTCTAGGCGGGAATGAGGCCTGTCTTCCAGGTTGGAAGAGATGGACTGGATCTGGACTGCATGTAGACTGGCTGGCACTGAACAGAGTAGAGAAGTGGTGTGGACGTGGATGTGAAGGCCAGCAATAGTATTGGTGAAAAGTCTTGCGTGGTGTCTCAAGGCAGTTTGGTTCACAGAAAAGGGGTGGTTAGGAAATTCTAACTTTTCCAACTCAAAAATCCCATCCGAGTCATGGCAACAGATGTAAGGTATATTAAATAGGTAGGTTTCATTAGGAAGCCGATGAAGAGAACACCACGTGCAATTCAGGCAGGAAAAGAAGTTGATTTATTTACCAAACTGCTGCCCCCGCCACGCATAGTGGAGAAGCATGACTGAAAAGGAAAGGGGCGATGGGGGTGGGCGGGGGGGCGCCTTGGGAAGAGATCTTAACAAGTGATGCTTTGCATCTACAGACACAAAGTCTGGTGGTTCCATTTTTTTTTGGGGGGGGGTCCAGTCGTGGGGCCTGAACTCTGGGCCTGGGCGCTGTCCCTCAGCTCTTCAGCTCAAGGCTAGCGCTCTACCACTTGAGCCACAGCGCCACTTCCGGCTTTTTTCTTTTTGCTTATGTGGTGCTGAGGAATTGAACCCAGGGCCTCAGGCATGCAAGGCAAGCGCTCTACCACTGAGCCACCTTCCCAGCCCCCTGGTGGTTCCATTTTTCATGATGTTAATATTGAATGGCAAGAGCCAATAAATAATCTGAAAAATGTAGTTCATTTGAGATACCTGTGTGTGGGGATGTGTGTGTGTGTGTGCACACATGCAGATGTAGGCTGATGTGTATGTGAATTCATTCCATTGTAAAATATAGTTTTAATTAAGAGATTTTAACAAAATATTGATAGGTCATAGGCATCAATATTCACTTGGGTTTCCAAAATTCAGCTGGATTCTGATCTTGTTTTCTGAACAGTTGTAAACTTTTAAGTAAAACAAGATATGTAATTTTATAGGGGTTTAATTGGATTTTAACTGGATTAAAAAAAGATATTCCTAGTGGGGCTCTGGTGACTCATGCCTATAATCCTAGCTACTCAGGAGGCTGAGAGCTGAGGATCATGGTTCAAAGCCAGCCCAGACAGAAAAGTCCGTGAAACTCTTATCTCCAATAAACCACCAGAAAACTGGAAGTGGTGCTGTGGCTCAAGTGGTAGAGCACTCGCCTTGAGCTGAAGAGCTTAGGGACAGCGCTCAGGCCCAGAGTTCAAGTCCCATGACAGACAAAAAAAAAAAAAAAAAAAAAAACAAAAAAGATATTCCTCTGCTATGCAAATTACTAGCAAATTCAAGGCCTATAAGAGATAAATATTTTATTGCTTTCAAATTGCAACTAAAATGTGAGATGAATTCCTGCTAGCTAAACAAATGACAGTTTTATTTACCTATCACTGCTGTATTATAGAGTTAATATTATTATTACTGATTATCAATATTATTAATGTATTTATCATGATAAATTTATCATCTTTGAGAGCTATAGAAATGTACTATGTCTCTAATGAGGAGAGATGTATCACACTCTTCTGAAGGCTGTCTACCACATTCTGGATACTGTCCGCTGCCTCAGCAGACATGCTTCCAAGAGATGCACAATGAAATGAAGCTCATCTTGAAGTCAGCCTGTTTAGTGGTGTAGAAGTCACATGGTAAACATCCCAAACCAGAGTGCTGTAAGAATCAGAAGCCCAGATGGAGGAAAATCAGTTTATGAGATAGTGTTTAGATGTGGCCCTCGTGGATTTGCTGTACAGTTGCTAGTGAAAAAGCAGCAGCTTTGGGATCATTCTGTATGTCAGGATTAAAGCTGTTCAGAGAGAAGAATTGGTTACAAAAGTCAGACCAAGGTGGATTTTTTTTCTAAGAATGTTCCATTCAAACTGTTATTCTAGTTTCTTCTAACAATGCCAACCTCAAAATCAACCAATATGTATCTCCTAGCAGTTGTTAGGAAGTTTAGTACAAAAGGGGAAGTATGGCAGGCTGTGAAAGAGGTCAGCTAGACCAAGTTTACTGCCTACTGAGGTCACTCACAGGTCAGCAGTATCGATCAGGTCACTGTGCCTTAGAGGAGCTGGCAAGCTTTCTTAAAAGTGTCTTAGAAATGACTTTGGATTCTCATGACTAGTAGTCATGAAGATGATTATAATTTCTACCTAAGACCAAGAAAATAAAAACAACTGGCATACTCATCTTTGTAATATAACTACACTGCCATTGTGCACATTGGTTTTACTATCTCCAGTAAAATGCTAAAATACATCCAATTTTTAATGTAGGTCATCATTGACTAAATACAAAGTATATATATATATATATATATATATATATATATATATATATATATATATACATATATATGCATATGTGTATATATATATGTGTGTGTGTATGTATATATATATATATATGTATATATATATATATATATATATATATATATGAACTGTCCATATAGTGGCTGTTTTAAGTGGATGTCTGTGTTAATTCCAAAAGGTTACATTCTAGTTCATGTAACTTGGAAGCTCTCAGGCAAATAATGTAAAATTTCTGGGTATTAGTTTTTACTATTACATTGCCACTAATACAGTGTTAAATACATTTAAGTCAGCAATTGAAGACTGTTGGTTTGCTTTGTCTTGTTTTGTGCTGGTCCTTGGGCTTAAGCTCAGGGCCTAGGTTGTTGTTTATTCTCAAGGCTAGTGCTCTACCACTTTAGCCACAGCTCCACTTCTGGCATTTTGGTAATTAATTGAAGATTAGAGTCTCCTGGACTTTCCTGCCTTGGCTGGCTTCACACGGTGATCCTCAGAGCTTAGCCTCCTGAGTAACTAGGATTACAGAGAAGACCTACCAGTGCCCAGCTATGAGCCACTGACATTGAACTTGAGTTTTAATGTTCATCCTGTTACTATTGTTTTCTCACTTTTAGTTTAGTGAATATATAAACTAATTCAAAGGTACAGAAACAACCAGTTTTCCTACATTGTGAAGAATCTTGATAATTTGCTTGTAACTTTCTAAAAAGTTATAAGTGAGATAAGGGAGAAAAAAAGTCATTTTCAGGTACACATTTTAATGCCTTTAAATTACTAACCTAGAGAATCATTTTTGTTTTTTTGCTGTTTACTCACAAAGCTAAAGAAAAACCTGTCCTAATGTATTTTCTCCATGATTTTGCTGTAGAAACCTGATTTCACAATGCGGAACAAACACTTTCTCCAGCGTATGTTGAAATTTGCTGATCATGTCGGTCTTTTGCAGCTGAATGAAATGATAAGAAACCCAGTAGAAGGACATTTCTGGCAGGTGGATCACATGAAGCCAGTGTATGAGGGAGGAGGACAGTGTTCCCTGGACAACCTACAGACTCTCTGCACAGTCTGTCACAAGGAGGTCAGTGATGCTCACAGACAGTAACTTTGACTCCATTCTGAGCAGATCAACGGAAAGCTGCATGTATGTATGGAGGAACTTAGACCTTTGGTCTCCCCTCTCAAAGCCTTTGTAAGTTCTCAATCATAGAGGAAAGAGAAGCTGCTCTTCTCCTAATTTATTCTAGTGCCTAAGACATATCTCCACTAGCAAGAAAACATGAAGGTGTCTATCCTATGTGTTACCATCTTCAAAAGACACAGACCCTAAAACTAGAACTGTTGTGTATTGAGAGCCATACATTTTCATACAACTAAGGATATCTTAAAGTATCTGAAAAAAATTCATGAATGATCTCTAAGTCTACCATACTTAACTTGCAAAGATCACACTATTGGCTTACCTATGAAACTTAATGGCCTTGCCACATTTTTTTCAGCAATTCTTTATTGCTTAAAATGAATGAGAAAAGTTATATAGGTTTTATCTACCAGTATGAATGTTTATAATACAGTGTTATCAAAAGATGGAAGGACCTACCTGTTAAGATAATGGTAGAAAGAAACATATTTGGGCTGGAGGTATGGCTCAAGTAGAAGAGCACCTGTCTAGCAAGTGAAGACTTCTGAATTCAAACCCCAGTGCCACAAAAAATAAATTAATTTATTAATTAAATTAAATAAAAGCATATATTCAGTATTCAACTTTGTATCCAACTTTTTATCACTTATTGCTTGCATTATATACAATTAGTTTACTTATCCATTTTCAAGCTGATTAATATTTAGCTATTCAGATATTTTAGCTCTGAAACATAATGCCACCCAGAACATTCCCTATTAACAAAATTGTTTCCTACATTTTAAAGTCATTCTTTAAGATAGATTTTTAGATAGCAAAAATCACTGAGTCAAAATATTTTGGTATTTTTTAACATTGTAGGAGTTAATGACCATGCATCTTTCATAGGATTTTATTCAGTTATGTTTCCTCAAACCCTACAATTAATGGAGTATCCCATTGAACTATGCCTAAAGCCGCTGTTTATCAAAAGGTCTAATTAGTTACGTTTATACTTTTGAAAATTTCATATCCTTTGCCAATGTTTGTAATACATGAGACCTGTTAGCCTTCTTTTGATATTTTAGATTTCACAGTATCATCGCAAGCAAAATTTTTGTTTTTTATTTTGTTTTTAGTTTTACTTTTTTTTTTTTGTCTTCACTCTTTGCACCTGGGCCATTTCCCATGAACATGGACTTCACTTGGGAAAAAGCCACAAGCCACCCGATTTCTCAGCTATGCAAAAGTGTGATCAAATTCAAGACCTATCAGAGAATTAAGAAATAGCCGAAGAAAATTTAGTCCTTTCTGTAATTTTTTCAGATTACCATAAAAAATTTTATTTGTGAGATTAGAAAACAAACCCAGATCCAGTCTGTGTCATTTCTACATTGCCTTATCTGTTCAATTGGGAATAGCTTCTGGGCCCAGTGATCAGGAAGATCAGAGCAGACTTTGTACCAACTGCACTCTGAGAAATCTATCTATAGATGTTCCTTGTACACTTGCCTAAATGAGGAAAATTGGATTTCCAACAGTCTCCAAATAAGGGATTCATTGTCTTAATGAGTAGCAAGTCATGCCCTATAGTTTTATGTTTTCTCCTCCAAATTGAATCCTGGTGAATGTAGGATTTCAGCTCACTTTTCAGAGTTGCCATGGTACTCTGCCTTTTGGCTCAGAGTACTCCCTATTGGCCATGCAATGAATATAGTAACAATGTTGATTTTTTTCCTCAAATTAAATATATAATAAAGTCTTTGAGCTCCTGTAGCCAGTACTTTACTCCTAATGTTTTCGGTGCACATTTGTTAACTTCCAGAGAACTGCCAGACAAGCCAAAGAAAGAAGCCAAATGAAAAGACAATCTCTAGCATCAAAGCATGGATCAGACATCACACGATTTTTGGTAAAGAAGTAGAATGGAAAATATAATACATGGATGACATGGTTTGCATATGGAAGAATTAAACACAATCCTTTCATGTTTATGTAATATTTGAAGAGTGAAAAATTTAGAACATAAATCAAGAATTCAGATTCAGGCTTTGTTCTAAGTATTTTTCAGTATGAAATACTTTTTTGAAAGTACTTAACTGAATATTTCTATGGTCTAATTGATTTCAAGCAGAATCTCAATTATGTTTCAGAAAGATTTTTGTTAAGCTTTTAGTTCCCCTAGTATGTCTTAATTACTATATTATGCATACATATTACTTGAAGAATATACTCTAAATTACCTGCAAAAATGCTTCTAGATTAGTATTGGTTCAGAACTGTTGTTAGTATAAATGGAACATTGCAAAACAATAAGGAAAATTGCAGTGGTGAATCATCATTATTCAGGAATTCTGGGCCAAGCATGACCAGCCTACTTAGTATACAAGAGAGATTCGTTCATTAACTGCCTCTAAAATAAGCTTGGGTTACTTATTTTGAATATTAACATTTTTGCTTTATTTCTTAGCCAGTAATCTGTCGAAGCTAAATTGTTCCTGTGGTGTTTATGGGTAATTTGGGTGTTCTGGATAATTATTAAAGCTATTAAATAACTGAAAACATAAAATATAAATGCCACATGAGCCTTTTTTTCTAAGAGTTTTTCTTTTGTTTTAGTTTTTGATATGTAAAACTAGGCTTGGCATGCGTTGTCAGCTGGTTGTCATATTTTGCTTTTAAAATCCTCTTTTAGTATTTATTTCTCATACCTCCTTAAAAAGAATGATGGCAAAATGTTGTGTGGAAAAGCAGAATCAGATAGTTATATAAACTTTAAAATACAGTGGTAATACTAACATGTAATTGCACTTTTAAAATGGCTGAGTGCCTACTCCTGTTGTAATGTCGAGTCATAAAAGTGAAGAGTCAGAACTACACAAAGTATAGTCCAAAATACATACTTATCAGTATCATTTGGATGTAAGCCTCATTAGTTTGAACATTTCCTTATTTTAATTAGTACCTTGCCTTTTACAAAGAGTATTCAATCATGAATACCCCTTCCAGAGTTGTTATTAATTAGTATTTCTTGTATAAGATCAAATAATTTTATTTCTTTTATAAATGAGGTTGAGATTTCTTTGGCCCCTTTTCTGTTTTGCGGCTGAAGCTTTTAAGCAGGTTTTTGCCTCATTTACAGGGTAACCTAGGATTTGTCAAGGCTGAGAGCCTAGAAGTCCAAAGCCTGGCACACTTTCTTCCATCATGGGGTGTTTGCAAGGCAGAATATAGTCTAAGTAGGTCAGATGTGATTTGTACTTGTTCTTTAGGTCATACTAAGGTAGTAATTCTAAGCATAAAGTACTCAGTTGTAGAATTTGTATGATAGCTTGAGGTAAGGTGATTCATGAAAATGGTTTCCCTTTACTCCAGGTTTCAGAATTCTTTTTTTGTTTTCTTTTCTTTTTTTGATTTTTATTATCTCTTAAGTACAAAGAAATTGCTATTTAATAAAACAGTTTATGAATACAATCTCATACCCTTTCAACATTCTCATCCATCTCTCCCCTACCCAGCCCTTCCATCGCTCTTCTTAATTACCAATTAAAAATACTGTCAGGGGCTGGGAAGGTGGCTTAGTGGTAGAGTGCTTGCCTAGCATGCATGAAGCCCTGGGTTCAATTCCTCATAAACAGAAAAGGCTGGAACTGGCACTGTGGCTCAAGTGGTAAGTGCTAGCCTTGAGCAGAAGTTCCTGTCCCTGAGTTCAATTCCCAGGACTGTCAAAAAAAAATGCTGTCAGCATCTGGGTTTTGGTGATTCTTACCTATAATCCTAACTACTCAGGAGGCTGAGATTTGAGAATTGCTCTTTGGAGCCGCCCCAAGTATCATGAGATTCTTATCTCAGTACAGTCAGAAGTTATTTTACTTCAAACGGTAGAGCATTAGCCTTGAGCAACAAAGCTAAGGGACAGCACCCAGGCCCTGAATTCAAGCCCCAAGACAAACACACAAACACCAAAGAAAAAGCTTTAAGAAACAACATGCATTACCACATTGAACATTACCTGGCTCATCTCTTCGAGCATACACATAGCTGCTCTGCTTCCCTCTGATTTGATCTGCTTTATGTGTGGGGCACAATGAGAATAAAGGATTTGGAGACTGAAAATGAAAGCAGAGCTTGGTCTAATAGCCAAGACCTCAGGGAAATCTTAGGGAGGCTTTGCTTTGATCCTTAGTCTGGAAGAGAAGCTGCCTCACTGGATTACAAATGGGAAGGTCTGACAAGTGCCCAGAAAGAATCAGGGTAAGAAGTACCTCTGTGTACAGAAAGAAATACAGAGTGCTCCTACAGAAGACGCCAGCTGCCAGCACAGAGGAGATGGGTGAAATGAAGTACACAGTGTCATCAGGACTCTAGAGAAGGATGGCCAACCTCCAAAAAATTCAGAGAAATGAGAAGTTCTGGAACCAGGAAAAAGACTGAATCACAGTAGCTGAGGAATGAACCAGTTTTTAGCATGAATCTGCCTGAGAATTGTGCCCGTGCCAAGAAACCTGGCTGGACCGTGGTCTGGCTCAGGAGCACAACTGATTTGGGGATGGCTTGAGCCAGGATGGTTCAGACACCCCGTGTCAGGCCAGCCTACTTTCCTGTTCCATCACTCACTGACACTGACCCTAGACACTCTACCTGCGTTTAGTAGCTACAGACCAGGAATGAATTTAATGGAGAATTTTTAAAGAGGCCCATTCTCAGAGTTAATTACAGCCTAATGTATATTTCTCGGTGAGATTTTTTCCTGTGACAAATGAATACCTCCCACATTTTCTTAACTGTGCATGGGGAAAAGATTTTCTGCCCACACATCTTGGTAATGAATCACCTCTTTTTCAGATCCTTGAATGAAATGTTTAAAATATAGTTTCCTTTTTAAATATAGTTTCCTCAGAAATAAAAGTATGAAGCACTTTAAACTATGTGTCAAAGAAGTCAGCATTGTTGAGAGTAAAATGGAAAGTTTACTGGGTAAAGAATCTTGGAAATCAACCCCCAAAAGATTGTGAAAATAATACATTTGTTGTATATTATTCACCTGTTTCTCATTCCATCTTTTATTCTTTTGAACAGGAAAATTGTGAGCTTCTACTCTGTGTACCAATCTACTTGAATACCCAACTACCAACCTCACCTCAAGGGTGACAATTACTTTCTGTTGATAAGGGTGTTCTGCCACCACAGCTCTGCTCTTATTTAACATCCAGAAATATCACTGAAGAGCTGGAGGCATAGCTCAAGTGGTAGACTGCCAGCCTAGGAAGTGTGAGGCTCGGAGTTAAAACCCAAGTACTGCCAACTTCTCTGTCACCCCAAGAAATATATCATTGTTGCCCAACTACATTCTGGGTTTCAACCACCTGCCTGTCTGCCTCAACAGTTTCTCTCCTGGTTCTCTCTAACCCCTGACAGGGGTCTTTCTGTTAGGAGATTAATACTATTTTTTAATTTTTATTTTTTTTATTGTGAAAATACTGTACAGAGGGGTTACATTTACATGGGCAAGATAGCGAGTACATTTCTTATCAAGCATTGTAGCCTCCTCCTTTGTTTCCCCTTCCCATCCCTTCCCATCCTCCCTCCTCCCCCACCCAATCCCCCCCCCCCCAGGTTGTAAAGTTTGTTTTCGACATGACAACTTGTACTTCTCATTGTTGCAACAGGTCCACCTGTATCCTTATTTAAACGACTTGTTTTTCCCCTTCCCCTCCACAAATTATACCGACATCAAATACAGTGAAAATAGGGGTTATACTGTGGGGGAGGAACATACAAAGCAACAAAGAAATAATCTTATAATTGCCTTAGAAACAAATGCATGAAAGAAAAAAAAACATTTAAATACATATCTTAGGGTTCATTTTCCTAACATCACCTTTATCTGACCTTTTCTGCTTGACTCATACATATACTAGATATTGCAAATAAGGGAAACCATGGGAACTATGTTTCTTTGGGCTTGGCTTACTTCACTTAATATAATTTTTTCCAAGTCTTTCCATTTCCTAACAAATGGGGCAATGTCATTCTTTCTGATGGAGGCATAGAATTCCATTGTGTATATATACCACATTTTCTTGATCCATTCATCTACTGAGGGGCACCTGGGTTGGTTCCAGATCTTAGCTATGGTAAATAATGCTGCAATAAACATAGTTGTGCTGGTAGCCTTAGTGTGGTCTTATTTGTAAACATTTGGGTAAATGCCCAAAAGTGGGATTGCTGGGTCATAGGGGAGCTCTATGTGGAGTCTTCTGAGGAACCTCCATAATACTTTCCAAAGTGTTTGAACAAGTTTACACTCCCACCAACAATGAAGTAAGGTTCCCTTCTGATACTATTTTTCTGGAAATACGCCTTTGGAGCACCCTGAAAAACCCTGCATTATCAAACTGTTCAAAGTACATAGTCTCTGCTCATACATGTCTTCCTTTCCTACAACCATATCTGTTTATTAGATTACAGAATTTCCAAAATGCCAAAGCTATATGATGGCTCTGCAAATCATTTTTCTGTTTCTATAAATAACATACCTGAGATAATCAACTCTAAGCAGGAAAGGGGGGTTGCACTTATGGAGGTCTCCGTTCATAACTGAGTGACTGTGTTGTTCTTGTGCCCTTGGCATGGTAGCTCATTGAGACAGAAGCTTGTGACGTAGTAAAACTCACATGTGATCAACCAGGAAGCAGTGAAGGAAGGAGCTAGTGACCGTAGGAGCTGCCACAGTCTCCATCTACCAAAAACTCCACAGTCTCCTGGTAACTCTTCAGATTCCAAAACTTAGCAATCACTGGAAGGCGGATGTTCTCATTTTGACCCTGGAAGGCTAAAGACATTTTGAGCTCATCCCAAAGGAGAATCAGTGGATTGGTATTTCATTTTCTCTGTGTGTCCTGGTGTTTAGTAGCTGACATGGCAAATCACAGGAAACGCAGTCTCCCTGGGCAGAGCTGGCTTCTGGGTTTGTTGGGGTTTTCATTTGGGAGCTGACCCCATTCTTTTATTGATAGCTTTTCATCAGTGTCCAGCTCCCATCTCCTAAACACCAATTCTGACCAGGGCCTTGCACCTAACAGAAAACATCTTGATAGTTGTTAGAAAGTTCCTGAGCACATGGATCTTGAAAAGGAAGTCAGTTGGATAATTGAAGAACAAAACAGCAAAGTTTAAAAAAAAACACCAGAGGCCTGGGAAGGTGGCTCAGTGGTAGAGCACTTGCCTTGCATGCATGAGGCCCTGGGTTCGATTCCTCAGCACCACATAAGCAAAAAGAAAAAAGCCAGAAGTGGCGCTGTGGCTCAAGTGGTAGAGCGCTAGCCTTGAGCTGAAGAGCTGAGGGACAGCGGCCAGGCCTAGAGCTCAAGCCCCACGACTGACAAAAAAAAAAAAAGAGAGATCTTTCATGCGATTGTTTCTAACATATTTATAAGATTATGTCTTTGTTGCCTTGTATGTCCCTCCCCCATGGTACAACCCCTGCTTTCACTATGTATGTGGAGGGGAAGGGAAAAAACAAATTGTTAAAACAGGGATACAGGAGGACCCATTGCAACAATGAGACATACAAGTCGTTATGTCGAAAAACGAACTTTACAACTTTGGTGGGGGGAAGGATACAAAAGGACGGGAAGGGGAAACAAAGCAGGAGGCAACAATGCTTGATAAGAAATGTACTCATTGTCTTGCCCACGTAATTGTAACCCCTCTGTACAGTATTTTCACAATAAAAATATATTTTTAAAAAAACACAGCAAAGTTAGTGCTCAGCAAGTGCAATTTATAAAATTCCTAGTAAGGCATCTGCTCCATGAACTATTCCATCAAAATAACAGTGACTATGAATTGTCAAATTCGATTGTCAAGATTTGCACCCTGACATGTTGTTGTTGTTGTTTTATCACTTTTCATTAGAAAGGAGTCTGTTGTTTCGTAAACTTAACACTGTAAGATGTTTGTTCCCAGATTCTTCCAGTTGTTCTTCTGAAAAATTAGCATGCATCTAATTCCTATCCCACTCTGTCTTTGCATGACAAGCTACAGAATTAATAAGCCCAGTATAAATAACCTTTCAGCCACTTAGTGTCTTAGAAAAAAATAATAGATTTGTTGAGTTTAATTTCTTAGAAACTGATCTAAAGGAAAATGGTTTTTTTCCTTGGAGGACTTTTGGAAACCCAGTTTTAGAAGGAGTTAACACAGGAATTAGTTTCCTGATGAAATCAGAAAATTGAGTGCCAGAGGTTGAGCGTGGATCTCAGTGGTAGAGGACTGGCCTAGCATGCATAAGGCTCTGGGAAGGGAAATGGGGAGAGGAAGGGAATTGGGAAGATGAAGGGAAGGGAGGACAAAGGAATCTAGGGAAAGGAAGAGAGAAGGAAAGGGAAAGGGGAGTCCAGAGAAACCCCAACTGTCCACAACCCTTCACTGAGCCAGCCAATAGTTCCTGGTTAGAATTTTCTCCAGAGCATGTATAGGGCAGTCTGCCCAGACAGAAGAAATCATGGTGAGAACGCAACCTTCAGCATGAAGACCTACAACTGAAGAAGCTATTTCTATCATCTCTCCAAATCTATAAACATTTCAAAGCTATTTTTTAGGATCACTTGAGCAAACTGATCTCTGTTCGCTGCCTATCTAGCACATTCCCTCTGGGGTTGTTGGGCGCTGCCATAGAAGGCTGTGCTCCTCCCTCTGGCTCTTCTGAATGCTCTGCTTTTCATCCTGACCCAAACTTGGGTCTTTGTTCAGAGAATTAACATAAGCCTTCTGTGGAAACCTGGTTGAAATTGTTTCCCTAAGAAACTACTGCCAGGCTCAGCCCAGTCAATGTCCTGACATGGACACTGAGATCAGCCAAAAGTCCAGGCAGTAGGTTCTATGACCAACCTGACAAGGAAAACTCTAGGGAACTACTGGGAGGGCTCATGAAATCCTCAGGATGGCCAGGCCCCAGTGCTTACATTAATAGCTTCCCTTGTATGTTGTCTGAAAGACAGATCCTATCTGTGACTCAGAGAGAACCACCCAACTGCCTGGACAGTAGCAGCTCCAGGTAATTTCCTTCCATGGACTGTGCATATGGATCTCAGATGGAAGACTGTTCTTCAGCGGTATCATCATAAAGGCAGAGAGGCAGAGGTAGTCTGTGGCCCTTAATCACTTTGTCATGTTCACAATTTGTTGTTGTATACAGGAGCATTTCAGTATTCCCCCTCCCCCCTCTACTCTCTCTATTTCTCTCCTGGTGATTTTTCTAACTGCCTCATGTAAAAGAACCAAGTCTTTAAAAATTACCCTTTGCTTCATTTTTAGGGTATGTTTTTGCCATTTACCAAAGCAGGTTATGTGTACGATGCATCTTGAGCTATGTCATCCCTTCAACTTATTTTTCCCCTTTGAACTTCCAGTTCTATTTCTCAATTCTGTGGTATATACAATGAATTCTTGCCTTCATTCTTTCCCATCCCCCCTCATTAAGTGAGGGAAGGAAGGGATGAGGTGGGAGAGGTGAGTGAGAATGTTGAAAGGGACAACATGGATCAAGATGCACTGTATTCATAAACTGCTTTGGTGAGTGACAGCTGCTTTTACAACTACTTAAAGATAATAAAAACATTCAAAACTATTTTGATATATACATAACTCATTTCTTTTTAGATTCTCATTCAGTTAAATTGAAAATTAAAGAGAATATAGTATCTTGTTAATAAAATAATTCACAGAAATGAAATAGCAAAAACATCTCTCTTTACAATCACAAACATCCTTTACTGTAGTGTGTGTATGTGTGTGTCTATGACATAGTAAAAATCCTATAATATTTCATTATTATAAAAGTTTCAATAAATTTACAATTGAGTTTCATCTTTCATACAGAGCTGACCAAAACTCTTACCCTATGTGAGAAAAGAGGACAAATGGAAGAAACAGTCAGACACAAACTACCTCATGAAATAAAAAAGCAGAACTTGGGGCTATGCATTCCCCTCCCTAACTGATCCCTTTTGATCTGTTTAAAGTCTCCTTGTATCATAGGATCCAGAATGGTCCCCCCTAATATGGAAGTTGGATCCCACAGCCAGATAACCTGGCTCAGCAGTCTTCTGCAATCCTTGTTTTGACCTGAAAGATAAGATCCTATTCCAACACTTTAGAGACTGAGCAGGAGTATCATGAGTCTCAAGCCAGCCTATGATAGGTTAAGACCTATCAATAAACACACAACTCACACACACCCACACATACACACACACACACACACACACACAAAACATCCAAGCTCGGGTAGCTCACACTTGTAATCCTAACTACTCAAAGAAGCTGAGATCTGAGGATTGCGGTTTGAAGTCAGCCCAGACTCTTCAATAAACTACTCTGAAAAAGCCAGTAGTGTTGTGGCTCAAGTGTAGAGTGCTAGCCTTAACTATAAAGAGGCTTGGAGACAGTGTCCAGGCCCTGATTTCAAGCCCCAGGAACCCCCCCAAAAAAAATCCTATACATGGTATGATGGAAACTCTTAGTTTCCACTTTAGTATGCAAAAATCAAGCTATGTATTTTTTAAATAGCAGGAATATATTCACCACCTAGCTTAAAAAAATAAAATATTCCCTCTACTTTTAAAGTTCCTTTGCTGCTTCTCAAATACATCCTTTTCTTCCCCATAAACAGAACCATTTTCAATTACTTATAAAGCTTCCTTTTCTGTATGGACTGGCTATGAGTCACAGATCCCAGCCTCCTGGGTAGTTAGAATTACAGGCATGAACTACCAGTACCTGACTCCCATTAGGTAACATTCTGTGGGAGGCCATGGAGTTAGATGAGCACTGAGCTTAACACACCAAACCAAAGTAGTTAAATCACAGTAACAGCTGTGGTCTCTTGCCGAGGCCCTGTGCCCGTGAACCATTTTGCAGCTTAGCCATATCAGCTGCAAAACATTGACTAGCTAAGCTGTGGCCAATTAAGGTGTTTTTTAAGTCAAACTCCTTTTTTTCCAAAAATGCTTGCCAATGGTAGTGGTGGTGCTCAGAATCTGCTCTACTCTGGACAATGCTTGATCCACTATTGTTTTTGTTTTGCTCACTGTACTAAATTTAATTAATCTAAGGAACTTACTCTCATAAGTTTTATCATAGTCGTCAGAATGTAAAGCAGAGTTTCAACAAACTCCAGGAAGACCAAGAAACCAGATGAATGCTTTGCTGATTTTCTTCATCTTGGGAAATCACAGTTAGGTTCTCTCTCTGGTATTTATATTCTTCAACTTGTTTGAGAAGCCTTGGTCTGGATTGGGTTTGGACACTGTGACAGAAACAGGACTCTGCTTCCTGTAGGTAATCTGGGGGCATAGGAGTGGGACTGGCCAGTGACCTGCATGGGAGGTCGATCTGGGTCAGACAGAAAAAAAAAGCTAGGTTTAGCAGGTAGAACTCTATGAGAGAAGCTCAGGTGCATAACTTCGGGGTGGTATTAGGGCCAGTCCGTGGCATGTGACCATTTGGGAGTTGGTGAGAGTTGCCCAGATTGGTTTGTCCTGAAACTCGGACCCTGGATTGGAACACTCTCATTTGGAACTTCGCTCAGTTTTGTCCCAGAACCTGTGGCTTTTTTTTAGAGAAATGACAAATTTTACCAGAAATAGCTGGGAATTTGGACAAATTCTCTCCAGGATACATTAGGAAAGGATCAAATTTTCATACATACAATGGGTGTATGAGGTTTATAATCCTAAATGAGAGAAATAGTTGTTCGTGGAAGTCAACCTTAGACTTAGGGTGTGATGCTCTCTCTGCCTCAGTTTGAAAATCTTAAATCAGGTAATGACAGTGAGCATGAGGCTGAGGCAGGAAGGGCCACTTAAGCCCAGAAGTTTGGGCAGTGAGACCATGTCTCAAAGAACAAAACCTTGAAGCTCAATAATCATGGAAGGTATTTTAGTCGAGTGTGGCTGATGTTCTGTCCGGTTCACTGGTGTGCCTTACCCGGAATTAAATAGTACTGGCTGGATTGAAAAACTGCTTTTGTTATTTACTTAATTTATATATTATTGTAAAGATATTGTAGAGAGGGGTTGCAGTTACATGAGTAAGGTAGAGTACATTTCCTATTGAGCATTGTTACTTCTTTGTTTTTCCCACCTCTCCAACTCCCCCCTCCCCCCTCCCCACCTAAAGTTGGAATAAGGATACAGATTGACCCATTGTAACAATGAGATGTATAAGACAGTATGTTGAAAACGAACTTTGCTTTTGTTATTTTGAGCCATGGCTTTGGTAAAGCCTTCATTTGTAAGGTCGTCTCCCTCTATATCTGGAATCA
The DNA here is from genome assembly GCF_024711535.1 of Dipodomys merriami. Lineage (NCBI taxonomy): Eukaryota > Metazoa > Chordata > Mammalia > Rodentia > Heteromyidae > Dipodomys > Dipodomys merriami. Next base: position 76,946,739 of record NW_027202270.1, read on the forward strand.
AGGTCAATGGAGTCACTGGAAGCCTTTGTAGGGAAGAAAAGCAGAGACAGGTGTCTAACAAGCCTCACCTTTGGCTGTTTTGTCTTAAGGAGGCTTCCCAAATACACTCTTTGCCTAGCCAGTGATGGTGTTTAGGAAATCTCAAAGCAACAATTAGATCAGTCAAGGAAGAAAAAGGCAAGTGACTTGACTAAACCCCCTTGCTGAACTGGGTAATGTGGTCAGGTAAGATGATGTAACAAGGCTGGTCCAGCTGTGGTGGACTCTGGTAAGAAGAATTTATCTGCAGTGGATTGACAGCAGCTGAGTCACTTAGGAAGTAGATGGAAGGCAATTAAAGCCTTGGATTTTGGTGTTTTCCATGCATCTTCAGTCTAAAGTAATATATTAATGCACAGTTTGGAGTGGTATTTCCCAGACTCCTTCAATTTTTACCCTTTCGTTTTGTTTTTTGGTGGTTTTTTTTTTGAGATAGGGTCTCATAGTCAAGATAGCCTAGAACTTGTACCCCAGCCCTCAAACTTAATGGCCATCCTCTGCTGCCTTAGCCTCCTGAGTGCTGGGATTCCAGGTATATACCATGCCCAGCACTTCAGTGCTTTATTTCTGTGTGATGGACATCAACCTGGGGCTTTACACTTGCTAAGTTCTGACATTGAGCTATACCCTCACCCTCAATATGTGACTTACTTTATGAGCATTTCAAGCACAACAAATAATAAATATGCATAATGAACCAGATCTGGTAGTACATACTTGTAATCCCTACTACTCTGGAGGTAAAACAGGAGATTGTATCTAAGGTCAGCTCAGGCAAAATTATCAAGACCTTGTCTCTGAAAAAAAGACAGAAAAGTAAAGGATTAGGTTTTCAAGTTGGTAGAGTATTTGCCTAGTAAGTCAGAACTTGGGTTTAATTTCTAGCACTATGCCAACAAAAATTACATTAGGTGAATGTTAATGAGAGTGTAGTTAAGCTCATAGGTTAGGGAATCTCAGTAGCTTGAGGTTTCAAAGTTATGATTCATTAAGTGGTAGATATTTATGAAATGTATTATTTTTAAGTAAATTGAAATACTGAAACTTCTTATAGAGTAAGTATGATTCTGATGAATGAGAAATTTTTCTAATTGCCTTTGTTGGGATGAACTATGAGAAACTGTTCTTAAGAAAAAGACAACTAGTAGGGATACAGGTGGACCCATTGCAACAATGAGATGTACAAGTCATTATGTCAAAAATGAACTTTACAACTTTGGTGGGGGGGACAGGGAGGATTGGGTGGGGGGGCAGGGGGAAGATGGGATGGGATGGGAAGGGGAAACAAAGGAGGAGGCTACAATGCTTGATAAGAAATGTACTCCTTATCTTGCCCATGTAATTGTAACCCCTCTGTACAGTATTTTCACAATCAAAAAAAAAAAAAAAAAGACAACTGTTGACGCCTTTCACTGAGAAAGTGTCTTGATGGAGTAATGATCCGAGTTGACTGAGGCTGATAGTTTCACATAGCATTTAAGAAATACTTGACCACCTTTGTGTAATGTCTTCTAATACAGCCATAGATACGATGACGAATGAAGTAGGTGCTCATTCTTCGTGGAGTGTCAGAGAATCAAGACGTGTACACTCAGTGTAAGAAAATACAGGAGACTGGTAATTGTGTTCTGTGTTATGAAGCGGTTTCTTCCACGCACCCATACCTGTATTCTTATCTACAAGTAGATAGATGAATTGGTTACGTTGAATTCCTCATGTCATCCATTTTGTTGCCATTTATTTAATATCAAATAGGGTACTGTTCCCACAGTTGGTGTTTAACAGTGAATAAATTATTTAAGTAGAACATCTTGTTTTCAATGCAAAGTCAAGAGAAGGCTGCATGCAATCCGTAGATAACAGAATTAGGACTGGAGTCCCAGGATGGTGATCAGATTCTCCATGACAGCATGACTAAAAAGGAGAAATTGTGCAATAAATTATGTACAAAGTCATGGATTGGGATCAGGTACCTGCATTAGGCTCAACCAAAGTGATGCAGAGTCTAATGTTTATAATTGAGCTTCAGTTGGCTGTGAGAGGCTCTGAACTCAGCTAACTAATTGAAGAGTAAACGATTAACTAGTTATACTGCAACCAGTTTAAATTCTCTAAATTTTACCTCTATTTTGATGTCATTGTTGGTTGGCATTCTCAGAAAAGGCTCTGGTTCTGGGAGTTGCCAATTTGTGACTTGGTTTTGTTTTATTCAAACATGTATCAGAGGGATTTTCTCATTTAGCATTTCCTGTTTATTTTTTATTATTATAAAGGTGATGTACAGAGAGGTTACAGCTACATAAGTCAGGTAAAGAGTACATGTCTTTTTGGACAATGTCACCCTTACCCTCTCACTTGCTCATGTAACTTAAAACAATTTATTGCTAAGAGTTGCCCCTTGCCTTTTAGTGAAAGCATATGGAATGGGTCTCTCTCACAGAATTCATCCATTCAGTTGTTTCTTCTTAATATCATCGATGCTAACAAGTAGCACCGTGATGCATCTATTTTTATTTCTGTCTAGATATACCATGATTTTATTTTCTACTGTCAAAACCCATCAGCATTTCCAGTCTGTGGGTTTTGCCCAGGGCCAAACCCAACTTTCCTGCTCATAATTGTACCAGCCACCACCCACACCAGGCCTTCCTCTAATGCATGGTCTAATATTGGAGGTGCATCCAAACCAGCTGAGGGCTTGATAGGACAGATGACTGGGCTTCACTCCAGAGTTTCCTTCTCAGTTGGTCTGGGTAGCTAGAGAATTTACATTTTATCAAGTTCTCACAGGATAAAATAAATCTGCTGGCCTAGAGACCACACACTGTCCTAAAGCATATCCTCTGAAGCAGTTACTGGGTGAGGCATGTATATGTTCAAACTCTGTAAGGCCATTCAAAATTATCTACCAGAGGTATACCAGTTTACACTCTCCACAACAATGAAGCAGAGTACCTGCTGCTTGAAATCTCTGTCAACATGTGAACATTGCCTAATGTGTGTGTCCATCTTGTACATGTGAAATCATATGTCAATGGGACTTTGATTTGCATTTCTCAAATTACTAATAAGGTTAAATATTTAAGTAATTTCCTTATGCTTTCTCTTCTGTAGCAGACCTTTTGCCTATTTTGCTGTTAGGATTTTAATCCTTTAAAAATTATATTTATCTTTAAATGGTTGTACAACTGGGGTTCAATTTAACATGTCCATTTATGTTCACAGTGCAACTTGATCAGAGTCGGCCCTTCCATATCTCTTCCCCCCGTCATATCCTTTCCCACTTCCTTTTTTACATGTGTTTCATCACTATTCATTCGCCATTCATTCTCCACCTTTTCCCATTCACTTTCTCACCCCACTCAAGACATGTTTTAGCTCATTGATAGTCATTTTTTAACTGTTGTCTGAAGGAGTTAAACCATGGAATTTCACTCTTGTATACATCACACTTTAGTCATCTTGATCATGTATATTTGCATATGATCCTGTATATGTTTACATAAAGGTTTATATATGTCTAACACCTACACGTGAGAGAATACATTTTGTCTTTCTGAGCCTGGCTTTACTCAGTGTGATTTCCACAACCTCACCCCAGTTCCATCCATTTCCATGCAAATAACATAATTGCCTTTTTCCTGATGGATGAATAAAATTCCATTACCACACTTTCTTGATCTGTTTATCCATCACATTCTATCTAGGCTGTTTCTATTAAACTACTGTGAATAGAACTGCAGTGAACATGGATGTACAAATGACTTTATTGTATCCCAACTTTATCTTTGAGATAAATGCCTAAGAGTGGTAATGGTTTAGTTTTTTGAGGACGCTCCATAGTGCCTTCCATACTAATTTACATTCTCAGTAACAGTATGTTATGGTCTCTTTCCCCTATATCCTGATAGCATTTGTTGTTCATATTCTTGATGGTGGCCATTCTGACTAGAGTGGAATGGAATCTCAATGTGTTATTGTGGTTGTTTTAATGCCAGTTTTGAACAGGGATAGCACTCCACCACTTAAGCCACAGCTCCACTTTTATTTTGGTGGTTAATTAGAGATAAGAGTCTCATAGACATTTCCACCCTGTCTGACCTCAAACTATGACTTTCACTCAGATCTCAGCCTCCTGAGTAGCGAGGATTGCAAGAGTGAGCCACCAGTGCCAGGCTCTGTTTTTTATTTCATAAACAGAATAGGTTTATTTAGAAGCAGAAGAGTTAGTGAGAGCAGATACTCCAAAGAGACAGGAGGTCCAAGTTGAGTATTCCTGCCTGACTTCGGTTTTTTTTTTTTCCTTTATTGCATTTCTTTCTTCATTGGCATTTGTATTTCTTCTGAAAAGTCTACTTAGCTCCTTTGTCCATTTATTGAGTTATTCTTTTGGGATTTAGATTTTTAAATCTCCTTGGATATCCTGGTTATTAGACCCTTTTCAGATATATAGCTTGCAAAGATCCTCTCCCATTTTGTAGGCTGTCTTTTTAGATTAATGGCTACATCCTTTGCTGTGAGGAAATTTTTTAGCTTCATGCAATCTCATTTGTCAATCCTCTCTCCTATTTCCTGAGCCCAAAGAGTTCTAATTAAGAAGTTCCTGCCTATGCCATAAGTTATAGTGTTTTCTCTACTCTTTCTTGTAGTAGTTTTAAGTTTTTCGGTCTTATGTTAAAATCTTTGATCCACTTGGAATTGATTATTGGTACAGGGTGAGAGATAAGGATCAAATTTGTCTTCTGCAAATGAATATCCAGTTGTCTCAACACCATTTGTTGAAGAAGCTACCCTCTTTCCAATGTATATTTTGGGTTCCTTTGTCAATAATCATTTATAGATTGTGTGTGTGTGTGTGTGTGTACTTCTGGGTCTTCCAGTCTGTTCCATTTATCTTTAGGTCTGTTCTTGTGCTAATGCAAAGCTGATTTTGTTACTATGGCTTTATAGGACAATTTGAAGTCTGATATTGTGATACTTCTAGCATTTTTGTGTATGTGTGTGTTGTTTTGTTCTTGCTCAGGCTATTTGTTCTTGCTTTGGCTATTTTGGACGCTTGTGTTTTCAGATGAATTTTGTTTTTTTCTATATCTGTGAAGAATAACATTGAGACTTTCATGGATATTTATGATATTGCATTAAATCTTTAGATTGCCTTTGGCAGTATACACATCATGATATTGATTTTTGCCAGTCCAAGAACATGGGTGATCTTTGTCTTCCAGATTCTATAGTTTTTATTACTGACATGTTTGAGTCCTTGGTTAGATTGATTCCTAGGTATTTTTTTTAATTTTGCAGCTATTGTGAATGCAATTGTTTTACTGATTTTTCTCTCATCCTGTTCAATATTGGTGTACAGAGAAATGACTGAGTTTTTGTGTGTTGTTTCTGTGTCCTGCTACATTGCCAAAGGTCTTTATCAGCCCTAGAAGTGTGTGCATGAAATACTTGGGGGTCTTTTAGATATAAGACCATATCATGTGTGGTTAGATTACTTCTCTTTATTTTGATCCCTTATTTCTTCTCTTATTGCTGTGGCTAGAAATTCTGGTACTATTGTGAGTATTTGGACGCCTTTGCTTGTTCTTAATTTTAAAAATATGGTTTCACTCTTTCCTCATTCACTATCATGTTGGCTATAGTTTGTAATAAATACCCCTTTACTATGTTAAGGTACATTTCTTCTAGTCCTAACTTCTTCAGACCTTTTAGCATAAAAGGATATGGAAGTTTGTCAAAGTTTTTTTTCTGTATCCTTTGAGATAATCATATGATTCTTCTTGTTGCTGTTCATATGGTATAACAACATTTATTGATTTATGCATGTTAACCAGCCTTGCATATCTGGAATGAAACCCACTTGATCATGATATATTCATCTTTTTGATTAGTTGTTGAATTCTGTTAATATTTTAGATTTTAGACTTGTGGGAGGGATTGAGAAATTGTCTAGACACTATACTGGGTATATATATGCCACTACCTCATCTATAGCCTGTCTTTCCATTTTATGATGTGGTTTAGACAGACTTTAATACTGATACCATCAGCATTTCCTTTTGGTTTATATCCTTTTCATTTATGGTTCTTTGTGTCTTATTTAAGAAGTTGTTCTTACCCTGAAATTTTAGAGCTATTTTCCCTCTAGTATTCTAAATCTTTCTGTTCTTTCATATGAGAGGATTTAATTTGTTGTGCTTTTTTGTTTAAGTAGGGAGTGATACCCAGATGCCCCTCAGTAGATGAGTGGATCAAGAAAGTGTGATATCTCTATCTATCTATCTATCTGAATTCTATGCTTGCATCAGAAAGAATGACACCGCCCCATTCGTTAGGGGAAAGACTTGGAAAAAAATATTAAGTGAAGCCAGTCCCAAAGAAATTTAGGTCCCATAGTTTCCCTTATTTGCAATAATTAGTATACATATAGGATAATCTTATCAGATGAGATGAAAAGCTCAAAGCTATGTACAAATGACCATATAAGATGATGCTAAGTGAAATGACCCACAAGATATGGACATAAGAGGTCTGTCTTTGTTATTGTTTCAAATGTACTATGTGATTTTTTTTTTTTTTGTTTCCTTTGTATGTTATTCCCCCCATGGTATAGCCCCTGTGATTTTGGTACCCTGCATCTTGTATATACATTTGTCTGTTCTGGGGAGGGGAAGGGGAATAACAAAACTCTGAAAGAAGGACACAGGATGACCCATTGCAACAATGATACCCCACAGGACAGTATATTGGTAACAAACTTTACAACTTTGGGTGGGGGGCAGAGGGAGGGAGGAGGAGTGTGGAAGGTGGGGGAGGGAAGGGATAGCGGGACAACAACAAAGGGAGGGGTAACAATGATTGACAAGTAATGTACTCATTGCTTCCATCTTTGCAATAAAATTTAAAAAAAAAGATTTAGTTTCAGGATCTGGAGGTTGCCTAGTGGTTAGCGTATCTGTCTAGTAAGCACAAGGACTGTAGTTCAATTTCAGTAATACTAAAAAAAAAAAAAAAAAAAAAAAAAAAAAAAAAAAAAAAAGCTATCTTTGCTAGGCACCCGTGACTCACATGTAATTGTATCTAATTAAGAGGCTGAGATACAATGGATCATATTTCAAAGCCAGCCAGGGCAGAAAAGTCTGCTAGACTTGATCAAAAACAGTTCTCTTATTTTCCTTCTCTGAATATAAGGAAAAACTCTTATCCAAACAAAATGGACTATTCTACTTGGCTATTCTAATTAACTACTCTACTACATCAAAAGTCTTAACTTACTGTTCTCCTGGACTTCAAGTCAATACCAAAATTGTGATAAATAACAAGGTTTACTGTCTTACAGAACAATAATCCCCTACTTAAATGTTTTTAAGAGTAGCTTGGGTGTTCATGACCTCGCACTCTTCCATCTACATTTAAAAATTCGACTATTCTAGTTCTACCCAGAAGAAACACAAACCCTTTGAGATTGTTTACAATTACACAGATCATTGTGGAGAGAATAGATATCTTCATAATATTGAATCTCTCTATGCAAGAACTATGACATAACCTGCGTAACTTCCCATTTGTATTCATTTTCAATAAAGGCTACATATCTTGGGCCATGTTCATAGTTTTATAATACAGTATTCATTTCAAAAGATCTATATTTTATCTAGTATTTTACTTGCTAGGTTTTTAATGGAATCTAGGATTTTTGTGTGTGTGATACAGAGTTTGAACCCTCAGCCTAACGCTTGCCTAGCAAATGATCTGCTGCTCAGGCCACCCTCAAGCAGACTTGAGCAGGCCAATTTGCTTCAGTTTGTCTTCAGATAGTCTTTTTTCCCCATTTAAGATACATATTTTTATTGAGGTTTAAAAAAAAAACTTTTTGTAGCCAGACAGGATAAAGTAGACACGGTATTATACTCTGACTACATAATATTCTTGGATTCTTGGTGGATCACTAAAATATAACAAAGGACTGTTCTCTATGTTGATTTTAAGATTGTTCAATTAAACCATTATTTGATCTCCTTTGAACATGTTAGCCTCAACTATTTAGAGCTTCTTCCCAGAAACATTCATATATTATACAGGAAACATTCATAGTTTATATAGGACATACAAATTTGAGGTGAGCCAAAAAAAAAAAAAAAACCCTATAGACACAACACTATTCTAGCTATATTGTGGTGTCTGTGTCTCATCAGCTGCCCATCATTTACATATTTAATAGCATTATTTACATTATTTATAGAGCACTGATCTAAATGTAAAGGTGCTGGGGTTTAATATGCACTTTTTTTTGGTTGTGGGCCTACTCTGGGCCTGGGCGTTGTCCTTCAGCTCTTCAACTCAAGGCTAGTGCTCTACCACTTGAGCCACTGCACCACTTCCAGTGTTCTTAGTGGTTTATTGGAGATAAGAGTCTCACAGACTTTCCTGCCTGAGCTGGCTTTGAACTGCGATCCTCAGGTCTCAGCCTCCTGAGTAGCTAGGATTACAGGCATGAGCCACCGACATCCAGCTAATATGCACTTTCATAGCCCTGGGAAAATACAACCATTATATACACTGTGAACACCACAGGGCATGAAATCCATCTCCAATCACAGTCTCACTGGATCAAGCATACAAGGTCTCAGGTAAGGTGCCTGGATTCTATATCTTAAACATACTTTGCATCCAAGGGTCTTGATTTCCTTTTCACTTACTTCAAAGAAGTTACCAGTGCTGAAAACATCTCCGTAGTGCCTGCTTGGTGATTGCCTGCAGTGAGCTCCTCAGAACATCCTTGACAATTTTAAGTCTTCATTCTTTGAGGATGGATTTGATGAGAAAAAAAAACCGGGCATAACTTCTGCATAGCTGACTGAGCTAAGCTCTTGGGTTCCCAATAGTGAGGCTATACTGTAAAACTATGAGAACAGGTTTCTTACATGGCTGATAAGTTTAGCAGTCCTGATGGAGTAAGTACAGATTCCCCTTAACTGGGGATTGAGAGGCAACACTCACTTGAATGGTTTAAGTATTTAGCATTTGTTAAATTGGCTTTTCTGTTGCTTCTTACATAGACTTCAGTGTTCCTCTTCAGTTTCACTCCCTCTTGCTTTCTTAAGGATTGCCTGTTGGAAGCTGTGGGAGGCAGGGACCCAGTGATCGTGAAGCCTACACCTGGGAAAGCCTTTCTGAGACCGATGGCAGCACATCCAATAACCAATACCCGGGCCCATAGGGCAATGCTTGGTTGGCAATAGAGCAAAGAGACACATCCTCTTTTACATTTTTTTTCTTGCACTGCTTCTTAAATCCAGTGAGATTCAGCTGGCCTGATGTAGTATTCAATGATAAATTTGAAATAGCAGCAGGGACACTTAAGAGCCACTAAACTCCTGGTGGGAAGATTTTTACCATAGTGTGGTGGGTCAGATATGCCATGTACTGCTGTGGCTCCAGAAAGGCATGAGACACCTGCTTCTTCCGACTCAATGCCTCAAGCACTGGTACTGTACTTTTCACCGCAGAGGCTGGTGATTCACCCTTCAGGCCAGATTCCTGACACCACCGGCAGCATCTTCAAGCTGCTGGGCCTCTGAAGATTCTCATGCTGTGCTTTCAGTTCACCTGGGAACAGTCTAACTGGTGCTAAGCAGGTGGCAAAAAAATAAAAAATTAAAAAAAAAAAAGAAATCCCAACAACCCTGGAAGTGGCTCTTCCCGGGTGTTGAAAAGAGAAGGCTGGTTTTTCTCCACCTTGGATACAGTTTTTTGCTCGTTTGGGGATTTTTTGGCCATGGCCATTCTTGGACCACAATCCACCTACCTTTGCCTCTTGAGTAACTAGGATTACAAGCATGACCCACTTCTGCCCCCCCCCCCATTTTATCTCCCCTCAAACTTTAATTGCATTGTTTTTTGTTGTGCAATGAAAATATTAGTAGCTCTATGTGTGGTAAAGAACTCAAATTTCCTAAAGTTCCATGGCCATTTTGAATAACTTGACAATTGTTCCAACAAACTTTTTTGTGTCAGTCAGAACACAGAGGAGGGAGGAAAAATTAAAGTTTCTATTTAATGCAGATTAATTGAAAAAGCCTAGAAAAATGGCCAAATACTATTTTGAGTGAACATGGGCAGTTTATAGGTCTCCTTGTATTATGCAGCAACTTCCTCAGTTTGAAATAACTTTCAAAATAGAAACTTTAGGATCAATTGAAGTTGTGAATGAGCACCAGTGGCTCATGCCTATAATCCTACCTACTAAGGAGACTGAGATCTGAGGCTCAAAGTTCAATATCAGCCCAGGCAGAAAGTCCATGAAACTATCTCCAATTAGCCACCAAAAAAGCTGGAAGTCGAGCTGTGGTTCAAGTGGTAGATGCCATCCTTGGGCAAAAAAAGCTAATGGAAACCACTCAAGCCCTGAATTCAAGCCCTAGTACTGGCACACACAAAAAAAATGGCAGCTGGGATAGAAGCTAGACACGTGGTGCTGAGTTGCATCTCCAGTCACATGCTGGGGCTTAGGTTCTCTAGAACTGACCTGTATCACTACACTAATCTCCAGACTTTTATGAGGCGAGGCCTATTCACCATGAATCAGCTTGAGCTAGCGGGCCTTAGATTCCTGTAATTAATTTTAAAAACTGCATTTGATCTTTCATGATTTTATATAAAGTTCTGCCTTTAAATGCTACATGTATTCACTGAATATAACTAGCTCACCATCCAACCCAAATTGAAAGTATTCTTTAAAGTCATTACCTTCCTCTTTCTCACCTTTCAACTTCTTTTTACAGGGCCAATTTTCACAAAGAACCTAGAGTTCCTTTAAGAAAGGCAGATGCAGGGTCATGTCAGCTAAGTTCATTGGTTAGCCCTTCCTATTCCAGGCATGATCCAAACTCCTTGTTAGCCAAATGGCAAAGGCCACCTGTCATGGCTACTGTGTACTGTATCATAGGCTTGTAAGCAGACAAAGCTGTGCCTTTCCCCTGCATTAGCCCTGGCTCCTCTTCTCCAGGTTTGACTCCAATGCTAGGATTCAGCTTCTTACTTAGAATGCCTAATAAAAGCATTGTAGGCCTTTTCTCTCTGGAGTAAGAAGGAAGTAGAGTTTGAGACACAATAATGCCACCTGTGGTTCCAGCTGCCCACGGAGGCTGCAGTGGGAGATTACCTGGAATAGCCTGGATAACATAGTGAGACCCTGCTGCTTTAAAAAGCAAAAAAGAGGGGCTGGGAAGGTGGCTCAGTGATAGAGTGCTTGCCTTGCATGCATGAGGCCCTGGGTTCGATTCCTCAGCACTACATAAGTGAAAAGAAAAAAGCCGGAAGTGGCACTGTGGCTCAAGTGGTAGAGCACTAGCCTTGAGCTGAAGAGCTGAGGGACAGAGCCCAGGCCCAGAGTTCAGGCCCCACGACTGGACCCCCCCCCACACACACACAAAAGGAAAAAAGAAGAGGGGGGGGCATAATAAAACTCACCAAACACTGTTTGAAAAGGAAGAGGAGAAAACAGAGGTGTGGCTTAAGTAGTAGAGCACTAGACTTGAATAAGAAAAAAAAGCAAGAGTAGAAAGTCTAGTTCAAGCCCCAGTATGGGCACCAAAAGGGAAGGAGAGAAAATAAATATGGGAATAGAGGGGGGTCAACTTGCTCAAAGTCTACAGTGTACATGTATAATAACTCACCTTGTACTATTAATGTATGCTAATTTAAGAAATATATTAAAATTATTTTTTAAATATTTAAAAAATATTTTATTTTTGCCTGGGGTTTGACTCAGGGCCTGAGCACTGTCCCTGAGCTGCTTTTTTCTCAAGGCTAGAGCTCTACCACTTGAGCCACAGTGCCACTTCTCGCTTTTTCTGTTTACCTGGTGCTGAGGAATCAAACCTAGGGCTTCACACATGCTAGGCAAGCACTCTACCAATAAGCCACATTCCCAGCCCCTAAAATAATTTAAAAAGAGCTGATGGCTCACATCTATAATCCTAACTACTGAGGAGCCTTGAGATGTGAGGATCATGGTTCAAAGCCAGTCCATGCAGACAAAATTGAGAGATTTTTTTTTTTTTAGGTTTGAAACTGGGAATCGAACTCAGCTACTGAGGAGGCTGAGATACGAGGATTGTGGGTCAAACTCAGTCTAAGACAAAATTGATTTTTTTTTTTTTTTAGGTCTGGGTCTGGAACTTGGTACCTATTTGTTCATTGGCTAGCATTCTACCAACTGAGCCACACCTCTCACTTTTAAATTGAGAGATTCTTACTTCTAATTAGACAGAAATGGGAGTGCAGCTCAGATGGCAGAATGCTAGCCTTGAGCAAAAAAACAAGCAAGCAGTGCCTCAGGAGGCTGAGATTCAAAGCCAGCCCAGGCTGAGCTGTGGCTCAAATGGTAAAATGCTAGTTTTGAACACAAAAGCTCTGGGACAGTGTCAAGGCCCTGAGTTCAAGCCCCACTACTGGCACACATGTTCACACACACACACACACACACACACACACACACACACACACACACACACACACACACACACACACACACACACACACACACACACACACACAAGCTCTGGGACAGTGTCAAGGCCCTGAGTTCAAGCCCCACTACTGGCACACATGTACACACACACACACATGTACACACACACACACACACACACACACACACACACAGAGTTCACTACCAAAAGACAAAAGATTGGGAACAAAAAATTCCTAGGACCAGCTAATATCAAATTCTACATAAAGCAGAGCCCCATGCCCAGTCCTGGGCCCAACTTTTTTTTTTTGGGGGGGGGGTCCGGTTGTGGGGCCTGAACTCTGGGCCTGGGCGCTGTCCCTCAGCTCTTCAGCTCAAGGCTAGCGCTCTACCACTTGAGCCACAACGCCACTTCCGGCTTTTTTCTTTTTGCTTATGTGGTGCTGAGGAATGGAACCCAGAGCCTCAGGCTTGCAAGACAAGCGCTCTACCAGTGAGCCACCTTCCCAGCCCCTGGGCCCAACTTCTGAGCCATCAAGATAGGACTCAACTACAGGAGTAGAGCCTCCCTCACTGCCCTCCTTCCCCCAGCCTTGGGCTTTAGTCCCAAAATAGTTGAGAACACATGGGAAATTCACACTCTAAAAATACTTCCTTCCCTCATGTAGGCAAGATAAGGCTGGAATGACGGTGGGTTGCTAAGAATATGGTTCACTCCTTATGTAACTCCTGTGCTGGGCTAAAAATAGGGCTGAAAGGATTGGGAATAAATAGCACTGGAAAGTCATTGTTTACTCAAACTGCCATGGGGTTTGGAGAGCTTTAGTTTCCAGATGCAGTCACGCGTTTCTTAGGTCCCACTGACTGGAGCCAGTCACGTTTCTGACAAAGGTTTAGTGGAAGCAAAGACGTTCACTGGAGGACAGTTGGGAGCAGTGATCCACTCCCTGCCCAGGCAGGGCCCATGAAGCAGGCCAGAGTTTCCTGGGTGCTGGGGTGGGTGTTGGCAGTATCCTTTGGTATGGGAGACAGGCAGGAGCAGAACTGAGTCGGCTGAAGGCTGGGCCACAGCAGGTAAAGCTGAGTGGGTCATGAAGCCCAGGATTGTACCTCACAGCAACTGTCCTCGGGTCTCAAGTGGGCAGCCTGGGCCTCCTTTTCACTGCCCACTCCAGTGCTCTAGCAATACCTGCCAATGTCACATTGTCACTACCCTAGGTCGGTGGCCTCACTTGCTGGGATCATTAGAGGTTCCCAATGTTGCAATCTAGCCTGGCCCACACCCACACCAGTCTGTGAGCATCTGTGCAGAGCCTCACCAGGCCTAGGAGGGCTGATCACTGCAATGCTTCCTCTCCAGAGCAAATTCTGCTTTTGAGTGTAACTCTTCTCCATGAGTCTTCCCCAATACCCTAGGATTGGGTTTGAATTTAGGGCCTTGAGCTTGCTAGGCAAGCACTCTACCACTTGTACCATATCCCTAGTCCCTATCTTTCAAGCAAGTCTCTCATTTATGCTTTGCTTACTCTTTTGAGATCAGCTAGTCTGAAACTTCATCTTGCTCTCACATGCTCTTGAGTCACTGAGATTCCAGCTTTGAACACCACCAGTCCCTCCCTCTGCAGAGCCTTGTTAGAAGGGAAACGAGGTATGATGGTTCATCTCCTCAACTTGATTAAGTTAGTAAAGCACTCCTTTGGGTACGTCTAAGTCTTCTGGGTGTAATTCTCTCCCATTGTCTGTTTAAAAGGTCCTGCCCCTCACTTCACTTACAAAGGACTTTCTTGCCCTTTCCTTTCCCTTACAGTCGTGACTCTAAGGGCCAAGTCCTCTCATGCACTGTTTATTGCTGTCTCTTCAATTCCATGAATAGTGTCTGGCACATAGCAGGGTGATAATAACTAGTGGGCTAATGAATAGAATATAAATGCTTAGGGTTGAATTACAAACCAAGAAAAAGCTGGGTTATTTTGGTGGTGTAAATACATACAGGTGGAAGAGGCCTTGAACTGACATTCCACGTTCACTCCAAAATCATTTATGTACTTCAGTGGAGCATAGTACTCTGTTGAGGTTAAAAACAAAACATTGAAGGTGTTACACTCCTATAATCCCAGCACCTCAGAGAATGAAGCAGAAGATCAGCCTAGGTTCTATTGCAATATTGTCTTAAAAACACAAATCACTGAAGATATAATTGCTACCCTCCTTCCAAGGAACTTACAATTTGAGATGCAGGGTGGGAATGTACTTGACCTCCACGAGCCTGGCTAAAGGGTCACTTTCCTGCTTAGTTACTAACATGGCCCTCAAGATACAGCCCACATTTCTTGCTCCGGCTTCCCAGATCTTGCCTTAGTTTACCACATCATTTTTTTTTGGGGGGGGGAGGCGGGGGGTCCAGTCGTGGGGCCTGAACTCTGGGCCTGGGCGCTGTCCCTCAGCTCTTCAGCTCAAGGCTAGTGCTCTACCACTTGAGTCACAGCACCACTTCGGGCTTTTTTCTTTTTGCTTATGTGGTGCTGAGGAATCGAACCCAGAGCCTCATGCATGCAAGGCAAGCGCTCTACCACTGAGCCACCTTCCCAGCCCCTACCACATCATTTTCATTTCTTGCCCTTCCCCACTCTGGATAATCCAGTCAAATAGAAACACTGACTGTCCTACTTTCTCATTTCTGGATTTGTGCCTGTTCTAGCAGCCCCCACCCCACCTTGCCACCTTGTCAGTTAGCTTACTGTGTAGCACCACCCAGTCCTGGGACCTTCATGGAGTGGCCCTGGAATGCTCAGAAGGAAGATAAGCCTGATTGTGCAAGTATTCTCACATGCCTGCCTGAGCCACATTGAGCCACACTTGCTGATGTTCACTGAGCAGAGAAAGACATGGCTACTGCAAATGAAGTGGGTAGGTAACTGCATTTCCGATGGGGCAGCAGCATGCTCACAGTGAAGGGATGGGGAATACTCACTTTTCTAGAAGCTTGCTGAACTTCCCACCATTGCAGCTCCTACTTACCTTCTACTCTCAATCAGAAATCACATCATCTGGGATGATTTTTCCCAGAGCCGGAGAGAAAATCTTTCCTCCTAACACCTGCCCACTCACTGCACTGAACCCTCTGCTGTCCTAGTGAATGCATGAATGGATGTTTGGGCTAGATGTCCAGCTTGCACTCTTGAGTTTATTGACCATCACGATCCTATGTAACATCCAAAGGTCCAAGAAGAGGGGTATGCTGTAGGTTCTGTATCACTGCCTGATATCGAAGTTGAGCATTTCAAAATGTTAATGAAATGAACAAGCACATGACATAAAAATAACAGTAATTTCCTTTAAAGAAGACTCATTGCTTTGTAAGAATCAAGAGACAAATCTTTAGGAAGAGCTGACAACACCAAGTGAAAAGAAACTGAAATGTCCTCAGAGTGGAGAAAATAAGGGGAAATTAGCCACAGAAACAACACTGTCATTTTTATTAGATTTATGATGCTGTTCTAAAGTCCAGCCTCTCCAGTGTAGTTTTTAACATCCTCTGAAAGCAGATAAGTGCTGATAGAAACATCACCTACTTGGTCTGTGTAGTCTAGCAGTGCAGGGCAGCATCTTGGAGAAAAGGGTTGTAAGGGGAGGGTATCTGAAGGCTACTAACCTCCTACTCACATTATCAATGTATGTCTCACATACTATATATGTATATAATTTTTACAAAAATAATTTAACAATTTGCACAGTTCTATCAATTCACTAAAATTACACAGGCAGAATTTATGCTTCAATATATCTATTTGTAACTTTGGATTAATGTAGTAATTTTATGCCTAAAATTAATTTACAATTACTAAGCAAAGGCCATAGAGCAACACAGAATCAGTACATTGTGATCCTCACAAAAACAGGACATGTGGCACTGTTATCCTTACAGTTGTGCTAAACATCCCCATTGGGTCATTTTCTTCTTTTTGATTAAACGCAAAAGCAAAATAGTGCATTAAAGTAATCCTGCACTCTTTACATTTCGCATATATACTAAATGCCACGAGGGCACTGCTAGGCTGTGCTCATTGCTGCCTCCTCAAATGAGCTACCTAGCCCGCAGCCCTCGAAGGAAAGCATGCTTTGTGCCAGGGGAGGGGAACCCTGTGCAGGCTAAGACTCACATAGTACCACAAGAGCAGACAGGAAAACACATCTTACAGGATATGTATAAAGTAATTTGCAATGACATTTCATGTACAGTTTAATTAGAATACATTTAAGATACAGTTACACGGAAAAACAAACACAGATTCTAGGCGTTCTCCTGGAATATTCCAAGTCATCCTCAAAAATTAGTGTAATAAAGCTGACCACCAGGTGATTGAATAAACAAAATAAAATATAGTAATTTAAAAACAGATTCTTTGACTAGAAGTTACCACCAAAATACCTGGAAATCTGAGTTATTATTTTTTATACTTGATATTAATAAGTAAAACCATTATGTGTTTACACAGACTATGATGAAGGCAAGACCCCAGCCCCAAGGACAGGCAGAGGAGAATACAAAGAATGTTGTTCCACTACAGTGAGGATAGATGACCTGTTGAGTTCTGGTTCCCTCATATACAAAGGCCATCTCCCCACAGCACAGCCTCAGGCAGTCCCTCTGCAGCATGAGCCAGGAGCTGAGAGTCCTTCAGATGCTGGTGTGACCTTTGCTCATTTGGCTGGAAGGGGGCCTCTCCCCAACACTCAGATCTCCCCCTTCCTTCTCCCTTCCTTACCATCCCACAGGAAACAGTGCTGCCTCTACAGCCACCACAAGGAAGCCGAAGACTTAGAAGAAGGAGGTATCTGATGAGAAGGCACCTGCGAGTCTGAAATCCTCTTTGGTGAGGACACTGTACATCCGCTGTGGCAGCGCCCTGGAGTAGGGAGCTGGGCGGGGCACAGAGGCACGCAGGATGAGCTCTCGGCCTGCAGGAGGGGGGAAGTCCGACACGGAGTTCTGCCTCCTTTCCTCTAGGCTGCCGGTTCTCTTCAGTTCCTCCTCTGGTGGAGCCATGGCTGCAGACTTGAACAGAATCAAATGCTAAATTCAACAGCAAGTCTAAGGCTAACCTCAGGCAATTTTGAAGGACAGATGAATAAACATGATAAATACATTAAAATGTTCTACATTACTCTGTAATGCAGTCAGCTATGATTACTCAAAAAAAAAAAATGCAAGAAGCTTGAAACACTGCATGAGCCACTAGCTTGGAGAGAGAAGAGAGAATGACCACCAGGCAATCTACCACATCTGAACATCTAATGGAAACAGACCATGAAGCTGTACTGGTTTCCACGTTTCTTCAAGCACTGACTCAAATTCAAATTGGATATCCTAGTCCAGTAAGAAGCTATTTCTTTCCAGAGTCTGGAAAGATAATTTTTATCTCAACTCGTTCAGTCAATTCTTAAAATTCACTTGCCAAATTAAAACAAAGACACTGGACAGCTAATGTGATAAGATAGAGATACAGATAACAATGGCAACAAAAAAGTTCTCAAAAAGGCATCAAGTCCCTTCCCCCCTCCCACCCCCCATTATAATTACACAAAATAGGACAAGTTCTGGTTATCTAAGCTACTCGGGACACTGAGATCCAAAAGACCTTAGTTCAAAAGCCAGCCTGGGCAGAAAGTCTGAAAGACACCACTTCCAAAATAACCAGCAAAAGCCAGTGGTTTGTGACATAGCTCAAGTGCACAGCACCAGTGGAGCAAGCAAGCTTAGCAAGCGTGAGGCCCTAGTTCAAATTTCAGTATCCACTCTCCCCCCCACCCCATTTAGTTAGAGCCTTCATTCTTAATTCTGATTACTATACTTCTTTTTCAATACCACTGCTTTGGGGGGGGGGGGGAGTTCTAGCAATGGAAACATGAGCTCATGTTAAGTTAAACATCAGCAGGAAAATATGCCAGACCCAGACTGTTGAAGAGGTTAGTTTGAAAGATCTTATGAAGTTAGAAAATGGGAAAGAACAAGGAACCATGAGGGACAAAGGCTATTTTGTTACCTCATCAGAAGATTCAGTCAGCTTTGAGAAAGGGTGAGAAAAGAAACAGTGATGAAAGGGAAACAAGCAAGATGGTTTAAAAAGAGCTGGACAGATTCCAGGATTATTTGACAGCATGCACTACATTAAGAACATGATTCTACCAAAAGAAAACTTAAGATACACAAAGTCACATCATATACAACACACCTGGCCAGCCAACAGAGCAAATACATCTCACTACTCATGCATCATCTGATGGTTCAACAGGTGACATACAGGGTGTCATTTGATGAGGAAATGATTGAACAAAAACCTAGATCTTTTTCTGCAGAACTGATTTCTAAAAAAGTGCTCATGGCTTGAAAAACAGTATTCAGCAAGATCAGCACAAAATCTAGTCGTTCTTTTACTGAACTCCATTTAAATATAACAAAAGCATATTAATATCAAGTTAAAAATTTTCTTTAAAGTTAGAAATTGTTATAATGTAAGGTAATACATGCTATTAAAATTCTCTATGAAAAATGTTAAAACCTGTGAATAAAACTGATAAAAATGTCATAAATTATAAAAAGTTAGATAAGTGAACTTGAAGTTTACCGTGACCACATATTTAAGCCATACCATATAGGTTTGTTATATGGAGTACACAGTTTACAGACTACGTACAATCATTCATTCACTGCAAAATCTGAAAGTTTACACTTTAAATATTGAACAAGTTAAATCATTTCAAAAAGTATGAGGTCTGAAAGTTTAAAACCATTTAAAAATTATATGGTATGAAACTACAATTTCATTGCTGGTTAAAGAAGGTTAGCTATATGCTGAAAAGATATACAAAAAGATATACTATTGGATACTGAAAGGTATCTTCAGTGGAAAACAAAAATAAAGCCATCTTATTTTGGTGAAGTATATCTTTAATTACTAGGTACTAGTAATTAACAGTGATAATTGTTAGATACTACAACAGTGATTATTTTTATTTTTCTACCTGCACATGGTTGAAGTGAGGTGGCTGTTTCTGTAACTCAAACAAGTAATACTTAAAGGGATGGGGAGAAATGTGATGAAAGGGGTGACACAGATCAAGATGCATTGTATTCATATACTACTTTGTTGAATGGCAAATCCTTTGTACAACTAAACATAAAAGAAATAAATAACATCCAGCACTAGAAGCATTTTCTAAAGAATTTTCTAGAAAAATGATCAAAGGGAAAGATTTTGTGATCTAAGGCAAGTTTATCTATGTGTGAATGGTAAACAAAATGTGATCGCAGCCTCTGCACAAAAGCTAGAAGACATTACAGGACGTAAAAACAAACTCCATTCCTGCTTTCATGCTAGAGACAAAACCAAAAAAATGAAAGCAAGCATTTGTTTCCTGAAAGTCTAATTTATAAGGAAATAAAATAACTGAAATAAAATAAAATAACTTGAAATTCTGGAAAGTCAGGGAGATACTCCATAAATAAATTGGCTTTTAGTTTGTACTTCAAGTATATTTTAACATATTTTTGAGTATCTAAGTAGACGCATTCCAACTCAATAGGTACAAAATTGTTATGCTATGTGTAAACCAAGAAAAATTCTATTTGGTTCTAAAAATTACATTGTTAATACTAAACTGCTATAGAGTGCTTTCCTAGCATACGAGTAACCCCAGGTTCAATCCTCAGTATTACAAGAAGAAAAATACATGAATATAAACACCACAAATGAAACCCCTCTATAATTAATTTGTGCTAATAATTTTTCTTAATGGAACTACTGTTCTAATTTCTAATGTCACCCCAGTTCCAAGTAAAAGAACCTATATTTAGTGAATATAATACTTTTACCAGAATCTATATTAACCGTGCCCTGATGAGAATCATCTATAGGATACCAGCACCTCTTAACTATAATTTTGAAACTCTTACGTTCATTAGCAGAGATGATGATGATAATTTTCCAAACTGGGCTTTCTTTCTGTACCTAAGTCTGTCTCTAATGTCCTAAAAATCTCTACAAAGTTAAGTCTCTTAACCATTTTAAAGCTACTTGGATTCACAATCTGTAATGTAAATCCATTTTGAAGTATGCTGGGTTTACAGATAGCAAAACTGAACTCTACACTGATTTGAAAACATTTTTTTCACAGCACAACTCTGGCCATTGCTAACAAGCCCTTGCCAATTTTTGAATGGATTTGAGACCCTTCTAATCCTGAAACTTAGATTCTATGATGTACTTATTATTTTACTTAAATATGCTGCAAAGCCAATGGATTTCAAAGTCACAGAGTCAGTTACTTCACTGTACA
Source organism: Dipodomys merriami (assembly GCF_024711535.1). Classification (NCBI taxonomy): domain Eukaryota; kingdom Metazoa; phylum Chordata; class Mammalia; order Rodentia; family Heteromyidae; genus Dipodomys; species Dipodomys merriami. The sequence goes on from NW_027202270.1 coordinate 76,967,593, forward strand.
AACCCAATGCCCAGACATCTCAGCAGCTGTGGGTATAATCAGCCATGTGTGGAACTCAAAACCACATTTTCCTGAGCAAATCTGATGTGATGCTGATAGTTAAGGAATCTCACATACCCTCTGAGCATTAACAAACAACTTGTGAATGATCCTGCCAGCATGTCCTCTTCCTGCCCCGGTGACTAACACTTCAGGCTGCTCCAATAGGCAGCTCACAAACCTAGGAGAGAAGAACAGTGTAAGTATGGTAAGCCAGCTGCTGCCCAGGCCACCTATGCACATGTCTACATGACATATCCTACCATTGACACTGGCTAAACTTACCAATGCTATTTGATTACAATCAACTTCACTTTAAAAAAAATTCTGTCAGTGTAAGAAATACACATTTTTTCATACTAGAAGTTTAGAAAAGAAAAGATCAAAAAGTGTTTTTGGAACAATAGAAACCAATTTTATCCAGAAGAGCTATGTCTATTATGATGTAAAAGATGTATATGTGTTTTAAATACATGCCTTGCTGGGAAAAGTCACAATTATAAGCTGTGCCACTGTGTGCCCGAAATACTGTACTTTCAAGCATGTCACAGATAGTAAATGGTGGGAGAAGGAGTCAAAGGCACAGAGCCAGCAAGCTGCTCTACTTGCTTACTAATTTACACTGCTATCTTAGAAGCAATTCCCTTGATTACAGAGTATTATTCTTATTTAAAAGGAAGGCTGGGACAAAAGATCCAGTATTAAAATAAGAATTTCTCAAGAGCTATAACCAATGCTTTGTCATATAATATTATTTATCATTAATAATGACTTTTCTTCTAGAAAAGCTGAGGAAAAAATTTTAAATTGTGACGAATTTATGCTGCTAAGCCAGTTTCGAAACACTTTCTCACATATTAAAGAAATGCTGTCCTTTTGAGTAATGGGGACAAACTAGAAATGGAGGTGTGTCTCAAGTAGTGAAACAGCAACCTTATGTGAATACATGTGCACACAGTTAAGTAAGATGGGCAAAAATGGCCATAGACTCTACTGGTACTGCTTCCCTCACTGGAAGAAGCCACTGGTCACTTCCAAATCATACTTGCCAAGCACATAGAATGTGTACTTTTGCTATCACATTTTTTTTTTTGTCAGTACTGGGGCTTGAACTCTGAGCCTAGGCGCAGTCCCTGAGCTCTTCAGCTCAAGGCAAGTGCGCTACTTCCAGCTAGTGGTTAATTGAAGGTAAGAGTCTCAAAGACTCTGTCACCAGCTGGCTTTGAACTGTGATCCTCAGATCTCAGCCTGAATGGATAGGATTATAGGCGTGAGACACTGGTGCCCAACTTAATCACCAATGTTTTAAATAAATATGATCAGATATGTAGTTTCTGTGCTGTGGAACAAGGAACAGTGAAAGCAGACAGCCCAGTGAGGGCCCTGCGAACACTGGAGGAAACAACTCCTCCCTAGGACACCTCAGGCATCCAGGAGCACAGCACCTAGTAAAACAGGCTACCAGAGTTTCTGAAAGTAAGAGCAATGGAAATACCTAGCAGAAAGTCATTAAATCCTAAGACAAGTCAGTATTTTTCTGTCCTCGGTCAAATAACATGATTAAATCACAAAGAGTCTAAATATTCTATTCCAATTTTTATTTTTTAAAGACACTGGTGGCTTTTCTATTACCAACAAAACTGGAGAAGCCAAGTAGCAATTACCTTTCAAGATCATCCTTTTCTTCTTCTTGTTCGCATTTCTCAGTTCCAAACTTGGCTTTCAGAGACCGGGCTCTAGCAATTATAGCTTCCACATTAGTAATTTGATGGATGATCTCCTAGCAGTAGAAAAGGGGAAGGTATACATAAAGAGACTATGAAGAAGAAAAAGAAACTTTAAAAACAGATCTTTGCCAAAGATTCTAACAGTACATCAAACTTACTTCCAATTTCTTGTCTTCTGGATTGGGAAAGTGCAAAACTTTACTGGAATGGGATATGATTTGCTTTATAATCTTCTTCACAGAAGAAATACTCTCCAAACTTTCTATTTTTAAAAGAATCAAAGCAATCATTAAGTAAATTAAGGCAAATATATTTTCATTTGGGAAATGAACTAACGAAATAAGACATTTATTTACCTTCTTCCTTTACCTTGAGAACAGCTGCATGAATCACACAAGGTAGAAGATGCCGAGCAAGGTCTGCAGGTTTCTGGACTGCCAGATAGTGCAGCACCTGAAGGAAGCACACATTACACGATGATCACTGCTGGTATAAAGAATAAAGAAGCCACTTTGCAATGTACAAAATTCCTCACCTCAGCTCACCGTGCTTTTCTCTTTCTATCTAGCTGTGCTCACCTGGAGAAGCAGCTGCCATTAACTAAGGTAAGAATGATATAAAAATGAACATTTTAGGGGCTGGGAAGGTGGCTCAGTGGTAGAGCACTTGCCTTGCATGCCTGAGGCCCTGGGTTCGATTCCTCAGCACCACATAAGCGAAAAGAAAAAAGCCAGAAGTGGCGCTGTGGCTCAAGTAGTAGAGCGGTAGCCTTGAGCTGAAGAGCTGAGGGACAGCGCCCAGGCCCAGAGTTCAGGCTCCAGGACCGGACCGAAAAAAAAAAAAGAATGAACATTTTAGCCAGGCACTAGTGGCTCACACCTGTAATCCTACTTAGGAGGCTGAGACTGAGCATCAAGGTTCAAAGCCAGCCCATGCAGGAAAGTTCATGAGACTCCTATCTCCAATTAACCACCAGAAAACAGTGACACTGTGGCTCAAGTGGTAGCGCACTTGACTTGCGCTGAAGAACTGAAGGACAGTACCCAGGCCCAGAGTTCAAGCCTCATGACTGCCAAAAAAAAAAAAGATATACTGTAAACCTAATACTCAAGAGATTTCAAAAATAAAGACACAAGTGATACAGCAATTCTCCTGAAATCCTTTTCTACAGGATCCTTACTTTTCCTTCTTCTTTTCTTTTCCTTTAAAGGGTATCGATCCCATTACATAATCTTTACATAGTCATGCACTGCTTGACTGATGATATTGGGATATTCTAAGAAATCTGACAATGTCATTGCATGCAAACATTAAAACCTAAATGGTATGTCAAACACTGGACATATCCTTTTCATGCAATAAGAAAACTTTGTAAGCAGGAGCTATGAGAAGGACAACAGTGTGATATAGTTCTTTTATAATAACCTTTTTCTATAAGCAGAAATATGCTCTAAAATAATGATTCAAAGTATACTATATACTAAACATATATACAACAGTTGTCTATTATCATAATCAAGTATTATATAGTATAGCTCTGTGTGTGAATGTTACACTTTTATACAAAAGGCAGAATAGGTTTTACACAAGTATCAACATAATGAATGCCTTGCACTACAATGTTCTAATGGTTGCACCATCACAAGGTAATAGGAACTTTTCAGCCCCTTTTAAGCTTATGGAACCTCTTGGGCACATATGGTCCACTGATGACTGAAACATCACTAAGCAGTCAGGACTATAGTAGATTATCTCCATGCTCACTTCTAGTTCAATAATATTTAATCCCCTCAGCAAGTGCTGTGAGCTACCAAGCCCCACTGGTACTTGGTGTTTGGCTCCCCTCACTCTAGTGACTATGCTTTAATACTATATCTCTTGGTCCCCTTTCTCAAGAATCCTCAAGCATACCTGCTACATATATGAGCTTACAGCAGTGGGAAATCCAACAGGTTTTTGCTTCTCTACTTACTACTGTTATTTTGAAAGTTATCTCTATCTCCTCATAATGCTGAGGTAATTACTGATTTCAAGGAGAATAAAGAGGGTATGAGGGTGGACAAAACAATCTGGTAACAGGAAGGCATTACTAGACTCCAAAACTGCAAATATCTTGACATCTGCAAAGCAGTCTCCTCCATGGATATGCTATAATTTACTGAGCCCTCATTTGTGGAAATTTTGGCTGTTCTTCTTTTCACCAAAGAACATTGGTGGACATCATTCATATACATAGATCTTTGTGTATTTCTCATTATTTCCTTAGTAAGATGTTTGGGTAGAACTGCTAGGCAAAAAGACATGTCCCTTTATTAATACTTCTGATACATACTCTGAGACAATGCAGTAGGGGTAAGCATTCTTGTGGACTTAAATGTCTTTTCCTTGACCTATTTCCAACCAGTTCTTAAATTTTTAAATGTAAAGTCTTCATGTATAAGAGTCTCACTGAATTTCAATGCTTTGCTTGTCAACTGTGTCCAAAATTCTCAAACCTATGATAATGAATTTCTAGTTTTCAAGAAGAATTAGCATTCTAGTATTAATATACCAAACCTCCATTACCTTTTCAGCTTCTCGGGTATCATCAAAAAGCCTCCTTTGCCTCCTAGCAGGAACTGGTTTAGCTGTTTCCCAGGCTTCTACCCACATGTTGCTTGGGATCTTCATCCGGGCACTCAATTCTCCTTTCAGAACCACATTGCCTTTTTCATCAGTCACCTCCTCTTCAATGTAATCCCGGGGTGAGTACCACCTCACAAAATCTTCCAGAAAGCAACCTGGGTTAGCTGCCTAAAGGAAAATAATACATTTGGTGAAAACAAATTAAAAGTCAACATTTGACATTTACTGCTAAGGCTGTTTACAGAATCAAACTTTGATTTTCAATAACAAAACTATTTTTAAACTAGGTGCTAGTGGCTAGAACCTGTAATACAGCTACTCAAGGAGGCTGAGAGCTAAGGATCCAGGTTCAAAAACAGCCCAGGGGGAAGGTGGCTCAGTGGTAGAGCGCTTGCCTTGCATGCATGAGGCCCTGGGTTCGATTCCTCAGCACCACATAAGCAAAAAGAAAAAAGCCAGAAGTGGCACTATGGCTCAAGTGGTAGAGCGTTAGCCTTGAGCTGAAGAGCTGAGGGACTGCGCCCAGGCCCAGAATTCAGGCTCCACAAACGGACCTCCCTCCCCCCACCCCCCCAAAAAAAAACAGCCGAGGAAGACAATTCAGATGACTTTATCTCTAATCAGTAAAAAGCTAACACTGGGACAGCATAAAAGAAAACATCTCAATACACACAGCAGAAATAGATCAATCTTGAATTTCCAACTATTAATAGTTGTTTTTTTAATACTTAAGAAACAGCTGTGACTCTGTTCTTTGAGGGATGGAGGTGAAATGTTGTAACTATTACTGCAATCCAATACTTAAAGAAAAGACATATAATTGCTTTCATATTGCTATATAGAGTAACTTTCACGGTTTCATCCCAGAATACCTCAAAGTAGACCTTAGAGCTCTGAAAGTGTGACCCACCTTAAAAGACTCCATATCTGAGAGCAGACAGGCACTCTGCATGCGTGCTCGGAGGTGAGCCCCTTCTGCTGATGTACCTAATTTAGCTAAGACCTCAGACTGCTCCTCTAGCAGATCTTCTGTCATAGGTGCTGGTTCCTGTGAAGCAAAAGAGAACAAAGAACAGTCCTTTTTAGACAAAGCAAAACTATAAAAATAGAACAAAGTCAGCAATCATTTCTGCTCTTAAAGCACAAAATAAGTATTTGAAAGAATTCAGAGAAATTTTTCAGAACCTACATTTACAAAGTAACAAATTAAGAACACACATGACTCTCAGGTCTCTTTCCCTTAATGGACAAATGTACCATGTTTCCCTTGACAAAGACTGAGAGCTAACAGATAGGAATTGGTTCTAGTACACATTTTCCTTCCCATTTAATGGTATAGAAGTGAAGTCTTAATTTTTATTAATACATATCATCATTGGTTGCAGAAAGATTTAACATAATTAATAGAAATGGTTCCATATAGAAAAAAATGGGAGGAAACTTCTCAACAGTGATTATGTCTCTGGTTATAGAATTAAGCGACTTATTTTTATGTTTTCTTTGCTCTACAATGAATGGGCAATACTTGTAATTATACAACAAGTAACAATATTCTCACATGGACTCACAGGCTGCAAATGGTTAGTGAGGTGGTATACTGGTGAAGGGTTTGGCTATCAATGACAATATGTCTGTTTTTGAATCCCAGCTCTATGATCTTGGGATTTAATCACTCAACATTTCAGATACTCATTATAAAGACTAAATCCTGGCACATGTTCAATAAAAACTAGCCATTACCAACAAAACATTTAGATTATATTAAAGCATCATATTATACTTTCTCTTTGGCTAAGTTAAAATGTTTAGTCAAGACAAGGCAGGGCAACATGTTGGATTAGAAGTGCTAAACCATTTTTGCTCTATGAGAACAATCCAGGTAACAGAGGAGAGACTATATTCTAGAGAGAAAGGAAGGGTATCAGGATTAAGGAAACAGGAGGCAATACAGCAGAAAAGCAGAGAAACAGAGGAAACTGAAAAAAGTAGCAAACAATTCCAAGCCAGATCCCTAGCTCTCTTGAGGAAGTGTTCTGAGGACACCATCATAAGGTAAGTCAGATGATTCTGGTAACTAATAACTCTAGTTGCAGGATAAGCCTACACTCCTACAAAATTTAAGTCCCCAGAGCGAGGATTTGGTGAGGCAGTGACTACTCTGGGGTAGAAGGGTGGCCTCAGTAAACAAAGTATTTCAATTGCTCCCCTCATCTCAAAGCTATAGCAAGTTGCTATTACTGGAAACCTATGAAGGCTTGAAAACAAACAGCACAGTTCAGGGAGTTGTTCACATCCTGCCACAGCATATGTGTAAAAGACAGCTATAAGAGGTGATGATCATGGCCAGGGAGAAGGTCTAATGTAGTCCTTCAGAGAAGTTCCAGAAGCTTGGAACTCTGGCAGTGAGGACACAGTAGTTAGAGGCCCTTTACTTCCTAGCAAGAAGTCTTATCACCTGAGGGTCAAAGCAGAAGCAAGTCTCTGGCTGTTATAATTTTTGGCCTCCAGGGTCTGTCATCCAGACTACATGTAGTGGTAGCTGCTAGCTGGGTCTGAACATTCTGCATCCAGATCCTCTGAATCACTTGAGAACCACCACCTCCTCACACCTATGTGGTGGTAAACTGCTCGATGAGGTCAGAAAACCTTGTGGCCCAACTCTGGGAACCTCATGCCAGCATGTGTTTGTTTCTAGGCAGGCCCAAGAGCCCAAAGACTAGAACCTCTCAATGTGTCTTCCACAGCCTCCTGCCTACACAGGTAGGTGAACTGCTAGGCAAAGCCTCAAAGTCCTGAAACCTGTCTCTGTGAACTACATTCCAGATGTTTGCTGTTAAGCAAATAGAGGACCTTGAATTCAAACCTCTGAAACAAAAGCTGTGTGTAGCTACCTCCTCCCCATAGTAGAGGAATGCTGGATGGGAGTCTGTAAGCACTGAGATCAATCAGCAGGCAGAAGCACCCAGGTCTCTCTATTCTCCCTTAGGCAGTGCAGAACTCAGTGCTGTTTTCTTTCCCTCTCTTGACAAATTTAGGGGATAGCCCTAGGCTTGGATGCTTGATGCAGCCAGTAACATAAACTGGAGGGCTTACAGAACAAGTAGAAACTTGCCGGGCCCAGAGGATTTTAAAGCTCCCTATGGCCAGCACTGCCTCCCAGTAAACCAAGGAAAGCATCAATAGTGAAAGCAGTCCAGAAGTGTACAACCAACTCTTCTACAGGAGCCTCCAATCAGACTTATGTAACAGTAAGATCTCTGTACATCACCTTTATAATAATAATAATAAATCTGAGCCAGGCGCCAGTGGCTCATGCCTGTAATCCTAGCTGCTCTGGAGGCTTGAGATCTGAGGACTACGGTTCAAAGCCAACCTGGGGAAGGAAAGTCCATGAGACTCATATCTTTAATTAACCAGTAGAAAACCAGATGTGGTGCTGTGGCTCAAGTGGTAAAGAGCTTGCCTTGAGCTGAAAAGCTCACGGACAGGGCCCAGGCCCTGCGTTTAAGCCCCAGGACCAACCAAAAGCAAAAAAGAGAGACTCCAGATAGTTTTCCTTGATCTGAGCAGATCTGGCAAAGTGAGTTTAAAAAAAAAAAAAAGACATCATATGTATCACTTACAAAGATAAACAGGCTTGGAGTGAAAAAAAAGTAGCTATATTCATATTTGACAAAGCGAACTTTAAATCACAATTGGTGAGAAGAAACGTTTTTGTTTTATGTGCAGGTTTATTTTTTTCCTTCACATTAAAAACAGAAATAATCCACGAGGAAGCTTTAACAAATGTAACAAACATTCACCACTTTTTCATAAAGCAAACAGTACTGAACATAAAAACTCAGACAGACCCTAGGTACAGTAATGTAGGTGACCTTAATGCCCCACTCTCAGGAAAGGCCAGCCAGATGAAACTTCAGAATTAAAACACTAGAGCAAATGGACTTATATGACATCTACGAACATTCTACCCAACAGGAGAATACGTATTATTCTCAGCAGCCCATGGAACTTTCTCCAAAACATATAATAATTTAGGACATTATGCAAGTTTTAACATAAAAAAGTGGAATAATTTCCTGTATTTTATCAAATCACAGTGGAATAAAACTAGAAATCACTGACAAGAAAAGCTAAGGGAAAATATCCATATAAATGGAAACTAAGCAATTCACTATTAAATGATCAGTGGATCACTGAATAAGGAGAGAAATTAAAAATGCCGAGAATCAAATAAAAATGAAAAACACAACAACCTTTGAGACATAGCAAAGGTAATTCCAAAGGAAAGTTTATTACTAGAAGTACCATCATTAGAAACCCAGAATGCTGAGAAGTAACCAAACAATATATCCCAAGCTCTTAGGAAAACATTAAGTCAAACCAAAATTAGCAGATGGAAGAAATACTATTAAGAACAGGACAGAAATTAACACATGGAGACTAAAACCATGATATAAAGAACCAATGAGGCTGGATGATGCGGGCAGCAGGATGACCAACAGCTGTCCTCATGTCCTCATGGCTACAACACAAGGAAAAGAAGGAACTCTGCTCAGGGTTCAGTGCTCTTTCATTTCCACTTGACCAAACATCCCATGATCCATTGCTCAGCATCCCCCAGGACCTATGTCCAAATCCTCATTTACTCAAACTTCAAAATACTTATTGAACTCTCTCTCTGTTCTTTTCTAGCTCTCCCTGCTCTCTCTGCTCTCGGCTCTCTCTCTCTTCTGTCTCTCTGCTCTCTCTCTCTGCTCTCTCTGCTCTTTTCTAGCTCTTTCCTCTCTCTTTCCTCTCTTTCCCAGCTCTCTCATTCCCAGGCCTTTCCCAGCCAACCTTGCCTGGTAGAAAAAAAAAAAACAGAACAAAGAAAATACTTATTGATTTCAGAATTATGGACCTAACAACCTCCAAAAAAATGTATGCAGATTTCAAATCTTAATCTTTTTTTTTTTAATTGTGAAAATACTGTACAGAAGGGTTACAATTACATGGGCAAGATAATGAGTACATTTCTTATCAAGCATTGTAGCCTTCTCCTTTTGTTTCCCCTTCTAATCCTTTCCTATCCACCCCCCAATCCCCCCACCGAAGTTGTAAAGTTCATTTTCGATATAACAACTTGTACATCTCATTGTTGCAATGGGTCCACCTGTATCCCTAGTTAAACAATTTGTTTTTTTCCTTCCCCTGAATAAATTATACCAACATTAAAACAGTGAAAGCAGGGGTTATACCGTGGGGGAGGGACATACAAAGCAACAAAGAAATCATCTTATAAATGTGTTAGAAACAATCGCATGAAAGAAAAAAACATTTGAATACATATCTTAGGGCTCATTTCTCTAATATCAACTTATCTAAATCAAATCTTAATCTTAAAACAAATCTTTTAAAAAGAATTTAGCTTCCAAACCAATTATCTACTAGGATTAAGTTATATAAACAACAACAACAACAAAATTGGCACATCTTACCTGAGTTACTGGAATGTAAAGAGGTTCTCCATTATGTAGCAATGTAAGTTTTCCATGCTGATAGAGACGTCCTTCTGGCTTTAAGTTTGCCATTTCCTTGGGTCCTCCTTTCTTGCCACTCTCTTGTCCATTTCCTTTAAATTCTTCAGTATCACTCAGGCATTCAAAAAATTCTTCTTCACTGTCACTCCAAGAATCCCAAGATTTTCCCACCTCTCCCTTTTCCTTATCTGTATCTTTGAGATGATCAGGTCCCAACTGTACTCCAGCTTTTCCAGTATCCCCTGGGTATGTATTATCTGAAGAACTTGTCACTTTCCCCTCATCACGTGCCTTCTTTCTTTCAATACAACAATTTAACATCTTAAGAAAACAGAAATCATATTAATAGTGGGAAAAAAATAGAAAAACCTAGCCACTGTTGGAATATTTTTCAGGATTTTGCTATGCCCATAAGCAATAACAACAAAAGGACTAAAAGCATGGCCAGGTACTGATGGCTCACACCTATCATCTATATGAAGCCAGGTCAGGCTTGAAAGTCAATGAGACTCATCTTTAACTAACTACCAGAAAACTGCAAGTGGCTCAAAGTGGTATAGTGTTATCCTTGAGTTCAAAAACTCAAGGAGAGTGCTCAGGCCCTGAATTCAAGCTCCATGACTGACAAAAAAAAAAAAAAAAAAAAAAAAAAGATTAAAAGCCATTATTAGCATTTGAATAAATTCTGATTATATCAAGACCACTTATATATTTATAAACTGCTATTATTAAACATTTACCTGTAATTTCTGATGCAATAAGCAACATCTTAAATCTGGTGATCCACTTGCTAACCTATAAAATTATAAGAAAACAAAACTAAGTTCCAGAGCAAAACAGAACCAAGAGAGAACCTAGCTAAATAGAGACTAATAAATGAAATAATAAACATGTTTTAGTCAATTGTCATTCATATCATTCTTCTCCCTTAGCATGGTAGATAAACACAAAGTTACCCAGTTCTGAACTACAGGCTAACTAAAATATTCTATTTCATTAAGAAAAATTCCAATATAAATAATGCCAAAGAAATTATAGGTAATATTTAATGCCTAAACTTATAATGTACTCTAAAGAGAGTTTTCTTCCAATAACAAAATATGTTCATTACAAAAGATTTAAAAAACACACAGAAGTATAAAGACTATGTAAAAATGTAATTTCATACTTGAAAAAAATTATTAACATTTGGCTGTATTCCTTTCCAATCTTTTTGCTATACATATAAAGCAGTATCATCGAATGAAGTCTATATATTCAATGCCATAACTATCTTTGATATTAAAGATACTTGAAACAAAATTTATTATAATCAATATATTTCCATTATAGAAAGAATAATTACTTTGTTGGTATTTAGGCTGTTTTGCACTTTCCCCTCTATTATACATTTGCTCTAGTGAACACCTCTAAATATAAATTTTGTTCAAATTTCTTGCCAATTTGTGTGTGGGGAGGGAGAGGTATGTGTGTGTGTGCATAGGTGCCAGTCCTAGGGCTTGAACCCAGGGCTTAGGCACTATCCATGAAGTTTTTTGGCTCAGGCTAGCACTCTACCTCTTAAGTTACAGTTCCACTTCCAGCTTTTTAGTAGTTAATTGGAGGTAAGAGTCTTACAGACTTTCCTATCCAGGCTAACTTTGAACATGATCCTCAGATCTCAGCCTCCTAAGTAGTTAGGATTATAATTGTGAGCCACCAGAGGCTGGCTAATTTCGTGCCAATTTTTTTTTTTTTTTTTTTTGGTTGGCCGTGGGGCCGTGCCAATTTTTTAAGAAAAATTTTCTAGAAGGGGAAGTCAATGAGTCAAAAGTCAAATGTTTGCTAACAAATAAAAATTCTATCTAAACAACTGGAAATTAAAATTATTACCCTGGAATCAGAAAGTTGTTTTCCCATCTGAAGCGCATTTCAAGAACAAACTCCTGCCAGAGATGTGCCACTCCTTTTAACCCTCCATGGTAGAAATTGATCATACAAAGACACAAAGCCAGTTTGTATGTTAAACTATCAGATGGTGCTGATTTAAACTGATTGTAGAGATTCTAAATTTAATAAATGAGAAGGCAAAACTTGTTAACATATTTATATGCATAATCCAAGTGCATAAAGATCTTATAAAATTAATCCTATGTAATAAACTAGATCAAATGATTAATACAATAATTGTTCATAGGGAGATCTATTTTTTCTAACGAGATTAAAAACAGTAAAGATACAGTTTAAATAAAAATTATAGCTGTCATTTTCTTCTATGCAGTCTTTAAGATGTACTTCAAATTTCACGTTTTCAAAATATTTTCCTTATAAAATGAATACACTGTCAAAACAAAACAAACTATAACTATATAAGCTGAAAATGTAAAAAGCTTGTTTTTCCCCTTCCTTTTTGGAAATTTACTGTTTAACAAACCTACCTAGAACAGTTTTGTCTATAGCTGTCATTTAAGTGCTTTCATTCCAAATGTGACAGTGAGAATGTAAATTTTACTTTATATGCTTCATTAAAGTTTTATAATCAGTCTAGTTCTGAAATACACATAAAACTTACTTACATAATCCTCACTCTCTGATGGAGGATTACTATTATCTGCAGTAGTTCCATCTAACGGTTTCTCAGAAGCAGCATCAGGGAATAAAAACTTGCAAGGAAAAAGAAACACACATATTTAAACCACACTTTTTTTGATTTTTTAACTGTATTTTTTTTTGTCTTTTCTTTTTTGGTACTGGGGATCGAACCCAGGATGTTGCACTTGCTAGGCAAGCGCTTTGCCACTGAGCTACATCCCAGCCCACTTTTTTTGATTTTTATAAATCATGTAGACACTATATGATGTTTGAATGTTTGTTGTTAAAACAATGGGAATGTTCTTATTTACTGGCCAGTTGGTTCTACAGTCTCTCAATTTAAAAAATATTTTTCTTAAAATACATAAGACTTCTGTGATTAGTCAATCTGAGAAATCATAAAATTTTAATAAACCACCTGGATTCGGTGAGCTATATCTCTTCACTGTGATATTTCTTCCTCATTGAATGTTTTTAAATTTTTTAAAAGGTTAACATTATTAGAGGCAAAACTGTAAAAGACAATTTGAAGACCTATTTATTCATAAGAATCCGTACTTTTATTTGTACTTACATAAATGTTTCCATAAATCAAAAAGGTCTGATATTAAAAAGACTTAGGTCTTTATTTTATTTATTTTTTGGGGGGGGTCCAGTCGTGGGGCCTGAACTCTGGGTCTGGGCGCTGTCCCTCAGCTCTTCAGCTCAAGGCTACCGCTCTACCACTTGAGCCACAGCACCACTTCCAGCTTTATTCTTTTTGCTTATGTGGTGCTGAGGAATCGAACCCAGGGCCTTCAGCATACAAGGCAAGCGCTCTACCACTGAGTCACCTTCCCAGCCCCTTGGGTCTTTATTTTAATGAGATAGCCCTAAAAAAATAATGCCCTAACCTGTAATAGCCAATGTATTTGTTTCATGTATTTCTGTATATTCCATGGTATGTGTTTGTGTTAGTAGGTGTGTTAAAAAAAATTAAACATAGCCAGGCACTAGTGTTTCATACTTGTAATCCTAACTACTCAAGGAGGTTGAGATATGAGAATTGCAATTCAAAGCCAGACCAAACAGGAAAATCCATGAGACTCTTATTTCCAATTAACCAGCAAAAAGCGAGAAGTAGATCTATGGCTCAAATGGTAGAATGCTAGCCTTGAGCAAACAAAGCTTAGACAGTGCCCAGGCCCTGAGTGCAACTCATAGTACTTCTCACATGTAACATGAGAGTGTAACTATTACTTACTTTCCTTCTTCATGCTGACTACTGAGAATTCTCTAAATATAGAGTTTATCACTATATTCTCAATCCAGTGCTTCCCATATAAAACAATATATTTTACATAAATACTATATACAGACATAAAAAAATAAGAGATTTAGTTACCAAGAGAATAGTATTGAGGACATCATTATTCAATGGTGACTCTTCTGCACCTCTGTGTTTTCGTATTTTCTTCTTTGCAGTGTGTACCATATTTGAAACTGATAATTTATGAATTGGAACTGGTGCTGGCTCTGTCAACTTTGACAAAGCATGAGTTATATCAGCAATATCTATAAAATGTAGAAATGAATACTAATTATATTACCAATATTAGTAGGTTAAAGTAATGAGTAAACTGATGACAGAATAGAATATGTAGTCCTTTTCACTAGTCTCACATGGTCCCAGAATTATAAAATTTTAAGCTATGCATTCAGCTTGTATGCATAAATGAGTAATAAAGGTATCACGCAAATTATTTCTCCTTTCAGAGCATCAAAAATCAGCTGTTAAAACTCTGCTTTTGAAAATTTCTTTTGCATAGAAAGAACTTAACAAATATACTGAGTGTCTTAAAACCTCTGAGCGTAGTGTGAAATGACACCACTTTATCAAAACTTGCTTCTCTAATTCAATTCAAAATGAAAAAATACATGAAGTTTTCAGAAAGTGTGCCAAAGAGAAAGGGTAAAACACTTGAAAGTAGTGTTAAAAAAGAAAAAGTCACCTCTACTTTCCTCCTCGAATGTGGATCGTCCAAGAATCTCGTCAGTTGATTCCTTTCGACGGCAAATTTTTAAAAATTCAGTGATAAAATCACCTACATAGAAAAAAAGTTATCATTTTTGACGTTATACTATAAATTAAATTATATGTAAATTAAAGTACATGTCTTTCCATGAAAGCTATTACTAAGATATGGTAGGAAAAAATACATTCCATTATTCCCCTGAAAAAGACAAAAATTAATTTTATTTCAAAAGTAGTCTTCTTTTCCTGTCTCTCCATATTCTTGGATATTAATATAATTTTCCCTAGGATTAGCTCTAGAAAGAGGAAAAATTATATCACATAATATTATGTATTTTTTTTACATGTTTCAATGAGACCAGTATGTTTATTGTTAAGTTACAGTCTTCTTTCCCTGACAACCTACAAGGATTCTGAATCCATTAAGAGACATAGATTAAAAAGAAACTCTAAAGATATGTTTCAAAAGGATTAAAAAATCATGTAGGATAAAATTCCAACTTCTGTTGCATTTTTTTGTGTGTATAAGGCACTGTATTTTTTAAAGGAGTATACTAAGGCGTCTCAATTCTACAAGTCAGGTTATGAGCACAATGTATCTTAATCAAGTCACCCCCTCTACTGTTCTCACCCATCTTTCCCCATCCCATCTCTGTTGCCTATTAATGACATGGTTTGTCATCCTAAGAAGAGGGAACAGGGTTTATTTCCTCTATAGAACTGCAAAAGCTATGGTGGCAATTATGGCTTAATACATTTAGTACTAAATTCTACAATTCAGATGTATACAGTATGTTACATTTAAACATACTGTATACATCTGAATTGTAGAATTTATCGACTAGCTCTAAACAAACAGGTTAAAAAACTTCATAATCCAGTCATGAAAACTAGACAAAGAAGAAGGGTAATGTCATGGAACGGTAATTGAAAATGAGAATGTTTTCAACTTTATAATGTTCTGCAATTATCACAAAAGTCAGTACATGAGGAATGATAAAATGTGAGGGAACAATTTAGTAAAGCCAAGTTACAGTAATAACTCAAAGATTAAAAAAAATATTTATGTGCAGTCATGCAGGATGGGCACAATGTTAAGTACACACAGACACATAGAGGTACACAATCTCATTTATTTCACTCATAAGCCTGGGGAGTTACATAGTATTGTTACCTATTTTACTGATATTGAAATTTAAAGAAATTAAGAAACTTAGTCAAACTGGTGGATTTATGGTATGAACCACAATTTGCTCAACACTGATCTCTTGTCATCAACCCTATACCATCTCCCTAAGGCTTAAATTCATCAAAGGCAGAACTCCTTCAGTATTAGGTCCTGTAAATGCCAACTGTTAACTAACATTTGATAAATAACCTATGATAAATGATAAAAAGCTAAAAATAAACATTAGAAAAATACAAAATTATTGTCACTAATATTTATTAACTTCATAATGATAATATATGAGTTGGAAGGAACAAAAATATCTTGACCAACTAGAAGCCATAGATAAAACATTTTCATATGCACTAAATATGAAGGGCGAGTAGGGAAAAATACACTTAGGTGAGAGGTTGAGAAAGCTTACTAGAGATATACCTATTAAAAAAAGTGGAAAACATCCCAGAAATGAAATGTTAATAGTACTTAATAGTACTTAAAATTATTTCATTTAACTCTTCAAATAACTCTATCAGATATATAAAGTATATTTATACATCTTTTCCCATAAAGAAAAACAGGTTTGCAAATGTGATACAACTGTAACATATTACTGATTTGTTGTTATCACAAGCCACAGTCCAGAGGAAGAACAAAAAGTAAAAAAGATTCCACTAACTAAAGTAATGCAGCCTGTGCCATAAGAGAAAGGAAAGGGAGTAACATGCAAATAAGAATAAAACAAAACCATGGGGGGGGGGAGGGGGAAAGGAGGAGGAGTTCAGGAGGTTGGGAGGGAAGGGACAGTAGGAGTAAAACAGAGAAGAACAAAGAAGTAGGGATAACAACAATGCTGGATAGGAAATGTACTCATTATCTTACTCATGTAACTGTAATAAAAAATATATATTTAAAAAAAGAATAAAATTGTGAAAGTAATAAATTTTGAAAGTCAATTGATCTAAACTGAATGGCAAAAAAGAAACTCACAAGTGGTATTAAAAAAGGATTCACTGTTACTGCTAATTACTCTTTAATCTATGTGGCAGTAATTTAAAGAGATTATAATGTAAAAAACAAAACAACAAAAAACTTGGATAGGTAAGTATAAAGAATGCATCCAATCCTCCCCCACAGTATAACTCCTGCTTTCACTATATTTGATGTCAGTATAACTTGTGGAGGAGATGGGGAAAAACAAGTCGTTTAAGGATACAGGTGGACCTGTTGCAACAATGAGAAGTACAAGTTGTCATGTCGAAAATGAGCTTTACAACGTTGGTGGGGGGGGGGGAGTATTGGGGATAGGGGGGGGGGAGGCTGGGAAGGGATGTGAAGGGTAAACAAAGGAGGAGGCTACAATGCTTGATAAGAAATGTACACATTATCCTGCCCATGTAATTGTAACCTCTCTGTACAGTATGTTCACAAAAAAAAAAAAAAAAAAAAGAATGCATCCAAGCCAGGCGCCAATGGCTCAGGCCTGTAATCCTAGCTACTCAGGAGGCTGAGGGCTGAGAATCCCAATTCAAAGCCAGTCCAGGCAGGAACGTCCATGAGACTTCTTATCTCCAATAAACCACCAGGAAACCGGAAGTGGTACTTTGGTTCAATTGGTAGGGACAACACCCAGGCCCAGAGTTCAAGCCCCATGACCAACTTTAAAAAAACAACAACAAAAAAAGAATGAGCATCCAAGCACAGTGGTTCACATCTATAATCCTAGCTGCTTAGGAGGCTGAGCTCTGAAGATTGCAGTTTGAAGCCAGAGAGGCAGGAGAGTCCATGAGATTCTTATCTCACATTAATTACCCCTAAAAGCTGGAATTGGAGCCGTGGCTCAAGTGGTAGAGTGGTAGTGTTGAGCAAAAAGAAAACAGAAACAAAACAAAAACAGGGACAACACTAGGCCCAGAGTTCAAGCCCTATGGCTGGCAAAAAAAAAAAAGGTGGGGAGGGGTAGGACTGGGAGTATGGCTTAGTGGTAGAGTGCTTGCCTACCATATAGGAAGCCCTGGGTTCAATTCCACAAGACCACATAAACAGAAACAGCTGGAAGTAGCGCTGTGGTAGAGTGCTGGCCTTGAGCCAAGGAAGCTCAGGGACAGTACCCCGCCCTGAGATCAAGCCCCAGGACTAGCCAAAAAAAAAAAAAAAAAAAAAAGGAATGTATTCAGTATACCAAATTTGGAAGACAGGCAGGCAGGTTAGTGGTATTTCAGAAAAGGAACATAATATGTCTTACCTAGCAAACACTGGGGATTATCAGCTTTTCGAACTCTAACAGACCAATGAGGAGCCTGAATTGGATCCAAATCACTAAAATACAATAAAGGCATTAATTATGACAAAGGTTCACAAACTTACCAAATGCAGCCTTATGAAAGCTAAGAATGGCAGCACACACCCATCATCCTAGCACTAAGGAGGCTTAGGCAGAAGGACTATGAACCTAAGGACAACCTGAACTATATTACTGAGATACTATCTCAAAAAAAAAAAAGGAAATAAAAACAATGCAGCCTACTGAAAAGAACTGTAGATAGAAAAGCAATCCATTTTGCTTCTCTTCAACTTAGTTATCCATATGGCCATTTGGGTATGTTTTCTTTAAAAATACAATCTATTAAAATCAAGACCAAAAAAACCCCATAAAATAACAAAATCAAAACAAAATATCAAAAACATAACAATGATTCTGAACAACCCTTTTTGTTGTTGGTAGTGGTGGTGGTGGTTATGGGGCTGGAACTTAGGGCTAGACACTGTCCTTGAGCTCTTTTTCCCAGGGCTAGCACTTTATCACTTTGAGCCATAGCTCCACTTCCAGTTTTCTGGGGTTAAGAGATAAGAATCTCCAAGACTTTCCTTCACAGGCTGGCTTTGAAGCACAATCCTCAGATCTTAGCCTTCTGAGTAGCTTGGATTACAGATATAAACCACCAGCACCTGGCCCATAAACATTTTTAAAAGAACATTAAAGAAACGATAAACAAGTGATTATGTAATAGTCTTGACCTGTTTGTAAAGCCAGTGTTAATCATAAAAAAAGAGCACAAAAATGTTCACAAGATCAAAAGTATCCTGTCTTTCAACTCAGTACATTAGAGTGAAACCAACTTAATGGCATATTATGCACAATAATAAGAATAATAAAGATCTATGCTGGTTAGCAGAAGAGATCTAAAATAACTCATTAAGAGAATATAGTAAATTGCTATCTAAATTTAAACCTTAAAAAATACAAACCAAGCTGGGCGCCGGAGGCTGAGATCTGAGGTTTGAGGTTCAAAGCCAGCCTAGGCAGGAAAGTCTGCTATATTCTTATCTCCAGTTAACCACCAGAAAACTGGAAGTATCACTGTGATTCAGAGTTGTAGAGTGCTAGCATTGAGCACAAGAGCTCAGGGACAGCATCCAGGCCAAGTTCAAACCCCATAGCCAACCCAAACCAAAAATCCCAACAACAAAAATCCCACAAAAACAAACAAACAAAAAAAAACTGCTGGGCACTGGTAGCTCATGCCTATAATCCTAGCTACTCAGGAGGCTGAAATGGAGGACTGAAGTTTGAAGCTAGCCTAGACAGGAAAAATCCATGATTCTCTTCTCTCCAATTAGCCACCAAAAAGCTAGAAGTGAAACTGTGGATCAGGTGGTAGAATGCTAGCCTTGAGCTCAGTGACAGTACCCAGGCCATGAGTTTAAGCCCCAGAACTGGCACAAAATAAGTTAATTAATTAAAACCTTAAAAAAAAAAAAACTGTAGGGTACCAGTGTATAATTCTAGCTACTCCGGAGCTGAGATCTGGGGATTGTAGTATGAAGCCACCCAGGCAGTAAAGTCTGTGAGAGTCTATCTCCAATTAACTACCTAAAAGCCAGAAGTGGAGCTATGGCTCAAGTAGCCTTAAGAAATAAAATAAAAGCTCAGGGATAGTGACTAGACTATGAATTCAAGCCCCAGGAATAGCATGTAAGCACATGTGCCCACATACACACAAAGCTATAATATTAAGAGACTGACATAAGCAAAAAATGAAAATTGCTAACCATTTGGTATTTACTCTACATATTTTTATTTATACATACATTTAGTCTACATATTAGTCTATATTCTACATTTTTAACATACTTACGAATAAACATCATTATCCACAATGATTCCTTCAGCCAGATGAGGCCATGTAGTTGCTAAATGGAGTTCACTAAAATAAACAAAACATGTATCCAAAAGCTTTAATATTGAACATATTCCTCTGATTCAGCAATTCTATTTATAGAAATGCATTCTACTAACCCAAGATGTGTTAAAAGTGGTGTTAAGGGACTGGGAAGGTAGCTCAGTGGTAGAGCGCTTGCCTTGCATGCATGAGGCCCTGGGTGCGATTCCTCAGCACCACATAAAGCAGAAAAAAAAAAAAAAAAGCAGGAAGTGGAGCTGTGGCTCAAGTGGTAGAGCCTTGGGTAAAAGAGCTCAGGGACAGAAGCCAGGCCCTGAGTTCAAGTCTCATGACCAAGAAAACACACCAAAATACCAAAACTATAAAAGACTTAAGAAATTTAAGAAGATATTACATGTTGGACTCCCACCACATCCACAGATTGAAAGAAATACTATTGTAAAAATCGCTAGTGAGTTGGAGACTTAATACAATCTCCATCAAAACCCAAATGTCATTTTTCACAATATTAGGAACAACAATCCTAAAATTCATCTGAAAGCACACTGAATAGCCAAAGTAATCTTGAGCAAAAAGATCAATGCGAGATTTATCACACTTTCTGACTTGATTATATTATGGAGCCATAGTAATGAAAACACCATGGTATTGGCACAAAACAAGACCAAGGAAAGAGAATAAAGAACCCAGAAAATAAACCCATGTGACTACAGCCATCTGATTTTCTACTACGATGCTACAAACATACTTTGGAGAAAAGACAGCTTCATCAACAAATAGTGTTGGGAAAATTGGATATTCAAAAGTAAAGAGTGAATAAGCAGGGCACCGGTGGCTCCTGCCTGTAATCCTAGCTACTCAGGAGGCTGAGATCTGAGGATGGCGGTTCAAAGCCAGCCTGGGCAGGAAAGTCTATGAGCCTCTTATCTCCAATAAACCACTAGAAAACCGGAAGTGGCAATGTGCACAAGGACAGCGCCCAATCCCAGAGTTCAAGCCCCATGACTAAGAACAAAAAAAAAGTAGAAGAGTGAAACTGATTTTTTTTGTCTTTTACCCTGTTAAAAACTCAATTCAAAATGGATCAAAGACCTTAATATAAGACCTGAAACTTTGAAACTATTATAGGAAAAGAAGCTAAGCACTTCAAGATATAGGCATAGGTAATGACTTTTTGAAACTGCCCAGGAAATAGGAGCAAGACTGACAAATGGAATTTCCTCTAGTTAAAAAGCTGTACATATACGGAAACAATTACTAGAGTAAACGATAGTCTATAATATGGTAGAAAATCTTTGCTGGCTATTTATCAGATAAGGGATTAATATTCAGGATACAAAACTTTAAAAAATTAATGGGTAAACCATGAACAGTTTTAAAAAGAAGTACAAATAGTTAAAAAGCACACATTGAAGACAGGTTCAACACCTTTAGCCACAAAGGGAATTTAAATCAAATGATTGAGATTCCATCTCACCTTATCAGAATAATAATCATCAAGAAAACAAACAATAACAAATGCTGAAGAGGATACAGGGAAAAAGGAGTCCTTATGCACAAATGGTATGAGTATAAACTAGTCTGGCATTATGGAAATCAGTATGAAGGTTTCTCAGAACTAAAACTGGAATTACCATAGGATCCTCTATATCACTCTTGGATGTATACACAAAGGAGTTTAAGACAACATACATCTGCACATTCAAGTTTACAGACGTACTAGTTACAATGCTAAACTATGGAATCAAACTTAGGTGTCCATTAAAAAATGGATGCAACTATTAAGGGAAATAAGCCAGATTCAGACAAATATTGTGTGTTTCCTCTCATATTTGGACTCTGATTAAAAAAAGGATGAATGATTAAAAAAAGATGAACATAAAATGACTACTGGGGGATGACCAGCAGGAACTGGGACAGGGAAAAAGGGGAAGACTCAATATGATAGAAGTAAATTGCATGCATGTATAAAATTAATCCATTTAAAAATTTTTCAAGCAAGTTGATATTGAGAAAGGATAACAGTTTTAAATGGTCTAGTATATTGTATGTATGTACAGAAATATCAAAGTAATACCCTTCACTTTTTACAATTAATACATGCTAACAAGAATAGCTTTTTAATGAAAAATTGCTGGGAATTAATAGCTCACACCTATAATCCTAGCAACTCAGGAAGCTGAGATCTGGGGATTGAGGTTTAGAAGCAATCTGCAAGGCTCTATCTGTGGTTAACCAGCAAAAAGCCAGACCTGGAGTTTTGTTAACAGTTGCTCTGAGTTGAAAAAGTTGCATGATAGCTAGAAGCCCAGAACAAAAGGAAAGGGAGGGAAGGAAGTGTGGGAGAGAAGAAGGAAGGTTGGTTGGTTGGCTGGAAAAGTTGATTGGTTGATTCTAGTACAGATGAAGAAATTGCAAACTTTCCTACAAAAGCCAAGAGAGTAAATATTTTAGGCATTCTGAGCCATATACAGTCTCTGCTATTTTCTTCTGCTTTTCTTTTTCTTTTTATATTCCTTAAAATTGTAAAACAAGAAATTCTAAGCTCACTGGACATTCAATGGTAAGACTACCAGGCAGACTGAGCTACAAGCCAGGTTGCCAACCTCAGACATATATTTTCTTTTTTTTTGGGTCCAGTCGTGGGGCCTGAACTCTGGGCCTGGGCGCTGTCCCTCAGCTCTTCAGCTCAAGGCTAGCACTCTACCACTTGAGCCACAGCGCCACTTCTGGCTTTTTTCTTTTTGCTTATGTGGTGCTGAGGAATGGAACCCAGGGCCTCATGCATGCAAGGCAAGCGCTCTACCACTGAGCCACCTTCCCAGCCCCCCTCAGACATATATTTTCATAAGAAAACTTTTAAAAAAGCAAGGTATAGTTCTCTATTTCCACTATTACATTCATTCTAATAACATAGTTATTGGAAGTATGATAATATTACAATCAATCTAAACTTATAAAGTAAAATAATCCTTTAAATGATAGCTTAAAGTTCTCACCTAATAGGATCTTCACAGGCACCAAATGGTAACTTGCCAAACTCTAGACCTCCAACTTCTCCTCCTACGAGGGCATCTATATCTGAACAAAAGAAATGTGTGTTTTTTGTTAATTATTTGGCAAAAGTAGAGAAATAAGGATCTAACATAGTTAAGTCCTTTGAAAAAGTATAGCTTTAAAAGTCTTTTAAACAGTATGTATAGTAAGGAAAGAAGTTAGAGCACAATCTAGCACATTTAGTCAAATATTAAAGATTTCCCCTTAGAGCAAAAATACAAGTAAAAAGACCCATTTGTTTCCTATTATTCAGTTTCTCTCCAGCCAGCCATTCTAAAATTTACCCTCCTAAAATATTTCAAGAAATGTTCAAGAGAATATTATTCCTATGAATTTTTGTATATTTCTAAGGCTAATATATAACCTAAAAAGAAATTTTTAAGTATTAAAATTTTAATCGTCAACCTACATTCATCAGTTTTGCTGTCAATTTCTGAATAACAAACTAGCATATTTGTCATCACTTATAAAATATTTTAGTTGATAGTATATAGATTTAAACTGGAAAAACATTTTTTTCCCATATGAACAGTCTATGATAATAGAGAATATTTTGTGCCAATCCTAGAGCTTGAACTTAGGGCCTGGGCACTGTCCCTGAATTTTTGTGTTCAGGCTAGTGCTCTACCACATTAGCCACTGTTCTTGGCATTTTGCTAGTTAACTGAAGATAAGAATCTCATAGACTTTCAGGCCTAGACCATCTTTGAACTGTAGCTTTTATTTTCTTTCCCCAGAGCTGAGGACTGAACTCAGGGCCTTGTGCTCACCAGGCAGGCACCCATCTGCTGAGCTAAATCCCCAACCCTATCTTTGAACTGTAATGTTCAGATCTCAGCCTCCTGAGTATGATTACCAGCATGAGTCACCAGCACTTGGCTGAGGCTAGAGAATTTTTAGAGTAAAGCAGTCTCCTTAGTTTAATTCCTAAGGAACATTTACAAATACTTCCTAGAAGGGCATTTAAAATAATTTCTCTCTGAAATAATACAGATGGTAGTTATTATCTAATAATTCTTAAAAGTCTATTGCAAAGTTATAATCATTGTTCTGATTTGCTTAAATCACCCTAGACAATTATTCATACCCTTAAAACTAAATTACTAAAGTTAGTCATTAAGTGTGGCTTAATTACTTAGCAAATATTTTCCAATTACGTTTCTTCTAACTAAAGAACACAGCAAGCCAATGCTAGTGGCTCACACTTGTAATTGTAGCTACTCAGGAAGCTAAGAGCTGAGGATCAGGATTCAAAGCCATCCCAGGCAGGAAAGTCTGTGAGACTCTTATCTCCAATAAACCACCAGAAAACCTGAAGTGGAACTATGCCTCAAAGTAGTAGAACACCAACTAGCCTTGAGCAAAAGAGCTCAAGACAGCACCCAGACCCTGAGCTCAAGCTCCACAATTGACACACACACACAAAAAAGTAATGTTTACAATAACAAAGATGACAATGACTGGTTTTATTATAAGAACTTCAAATTTCATTACTCATTTGTATAAATTACTAAGTTAAAAGTTATTATCAAGCTATAACTGTACAAAACTGTTAACTCAAAAGCTGAAACACAGCCAGCCAGCTGAAACACCAGGCCCAAGTTTAAGCCCCAGGACTGGGGGGAAAGATAACAACAACAACAAAAAAACAAAAAACCCAAGAAGTTGAGATACAAAACTATAGAACCAGGAACTAGAGTTTGATTACTTATATGAATGCAAATTTGATCCCTTTTTGTGACCAGGTGACTGACATCAGGTCAGTTATGTTCTTTAAGAAACAATATTTGGCTGGGGAATCATGCCTATAATCCCAGCTTCTCATGAAGCTGAGCTCTGAGGATCACAGTTCAAAGCCAGCTTTGGCAGAAAAGGCTGTAGGATCCTAACCCAAATGAGCTAACAAAAAGCCAGCTGGAGGCATGGCTGAAGAGGCAAGAGACCTGGTATTCTAGTCCCAGTAGTACTGGCACAAAAAAGGGAAAAAAAAGAAAAAGAAAAAGAAAATTTTATAGTCCCTAAGAAATATACCAAACCTATCTCATAGTAAATGAGAATTATACATAACAGTATATAAAATGCCAACATAGTTCACATTGTGAATCACTCTCATACCCTTGTAAGAGAAAATGCTAAGAATTCATATGGCCTTCAATCCACTGAAGGAGGTTAATATTTTTATTTGAGTTTAAAAACTTTGCTGGGTGGGCTGGGAAGGTGGCTCAGTGGTAAGAGCGCTTGCCTTGCATGCATGAGGCCCTGGGTTCAATTACTCAGCACCACATAAGCAGAAAAAAAAAAAAAAAGCTGGAAGTGGCGCTGTGGCTCAAGGGTAGAGTGCTAGCCTTGAGCTGAAGAACTGAGGGACAGCGCCTAGTCCAGAGTTCAGGCCCCACGACTGGACCCCTCCCCCCCCCCAAAAAAAAACAACTATGCTGGGTGCTGGTGGCTCATATCTGTAATACTAGCTACTCAGGAGGCTGACTTCTGAGGACTGAAATTAAAAGTCAGCCTGGTCAGGTAACTCGGTGAAACTCTTATCTCCAATAAACTACAGAGAAAAAGCTGAAGTGGCACTGTGGCTCAAGTGATAGAGCTCCTTTGCCTTGTGCAAAAAGAAGCTCTGGTACAGAGCCCAGGGGCATCGTTCAAACCTATGATAAGCCAAAAGAGAAAAGAAAAGAGAAAGAAAGAAAAAAGAAAAGAAAATTAGCAATAGAATATTTATAAAGACCATATTAGCAGTTAGAATTTTAATACTAAGGAGCTGGGAATGTGGCTTAGTAGTAGTGTTTGCCTAACATGCATGAAGCCCTGGGTTCGATTCCTCAGTACCACATAAACAGAAAAAGCCACAAGTGGTGCTGTGGCTCAAATGGTAGAGTGCTAGCCTTGACCAAAAGAAGCTCAGGGACAGTGTCCAGGCCCTGAGTTCAAGCCCCACAACTGACAAAAAAGAAAAATGAAAAAAAAAAAAAAAGAATTATAATGCTAAGATTCTTATTTTATTTTACTTTGGTAGCACTGGAATTTGAACTCAGAGCCTCTGCTTGCTAGGCAGAAGCTTTAACACTTCAGTCACAGCCCCATCTTGCCCTTGGGTTCTTAAGACTAATAGCACATCATATCATCTTAGGAAATTTTTCTGCGGGGAGGGGATACTAGTGACTGAATCTACCGTCTTCACTAACATATACCATAGTCTCTACCTCAGGAAATCTTTAATTCTGTTTAATAATGGCCTGGAACAAAAAGAAAAAATTGAAATTGGAATGTATTAGCTACAAATTGTCCAGTGTGTATTATTATCTAGTAAAATTACCACCTTAAACAGTTGAGACTTCTGGCTAATATAATTCATATAGATATATATTTTTTTATTGTAAAGATTCTGTACAGAGAGGTTACATGACATGAGCAAGGTAATAGTCCATTTCCTATGGGGCACTGTTACCCGCTCCTTTTTTCCCTACCATCCCTTTCTTCCCCACTTCCCCAACTCCCCTCGCCCCACCCCTACCAAGTTGTAAAGTTCGTTTTCAACATAGTGTCTTGTACATCTCATTGTTACTATGGTTCAACCTGTATCCTTATTTCAGTATTTTGTTATTTCCCTTCCCCTCTCCAAATTAGAAAAATGTATATACAAGATGCAAGGCACCGGAATCAAATATAGTGAAAACAGGGGTTATACCATAGGGAAGAACATACAAAAGAAACAAACAAAAAAATCACATAGTACTGGCTAATATAATTTTTAAGCTTAGTTTTCATTTCCCCTTGCTATAGTTTAGATGAAGTTCTTTAGAGCTAAAAATCACTCAATAATATAGAAAACAGAGTAGTGGTATATGTAACTGCTCAGAGCCAAATATGAACTATGTTAATTTTAATATTATCACTGGACTACCAATTGTTTTTAATCTTACAAATGGCTGGAACAAAAACAAACAGTAAAAAAATGTAACTTCTCTTTGGGAGGTATAGACTGAAAAGTGCCTTAAAGATAGAAACGTCAAAATATAAGTTTATTGTATGTATATATGTTTGCATGTATGTATGTATACATGTGGTATAGGAGTTTGAACTCCAGGACTCAAACTTAATAGGCAGGTACTCTACTGCTGATCCATACCTACAGTGTTTTGTGTGTTGGTTATTCTTGAGATAGGGTCTCTCTTTTTGCCTAGGCTTTTGATCTTTCTACATTTTAGACTTCCTGTAGTAGCTGGGATGACAAGAGCAGGCCACCATACCCAGCTTCTCATGAACTTTTTTGCCTAAGCTGGCCTGAAACCTTTATCTTCCTGATCTCAGCCTCCTGACTTAGATTACAGGCATGAACTGCTGTGCCTAGTATATTAGATGTGACTGACTATAATTACATGAACATACTTATAATAACAATATAATTGATACAGATGGACCCATTGCAATAATAAGATGTACAAGTCATTATGTCGAAAAAGAGAAACTTTACAGCTTTGGGGATGGGAGGGGAAATGGGAAGGGGAAACAAAGGAGGAGGCGACAATGCTTGATAAGAAATGTACTCATTATCTTGCCCATGTAATGGTAACCCCTCTATATGGTATTTTCACACTAAATAAATAAATAAACAAACAATACAATTGACTAATACTAAATATAATTATATGAAGGAAATATACAGAAATCAAAACTCATATAATTAAGTTATATGTTCATCAAGCTGAGCTTTTTTAAAACTTAATACCCTATCAAAATTTGTGTCATTTGCACAACCTAGCATATATTACAATAATGAATGATTCTTGAATGAATTAACTGATCAATGACTAAAACAAGCAACATTTTTATATAATGTATCTTAAATGTCCTATAGTTTCCTTTTTACACTGTGAGTATACATACTTTTTTTTCTGCTTTACTTAGCTTTTTTTCAAAATCTTTCTATAAGGTTTCCTGCATATCTATTCTCAGCTTGAGAGTGAATTATTAAAATAAATGCTTTTTAGAGTATAAGAGAATTCACCATCTCATAATTTATAACACATGATTTTTCACAGCAGAGAATGCTTTATAAATACTAGCTTTTAAAGACAAATAGCCAAATATAAAGTAATAATGTCTCTAGAAAACCTACAAAGCTTTTAAGAGAAAAAAATTATAAAGGCAATTAAAATCAGCAATACTGCATTTAAAATAATTACAAATATAACACTTGAAACACTATTAAGTAATTTTATTTACTGTATTTTCATTTCCACCTGTATTTAATTAAGTTAAATATAAGTTCTAAATGCTCTTACCTGGAGGTTGCTGAGGCCAGAAGTACTGTTGCCAATCCTGGAGCACATAGGTAAATCGAATAGCAATACTAACTGGAGGCAATGGAGTTAAAGGACATCCCTAGGAAATATATACAAAGACAATACCATGTAAATGCTGGTAAACTTCTAATAAATTCAATATCAAAATTTCAAACTTATGGAATAAAATATTACTCTCATGAAATCTAGATTTTTATTTTATGTTAAGACAAGAGTATGCTTATTCTAGCCATACAGAAGGAAAAACAAGTCACCTAAAGTCCTTAAAGCAAAAAATAGAGAATTTCAGAAATCAAGAAACTATCATTAGAAACAATACTGACAAAAGCTAGACTTGATTTTTAAAAATGGTAACGTACAGTCTCTAAAAATAACTATATAGTTGGTAGCCAATTTGTGTGAAAAGATTTCTAAAATTTCTGCATACTGCTTTCATATTTTTAAATAAAAAGCTTGTATAGCTAATTTTAAATAGTGATTAAAAATTTTAAAATACAGCTTTAAGCTGGGCATGGTTGTGTGCACCTATCATCTCAGTCACTCTTCTATGTTACTCAACTGTAGTTTGACATTTCTGTCTACCTATTCTGAATGGACTACTTTGATCTGTGGACTTAAGATTTTGGCCTTTACTACTTGTGCTTTATAAACAAGAGCTCCTAGTTTATCACATCATTTGTGAATCAGTTGAGATTTTAACAAAACTCACTCTTTTGATATAAAACTTCTCTCAAAATTGATTTGAGGTCTCAAGGAGATTATTTTTCATATTAGGGCAGAGATTCCTTTCAAAGCACGAAACAAACCAAATGTTAATTGATACTCAAAATAACATGCCCTGTATAGAGCTCCATCAGTTTTTAACATTGTCTAGACTTGCATCTAAATCTTTAAATCATGTACTAGATAAGTGTGAAATTTTGGGTGTAAATGCATATTTATACCTTAGTTTTTGCCTTAAAAAAAACTAGGGATTTATTTATTTTTTTTTTGTTGGTCGTGGGGCTTGAACTCTGGGCCTGGGCGCTGTCCCTCAGCTCTTCAGCTCAAGGCGAGCGCTCTACCACTTGAGCTACAGCGCCACTTCCGGTTTTCTGGTGATTTATTGGAGATAGGAGTCTCACGGTCTCTCCTGCCCGGGCTGGCTTTGAACCGCAATCCTCAGATCTCAGCCTCCTGAGTAGCTAGGATTACAGGCGTGAGCCACCAGCGCCCGGCTTAGGGATTTATTTTTTAAACTTGATTTGAGAAGTGAACTTAGACTTGGTTGGCTATTTTGAAGTTTTGTTTTATGCAAAGCTATACAATGTGGTACTTTTCTCCTCTATTAAAAATAATTACCTATGTACATGCCCAATGGTACTCACTCTTCACTGGTAATTTACTTTGTTTCATAAAGATTTAGCTCTTAGCCAGGCACCAGTGACTCATGCCAACCTAGCTACTCAGGAGACTCAGATCTGAGGACTGTGGTTCAAAGCTAGCTCAGGCTGAAAAGTCCCTGTGAGACTCTTATTTCCAATTAACCACCAGAAAACTGAAGTGTCCCTGTGGATCAAAATGGTAGAGTACTAGCCTTGAGCAAAAGAGCTCAGGGACAATGCCCAGGCCCTGAGTTCTAGCCCCAGGACCAATAAAAAATAAATACAGTAAGTCGGGCCAGTGGCTCATGCCTGCAATCCTAGGCTGAGATCTGAAGATCAAGGCTCAAAGCCAGCCCAGTCAGGAAAGTCCGTGAAACTCTTATGTCCAATAAACCACTAGAAAACTGAAGTGGCGGGCTGGGAAGGTAGCTCAGTGGTAGAGCGCTGGCCTTGAATGCATGAGGCCCTGGGTTCGATTCCTCAGCATCACATAAGCAAAAAGAAAAAAGCCGGAAGTGGCACTGTGGCTCAAGTGGTAGAGTGCTAGCCTTGAACTGAAGTGGCACTGTGGCTCAAGCGGTAGAGCACTCTCCTTGAGCTGAAGAGCTGAGGGACAGCGCCCAAGCACAGAGTTCAAGCCCCACAACTGACCAAAAAAATCCAGCTTTTAGAAAAATCTTCCTTTTGAGAGGTATTTTTGGTATTTTAAGTTACATATAGATTTAAATATTCTGCTATATTCCTAAATATGTGACAACTCTCTTGTCAGTCAACTCCTTTTTCTTTTTCGTTTTTTTTTTCTTTTTTGTCCCTACATACAGAATAGTTCAGACCAAGTCTAAGATGTGTTTGGAGCTCTTGCTCTGTGATGATATTAGAGATGCTTATCTAGTCATACATAGAATGTGAGGTTGTTCACTCATGGTGCAAATGACAGTTCTTTTCTCCTACGCAGTAATTCTCTCCAGGCCTGTGTGCCAAGTAGAAGTACCCTGCTCCAGTGTCTGACTTAAGCAGCCAAGTATAAAATGCTCTCACTCTGACTCCTTCCATTTAATGCAGTCTGTCCTAGGTATCCTAGCTGCTGCTTTCACATTTGTAGCTCAGCTAGCATGAGTCCAATGTATCTCCTTGGGTCTTCTATGTGTTTTCTAGAGTCCACAAGGACATCTATGTCATTGTGACCCTAGTTGTATCTTTTCAGGTATCTTTATTTATCTACATTGCTTTGTGACTGGAGCAGAGGTTGTTAGACAATTTGTTGTTCTAGACAATTTGTATCATGTTATGGGTAAACATATATATGTAGATATACCCTGACCTATCAAAAATCTTAACCTTAGTGGGGCACTGGTGGCTCATGCCTATAAGCCTACCTTCTCAGGAAGTTGAGATCTGAGGATTGTGGTTTAAAGCTAGCCTGCACAGGAAAGGCCATAAACTACTCAGAGAAGGCCAGAAGTGGTGCTGGGGCTCAAGTAGTAGAGCACTAGCCTTGAGCAAAAGCAGCTCAGGGACAGCACCCAGACCCAGAGTTCAAGCCTCATGACTGGCAAACAAAAAAAAAAGCAAATCAAAACAACAACAACAAATCTTAACCTTGCTTGTCTAGGACACAGCAGCCTAAAATTGAACTTATTTTGAGGATCCACTATATTTTCACGTTGGAATGGATGTTATTTAGTGCAAGTTATCAGTGATATTTATAGATGCTGCTGAGCTTAATGTCACTTTTTCCCTCAATACTCAAAGTATATTTAGTCTCTATACCAGCACCATCAGCAATACCTGGAAGCCTGCTATGGACAACAATACTGAATATGCATTTTTATAAGCTTCCTATGTGATTCCTTCACTCATTTAAGTCCTATTTTGCATGATGTAGAATAAGCATTATGAGAATATGAGATCATGGGATGTTTACATGGCAGTGTTAATTTCTAGGATTTTTAGTGAACTTAAAATAAATTTAGCTCTTTTGTTAACTGAATTACTACCCTATTTTGCATGGCCTATTTTGTTTGGTGGTCTTTGAAATTCTGGCTAAATATTCAGAACTTTTTTTTTTTACATTCACTGGAATTTAAAAAATATCATTTCGTCAAAGCTATACTACTCTTATAATATTTCTATCTTTATTTAAAAAGTAGTTCATATTTTTCCTACATTCAAAAATCTGAAATGAATAGTAAACAATTTTAATGTATAATAAAATTATACTCTAGGCATTCACGTACTTAGTAAGAACAAAGGAGGGTATTCTTAGGAGAGAACACAAAGGCCCAATGCCTCTGATCATATAAAATAGTATTTATCAAAATGAACTCCAGAAGTAGAAATGAAGTTTTTTTCTTGTTGGTTTTTTTTTTGTTTTCTTTTTTTCTTATTTCTTCATCTATCTGTCTTTGGGGAACACAGAAATGCAGGGACAAAGGATCAACAAATAAAGCCATGTTACTCACTAGACATTATGTTGAAAATGAACTATCCAACTTGTAGGTGGGGATGGGAAGGAAAAACTGGGAGAGCATGAAGGAAGGAATAACACTGTTCAAAAAGAAATATACTCTTTTCCTGACTTATGTACTGTAACCCCTCTAACTCTTTGGTACATCACATTTATAATAAAAATAAAAATTAAAAAGTAGAAAGGATATTGTGAAAGAAGTTTTATTTTGTAATTTTCTGCCTGTTACTGTTTTTAAAAGCTTTCTGTTTGTGAGATAGTTGCCTAGGCTGGCACTGAACCCCTGGACTCAAATTCTTCCATATTAAAAAAAATTCCCAAAATAATACATATAGAATTAAACAGTAGAGCAATCCACTGGTATTACTGGGAGGTATAATTCCAAGGAGCCACAGAGACAAAAATACTAACACTCAGGATGCAGAGTGCAGTATTGTATTGAGGATGATTTCTTTTTCCTGCACCACCACCCAAGTTCTGCTAAAGATATGCTTCCTTTCAACAAATCTCAAATTTTCAAATTATCACATAAATTAAGCAAAATAACTTTTACCTTGTTTTGTAGCAAAATATGCTTTTTGGAAGGCATATTTCCATAATATTAGAGGAAAAAGAAATATCTAGGAGATCACACAATGACTTAAACACAACTAATGACTCCATTGTACTGACTGAACTCCACATAAAATGAGCTATATAATGATTACATAGGAATTGAGATTTTGAAATTCCTTTTAATTTTTAAGATCATACTTGGGTAAAATAAATCCCTGAGTAAAGTAAGTTTTCTGTATTTACAGATTTCAGAAGGAAGAGGAGGAAGAAGAGGAAGAAGAAGAAATTTAAAGTGTAATAGCAGTTCATAAATGTAATCCCACCTATTCAGGAGGATCATGAGATTTAAGGCCAACATGGGCAACAGTTAGTTGGCAACTCTATTTGGAAAGAAAAAAACTAAAATTAAAAAAAAAGGACTGAGGGTATGTCTGAAATGTAAGAGCATTCACCTAGCAAGATTAAGGCCCTGAGTTTAATCTCCTATAGGCAGCAAGGAAGGAAGGGATGGAAAAAGGGAGGAAGAAAAGAAGGGAGGAAAAGAAGGAAAAAAGAGGGAGGGAGGGAAATAAGGAAGAAACCTGATTATTTGCTTTCCTCATCATTTTTATTTTTAAATTCTAAAACCTTGAGGAAAACTGGACAACTAGAACATTGAACATCATTATGATTCATGAAGTTCATCGATTATTAACTACATATATACTGCCATACATATATAATATTTTGCCAATTTTTAAAAAAATAAGGTAGTTATTAAGCTGGTTCATCTCTAAAAACTTCAGCTTGCACTTAAGAGCAAGGATATTATCCTGTACAACCATAATTCATATATGACATTCAAGAAGTTTAACAGTTTTTATTTTCTAATGTTCACTTTATTAAAATTGTCCAATTGTCTCAAATTGGGTCCTTAATAGCTAATTTGTTTTGACCCAGTATCCAGTGGAATTCATGCACTGCATTCATGTCATGTAGCACTAAATCTTCTTGAATGTAAACAGCTTCTAGTCTTTATTGTCTATGATGATATTAACATTTTGAAAACATTTTTATTTTGTAAAATAGGTTGGTCTTAGAAGTATATGATTACTTCTTCATGCTTTATATAAAACATTTTAGAAAAAGGTACATAAACAATTGTATATCTTCTTCAATGTATCATATCAGGAAACATGGTATCAGTTTTCTCAATTTTTAACTGATCCATCCATAGTTTTAGAATTTGATGTCAGTTTATTAAGTTTGATCACTATATGACATGTTATTCTCCAAAAGCAACACAGGTACTTCCTCCATAACCATCATACTGTTTCTTACAGTACATCAAAAACTCATTCAGCATATCCCATTTAGCCTCACAGCTCTCAATCATAAGATGTAACACAGAAAAATTCAGTAAATGTTAACTGGACAAACAAAATAGTTCAGTTCCTAATTGGATATTGCATACATAGTAATTTATATGGTTAACTGCAATTTTCTTCTAATTATTATTTTGGCAGTACTGGGTTTTGACTTCAAGGCATCCTTGTTACTCAAGCACTGTACCATTTGAGTCAGTCCTCCAGCCCCTTTTGCTTTAATTTTCAGATAAGGTCTCACTCCATAAGCCTCCTACCTATCTATCCCTTCTGTGTACGTAAGATTATAAGAGTGAACAACCAGGTCCAGCCTCTTTGTTGACATAAAGTCTCTCTAACTTTTTGCCCATGTGGGCCTTGAACTGCCATCTATCCAGTCTCTACTTCCAAGTAAATGGGATGATCTAGTCCTTAAAAATTACTAGTATAGGGCTGGGAAGGTGGCTCAGTGGTAGAGTGCTTGCCTTGCATGCCTGAGGCCCTGGGTTCAATTCCTCAGCAACACATAAGCAAAAAGAAAAAAGCCAGAAGTGGCGCTGTGGCTCAATGGTAGAGCGCTAGCCTTGAGTTTAAAGAGCTGAGCGAATTGGGTGGGGGGGAGGGGGGAGGCTGGGAAGGGAGGTGAAGGGTAAACAAAGGAGGAGGTTGCAATGCTTGGTAAGAAATGTATGCATTATCCTGCCCATGTAATTGTAACCCCTCTGTACAGTATGTTCTCAAATAAAATAAAATAAAATATAAAAATAAATAAATAAAGAGCTGAGCGACAGCACCCAGGCCCAGAGTTCAGGCCCCACGACTGGACCCAAAAAAAAAAAATTACTAGTATAGAAAAATGTTTCTTTATGCTCCAATTAGCAAATTGACACTTTTATCTGCGTCCCAAGTAAGATTGACAATATCATGATCAACTCACAATCTTTGATTTGAAGATATCCAGCAGACCTGATAAATGAGTGTACTGATTTGGCACTTTTCGAAGATGAACCATCTCAAAATCAGTTCGGACTCCAGGACCCTGACATTCTCCCACATACATTCTTCGCCATTTGTGATGAATTTGAACAAACAGTGGTACCTGACTTCAGGACATGGTTATAAAGGAACAGATTGAAAGTTCATTAAACACTGAATAACCTAAAACCTCAAAACTTTCTTATTTTAATTCCAAGTATTTAAAAGCACTAAATAAGGATACGTCAAAAGTATACTCTCATTTGTAAAATTTTTTTCTTAAGGAACAGTGTGTGTATTATTCTTTCCAAGTTCAGGATAAACCTGATCTTTAAGTATGAAAAAATACAAAATTAAACCAACTTTGTGTTGAAATAATATTTGTCATTTAAAGATAAAAGTGATCCTCACTATAAGGAAATTTCCATACTTGGAAATTAGCCTACTCACTACTATTTGTAATCTCAAATCAATGTGGGTATTACATCTCAATCAATGTGGATAGTGCAGAAATGCACAAAGCAGCAAAATTTTGAATACCTGCCTTTCTGTTTCAATTCTCAGACTATAAAAAGGTGTCCTTTTATGATCTACTGAGGTTTATTTATTTATTTTTCTCATTTCTGTGCTTTTTGTTTGATTTCATTCAAAATGGTTCCCAAGCATAGTTCTGAAGGTAGTCTTCCTAAGACCAGGCTATCAATCTTTTCTACATAAAATACACTTATTACATAAATTTCCTTCAGGAATAAGGCATAGTGCTGATTGAATTCAATCCTAATAAATAAACAACCAGGTATAATTAAACAGAGACACACATAAAACAAGGCCATATACTAATTGATAAAAGTATTACCAGATGCTTATAGGAACCTAAGTTTATTTCTCATGGTCTCAATGGTTAGAATTTGATAATTCACTGTTTATGGTAGCTTTACGTAATACAACTACCTCAAATAGTAATAGGTTATACAGATATATTCCTACGTTAATATTGGAACATTAGTAAATATTCTATTTCTCTTATTTTAAAAATGTTCAAATTATTCACTTATGGTACAATACAAAGTATATGTATGATACATTTATTCTAATACATTGTTTTCCCTAATAAATTTAATTTACATTAATCCCTTAGTTATATATATGAAATAGAACTCAAAATAGCAAAATAGTATAAAGCAAATTTCATCATTTTAAATGATTCATTTAGGAAGAGGCTAAAAGTACTTAAAAGTAACTTTTTAAAGTTTTCAAAAATACATAAAATTTTTCTTTTTTTTGTTGTTGTTGTGAGTCTTGAATTCTGGGCCTGGGCACTGTCTTTGAGCTCTTGAGCTCAAGGTGAGCACTCTACCTACCACTTGAGCCACAGTGCCACTTCCAGTTTTCTGTTTGGAAATAAGAGTCTCATGGACAGTCCTGCCTGGGCTGGTTTTGAACCGAGATCCTCAGATCTCAGCCTCCTGAGTAGCTAGGATTACAGCTGTGAGCCACCAGCACCCAGCAAACATTTAACTAGATTTTGTCGAGCAAGTTAGTAAAACTTTAAAACAAAGCACAAAAATAGGCTTCATTTCAAATAGCATTGAATATTTCAATGATTCCCTTTATAAATATTCAAAAATATTTTATTATCCTTTTATGCCTAAATCTAGTATAATATGCAAGTATGTATACTAAGTTCTTCACTATGACAGAAATCTAACATTCAATAATTGCTCATCTTCATATGTTATCATTAAAAAGTGTTCAGCTTGTCTAGAATTGTCAAGAGGTGCACCTACCAGCCAGTGTTTCCCAAGGCAATAGAAACAGAACTTAGAAGAAGGTTGCACTTAGATTCACTGAGAACTGCATCACAATGTGCTGCAGGAGCAATCACCACAAACTCACGCAGGCCGTACCTTAAACAAGAATGACTGCATTAAATGGAAATTTCAAGATATAAAAGATATTATTTGGGGGCTGGGAAGGTGGCTCAGTGGTAGAGCATTTGCTTTGCATGCTTGAGGCTCTGGGTTCGATTCCTCAGCACTACATAAGCAGGAAAAAAAAAGCCGGAAGTGGCGCTGTGGCTCAAGTGGTAGAGTGCTAGCCTTGAGCTGAAGAGCTGAGGGACAGAGCCCAGGCCCACAGTTCAGGCCCCACAACCAAATCCCCGCCCCCCCCCAAAAGGCATTATTTGGAAAATATAAAAAAATTCCCCTGCAAGAATGTATATCAAATTTGCACTAAGGATATGTCTCATCCTTCATGGCAACTGCCAACAACCACCTAAATTTTCTTCTTTCTTTCCCTCTCTCCCTCTTTTCTCCCCAAGTGCTTGGGATGGAACCCAGGGCCCTCATGCATGCTCCACTCAAGCCCCTAAATTTTCTTAAAGAATCATTTCCATCATCCACTCCACTATTCTTTACAAATTAGAAGCCATTTGCTGAAATCATGAAGTCCATGACATATTTACCTTAGAAGCTAAGTTTACAACAACAAAAAGCAAACACTTAAATCTTGCTGTAAGTAATAGACAACATTGTGTCTATGGACTAGGAAAGTGTGATTAACTAAATGACTGTAAAATAATGATCAGCTTTAATTACATATGCTATCTAAAAATAAAAACATGCTTATTATTATTTTTTTTTTTTTGGGTCCGGTCGTGGGGCCTGAACTCTGGGCCTGGGCGCTGTCCTTCAGCTCTTCAGCTCAAGGCTAGCACTCTACCACTTGAGCCACAGCGCCACTTCCGGCTTTTTTCTTTTTGCTTATGTGGGGCTGAGGAATCGAACCCAGAGCCTCGAGCATGCAAGGCAAGCGCTCTACCACTGAGCCACCTTCCCAGCCCCAAAACATGCTTATTAAATATCCTAATAAAAGACGTCTCATATTATTTTAGGCAATAATACATTAAATAGGAGTGGCAAAATTATCAGAAAACAGCTTATTATTGGTATAGTATCACCATTAATACAAACTTTCCCATTTAGTTGGCAAGTCATTTAAAAACATTAATCTGCTTCCAAACATTAAAAAATTGTAAGATCAAGTTGCCTACTAAAAATTCATTCCCTAGTTACCTCTCCATGTATTTTAAAAACAACTTTTAAGTAAAAAATTATGGTAGGTATGGATCACCTAATTTAATAATCTCCGGACATATAGTTACAAATCCCTATTTTAGTGTTTGCCTCTCTTTCCCCCACCAACCTACCACTGAACAGCCAAATCCAATTTTTTGAAAGATTTTTTTTCTCAAATGCCAAACTATCACCCCCATTAAACAACCGTTCTTCTATGATATTTAACCTGCCAAAAGTCATGGATTTACTTTCCTTACTATACCTTCCTATACTTTCACAAGTCAACAAACATTAGTAAGACAGAGTCCAGGAAGAAGGTAGAAATGGAGGGAAAGAAAAATAAACAACAACAACAAAAAATGAGCAACCAGATTTTAAAACAAAGGATTTGAACAGATATTACTCCAAAGTATACAAATGGCAAATAAACACATGAAAAGATGTTCAACAGTAGTAATAACTAGAAGAATGCCAAAAGATGTTATGAGATAGTTCACATCCAATTAGGACGACTATTATCAAGAAATGAAAGTAAAGCTGGGTGCTGGTAGCTCATGCCTATAATCCTAGCTACTCAAGAAGCTAAGATCTGATGATCCCAGTTCAGAGCAAAAAAGAAGCAAGAAGTAGATCACGTGGTAGAGTGCTAGCCTTGAGCAAAGAAACTAGGACCTGAGCTGAGTTCAAGCCCCATGACCAGTACACTTTTGTGTGTGTGTGTGTGTGCACATGCGACACTCACATGAAAGTATGAAAGTAAGAGAGAGAAACTAGAGCTCAAGCTTCATTAGTGGGAACAGAAAATGATACAACTGCTGTGGAAAACAGTATGGCTGTTCTTTAAAAAAATTAAGCATGATTGAGGGTAGAAATGGAAGAGGGAAAATGGGGAAGAACAATGGAAGGAATAACAATGACTTACGGAATTGTAACCTCTATACAATTACTTACTAAAAAAATTAAATATGACTCCTCATTCAACTTGGCAAGATACCCTACTTTCTGCTTATTTAGTCCAAAGAACCGAAAGTCTACACTGCTATGTTCACAGCATCATTAACATGGAACCAGAACAAGAAACAACACAGATGCTCACAAAACAAATATTAATTAACCTTCAAACAGAATGAAAGTTTGATACATAGCATTGCATTACATTAATCACTATATTATATGGACATCAGCTTTGTCATGGATAGAAAGTAGAATAGTGGCTATTAGAGGAGACATAGAAGAGAAAGTTGTTTAATGAAAATATTCTGATAATTATGTGATAGTACATAAACATGTACTCAGTATCACTGAATTGTATAGCTAGAAATGGTTAAAATATTTTACCATACGAAATAAACATAAAAAACAAAGAAAATGAATATATGTTTCTACAGAATAAAAAAACCTAAGTGACTAAGTAGTCACTTAAGTTTCTTAAAAAAAATGGAAGGACCTGGACAAAATAATGTTAAGTGAAGTCTGGCCCAGAGAGATAAAAGTCACATGTTCTCTTTCATGTGGAAGCTGTAATTAATTTATAAATGCATAAATGAATACTTCGGGGATATGCAAGTGTATACAAATGTTATTGAGAACAGTGTATAATTCCTTAGATAGGCTAAATCAAAGATTAACAAAATAAATACCAGGAAAACAGTACTTGAAAAGAGTAGGGTGGGATCAAGGAGAAGTGGAAAAAAACAAATGAAGTGGCGGGTAGGAAATGCAGCACAATTTCAGTATGTATCCTACAAATTTAAGAAAAGTGAGAGAAAGGGTGAGTTTAGAAGGAAGAGTAAGATGCATCGTATTCATAAACTGCTTTGTGAAATGGCCATTCCTTTATACAACTACGAGGTGTAGTTTTTCTTTGTGTTTTTAGTATTTGGGATATGTTGAGATCTCTGGGTCTCTCAGGAATAGTTTTTATCAAATCTAGTTTTAAGCCATTATTTCTTTCAATTTGCTTTTTCTTCACTGGGCACTCCTATTTTATGTATAGTTTGGAATGCTAAACGTTGAAACAGATCTGTGAAGTTCTTCTCATTTTTCCCTTTACTATCTTTGGTCTGTTCTATGGATTGGATAATTTGTTACTCTTTCAAATTCACTAACTCTTTATCATCTCATGTCCCAAATGAACTGGCATCCTTGAATGCAGTTAATACAAAGCTTATAAAGGGAGTATAGTTGTGGAGGTGGGAGGGAAGGGATGGTAGGGGAAAAACAAAGGAGGAGGTAACAATGCTTGATAGGAAATGTACTCATTACCTTGCTCATGTAACTGTAGCCCCCTCTGTCCAGTATTTTACAGTAAAAAAAAAAGTTAAAAAAAAAAGCTTATAAAGGCAAAAAAAAGTCACATTATTGGTATGAGGAATGAAACCTAACAAAAACCTCTTTAAAGAAGCAAAGCAGCAGGGCACCAGTGGCTCACGCCTGTAATCCTAGCTACTCAGAAGGCTGAGATCTGAGGATCCACCAGCTTGGGCAGGAAAGTCCATGAGACTCTTATCTCCAATAAATCACTCAGAAAACTGCAAATGGCCCTGAGGCTCAAGTGATAGAGCACTAGCCTTGAGCTGAAGAGCTGAGGGACAGCGCCCAAGCCCAGAGTTTAAGGGAGGAGGAGAAGGGGGGGGGGGGGGAGGGAAGAAGAAGGGAAGAAAGGAGGGAGGAGGAGGAAGGAAGAAGGAGGAAGGAGGAAGCAGCAGCAAAGCAAGGTAGGAGGGACAATCAGGGGCAATCAAGGGTTTCCTATTCCTTTATGGTGACCTAAGTTTTACTGAAGCTGGTAGACCAGGAAAGGCTACACAAACGCAAAATCAAGGGGACAGAATTTGTTCTCTATTAAGTCAGTTGTCCTTTCTACTCTAAGACAACATTCCTGGGCATCTAGAGCTTCCATGCTTTTATTAGTTCACATTGTTACTATGTTCAATGGCCACATGACATACTTAACAGAAATTTAACATTTTGCATATCTATAGCTCAGAAATTCAACATGGATGGAGAAAAAGAGTCTATTACTTTTATTGTGGTTGTTTTTTATTTTTTATTTTTTCCTTCATTGGGAACTTCCATTACCTGAATGCTTGGGACATTTGACTCCATATATCTCTAAGGGGCTGTTCATTTTACACTGAACTTTTCTTCTCTGTTCTTTGGACAATTTCTGTTAACCTTTCAAATCTAGCATGTCTGGAAAGAGCTGAAGATTCTCTAGAGGACAATCCATTCCTTGCCTTTTTCCATATTCTAAAGATTACTCTCATTCCTGGGCTCATGCTCCTCTTCTATTTTCAAAGCCAGCAACATCAGGCTGAGTTCTTCCATCCTACCATTTTGACACTGACTCTCCCATCTCCCATTTTAAATAACTGTTAAGTAACTGTAACTGGATACTGGATCCTCCCACATTATTCCAGGATAAACTTCCTTATCTTAAAGTCAGATGACTAACAATTTTAATTCCATCTGTTCTCTTAACTTCCTCCTTGCTGTGTAACCTATATTCAGGAGTTATGTTTAGAATAAAAAGAATCCTCTGGGTGGTGAGAAGGTTCATTGTCTTTTTTTTTTTTTTTTTAAACTAGGGCAGAGAACCGAACCCAGGGCCTTGGGCACGCCAGGCAGGCGCCCTTCCGCTGGGCTAAACCCCCAGCCCCAAGGTTCATTGTCTTATCTACTATATTGTCCTATTTAAATTATCTCAGCAGAAATTTCATGAATTTATATTTGCATAATACATGTCTGTTAAGGCTAAAGTCTATGTCATTTCCTAAGTTATTTATATTATCATAAGGAATATCAATTAAGGGAACAAATGTCAATAGAAAACTTTAGCAAACAGTCATTCAAAGGTATTTAATAGGCAGTGGAGAGAAGGATCCAACAAAGCTCAAGATCAATTACATTTCATAGAAAACAAAACTGATCATGCTCACTTATCTTTAAATGATCCCTTTTTATTAATTTCTGTGAGATAGGGTTTGCTATGGAGTCGATGCTGCCCTAGAACTTACCATCCTCCTGCCTCAGTTTTCCTGAGTGCTGAGATTAAGGGATTTGCTGTCATACTCTCTTCTTTCAGACTGAAAACAGAGCAATTCTAGATGATTCTTTATGTAATACCACTAACAGGCTCATGTGCTGACTACTATTCATAGATGGTGGGTTGTACTATTTTGAGAAGTTGTAGAAACTTTAGGAGTTGCGGCTCTGATGGAGGCATTAGGTCAACAGGGACGTGACTTGAAAAGTTTTACCTGCTATTCTCCCTGTCTCCTTTTCTCTGCTTCTTGTGTGCCATGAGAAGTTCCCCTGCCACATGCTCCTGCCACCATGATGTTCTTGTCCAAGAGCATGGAGCCAAGTGACCATAGACTGAATCCTCTGAAACCATGAGCAAAATAAATAATTCCTCCCTTTAAGTTGTTCTTTAGGATATTTGGTCACAGAGATACAAAAGTAACTAATGAAAACATCAATAACCAAAACTGAGCATCTAATAAAAATGCCAAAATTATCTTTTCTAAGGTTTGATTTGAGGCTTGGGCTAGAGCTTTGTAGTAGAATACATCCCTAGTGCATATGAGGCCCTAGGTTTGATCCCCAGAACAGGGGGAAAAAAAAGTTTGATTTGAAAATGTTACTTAATTGTATTTAATTTCATCTCATTCTTACATGCTCAGCTTATATTAAATGTACAAGTATTTGTAAATAAAAAACATCTCAAGTTTTCTAATCTTCTACATTATAGAAGTAGATAGTAGATACTATCTACTATCTATATTTATAGAAATAGATAGTAGATACTATCTATACTATCTATAGATAGTATCTACTATCTATTTCTATAAAGTACAAAGTATATAATACAGAGCTATAGTACTTACTTTAGTTGAAAAAAAAAAGTTCAGCCAAGCTCATACCTATAATCCTAGCTACTGAAGAGGCTGAAATCTGAGGATCACAGTTCAAAGCCAGCTGAGGTGGGGCAGTAAAGTCTCTGAGAATTTTTTTTTTTTTTGGTCGGTCATGGGGCCTGAACTCGGCCTGGGCGCTGTCCCTGAGCTCTTCAGCTGTAGACTAGTGCTCTACCACTTGAGCCTCAGCCCCACTTCCAGCTTTTTCTGCTTACATGGTGCTGAGGAATCCAACCCAGGGCCTCATGCATGCAAGGCAAGCACTCTACCACTGAGCCACCTTCCCAGCCCTCTGAGAATCTTATGAACAATTAAACGTAGCTAGACGTGGAGCTATGGCTCAAGTGCTAAAACAAAACTCAGGGACAGCACCCAGGCCCTGAGCTCAAGACTGGCACACACAAAAAAATTCATATGTGAAAATGTTATCATACAGTTATTGGGAAGCGTGATGTAATTTGCATTCTTTATAAGAAATATAATTTTTTAAATTAGTTTTTAAATCTATAGAAAAAAACAGAAGTTTGAAAGCTTATGAAATCATCTTAAAAGGACACATCAGTTAGTTCTACAATACTCAAAAACAGTAAGAAATAATAAGTTCATCTTATTGCTAGCCATGCTTGGATCTCTATTGCTATAATCTAGGCTTACCAACAATAACTTGCAAGTTACAAGTTGATTTAGGTATTACCACTCCTAATATGGCTCTCCTGTCCTGACTATCATTTTGTCTGAAATCATATGACTTATTCTCACTTTTATTCCAGGATTCAAGTGAGTTATCAACTCCTTTGAGAAACATTTTCCTGACTTGATCTTTGTAAGTCAGGGAGCATAATATCTCTATCAAATCTTGTGCTGCCTTCTATAAGCATTTATCATGTTTTTGTCACTGTCTGTTCCTCTACAAATCCCATAACTTCCTGAATCAGGGACTATATTTTGTTTTTTGGGATCCTTGTGTCTGGCTCACAATACAATAAATGTTAAATGTAATAGTTATTAAATGAAGCTGGGTGCTAGTGGCTCAAACCTGTATTACTAGCTACACAGGAGGCTGAGATCTAAGGACTGTGGTTCAAAGCCAGCCTGGGCAGGAAAGTCTGAGACACTTATCTCCAATTAACCAGAAAACCAGAAGTGGCACTGTGGCTCAAAGTGGTAGAACACTAGTTTGGAGCAAAAAGAGCTCAGGGACAGTGCCCAGGCCCCTAGTTCAAGCCTCACAACTGACCAAAAACAATGAAGATGATAATAAAATAAATAAATATTAAAGTAATACTCAAATGCTCTGTTTGGCTTCCTAATGTTTATAAAGACTTTAAAGTAACTGTCAACAATATAGAAGACTGATTCCTCCCTTCCCTGAAAGATCAAATTACAATGTTTTAAAAATAGATTAACTTGGGGCTGGCAAGGTGGCTCAGTGGTAGACTGTTTGCCTTGCATGCATATAGCCCTGGGTTCAATTCCTCAGCACCACATAAGCAGAAAATGCCAGAAGTGGCACTGTGGCTCAAGTGGTAGAGCACTAGCCTTGAGCTGAAGAGCTGAGGAACAGCGCCCAGGGCCAGAGTTCAGGCCCCACGACCAACAACAAAAAATAGATTGACTTGGAAGAAAAAAATTGAGAATCCTAGGTGATAGAAACAAAGAAGAAACTGAATGGGAGAACGAAGTATGGAAGGTGACTCAAGTATCCCAGAGGATTATCAGGATTTAGG
Organism: Dipodomys merriami; assembly: GCF_024711535.1. Classification (NCBI taxonomy): domain Eukaryota; kingdom Metazoa; phylum Chordata; class Mammalia; order Rodentia; family Heteromyidae; genus Dipodomys; species Dipodomys merriami. The sequence goes on from NW_027202270.1 coordinate 77,012,242, forward strand.
CCGTGACAGACAGTATCAGCTGCTAAATGCTTATTGATATGACTCACAGAGATAACTACAAAACTGACTATAATGTGTGAGAACTAAGGAGACAGAGGATGAAGGAAGAAAAAAACAAACACTGTTCATGTCTGAGAATACCATGTATTTTATCCTGGCAGTCATAATGTGAGGCTGATAAGGTATACCCAATTCAGAAAGTTTTGGGAACATATCCAGACTAACTTCTAAGAATATACCAGCCTCATATTATATATAAGTAAGGCTAGGACAATAAACTATGTTTCCAAAAGAATATAAGCAGCCAGACATTATCATCTACAGCTGTGCTTTTGCTTATAAGGCAGTAGAACAAGAAAACTACATATATTTTAGATATGCCACCAATGACTGCATGGTTGATACAAATCAGTACAGAGATTGTTGTTTTACTGTTTTCTTGAGACAATATCACACTATGTAGCCTTGGCTGGCCTAGAAATCACTATGTAGCCCAGATTAGTCTCAAACTCATGATCCTCCCACCTAAAAAGCACCTGAGTACTAGAATTACAGGTATGCACAATCATACCCACCTACATGTTCAATGGCTACTCAGACATATGGGTGTACATAAGGTTAGGAACACTGAAAGACTTTTGCTTAAAGCTTAGACTTTGGAAAGGTCTCAGTAAAATGAGAACTCTAGGATTAGGTATTTTCAATGGCAAATTCTACTAAACAACTCTAAACAACATCAGTTTTACAAAATATCCCAGAAAACAGGAATGCAGATGGAGGATACAGCTTGGTCATACAGTGCTCACCTAGTTTATGTGAGAATTGAATCTTCAGTACCACAAAAAAAACAACAAAACACTTCCAACTAACATTAAGAGATCAGTATTACTCTGATATCTAAAACACAATAGACCAATATTCCTCATGAACACAGGTACAAAAAATACCAGCATCCAGATTCAGCAATATATATAGATGAATTAAGTACAAATTACACAATGAAGAAATAGTCTTGATACATCCAAGCAATCAAAGCAGCCGCCAAATTAAAAATCTAAAGTCCAAATGATTGTATCTAAATTTAAAAAGCAAAAATTCAACATCTACACATTAAAAAAAAATCTGACAGCTAAGAATTACAGGGAAACTACCTTAACATTATAAAAGTAAACATAGGAAGGATTTAAGGGTATGGCTCAAGCATAGAATATCTGCCCAGCAAGTCTAATATCCTAAGTTCAAATCACCAAAACTCCTAGTATCACCATCAAAAATAAACAAAATTCATCCTTAATAGCAAAAGACTAGTCAAGACATCAACTCTCCACCTCGCCTTTCAGTTATTTTATTAGAAATTCTAGCCAGCATCTTAAAAAGCAAAAGGTTGGAGACAAAGAAATAGAGAGGAAAAACAAACTAAGCTCATAGTCAAAAAAGCTACAAAACTCCTAGAACCAAGGAGTTTAGCAAGTTTACAAGACTAAAAGTCAACACACAAAATTCAGTTGTATTACATAGATTAGCAATGAACATAGATTAGCAATGAACATAGATTAGCAATGAACCATTTAGGAATGAAAAATTTTAAATATCATTGTAATAGCTCCTTGTCTTTCTCCTGATTTTAGAGGGAATGTTTTTAGTTTTTCAACATTAAGTATGATCTTGGCTGCAGGTTTGTCATAATATTGAGCTTTTATCATAAAAGGACGTTGATTCTTTTAAAATTGTATTTATTATAAACGTGATATACAGAGGGCGTACAATTACATAAGTCAGGTAACGAGTACATTTGTTTTTGATAGTGTCACCCCTTCCTTTGCTCTCTCCCAGCTTTTCCTTCCCATAAGCACCCACAAGTTGTATAGTTCATTTTCAACACAGTATCTAGCGAGTACTACTGCTGCATTTGCTCACCCTTTGTCCTTCCATTTCGTTCCTGCTTACCATCGGAAAGACAGATAAACTAAGCAAACAAACCAGACAAAAAGAAAATAAAAACAACAAAAGAAAAAAACTTCTTGTTTCCATTTCTTGGAGTTCATTTCATTAAGTATTATTTTATGTGATCTGAGGCACATAGGCATTGTGCCTTTGTGTTCTTCCCCCAAGAGTATCTAGTGAGGCCTATATAATTTATCATGTCTGCATATGAGAGAAAATATAGGCCATTTAGGACACTGATCTTGTCAAAAGTTCTTGAGATACTCATGTGATTCTTCTCTTGGTTCTGTTAATGAGTTATATTACATTTACTGATTTACAGATATTGAACCACTATTGCATACTTGGATGAACACCAAAGAAACTGAGTACCAGTAGCTCAGGTCTGTAATCCTGGCTACTCAGGATAAGATATGAAAATCACACTTCAAAGCCAGCCTGAGCAGGAAAGTCTGTGAGACTCATCACCAACTGACCACAAAAAAGCCAAAAGTGGAGTTGTGCCTTAAGTGGTAGAGTACTAGCTTTGGGCGCAAAATCTCAGGAAAGTGCTCAGGCTCTGAGTTCAAGCCCCAGGATGGACACAGAGACAGAGACACACACACACACACACAGAGACACACACAGAGACACACACAGACACACACACACACACAGACACACAGAAGCCTTCAGCTCCACTTCCAGCTTTTTGGTAGTTAACTATCCTGACTTTGAACTAGGATCCTCAGATCTCAGCCTCCTGTAGCTATGACACACACACACACACACGCCTTCAGCTCCACTTCCAGCTTTTTGGTAGTTAACTATCCTGACTTTGAACTAGGATCCTCAGATCTCAGCCTCCTGTAGCTATGATTACAGGTGTGAGCCACCTGAGCCTGGGAACACACACACACACACACACACACACACACACACACACACACACACACACACACACACACACACACACACACACACACACACACACACACACACACACACACACACACACACACACACACACGCACGCCTTCAGCTTTGGTAGTTAACTATCTTGACTTTGAACTAGGATCCTCAGATCTCAGCCTCCTGTAGCTATGATTACAGGTGTGAGCTACCTGAGCCTGGGAAGAAGCCTATTAAATATGGTGTACCTCTTACATTAATGCAACATATTCATAGTTTAGACATAAGTGAGTTTTATTATCACATACTGTTTGAAATTAACATTTTTTACTTCAATTTCCAACATTACATATAAATTTTTTATGATATAGCCAAGCATAGTGTCTCATGCCTATTATCCTAGCTATTTAGGAGACTAAGTCTGGGAATATTTCAGTTGGAGACAACTGGGCAAAAGTTCACAAGCTCCATGTTAACCAATAAAAGCTGGGCATAGAGGCATGTACTTGTCATCCAAGATCTACTGTTGAGTTGCATCCCTGGCCCTGTATCAGCAGGTTACAAAGCAAAAATCAGGAAGAGGAAAGACATGTGAGGCCAAATTCAGCAGATAGGTAAGTTTTTTTTGTTTTGTTATTTTTTGGGTCCGGTCGTGGGGCCTGAACTCTGGACCTGGGTGCTGTCCCTCAGCTCTTCAGCTCAAGGCTAGCACTCTACCACTTGAGCCACAGAGCCACCTCCGGCTTTTTTCTTTTTGCTTATGTGGTGCTGAGGAATCGAAACCAGGGCCTCAGGCATGCAAGGCAAGCACTCTACCACTGAGCCATCTTCCCAGCCCCCAGATAGGCAAGTTTTAAAGTTGTTTTCTAATGAAATCCTACAGGTTGTACTCAATTCCTTCTGCAATTAGTTGTGACAATACTTGTGAAACATTATCAGGGAAACTTGTTAAGAGGCTCAGCCCTCAGGATTTTAAACAAGGAGCTCTTCAGACTCCCAGAAGGAAAACATATATTCAGCATAAATTATACTTCTTACATAAAAATTTAGGCATAACAAGTAACTATCAGTTCTGGGAATGGCGAGAATCCTCCTCAAATCCAAATTTCCAAATGCTAGACAAGAGCTAACCTTATAATCAATCATTTCTCTTATTTTATTATTTGTTTTGCAATCAGTCATTTCTAAGAACTGCAGTCAAATAGCCTTTTCTTAACTCTTCTACACAACATGTTTCACAGACTAGGGTAATGCCTAACTAAAATTCAACTGTAAATGTAATCGGATGCTGCATCCTATGAAGGTTCTGAACAAATGATTAAGCCTAGGGGCAGACTTGGGGTCTCCCAGACAAACATATTGGAAGACTTAAGAATAAAAGGAATACATACCATCTTACCAGGCAATGTGCTCTTGGAGGAAAGTCATTATTCATACATAGCAAATCTTGCATAGACTGTGGAATGGCATCTATAAAAACATTTTAAAATGAAAGCATAAATTCAATTTAAGACAGAATTTTGTAACATATTTGAGGAAAGAAACATCCTGCTAGACTGTATAGTTCTGCAGTTCTTTAAAGAATTATAACTAGGAGTTTCTTTATATCCTCCTCTTGACCACTTCAGACAAAGCTATTAAAAAAAAAAAAAAAGCATATACTGCCAGGTGCCAATGGCTCATGCCTGTAATCTAGCCACTCAGGAGGCAAAGATCTGAGGATCATGGCTGAAAGCGAGCCCAAGCAGGAAAGTCCCTGTGAGACTCTGATCTCCAATTAATCACAGAAAAAGCCAGAAGCGGTGCTGTAGCTCAAGTGATAAAGTGCTAGCTTGAACAAGAGGAGCTTCAGGACAGTACCCAGGCCCAGAATTGGCACACAAAAAAAGAGTGTATACCAATTCTATGCTTGTTTTTTCTTCTATATCATTAAGTAACTTCCCAACTATTAAAAATCTTGCTTGTTCTTCCTTTCATACTTCTCTATTTTTATTCAAAATTTTACTTAGGTATCTGTTAAGTCTATTATCACTTCCTTTAGGTATTCTTTTCTGTAACTATGGTCATCTTAAATATTTTTATAAGGCCTCTACCCAGTTTCCTATTTCTAACTCAGAATGCAAGTATTAAGTAACTTTTGTTTATGGGAATATATGTAATAGTTAAAGCTAATATGCTACTTGCACACAAAGGCATAGATATTTCAGGTTTATGTTGATAAATGTTAAACTGCTTTCTCTAAGAGTATAGTATCCATCTTAAATACGTTTTTGCTTTCTATGCATTACTGTAAAAGGTAGTCTAAAATTCCAGAAACATACAATTCATAAGGTTTCATATGTTTGGTCTGTCTGTCTATCTATGTATCTCTCTCTCTCTCTATCTATCTATCTACAAAGTCTTGCTATATACCTCAAGCTGACCAGGAACTTGAAATCTCCCTTCCTCTGTCTCCCAAGTAATATGCTACTGCTACCCAGATCAGCAACAATAGTTTTAAGTAGTTTTACTGTATTGCTACATTTATTCTATTTTATTATTGTTATCAATTTCTTACCACAACTAATTTGTAAATTAAACTTAACAGAAAACACACAGAGGTGTAGATACTATCAGTGTCCTCATGTATCTACTACGCAGGGGGTAGAGGCAGGTTCTTAGAACATACTCTTCTGGACAAAGAGGGAATACTGTATTTGACTGGCAGTTCTGAAATTCAAGTTATTTAATCACATACTGTTATACACTACTGTTAGTGTATCTCAGGACAGTTTATTTGACCTAGTAGTAATTAAAAGCCCCAGTTACTAAGTACCTAGCATGTTTCAGGTAATAAGGACTTAAAAACAGTATCTCATTAATAATACTTCATTAATCAATATCCTTTAAATGTTTTCATTACTCTTTATTAGTGTAACTGCAAAAAAGGTTTCATTGTGATATTCCTATTATGCATGTAATATACATCTTATGCATATAATGTACTTTGGTCAAATCTATACCATTTGTATTATTCTTTCTTCACATTAATCCTCTAAACAGTACCACTTCACTTTATAAATGAATTGATTTGATTTTAGAAAGGCCAAGTAACTAGCAAGTAGAAAAATCATTAAAAAAATTTTTGTTGGCATTACTCTAGCTTTGAATTCAGGGCCTTCTACTTGCTTAGATAAGTAATCTACACTGAGCCACACCTCTAACCCATTTTTACAGTTTTTCTTTTTCTTTTTAATTCTGGTCCTGGGATTGAACTCAGGGACTAGGCACTGTCCTCGAGGGTTTTTTGCTCAGGGCTAACACTACCAGTTGGGCCACAGCTCGACTTTTGGCTTTATTTTTAGAGGTTAATTGGAGAAAAGAGTCTCATGGATGATCCTGTCTCAGCTGGCTTTGAACTGTGATTCTCAGATCTTACCCTCCTGAATATCGAGAATTACAGGTGTGAATCACCAATGCCTGGCTACACTGCTTATTTTCTTTTTTTTCTTTTTTTGGTTGGTCATGGGGCCTGAACTCTGGGCCTGGGCACTATCCCTCAGCTCTTCAGCTCAAGGCTAGCACTCTACCACTTGAGCCACAGAGCCATTTCCAGCTTTTTCTGCTTATGTGGTGCTGAGGAATCCAACTGAGGGCCTCATGTATGCAAGGCAAGCACTCTACCACTGAGCCACCTGCCCAGCCCCCACTGCTTATTTTCAAAATAAGGTCTTGCCTTTTATTGAGCCTGTACCTGACCCATGATCTTCCTATTTTATACTTTCATGTCCATTTTCTTCCAGTGAGATAGAGTCTCATGTTTTTAATAATCAGGCCAGCTTTGAACTACAATTCTGATCATAGCCACCCAGGCAGCTGGAATGTATCCTTGTGCCTAGCTATTGGTTGAGATGGGGGTCTAATGAATGTGTATGCCTGGAATGGCCTCAAATCTCAATCCTTCCCATCTCAACCTCCCAAGTAGGGAGGATTACAGGAGTGAGCCAATGACATCTGAGTAGAAAAAAATCATAATTTTAATCCACTTGGTCTTAAGTACAAAATTTCGAGTATATCTGAAATATATATGGTGTATTCAATAGACAAAATTTCCTTAAAACTTTTATAATTCTTGATTAAAAGTTACCTCTTCTCCTCTTAACTCCAGTAGAACTTTATCTGTCCTTGGGACATCATTTATCACTTTCTACCTACTGTAAATTGTTAAAGATCTTGCCTTTCATACTGGGATGCACATTTTATTTAAATTTAGATTCTACAAAGCTTAGAATATCTAATGCACTCTGGGTATTAAATATGTGCTGATTGGACTAAATTTAAGATGAACAGCAATATAATTCTTCTTGTATTTCATTTGCAAGTATTATTTCAAATTTTACTTCAATTTTACATATTATAAAACATTTTGTGAGGCTACTACTGAGTTATAAGAACTAAATTAACAATTCAAAATATAACCACACTTAACAGTCAAGATTTTTCAGCTCAAGCCTTACCCTCTAATACTTCATCTTTTCCTTCTTTATCAGTGGACTCTTGTACAAGATAATGATGAGTGACTGAGAACTTGAAGTCAGCAAAGAAAATCTCATCTGTTTTCTCTTCCCAAGTGCCAGAAGTAAATATACCCTGTATTTTATGGAGGAAAAAAAGAATCCACCTTAAAATATTTGATAGTTTATTAATCACAGTGATATTTTCCCTTTTCCTATTAATTTCCATTTCATCTATTGCTATCTCCTACACAGTGAAAGTCAAAAAAAAGGTTTATCACAGTGACTCTTGAAAATAAAAAGACTCCTAGAATATTAACTAGAGTGACTTACAAAAATTATAATATTCAAGTAATTTTCTTATGAACCTATGTTGAAAATCATGGATACAGAGAAAATCCCATGCCTCTTCACATGCAACAAAAACTTTTCTACCAACAAAAGAATTCTATTAGCTACTTTGTATTTTATTTTGTGCCAGTATTGGGCCTTCAACTTAGGACCTTGTATTCACACTAGACTTGCTCTATCATATCTAGCTCTCTACCACTTGAGCCATACGTTTAGTGCAGCATTTTGCTAAATAACTAGAGACAGGGTCTTAAAAAAAACTCCTTGGTGTGAGCCTGGCTTCAAACTGATTCATCTTAGCCTCCTAAGTAGCTAGGATTACAAGCATGAGTAACTAATCTATTTTTAATTGAAAATTATTATTTTGTGTGTATGTGCTGGTCCTCAGGCATGAACTTGGGGCCTGGGTGCTATCATTGAGATTTTGTTGCTCAAGGATACCACCTGAGCTCCACTTCTGGCTTTTTGGTGGTTTATTGGAGATAAGAGTATCATGGGCTTTACTGATGAGGCTAGCTTTGAACCATGATCCTCAGATCTCAGCCTGAGTAGCTAGGATTAGAGGTGTGAGCCACCAGTGTGCTTCTTGATTAAAATTTATAAATGGTACAAATAGCATCAAAATAAATTTTTGTAATAAAAATTTCAAACCTAATACACAGCATTATTCAACACAAGAAACTGCTTTATAAAGAAGCATTCTGAATCCATTTTTGTTGCACTTATTTGTTTAATAGATAGCTTCAAACTTAAGCTTCAGTATTTAAATCTCATTGGAAAAGAAACTTCTAGAATGGAAGGAAGGCTAGAAATGTGGCTTAGTGGTAGAGTGCTTGCCTAGCATGCATGAAGCCTTAGGTTCAATTCCTCAGTACCACATAAACAGAAAGCCAGAAGTGGCACTGTAGATCAAGTGGTAGAGTGCTAGCCTTGAGCAAAGAAGCTCAGGGACAGTGCCTAGGCCCTGAGTCCAAGACCTAGGACTGGCAACAAAACAAAAACAAAAATCTTACTTATATGACCACTAAAGGTTAAAAAAAAATTCACACAGGACTTCTAATCTCTCATAGCTGTCCTTTCCAATGGAGAAGTAAACAGTCATTTACAACACATAACCACTCTGAATCAGGCAATACTGTGCCAAGCACAGTTCGTCCAAACTAGCTGAAAAATACAGAAGCAACCATTCTGTGAGTTACTGAGCCTTAAACAATATTTTTATAGCCATGTCTGAGTGCTTTACATTTGTTGTTTAAAAAAAATTTATAATTTTGAATTAAAATATATTTTAAACATTCTAAGGATTTGACTATACAAATAAACCATCTATTAATCTTTTGTTATTAGAACTGCTATGTATGATGTACATTAAAAGTTGGGGGAAAGTTGTCTTTGTTTTTTGGTAATACTATGAACTCAAGAGTCTTATACTTGTTAGTCTTGTGTTCTACCATCAAACCATGCTGCCAGCCTCCAAAATAATGATTTTTGTATATATACTTTTCTTTGATGAGTTATGCTATCTATGCTAAATTACAACATACAAAGCCTAGACCAAAGGTCTCAAGTTGTAATAAGTAATGAAATGATACACATAACAACTGCTAGTCAGAATGATCAATGTATAGCAGTTAAGGATTAAAACCATGATACAAGTCCAGAAAATTGTGAGCCAATTCCATGTTCTAAATTTGTAATAAAGCTGAATCCAATCCAAGATTCTAGTACTAATACTAATACTGCCAACCTTACCAATAATAATCTTAATGAGAATTTGGTTATGCTCAATAAAGAATGCACTCAAGTTTTGTCTCCAAAACACTTTTCAAAACTAGCTGAACTGAAAAATAACATTTTAACATCCCCTCTTAGTGGTATCATTTGACACCAAAGCATAACATTTGACACCAAATTCCAAAATGGTATATATGTACTATCAGAAAAAGATATATCTAGATATGCAACTCTAACTCAACAAAATTAATCTGGTAATTCACCAAGATGTGAGGACCATATGCAGATAATAAAAATGAACACATAAACTGGGTGCCAGTGGTTCAAGCCTGTAATCCTAACATTCATAAGGCTGAGATTTGAGAATCACAGTTTGAAGCTAGTCTAGACAGGAAATGTCTGTGAGACTCCAATTAACCAGCAAAAAGTCAGAAGTAGAGCTGTGGCTCAAGCTTTTTCACCTTTGAGTGAAAAAGCTAAGGGCCTGAGTTCAAGCTCCAGTACCAGCACAAAAAAAAAAAAAAGCGAGAGAACATATAAATTAGGAAAAACATAACATCTGCATTCAAATTAATGGAATGTTAAAATATTACATAAAATATCCAAGGAATCAACAAATAAACTGCTGAAACAGACTGAATTCTTTACAAAGTTATAGAATTCAAAGTCAATATAGAATCTTTATTTTATATAGTAGCAACAGTCTTGTAAAGTGAGAAAATTTTTAATGTAACACTCACAAAAAAATCAAACATCTAGGAGGAAAATAAATATAAATACCTAAAAAGTACTTCAAACACTGTTTAGGAACATTAAAGATCTACTACAGATAAATCATGTACTTGCACTGAAAGACATGATACTGTTAAATATCATATCAATTCTGCCCTCCTCAAGGTGATCTATAATTCAACATAATCAAAATTCCAGGAGGCATTTTTTGCAAAAATCAAGAAGCTGATTCTAAAACTAATATTAAACTCAAAAGGACCTAGAAGAGCAAAAATTATTTCAATGAGTAAGTACTATGTTTGGTTTTAAGACTTACTTTGCTTCAGGAATTATGACAGTACATTATTGTCAAAAGACAGGTGAATGAAATAAAACAGAGTCCAGAAATACATTCATACTTATACTCTTCAGATTACTACAGATGTGCTACAGAAAAGGATGGTCTTCTCAACAGACAGCCTGCAATAATTATTCATAAGGAAGAAAACAGAGAATATCGTGGGGTTTTGACAACACCTGAGTGTAGGCAAGTACACACACACACACAATTAACAATAACCTCTAAAATTGAGAAAATAGTCTTATCAAAATAAAACTTGTATTTATCAAAAGACAGCTAAAATGATTAGAGAAACCACAGATTAAAGGAAAAACTCAAAATACATGTATGTGAAAATAGACTCACAATAAGGATAAGGATGCTTTTCCCCCCATCCTGGGGCTTGATCTCAGGGCCTAGGCATTGTCCTTGAGCTCCTTTTGCTCAAAGCTAGCACTCTACCACCTGAACCACAGCACCACATCTGGCTTTTTCTGTGTATGTGTTACTGAGGAATCGAACCTAGGGCTTCATGCATGCTAGGCATGTACTCTACTCTAAGCCACATTCCCAGCCCAAGCATGCTTTTTAAGAATTAGCTAGTACCAGTGACTCATGACTAGAATCCCAGCTATTCAGGAAACTGAGATCTGAGAATTAAGGTTCAAAGAGACTCAAGTCTAATTAACCAGCAAAAAGCTAGAAGTGCAACTATGGCTCAAGTATTAGGGCAGCAGGGCTATGAAAAGAATGATGGGTGGGATAGGAATGAAATGGGGTTTGTTTGGTTTGGGTTTTTTTTGGTGCCAGTCCTAGGGTTGAACTCAGGATCTGAATGCTGTCCCTCAGTTTTTTTGTTCTACAACTTGAATGACAGCCCTACTTCAGGCTTTTTGGTGTTTAATTGGAGATGAGTCTCATAGACTTTCCTGCCTGTGCTGGCTTCAAACCATGATCCTCAGATCTCAGCCTCCAGATTAGCTTGGATTATAGGTATGAGCCACCAGCACATTACTTACAAAAAAAAAAAAATCAGATACAAAGAATACATGTAGGAACAGAACCAGGCTTTGGTAGTTTGCTCTTATGATCCCACTACTTGGGAGGCTGAGATCATGGTTTGAAGCCAGTCTAGGTAGACAAATCCAAGACTCTTTATTGTCAATTAACCAGTAAAAACCTGAAACAGGAGGCATGGTTCAAGAGGTAGATTGCTAGACAGAAGTAAAAGGCTGAGCAAGAGTATGGAGCCTGAGTGCAAGCCCCAATGTCAGGGTATACACACGGTAAGATTCCAGGTGTACAAAGCTCAAGAAAAGAAAAAAATAATACAGTGAAAAGGCTCAAACCTGGTTATTTCTGAAATAACCTGGACAAAGAGGAAGATTTTCTAGAATAACAAAAAAGTTCTACATTTTTATTTGGATGATGGTAATTTGGGGATACATACTTGTGAAACTTGAATTCTGTATATGTCTCCACCAGTAATGAAAAAAAAAATCAAGTTTTTATTTCTGAGAATGGAAAGGTTAGGGAGAAGTTGGTACTCTTTTTCCAGAAGAAAAAGAAAATAATGCCAACTATGCAAGAACACCATAGTATTAAACTTATAATACCTAAACTCCAAAGTCCTTTCCAAGTATCAACTACTCTAGAAACTTTAGATAACTAAAGTATTTTGCAAGCCAAAATTTTAAAGTCAAAGACCCTCTAAACAGTTAGTGATCCTTTCTCAGCATATTATTCAAATCAGTAAAATGGCACCTTATTTGGTTTATTTATGTCTATGTCTCTACTAGATAGAAATAAAAGTCAATGTTCCACTCATCTTTTCCCCATACTTGAAGAGTACCTAAACAATGAATAACGATTTTAGGAATTACCTTTATCAAGATTCATAGTATCTCCCATGTCTCAAAGACTCTATATTAATAGCTGTTTTTTAGTGTAACACACACACACACACACACACACACACACACACACACACACACACACACACACACACACACACACACACACACACACACACACACACACACACACACACAATGGTCAAGTTTAACAATCTGAAATAGCAAGCAGTATAGTCCAAAAGTTATTGTCTGTACTTTAAGTTACTATGAAAACTGTGCATCCCATGAAAGTAAATGAAATAGAACCCATTTCTTTTTTTGGAACCCATTTCTTAGACACAGAAATTAAATTTAAAATAGACTAAAGATATAAATATATGAACTAAAATTATAATTATCCTGAAAGTGAAAGAATAACTCAGAGTGATATATCTGTAACATGGAGAATGGGAAAAAGGTATCTGCAAACCAGACATTTCATAGATATTTATATGCAAAATATATAAAGAACTCTTACAACTAAATAAAAGATAATCTCACTTAAGACTGGGCAAAAGATCTGGATACTTCTTTAACAAAAATATAGTGTGAACCCATTAGGAAAATGCAAGTCAAAACCACAATGGGGTACCACTTCATATCCACCATGATAGCTATAATCAAAAGAAGTAGACTAAGCACTGATGAGAATGTGGAGAAATACAGTCTTCTACATTGATCTTCAAAATATAAAATGGAAAAACAACTTTGGAAAAATCTGTTATGTCATAAAAAATTAAAAAGAAAATTATCATGTGATATAGAAATTCTACTTCTACATATATACCCCAAAGAAATTAAAATATAAACTTCCATATAAAAAGTTATATATGGCTCACATGCATTTTATGTTTTTGGCTTCCTGAAACACCTATTTCTACTCAGGTACTCATTTTCCTGTTGGTCCTTTTCTGATCTTTTTAAGCCAGGTGCAGTCACACACAAGGTGGGCAATTTCACTTCTAGTATCTGAATGCTGTTCAGTCTTCGAATTGAGTCCCTCTTTGCTTTTTTACCATCCAGAAGTGGCATTTAAACCTTATTATTTTCCATTCCATTTCTATTTAATTTTTCCTCCCACTGGCATACATCCTATCCATTTCTTTTTCATGTCTTATTGCTCTTGCAGTGTGAGTTTAAAAGATGTCATGAAATCTAATTTAGAGTTCCTGCATGGGCACCTAGTGTCTTACCCAGAATAGTAGAAAATAGGTTGGACTCTTGTTTCATTCCACACCACCTCAAGTCTCATTGTCAGATGAGAGATGATGCCTTACAGGTTGCATAGCACTGGAACTTTCCTAGAGTGATGGCTTGGCTGTCAGGGTCTTCTGGGCTGACTCTTCCATTCCCTTACTATGATCTATGCCTAACAGAGGCCTTATCCAACTGTTTTGCACACAACACATAGTTGTACCCCCTAATAATAGGAACTGACCCCAACATTTAACTTTGATAGTAAAAAAAAGTTATATATAAATGTCAATAGCAGTATTATTCATAGTGACCAAAAGGTAGGAACCCAAACTTCCATAATGGACAAATGGATAAATCAATGAGTTTTATCCATACAATAGAATATTATTCAGCAATAAAAAAGAATGATGTACTGATAACTCTACAGCATGGACAAACTTTTAAGTGGAAGAAACCAGTCACAAAATACCACCTACAGTAATATGATTCTATTCACATAACCTCATTTTATATTTAACTTCATCTGTGTGTATGTGGTGTGTATATCTACATATATATTTGCTCATCAAGGATTTTTTTTTTGTCAGTTTTGAGGCTTGAACTTGAGGGTTGGGCACTATCCCTGAGCTCTTTTGCTCAAGGCTAACACCCTACTACTTTGAGCCACAGTGCCACTTCCCTTTTTGTTGTTGTTGTTGTTGTTGGTCATGGGGCTTGAACTCTGGGCTTGGGCGCTGTCCCTCAGCTCTTCAGCTCAAAGCGAGCGCTCTACCACTTGAGCTACAGAGCCACTTCTGGTTTTCGGCTTATTGGAGATAAGAGTCTCACAGTCTTTCCTGCCTAGGCTGGCTTTGAACTGAGATCCTCAGATCTCAGCCTCCTGAGTAGCTAGGATTACAGGCGTGAGCCACCGGCGCCTGGCCCACTTCCCATTTTTGTGGTAGTTAATTGGAGCTAAGTCTCATAGACTTTCCTGCCCAGCTGGCTTTGAACCATGAGCTTCAGATTTCAGCCTTGTGAGTAGGTAGGATTACAGGCTTGAGGCACTAGCACCTGACTTCCATAAAGGATTTTAATCCAAGCACTTATACCTGAAGTCATTATAAATATTCTTAAAAACAGACTATACAGATTAATTCTTCTGCACTTAAAGACAGGAACTAATACCTACTTAGGGCCTAGTAAGCCCAGACAATTTATATGTAAGAGTGTGTATGATGTGTTTAAAGTCTCTTAACACTAAGATATATGAATCCCATTTTACAGATGGGAAAAAGTTAGGAGTTTGAAAAACTTGGTCAAGGTTACCACATCTCTAACTGGTAATGCTAGAACCTGATCCACTTGGGGCTCTGTTTCTTCCACTAGAAGCTAAGGTACATATCCCTATACAGAATTTATATATGATAGATATAAGTAATAACCATCAGTAGGTCAAATTTAAGATGATTGGATAAATGCTAGCTAAGTCAGAAATGGATGACTGCTACCGAAAAGTGGATTTCAGTTTAAAATTAGTAAGGAAGAAAAGACAAGTCTTTGGGGTAATACTCGTTTGTTAGGGAACAAACAGCCCTATTTAGCTTAAGTTTCCTATAAGGAAGTGGAGAAGAAAAGGTAGGTAAAACAGAAAACTGATCATGACAGGAAGGAATATCAGTCATAGGAATCTAGGCTTAACACTCAAGAAAGCCACCAGTCTGTTTTTTTTTTCTTCCACCACTCAAGTCTAGTGCTCTACCACTTGAGCCACAGCCCCGCTTCCAGCTTTTTTAGTGGTTACTTAGAGATAAGAGTCTCACTGACTTTCCTGCCTATGCTGTCTTTGAACCATGATGCCCATATCTTAGTCTCCTAAAAAGTTATGGTTACAGGTGTGAGTTGCCACCACTGGTGCCCAGCTTGCCACTGAAGTCTTACATAAAAGCATGTATAATACGACAATGTTTAGAGAATTCCCCTGAACAAAATAGGAAAAGGGAAAAATTAGAAAGGAAAGGTGAAAGTAGAGTGACATAAGCAAAAAGTTAGAAGGTAATTTACAACAGTGATCATAAAAGAAAAGCTGTATCTGAGGCTACAACTCTTAGGTGATGAACAGTTCACAGTGATTTGGGGTACATTAGCTTTTTCTATGTGTCTCAATTTCTATCTTTAAATAACAGTACCTACCTCGTGAGACTACACGGGGACACTGAAACATGAATCAAAACCACAGTGAGATACCACTCCAAACCCATTAAGATCACTATTATTCCAAATACAACACCCAAAACTGACAAGCATGTTGAGGATGTATATTGGAACCCCTGTGCATTGCTAATGAGAATATAGAATGGTTCAGCTGCAGAAGAAAACAATACAAGAGCTCCTCAAAATAATGAAACATACAATTACTATATGATCCAGCAATTCCACAAGTAGTACATGTTGTAAAGAATTGAAAGAAGGAACATATATGTATATGTTCATAGTACATTATTCACAATAGTCAAAAGTGGAAGCAAGCCAAAAGTTTATCAAGGGAAGAATTAATAGATTTTTAAGGTGCTACATACATACAACAGAAAATTACTCAACCTGGGGCTGGGAAGGTGGCTCAATGGCAGAGCGCTTGCCTTGCATGCCTGAGACCCTGGGTTCTATTCCTCAGCACCACATAAGCAAAAAGAAAAAAGCCGGAAGTGGCGCTGTGGCTCAAGTGGTAGAGCGCTAGCCTTGAGCTGAAGAGCTGAGGGACAGTGCCCAGGCCCAGAGTTCAGGCCCCATGACCAGATCCCCCCAAAAAAATTTTAAAAAAATAAAAAGAAAATTACTTAACCTTTAAAGGGACTGAAATTCTGCTGTAAAATACATATGATACAGAATAAGCAAACCTTGGAAATATTATGCTTAGTGAAACAAACTAGTTAAAAAAGGACAACTATACGATTCTTCTAATATGAGCTTGTTTTTCTTGAGTAAGTAGCATTTTAGTTTGGGATGATGAAAAAGTAGACATGGATGGTTATCACAGTTGCATAATAATGTCAATATATTTAATACTAATGGACTGTCCACCTAAAATGCAAGTGTAGTATTTTTCCACAGTAAAAACCATGCCAGCTGGGCACCAGTGATTCACACCTGTAAATTTTAGCTACTCAGAAGGCTGAGAATTGAGGATCATGGTTCAAAGCCAGCCCAGGCACACTCTTACATATAAACTGTCTGGGCTTACTAGACACTAAGTAGATATTAGTTCCTGTCTTTAAGTGCAGGGGAATTAATCTGTATAGTCTGTTTTTAAGAATATTTATAATGACTGCAGGTATATGCACTTGGACTAAAATCCTTGATGGAAGCTGTGCACTGGTAGCTCAAGCCTGTAATCCTACCTACTCAGGAGGTTGAGAGCTGAGGATCATGGTTCCAAGCCAGCCCCAGCAGAAAAGTCCTGAGAGATTCTTATCTCCAATTAACCACTAAAAATGTGGAAGTGGAGCTGTGGTTCAACGTGGTAGAGCAAGAGCCTTGAGCAAAAGAGCTCAGAGAAGGCACCCAGGCCCTGAGTTCAAGCACACAACTGACAAAAAAAAAAAAAAAAAAAAAAACCAAACCTATGCCAACTCTTGGGACAGGAGAGTAAAAGTACAAACCAGGAGCAAGAAAAGAAGTAAGTAATTTTGGAGCATTAAACATTTAAGGGCTAGACTGGGATGTGGCATAGTGGTAGAGCTTGCCTAACATGCATGAAGCCTTGGGTTCAATTTCTCAGTACCATATAAACAGAAAAAGAAGTGGTGCTGTGGCTCAAGTGGTAGAGTGCCAGCCTTAAGCAAAAGAAGCTCATGGACAGCACCCAGGCCCTGAGTTCAAGCCCCAGGACTGGCAAAAAAACCAAAACACAACAAAACAGCTTTTAAGGGCTAGCAAATCCTGAAGCTCTATGGGCAGAATATGTGTTTTAAAAACACAGAAAATGCATTTTTTTGTTGTTGTTGTTGGTTGTGGAGCTTGAACTCTGGGCCTGGGTGCTGCCCCTGTGCTCTTCAGTTCAAGGCAAGCCCTCTACCACTTGAGCCACAGAGCCACTTCCAGAAAATGCTTTTTTAAAAAAAAAAAAAGTACAAGCTGGGCACTGGTGGCTCACACCTGTAATACTAATGACTCAGGAGGCTGAGATCTAGGAATGCTGTTCCCAGGCAGGAAATTATGTGAGACTCTTATCTCCAATTAACTACCAGAAAACTGGAAGCAGCACTGAGGCTCAAAGTAGTAGTAGAGTGCTAGCCTTGGGCAAGAAAGGTCAGGGACAGAGCCCAGTCTCTGAGTTCAAGATTCATGACCAAAAAAAAAAAAAAAGTACAGAGGCATCAAAGACAAAATTATTTGTCTACCAGGCATGATGGTATACATCTTTAATCCTAGCACTAGAAGAATCTGAAGCAAGAGAATGGAGAGTTCAATTTCAACCTGGGCTAGCCAGTAAGACCATCTCAAATCAATCAATCAATCAATCAATCTCAGGCCAAGATGTGATAGCAAGCTATGGCTTCTACATAAACCTACAATTTCTATCAAACCAGAATGTGTTCTTCTAAAAACTATAGTAATTCAAAAATAACCATTTTCAGAGGCTCCTTTTAAGGATATAATGAATGCTGCAGACCCCCCTCCCAAGTAAATTATAGTCTCATTCAAAATTGACCACACATACAGTTTAATGCGACAAAGTCTGTGGACTAAGAACGTCATTTATATATGATGCTTAAAGCCCTTCTAGCTATAAGTAGTTATGAATCCTTTAACCTGGATGAAATATAATTTTTACAATATGATAAATCCAGCTTCTAATACAATTTTGGTTTTGGTAGTACTGGGGTTTGAACTCAGGGCATCATGGTAGGTAGATATATTGTAACATCTCCAGCCCTTTTTCTTGATATGGTCTTGCTGAGACTAGCCCTTAACAGAAATCTTCCCTTAAGTGGAATGACAGATGAGACAGGTAAGTGCCAACATATACAGCTTTTTTCTGTTGACACAAAGTCTCAAGGCCCTATTGGGCCTTGACTGTGATTCACCCAATTTCCACTTGATGAATATCTACTATAACAAGTGTGACCACTAGCACCCCAAAAATATAATTTTCATAAACAAATGAGTTGAAGGATCTGATTCGGATTAACTGCCTGAACATCTCCATACCACTAGTTTATATCTACCTTTCTGGAAGAACAAACAGAAGGGGCATGGACAAAACGGCCATGGAGAAAGAGCCAGTAATACAACTCAGTATTTTCCTAGCATACTGAATTTCCTTGGTTCAACTTTCCAAAGGAAAACAAAAAGAAAAAAACAATGACCATGGAACAAAGGAAAGAAAACCTAACAACCTGAAAGTGGGGAATGGAAGTGGAAAACTATTTTGATAAGCAGCAAGTGAGGAAGAAATTTCTAGTGCTCTCTAGGCACTCTACCAATGAACAAATGACAAATGTATAAAACAAATAAATGAACAAAAGGGAATAGCTGAAAGGAAGAAGTCTTTTGTAACTTGAGTCAGAAGTCGGGAGGAAAATTTAATATACATGAACTATCCAAATATCTGATTTTAAACATTTATTCCTTGTGGAAAAATACAACTGAATTTCTCACCTTTACTACTTTTTAGAAAAAGACTCATCCATAAAACAAACCAATTACAATATATATAAATTTAGAAAAAAACTAATTAGAAAAAAGCATGAAATTACTAAATTTAATTCCAAGGAGAAAATGATTACTCAAAAAAGAAAAAGGGAAAAAAAGAACCTGTTTCATAGTTGCTTATGAAACTAAATGTAGAAAAATAAAAATGTATTAAACTAGGAAAAATGTCTGCCCTTTGTATAAGGTTTTAAAAATGTAACATTTTAACAAAACATACAATCAGCTGAATATATAATCTGTTTATATTTATTTTCTCTAATTCAAGGGATTAATCATGTATTTTTGAGAGACATTCAACAAACATTTACTGACAACAAACAAGCTATGTGTCATGTATATGAATAAATGAATCCGCAAACTACTATAACCATTGTTACGTACATTACTGGGTCAACTGAGTTACATCCTTCATTATCCTCACCAAAAAGAAAAAGACAGCAAAAGAGTCTTATCTATCAAGATGGGTACTGATGCTCACAAATTATAATCCTAACTACTCAGGAGGATGAGATCTGAGGATTGTGGTACAAAGCCAGCCTGTGCAGGAAAATCCATGAGACTTGTCTCTAATTAATCACCAGGAAACTGGAAGTGGCACTGTAGTAGAAATCTAGCCTTGAGCAAAAATGCTCAGGGATAGCACCTAGGCCCTGAGTTCAAGACCCATTACCAACAACAGCAGCAAAAAAGAACCTATTGATCAGCACTTGGGCTGAAGCAGGATTATCTCAGAAGCTACCCAGGCTCTCCGATCTTATCTAAAAAGAAAAGAACAAAAACAAACAAACAAGAAAGGAAAGCAAGAACAATTTAAAAAACCTGGAGTAGACATGCCCAATGGCAGAGGTCAATAAGGGACACTGACCAATCATGTCCTGGGGGAGGAGAATTAATAAAACATAAAAGCTGCTTCACTGGGAGAAATTTAATGGACTCCCTTCTTTAGAGCTCCCCTCTATGAAGTCTGTACTTTCTCTTCCAATAAACTTACTGTTTTACTATCAAATAAATATACATATGTATATGTGCATGTGTACACACACACACACACACACACACACACACACACACACACACACACACACACACACACACACACACACACACACACACACACACACACACACACACACACACACACTTACTTACTTTATCTCTTTTGGTAATACCAATCTTTTTTCCAAGGATGACACTTTCCAAAAAGAAATGTACTCTTTACCAGTCTTATGTAACTACAACCCTCGGTACATCATTTTTATAATGGCAATGAAAAAAAGTTTTTTTTTAGTCTTTTTTCCTCTTCCAGGTAATATCTAGCTTATTTTGCCTTTAATCTTAGAAGACATCAATTGTGTTATGTGTTTGCAGTAAGTACAATAGAATGATCTGTTGAGAACTTCACATTTTATCTTTAATGAAAAATCAACACAAAAAAAATATTTTGACACAGAGTATCAATTTACTCTGTATATTCCAACAAATCTTAAAATGATGTATACTTTCTAGTGTTGCTTTATCTGCTTATATTCTATAGATAACAAATTCATAGATTCAAACTCTGTGACCACCATAATGCTAGAAAACCTTGGTAAATATTGAAAATTGAGTTCTTAAAGGGCTTACATGCCATTTATATTATTAAATTATTATTAAATAAGAGATTACAATAACAAAATGATGAATTTTACTTTATACGAATTTAACAAACTAAGACAGTACACAGTATTAAATTGTTAATATCCTTAGTGAACTGAGAAAATCAAGATTTGTTCTCAGAATATCTGCTTCTAATACATTTGTGGTGTGGTTTATAGTAAAAAATCATAACCTTGAATTCGAATTTGAGTTTCACCTCAATTTTTTTTTTTTTTTTTGAGTCTGGTCGTGGGGCCTGAACTCGGGCCTGGGCACTGTCCCTCAGCTCTTCAGCTCAAGGATAGCGCTCTACCACTTGAGCCATAGCACCACTTCCGGATTTTTTTTTTCTTTTTGCTTATGTGGTGCTGAGGAATCGAACCCAAGGCCTCATGCATGCAAGACAAGCGCTCTACCACTGAGCCACCTTCCCAGCCCCTCACCTCAATTTTAACACTGCTTTTTTCATTCTTACATAAAATCCTCAAACATTCATATGCTAAAAAAAGGTTACTCCTAGTTATAAAGCATGAGAGCAATGAATTGCAGGTTGTGAGTTTTAACACCAAGGTTTTTTCCTCATTAAACAAAATATTCTACCCAAGAAATAAAAAGCCCAATTTTCCTGATGAAAAAACTTTGAAAAAAAGACATTTCATATTCTAAGAAATAAGGTGAAAGAAAAGTATCAAACAGAAAGAAAACTGGCACAAAAATGACTTTTTTTTTTCCCGGATCAGTCATGGGACCTGAAATCTGGGCCTGGGTGCTCTCCCTCAGATCTTCAGTTCAAGGCTTGTGCTATACCATTTGAGCCACAGCGCCACTTCCAGCTTTTTTTTTCTGCTTATGTGGTGCTGAGTAATTGAACCCAGGGCCCCATGCATGCAAGGTAAGCACTACTCTATGTTGGGGCCAGCAGCCCCAACATATATTATTTTTTAAAGATTTTGCAAAAGTCTTTCACATATTATTTGCTATAAATTCAAATCCAAAGTCTTTTAGATGCTACTTGGTGTTTATATACTATATGTAACTTTTTTTTTTTTTTTTTTGGTGCTAGGTCTGAGCTTGAACTCAGCACCTATATGCATAACTTCTAAACATTTAATTTAAATGTGGCAAGTGCAGGGAAAGGATTAAACATGTAAGTTTCAAAATAAATACCAATTTAGAGACACTAATAAATAAATCTGACCTTTTCAAGTGGCCTTCCCACAGAGTTTCCAATCAGTTTCCAGTCATTCAGGACTTCTTCAACTTTAGAAATAAACCTAGGAAAGGAAGGGAAAATTTTTTCTAATTATGTAACTGCACAATATGCAATTACTATCATGATAAGATTACTTAAAAAACAGTTTTTTTATATATTATATATATATATTATATATAATATATATATATATTATATATATTATATATAATATATTATATATATAGAGGGGTTACAGTTACATAAGAGTACATTTCTTTTTGGACATGCTTTTGGAAATGCTTTCTCTTGCTTAACCCATTTTTCCCTTAAAAAAGAATTTTTTTTGTCGGTCCTGGGGCTTAAACTCTGGGCCTGGGCACTGTCCCTCAGCTCTTCAGTTCAAGGTGAGCGCTCAACCTCTTAAGCTACAATGCCACTTCCGGTTTTCTAGTGGTTAACTGGAGATAAGAGTCTCACAGACTTTCCTGCCCAGGCTGGCTTTGAACCGTGATTCTCAGAGCTCAGCCTCCTGAGTAGCTAGGATTACAGGTGTGAGCCACTGGAGCCTGGCTAAAAAAGAACTTTTTAAAAGTATATTTTAACATTCTGATTAAAGAAAACTCAGAACAATATTATTGTTAGCCTTATTTATTATTATTACTTTTCCTCCTCACTAGAATAAAAGTAGAAAAGGAATAAAAGTATAAATAATCCCATTTAGCTCAAGAATTCTTAAGTTTTAATTCATTTAAATCTACTATTTCCCAATAAAGGCATTCTACCTTCTATACAAATTATGGGTCTCTTTTATTAAAATATGATAAATTTTCAACAGAAGTCAAAACTTACAGATGAAATTAGTAAGATAATTATGCAAATGATAAATCTCTCCTCTACATGCAAATTAGCAGACCTATTTAATTCAACTATCCCTTTAAATATATTTAAGAATTATCTGACTTTCCCTTCTTTCTCCCAAAAGAAGAAAACATTGTTTGGGAATTTGGTTTATTAAATAAAACAAATTTTAAGGGACAGCTGACAAGAGAATACAAGTAGACGTCATCTATATGAAGTAGCAGACATCTAAAAACTATTTAAGCCAGGTGCTGGTGGCTTGTGCCTGTAGTCCTAACTACTCAGAAGATTGACATGGTTCAAAGACAGTAGGAAAGTCTGAGATTCATTATCTCCAATTAACCACCAAAAAAGCTGGAATTGGAGCTATGGCTCAAGCTGTAGAACACTAGCCTTGGGCAAAAAGGCTCAGGGACAGTGCATAGACCCTGAGTTCAAAACCAGAACACACACAAAAACAAACAACCTGGAACAAGTGTCTCACATCTATAATCCTAGCTACTCAAGAGGCAGAGATCTGAGGATCTCATTTCAAAGCTAGCCCAGGCAAAAAAGTTTATGAGATTCTGTCTTCAATTAACCAACAAAAATGCTGGACTGCAGGTTTGGTTCAAATGTGAGTTAAAAAAAGTACAAGGAAACCGGACACCAGTGGCTCATGCCTGTAATCCTAGCTACTCAGGAGGCTGAGATCTGAGGATCAGGGTTCAAGTCAGCCCAGACAGGAAAATCCTTGAGACTCTTATCTCCAATTAACCTCCAGAAAACTGAAGTGGCACTGTGGCTCAAGTGGTTTAGTGCTTGCCTTGAGCTGAAAAGCTCAGGGATAGCCCCAGGTCCAGAGTTCAAGCCCCACAATCGACCAAAAAAAAAAAAAGCACAAGGCCCTGAGTTCAAGCCCAGTACTGACACACACAAAGAAAGAGTGAGAGAGAGGGAGAGAGGGAGGGAGGGAGGGAAGAAAGGAAGGAAGGAAGGGAAGAAAGAAAGGAGGGAGGGAAGGAGGAAGGAAAGGAGGAAGGAAGGGAGAGAAGGAAAAAGGGAGGGAGGGAAAGAGAAAGGAAAAAAGAAAAAGAAGAGAGAAAAAAGCAGTATTAATCCAGGTATTAATTCCCTTTTGGGGTGTTTAGTCAAAATAGCAACTATTAGTTTGAAAATAAGTGCCCTAGA
This sequence comes from Dipodomys merriami, assembly GCF_024711535.1. Lineage (NCBI taxonomy): Eukaryota > Metazoa > Chordata > Mammalia > Rodentia > Heteromyidae > Dipodomys > Dipodomys merriami. The sequence continues at coordinate 77,036,350 of NW_027202270.1, forward strand.
AATAAGTTTGCATATTTACAAAAGAATTAAAATGTAAAATATATTCAGAAGTAAAAAAAAACTTTGCATAAGATATATATATATATATATATATATATATATATATATATATATATATATATCTGCTTATGGTACAGGACTTGCCTGGTAAGAACAAGGCCCAAGGTTCATCCCAAGCACTAAAAAGCATTAAGTGGGGCTGGGAAGGTGGCTCAGTGGTAGAGTGCTTGCCTTGCATGCCTGAGGCCCTGGGTTCGATTCCTCAGCACCACATAAGCAAAAAGAAAAAAGCCAGAAGTGGTGCTGTGGCTCAAGTGGTAGAGCGCTAGCCTTGAACTGAAGAGCTGAGGGACAGCGCCCAGGCCCAGAGTTTAGGCCCCACGACCAGATCCCCCCCCTTCAAAAAAAAGCATTAAGTGCATATTGTGCTTGCAAAGGTAAAAAACTGTAAGTCATTTCATATTCAATTGTAGCAAAGAGTTCTAAGTTAGTGGTACATCTTCAACTCAATGGTATAATAAGCAACCAATGAAAATCATGTTTTGAGCCATGTATGCAGTGGTTTATGGCTTAAATACCAGCTACTTGAGAGGTGGAGGTCAGGAAGATCCAGTGAAAAGTTAGATCCATGCAAAGTTATCAAGACTTCATCTCAACAAAAAAAAGCTGGGTGTAATAGTGTGCATTTGTCATCCAGCTGTGGTAGGAGGATCACTGCCAGCCAAGGCAAAAACATGAGATCCTATTTGAAAAATAATAGAGCAGAAAAAAGGGAGAAGTATAGCTCAAGTGTTTTAGATCCTTACTAGCAAATTATAGGTCCTGAATTGAAAGTTCAGTACTGAAAAAAAGATGTATATACATCTATATGTATACATGCACACACACACATATATATGGTTTGAAGAACATTTTGAGAAACAATGAGCTGATTACATGTTAAATGAAAATTTTATAGAAATAAGTATTGATCCAAATAGTTTACAACACACACGACTAGAAGGATATACATGAAAAAATTAAGAGCAGTTATGTTTTAGAGGTATGTTTAAAGGTTTTATTTTTAATAATTTAAAATATAATTAAAAATTAAAGAATAGCTTTCAGAGTAAAAAGAACATAAAATAATTATTGTATAAATTCATACTTATAATACTGAAATACTTGTTGTATAAACTGCCTAAAAGAATATTTAACCACTCTGAAGAAGAAAGAAGGATGGCCAATAGACACATGAAGAAATGTTGAACATCCCTAGCCATAAAAGAAATGCAAATCAAAACAACATTGAGATATCACCTCACTCCAGTCAGAACGGCAAAAATCAAGAACTCTAACAACAACAGATGCTGGAGGGGATGTGGACAGAAAGGAACCTCACTTCATTGTTGGTGGGAATGTAAACTTGTTCAACCACTTTGGAAAGCAGTATGGAGGTTCCTCAAAAGACTTCACATAGAACTCCCCTATGACCCAGCAATCCCACTTTTGGGCATTTACCCAAATGTTTACAAACAAGACCACACTAAAGCTACCAGCACAACAATGTTTATTGCAGCATTATTTACCATAGCTAAGATATGGAACCAACCCAGATGCCCCTCAGTAGATGAATGGATCAAGAAAATGTGGTATATATACACAATGGAATTCTATGCCTCCATCAGAAAGAATGACATTGCCCCATTTGTTAGGAAATGGAAAAACTTGGAAAAAATTATATTAAGTGAAGTAAGCCAGGCCCAAAGAAACATAGGTCCCATGGTTTCCCTTATTTGCAATATCTAGTAGATGTATGAGTCAAGCGGAAAAGGTCAGATAATGTGATGTCAGGAAAATGAACCCTTAGATATGTTTTTTTTTTTTTTTGGTCCGGTTGTGGGGCCTGAACTCTGGGCCTGAGCACTGTCCCTCAGCTCTTCAGCTCAAGGCCAGTGCTCTACCACTTGAGCCACAGCGCCACTTCCGGCTTTTTTCTTTTTGCTTATGTGGTGCTGAGGAATCGAACCCAGGGCCTCAGGCATGCAAGGCAAGCGCTCTACCACTGAGCCAACTTCCCAGCCCCTTAGATATGTATTTTAATGTTTTTTTCTTTCATGCATGTGCTTCTAACACATAAGATTATCTCTTTGTTGCTTTGTATGTCCCTCCCCCACAGTATAACCCCTGCTTTCACTATATTTGATGTCAGTATAACTTGTGGAGGAGATGGGGAAAAACCAGTTGTTTAAGGATACAGGTGGACCTGTTGCAACAATGAGAAGTACAAGTTGTCATGTCCAAAACGAGCTTTACAACGTCGGTGGGGGGAGGGAAGGGGGGGAAGGAGAAGGATTGGGATTGGGGGGGAGGGGAGAGGCTGGGAAGGGATGTGAAGGGTAAACAAAGGAGGAGGCTGCAATGCTTGGTAAGAAATGTACGCATTATCCTGCCCATGTAATTGTAACCCCTCTGTACAGTATGTTCACAAATAAAATTAAATTAAATTTAAAAAAAAAAAAAGAATATTTAACCAGGCATCAGTGGCTCACGCCTGTAATCCTAGTTATTCAGAAGGCTGAGATCTGTGGATCACGGTTCAAAGCCAGACCGGGCAGGAAACTCTGTGACACTCTTATCTCCAATAAAACCACTCAGAAAACCAGAAGTGGTGCTGTGGCTCAAGTGGTAGACTGTGGCTCAAGTGGTAGAGCGCTCACCTTGAGCTAAAGAGCTGACGGACAGAGCCCAGGCCCAGAGTTCAAGCCCCACGACTGACCAAAAAAAAAAAAGAAATATATATATATTTAGGCTTTATCCTACAAGTATTGAGATTTGACTGGAAAACTTAGTAACTTTCTACTTAAGAGCTCTCCAGATCTCAGCTGAAGGATTAGTTAATTTCTTATTCTAGATAATTTCTTATTCTAGATTAGTTTTTTTTGTTAGTAACTTTTATACAGGTTCATCTTTCCTTTCCTAGCTCTCATGTCAAACTATAAATTATAGACTAATTTGTATTATTTGATTCATGTCTTTTTTTTTTTTTTGGCAGTATTAGGGTTTGAACTAGGAACCTTGTGCTTACTAATCACTTTTACCCCTGAGTGACATTTTCAGCCTTAATGTCTTTTCTACTAGACAAGAGGAACTATGTCTGTTTTTACTATCACATCCCTACATCCCCAGTATCCCACACTGACACATGGACATGACACATGGACATCAGTAAATACTTCAAGGAACAAATAACGAGTTATTGGCTTCTGCTTAATCTACCCAATAAACTTACCTGTAAATAACATATTGACTTTTCAAACATTAACCTGTGTTTTAAAACCTTGTAAATCTTACTATTTTCATCAAGAACTGTAAAATACTGGTTTTGCTCAATAAACAACATAAAAGCAGAAGACAGTTTTCTATTTTGAAACAGTCCTCATAACTGTATTTAATTACTTCCACATGAGGAGCTAAAGTTCATCCTCACATGTCTCTAATGTCAGTCTCTTATGTCTAGCCAACCACTTCCCTTTTTTCTCCCCTTCATTTGTGTGTGAGAGAGACAGAGAGAGAAATATGAATCAGCTATTTTGTCTCCTCAGCTCAAATCATCTTCCCACCTCAGCCTCCACAGTAGATGGGACTATAGGCAGACCTACAGGTCAGCTTTCATTTCCCATTTTCAAAGCAGCTCCTTTCCTACCTTCATTCAAAATAACTCCAACAATTTTATAGTCTACAAAATCATCCTAAACTACTATGTATAGTTAGTACCAAATGGCTTAACTTTTCATGCTCGACTTTCTTAAACATTATCAATGGGGGGGGGCTTCTCCCCCAAAACATAACTCTAGATATAGATAATCTTCTCAATAAAGCCTTGCCAGTGTAGTTATTATCTTACTGATTTTGGGGGGGGGGGTGGTACACAGGTTAAACCATTATTCCAGGAAGGATCCCGTTCTATTTTCCTATGCCATCTACTGACGAGGGAGACTGTAACAACGGAAAATATTGACTTCTAGCCCGACCAAAGTGAAGACCGACGTTAGTGATGCGGAACAGAAAACTTTGCTCCATCCGTCGCTCCTCCATCAACTTGGCTTTACAAGCTGATCTCAGGGATACGACGGTGGCGCCCAGGACAGCTGTCCACAGGAGGGTGAACGGGCACAGGCCGCCCCAGTCCGTTTCAAACCCGTGGACGAAGGTGGCTGTGCAGGAAGGGCGGCTGGAGAGGGTGGGAGCGTGGCCGACGCGCGGCCAGCGAACGCTCCCGAGGCCTCCTCCTGCAATGGGCCTTCCGGGCCCCGGGACGGAAAGGAGCGGCTGCGAGGCTCGCTGCCGACCACAGAGCGAGTCACACGGCCGTGGGAAGAGCACGGCGACGGGAGTCCCGGAAGGCATGAGTGCGGGGGGGGTGGGGTGGAGGAACGAGGACAGTAGTCGCGAGGAAACTTTTCCTCAAAGCCCCAGCGGCCAGCGTGGGGCCGACGCCGGGGGCGGGCCGGCTGGGTGTGTCGCGGCCGAGGCCTGCGGCTGGCCACGGCCTGCCGGCGCCGGCCCCGCAGCCGCGCTTCCCCGCCGCACGGGGTCACGTGGGCCGCGTTTGTTTGGATGACGGGGGCGGGGGGGGGGGCGGCGACGCCGGGCCCAGGGTGCTCGGCCCCGAAGACGCCACTCACCTTTCCCACTCCGACGCCGTGGTGAAGTCCGTGATCTCAAACACCTCCGACTCGGGCTGCGGAAAAAGAGGGAAAAGAAAGAAACTGAGCCCCGGAGCGCTGACGTGGAGGACCGAAGGGAGCGACGGGCAGAGGTTAAGAGCGAAGCACAAACCTCACTGTCAGCCGCCATCTTGAGGAGCGCCGGGCTGGGCGCAAGGGCGGCCGGGAAAAACAGAAGCGCGAAGGATTGGGGCGGGGCGGAAGAGGAGGGGGCGGGGCTGGGGCGGTCGGAGGAGGGGCGGGGCTTCCGTCTCGCCCCGCCTTCGGTTGGTGAGTCCTGCCTGGGGCCGGGAGAAAGCTTTGGTGTTCCAGGCAGGAAGACTTTTAACTCGCCCTCCAAAGTCGCTCTTGCTCTGCGCTCTGTGTGTGTGTGTGTGTGTGTGTGTGTGTGTGTGTGTGTGTGTGTGTGTGTGTGTGTGTGTGTGTGTGTGTGTGTGTGTGTGTGTGTGTGTGTGTGTGTGTGTGTGTGTGTATTCTATTTTGGGGGGGGTGGCTGCTGGTCTTAGGACTTGAACTCAGAGCCTGGGCTTCGTCTACCATTTGAGCTACAACTCCACTTCCAGCTTTTTGCTGGTTGATTGGCAGTTAACAGTTTCACAGACTTTCCTGCCCAGTGCGACTTCAAACCATGACCCTCAGATCCAAGCCTCCTGTGTATCTAGGATTACAGGTGTGATCCACCAGCACCCAACAGAAAGAAAAGATCCAAGACTTGCATATTTAAAAAACAAAAAAAACTTAACATACATCGTGCTTGTTTTCATTCAAACTTCATTGATTTTTTTTCTTAGGCACCTACTCCACCTACAAAAGAACTAATGCAGTTTGGTTAAGGTATGAAATAAAATCATACTAGTTATTTAGTTATACAGCTCAATCCTTACCTTTAAGCTGTTAAAGAAGTGGGGCCAGGCCCCCGTGTAATGTGTATGTGTAAACCTAGCTATTGAGGAGGCTGAGATTTAAGAATCCTGCATCAAAGCCAGTATGAACAGGAAAAGTCTGTAAGACTCAAATTAACCACCAAAAGGCCAAAATGGAGCTGTGGCTCAAATAATAGAGCACCAGCCTCAAAGGAAAAAGCTAAGTAATAGCACTCAGGCTTTAAGTTTCAAGCCCCAGTAAGAACACACACACAAAAAAGGAGGTGAGGCCAGCTTGCAGTTAAGAATTCTCATCTTCAGCTGTGGGTGTGGTTCAAGTGGTAGAGTGCCTCAAACCTATTAGAAATGTCTTCTGATACTCGGGTATAAGGACACCAACTCTAAAGGAATTGGGCAAGGCAAGATTTTGCTTCTGCAGAAGGATGTGCTAACAGGAAGCCAAATAAGCAAGCACACCGGGCAGGCTATAAGCCAGGTTTTAACTCTAATACCTTATTTGCCTTCATTCTGATAGCTCAGAACTTAAATTTACAGTGTTGCACAATTGGCTAGTTTGAAAAAGGTTAAAAGTTTACCTGAGCAATCAACCAAAACCAGGATACCTGGCCAAAGAAGGAATTTGCCAGAAAACAATTCTTATTCTACCACTTGAGACAGCCTCTAGAAAATTCCTACAACAGGATGTAGCTTAACTAAAATAGCTTATTGTAAAATGGCAACTGCCCTTTAAACAGCTGTGCTTATGTCAAGCAACCACTTTGACAGAAAATATTCTAACCTCTACAGCTCCTAGTACAGCCAAACATTTATTTCATATATACTGAAATATTACAGATGAATGATACTGTGCTTAAGATCTGCTTCAAAGTAATGGCAAGAGGAAATTGAATGGGAATAGGAAGGAAATAAATGTTATATGCAGGTAACTGAGCAGATGACAGTTACATAGGCACTTATTAGAGTTCCTCTACTTTTGTTTATGTTTGAAACTTTCATAATTACAAAACTGTAAACATTACATATCATTTGGTGAGTGTTCAACACAGAGGAAATACGGGCTAGAAGTCCATAGCATTGATAGTATCAGTCATGCTGACCAAGTCAAGATTCTGTTCTGCCTATGCTCTTGTAACCCAAGGTTATGTTTTGCTTCTGTAACCTTGCTTGCTTGCCTCAGTAGCAAGGCCGTAAGCCCACAGGTGACACCACCACTATCCTCCAATTGAAGATCACCACTGACTGGTCCCACTATGAGTGGCCTATTGCAAATTATTACATATGATATTTACCATAAAGAACAAATGAATTGAAAGGTCATATAACCATAACCAATGAAAATGTGCCAAACCTGCCTTGCATGGCTTGTCTATGTAACTCTATGTAACCTATCCCTAGAAAAGTCCATCCCACCCTGAGCTCAAGGCTGTTCTTATACTTTCTTGGTAGTAGGAAGTAGACCCCATGCAGCTGTAATAAAGTTCCTGGCTCCTTTAACTGGGTGTCTTGGAGTCTTTTTTGGATCTGGGATATTATAGGTCAACAGAACTATTAGCAGAGTTCAAGTCAATGGTGACCACGAGAGAAGCATCTTGATGGAGACCTGAAGGATAAGACAGAGCCAGCCCGATTGGGGGTAAAGGAGAGAGGGGAGCATTCCCAGAGACTAGAAGTTAGGTAAGTCTGATTTGTCTAATGAAGTGAACAAGGTTCTTACATGTATGGTACAGTGATTGTGATGAAGTTGGATAGTAGTCATGGGCCAGACTATATAGGGCCTTCTAGACTCAGGCTGGATTTTATTTGAAGTACCTTAGAAGTCACTAGAATGTTTTAAGCAAGAGAGTAATGTGATCCAATTATACTTTGCAACTGGCTGGGTGCTATATGAATAGAAGATAGGAAGGGAGCAAAAAGAAAAGTAGAAACAGCTAGTAACTCTTCAAATATCCAGTCAGAGAACTATGGGAGCTTTGATTAGGACAGTCACAGATGAAGTAAAAATATTTGATATACATTTTGGTGATAACATAGAACTTGTTGAAGTACTGAATTGAAGGATACAAGAAATGCAAAAATCACAGATAATTATCAGACTTCTGGCCCAAGCAACCATATCAGGATGGATCCTGAGCTGGATCTGACTGGAAGAAGCAAGGAAATAGGAGTTTGGCTTGTCGGATGTTAAATTTAAAGGTCATAACATATTCAAGGGCAATTGTCAAGGAGAAATGTGCATATAGAAATAGAACTCAGTGACAAGCCCCTGAGTGAATGCATACATTTGAGAGTATAGATAGTATTTGAAATAATAAGAACAGATGATCTGATTTAAGACAAGAATGTAGAAAGTGAAAATATTATTTCCTGGGGAGTCCTGGAGACATTTTAGAGTATATGTAAAGGGAGGGCCCCAGAAAAATAGAGGAAATGAGTAGATAGAGAAATTGGAAGAAAATAAGAGAAGATTGATGATGCTGAATGCAAGAGAAGAGACTATTTGAAGATGGTAAATGCTGATAGTATAAATATTACTAAAAGAGCAAATGAGAGGAATTTGGAGTCAAGAGTAATTAATTGAAAAGAAATGTACTTAGTTCCTGACTTATGTAACTGTAACCCCTCCACACATCACCTTTACACTTTTAATTAAAAGAAAAAAAGTGATTGTTTCCTTGGGTTTGTCTATTTTTTTTAAGGTAGAGAATAACAGACATGTTTTATGCTGGTGGAAGTCTCCTGTATAAGGATTGGTGGTGAAAGGGAGATGGGATTGAAGAAAATGCTTCTTGGTAAGGTGAATAGGAGAATCTTTTCTGTCAAAGTGGTTGTTTATCATAAGCACCACCATTTTAAGGGTAGCTGCCATTTTAAAGAAACTATTTTAGTTAAACCCACATCCTGTTATAAGAATAGGTTTTCTGGAACCAACCTGATGCCCCTCAGTAGATGAATGGATCAAGAAAATGTGGTGTGTGTGTGTGTGTGTGTGTGTGTGTGTGTGTGTGTGTGTGTGTGTGTGTGTGTGTGTGTGTGTGTGTGTAATGGAATCCTATGCCTCCATCAGAAAGAATGACATCACCCCATTTGTTAGAAAATGGAAAGGCTTGGCAAAAATATTAAGTGAAGTAAGCCAGGCCTAAAGAAACATAGGTCCCATGGTTTCCCTTATTTGCAATAACTAGTGTATGTCTGGTACAAGCAGAAAAGGTCAAAAGCTATGTACATATGATCAGATAAGATGATGTTAAGCGAAATGTACCCCAAGATAGGGAAACAGTAGTTTTTTCTTTCTTGCTATTGTTCCTAACGTATTTATAATGTACCATGTGATTTTTTTTGTATGTTCCTCCCTCACAGTATAACCCATTTTCACTGTATTTGATGTATTTCACTGTATTTGATGGTGCCTGGCATCTTGAATATATACTTCTCTAGCTTGGGGAGGGGAAAGGAAAAAACAAATGCTTAAATAGGGATACAGGTTGACCCATTGTAACAATGAGATGTACAAAACACTATGTTGAAAAACAAACTTTACAATTTAGGCGGGGGTGGGGGGGTGAAGGGGTGGGGGGTGATTTGGGTGGGAGGGAGTGTAGTTGTGGAGGTGGGAGGGAAGGGATGGTAGGGGAAAAACAAAAGAGGAAGTAACAATGCTTCATAGAAAATGTATTCATTACCTTGCTCATGTAACTGTAACCCCTCTGTACAGTACTTTTACAATAAAACTGTATTTAAAAAATAAAATAAATAGTTTTTCTAGGGGCAGGAGCCATAGCTCAAGAGAGAGAGCTCCAGCTGAGTAAGAATTGTTTTTCTGATGAGTTCCTGCTTTGGCCAGATTTCTTGGCTCCACTTGATTATGCTTTCATTAAGAAATCCTGTAATAGCCAGGTGCTGGTGGCTCATACCTGTAATCCTAGTTACTCAGGAGGCTGAGATCTAAGGGTTGTGTTTCAAAGCCAGCCCAGGCAGGAAAGTCCATGAGACTCTTATCTCCAATTAACCACCAGAAAACTGGAAGTGGTGCTGTGGCTCAAATAGATGGTCACAGAGCTGATCATCACTCAGCTTCTGGGGATACCACTGACATCGTGTACTGATCTCTGTCTTTAGTAGGTGCCACACAAGGTGTTCACAACTGTGAACAGTGCTCCCTGGAGCTGTGCAGCCAGGAAGCAGGAGGAAATCACAGCACTTGTAGCAGTATAAAGAGAATAAAGAATCTGTGATGACGTTGGCTTTAAAAAAAAAATTGAAAGACTCTGGAGGAAAATGATCGATACAGATATAGGGAGACATGTACATGGAAATAAATGCCTTGGCCACATTTTAAGATTCTCAAGTGAAGTAAATCTATGGATTTAAAAAATCAGACCAATCCTCTTTGAGTCATTAAAACCATAGGATGTTCAATTAACATCTCTAAACCTGTTTCTATTAGTAAACAAGACTTGTAACATCTACATAGGATTGCTACATAGGATTGTGATGAAGACTAAATTTTTTATATGTAAAACAGTTGGCACAATTCCTAACCTGCAATAGTCAATCAGAATTATTATGAATGTACAATTAAAAACTACAAAGTGCTACTGATGTATAAACTATTACTTTTTCCCTACTCAATTAGCCTTGAAGATGTTTCAGTACAAACCAAAACTAAAGTACGAAAGTAACCACCAAAGATTTTGCAGTATGAGGTTAAATCATAAAAACTATACGAAACTGCCTCATCAGATTGTTAGGTAAAGTTTTTTCCAATATATTTTTGGCCTTTTGTCTTCTCCCTGGAGAATTTTTTTAAAATAAGTTATTTGTTAAAGCAAAGTGTGAAGCTAGGATGCTAATGATGTAAAATACCCAAGGGAGAAACACTTTTATTAGATTTTTCCCTGGTTCACAAAGCAGAAAAGATTCTGTTTCTTCAATATTAAGAGCTATTTTGCTCCAATCCAAAAGCAAAGGTTTTTCGTTGCAAGTGTTTCCTCTCTGGTATAATTCAGTTATTTCAAGGTGTTACCAATAATGGCCACCGGGAGATAGTTGGACACATAGGTAATTTAAGAGATTAGAAGCCTGGAAACATCACCCTCAGCTTAGTTCTCAGAGGAATATAGGGGCAGAGCAGTTTAATTAGGTCTCGCTGACAGAGAAAACATTGTTTGTGAAAGGAGCAATAGTCATGGGACTAACACTATCTTCATCTACCTTGATGGCCCTCTGCAGGGAGAATCAAGAATTGTCAAAGATACTGCCAGGAACAATTGCAATCGAAGTTACAGCTGTAAAGGAAGATATTATGTGAATCAGAAACTTCAAAGACATATTCTCTAAATTAAAATTATCACTGTATTTTCTTCCTTTCTCTCTCTCTCTCTTTCTTTCTTCCTTCCTTCCTTCCTTCCTTTTTTTTTTCTTGAACTCTGGGCCTGGGTGCTGTCCCTGAGCTCTTCAGCTCAAGGCTAGTGCTCGACCACTTGAGTCACAGTGCCACTTCTGGTTTTCTAGTGATTTATTGGAGATAAGAGTCTCACAGACTTTCTTGCCCAGACTGGCTGGTTAATTGGGGATAAAAGTCTTGTAAATATGTTCAGGCTAGCTTTGATCCATGATTCCCAGGTCTCAGCTTCTTGAGTAGCTAGGATTAAAGGTGTGAGCCAGCAGCTTCTGGATCATTCAACTTTAAAAACATTTTTGTTGTTATTATAAAGGTGATTCACAGAAGGGTTGCAGTTACATAAGTCAGGTAAATAGTACATTTCTTTTCTTTTTTTTTGGACAATGTTACCCATTCCATAGTTGTCTCACATTCTCACCCAGAAGTTATACAGTTCATTTTCAACATAGTGTCTAGTGAGTACCAATGATGAATTTGTTCACTCTTTTTCATCCAACTTTTTAAAGCGCTTTGTAAAACCAGTGGTGGGAAAAAATATTGAAGTGACTTTTCAGAACACATACAATATCTTGTAGTTTAAAAATGAAGTCCATAATTTCTTGAATCAGAAAGCAGACACACAGGTAAGAAATCTCCAGAGAATTTGAAGAAAATTCATTCATTCATTAACAATTCATTCAGGCACTTCTTTATTCAATAAATAAATATTGGTTAAAGCAGCTGCTGTGGACCTATAAACTATAGGAAACTGCCTTATCAGATTGCTCCAGAAAAACGAAAACAAATGAAAAGAAGGTACCTTTCTTCAGGAAAGTTACGCTGTTCTAACTTAAGACTTAACTAGACAAGTGCTCCATCCCTGAGCTACATTCCTAGCCCTTGAGGAAGTTTCAAATGTAAAGTAATTGAATATTTTAGATAATGGTATTTCAGGAACAGTTTGTTCTAATCCTTACATTTCTACCTTGTTGTCTAGCAGAGTCAGATAGGACAATGGTTGCTAATGGGTTAATTTGGTTTGTCCAAGTTTATGTGTTTCTTTTAAAAGTATGTTAATGGATTTTGAGCTGAAATGCCAGGAACAAAATAATTGACAAAAATTTGAAGACTATAGGCATCCACCTAAACATAAATGTATGTGTATATGTCTATATGTAGCTATTTTACACATGGATATTCTTGACCTCCAATCTTTCCTTGTTTGGGGTGGTGACTTATTCCAGTTATAGTTGATGAATAAAGTACAAAAATCTTAGACTCCATGCTGACCTTCCTTTTTTATTTTTTCATACTGGACCTGTGACTTGAACTCAGGGCCTAGGTGCTGTCCCTGAGTTTCTTTTCCACAAGGCTACCATGAGCCACAGCTCCACTTCCTGCTCTTTTTTTTTTTTTTTTTTTTTTTTGGTAGTTGAGTGAAGATAGGAGTTCCATAGACTTTTCTTCCTTGGGCTGGCTTTAAATCACAATTTTCAGATCTCAGCCTAGTGAGTAGTGATTACAGGTATGAGCCACCTGCTCACCAGCTCTGGCCTTCCTTTGTGTCATACCATGCTGAATCTCACTAACTACTTTCGCAAAAGTAACATCTCCCAATGTCTGCTGATCTGTTCCTAGACCGTTCAGTTACAAATGTTACTAATGCTTACTATACTTACTATGCTTACTAGTAACTAATGCTTAATGATTTGTATCTTTACTGCTTCTGCTGTGTTGTTATGGTACATCTTTTTATTATTTATTTTTTCCTGGTATTGAGTATGAATCTATGGCCTCACACTTGCTAGACAAGCAGCTCTATTTCTTGAACCATGACCTCAGGTCTCTCTTCCTCTCCTTCCTTCCTTCCTTCCTTCCTTCCTTCCTTCCTTCCTTCCTTCCTTCCTTCTTTCCTTCCTTCCTTCCTTCCTTCCTTCTTTCCTTCCTTCTGCTTGATGCTGGAACCGAAGCTTGAAGCCTTTTCCGTCACAGCTAGTGCTCTATTGGTAGCCACTCAGATCATACCTTTACTTCTGGTTTTATGCTGTGTAATCGGAAATAGAGTCTCAAGGATTTGGCTGGCTGTCTTTGAACCAAATTCTCAACCTCCTGTGCAGCTAGGATTATAGGCAGGAGTCATTGGCACTCAGCTTGTTTCTTTTGATGCATAGAAACTTTTGATCTGGATGATTCATGCATTCTTGTTCTTATTTGCTGACCATTTTAATGTGTAATCAACATAATTATTTGTGTAATAGAGTTGATGTTTACCATCTTGCTATTTCCCTTCAGTTTGCTACATCCATTCTTTATTCTTTTTTAGCCCTTCACATTTTGGGTAAATTTTAAAAACTAGAATTACATTTTAATTTGTCACTTCTTGTTAAACATAAGAACCTTTGAACCATTGGGTCCATTTCCCTTGTCACCCTCTTTTTACACATTTCCATATATGATTGGTAGGGAAACCACCAAAACAATAGTTTTCACACTTTCCTATCAGTTCATGTATCTATCTGGTATTATTCTTTCACTCTGAAGAAATTTTTTTTGGGGGGGTCCGGACATGGGGCCTGAAGTGTGGGCCTGGGCGCTGTCCCTCAGCTCTTCAGCTCAAGGCTAGCGCTCTACCACTTGAGCCACAGCACCACTTCCGGCTTTTTTCTTTTTGCTTATGTAGTGCTGAGGAATCGAACCCAGGACCTCAGGCATGCAAGGCAAGTGCTCTACCACTGAGCCACCTTCCCAGCCCCTCACTCTGAAGAAATTTTTATGGCACATTTTATAGTACATGTTTGTTGGTGACAAATATTTTTGTTTGTGTAAAGATATCTCCCATTCAGTACTCTTATTCTAAAATTTGTAAATAGGCTACTTTTGAGAAAGTTTAGTTTATTTAAAAATGACATAAATGTAGAGCTCTCACATAGTCCTCCCACATATACAAAAACAATAGGGGAAACCCTACTATTATTTACATCTTATATTATTGGGATATGTTTGTAATAATTGGTGAATCAATATTAATATATAGTGACTAATAACATGTAACATTATTAATTTTATTCTTCTTTTCTTTCTCTACCCTTCTCCTTTACCTCCACTCCACTCAGTCAAGATATATTTCTGGAGGCTGGGAAGGTGGCTCAGTGGTAGAGTGCTTGCTTTGCATGCATGAGGCCCTGGGTTCGATTCCTCAGCACCACGTAAGCACAAAAAGCTGGAAGTGGTACTGTGGCTCAAGCAGTAGAATTCTAACCTTGAGCTGAAGAGCTGAGGGACAGTGCCCAGGCCCAGAGTTCAAGCCCCATGACTGACAAAAAAACAAAGATATTTCTGTTTCCTGGTATTTATGTTGTTAAACTTCCTGATAATCGTTTAAAGTGGTTACGTCATGAAATCTCACTCTTACATATATCATCCTTAAGTTAGTTTAATCATGTTATGTGTATATGTCTCTATAAGCCACGTTCAGAGACACTTCATGTTTTAAAAAGCATCCAAAAAGTTCCTAGATATAAATGTGTGTTTAATTCAGAGGGGAGGCTCTGTATCCTTAGATTAGTGGTAGAAATACCACTGGCACACAAATGCCAGATGATTGACCTTGCATTCTGAAGCACCAGGCTCTGTTTTCTTATAAGTATATTTCTGTATTCCACTTCAAAGCTAAATTTGTTTGCTTATGAGTCACACACACAAATGCAGTCTATTTATTGAAGCTTTTACTTTTACAAACCTGACTGGACAAGTAATGTTTTCTAATGTAAGGATTTCCATCTGCTGGTGCTTTCTCAAGGATGGGGCTATGAGCATGACAAATTCAGTGTCCATCTACTAGATTCTCACTTAGAAATGTCTTCAGAGTTGAAAAAGAACTTTCCAAAATATGACATAGCTTTCCAGGATAACATCTCAACAAAGTGATCATGACAATTATGTCAACGTAAATATGCACAGGCATCCAACCATTTCAAGCACTCAGACAGCAACTTAGAAGAGTATGTAATACTTGTTTTCCTTCCTTCATAAAACTGTTCTGCTTTCAATTCTCCAAGCTAAACACACAGTGGATGGTTGCCTCGGTGACAAGTTGTAAACTAAGCAGTCTCCTTGCCATGAGAACTGAAGGGTTTCGACACGGAGATTTAGCTTAAATGATTATTTTAAGCATTTAGACTGCACAACATGTGGAAAGTAATCAAAGCAAAAATTGTAAATCTATGCTGCTTTTAAATGAATCTCTAACTGAAGTGAGGGTTGAGAACTGGCCCAGAAATCAGTGCCACAATGAATTAGGATGATGTTGGCTGCTGTTCAACTTGGGATTTCTTCAACTGTCTACCAACCCCCTCTGAAAAACACACCACAGGTAAGCTAAATCTCTACTTTTCATTCTGTTTTAGGTAATACCATAGGTTGCAACCCTTTTTTGTCCCTAAAGTATGTCCCAGAGGAAGAACATCAGGTACATGGATGGAGAAAACTGTATTTTAATTTCAAATAATTATATCCTTAGTGTTGTAATAAGCTATTTTGGCCTTTCAAATATTGTGTCAATCCCTTCCAATACTTTATGCAAATGCCTGTAAACTATAGGCTAAACTAATAGGGCAGGAGAAGCGTATGGAAGCATTTACTTCCATTGGATTATATGCAGAGATTATCTTGTATCTTAAACACAAATATTTGTAAACGTTTTGTGGTATAAACCTTATGACCACAGAATGTTATATACATATAGTTTTGGACACATTTTGCTAACATAAAATCAAAGTGCCATTGTTTTAAGTCTTTATTATATAGTATTCCAAACCAAATGTACAATATAAATGAAAGTTTTGACCTCACAAATGGATAAAATATTTATATACTTACATATAAAAAAGACTGTGCTTAAAGAGAGCCCTGTGGGATGAAACATTATGGCTTTAAAAAAGCAATCACTGCTCAAAAAATAGGAAAATTGAGCAATTTTCTTAAAAAGAAACTCAAAATAGAAATGTACAGATTAAAGGCCAGAAGATGAAATGGAGCTCCCAAATAAACTGTGTGGTCTGTCCACATTACTTCTAGAGTGCTGATTCTACTATATGTCCCCTTAATCTTCACCTTTCTCCAGCCACCACTGAGTATGTTAGACAATGGATGTCCACAAAATGAATGTGTTACCAAGTGTTGTAGTTCTTTGATTTGATAACTCTGGGATTGGAGTGTATATTTTATTTTAGATGGCAGATGTTACTTATGCTATGTTCTTGTCAAGCTTACATGGGGTGGGCACCAGTGGCTTACCCTTGTAATCCTAGCCACTCAGGAAACTGAAAACAGAGGATCTCACTTCAAAGCCAGCCTGGGGAAGAAATATATATGAGACTATCTCTAACCAGCAGAAGGCTGGATTGGAGGCCTGGCTGAGGTGGTAGAGTACCAGCCGTGAGCAATTAGGCTGAGCCAAGAGTGTGAAGCCCTGAATTTAAGTCCTGATACTAGCACAAAAAGAAAAAAAATCATGAAAGAATTAAAGCATAAACTCTAAAACAATTGCTAGGAAATAACCTTGGAAAAAATCCTCTGAGGTGCTACTTTATGAGTAGACTAGTATATAAATATCTATTTCTTGCTTAGTTATAAACTGAATATATGATTTTTAGCTTTATTAAGGGATATTTTAATTATTTTATGAATACATTTCTCTATCTGCAATGATATTTCAAATACTGTTGCATTTTTATTTTATTTATTTATTTATTTATTTAGTCATGGGGCTTGAACTCAGGGCCTGGGCACTGTCCCTGAGCTCTCTTGCTTAAGGCTAGCACTCTACCACTTTGAGCTACAGCTCCACTTTCAGTTTTCTGGTGGTTAATTGGAAATAAGAGTCTTTTTCCTGCCTGGGCTGGCTTTAAATTGCAATACTCAGATCTTAGCCTCCTGAATAGCTATAATTACAGGTGTGAGTCACCAATGCCCAGCTACTGTTGCATTTAAAAAAACAACTATGTAGATAAATCCAAGTGGCAAAGCAATTTGCTGGGCTATATATGCACAAGAGTTTGTAATTTTCCTATAACCTAATTTAGAACATATTGACTGCTCTTTTCATCCTTTTTAAAATTCCAAATGCATTGCTTATTAAATGCTAATGATTAGTATCATGACTAATTGACAGCAATCAACCAAATGTCTACTTTTCTTAGAAGAGCTTAAGGAAAACTGTCAGGCACTGCTGGTAGGATTGTAAATTAAGGAAACTGTTCTGAAGGACAGTCTGTCAGTATTTAGTGAAATTAAATATCCTTGACCCATTTGCCATGCCATAGAGACACAGAGAGCCTTTTGACCAAACATGCCCAAATGGGGATGTTTATCGCAGTATTGTTTGTGGAGTGGGACAGTGGAGACAACTTAGATGTCCATCACCGAGGAAGTTGACAATAAAATATGGTAGCTGCATGACAAATAACCAGAGGTAGATAGACGTATCTTGTTCTAAGGCTTATGCTTAAAAACAAAGTGTTAGGGGCTGGGAAGATAACCCAGTGGTAGAGCGCTTGCCTTGCATGCCTGAGGCCCTGGGTTCGATTCCTCAGCACCACATAAGCAAAAAGGAAAAAAGCCGGAAGTGGTGCTGTAGTTCAAGTGGTAGAGTGCTAGCCTTGAGCTGAAGAGCTGAGGGACATCGCCCAGGCCCAGCGTTCAGGCCCCATGATCGGACCCCCCAAAAAAACAAAAAACCCAAAACAAAAAAACCAAAGTGTTAAATCAACAACTAAGCAAGCAGAGCATGGTGACTTATAACTGTAAGTTCAGCCACTTGGAAGGCTGAGAGTGAGATAATTGCAGTTCAAGTTCATGGCCAACTTAGGCAAAAATTCACAAGAGTCTTCAACTACTAGCTGGACATGGTGGTATGGGCCTGTCATATCAGCAGGAAAGTTAATAGACTTTATCTCAAACTGCACATAGTGGTATACTCCTGTCATCTCAGCTGTGGTAACATAAATAGGAGGATTGCAATCTAGTCTCTGGCCCAGGCCAAAAAAAAGAAGAAGAAGAAGAAGCAAGCCCTTATATCAAAATAACTAGTGCCAAAAAGTGATATAGGTATGGCTCACCAGAGGGATGACCTGCCTAATAAATTCCAGGCCCCAAGTTCAATCCTCAGGTCTGGGGGAAGAGGGGGAAGCTACATGGTACAACACTGTTTGTGGAAATTTAAGCTTTCACACACATTTAACAGCACCATTATGTCTCATAAAGACACATATGTATCTTAAGATGCCTCTCAGGTCCATCAGATTATGTTGCTGTGAATCGGAGGGAAGGCCAGAGGTGATCAGAGATGAAAGGAGAAAAAAGTAAAATAAAACAAAAGAAAAACCTCATGCAATTGAACACTGCTAATGAGGATTAACTTGTCTCCATTTAGTTATGGTACAAATGTAGAATTAAAACCAGACCAATTTAGCAAAAGTTTCTTTAAATACTAGTTCCATTAAGTCTTTCGGGGAACCTGCAGCCTCATCTCTCCCTTTTTACCAGGTGGATAGCACATTTCTCTCATCTATAAAATAGGAATGATAATAGTATTCATAATTTAATAGATAAAATATATGTAAAACATTTAGAACAATGTATGCACACAGTAAGCATTCAACAAATATGAAATACTGTTATTATTGCTTTATTATTATTTGTATATAACATCACTTTGAATAAAAAAACTTGAAGAATGCATTATCCACTTCAAATTATTATCCGTGAGAAAATAAATTAGAGCTGGTTGCCAGTGGTTCATGCCTGTAATCCTAACTACTCACCAAGCCAAGATCTGAGGATCATGTTTCAAGTCCAGCTTGGGCAGGAAAGTCCACGAGGCTCTTTCCTGAAATTAAACACTAAAAAAGCTGGGAGGTACAGTTCAAGTAGCACATCACTAGCCTTGAGCAAAAACAAACAACAAAAAAAGAAAGCCCAGAGACAGTGTGTAGGCCCTGAGTTCAAGCCCCAGGACTGAAAAAAATTAATAGAAAATAAACAAAGGGTAAGAGGTGGGGGGGAGGGAGGGGAGAAAATCACTCAAGTGGCAAAGTGCCTGTATAACAAGGCCCTGACTTCAAACTCTAATATTGAAAAAAAACAAAAAACAGAAAAATAGACTTGAGAAAATTGGGAGGTAAAAGTAATATTTATCTCAAGAAGTTTAAATCAAAATGGATGCCAGATGATAATGATAAAAGTGCATTTGAAAAAGTAAAGGAGATAGATTGTCAACAGAATCTTTATCACTACGTCAGTGTTTTCAGAAGCTGCCTGGTTATTGGAACCTCCTGAGCACTTGAGTAAGCGGGCCCCTGGAGAAAGCCCCCAGTTATCAAGGGTTAAGAGAAAGGGAGGGAGGAAGGAGGGATGACTAGGTAGTGGATAGAGCATTTTAAAAACCCTGAAACTATTCTGCATGAGTCTATAACAGTAGGTGTATAGATACATGTCCTTATGTATCTAGACTTACAGAATGTAAAACATCACTAGAACATGAATGTAGATTATGGACTTTGGGTGACTATATCGTATCGTACCACTCTGGTGCAGGAGGCTAGTGGAGAGTGATGGTGTATGAGGAGCAGGAGACAAGATGTAATTTTTGCACAATTTTGCTATTAAGAAATAAAACCTATTTTTACATATATTAAAATTTAAAGATTTTTTTAAACAAGGGGAGTCCCTAGCTTCAACCCAGACCTACAAAGGGAGCCAAGGAATCTGTATTTATAGTAAGAAAAAGGTAATTTTTATGAGCATATATTAATTATACAAAAAGATACCATGGTGATACTTCCATACATGTATATAATATACTTTGATCAGCTTTACCATCTTCGTTACTTTATCATTTTCCCCTCTCTTTCAAACAATTTTAATGGGTTTCAGAATCCTTTTTCATAAATTCATATGTACATACTCTTTATGAACAGGTAAAGATTAGGAAACTGCACTGAGCTGAGGTTATCATTTCTTTAGAAACCTAGGAGACAACATGCCCTGTTTACATACTGGCTGTATGGCTGATCTCATCTATTGTTATTCTGTGTAGAAAACTCAGAGGCTCAGAAAAATTGGATGACTATTGGAAAATTGGCCTACTAGTACTTGCTTAATATGGAAAACACCAGAATTCAACTAACTTCATAGTTAATGTTTCCTTTACTCCTTGGCCTGGGTTTGAAACAAAATCTTCATATCTCAGCCTCCTCAGTATCTAGAATTATAGATGTGAGCCACTAGTACCAGGACCTTTTGTCCTATCTAATTTATGTTATCTGTGACAGATCAGTGAAAATTCTGAAAGAGCATATAATATATTCCTGATGAATGGATGTATTTATGGGGTAGTGCTATTTCTGGAATGAAGTTTATTTATTTAGTTTAGAGACATAGGCTTGATGTAATCTAGCCTATGAATTCTAAAGGCAGAAGCTATGTTGTGAAATGAATATTCCTTTGCTTTCAACCCCCAAACCAGATTATTTCCAGGAAACCACCCCTTCACTGAATAGTATAGGGTTACAATCAGTGAACTGTGGTTTCAAAAGCAGAAGTAAGAATGAAATGTTTGCCAAAGGATTTTGTGCTTCTAATGGCAATGCACTCCATGGAAATGAAAGTAGTATTTGGAAACTGCAATTGCAACTTCACAAGTATTGCAATAATTGGTAAAACAAAATAAAACAAGATGCAATATTTAAAACTAGAACTTTTGCGAAGTGCTAATGGATCATGCTTGTAAACCTAGCTACTAAGGAAGTTGAGATCTGAGGACTGGTTCAAAGCCAGACTGGGCAGAAAAGTCTGTGAGATTCTTTTTTTTTTTTTTTTTGTCGGTTGTGGGGCTTGAACTCTGGGCCTGAATCTGTGAGATTCTTTTTTTTAATTTTTATTTTTTTTATTGTGAAAATACTGTACAGAGGGGTTACAATTACATGGGCCAGATAATGAGTACATTTCTTTATTTCTTTATTTTATTTTTTTTATTGTGAAAATACTGTACAATTACATGGGCAAGATAATGAGTACATTTTTTTTTGTTGTTGTTGGTCGTGGGGCTTGAACTCTGGGCCTGGGCGCTGTCCCTCAGCTCTTCAGCTCAAGGTGAGCGCTCTACCACTTGAGCTACAGCGCCACTTCCAATGAGTACATTTCTTATCAAGCATTGTAGCCTCCTCCTTTGTTTCCCCTTCCCATCCCTTCCCATCCTTCCCCAGCCCCCCCCTGTGAGATTCTTATCTTCAATAAACTATCAAAAAGCCAGAAGTAGAGCTGTGGATCAAGTGGTAGAGCAGTAGCTTTTTACTGAGGAGTTTACAGTATTATTGGGAAATAAGACTTAAAGAAAATAGTTATGAAGTTAATAAACAACAGTAAAGAAAATAAAATTCAACGCAAACTTTTACCTTTAAAGTGTGCCAATAGTTTTTGTTGCTGTTTTGTTTTGTGCCAGTACAGGGCTTTAACTCAAGTCCTTGCCATCTTGCTTGGCTTTTTAGCTCAAGACTGGTGCTCTACCACTTGAACCACAACTCCACTTCTGGCATTTTGCTGATTAATTGAAGATAGGAGTCTCATGGACTTTTTTGACCAGGCTGGCTTTGAATCACAATCTTCAGATCCCAACTTCCTGAGTAGCTAGGATAACAGGCAGGAGTCTCCCTCCAGCCTCCAGTGTAAATGCTTTTTATGTAATACTTCAGATGCTCACCAAACATTTTTTTTCTCTTGGTGGTGCTAGGGTCTGGATTCAGGGTCTCACAGTTGGTAGGCAGGTGCTCTACCACTGAGCCATTCCTCTAGTCCTCTCACTAGCCTTTTGTAAAGGGGACCATCGTTCCCTTGGGAGATGAGATGAGCAAATGTCCACAGTCACACTATTGGTACTCTATGGAGAGGAACTTGGATTTGTTTTCTAAGGTAATGGTAAAATCATTATTGCCCTCATTTTAAAGTATATGCAAAGAACCAAACTTGATGGAAAGAAGGGTTTTTTTCCATGTGATAAATTGTCTCAAAACTGCTTTCCACTGTTTTAAAATTGTTAAAACTGTAACACTTGTACCTGCAAAGGAAGAAAATAGTTGACAGTAAAGACAGAATGTTACATTTCAGAGATCCACTATATGCTGGCTCTTGTATAATCCAATCATTTCTTTTCTCTTGAAGCAACGTATATGGCACTAGCAAGATGAATAAGAATAAACTAATTCATGATTTCCTGGAAATTGTCTCAAGAGGTGATGTGGAACTCATCTGTGACCATATTACTAAAGTTCATTCCATCCTTGGAAACCTTGACTTTCAGCACCCCAAAACGGGGAATACACCTCTCATTATTGCAGCAGAAGAAAACCTAACAGAGGTACAGGGGAGGGAAACCAATGGCTCCACTTCATCTAGCAGGGCAATTTATGTTTGGTTTCCAGAAGAATGGAGGAATTTTGTTGCTTAATCAAATGAAGTTCCAATGTTTCTAGTTTATACAAATCTTAGGTACAGCACCCAGGCCCTGAGTTCAAGCCCTAGACTGGCACACACACACACACACACACACACACACACACACACACACACACACACACACACACACACACACACACACACACACACACACACACACACACTAATAATGACCCCTGAGCTTCTTTTCGTTCAAGGCTAAAGTTCCACTTCCAGCTTTTTATGTAGTTTAGTGGAGATAGGAGTCTCACATTTTTTTTTTTTTACCCAGGCTAGCTTTGAACCATGATCCTTAGATCTCAGCCACATGAGTAGCTAGGATTACAGGTGTGAGCCACTGTCACTGGCTCATTATTGCTCTTTATTTCATATTTAAGGAACCTTTAACTGAGTTGAATCCACACCACTTTCTAGCTGGAACTGTGAGATTTGAAGCCTTTGCTTAATACAGGGTTGATTTGTAAATTTTTTTGCCAATACTGAGGCTTGAATTGGGGCCTGAGCACTGTTACTTGGCCTTTTTGCTCAAGGTTGATACTCTATTACTATGTCTCTGTAACTTTTCCTATTTTGGATTTTGATATAAATGGAATTGTACAGTATATGATCTTCCTTCACCTACCATGTTTTCAGGGTTCATTCTTGTGGAATGTATCAGTGCTTCCTCCCATTTTATTGCCAAGTAATATGCTATTGTATGGATATACCACATTTTGGTTTATCTAATCTCCTATTGGAAGAAATTTGGATTGTTTTTACTGTCTAATTACTATGAATAATGCTGTTACAAACATTTGTGTGGAGGTTGTGTTGTAAGCATGTGTTTTAAATTCTCTTGAGAACATTTCTAGAAGCAGAATTCCTGAATTATATAATAAATCTGTTTAAGCATTGAAGGAACTGCTGGACAGTTTTGCAAAACAACTATCATTCCTTACATTCAACTAGCAAAAACAGTGGTGTGAGGATTCCAAGTTCTTCACATTTTTGCCAGTACTTTTGCTCCCTTGTCTTATGTGTATGTGTATGTATGTGTGTGTGAGTGTGCACTTGTGAAAGAGAGAGAGAGAGAGAGAGAGAGAGAGAGAGAGAGAGAGAGAGAGAGAGAGAGAGAGAGAGAGAGAGAGAGAGAGAGAGAGATTGTCTTGTGTTTGACCTCAGGGCCTATGCATTGTCCCTGAGCTTTTCTGCTCAAGGCTACCACTTGATCCACAGCCCCACGTCTTCTATTGGTATTCTATGGAGATGAACTTTGATTTGCTTTCTAAGGTAATGGTAAAATCATTATCATTCTTATTTTAAAATGTATGTAAAGAACAAAACTTGATGAAAAGAAGGTTTTTTTCCATGTGTGTTTTAAATTGTTTTGGTGGCTAATTGGAGATAAGAGTCTTATAGACTCTCTTGCTCAGGCTGGCTTTGAGCCACCATCCTCACATCTCAGCCTCCTGAGTAGCTAGGATTACAGGCATGATCCCAGGCTGCTTTCTGAATTTTTAATCCTAGCTATTCTACTGGACTTCTTACTGAAACATTTGGAAATGGAAAGATCCATCAGAAAGGTCTTCCATTGGTCCAAAGAGCATGGCAGTTTGTTCTGCAGTGGTAGTAAAACAGGTGGATAAAAGAAGACAGAAACCTGAGAGTTATCCTTGATTTGTAGCTCACTGTTACTTCTCTCATCTCAAGTCTATGTCACATTGAATCTGCCTCTTAAATATCCTGAGATTTTTGTCCACATTCCTGATTGACTTCCACTGCCCTTTACTCAGTTGCCATTGTCATCCAATAAGTCTGCTGTAGTGCTCTCATTCTTTCCTCAGGTTTACTCTCTCCCCACAAGACTCTATTTCTAAAACACTGATAAGATCTTGTTTTCCTAATTAAAATCTGTCACTGAGTCTCCATGGCCCTGAACATCCAGCCTTAGTTTCTCCCAGGATTTTGTAAGGCTGTTAGGCTGCTGACATCATTCGCATCTCCTTCCTTACTTTTATCCTGAGCTCTGGCCATGTGTAACTCCATCTAGAGCTTTGAATGTTCCTTTTCCTCCTGACCACAGCCCTTTATTCATATAGCATCCCTTTTTTTTTTTTTTTGAAACCATCTTTCACCCAGTCTTTGCCTGGCTAAGTGAGTTTAATTCTTGAAGTCTTGATTTAAACATCACGTTTTCTAAACATCTTTCTGGACTTGCCAAGAGAGCTCAATAGTTCCTTTCAAATTAACTCTACTGCAGCCTTCTGTCATTACTTTTACCACACTGTGTTGCAGTTGGAGTTTTTTTTTTTTTCTTCTGGTTTTGTTCCTCCCTAATCTGTAATGGTTTAAAGGCGTCTGTTTGGGGTTTCAGCACCAAGGACAGTTCATTCTCTTTCATATTCCTTCAGACAAGATTTTTGAATTCAGGGCTTTGAACTTACTAGGCAGGGTTTCTACAGCTTGAGCCATACCTCTAGGTCTTTTCGCCTAGGCCAAACTACAACTATTCTATTTGTATTTTCTGTTAGGATGACAGACCCACACCTCAATACTCAGATTTTGGTTGAGATGGGAATCTCTTGGACTTTGCTTCTGGGCCAGCTTCAAACCATGATCTTCCAAATCTTCAGCTCTGGAGTATGTAGGATTACAGATGTGAGCCACTGGCAAAGACAATTCTTGACACACAATGACAATTCTTGATACATACTGGATACCCAATCCATATTTGTTCAACAAATAATCACTTGACCACTTTGAATGTAGTTCACTCTCTCCTTTGAAACACTTGAAGAAATATTTGCAGTTGAAATATTTGTCATTGATATTACTTGAGCTGTAACTATAGCTCGGTAGTAGAGCATCTGCCCAGAGAGCACAAAGCTTTTGGTTTAATCCTTGGGGAATGGGATGAGAAGGGAAAAAAGATATATACACCTGAATTTTAAAAAGTGCCCAACAGGGCTGGGAAGATGGCTCAGTGGTAGAGCGCTTGCCTTGCATGCATGAGGCCCTGGGTTCGATTCCTCAGCACCACATAAGCAAAAAGAAAAAAGCCAGAAGTGGCGCTGTGGCTCAAGTAGTAGAGTGCTAGCCTTGAGCTGAAGAGCTGAGGGACAGCACCAAGGCCCAGAGTTCAGGCCCCACGACCAGACCCCCAAAAAATAAATAAATAAAAATTAAAAGTGCCCAACTGGAGACTGGTGGCTCATGTCTGTAATTCTAGTTACTCAGAAGGCTGAGATCTGAGGATCAAGCCTGAGCAGGAAAGTCCTTGAGAATTAATTAAGCACCAAAAAATGCCAGAAGTGGAGTTGTGACCCAAACCTTGAGCAAAAAAATCTCAGGGACAGCACCCAGACCCTGAGTTCAAACCCTAAGACCAGCACAAAAATAATTTTAAAAATAAGTGCCCAGAAATATTCAACATTGCAGAGATTTTTGTTTCCCAAATTTAAAATGCAAATAGAAGTTACTTGTATCCAAACCAACCCTTTATTTATTTATTGTTGAGCTGGGGACCAAATCCAGGGCTTATACATGGGAGCACTGTGCTGCTGAACTATATCCCAGCCTACAACTCTACACACACACACACACACACACACACACACACACACACACACACACACACACACACACACACACTTTGTTATTATTATTTTTATTATAATACTGAGGTTTGAACTCAGGGATTGAACCATGTCCCTAACCCTTCTTGCTTCTCATGTTTTAGATAGAGTCTCAAACTTTTACTCTAGTACGTTTACTTAGCCTCCTACTTCTACCTTTAAAGTACTTCTGAATCCAAGTATGTGCAAACATGACCTTTATTTTCATTCTCCCCTTCATTCTCCTCTGTTTTATTATAAATCAGAGTTACATCTAAGTTGATTTTCAACCCAGCTCTGAAGGTTCAGTTGGTATGCAACAATGTTACATAAAAGTGCTCTTCTGTTGCAGGTAGTTGGACTTCTTCTGGAAAAGGGAGCAGACATCACCCTTTGCAATTACAACAACCAAACTGCAGTCCATGTAGCTAACTGTAATATTCAGAGACAGCTCTTGGAAGTCAATGGAATCCAGGCTCCCCAAATGCAGCTTCTACAAAGTTCATGGCAAGGTGATCTTGAGCAACTTCAACACTTACTGGTTAGTTAAACTAATGTTTACTTCTACCTGGGATGGGAGAGTAGTTGATAAGAAGAGTACAGTCTTTTTTTTGGGGGGGGGGGTCCACTTGTGGGGCCTGAACTCTGTGCCTGGGCACTGTCCCTCAGCTCTTCAGCTCAAGGCTAGTGCTCTACCACTTGAGCCACAGCACCACTTCCGGCTTCTTTCTTTTTGCTTATGTGGTGCTGTGGAATCGAACCCAGGGCCTCATGCATGCAAGGCAAGCACTCTACCACTGAGCCACCTTCCCAGCCCTGAGTACAGTATTTTTAAAGGCAAATAAGTTTTTTGCTACTCCTGGGGTCTGAACTCAGGGCCTGAACACTGTGTCAAGCTTCTTTTGCTCAAGGCTAGGAAACTACCACTTGAGCCACAGTGCCACTTCCAGTTTTTGTGTTTTTTTTCTGTTTATATGGTACTGAGGAATAAGACCTAGGGCTTCATGAATACTAAGCGAGCACTTTTATCACTAAGCCACATCCCCAGCCACAGATAAGTTATTTTTAAAGGCAGGAAATGAGAAAGAAATGAGGTTAGCCTGGTTGTGAGTCAAGAAGTAGAGTGCCTGCCTAGCAAACAGTATAATCTCCAATAGAGAGGGAGACAGTGAGGGGCAGACTGAAAGACGGAGAGACTGAAAGACAGAGAAACTGAGAGCAAAGAGAGACAGCAAGACACACAGAGAGATCAAAATAAAGGAAGGGAGGAAGGAAGGAAAGAAAGAGAGAAGGAAGGAAGGAAAGAGTTACTGGGGTTTGAAACAAGATAATAAAAGAACACAGCCATAGCCTATTTCCATCTTCCTCTCACTGAATGCTAGAAGAAGCAAGGCAGCACCCTGGGAAATGATGCTCTTAGGAAGCACCCAGAGGATTACTGTCATCTTGCTCAGAGGAGTTCCCTTGACATCATTGCTATTTGCACAATTGCTGTTTAGATCCCTTTGGACCAGATGCAGTTATTATCTTTATCCTGAAAAGGGAATCAGAAAGCCTGTGCCTTGCATACTATTTAGCTGTGACTAAAGGACATAAGAGGATACATTTTTCAAATGCTGACTTTTGAAGGTATTGATCCTTTCATTTAGATTTCCTACCTATGGATGCTTTTCCCCCAATGCACCTTGTGAAATCATAAGCATAACCAAGGCAGTTAATTATTGGCAATTGTCTACTCTTGACATTTACCTTTAAAGAAACTGTCAGAACCATGTGATCTTCTAGCTGAAAGAAAATCAATTGCTGCTAGGAAACAGTTTCTTCTAATCCCTTACGGTAAAGACACAAACAGTCGAAGAAGTACAAGGTATTCTAGTCATGTAGAGTTTGAGGGTAGATCTGACAAAAACCAAAGGGTGGTTTAAATTCTTTTGTTGTACTAGATAATAGTCTAAAATCTCCATACATTATGAAGAGCTTAGCCTTTTTTTCTGAAAGACAAGACATTTTATTTTAATCATGTCTTGACAGATGAAATTATAATCCAAAAACAATCTTTATAACACATTTGTCACCTCTGATGATTTAGAAATGAAGCTTTAAGAAATGAGTGTTTGTAAATTAGATCCAGAGAGGCCAAATGCATGTGCTATTGCAATCTGATTTTTAGCTCAGAATGTTCATATTGGTTCTAGCTAATAATAAACATTGATATAAGAAGTAGTTTCTTCTCAGAGGCTGAAAAAATTTGACTAATTAATTCCCGCAGCACCTGGCTGAAGTAATATCATTATCTCTACTGTGTCCCAAGAGAAGTTGAGCTAGCTGAGAAGCTACCAGGGCTACAATGGCAGGAACCAAAATAAAGACGGAGGCTAGTGTTACTTTTATTTATGAAATGATAAATTTGGATATTTTGGTCTCCCTGTGGCTTTGCAGTTCTAAATTGTCCAAGTAATCACATTTGTATGTCCACCTCCATTTGATTATATATAGCTAAATTAACTGTGTTGTCATTGTGAGTAATTTATTCAGTCAAAAAAATGTTTGTTGAACACATACTATGTATTAGAACTTGGCTGATGATCACCTTCTAGCTCTAAATCATCAAAATAATCCTGAAAGAAAGGCTCCACTATTTCAACTGGAATAATGACCTTCAGGACACTGAAGGTCAGCAAGTAGGGTTGTGAGATTTGCAAATAAAATGCAAGACGGATTTGAACAAGATTGTTTCCAAAAATATGAATAAATAAACAAATATTTTAAAAAGTAAAATAAAAGGTATTCCTTTTAAATTGTAATTTATTGAGAAGGTTAAAAAGCTAGCTTTTATGGAGTTGAAAATGAAACTTAGGCCCAAGACTATTTACCTGTTTGTTTGTATGTGTGTCAGGCTGTATTCTTTCACCTCCTTCTCAGGATAAATACTGAGAAAGAATGTACTGAAGTTAAGGTTGGGGGTGTAGTTCAACATCAGTGTACATGACCCCTAGCATCCCATTTACCCCTAAAAAAGTTAACGTTTAAACAAAAGTTAAAATGAGACATCATCCAATGATGAAAATGCAAATGTTATTTTAAGTAAGTATAATAGAAATAAAACTTCATATTTACAAAGGCATCCGAAGAGTTCCTGGATATAAATTTCCCAAACCAACATGGCCTGACCCCTCTGATGTTGGCTGTAAGAGATGTGGACCTGTTTGAGAGTCTTGATCTGTTGAGAGTCTATAGGCCTGTGGAAGTTCTGTCTGAGCTCCTTCGTCATCATGCGTGAGTATGAGTGTCAATCGTACTAATCTGAAAGACATCCATTCCATTGTTATTTACAAAAATCACATGAAAACAGACATATAGCTTGTTCTCCCATGTATATATTTTCACACTCACACATATACACGTATACATATACAAGTCTTTTGTTTTGAGTTTTTTTCTAGTGCTGGAGATTGAACCTGGACCTCTTGAATGCTAGTTAAGTGCTCTACCACTAAACTATATCTCCAGCCTTTACATATACATGCAGTGTCAATAAAAATGATTGCACAATTGCAAAAAGGTATACCACTGTTGACTATTTACTGCTTTTAAGATATCCAACCCTTTCTTTTTTTGTTTAAGTAATTACTGTTTTGCCAGTTACTAGGAATATTGAATTTTTTTTTTTTTTTTTGGTTGGCTGTAGGGCTTGAATTCTGGGCTTGGGCACTGTTCTTGCACTCTTCAGCTCAAGGCGAGTACTCTACCGCTTGAACCACAGTGCCACTTCTGGTTTTCTACTGGTTTATTGGAGATAAGAGTCTCACGGACTTTCCTGCCTGGGCTGGCTTTGAACCACAATCTGCAGATCTCAGCCTCCTTAGTAGCTAGGATTACAGGCATGAGCCACGGGTGCCCGGTGGAATATTGAATTTCTTTTTTGGAATATTGAATATTTTTTAGCCTGCCTCAAGTATTTATTATAGTAAGGGAAATTGAACAATATTCATTAAATGATAGTATATAAATACTTCTTGAATAAGCAACTTCCTACTTTCAAGATGTTATTATCTTGAAATGTATTGTCAGTTTATGAAAAGCAATTTATGACAGTGCTTTTTAGTTATCTGGCAGTGATATATCAAATGCTCTTTTAGGAGGTAGCTAAACAATTGCCTTAAAATTAATATGATTAACTAGGCATCCGTGGCTCACACCTGTAATCCTAGCTACTCAGGAGGCTGAGCTCTAAGTATCTCAATCCAAAGCCAGCCAAAGTCCAATAGACTCTTATCTCCAATAAACTACTCAGAAAAAAACAGAAGTGGCCTCTGTGGCTCAAGTGGTAGAGTGCTGGCCTTGAGCACAAAGAGACTCAGGGACAGTGCCCAGGCCTTGAGTTCAAGCCTTAGGATCAGCAAAAAAAAAAGGGGGGGAAGGGATTAAAAAGTAAAAATTAAGGGCTGGGAAGGTGGCTCAGTGGTAGAGCACTTGCCTTGCATGCCTGAGGCCCTGGGTTCGATTCCCCAGCACCACATAAGCAAAAAGAAAAAAGCCTGAAGTGACACTATGGCTCAAGTGGTAGAGTGCTTAGCCTTGAGCTGAAGAGCTGAGGAACAGCGCCCAGGCCCAGAGTTCAGGCCCCACGACTGGACCCAAACAAAAACAAAACAAAAAAAGTAAAAATTAAAAAATAAAAGATGGGAGAGAAATAATAATGTTAATAAGCAGGTTTTTATGTTAGAATTATAGATTTCTGAGTTCAGGAAGGGTGGTAGAGAAGTAAAATTGATTGGAATACAGTATTAACATATGTTAACTGATACAAGTTAATTTTTAAAAAGGTATAGATTTCAATTACTGTTACCCAGAAAAATTGTAAACAGATAAGAACAGATAGACCAGCTCTTTCTCAGTGTTTCACATAAATTTGTGTATAAGAAAAAAAGAGGAGATTATACCAAGAAAGAAGTATGTTCAAAGATGTGAATGATCACAAAAGCATCAATATAATGAAAATACAATTTCGAAGCTATCTCAGACCTTATTGTTAATAAACTGCTAGGAGTGATTGTTCAAAGCACAGATTGCTAGACACCACACGATGGATTTCATAGGTCTGTGTTGGGGCCCAAAATACAGGAGATTAAAAATATCAAAGAAAAACATTAGTATAAGCACAGGAGCAAACTCTGAAATGGAGTGACTTGATAAAGGCTGCATTCTTAAAGCAGTGGCAGCTCCCCCATTCTTTGTTCTATGATATTTCTTTTGAATTGTGACCTTTGATAGAGAAAGGCCACAAAAGGATATTGTTGCAACTCACAGCACCTTACTCTGTTCATAGCAACAGAGACACAGATTGGAAGCCTTTAGGTTGAGGACAATGATCAGCTTGCTCCTGTCCCAGGATATGACAGAGTGATTTTCCTCACCACAATCTATTAATAGGATTCTCATCATTTACCCTTTGGATCTCTTTGAGTCAGTATCTGATGTAAGGATTCAGATCAACACAGATGTCCAAGATGTTGGGGAAAGTCTTTTGATCAGGCAGCTGTACTTAAACCTAGGGCAAAGGAAAAAGGCACATAATGTGGAAAGGGATACTTTGGCTTTTATAAGAAGATAGACCCACTCAGCTAAGAGTCTGGGTAAGTAGGCAGATGGGGATCATAATTAGCTTTAATTTATTTTATGAAGTACTTGGCTTTGACCAAAGGCCTAGACAGGCATGCTACTGCTAAGTGTAAGTTAACTTTAAAAAGTGTCTGTGCCACCTTATAAAAGGGATAGTTATTAGCATTAGGAAAAAGAAATGTCAAGAATTAACTACCTACTTGGAAGCAATAGTTTAGTAAGGTGTTTCTTTTTACTAGACTTGTGAATTTTGAAAATTTTGTTCAAAGTAGGAAATTTTCTGCAAATCTTAGAATGGCTTTAGAATGGGGATGGGAATTAGCTAAAATAAAATCTTACTATTTATATTTAGAAAATTGTTACCCTTTATTTAATTTTAATTCATTACTGTTACCCTCCCCCAACTACCCAGGAGAACCTTTTATTTATTTGATGTCAGTGATTTTCCCTCCTATATTGTTCTCCCTTTTCAACAGATTTAACTGAATAATATTTGATGTTGATTCAATTCTTCCTAGAGACCCTAAACTCTGTGATTTCAGTGGAAAATCAGCAATACATTATGTGTCACAAATAGAGAGTTTGAGGAAACAACAGTTACTGGACATCCTAACGAATTTTCTGCCAAAACCAGGTAAACCTCTGTATTCCATGTATACATTGCCCAAACAAACAAAAAGCCCTATTTGAAGACCTTCTTTTTGTGTGTGTTGGGTTGACCTGTTAAGAAATTCAAACCGACTATTTTTTAAAACCAACAACTACTTATTAAGCAGTGACTCCATAGAACATATGATTATGTGCTCCAACGGATGCAAAGAAGCCTGACACACACTCCAAATACTTGAATGTGTGCAGGATCATCCAGAGGACATCGTTGAAGTCAGAGCTGCTTAGCTTTTATTGTTTGATTGAGTTTTTGTTAGGAGTTTCTGGGGCAGGGGATAAGATTATACCTGAAAAGCGTCTCATGGGAAAGGTGAGAATCTGAATTTGGAAACAAGAAAGGAATTTCATTCCACTCTGTATAACTAATATAAGCTATTTTACAGAGGGGATGGAGATTTCATTAACTTTCTGCACAATGTTGTAAGTTTAGCTTATCTCAGGAGCAAAAATACTGGGGGAAAAAAAGTGCATGCCAGAGCCCTGAATGGCTCATGCCTGTAATCCTAAACTATTCAGGAGGCTGACACCTAGAAGGATCATGGTTCAAAGAGAGAAGAGCTTGTCTCCAGTTAATCAGCAAAATGCCAGACTGGAAGCATGGCTTAAGTGGTAGTGACAACTATGAGCAAAAAACACAAATGTACAAAACTCTGAACTCAAGCCCTAGTACCAGCTAGAGGGGGGGGGGGAGGGAGGGAGGGAGAGAATTTTAGAGAACTGAGAAATAAGAGCTTGGATAAATTAAGAAACTGGGTCCATGGAATCTTAAAAGTCAGGCTAAAGGATATATATTTTTTCTCAATAAAACAAAATTACTAAAGAATTTTAAGCCAGAGATGAATGAAATCCATGCACTGGGGAAATTAACCTATTCCTATTGTGTAAGGTGGATTGGAAGGGAAACTAGATATATCCACAATCCTAGTGGTAAGAACCAGTAGTGCAAAGTTGCTGGATGGGGTGTGGTAGTAGGTGTGAGAGGTGCTAAAGTGAAATTTGCAGAATTTAGAGATGCAAAGCTGGGATGACGTTCTGGTTTGGTAAGGGTACCAAGCAGGAAGATAATAAGTTTTAAAACATAGAATTGGATAGAAGCATGGGAGTTCATGTAGGACTGACCTTGTGGGAAAAGGATAGATTGGTGTGAGAGTTTGGGAGTTCTCCACAGCAGCAGATTGTGAGGACATGGCAGCCGGTGAGATGGTTGAAGTATTGACGATGGTGAGAAACTGGCAGAGGACTTTGCTAAGGACGGGCACCTGGAATTGGGGAGTGGAGTGCACATGAGCACTAAGGCATGAAGGAGGAAAGAAGAACATTCAGAAAGAGTTAAGGAAAGAGTGAAAAACAATGTCAGCTTGGAAAAGAGATTATAGGCAGATGTGCAAAGGAAGAGTTTCAATGGAAGCATCAAGTCAGAAGGTAGATGGTAAGAATAAAGAAGAAAAATACAGTAACAATATGGTGAAGATAGTCTAAATATAGATCACTTGTTCAATTTTGTTTTGTTTTCATGGGAGAAGCTCTAGTCATTGAAAGATTCCATGGTTTTTAAAATTTTTCTTTGAAGGGTCAGGATGGTAGAAGTTATGATAGTAATATCCCTTGGAATTAATCCGGAGTCTCTGGTGTTCAAACTGTCATGTGTCTTTAAATGCAAAGTGGGAAGTGCACTAAGAGTTGTCCTGAAAAACTGTAGAGCAAATATGATTTCCAGATCATCATTAGGAATTCCAGTTAGCCACATTGCCCAAGACAAATCAGTCCCAAAGGTTTGCAGAGATTACAGCTACTCTTATTTAACTTTATAATATCCGCTTCCAGCCACTAAAGAAAAAAATATGGTATGGCCTAAATTTTTGGAATTACTGGATAGTCTGAAAGTCCCTGCATTGCTCTTTTAGTTGTTAGCAGATTGTGTTGAAATCATCCTCATTCCCCATGATGCTCCAGTATGGAAATTCAGACAATGAAAAGCTATGATTGGCAAAGCCAGCACAGGCTTCACTACTCTGAACAATGTATGTATGTGTCACAGAATCTAGTTGGGATACATAAAAAGGTTTCATCCCAACTATTTACCAGCAGAAGTCCATATGAGGGGTCATCCTTGTGAAAAGCAGAAGTCCTTGTCTGTGCATGGACCCCCAAAGAAGAGAATGTCCTTTACCTGGCCACTGGAAGAGGCGTTAGAAGTTTAAAATGCTCTCTCTTAGGTTCTAGCAACCCACAAAGAGGACTGAAATGACAATGTAGCCATTAAGTAGGAACATATTCAATTTACCTTGAGCCAAAATCTGACCCTGAGTAACTGTTAATTCTTCCTAGAACTTGTGATTTGATAGGTGTTCAGGAATTAATGGATTGAGCTTTAAATGAAATATTTCACTTGCTTAAAATCTCTAGGTATCTATTTTTTTGAACAGTCATAATTACCATCAAAGTCTTTTTAAATAACAAAAGATTTAGCTGTCTATTTTGGAGTTTAGATATAAAGTGTCCCCCAAAAGGCTTGATGGCTTATTCCCTAACTGGTAGATCCATCACTGAAAGGTAATTGGAATATGAGAATTCTGACCTAATCAATGGATTCATTCACTGATGGATTCATAATTTGGTAGCATGATAGAAATTTTTGGAAGTGGAGGCTAAATTGGCAGAAGCAAGTCATTTGGGTGTGTCCTCTATAGCTTGTCTTAGGCCTTTTCCTTGTTCTCTAGTTCTCTTTTTTTTTGGGGGGGGGGTCCGGTCCTGAACTCTGGGCCTGGGCACTGTCCCTCAGCTCTTCAGCTCAAGGCTAGCGCTCTACCACTTGAGCCACGGCGCCACCTCCGGCTTTTTTCTTTTTTGCTTATGTGGTGCTGAGGAATCAAACCCAGGGCCTCAGGCATGCAAGGCAAATGCTCTACCACTGAACCACCTTCCCAGCCCTGCTCTCTAGTTCTCTCTGCTTCCTAACTACCATGATGTAAACAGTCTTCTCTGGCACATGCTCCTGGCATTGTCTTCCGCCATGCCTTACTATAGTCCCACAGTGATGGAGCCACGTGACCACGAATGGAAATCTCTGAAACTCTGAATCTAAAATATTTTTTCTTTCAAGTTGTTTTTCCCAGGTATTTGGAAAAACTGACTAACACAGGTGGATTATTTGTTCTTGCATCTCTTCCTGTGAAAAATATTGCCTGAAGCGTCATTAAGATTCAAAACCATTATGTCAGGAAAATCTGAGAAAATAAAGCTGCCTTAAGAATTAGGACTAGATCTTCCTGTGAAATTGTTAGAGATGAATCTTCTCAAAGCATAATATGTTTCCTTTTAACAGAAAGACATGCTGAATCATTGCTTGACATTTGTCATGATACAAACTCTTCTCCAACTGATACAATGACAGTTACCAAAAACCAACACATAATATTGCAAAGCATCAGCAGTGGTGAGGTAAGATGTTCCCTTTAAAGAAACAAAGTAAAAAAGAAATCAGATAATCCATTCCATCTACCACTTTATTTGTTTTGTTGGAGTATTTTGTAATAATCATGTATTTTAATATCATCATTAAATTGTACAATACAATTTGACATTCTTTTTTTTTTTTTTTACAATTTGACATTCTTGTGAGAGTTTATTCTCAAAGTGGTAATTAGCATAGGCATCTCTGAGGTTTTTGTGTGTGTGTGTGTGTGTGTGTGTGTGTGTGTGTGTGTGTGTGTGTGCGTGTATGCATTAACCAGTTTGGATTTCTATAACACAATACCATAGACTGGGAGGCTTATAAACAAAAAGAACTGATTTTTTTGTAATTCTAGAGGTTGGAAGTCTAATATAAAAGTATTAGCCTGGCCAGATTCTGGTGAAAGTCCTCTCGTTTTATCCTTATGTGGGAAGAAGGCTCACTAGCCCTTAGTGCCAGTCCAGGGGCTTGACCTAAGCCCATACTGAGGGTTGGCTCCAGTGCCGGGGGACTGAAGTGAGGCTAAACATTATGGCCAGGAATAGGTGGTGAAACACAGTGGCTCAATTTATGGCAAATGGAAAGCAAAGTGAGTGTGGAAGGTGCTAGGCAGAAGATATATACTTCCAAGGCATGTACCAGTAACTCACCTCTTCTAACCAGCTTCACCTTCTAGTTTCCACCATTTCCTAATGTCGATTCAGTTATCAATGCATCAGTAAATGAATCATTAGTTAGATCAGAGCCTTTATGATTAAATCACCTCTTAATGATTGAATCTACCAGCCAAGGACTAAGCTTCCAATGAATGAGCCTTTGGGGAGACATTCATATCCAAACCATAACATGTTTACAAAGGTACCACTGTAGTGTGGAATGTTGATATTGGAGGAAATTATGCATGTGTAAGAATACAGATATATAGGAAATCCTTGAACAGAAGGAAAATAGTTCAATTTTTTGTGAACATAAAACTCCCCTAAAAGATTTTACTTAAAAAAAATAAGCAGGGCTGGGCACTGGTGGCCCACACTTTTAATTCTAGCCCCTCGGGAGGCTGAGATCTGAGGATTGTGGTTCAAAGCCAGCGTTGGCATGAAAGTCTGTGAGCCTCTTATCTCCAATAAATGGCTTAGAAAAATCCAAAAGTGGTAGAGTGCTAGCCTTGAGCAAAAGAGGTGCAAGGACAGCACCCACGCCCTAGTTCAAGCCCCAGGACCAGCACAAATAAATAAAAAATAAATAAATGGGGATTTTAAGTTTTGTCTGGGAAAAAATATAAAAAATAAAGTATAATTATTATACGATATAATTTACTACTACATGGTACAATGCCCATATAATCCTAGTTATACTTTGGCATTGACTTAGCAAAAACAGTGCATTTATTGGAGAAATAGGAGTGTTGCATAAGAATGTTAAATTGCCAACTACTAAAATAAAATGTCAATTTATACTATAACATAAGGTCAATAGATGATGTCTTTTTTTAACATTGGATAGAATGATTGCACTTTTTTCATGATGACATCTTTTTTTTACCAGGGTTTGAATTCAAGGTCTTGCACACTTGCTTGAATAGTTTGCTCAACTGGTACTCTACCATACTCTACCTCCAGCCTAGGTTTTTGATTAATTTGGAGATGGAATCATGCGCATTTTTCCTGCCTGAGCTGGTTTTGAGCCTCAGCTCTCCAGATCTCAGCCTCTTGAGCAGCAATAATGATAGGTATCAACCTTTAGTGCCTGGTCTTACTAGATGAGGTCTTACTAGAGCTCACTATCAAGCTGTATGAATGGAAGAAAATACTAAAGAAACAACCTGAAGTTTGAATGTCCTTACATCTGAGGGAAAGGACAGAGAAATAAATTCCTTTTGGTTATAAGTCTTTTACATTGTTTAATTTTTTAATGCAGCTTGATTTTAATACAACTTAAATTATTTAAAATTAAAAATGGTTAAATCAAGATTTCTCTAAGGACTTCAGGTAAAATGAGTGGGCATAGAAACTTTAAATTTAAAGTAATATTCAAATCTTATATTTTTGCTCATTTATACCTTTTCCACTCAGGAAATGACAGAGATGACTTCCTCCACTAGGGGGCATTTGGCAATGTTTGCAAATAGTTTGGGTACCATAATGGGGGAAGAATGCATCCAGAATCTAGTAGAGATGCAAGATTGCTGCTTAAATCCTACGATGCACAGAACAGCCCCACAGCAAAGAATTATCTAGCCCCAGATATCAACAGTACTGAGGTTGAGAAACCCTGTTATGGGTTTTTAACATTGATATTGTTCAGTTGTTGAGCTTATGCTCAGCATACTCAAGGAGCATCATTTACTTCCCAGTGCACAAAACAACACACCAAATTCTAAGTCATAGGTTTTGTTACAATGTTGAAGTTTGTTTTGTGTTTACATACTAATATTAAGTAGTAATCGAAGTAAACTATCTAAAGCCATGCATTAGACATTGATATACAAGTACTTGGTGGCTCACACCTGTAATCTCAGCTAATCAGGGAGGATCAAGGTGCAAAGCCAAGCCTGGGTAGAAAAGTCTGAAAAACTCCATCTCCAATTAACCAGCCAAATGCTGGACTGGAGGCATGCCTTCAATATCGTGCTGGCTGTAAGGAAGCAAGCTAAGCAAGATGGAGGTCCTGAGTTCAAGCCCTAATAAGAAACTGATAAACAGCCACATTTACTTTTCATTTGATGGCTCATATAAGGAATTATCTTTTTGAAAGGACTCAAAAACCCCTTCATATCAGTATATTGTTTTCATGAAACTTCAAAATTATTTCTTAACTTTCACACTGTATTTTTCTTATTGTGGTTGAAATAAAGTTTGAACTCATTTTTTGAGGGCAAATAGATTTCTTCATTATTGGACTTACCTTTTGTTCTCTACTTCTTTCTCTAGGTTTAAATCGCAAAACTCAAGGTCAGCCTTTGTTTTTCAAATGGAGGCTTGTGTCTCTTCTTGCTTGTCTGAAATAGGTGTATATAGTGTGCAAATCTAAGTATTGGCCTTGCTTATAGGACTATTCTCCAAGTCTATTTTCATCTGCAGAGATTCTTCTTTCCAAATTTAGTTAAGAGTGATTCCTAGGTTGATTTTTGTGTTTCATGTGTTCAATAGTTTGTTGTTTGCAGGTTAGGCTACTAAGCACCATTTCTCATCCATCTCTCCCTTCCTAGGTGGGTGTCTGGTTTATAAAATCCAGACGGGTTTGGAATTTACTAACTTTTTCTTTCACCTTCTGTTAAGTGTCATTATTTCAGTTCTCCTTGAGGCATTTAACCACATCTTAGAGCCTCGTAATTACCATTCTTTAAGAGATTAGAAATCAGAGCTGCTTTGGGTTTAGAAGCTTTTTTTCTATGATTACCTTCATGCTGTTTATGGTTTTTAGTTAATCCCAGAGCAGACATTTTTGTCCAGTTCTTACAGAGATTGTACATTTTTTAATGTGCAAA
Organism: Dipodomys merriami; assembly: GCF_024711535.1. NCBI lineage: Eukaryota > Metazoa > Chordata > Mammalia > Rodentia > Heteromyidae > Dipodomys > Dipodomys merriami. The sequence goes on from NW_027202270.1 coordinate 77,075,659, forward strand.
ATGCATAACTTAGATTTGAATGTCTTTTCATTTTGCTCATGGTTACTGATTCTTTTCTTTCTGGTTCTTGTTGAAATTCTTAGTTTCAAACTTTTCATAGTAGCAAGGTAGCAGAATGGTTACAAGCTCTGGATTAGACTTCAGCGTCCAGGTGTAAATCTGAGTTCTGCTGCTGGTTAGCCAATGACCTTAGACACATTATTCAACTTTCTGGCCTCCATATATAAAAAGGAAGTAATAGCTCCTACCTTTGTTATGAGGATAAAATTTGTTAATGGAGCAAGAGAGATGGCACAATTCTTGTTACATTATATGTAAACAGTACTCACTGAAAGGTATTTTGTAGGTAGAATGTCTACGTTTTACCATCTTTCAACTTTTTCTGAAGGACCAAATAATAAATGAACTGAGCAGTTGAGACTGAACACCTCTCATTAATCAACATAGAAACTTGACATGAGAACCAGTTGTATATTTCATTCTTCCAAACAAGTGTTCCTATTTTCCTAAAGTTTACCATAAAATTTTCAGTGAATCAATGTAGTTATCTGAGATGGGAGAAATATGCTTTAGTTCTAAGTCTAGACCAGCATAAGAATCTCAATAAACAAAAACAAGAGCTACATACTAAGAAGAATAGCTCAAATGGTTCACAAATATGTAAAATTATCTCTAAGGCTGGAGGCATGGTTCCATCATAGAGGCACCTGTCTGGCAAACAAAGGTCTGAGTTCATGCCCCAGTCTCAAAATAAAGGAAGGAAGGAAGGAAGGAAGGAAGGAAGGAAGAAAGGAAGGAAGGAAGGAAGGAAGGAGAAAAGAAACAAAAGAAAACACTAAATACAAACATCTCTAACTTTATTATTGGTCAAATTGTGCACATTCAAATAATAATAAGACAACTGCTCTCATATCTTCCATTAATAAAAAATAAAAATGAATGCCAGGCACTGATGGCTCACACCTATTAAGGACGCTGAGAGCTGATGGTCACAGTTTGAAGGCCAGCTGAGAAAGGAAAGTCCATGGGAATCTTTTCTCCAATTAACAACCAAATGCCAGCAGTGGAGATAACTCACATGGTAAGGCGCTAGCCTTGAGCAAAACAAGCTGGGGTGGGGGTGGGGTGCTCAGACCCTGAGTTTAAGACTCAGTACTGACTCCCCAAAAAATGATAAAGGAGAAATGAAACTCATTGCTGGTAGATTATAAGTGGATGTACATTTTACTTTTAAAGCAGTATGTATAAAAACCAAAAATGTTCATGCTTTTTATAGTTTTTTTTCCATGCTCTTTTGATGAATAGTTCCCTATCTAGGAATCTGTTCTAAAGAAATACTGTGTAACTGGGCACTGTGGCTCATACCTGTAATCCTACATTCTCAGGAGACTGAGATCTGAGGATTGGGGTTTGAACCCACCCAGGCAAACAACTAGAGAAAATTATCTCCAATTAACCAGGAAAAAAGCTATAACAGGAGGCACAATTCAAGTTGGTGGAGTATAAACTGTGAGCAAAAGAGCTGAGTGAGAGCATGAAGCCACTCAAGAGGCTGAGATCTGAGGACTTGAGGTTCGATGACAGCCTGAGCAGGAAAATCTGTGAGACTCATATCTCCAAAATGCTGGAAGTAGAGCTGAGGATCAAGTAGTAGAGCACCAGCCTTGAGCATGAAAGATCGGCCCTGAGTTCAAGCCCTGGCATGCACATACACATACATCTTAAGTAAAAAAAAGTACATGATACAATTAGATTTTCAAATCTTAGGGGAAACAATTGAGGAAAAGAATTTTCCCCCTTCTTGCCCTTGCAAGGCAAGAACTCTGTAATTTGAGCCACAATCCCAAGCCCTTCTTGTTTTAATTTATATTTAAAGGTAGGATCATGTGTTTTTGCCCCCTGTGGCTTGGACCACAGTCCTCCTATTTGCACTTCCTATATATACTGGGATGGGATGACAAGTGTACACCACTATACGCTTAGCTATTGGTTGAGAGACTGTCTTGCTAATATTTATTCCCCAGGTTGGCCTTGAACTTCCAACCTCTACCAAGGATTACAGGGGTGAGTCACTGCACTGGGCCAGGAGAGAGGATTTCTATGTTACAGTGTTTGATTTTGTGGTATTGGTTTATAGGTCAGGTTTTCTCTCTTGCTATAAAAAATAAATTTTTCTATTTTTGTATTGTGAAGAATAAAACCCTCCTTTATGGTTTCTGGGAGGGAGAGAAGCTTGAATGGGTAGTATTTTTGGAATACAGAGAAAAACAAGCTCTGAAATTGACAAGTCTAGAAGCAAACTGAACTATGACAGTCTCCGACAGATGGCATGATCAGAGACAGAACACCATATCTTTGCCAGTAGATAGAAAATAGTTAAAAAGAATAAACTGTGGAATCACAGAGGCTTTGAATATGATCAAATCGCATTACCTGCCTGTATAGAAATATTACAATAAAACCCTTTGGTACAATTAAAACACACTTATAATATGGACTATGGCATAAAATTGAAGTATCACAATTAAGTTCTTATGACTGGATTCCTACAAGTATTTTCAATGGTAGTGTAAATGGAGGGTTTTACTTCTATTGCTTTTTTTTTATGGTAACAATAAGCAACAAAGAAAAATTTCCACACTGTCAAATGATAGGCTTCAGCATTCTGGACAGACACTTTTAACTTAAATAGGTAGCTCATAAGATCATAGAAGGCAGAGAGTTAATGGAAACATCCAGATTGTGATGAAGTAGTTGGTCTACTTTAACTCTACAAGCTTTCTTTCCCTCTTTATTTTTCTTCCCTCTCTCCCTCCCTAACCCCCCTCTCTTTCTTTCTTCTTGCTTTTGTGCTGAGGATAGAATCTACAGCCTTGCGCATACTAAACATGCGTTCTACCACTCAGACTAGTTCTAGAAATTTAAAAGCACAAAATCAACAGCAGCAACTTCTAATGATGGAACCTATCAGCAACAATAAATTCTTCTAAGAGGGGAGGGTGCCTATTACCCCCACACTCATGAAGCAGAGGCAGGAGAATTGTGAATTTGAGGATGGCCTGGGCTATCTAGGGAGATACTGTTTCAAAAACCAATCAACCAGCCAACCAACCATGGAACAACAACAAACAAACGCACAATGAGTTCTGCTAAGAGCACACTCCTTTAGAGTGTTCAGAGTGCATTTTATAAATCAAGTTGGTTTCAACCTTGTGTTTTGGCATAAAGATTATTTTCTACAGGGCAAGATGGGAAGCTGGGGAAATTGTATGCCATGGACCTATCAAAAAGCCACCATAGTGCCAACTCTTAACAGGCTTTGGTGTCTCCTTCAGTCTCATATTCTATCTGTAGCTTCCACAAGGGGAAGGGATTTCCATCCTCTCTATTTGTAATGATGTCCCGGGGGAGGGGGAGGTGTTATGGAAAAGATAATGCTCCTTTGGGGTGGTTCACTGTGACTGTGACTGACGGATTCTTTCCAGTTACTCATCCAGATGGAAGTTGTGGCGGCTTAACAGCCTGAATGTTGAGATGAGACAAGTATAAAATATTGAATTTCTATGAGTCTATGTGCTTGCTACTTTGATCTTTATTTTTGGTTTATGCAATTAATCACAATTGCAACTGTCTGAGAGACTGGTGCCCCAGGGGCAAAGCCTTTCCCATTGTCTTAGTCTTAAGGACTTTATCCAATTAAAAAAAAAACCCACAATGAAAAATGTTAGCCATGAAAACTCAATATTTACCTTGCTAGTGAAAAAAGTGAATACATTGAAAACTGAGTTTTTCTTTTATGATATTGCAGGACTTTTTTGACCAAGATGATGACCTTAGTGACTCCATATTGTTTAGTGAAGAAGGAGATGCCAAAGGTGAAGGTCAAGACTGTCCACCTAAAACAGATGGTAAAACAACTTCTGTCCCTGATATTTTCTTTTATCAAGATAGCATTGATTATTGGGTTTCTTCTCTAATTTCAGAAGTGCTCAGGCAATACAGAAGAGCACAGGAAGAGGAAGATCAAAACCTCTCATCATTCTACCTTTAGCCTTATGTGAATTAGTGAGTCCTAGCAAGGTGCCTTTATCCACATGGGCAACCGTCTCCTGGCTCTACTCTGTCTACTCCAGCTCAGCCCCTCTCCATTCTTCTCCTTTTTGTCCAATAATTTCCTTCCCTCATCTCTTTCCTTTCAGGATCTTCCATCAGCTCCAGGAATCTGCTTCTACCTAGAGCCAAACATTTCTCTATCTGCCACCAATAGTTTCTGAGGTGCTGGTTCCCTTGACAGGAAGTGGAAAAATGAACTAGTGAGAAAGTCCCAAGCCTCTGCCTCTGACTCTCTGAGAATCAGGCATTTCCAGAATAATATCTCTTTCAAATATATAGATCCTGTCACATCTCTAAGTTTCCTTAAGTTATTTCCTCTTACGTTATTTGCAGATTCTTGCTTCACAGAATAGTCACAGTGTTCACATTTTTCTATCATCTATCACCTAAAACCTTCTTAAATTAAATGTTTATTTGAACTGTTTCAGTTCCTCCCTGGAAATTTTCTGGCTTCATCTGTAACACTCTAGGGAAGCTGTCCTCATAGATAGCTGTTTTCCTCATTCCTTTGTACCTCCCTGAAGGTTTTGGTACTTGCTTCCCATCTGTTTCTTTGGGCCTGCTGCCTTGTCTTGGACAGTTTCCTCCTCTGTCTCTCTCGAATTCACTAGAACTTCTCCTCTGGCTGAGGACAGTCACTCACTTAGAAACAATTAAAATTATGAATACCATTAGGCCTGGGAAGGGTAATTAACATAAATAAATGATCCCCTCCTAAATAGTTTTTGTGGTCTACTTTTTTTTTTTAGCACATTTTTTTGTCAAGCATTTTGTTTTTCTCCTACCATCCCTTTCCTGCCCCACCTCCCCCACTCCTCTCCCTGCCACTTTTGATTTTTATAAACTTCAAAGTTAATTTCTCAGAAATGTCATGAACACCTAATCGTGTCCTCAAACAGCCTACAAGAGGTGAAATATTTCATTTCATTCTGCTCAAATTAGAGATGACTGGCCATTTGAGGTGCTCATCGTTCTTTTCAAATGGATTTGTAGTGTTTTGAGGTTTAAAATTTTTTTCTCTTTAATATTCTTGGTTTTTACACGGGAGGCATATAACATACACCACCTCCAATGAGTTCTTGCAGGTTTTAAGCCTAAGTCAGTTGGGTTACAAATTTCTAAGAACCTGATTTTTCTGACAAACTTTCTCCTTAGTGATGAACTTCAATTGAGTTATTCTTTTCCCATTACAGACTTTGAAGTAAAGGGGTGTAAGCATTCTTGTGCATTTAAAAAATATCAATGTCTCTTTAAATATCAATTTAATCTCTTTAAGTGCCATTTATCTGTTATAAAAGTTTAAATTGGTCACATACTTAAGCATATGACATATGACTATTTAGAAATACATATTTATTTTATTTACATTTGTTCATCATATTATTTATTCTATTAAAAAAGAGAATGTCACAGCTGGGCACTGGCAGCTTATGCCTATAACCCTAGCTACTCAAGAGGCTGAGACCTGAGGGTCACAGTTCAAAGCCAGCCCGGGCAGGAAAGTGTACAAGATTTCTTTTGTTTGTTTGTTTGTTTTGGGTCCGGTCATGGGGCCTGAACTCTGGGCCTGGGCACTGTCCCTCAGCTCTTCAGCTCAAGGCTAGAGCTTGAGCCACAGTGCCACTTCCAGCTTTTATCTTTTTGCTTATGTGGTGCTGAGGAATCGAACCCAGGGCCTCAGGCATGCAAGGCAAGCGCTCTACCACTGAGCCACCTTCCCAGCCCATGTACAAGATTCTTATCTCCAATCAACTACTAGAAAACTAGAAGTGACGCTTTGGCTCAAAGTGGTAGAGCACTAGCCTTGAGCAAAAGAACTCAGGGACCGGCCCTCAGTTCAAGACCTATGGCTGAGAAAAAAAAGGGAGGGAGAACATCCTAATTAAAATAAATATAAAGAGCAAATTCCTAAAGGTAGAGTGCTTGCCTAATGCATGCAAAGCTCTGAATTTAATTCCTAGCACTGTAATTAATCAATTAATCAGTCAAATGATTAGAGAATTGTGTTAGCTGCCATAAGGAAATACCACAGACAGGGTGCTAAGACAACATTTATTTTCTTATAACTCTACAGGTACAAAAGTCTAAGATCAGGGTTCAACGTGTGCGCATACTTATGCGTATGACATGTTTCAGAGATTAATCTCAGCTAAGGGGCTCTCTTTATGATCTGCAGAAAGTTTCTGTGCCCTCTTATGACCTTTCTCTGTGCACAGTGGGAGAACAAGAGAGAGTGAGAGAGACAACTCTCTGGTGTCTTTTCCTATATGGACACTGCTCCTATTGAATCACGGCCTCATATAACTTTAATGTCTTCCTCAAGGCCCTTCTCCAAATATAGCCACACTGGGGATAAAGGGTTCCTGTATAAGTTTGAGAAGGACACAGATATTTCAGGCAATAGCAGGAAGACTCTTCATTGTATTGTTAGAAATAATTCCTATGACTTCATCTATTGCTGGTCCCCAAATCATACTGCTTCTGTCCTAACCAGAGAGCTACTCTCATTATTAACTGAAGGGCACTCTCCCTCAGCTGACAGTCATATAGCAAAGGATGTCTGCCCCTTATCTTTTACTTATTTTTAAGTATATAGAAATCTCAAAATGACTTTATTCAGTGTGTTTCAAGGGACTCATGTCCTATAACAAATGACAATTTTTCTCCTTCCTTCCATCCTACTTTCTCTCCTTCTTTCCTTCCTTTGTTCCCTCATTTTTTCCTTCTCTCCTTTTTTGTATTTTTCAAAAAATAATTTTAATATGCTGAAGCAATATAAATGGTAGGAAATAAATCACACTTTCTCCAGGGGTTTGAAAATCAAAGAGAACCATGGCAGAGATATGCACTTTATCTTTTTAATGCAATTCATATGCATCAATCTCTCATGGAAGCTTTCTGAATTCTAGTAGTACCAGATAATAGACATTATAGGTTTTTAAAAGTCTATTTTGAGATCACAACTTAGGAAATTATCCAAACATGCAGGGGCATCAAAGTAGTTTCAATCGTGGTAGAATATGGCAGATTCCCCAAATAAAACAAGGAGGATACACAAGAAAAGAAGATTTTATTTTTTAAAGACAATGATTTTTCATCCTTGAATAAATTAGACTCAGCCAGATTTTAAGTTTCCATTTTAATAATACCTATAGCACTAACAATAAATTAATGATCATTTTTAAATTTTTATGAATATAATTTTCACCTCATCTATGAAATGTCTGTCATATGTTTTTGGCTACATTGAAATGCTGCCTTTTAATTTCTCTCAATGGTTAACACTTTTTGGCACTTAATTTACACCTTCTTCAACTCAGTGCTTATAAATGCAAGTGCTTTATATACAAAGCATCATGTTTTCTGACCTTCTGTTTAGCTTTACTACTCTTTTTTTCATCTTGTTTTGGTTGGTTGTGGGGCTTGAACGCTGGACCTGGGCACTATCCCTGAGCTCTTCAGCTCAAGGTGAATGCTCTATCTCTTGAGCCACAGCGCCACTTCCAGTTTTCTGGTGGTCAATTGGAGGTAAGAGTCTCATCGGCATTCTTGCCCTGGCTGGCTTTGAACCGTGATCCTCAGAACTCAACCTCCTAAGTACCTAGGATTACAGGCATGAGCCACCAGCGTCAGGCTACTGGTTAAGTTTAGAGACCTTATCTACCACTGCTTAGCCACTCAATGTTTAAGAGAAAGAACAAAGAGAACATTGATATGTTTCTAAATAATTTCAGAGTCAGTATATTCTATAATTCTTCTCTAGCTCCACATTCAGACCCAACAATTAGGATGACAGCCATGAGCTCTTAACTTGCTTATTGTATCTGTGTCCCTTCGTTTGAAAAAAAAAAACCAGTCAGTTCAACTATGGAGCACATTACATGTGCCTAAGACCTTCTAGGCTTAGTAGTTCTCTATAATTGTAAACATAGCGTCATTTTTAAGTATTGCTCATGTGAATATTCAGTTTTTTAACTTCCATGCAAAGTATTAAGTGCATCTAGCTTTTTTTCCCACGAGCATTCTTTTCATCACAGTTCAGTTAGTAGCAATGTATGACTTGTTCACCCTAACATGCCAACTAGGTTTTTATACTCGAGGATGACAGCAGAGATGTTATGAAAGGCATCCATCTTCCTTTCAAATTGTAGGATGACCTTGAACATGTCACCCAGAGTCATCTCTAAAATGAAGAGTTTGGATCAGATGACCTCTAAAATCCCTCCAGCTCTGTAATTTCAAGCCTCTCATTTTAAACTACATTGTGTGGTGATAGGATCTTTGAAAAGTTAAAAAAAAATTGACCTTTCCAAGGAAACTTCATTTTTACAAGGGCATTCCTTGATATTGTATAATATTAGAAAACATTCAATCAAACTGTCTTATTTGAAAAAGAAAGCCAAAACTGGATATATCTTTGTGGTACCACAAAATATAATGTTGTCTGACAAAGATGGAGAATACTACTTTTGAAATCCAATTATAAGTAAATTTTTTTTCTGGCAATTTTTAATGCGCTAGCCTTAGTAAATGATATCGATATAAAGATTGAACAATGAAATGCTGTCATAGCTGAGCATGATGGCACACTACAGGTATTTAGGAGATAGACGTAGGAAGAGTATGGTTTGAAGTTAGCTTGAGCAAAATAGCATGAAATCCTATCTGAAAATGAACTAAAGGCAAAAAGAACTATGGGGGATGGCTCAATCCCGTTTACTGCAAAAAAAAAATAATAAAGTTGTAACTCTGATGCTTCCTACATATTAGTAAAATATCCAAAGTCCTTTAGGAACAATAAAATTCTAGTAAATGAGTTGGTGTTGATAATGATAGCTGTGAACAACTTTTTCCAGGCCAACCAAGAAGTGGCAAAAGAGACTTATAGGCCCAGATCTGAATTGCTTCCTTTCCTTATCCTTGTGTTAAGAGAAGTATTCTGTCCGTGGAGCTCATACAAACATTGCTTCTCCTTATACATGCAGGCAGATGTAGACTGAGCAAACAATTCTGACAAATATAAGAACAGAAATGAAAACTGGGACAGCCATCACATTGTGCTGGAAGAAGACTCCTCCATGCTCCCACAACGCAGAACATTTCTATCACAATGCTTACTACCTCACTGCAACTTCATGTTTCTTTTCTGTTGTCTCCCCTAGAGCTGTAGCTCTATCATGCTTATTTCTATTTTGTTAGCCTAAAACCCTGAGTTTGGCATACAATTAACAAAAGTGTATTGAATGGGATGAAAACCCCCAAAAGACCTATTTTAGTTTGGTTCACACTAATTTTTTACATAAATTTGCTGAACATGGTATATGATAAGAAAATTGGAATGTTCCACCTAACTGTTATGCAGGGTAGCCTTCTGTGGACTCAAACAAGAGATGGCCAAAATTACAAATACAGGCAAGCTACTTCAGGGCTGCATAAATTATCTCAGTTAATGTTCATCACTTCCACTTCATAGGAGGAAGACTTTGTTGTTTTCACCCAGGAGACAGCACTATCTCTATCTCTGTCTCTCTATCTCTTGCTCTCTTCTATTTATTTAAATATTTTTATGTAATAGGTAAAATACTATATTATAAAGGGATTTTTTTGCTCTTTAACAAGGCATTCATTTAGAACCTCTCATAGGAAGAGGAAAGTGCGACTCTAGAAATAGAGCTCCAATCTTAAGCAAAAAACTAAAAGACAAACCAGGCCTCACCAGCTCACACCTGTAATCTAGCTACTCAGGAGGCTGAGATCTGAGGATCAAAGTTCAAAGCCAGCTGGGGCAGGAAACTCTATGAGACTCTTATTGCCAATAAGCCACTCAGAAAATCGGAAGTGGCACTGTGGCTCAAGTGGTAGAGCACTCACCTTGAGCTGAATTGCTGAGGGACAGTGACCAAGCCCAGAGTTCAAGCCCCACAACTGACAAAAACAAAAAACAAAAAAACAAAAAAAATACTAACAGACAGCACCCAGCTTTTGAATTCAAGCCCCAATACAGGCACAAAAATATAAACATATAAATATAAATAAATATTATTTTAAAAATAGAACTACTATATACTAGACAGGAAAAATACATATATGGATATACCTCAACCTCTTATAAATGTCCATTCTCTAATTATTGAGTAACCAAGTAGTCAGACATAAAATACTTTTCATTCTTACTACTGGAAATCATTGTTTTCTTTTCCCTTCTACTTGTATCATGAATTTCTACAGATGTTGAGATTATTGTGACTTTTCCAAGAGACCATCCCCAAGAAATGAGCCAAGAGGATTTGAAAGAAAGCAAGTAAGGAATATCCTTTGAGGTGTTTGATTGGAATATAATTCGGAAGTAGTTAGATATTTGTGTGGCACCTTACATGTTTTGTAATTTAATCCAAAATAACACCCTAAAGCCAGAGACAAATAATAAGCTTTGTGATAATACAGTCTTTGTTGCAATGATTTAACTCTAAATTAATTAACTCTTCAATTAATATAATAATAAGGCAGTTATGAACAATATGTGAACATATTGTGTCCCATTAAAACTACAAAGACAAGCTTAAGGTCATATTTGGCCCCAGCATTAAGATTGTGACCACCCTACTCCAGAAACTTTAAAAATGCAGTTCTGTAACCCTGTGACCAGTCATGATGAGGTCAGTGTAAAACTTGAGGATAACCATGTAAAAAACTGTAAAGCAACTTGGCAATGTAATATTTGTGTACTGATCAGAAAATGAAAAAAATTAGCTATGCTCTGCATATTTTAAATTATTCCTTTAGTTTTGTGGCATCCATTTTTATTATATTTTACAAAAAATGTTATTCCACAATGGATTGGACAACTTGAAAACCAGTTCTTCACTAAAGACGGTTTGAGAAATACTGGGCTGGTAAATGCCTTTGGAGATACAAAGTGCAGCTTCTGTACTTGTTCTTTGTCCCTGGATTTCTCTGGTCCAGGAAATGGGGACATGAAAAACTGAAATGGATTGAGTTGGAATCTGTGCAGGCCATTGTACTGAGTATGGGGGACAGAGAAGGTGGAGAGAGGTTCAGAGTGCAGAGAGGTCTAGTCCTCTCAGGATTCAATCATTCTGCTCAACAGCACCATTTGGAAACAGTTCTGCAAAATTTCTAATGAGGTCAGACTGGCCTAAGAACCAGAGAGCCAAAAGATAATCAGGTTTCCATCACTGTGACAAAACACCTTAGATAATCAGAGTTTCATGAGTTCTGATTGCTTTGGCTCCATAGTTTTGAGATCTGTGAAGGGCAGTACATCATGTTGAAGAGCACTTAGCAGAGAAGGATACTGTCACATGGTGGCCAGGAAGCAAACAGAGAGAGAAGAAGGTGTGTGGGTGGGAGAGCAATACCTCCCTTCAAGAACACATCCCCTAGGGGAAGGGAAAAAATTGTTTAAATAGGGATACAGGTGGACCCATTGCAACAATGAGATGTACAAGACATTATGTTGAAATGGCACGGGGGGGGGGGGCGGGGAGAGATGGGAAGGGGAAACAAAGGAGGAGGCAACAATGCTTGATAAGAAATGTACTCATTATCTTGCTCAGGTAATTGTAACCCCTTTGCATAGTATTTTCACAATTAAAAAAAAAAAAAGAACACATCCCCAATAGCCTAACTTTTTCCACTAGGCCCCACTTTAGCAATAACTGTTCCTCTCCTTTCAGTCAGATAACTTCAGTGCATCAAGAAGGGGAACACACACATTCTGTTCCTCTCCCAAATGAAGATGAGATGGCAGACTGTGAGGTGAAAACACTAGCCATGCCTTTCATTCTAAAAACACAAGAAAGTTCCAAGGAGCTCTACAATGTGAACGTGGGCTTTTTGTTGCCCAGACCTTGCTTGGAACCAATTATCTCCAAGTCTGTAACCAGAGAAGAGACTCCTACTTTTCTCAAGGTGCAGCAAAGAAAATCTGAAGGTAAGTCAAACATTTAACTCCTCAGTGATTTTTTTAAATTATTTTGCTCAATTAACATTTGTTTATAATTCCAAGCACTACTGTAAATGCTAGAGAAATTGCAGTGAATGAGACATAATATCTACTACCCTTGTAGAACTCTGCATAAATATACATTTCCATTTTAAAATATATCTTAAATAAATATATTCACATATTTATATATTTATTTATATGTATTCACATACATATAAATTTAGCTTTTGCTAGGTACTAGGGTTTCCACCTTAGTCTCCTTCCTGGATCGCCAAGTTAATGTGACAATGTAAGAAACATCTTCCAATTATTGAGTCCATGATTTATTTACCAGAGATTAGTATCAATACCAGCCTTTCCTTGCAACAGGATTATGTTGTCTTTGGTATTTGCCACTGACCTGAGCCCTTCAATCCAAATCTCCAGGAACAAACCAACAAGCCACATTTATTGGCCTTTTGCAATAATAGAAAGTACACCCCCAAAGAACCTTAAGGCATCTTTCCAAACAAAGGAAAAAAATATAATACTTGCATAATTTTGGAGATGAGTAGGGCAAAAGAGTCCACGAAACTATTATCATCATCATCCTCATCCTCATCCTCATTATCATATTATCTTCAAAAAATCCAGATGTAGAGCTGTGGATCAAGTGGTAGAGCACTAGCCTTGAGGAAATGCTAAGGGACAGTGCTCAGGACCTGAATTCAAGCCCCAGGACTGGCACAAACAAAATACTCTGGGAAACACAGATGAGCAAGAAAAAAGAGAAATAAGTACCAACAGTACTTCAGGAATAAATTTATATTTCTAAATATGTTTATAACATTTCTTGATCATTTAGTTTAAAACTACCAATCTCGCCGGGCACTGGTAGCTCACACCTGTAATCATAGCTACTCAGGAGGCTGAGATCTAACGATCATGGTTCAAAGCCAGCCTAGGCAGGAAAGACTCTTATCTCCAATAAACCACCAGAAAACTGGAAGTGGTGCTGTGGCTCAAGTGGTAGAGTGCTTGCCTAGAGCTGAAGAGCTGAGGGACAGTGCCCAGGCCCAGAGTTCAAGCCCCACAGCTGACAAAACAACAAGAATAACAACAAAAAACTTACCAACCTCCAGTTTTCCTAATTTTTGTGCTAAAAAACAATCCATTGTCTACATTGGGTGTCAGTGGCTGATGCCTGTAATGCTAGCTAGTCAAGAGGCAGAGATCCTAGCATCCAGCCCAGGCAGGAAAGTCTACAAAACTCTTATCTCCAATTAACTACCCAAAGCCCAGAAATGGATCTGTGGCTCAAGTGTTTAGGTACTAGCCTTGAACAAAATGCTCAAATATAGCACCCAGGCCCTGTGTTTAAGCCCCAGGAGACTGGCATGTATGCACAGTTTGTTACAGACACAGTTTGTTCTTTTTAATCTCCATGGCATTCAGTGGGCCATATTTCCCAGCAGTTTCCCAGGAAGCTATTTGTTTTATTCTCTGTATTTTCATGTTTGAGACTTTTCTCATCTATTAAATTGTCCATGGTTATCTATGCTTATTGAGAATGGTGTTAAAAAGTACTATGTGTTTGAGTGGACTTGATGAGGGAGCTCAAAGAAGGTAAATTGGCAGATCTGGAGGACAAGGGTCCCCAAGTTTGAGAGAGTGTGGTGAAAAAGTTTGCATATTCAATTTGCCACCTTGGACTGTAACTGTACACATTTTTTTAAGGTTTTCACACATACTTTTGACTTAACCTACCAGAAAGATCTCTTTGTTCCCACCAGAAATATCAGAGCAGAGTCTTTCTACCTGATACCATTCTATGTTAGCTTCCTGTTGCTGTGATGAATACCTTCTTATAAAAGAAGGAAAAATTTATTTTAGCTCATTGTTTCATGGCAGATCTCCCTGTCCTGGTGGCAGAGTAGTGAAAATGCATCATGGTGACCAGAAAAGAAAAAGAAAGAGAGTGAGAATGGAAGGAGAGGAAAAGAGAGAAGAGAAGAAGGGAGAGAGAGGGAAAGGGAGGAAAGGAAGGAGGGAGAAAAGGAGGAAGAGAGCGAGAGAAGGAGGGAGAAAGGGAGAAAGGGGGAAGTAAGGAGGGATAAAGGGAAAGAAAGATGGAGGAGGGAGAAAGAGGGTGAGAGTGAAAGGAAACGGAGAGAATACTCAGACTAATTGGCTTCTTCCTTTTCCTTCCTTTCACCCTATTATTCTATCTGTGCTTTAGTCTATAGGATATGCCATTCATACCCACATTCAGAGCAGGTTTTTCTCCCACAGTTACTGTCCCACAGTCAACTGTCTCTTGATACTCACTCATATACACTCCCAGGAGTATACCTCACTCAACTCTTAGACATCTCTCAATCCAATCCAATTGACAATCAAGCTTTAACCATCATACCCATACTGAATAGCATCTAACCAAGTACTGTGACAACACCAGAAAATATTAAACTCAGGAAGTTATTCATAAGCACCCAACCATAAATTATGTTTGCTCATAGTTCTAGATTTTTTTTCCCTAGTACGTTTTCAACATAAAAATTCCAACTTCTAGAATGTGATCTCCATGAGAACAAAGACTTTTGTCTTCTTTTATGACCGTGTCAGCCACTTAGAAAGCCCTTAATACATATTTGTTGAATAAATGTCTAAGAAAAGGATAAGGAGAGGCCTGGGCCAGAGGTGGCTGGTGAATTCAGGTCCCCCCTCCCATTGGTATCTTCTTCTTAGGTGTCTACTCATCTGAGACTGGCTTCTCTACCTCTAATACCTTAGAGAAAGTAATTTCTCTTTAAGTGAAACTTTGAAATGATAGCCCATGACTGAGGAGACCTATTCAACATTATATTGGGCCCTCACAGCTTTAGGAACAAGTACATGGAGGGAGATTTCACAAAATTCCAGATGTCTGGCTTCTCTTTCTAGTTGGGAGATATAGCAGTGCTGGCTGGTCTATCTGGTTTGGACCTAACCAAACTGGGTAATGGTGCTTGCTCCTCTAGTCAGGCAACATGATCTCAATTCACCACTTCATTTTTGTGGCCATTTTGGCTCCTGAATCTTTTGGCTTTGGCCCTAAGCTGTGGTGGAATAGAATTGTGGGAAACATTTTGGCTTTTTGGTAAGAAGAGAACAACTTTTAACTTTTACAACTACTTGGAAAATCCCACCCTCCTCTTCCTCATACCTCTAATTCAGGATTTATAACCTAACTAGTTCAAACAATTGTTGGGAGAGAATTCAACGTGAATATGTTCACTTGGTTGTACATCCAGGCTTTCTAAAGAAAAAGTTCTAGGGAACCAGGTTAAAAGATGATTACATGGCAAATATGCCTTTTTATTTGGAGTGTATGCATTGCTCCATGGAGAGTAAAAGTCTGTTTGCTTCCTTTCTGGTTAAAAAAAAAAAATGAGAGGGCTGGGAAGGTGGCTCAGTGGTAGAGCGCTTGCCTTGCATGCCTGAGGCCCTGGGTTCGATTCCTCAGCACCACATAAGCAAAAAGAACAAAGCCGGAAGTGGCGCTGTGGCTCAGTGGTAGAGCGCTTGCCTTGCATGCCTGAGGCCCTGGGTTCGATTCCTCAGCACCACATAAGCAAAAAGAACAAAGCCGGAAGTGGCGCTGTGGCTCAAGTGGTAGAGCGCTAGCCTTGAGCTGAAGAGCTGAGGGACAGCGCCCAGGCCCAGAGTTCAGGCCCCACTACCAGACCAAAAAAACAAAAAACAAACAAAAAACAAACCAGAGACTCAGCCTCTGTTGTCTTTGAGGCATTTGCTTATTTAATTACTCAGTGAAATGCTCTTGATCTCTCTTTCTCCCCCTCATTCTCTCCTGCTCTCGCTGTCGCTTTCACTCTCGCTCTGAAAAGTGCCAACCGCCTGTAATACCACCAAAAGCCATATAATCCCAGGGTGCATTCCTGGGTTACAGCCCCCCCTGAACTAGTGTGCATCTGGCTCTCACTTTGGTACCCTGTGAAAAACTGACATGATGATAATCATGTTCCATGAACGACACATATGTGTTCTCCGATCAGAAATCTTTGTGTTTCTAGTCAGCTTATAGATTAAATAGAGTAGCTCTCCTTTATTGACAGGGGATAAATTCCCAGTCCCCTAGCAGATGCCTGAAACTGCTGATATTTATCTACTACCATACACATACATATAGTATAATGCCTGCACCCCTGTCATGGGGAGTCTCTTCTTAGGTGATGATTTACACACACACACACACACACACACACACACACACACACTCATACATGTGCATCTTTTTCTCTACATACCTATGAAAAGCTTAATTTATAAATTAGGCACAGAAAGAGATTAACAATAAATAAAATAATAAGGCAATTCTTTTTTTTCTGGGGGGGGTCCTGTTGTGGGACATGAACTCTGGGCCTGGGTGCTGTCCCTCAGCTCTTCAGCTCAAGGCTAGCACTCTACCACTTGAGCCATAGCGCCACTTCCGGCTTTTTTCTTTTTGCTTATGTGGTGCTGGGGAATCGAACCCAGGGCATCAGGCATGCAAGGCAAGCACTCTACCACTGAGCCACGTTCCCAGCCCTAATAGGGCAATTCTAACAACATAGTGTGATTAAAAAAAAGTATGTGAACATGGTTTCTCTCTGTGTCCCTCTGAATAGCCTGTTGTGCTATATTCACCCTTCTTGGTGTGATGATGTGAGTTGGTCCAAGGTGGCCATGATCAGGGGAGGGGAGGGGAGTGACACAGGTACTATGATAGCATTAGGTTGCTGCATGCGGGCTCCTGGAGCACAGTGCTGCCAGCCCACTACAGCAGCTCACATAGACAAGACAGATGGTAAGTGACAAATGGGTGGGTGGTGTCCACAGCATGGATGCTGAACAAAGGGATGAGATGTACAAGGCAGTATGTTGAAAATGAACTTTACAACTTGTGGGGGGGAGGGAGGAGTTGGAGAGATGGGGAGGGAAGGGATGGTAGGGGAAAAACAAAGGAGGAGGCAACAATGCTCACTAGGAAATGTACTCATTACCTTACTCATGTAATTGTAACCCTTCTGTACACTATTTTTTTTACAATAAAAACATTTTTTTTTTGTCGGCCATAGGGCTTGAACTCTGGGCCTGGGTGCTGTCCTTGTGCTCTTCAGCTCAAGGTGAGCGCTCTACCACTTGAGCCACAGCACCACTAAAAAAAAAAAAAAAAGGGTATGGTTCATGTCCTGCACAGGACAGAGCAGGAAGCTAGGAGATGATTTTCTTTCTTTTCTTTCCCTTCCTTTTTCTCCTCTTCCCTCTCCTTCTCTCCTCTTCTTTTCTTTCCTTTTTATGTTTCTTTTATTATTCTTATTGTTAGGTAGTGAACAAAGGGGTTATAATTCCATAAGTCAGGTGATACGCACCATGCATCTTGGTCAATGTTACTCCTTCCTTTATTCTCTATCCCCCTCACACACACCACCTGTCCCTACTCTCAAGCACATAACATACATTTAATATGAAGACTACATTTGTTCACCCTTCCTCCCTCCATTCTTGTGCCCCCCTCTTGTCCATCCCCCTCAAAATGTATTTCCGCTTCCTTGTATTCATTTTGGTAAACAGTACTTTAGTTGTTCAGTGGAGTTATGCTTTTAGATTCTTCCCCTAAGCATACCCTCATGGTCTGTTTATGTGTGAATGTGCTGAGCTGTGTATATGTTATGCATAATTATATTTTACATCTTGCTTCCACATATAAGAGGTTTGTCTCTCTGAGCCTGGTTTACTTCAATTACTATGGTTCTAGTCCCATCCATTTCCCTACTTAGTGAATTCTACGTAGTAAATTCTCACTATGTAGCCTGACCGACTTTGAACTTATCGCCCTGCATCAGCCTTCAGAGTACTGGGATTTCAGGTATTGGCTGTCATACTCAGGAAGAAGGTATGAGATTTCTGCACATTATTCAGCAAGTGCCCAATTTAATAGTTTTTTCCCTGGAGTTTTTAAGTTAATGTTTTCAGAGTCCTCTTGACCACTATAACTGCAAACCTTGAAAGAGCAACTGCAGGTAAGTGAGGACTAGTTTATACAACACCACCTCCTCCTGGTGGCAAGAGTCTGGATTTTGTGTCATTCAGCTCACATTTTCCCTTAAGTCTCAGCATCAACAGCCTTACACCCCAAATTCTGGACTAACATTGCGTTTACTACTAAGACAATTCAATTTTTTTTTCTCATAGAGTTTTCTACCTCTGATATGAAATACAGTAGCCGAAAGACTGAGGTAAGATTCGCTTACTATTTTTTGACTTCAGAATAAAAAGAATTCAATGAGCTGGGAGTCGGTGGCTCACTCCTGTAATCCTAGCTACTCAGGAGGCTGAGATCTGAGGATCAAGGTTCAAAGCCAGCCTGGGCAGGAAAGTCCATGAGACTCTTATCTCCAATAAACCACCAGAAAAACTGGAAGTGGTGCTGTGGCTCAAGTGGTAGAGCGCTCACCTTGAGCTGAAGAGCTGAGGGACAACACCCAAGCCCAGAGTTCAACTTCAAGCCACAGAGAGAGAGAGAGAGAGAAAGAGAGAGAGAGAGAGAGAGAGAGAGAGAGAGAGAGAGAGAGAGAGAGAGAGAGAGAGAGAGAGAGAGAGAGAGAGAGAGAGAATCAATGAACTTTATTTGTTAGAGATAAACCCCATCAAACAATTGAGAACTAAATCCTCCACAATTACATCTTGGAGAAACAGTGACTCATGTAGTTTATTAGGTGCCAAATCATTCTTGAAAAAATTATGTATAGCTTTGTGCTGCTTTTCTGGGCTGGTTCTGCTTCTGGTTACATAACTAAGTGAATAGCTCTCCCAGACACCTTTTCAGTCGACTGTTTTGAAACTAGGTAATGTGTGTGTGTGTGTGTGTGTGTGTGTGTGTGTGTGTGTGTGTGTGTGTGTGTGTGTGTGTGTGTGTGTGTGTGTGTGTGCTGGTGCTGGGTGGGGCTTGAACTCAAGAGACTACGCAATATACCCTTAGCTTTTTGCTCAAGGCTAGTGCTCTTCTACTTGAGTCACAGCTCCACATTCAGCTTTTGGGTGGTTACTTTTTTTTGGAGATAAGAATCTTATAGATTTTCCTGCTTGGGTTGGCTTAAAACTGGTATCCTCAGAACTCAGCCTCCTAAGTAGCCAGCATGAGCCACTGATGCCCGGTAAAACTAGATAATTATTAATTTAAAAAGTTTTGTTGTCAGTATGAGGGATTGAACTCAGGGTCTTGTGCTTGCTGGCCAGGCACTCTACCATTTGAGCCATACCCTTAGCCGTTTTGCCATTGTTATATTTTGAATACAGTCTCACATGTACATGTTGGCATACCTGGACCCTGATTAGCCTATTTAGACTTCTTATGTACCTAGGATAACAGCATGCCACTATATCAACTTTTTCTTGGTTGAAATGAAGTCTTGTGAACTTCCTGTTCAGGCTAGCCTGAACCATGATCCTTCTCATCTCCAGATCCCTAGTAATGAGGATTACAGGTGTGTGCTACTGGCACCCAGTGGAAATTAGCCCCCAAATCTACTGATGGAAAGCTTTTCTTGTCTAGTTTATAGTAAACTTTTGGAAAGAAACCTGCAGGTTTTTCACTTTCTCAGCTTGCTGGTCCTTCTGTAGCTTATGAACCTTTGAGCAAATATTTCTATTGCATTAAAAAAAGAAATGTATTGGCCTAAAAATTAATGGACATTATGAGGCAGATATTTAAGCACTTGGGAAATCTTTCTTTAGTTCCTTAGTCATTTTTAAGAAATAAGTAAGGTCATCCAGATGAGATGATTCAGACTAATACCCTACATGCCTGAGTCAGTGTTGGGACAGAACAGTGTTGGCAACAGAATGAGAATTGAACTTGCTCTCAATTGTTATGCATGATCCATGCCTATAAATACTCTGATATAATTAGACATAAAGTTTGTGTGCTAGGGAATAGGCCACAATGAAAGAAACATTGAATTAAAGGGTTTATAATTTTGAGCACTGATCTGAATGCTATACATTGGGTAACACTGCCCCCTATTGGTCAATAATTTTAAACTGTCAGTTGGGAGTCAGATCTGGTGGTAAACTCCTTGTAATCCCAGTTACTCCAGAAGCAGAAATATGAAGCACCACAGTTTGAGACTAGCTTAGGGAAAAAGTTATAGTCTCATCTCAATAAATATGCCATGTGTGGTGGTTCACACCTGTCATCCCAGATATATAAGAGACACAAGGAGGAGGACAATAGTCTAAAACCAGCCTAAGCAAAAACTCAAACCCTATCTGAAAAATAAGCAAAAAGGTTTATAAGTATGTCTCAAATGGTAGATCATCTGCCTAGCAGAGTGCAAGGCTCTGAGTTGAAATCTAGCACTTTGCCAAAAACAAGCAGAATAAAAAAGGAAAGAAAATAGTTGAAAATAGCCATTAGAGCTGCTAACATTCATATGTAAAGGAAGAAGATGTTGAACATTCTTGTTCCAGACGCAAACTGTGTTCTTCAATAGTGGTATTATCATTGCCATATCTGTAATAGAAATTTAAACTGCTCTCAGGATGGCTTCAAAAATTTTAAATGTATTCTATGGAAAGTAGAAAGAAGATGAAGAAGCAAGGTACCATGGTTTACACTGGTAATCCTGGCTACTCCAGAAGCTGATACAGGGAGATTCAAGGTTCAAGGCCAGTCTAGTATACATGAGACCTTCTTGTCAACAAATAGCTGGGCATAATGGCACTTGTTTGTCATTCCAGCTATGATAGGGAGTCTAAAATAGGTGGGTCATATCAAGCCTGGGCAGAAAGCAAGACCCTGTCTCAAAGACTAATGAACTCATAAAAGAGCTTGAAGGTATGGCTTGGTGGTGAAGTGCTTGCCTAGCAAGTTTGGGCCTCTGAGTTTAAAACTCAGGAATAAAAAGTAAATGTTTCTCACTTTATTTTATTTGTTTGTTTGATGGTCATGGGGCTTGAACTCTGGGCCTGGGCTCTGTCCCTCAGCTCTTCAGCTCAAGGCAAGCACTCTACCACTTGAGCCACAGCACCACTTCTGGTTTTATGGTGGTTTATTGGAGATTCGAGTCTTATGGAGGGGCTGGGAAGGTGGCTCAGTGGTAGAGTGCTTGCCTTGAGGCCCTGGGTTCGATTCCTTAGCACCACATAAGCAGAAAAAGCTGGACGTGGCTCTGTGGCTCAAGTGGTAGAGCTCTAGCCTTGAGCTGAGAGCTGAGGGGCAGTGCCCAGGCCCAGAGTTCAGGCCCTACAACCAACCAAAAAAAAAGTCTCATGGACTTTCCTGCCCGGGCTGGCTTTTGAACCTTGGTCCTCAGATCTCAGCCTCTTGAATAACTAGGATTACAGGCGGGAGCCACAGGTGCCCAGCTGTTTCTCATTTTAAACAATTAACATTTACATTATAGACTCTTCATTTAAAATAGGTAACTATGAGTCGTTAGCTCTAATTTCATTCTTATGTGTTTTATTTTGCTTTTAAAAGCAAATGAGAATTAGTTTTGTGATTTTTATATTTTGGTGCTGAGGATTGACTCTAGGGCCTCTTGCTAAGTACCTGATCTACCAATGAGCAACACTTGGTTTGATCTTGTCAGATGTGGTCATTTACTCTTGTAACTCTAGCACCAGAGAGGTAGAAACAGGAGGTCTTAAATTAGAGATTGGCCTGGACTGCATGAGGAGACCCTATCTCAGAGGCAGATAGATAATAGATGATAGATAGATAGATAGATAGATAGATAGATAGATAGATAGATAGATAGATAGATAGATGACAAAGTCTTTTAAATAGCTTTGTGTTTTAAAGGTTTTCCTTAAGAAAACAGAATTTCAGATGCTTTAAGCCAGTTAATGTGATACAGTATTTCCATTTTTGTGCACATCTCACCTTTTCTTTCTCTGTTTTAGTTTTCTCTGCCACCACTGTCACTTGTGCCCTTGAGATGTGGTATGCTCACTATTCCCCAAAGTCACAAGGCTCCAAAAGAAACAGAAAGAAACACAGCAAGCCTCACATGCTTTGTACCTAACATCCTTGAACCTATTAGTCCCTCATGTGTGTTTACTGCAGCAAACCAGCAGAAGAAAGCCCCGTTGAAGGGGCTGATGGATCAGACACTCAGGCCTTCTGATAGCTCCATTTGGTCCAGAAACATGTGTCCTTTTTGGAAGACTAGCCATCACAGACAACACCTGGAAGTGGAAGAGAATTGGAAATCCAAGGAAACAGAAGGATGGGACACAACTGAAGCCTCTCCTTTTGAAAAAGGGCAGTCTCTGGTGTCCTTTGACCATTTTAAGGATGGCGGTCTTCCCGCAGATAAGGAACAGGATACTGAATACTGTGATGGTGAAATGAAAAAAACAGAAGAAAACTCCCTGCATGTGTCACGGAGAAAGAAAGAGGGCTCGTCAGCCAGAAAGGATGAACAGGATTCACAAATTGTGTGTACCATCCCAAGCAAGCCCCAAGAAGTCCAACACTCTGAAGTAATTCCCAGTGAGGAGAAAGTAACTAGAAATAATACCCATTCAAAAAGCAATTCCTTGTCTAAAGGTGAAAAAATGGATCCAGAGGATATTTTAGAGGAGTTTACTGTACTTAAAGACTTGTTCAATGTGGTTTCTGATGGTCCCAATGAACAGCTCCCAGGTCATCTCCACATGGGAACAAACATAAAAATAGCAATAGCTGAAGCAACCAAACCAGAAATGAATGGGATGGTGCCTCTTCTCCACATCACTTTCCCTGAAGAAGAAATGCCCAAGGAGCCAGCTGTAGCCAAACCAAGCCTCCAGAAAAGAAAGAATGTTGCTCCTAACAATGGCTTCAACCTACTTGCACACCAAGAAAACAACAAACTTAAGGTGAGTACCCATAGAAGTAAGTTGGATTCAAAGACCAAGACAAGTAACAAGACACCTCAAAATTTCATGATATCCATTCAAACTTCCATTAAGCCTAATCTGCATAAAACTAGCACAAAAACTCAGGTGTTCCCTGCTTTGGAGCTTGTTAACCCTAAGGCCAGGCAATCATCCAAGTGTCAAAAGAGAATGCCACAGATAGAAAAGAAGCAATTACCTTACTGGAAACAGAAATCTAACAAGCAATCATTTCCATGCATCTGTAAAAATCCAGGAATAAAAAAGCCATGCATTCCTCTCTCTGTTCCACCAACAGAGCCCAGACTACATTACCTGGATCTGAAGTATAGTGACATGTTCAAAGAAATCAATTCAACTGCAAATGGACCTGGAATCTATGAAATGTTTGGGACTCCTGTTTATTGTCATATGCGGGAGGCAGAAAGACGTGAGATCTGTTCTGCTCCATCGGGCAGGTGTATCACCAACAAATGTCGAACTTCACATAGCGAACGGAGCAGCAATAGCAGAACCAGACTTGCTCAGAAAAGACCACATGTTAAACCTCCAAAGCCTTCACTTGAATTTAAACACAAGCACAAAGGTTTAATTCCTAAAGGAAAAGGTTGCAAAGCTGTAGGTAGCGACCTAGAAGATGTTGAAAATGGTATTCCAGAACCAGACTGGCAGATGAAATCATCAGGAAGTGACTTTCTGTCCATTCAAGATGAAGTTCAGTCCATGAATTTGGTCCAGGTTTCTGAGAAGGGTCCTAAGCAGAATGAATTCCTTCCTATATCAGAGTTATCTATTGTTGAAGAGATCTCGATGGAAGACTGTGTGGATGAAGGAGACATTTCTAACAATCAGATCCTCACCATGAGTCTCAAAGATCTGCAGGAACTTGAAGAGCTCCATCACCAGACCCCTGTTGTTCTTTCAGAAGACAGCTGGGCTGTGCCCAGTGACAAAAGTTCTTCCAAGCACATCCTGCAGGAAAAGCAGAATACAGCACCTCTTGAGAAAATAAATGCCAGTCAAATGCTAATGAATTATCTAGAGTTTGAGAGTGTTTCAGATAAACCTAAACCATGTACGAGTTTCTCTTTCCAAGAGAAACAACAAAAGATGTCTTCCCAAACATATCCCCACTGGGCACATTCTTTGGATGATGATAGTTTATCACAGAAATCGATCACATATCAAACATTTGGGAAAACTTTAAATGATGAAGATTCTATTTCCCCAGAAATTCTGGACTCATTAAATAATGAAGAATTGACAGATGAATTATTAGGTTGTCTAGCTGCGGAACTATTAGCTCTTGATGAGAAAGATAACAGCACTTGCCAAATGATGGCAAATGAAACAGATTCTGAAAGCTTAAATCTTATCCTCAACAGGAGAGAAAATACTATCAAGGAATTGGGCAGAGAGTCAACAAATGTCACAATACAGGTTGGTATGATTAAAGTCAGTGACTGAGGCAGAAGGGAACTCAGAGACAATCAGTTCAAATCCCTTATTTTCAAATGAGGAATCATAAACCCTAAATAATTAAGTAGTTTCTTCAAGGTCTCATTGTTTGGTTTTTGCAAGATTGGAATGCAGGCCTGTTCGTTTCCAGGCTACGATGACTTTACTAGGCTGCCTTATTTCTGAAATTTAGCTAGCTTGACATTGAAATCATCTGGGGTAAATTAAGATGGCAAAATTATTTAAATGTCAATATTTTACTGAGTGATCATGTTTTCAGTCAAGAGCAGATAATTTTCAATGGTGAGCAAAGAAAGGTACAAGTAAAGCATTGTTCTAGGGTTTGGGTAAGATAATAAGTTCCAGCTCATTTCATTCCTCTGAAAACAAGAAAGGCACATTGCTCAGAGATTCCCTATACCTGATTGTTTCTTTCAGGTGGTTCAATGAATGAAAATATTATCAAAATGCCCACTGTGTTTCTGGCACTGTATTGAAGCTAGGAAATAGTGATGTGTAAGATTCAGCTGTTGTTCTCAAGGAAGCATAAGCTAGTCTTGCACAAAAAAAAAAGCAAGCGGGGCTGGGAAGGTGGCTCAGTGGTAGAGCACTTGCCTTGCATGCTCGAGGCCCTGGGTTCGATTCCTCAGCACCACATAAGAAAAAAAGCCGGAAATGGCGCTGTGGCTCAAGTGGTAGAGCGCTAGCCTTGGGCTGAAGAGCTGAGGGACAGTGCCTAGGCCCAGAGTTCAGGCCCCACGACTGGAACAACAACAACAAAAAAAAAAGCAAGCATTTTAATTAAAATGGTAATGAGAGTAGCGTGGGTACAAAGACTATCAACAGGTAGCTGGGCTTGGTTTCAGTTTTCCCTGAAGCTTATTAATTTCCTATTCTAAAATTTAATTTAACTTTATTTTGATGGCACTGGGGTTTGAACTCAGAGCCCAAGGGTTGCTAGACTAGTACTCCTCACTGGTGCTCTATCACTTGAGCCATACCTCCAGCCCTGCTTTTTGGTTATTTTGGAGGTGGAGTCTAGTGAACTTTTCTGCTTGGACTAACTTCAAACTGTGATCCTAAGCAGCCTTCCAAATAGCTAAAAGTATAAGCCTGAGCCACTGGTACACAGCTTTACTCAGTACTATTGAGATAAGGTCTCTCTTCTTACCTGGTTAGGACAGGCATCTATGTTAGGTTTTCCTCTTAGCAAGGATAAGAGACATTCCCCCGAAGTCTAGCTCTATATTGAGGTGTTTCTTTTTTTTTTTTTTTTTTTGTCAGTCGTGGGGCTTGAACTCGGCCTGGGCGCTGTCCCTCAGCTCTTCAGCTCAAAGCGAGCGCTCTACCACTTGAGCTACAGTGCCACTTCCGGTTTTCTGGTGGTTTTATTGGAGATAGGAGTCTCACGGTCTCTCCTGCCCGGGCTGGCTTTGAACCGCGATCCTCAGATCTCAGCCTCCTGAGTAGCTAGGATTACAGGCGTGAGCCACCAGCGCCCGGCTGAGGTGTTTCTTTTTAACTTTTATCTGTCAGGCTGGCCTTGAATCATGATCTCAACAATCTTAGCCTCCTAAGTAACTAAGATGATAGATGTGAACCACTGGTGCCTATCTAGTTCTCAAAAAAAAATTTTTTTGAGCTGGTCCTGGGCAATCTCCCTGAGCTTTTTCTTTTCTTTTTTTCTTTGCATTTCTTTCACTCTCAAGGCTAGTGTTCTACCACTTGAGCCACAGCTCATTTCTGGCTTTTTGGTGGTTAACTGGAGAAAGTAGTTTCATGGACTTTCCTGCATAGGCTGGCTTCGGACTGCAATCCTCAGATCTCAGCCTTCTGAGTAGCTGGGATTACAGGTGTGAGCCTCCAGCATCCAGTGTTTTTTCCTCAAATTTTAAAGACAGAAAAATAAGTTTAAAACTAAAATGTTATTTATTAAATAGTAAGCTAGGTTATATCACACTATATCAGGATCAAGAATGATTGTTTAAGGATAGAAAGTGAGTTTGATTGAGATACATTGTATACATGTGTGGATACGTACAATGAATTGATGTTAATAGAAATTAGAAATACACACACACACACACACACACACACACACACACACACACACACACACAAATAAAGCAAAAAGGGATGAATGTGTACATAGTACCAGCAGTAGAGGACCTGCCTGGCAAGTGCAAAATCTCGAGTTAAGGCCTCAGTATCATCAAAATAAAATAAAATATGAAATTTCTTAGGGAAAAAAGAGAGTATTTTAAATAGTTGCACAGAAACATACAAAAATAGCTATCCTCATAGCTAGGTTTCCTGAGAACTTAACACATGTAAGGGATGTGCATTGTAGTCTCATTTTATACTTCAGAATAAATCTGTAACTACAATAGGCACTAATGTGCGCCCATTTTATAGAACATGATTTTAAAAAATCATAATCTTTTGAGACTATGGGTCTGTGAAGGGCCCACCCCATCGAAGATGCCAGAGTTTGCTGTCTTCAGAGCATTTTCAACCTCTCTCCCACCTCTGAGTCTCAATAAAGTAGCTTGACCCCCACCCCCAAAATCATGCAGCTAGTGAGTGGCAGGAACATATTTTCTGCACAGTGATGATATTCCTTGTTCTAAATATGGTGAACCTGGACCCTGCTGAAAGGCAGACTGTGATTTGGAAAAGCCTCCATCTCATCTCATCTGTGGTGAAATATGAGTATGTTATATGCATACCTAGATATCTAAGATAGGCCTACCAACCTGCCATTTCAAATTGGAGAAGTCATTTCAAGTCCAACAAGCCAGTAAACATTATTCTATAACTCTACCTTATAATCATGGAGTCAAAAATAACCTTTAGTGATGTTTCTTTTCCAAGAAGTCCTAAATTTCAGTTGAGTAAGAGGAACACAGACAGCTTTGAAAACACATGGACATTCATGAGGAAAGTGACCCTACCAAACCTCTTCCTCTTAAAGGACCTCACCATGACTCCTTTTTAATATTTCTAGTAGCAGGGGTCAAAATAAAGCATATGCGGTCTTGACCAATCAATTGGAAAAAGTGGTCCAAGTTCTTCAAAGAGATACTTGTTTTCTGACTCCTGACATCTTCACTGTGAACACCCACCTTTTTTTCATTCAAATATAAACTTCAGTTGAATCTGTCTAGGGCTTAAGATTCTGCAAGCCAAACCAGCTCCCAGTGATTCCTAGGCTGCTGGTCTATGGGCTCTCCTTAGAGAGGCAAGAATCTCCTTACAGAAGCAAGAAGGATTGTAGAACTTTTGATAATTGCTTACTGGTCATGCCCACTTAAATCCTTTGTTATGGATGTGTGTGTTGGGGGTGGGGAGAAGAATCTGTACATGTGTTTATAATGTGTTTGTGTATAGAAGTATGTTTGCATTTCTTGTTTACATAGGCTTATGTTTGTATATGCTTATGTGTATGTGTTTGTGGAAATGAATGAAGAGCAATTAAAGGCCATTTGGAGCTAGGTGTGACAAGAGTCAGCCACCACAACTTCCATTTTGGCAAAGACTCAAAGGCAGACAGGGGAGTGAGAGGGGAGTGAGAAGATTTATAGTGCAAAAAGAGAAGGCTAAAAGTGTTACCTGATTAGAGGCTGTTGGTGCAGGGAAGGTATGGCAGGCTACCTAGGAGTGGTATAATCTATGATTCAGGGGGGCTGCATATTTGGCTTTCTTTATTTAATTGGACAGGAAGCTTATTTAAGTGGACAGGAAGCTTAAAAGCTATCAGTTATTAATCCTACAGAATATATAAGGAATATACCAGATGGGTGTAATCTACAAGGCTGAAGTAGACAAGTAAAGTGCACTATTCTCTCATTCTGGGCAAAACTGTGTGCCTAAAAGTTACCTGTAAGCAAAGAACCAGTACATTTGAAAAGAAGAATATCATACTCTCCATCTCAATGACTCAAGAATTTTGAGATGATCCTTTTGTCTATTTTTCCCCAGAGGTATAACAATGGGTTCAGGATATATGACAGGAAGGAGCTCCCCAACTCAATTGAAAGGAAGACATTTTCTGAAAATAGTTTAAAGCATGAAGAAGCTATCCTGTGGACCAAGGGTGAGATCCTTGGAAAGGGAGCCTATGGCACAGTAAGTTAACCTGGACTCTTGAAATGAGCACTCTCCTTTCTGCCTCCTCACTGTCTCTTCTCTACTCATTCTCCCTATGCTTCCTCTGTCCATACCCTTACTTAAAACTCTTTCAGCCAGAGTAACAGAAAACCCAAACTGTTCTGAGGGGAAAGATGTTTATTACTTTATGCATCTGAAAGGGGTTGATCTGGCCTTGGGAACAGGTGGTTTAAGGGCCTAACCATGTCATTAGGATCTGGTCTTCACAGACTGGCTCTTGTTCTCAGGCTCCATGTGGACACATGGCCATGAATTTCTAGCTTCTCATTGTTTCAGGTTCACACCCAATGAGGAAGAATTCTCTTCCTGCAGTAGCTCCACACGTCACTGGAGGGGTGGGAGAATCATTGCATGCTATCAAAAGATGTTCCTTGTGTTTGGTGCAGTGAAAAAGACCATATAAAATTTTGGTAATCTAGAAAAATAGCCTGGGAAAGAAAAAAAAAACTGACCTCCAAATAAGGTCCATATACTTTCTAGTGGGGAACATTTCAGTGAGGAGGTGGGAAGACATAAGACCACTGAGATCATATCAAAGAGGCTGGTCAGGACGCACCTCCTTTCTTCAGGGAAATTTAGATCTGACCTAGAAGAGTTTCACTTACATGGTGAGATGTCTTCCCAAAGTACCATAGAAAAATCTATGAGGCAAATAATGTTCCCTAAGTTTTACAGTTGAGAAAAAATAATTTAAAAAGATTATACAACTTACTCTAAAAATATATGGCTGAAGAATGGTGAAGCCAGAATTCCAATCAATCCAACCTACTTGATTCTAAGCCAATATGATATCTATTTATCATGCTGCTTATTCATCCCCCTCTTGGCTCCAGTGAAATACAGAATTTCTTAAATATGTTCCTTAGGTGGGGATGGATCAGCATAGAGAAAAAACAAGTGTGTAGGAGGAAAAGGGAACCTCAAACGTCACATGTAGAATTCTGTGAAAATATTATGTAACTTAAATTTAGTAGTAAGATATTGTTTTATTTCTAGGTATACTGTGGTCTCACTAGCCAAGGGCAACTAATAGCTGTAAAACAAGTGGCTTTGGATACCTCTGATAAATTGGCTACTGAAAAAGAATACCGGAAACTACAGGAAGAAGTAGATTTGCTTAAAGCCTTGAAACATGTCAACATTGTGGCCTATTTGGGTACATGCTTAGAAGAGAACACTGTAAGCATTTTCATGGAGTTTGTTCCTGGAGGCTCAATCTCTAGTATTATAAACCGTTTTGGGCCGTTGCCCGAGATGGTGTTCTGTAAGTATACAAAACAAATCCTTCAAGGTGTTGCTTATCTCCATGAGAACTGTGTGGTACATCGAGATATCAAAGGAAATAATGTTATGCTCATGCCAACTGGAATAATAAAGCTGATTGATTTTGGCTGTGCCAAGCGTTTGGCTTGGGCAGGCTTAAATGGCACCCACAGTGACATGCTAAAGTCCATGCATGGGACACCATATTGGATGGCCCCAGAAGTCATCAACGAGTCTGGCTATGGAAGGAAATCAGACATCTGGAGCATTGGCTGCACTGTGTTTGAGATGGCCACAGGGAAGCCTCCATTAGCTTCCATGGATAGGATGGCAGCCATGTTTTACATTGGAGCCCACAGAGGTCTCATGCCTCCTTTACCAGATCACTTCTCCCAAGATGCAGCAGACTTCGTGCGCATGTGCCTGACCAGGTAAGAAACAAAGTAGGAAGAGAATAAATCTGCAAAGATTCCAAGCTACTGTACTGCCCCTTGTAATTTGTGGCCTATTAAAGTCTCTTTTTCAGTAAAGAAATCAAGCAAGGAGTGAATTGTGCTGAAAGTAATCACACTGACCATACTGGATGGTTGTGTTCATTATTGTATCAGGGTGTAAGAGGGTACAGTATCAAGTAGACAGTGCTCCAATTAAATGCCTTATAAGGTCCTGACAATCATTTCTAAAATCAATGGCTTCACAAAACTTCCTGAAGATTCAGTTATTTACCAATGGAACACCTTTCCAGGAAATGCTCCCATGAAGTGATATCTCTCTGCATTGAAAGGAATGGAAAATATTTTGAACAAAAAGAATAAGTATCAAGTACTAGAGTATTTGGGAAGCAGAAAGACCCTTGAAAACAGCCTGTTTTCCCTTTTTATTTTATCTCATTATCTATGGAATAAACAAACTTCCAGGTAAAATGTGGTAGTTATAGGGACTATAGAGATTAATTTTGAGTGTGTTTTCCAAACTATTAGCTAGGTAGTATCTAGTCATATACATTTTTTTTTGTTGTTGGTCATGGGGCCTGAACTCAGGGCCGGGTGCTGTCCCTCAGCTCTTCAGCTTAAGGCTAGCACTCTACCATGTGGTGCTGAGGAATAGAACTCTTAGTAAAGCCACCTCTCCAGCCCCTCATATGAATTCTTTTTTTTTTTTTTTTTGTCGGTCGTGGGGCTTGAACTCTGGGCCTGGGCACTGTCCTTTAGCTCTTCAGCTCAAGGAGAGCGCTCTACCACTTGAGCTACAGTGCCACTTCCAGTTTTCTGGTGGTTTATTGGAGATAGGAGTCTCACAGTCTTTCCTGCCCGGGCTGGCTTTGAACCGTGATCCTCAGATCTCAGCTTCCTGAGTAGCTAAGATTACAGGCGTGAGCCACCAGGGCCGGCTTGAATTCTTAATCTAAAAATAAAACAAGGTTGAGGGTGTAGCTCAGCTTTAGGGTGTATTCTCCTAGTATGTTCCCTAGCACTGAAAAATAAGGCAATAAATAAAGCATATAAGCAGAGAGATAGTTATGATTAAAGTGTGTGTGTGTGTTTTGGAGGAAAGCTGAAGAGTGAGCCCTGGAGCCTACTCATTATTCTGGAATGGGGCAGAGCATCCTAAAAATCTACCCACCTAGTAAGAAAAGTAATTCTCGATACTCAAACTCAATTTCTTGTTTTTAAATGAAGTGTATTTTTATATCCTTATGTGAAAAACTCTATAGCCCAGCTGATATCACATACAAATGGAAACCTTCAACTCCAAGAGGTTTTACTTTGCCTTTCTGCATGAATGGAAGAAACCTTGGGGCTCATTGTCAAGAAACGTGCCTCTCTCTTTTTTGTCTCTTTATCTCATTCTTCTAGCACATGTATATGCTCTCTTGGTTGAGTTCAGGAGGAATACACAAGCCAAGGCAGAAACACATTTCTACTTCCCTTCCAGCAGGTTAGGGAGTTCTGAGGATCTCTAGATACAGACAACTCTCGGGTATTCCAATGTAGAGTTTGTGCACAGAGCACCAGACACAGAGCTATCCAACCTTGCAAACTCTGCAACAGGGATGCAATGATGTTGACAATCTCTGATGGGCCAATATTAGGCGTGGAGGTTGGTTTTAGCTTTACAATGATTGTAGGTGCTTTGCTGAGTGTAATAATTACCTGTTATCAACTTTCAACTAGAACCCATTTGCTAGTCTCATTTTCATTCAACTTGTCCTGACATATATACACATATATACACAGAGAAAGTTTTAAAGAGAAAGAGAAGTTTTCATAGATCATCTTTTGAACCATTGCTTCACAAACTGAGCACAACTGGGCTTACACTACTGATATATATTAAGAGTGTTATGCAGGTTAAGTGGAATCACACAATATAGGGCACACAATGGAGACTCTCTAGTTAATATCCATTAGGGAGAATACTAGCACACCTTAATCAATGTCAGGTACACATGCTTTACCTCTTAAAATACTTCCTAAAACAAACCCCCTAAGGATTGAAGTATCTCATTTAAAATGGAGCTAACAAGATTCCGTGGAGGTGTGGATAGCTAGAAATTAAAGAGTGAGGCACTTTTTGTGGGGAGGGTGTAGTACTGGGGTTGAATGTGGATTAAGCTGATATGGCTGAAGCATACTTCTAGGACTGTTTTTCACTGGTTATTTTTAGGATAGCCTTCACCTCCTTCTCTCACATACATGCCAGAAATGAACTACTTTAGATTTTCCGTTATTGCCAAGATGACAGGCATATATGAATATATCTAAATTCTCTCTATGGAAACAGAGGTTCAAAGACCTTTCCATCTGGAACTTGCCTGGAGCCTCCATCCTACTATTGTTAGGTACCCATATAGCTTGATATGACAGTCATATGCCACAGCCCCAAGGTATGAATTTCATAAAAATTTCTTCCAGGCTAGCCTCAAACCATAATCTCTTATTCTTAACCTCCCAAGTAACTACAGTGACAAGTATGAGCCATCAGCACCCAACATGAGACACTTGTAAAGACTTAGAAATAGAGGGGATCAGGTATAGACCAGGAGCAAGACTAGATTAGAACAAAAAAAGAACTTGGGAAAGCAGTGAAAATAGCATGGATGGGGTTAATGCTTTGGTTAGCCTGAAAGCTCTAAGTTAGGCCAAAGAATTTAGCTTTGTGGCAAAAGCAGTGAGAGAGTGGAGTGCTACAGAGGATTTTGGATAAAGAATGCCATGAAGAAAAGTTGGATTTGTGCTTGATAGTGGAGAAAGATGATAGGATTTTATGATTTTGAGACTGGATCATGGGAGAAATAACCATCATGAAAGAGGAAAGGGAAGGAAATGAAACACTCTCCCTTTGTCTAAGGAGACATTTGCATCTATTTGAGTGGATCTCAGCAAAGCAATTAAAGTTGTGGGCACATATTTAAAACTATAGGGCTGGAGTAGCTGGTAGTACATGTGCTTTGCATTCATGAGACCCTGATTTCAATCCCCAGCACCATGTCAAAAAAAAAATCATGGAAAGATTACCAAAGAAAGGTACCCTTGTTTATGATATGTTAGAATTTTGCCCCAAAATCCTGCTTTAGTTGTTTCTTTAATGGTAAAGCATATTAAATAATCTGCTGTTTTTAGAAGTTAAAAAAAATCATGGTTAAGGTCAACAGCTATAGTTATAAAAATTAGAGAGTCTATAAAAATGTTTTTGAAAATGCTTATAGGGGAAGAAAAGAGAATATGCATAGTGCAGACTTAAGATGTCACCAAAGAAAGGAAGTTGAAGAGGGAGAGAAAGGATTGCCCTAAGGTGAAGGAATCAAAAGAATGGCTTCTCTTAAATCTAAACTGAGATAGTTTCAGGAATAGGAAATGAGTATTCCAAATGTCCCATAGTGAAAAGGAGAATGAGCTCATTAACTATCACTGAGTTCAAGATGGAACTTTCTATATAGCAGTGGTCTCAATGTTATTTGTGTTCAGAAAATAACATATTGAGAAAGAAAATGTCACCAGACTTGAACATGTTAGAAACATTTGGCAGGAATAACAGAGGCAATATGGCTAATAGATGGCAAGGGAAATACTTTTTTTTTTTTGCTATTTAGGCCTTTTTCATATGAGCTAATTTTTTTTAGTTTTTTTTTTTTATTGTGAAAATACTGTACAGAGGGGTTACTGTTGCATGAGCAAGGTAATGAGTACATTTCTTATCCAGCATAGTTGCCTCCTCCTTTGTTTTTCCCCTACCATCCCTTCCCTCCCACCTCCTCAGCTACAGTCCCCCCCCCCACCTACTCCCTCACCTCTCCCATGCCCCCACTCCCTGCCTAAATTGTAAAGTTCATTTTTTGATATAGTGTCTTGTACGTCTCATTGTTGCAATGGGTCAATCTGTATAAGGGAAAGACTTTTGAAGAAGGATTTCTCCCTATTTTGAAAGTAGGAAAAATGATTTCCAGATAGAGAAATGCTATATTAAAAATACATTTATAAGGCTGGGAAGGTGGCTCAGTGGTAGAGCATTTGCCTTGCATGCCTGAGGCCCTGGGTTTGATTCCTCAGCACCACATAAGCAAAAAGAAAAAAGCCAGAAGTGGCGCTGTGGCTCAAGTGGTAGAGCGCTAGCCTTGAGCTGAAGAGCTGAGGGACAGCGCCCAGGCCCAGAGTTCAAGCCCCACGACCGGACCCCCCCAAAAAAATACATTTATAAATAAAAGTACTTTCTATTTTCACCTGGAAGATGTTATTTTGCTGCCCAATTTACCAGAAGATAATTAAAAGAATGCCTTTGGAACAGGACACAAAAGCTATTGTTTTCTCAGTTAACTGACATATTTCTAAAGTCTTTTACTTTCCTGAAGAAAAAAAGAAAGTACCTCAGAGAACTGCCTCCTTTTTACTTGTCTAAGAGTGTCCAAAGTGACATCATTTTAATAAACCAATAAAGCACATTTAAATATTGATTTTTTAAAAATTGTAGATAAGAGACTCATGGACTTTCCTGCCCAAGCTGACTTCAAACCACAATCCTCAGATCTCACACTCCTAAGTAGCTTAGAATTAATTACAGGCATGAGCCATCAGTGCCTGGCTAAATGTTCATTTTTTTTAAAGAATCTGTACAATTCTAAATTATAGTGATCTGTGTTTTGGAGGGCATTCTAGGGACTGAATTGAGGGCTTGGAGTAGGATAGGAAAACATTCTCTACCTCTTGACCCACGCCTCCAGTACCTAGTGGCCTGATTTTAAAACTTTTATCTGTATTTTTTTTGCCAGTCCTGGGCCTTGAACTCAGGGCTTAGACACTGTCCCTGAGCTTCTGTTGCTCAAGCTAGCATTCTATCCCTTGAGCCACAGCTCTACTTCTGGCTTTTTCTGTTTATGTGGTCTTGAGGAATCGAATCCAGGGTTTCATGCATGCTAGGGAAGCATTCTACCACTAAGCCATATACCCAGCTCCTTTATCTGCATTTTTAAGAGCTTACATTGGTTATGCAGTGGTAGATTTTATTGTTACATTTTCACACACATTTACAGTATGTTCCAACCAATCCCACCCTAAAGCTTTAAAATTTTAATGATTAAGCTTTTTATCACACAGTAACACTAAAATGTGAATTTAAATGTGTAAAAATTCTACCTCCAATTGAACAAAAATGCCATGGCAAAGTTGGGCCCACTTTTAAATTACAGTAGCCACCTGTTTTTTAGTGTCATTTAATCCTCTCAAATGAGTTAGGTGGGGCTGGAAAGGTAGCTCAATGGTAGAGTGCTTGCCTTGCATGCATGAGGCCCTGGGTTCGATTCCTCAGCACCACATAAGCCGAAAAAGCTAGAAGTGGTGCTATGGTTCAAGTGGTAGAATGCTAGCCTTGAACTGAAAAGCTGAGGGACAGCGCCCAGGCCCAGAGTTCAGGCCCCATGACTGACAAAAATAATAATAACAATGGGTTAGGTATTTTTGTTAGCTTTTTTTTTTTGAGGAAAGTTTGAGTCACTTGCTTTAGATTACATGGAGGAAATGAGTTGGGATTCAATCTAGGTAAGTTGAACTATCTGGTCCTATGTTATCTTTAGGATCTGCATTTAAAACCAGTAGATCTTGTTACAGACTTACGTGACTGCTTCTAACATGTTTTCTACTTCTCAGGGATCAACATGAGCGACCTTCTGCTCTCCAGCTCCTAAAACACTCCTTCCTGAAGAGAAGTCCCTGAATACCCATCAAGACTTTCTTCCCAGGCCCACTGGAGATGCTCCCATATTGCTTCATTGTGGGGAATGATGGTTAAGGGATCTCTGCTTTCCTACTGGATATGCCACCTAATCCAACTTAACCAGATCCTGCAGTGTCATTAACAAAGTTTAGTTGCATATTGGTGTCTTCAAGCTTCAAGTATATTGCTCATGAGCAATTTCTTAATGATAAAAATGAACCCCCCATTCCAGTGTTTACAATTTTTGATTATCTAAAGACTTCAATTTATATTGCTTTATAAGACATTTCCTTTTTTTTTTTTTGGCTTCTCAGTTTTCATGTCATTAGTTTAGAATTGTGTAGTCACTCTAGCCCCAGAGATGACTTGCATTCAATCTATTGAAAAATGTATTCCTTTCCTAATAAACTTTCTTATTGGTTACTACATTTCTCAGCTTGCCTGAATTCTCTTACCATATGCAAGGAACAAAGTAGGTTACTACATTGACTTCCCAGTTACATATTTTGCCACTGTGTTTCAGATAAATTACATGTATGTGTGACTTGGCTCTTGTCTAGGATATAACTGGATCTAAAATGCCTGTTTCTGCAGGAATAAGAACCACCCTCTTATAAAGACTGTATATGACAAACTTACAGCCAGCATTATACCTAATGGCAAAAAACTAAAGCCATTTCCTCTAAACTCAGGAACGAGACAAGGATGTCCACTCTCTCTACTTCTCTTCAAGTTAGTACTAGAATGCCTAGCTACAGCAATAAAACAAGATGTAAACATAAAAGCAATCCAAATAGGGAAAGATGAAGTAAAACTCTCCCTCTTTGCAGATGACATGATAACCAGGCATGGATGATAAGAGCACTAGTCTTGAACAAAAATAGCTCAAGGACAGTGCCCAGGCCCTGAGTGCAAGCACCAGGTCATAAAAAATAAAAAGGAAAGTAATTAAAGAATTAAAGCAAGTGCTCCCTACTTGAGGAGAATCTATTAAATTGGTTCTATCTTCAGCCTCTTGAGGCTCAAACAAGAGTTCATTGTGTTTGTTTTATGCTAATATGTGTGTATATCTTAAAATCCTTCAGAAAACCTGTGATCATAGACTTAGCAGGTATTCCTTTGGGTATTAGTCTATCCAAAAAAAATCAAACCAAACAAAAATAAAAAATCAGTTTGCTCCTGGAATTCCAACAAAACTGACCAGTTAGTACAGCAGACTTTCTTTCTCCCTTCCTCCCTCCCTCCCTCCCTCCTTCCCTCCCTCCCTCCCTCCCTCCCTCCCTCCCTTCCTCCCTTCCCTTTCTTTACCTCCCTCCCTCCCTTCCCTTCCCTCTTCCTTTCTTCCCTCCCTCCCTTCCCTTCCTTTCCTTCTTTCCCTCCCTGCTTCTCCCTCCTCCTCCTCCTCCTCCTCCTCCTCCTCCTCCTCCTCCTCCTTCTCTTCTTTCTTCTTCTTCTTCTTCTTCTTCTTCTTCTTCTTCTTCTTCTTCTTCTTCTTCTTCTTCTTCTTCTTCTTCTTCTTCTTCTTCTTCTTCTTCCTCCTCCTCCTCCTCCTCCTCCTCCTCCTCCTCCTCCTCCTCCTCCTCCTCCTCCTCCTCCTCCTTCCTTTCTTCCTTCCTTCCTTCCTTCCTTCTCCTCCTCCTTCCTTCCTTCTCCTCCTCCTCCCCTTCCCCCCTTCTCTCTCTCTCTTCTTTGTGCTCACAAGTGTGCTAATACTGGTGGATCCAGGGCTTGGTGGCTGTTCCAAAGCTTTTTTGCTCAAGGCTAGTTCACTGCCATTTGAACCACAGCATCACTTCCCACTTTTTTTTTTAATTTTTTTATTGTAAAGATACTATACAGAGGGTTACAGTTACATGAGTGAGGTAATGAGTACACTTCCTCTTGAACATTGTTACCCCCTCCATTGTTTTCCCCCTACCATCCCCTCCCTCCCTCCCTTCCCCAAGGTTCTTTTTTTTTGTGTGTGATTAAGTGATTACTTAATTTCCGGAAATTCACAGTATTGTGGAATAATGATGCTCATTTAAAGTCACAAGTTCATTCTAACTTTCCTGGAGCAAATTGTCTATCACAGTCTGTAATATATAACGGTGCTTGCATGTTATATACCATATATGTGATCAGCAGCATGGGGATATTTGGTAGTGGTTCAACCAGATGAGTGGGAGTTCTTTGTTTCTTAAGTCCTGTTAGTTTTGTCATATCACCTAACATTTTGGATTTATCATCCACTTATCAGGGAGACCATGTACTGTTTGTCTCTTCGTTCTTGGCTTACCTCGCTCAACATGATTCCTTCTAGCTCCATCCATTTCCCTGCAAATGCCATTATTTTGTCATTTCTAATGGCTACATAATATTCCATTGTGTATAGATACCACAATTTTTGGATCCGTTCATCTGTGGTGGGGCATCTAGGTTGTTTCCATATCCTAGCTATTGCGAACAGTGCTGCAATAAACATGGAGGTGCACGTGTCCTTGTATATTGGTTCCTGTTGTTCAGGGTAGATGCCTAGAAGTGGTATGACTGGGTCGTAAGGGAGGTCAATCTTTAGCTTTCTAAGGACCCTCCAGACTGCTTTCCAAAGTGGTTGTATGAGTGTACATTCCCACCAGCAGTGTAATAGCGTTCCTCGTTCTCCACATCCCCTCCAGCATTTGTCGTTGGCTGATTTGTGGATGTGGGACATTCTGACTGGGGTAAGGTGGTATCTCAGGGTTGTCTTTATTTGCATTTCCTTCACCACCAGGGATGATGAACATTACCTCATGTGTTTCTTTGCCATTTTTATTTCTTCATTTGAGAAGTCCCTCTTTAGTTCCCTTGCCCATTTAGTAATTGGTTTGTTAAGTTTGGGAGGGATTAGTTTCTTGAGTTCCCTGTATATACAGGATGTTAACCCCTTGTTTGATATATTGCTGGTAAATATTTTTTCCCAATTAGTTGGTTGTCTTTCTAGCTTGGTTGCGATAGCTTTATCTGTGCAGAAGCTTTTTATTTTAAGGTAGTCCCATTTGTCGAGTCTCTCTCCAATTTGTTGTGCCCCTGGGACTCTGTTCAGGAAGTTCCTTCCTGTGCCTATTAGTTCAAGTGTCTCTCCTACTCTGTCCTGCAGTAGTTTCAGAGATTCAGGTTTAATGTTAAGGTCTTTAATCCATTTTGAGTTGATGTTGGTGCATGGTGATAGGCTGGGGTCCACTTTTAGTTTTCTGCATGTGGCTGCCCAGTTTTCCCAGCACCAGCGGTTGAAGAGGCTGTGTTTCTTCCATTGTATGTCTTTGGCTCCTTTGTCGAATATCAGCTGGCTGTAGGCCTGTGGATTTATTTCTGGATCTTCTATTCTGTTCCATTGGTCTTCGGGTCTGTTTTTGTGCCAGTACCATGCTGTCTTTGTTATTATAGCTCTGTAGTAGAGTTTGAAGTTCGGCATGGATAGCCCTCCCATATTGTCTTTATCCCCTAGAATTGTTTTGGCTATTCTAGGTCTTTTGTTGTTCCATATGAATTTTTGGACTGTTTTCTGTATTTCAGTGATGTACGTCATTGGGATTTTAATAGGAATTGTGTTGAATTTGTATATTAGTTTTGGAAGTATTACCATCTTTACTATATTAAGTCGGCCTATCCAAGAGCATGGGAGGTCTTTCCATTTCCTAGTGTCTTCTGCAATTTCTTTCTTTAACTTTTTATAGTTCTCATTAAATAGTTCTTTTACATCTTTGGTTAGGTTAATTCCTAAATATTTTATTTTTCGGGAAGTTATTGTGAATGGGGTTGCTCCCTTTATTTCCCTCTCTTCCTGTACATTATCAGTGTATAGGAAGGCAACTGATTTTTGTGGGTTTATTTTGTATCCTGCTATTTTTCCGAAGTGATTTATGATTTCTAAGAGTTTGGGGATGGAGTTTTTGGGATCGTGGAGGTATAGTATCATGTTGTCTGCAAAAAGGGATAGCTTAACTTCTTCTTTCCCTATGCGGATCCCTTTAATGTCTTTTTCTTGCCTTATTGCCCTGGCTAAGGGTTCTAGGACTATATTGAAGAGGAGTGGAGACAGTGGGCATCCTTGCCTTGTTCCTGATTTTAGGAGAATTGGTTGTAGCTTTTCCCCATTAAGTATAATATTGGCTATTGGTCTGTCATAAATGGCTTTTATTGTTTTTAGAAATGTTCCTTCTATTCCTATTTTCTCCAGAGCTTTTAGCATGAATGAATGTTGAATTTTGTCAAAGGCCTTTTCTGCATCTGTGGCGATAATCATGTGATTCTTGACCTTGGCTCTGTTGATATGTTGGATTACATTTATTGACTTACATATGTTAAACCATCCCTGTGTCTCTGGGATGAAGCCTACCTGGTCATAGTGAATTATTTTTTTTATGTGTTTCTGGATTCTGTTAGCTAGAATCTTGTTAAGGATCTTTGCATCTGTGTTCATCAAGGAGATTGGCCTGTAATTCTCCTTTTTGGTTGGGTCTTTGCCTGGTTTGGGGATGAGTGTGATATTGGCTTCGTAGAATGAGTTTGGGATAGCTCCCTCCTTCTCTGTTTCTCTGAAGAGCTTGAGGAGTATGGGTATTAGTTCTTGTTTAAAGGTCTTATAGAATTCTGCTGTGAATCCATCTGGTCCTGGGCTTTTTTTTGTTGGAAGACTTTTGATAGCTTCCTGTATCTCATTATAGGATATTGGCTTATTTAATTGGTTAACTTCTTTGCTCAGTTTGGGCAACTTGTATTTCTCTAAAAATGCATCCATTTCTGCCCGATTTTCTTCCTTTAGAGAGTATAGCTTTTGAAAGTAGTCTGTTAGAATTGTTTGGATATCTTGGGTACGTGTTGTGATGTTTCCCGTGGCATCCCTAATCCTATTAATATGGGTTTCCTCTCTTCTTTTTTTAATTAATCTAGCCAATGGGCCATCAATTTTGTTTATTTTTTCAAAGAACCAGCTTTTTGTTTGGTTTATTTTGGTTATGGTTTTCTGATTTTCTAATTGGTTAATCTCTGCTTTTAATTTGGTTATCTGGCTTCGTCTAGTAGCTTTAGGTCCCATTTTTTCTTGTTTTTCTAGCTGTTTTAATTGCAACATGAGATTATTTACTTGGTCTGTCTCCATTCTCTTGATGTGGGCACTGAGGGCAATAAATTTGCCCCTCAGGACTGCTTTTGCTGTGTCCCACAAGTTTCTTTGTGAGGTGTTTTCATTTTCATTGAGTTGTAGGAAATGCTTTATTTCTTCTCTGATCTCTTCTGTTATCCAGGCATTGTTAAGGAGTGTGCTGTTCAATTTCCATGTATTAGAGAAATTTCTGCGGTATGCTTTGTTATTGAGAGCTAGCTTGATTCCACTGTGGTCAGATAGGATACAGGGGATTATGTCGATCCCTTTGTATTTGCTTAAGTTCCTTGCATGAACTATGATATGGTCTATTTTGGAGAAAATTCCGTGAGCTGCTGAGAAGAATGTGTACTGTGTTGTTTTAGGGTGAAATACTCGGTAGATGTCAGTTAATTCCACTTGAAGTATGGCCTCTCTTAATTCGGTAGCTTCTTTGCCAATCCTCTGGTTGGTAGACCTGTCCTTTGGTGAGAGTGGTGTGTTAAAGTCTCCTAGTATTATCGTATTGGGATCTATTTTATTCTGTAAGTTTGAGAGCATTTGTTTGACATATCTGGGTGCACCAATATTTGGGGCATATAAGTTGATGATGGTTATATCCTCCTCTTGGATTGTTCCCTTTATTAATATGTAGTGTCCGTCCTTGTCTTTCTGTACTGATTTTAATGAAAAGTTTATTTTGTCAGATATCAGGATAGCTACACCTGCTTTCTTACTGGGGGCGTTTGATTGGTAGATCCTTTTCCACCCCTTCACTCTGAGTTTGTTTGTATGTTTGGCTGAGAGGTGGGTCTCCTGAAGGCAACAGATGGATGGGTCTTGTTTTCTGATCCAGTCCTCAGTTCGTTTTCTTTTAATTGGCGAATTCAGCCCATTTATATTAAGAGAAAGTATAGAGAGATGCCTTGTTGTCCCTGCCATTCCGTTTTCCTAAGTTTTTCTTCTTTCCTTTCCTCCTGTGCTTGCTCAGTTAGACTTTGAGTAACGCCTGTTTGGGGCAGGCCCCAGTTCCTGGTTGCTTTCTTCAGGTTGTGTCCCCCCTCTTAGAATTCTTTGTAATGCTGGCTTAATGTTTATGTATTCATTTAGTTTTTCTTTGCTATTAAAAGTTTTCAGTTCTCCATTGAATGTGAATGCTAGCTTTGCCGGGTAGATCAGTCTGGGTTGGCAGTTATTGGCTCTCAGGGCTCGTATGGTGCTTTCCCAGGCTTTTCTTGCATTCATTGTTTGTGTGGAGAGATCTGCAGTAATTCTTATTTTTTTCCAGTTGTAGTATAGCTCCTTCTTCATTTTTGCTGCATGCAGGATTGTTTCCTTATTATTCAGATCTATCATTTTTACTATAATGTGTCTAGAAGTGTTTCTCCTGGGGTCTTGCTTGTTGGGTGTTCGATAAGCTTTTGTGATGTAGTTAAGATGGTCGTTTTTGAGGTGGGGAAAATTTTCATTGACTATCTTGTTAAATAGGTGTTGCATTCCCTTGCTCTGGAATTCCTCACCTTCGTCCACTCCAATTATGCGAAGGTTAAATTTTTTAGCATTATCTGCTTGCTCTTGAATATCCCTTTGGTTTAATTTGAGTGATTTTTCCATATCTGTCACTTTTTGGTCCAGTTGGTGTATTCTGTCTTCTGTATCTGACACTCTACCTTCCATTTCATTCACTCTGTTGACAGTGGCTTCTATTGTGGTTTGCATGGAGGAAATGGATCCCT
Organism: Dipodomys merriami; assembly: GCF_024711535.1. Classification (NCBI taxonomy): domain Eukaryota; kingdom Metazoa; phylum Chordata; class Mammalia; order Rodentia; family Heteromyidae; genus Dipodomys; species Dipodomys merriami. The sequence continues at coordinate 77,118,581 of NW_027202270.1, forward strand.
TTATGGATTCAATGTTGGTTCTCAGAGTACTGATCTCACCTCTCAATGAGGTATGCATTACCTCTAATTTGGCGTTTATCTCACTTCTTACGGAGGTTTGTGCAGCTTCTATTTTTGCATGCATCTCTTGTTTGATACCTTGTATCTCTTTGGATAGTTCATCCTTGTGCTCTTTCAATTTCTGATCAATTTCTCGCTTCATTTCTTGAGTCATTGCCTCCAGCAACCCTTGGATGTAGCTTTTGTCTTCCATTCCTGCTTTGCTCCCACTGGGGCTCTCCCCTGCGTGGCTGCTGGCTTTTGAGGTGAGCTTGCTGTCCTGGGTGGTGGTAAACCTTGTGATTTTTCTCTGTGATTTTCGCATGGAGGTTCAGGAGACTGCTCTTCAATTTTGTTTTGGTGTGTCTGTCTTTGCTTGGTTGCTGATTCTGTATTGGTAGAGAGAGTCTGTGCCTGATCTGGGTTCTGTTGGGAGCCTATTTCCAGCTGCTATTCTGACTTACTTAGGATTCTCAGCTCTCTGCTGTAGATTGCTGGCAGTTCCCGTCTTTGGAAGGGTTGAGCAGCCTAGACTGCTTGTGTTTGCTCCTACGGGTGCTCTTGTGAAGAACAGATGCTCTGGATGCACTCTCCCAAATACTGGAGTCTGCTATGGGCTCCTGATGTGTTTTTGTTTGTTTTGGGCTGGTTGTGGGCTTGAACTCTAGGTTTGGGTGCTGTCCCTCAGCTTTTCAGCTCAAGGCTGGCACCCTACCATTTGAGCCACAGCCCCACTTCTGACCCTTTTTGCTTTTGTGATGCTGAGGAATCAGATCCAGGGCCTCATACATACAAGACTATCACTCTATTGCTGAGCCACCTTAACAGTCTGAGCTCCTGCTTACTATCAGGTGCTGGCAGCCTGTGTTGCCCAATTCCCAGTCTAGGGTATATGGGTGGAGTTTTGGTGGGGTTTGGGCTTCTCTTGTCCTGGGCCTCCAGGTCTTTTGTTGTCACAGGCGTGCTTCCCGGGGAGTGTTGTTTCCTCGTTTTCTCCCCTCTGTTGAGGCATATGCTCAGCTTTTTACTTCAATTGGGAGGAGTTGGTTGTGTTGTTCAGGCGCCGGATCCCGGGGCCTGGTTCCGGCCCCAGCCTGGAGCGCGCTTGTTAGGCCTGTGCTGATGTGTGTACCACCTAGGTTATGCAGCCTGGGGGACACAGTTCAAATTTCTTCTACTGTTGGTAGTCTTGACCCAGGGGCGCTGTTCCTGGCTTGGGCATTTAAGCTCCCTTCCAGGGGTGCTCTTGCTCTAGCCTGGCCAGCTGAGTGTGCTCCACGGGCTGGTGGAGCTCTCAAACCGTTCCCAGTTTTAGTGGGTCCTGTGGTCCGGGTGTTGGGGTAGGGAGTCTAGGTCAGGGTCTGGGGATTCCCTCCAGCTCTGGTCTCCCTTGAGGGATACACTTCCCCTGTGGGGTACTCACCCTGGAGCTGTTTGTTTCTGTGTGGTGTAGGTCGTCAGTTGTTGTTGCAATCCGGGCTGGGTTGGGCGGTGGTGGCTCTGTGTGATTCTTTTCTGTCTCTGCCTCCGTCAAAGCTGTCGGGTCAAAAGTGTCCACGCTCAGGCAGCTTCTTCGCGGTACCTCTGGGGCCAGAGCACCCCACCGGGTCGTTGCGATCGCGATCGGGCAGGCGGCGATCAGGAGGGCGGGTGGTCTGCCCACAGGTCCCTTTGTCGCGCTGCTGGTGCCGAGCGGCTTTGGCGGGATGGAGCCTCTCTGCTCGGGTGGAGAGTGAGGGGTGGGGGTAGGATCCTCGTGGAGACTCCCGGCTGGTAGGTTTCTCTGTTCCTGGCGATTCGCTGTTCTGCAAACCAGTACCTGGTGATCTGAAAGCGGCCCCCTGTGTCTCTGCTGTGTCTCTGGGGCTCCCGCAGCCCCCGCCGGGCCGGCTGGCCGGCGGCTTGTCGCACTGCCGCGCGGCCAGTAAAGGTTGGGGGAGGGGTCTTCGCTTTTCTCTGTTCTGAAATTCTTCTTTTCCTCTCTTTCTTTTTTTGTTGTTCTCCGCCTCTGGTTTTTCTCTAAGTGTTCGTCTTTTTGTTGTTGTCGGTCTCTTGGGGAGATTAAGCGTTGGAACTCGAACTCTCTTTTTGGTTGGAGAGAGCTGTGGCGTTTCCCTACTGCCCCGTCGCCATCTTGGTCCCCCCTCTTCACTTCCCACTTTTGAGGGTTAATTTGAGTTGAGTCTCAGGGACTTTTCTGCCTGGGCTTTTTTTCAAACTATGATACTTGGATCTTAGCCTTTTGAATAGCTTGGATTATAGGCATGAGCCACTGAAGACACATGATTTTCAATTTGAGCGTTTCAGACTTGTGTGATTAAAACTTTTTGTTAAGAAGTGTTCTTTTGAGTGTAAAAATCTTTAGGATGCTCCTTAAACTGACATATATATATATATATATATATATATATATATACATATATAAACTGACATATATATATATACATATATATGATTTACTGTTACTCTTAAAAATGGTTACTATTTTTCAATCATATTTAACAAAAATGGAGGCATTCAAGGATAGGGTAGGCTCAAACCAAAGGGAAAAAATGAGTATTTTTAGATGTAAACAATAAAAGGGATCTTAAAATCTGGACAAATGATCATAATCTGTTTCATACTGTTATAAATAAATTTCATATACAGTTATCTCTTACAATATATGGATCTACCAATACTTACAATTGCCCCCCAATTTTAAGTATTGGGGCTTGAACTCTGGGCATGGGTGCTGTCCCTGAGCTCTTTAGCTCAAGGTGAGCGCTCTATCACTTGAACACAGTGCCATCTCTGGTTTTCTAGTGGTTTATTGGAGATAGTCTCATGGACTTTCCTGCCTGGGCTGGCTTTTGAACCTTGATCCTCAGATCTTAACCTCCTGAGTAGCTAAGATTACATCTGTGAGCAACTAGTATCTGGCCTTACAATTTTTTTTGGTATGCTTTTTATTGTAAAAATATGGCCTTACAAAATTTTTATTGCATAAAGAAACAGTTGCAGATTCCCTTTTTTCATGGATACTAAGAGTATATTATCAAGAAAAGAAACATTATTGCCTAAAGTCAAAGATACTGTAACAGTTATTTCAAAATGTACACTGGAAAAAGTCAGAAAGGAGCTAGCAAGTAGGAATGATATATAGGAAGGTATGAAAACATTTTTTTTTTTTTGGGGGGGGAAACAAAGCTAAAGAAAATTCTTTTAAACGTGGAAGTAATGAAAGTAAGCTTTGTTTTAAAGAAGTGTTCCCAAATGGGAAAAAAAAGTAGAATATATTTGGTCCTTAAAGAGTGTGTATAGAGGGTAGAAACAGCTCGGACAAAGAAATCAGAATGCTATGAATAGGTCTTGAAATATATAAAAGATGGAAATTATGAAGGGTTTATGTGTGTAATTAAGCTGGCTGTAATTTAAAAGATTATTTTAAGGTTTTTCTAAGGTCAAGATTGAATACACTTATATAAAACTAACACTAAATTTTATGCCTATGTGTGTGTGTGTCTTGGTCCTACGGCTTGAACTCTACCACTTGAGCCACAGCTCCACTTCCAGCTTTTTGGTGGAAGGTAATTGGAGATAAGAGTCTCATGGACTTTCCTGCCCGGTCTGGCTTCAAACCATGATCCTCAGATCTCAGCTTCCTGAGTAGATAGGATGAACCCCAGCCCTGTCCATGTGTTCTTATTTGTAAGAAAGAGTTTATGGTTCTAACAATGATGTCAACATTAATTATCCTAAAATGTTGTATATAATAGAAATAATTAGACTGTTTTGTCAATTGCCATTAAAAAATTTTGGCCTTGGCTGTTGTAAGATCTTTTTTTTTTTTTTCTTTTTTTGGGGGTCCGATAGTGGGCCTGAACTATGGACCTGGGCGCTGTCCCTCAGCTCTTCAGCTCAAGGCTAGCACTCTACCACTTGAGCCACAGTGCCACTTCCAGCTTTATTTTTGCTTATGTGGTGCTGAGGAATCGAACCCAGGGCCTCATAAATGCAAGGCAAGCACTCTACCACTGAGCCACCTTCCCAGCCCCTGTAAGATCTTTTCTGTAGATCTGATCCTCCTCTGGAGCATTGCAGACAGATCCATAGAGGATGGCTCAAACTAATATTTGTCAAACTGAAAAGGTGGCCCTGCTTAGCTTTGTTGCTCACATTTGGCTAGAAAAAGATCTTACTGGTATAGATTTCCACTTGACCTGCCTGTGGGACCAGAGCAATTGGGACATTTTATCCTAGGAACGAGGAAAAACTAACTAGGATATCTAATACTTACAATGAGTTGAGTCCTAGTAGGACAAAGCTTATCCTAGTAACAAGAGATCATATAGAGACAAATAGTATGAAGAACTGTTTATAGAAGAGGGGGGAATGTTATCAGAATCCAAATGAAATCACCTTTCAAAACTAAAAATGAGAGGTTGAAATAGTTTATATGTGGTTACATGACACCCATTTGTCTACCTTCCAATTGTCCAGATCTTGTATCCTAGCCTATCAACTGCTATTTCTCTAGATCTAGGAGAAAACTAGATGCTTCTCTTCATTAGATCTTACATTGTTAATATTTCAACCAACTTTCCTTTTTTTTCCCCAGACTATAAAAGTACAAATTGTACAGCCTAAGAGCTAACTCTACTGAACTCTGTGATAGTTGAGAGGTCAGGCAATACTTCAAATCAGGATATCCCTCGATATCCTAACCATAGCACAAGGTGACACAGGTGCCCAGATTAAGACTAGATGCTTTGATTATATTCCAGACAATTCAGCCAACATAACTGGCCCCAGATCAACGCAATGTTGACTGCTAGAACTTGAGTACTTTCCTGTTTTCTTGCTCCTCTGGATTCACGTAGTGTCTTACTATAGTTCCTTCTTAAAATCATCTGTGGGGCATCTTACTCTGCTTTGTTTACTGCTGTATCTCACTGGTTTCAACAGTTTATTCTGTGTTTCCACAGCATGGCTCCTCCTCAAATACAACTATAGTTGATTATGATCTCCTTCTCATCATTCAGCTTTTTCCATTGACAGAAAGCAAGGACAAGGCCTTATCTAGGCCTATGCCACAAACCATCAGGAAAGTAGCCAAAGACAGATATCAACTTGGCATTTCCTAAAAGATTTAAAGGTCTCCAATCTTTGAGGCGAAAATGATAGGTAGCTATGAAAATAGATAGGAAAAATGAAAATGGAACTTAAAAATAGATGAGATGGCAGAAATCTTTGAGACAGAACATTTTACTTAAGTGGACCACCAAGGTCATAGGATGTCAGAGTTACCAGGACAATAAACTATGCCCTATGGGTTAACTGTTACAGTAAATCTCCCCTTTGGACAGTGATTGTCCAAAAAGCTGCTCCTGGACAGGGTCTTAATGCTCATACTTTAATAAAAATGTGCTGGGGTAAAAATTAATGTCATTTGGGGGGGGAGGGGGGTATAATTGGGTGGGGGGAGGGGGGAGGCTGGGAAGGGAGGTGAAGGGTAAACAAAGGAGGAGGCTGCAATGCTTGGTAAGAAATGTATGCATTATCCTGCCCATGTAATTGTAGCCCCTCTGTACAGTATGTTCTCAAATAAAATAAAATTAAATTAAAAAAAATTAATGTCATTTTGACTTATTGACAAATTTACTCCTAAGATCTGACAGCACCATTTATTTGCAGTGAATTAGGTCAGTCTACATCTAGAAGCAAAGCTGAAGCCAGCTGTCAGGCAAAATTGAGTCTTGATAAGGATGGAATGGTCACTCTTCATTTTCAAGAACACTGGATTTATCCCTCAAAGTAACCACGTGTTGTTTTAAGCTATAACTTTTATTGGCTCCTACCACTTCAAGATAGCACCAACTACAAATTCTACTTAAGCTAGTATATCAAACTGCTTTACTATTTGGCTTGGGTGCTGCACCTGAGCTTTTTTGCCTCAAGGTTAATGGTCTATTACTAGAATCACAGCTCTACTTCTGGCTTTTTGGTAGTTAATTGGAGAGAGCCTCATGGACTTTTCTGCACAAGCTGGCTTTGAACTGTAATTTTCAGCTCTCAGTCTCCTGAGTAGCTAGGATCACAGGTGTGAACAACCAGAGCCTGGCTTCTAGAGCAATAACATGAAATGCAGCTTAAGTGAGGTAGATTTTCTTTTGGTTAATTTCTAACATTGATGACTTCGTGTATATATTTTCCTTCTTTCCCTGTTTAGCTTTCCCTCCACACTTAGCATGAAGGAATGAGTATACTTCATATTTTACTTATATACCAACATGACCTCAAAGTATTTTGTAAAGGTAGGGCTTCATTTCTCTCCCCACCACCTCCCCCCCCCCTCACTTTGGGGTTATCGTCATTGTTCTTTACTTACATTGCCTCTGTGGGAAGACTTATGCTGTGAAATCACAGTAAGGGACCTATGAACTAGACTGGCAAGTCTACCTCTTGATAAAGAATTTGGAATACAATGTTAGAATATTAATCTTCAGAATAAGTTTGAAGTAAGAGCCTTCCTAAGGATTATCAAGTTGTATCAAGTTGTATAAATTAGTACCACTTTCAAATTTCTTTCTGCCTTCCAGATTTTAGATATTCATTACATTCTCAAGTTTTATTCCACTCAAACAAAATGCCAAAGACACAAGTCCTGTTCATAATTCTAAGTTACTTTAGTGATGGGATAAGCTTCTCATTTTTTCACTGAACAGTTTTATTGCCTACCCCTCCATAACCCATCACCTTACCTTTTCACCATACATAGTTTTCCATACATTAAAAACTAATTTTTATTACATTTAACTCTTCCAATATGTTCACTTGGGCCCAAGTCAGAAGAAATTTAAATTCCTAAGTAAACTTGTAAAAAGTAGGTGTATGGATCTTAACTGTAACGTATGCTAGCCTTTACACTGTGGACATTTCTTGGTGGGTGAACATACAAAAGAGCAAGCTCTGGAGTACAGGATAGAAAGATGTAGCAGTGTGAAACTACCCACTCTCCTGAAACACAACTCTGAGAGCTCCAACGTAATTGTTTAATCTGATCAATGAATAGGCATAGACCTCCTTCATGTATGCTGGCCAGTCTATTTTTCACACCTGCTGCACTGTTTAGAGCTGTTTAAATGCAGGAATTTGCATTAAAAATGTTTTCAACTAATCAAGTAGGGTATCTTCACAGGTAACCAGTTAAAGTTTTTGTGTAAGCCACTACATAGTGGAAAATTTTAAGTTAAGCCTCAAGGACTGTTTGCTATTGTCAGGACACCTCAAAATTGTGAAAGATGATGGCAAATTCAGCTGTAGTTTCTTTGACTTGAAAGGCTAAGAAATCTTGATTATATGTACACCAAGACAATTCAAAGGTTTAGGTTTAGTCTCATCTTACTTTCATGACAACATGATAAAAATTATTAGTGAGGCCCTATTGTTGAGGTGGTATTGTGGGAACAGGTAGATAATATAGTAGAGCTAAAACAAAAATGTTAAGACTAAAAAGTATACTGAAGCTGGGCCCTAATGGCTTACACCTGTAATCCTAGCTACTTAAGAGGCTGAGATCTGAGGATCATGGTTCAAAGCCAGCCTGGGCAGGAAAGTCTATGGGACTCTTATCTCCAATTAACGACTCAGAAAAAGCCAGAAGTGGTGCTGTGGCTCGTGATAGAGGGCTAGCCTTGAGCACAGAAGCTCAGGGACAGAGCCCAGGATTTGAGTTCAAGCCTCAAGATCTCTGCCCCCGCCCCCCAAAAAAGTATACTGAAAATAACATGGGAAGGAGGGAACAGAGCTGGATGCACATGGTTCAACATGTTCTCATGTAAACCACCCAACTGATTATATGCTAAGGGAATAAGCTAGGACTATGTGTCACCATACATCTCTGTGACTTAAAGACGTTTGCTTCAGTGAAAGTAACTTCTGTCCTAATTCTACTGTACTAAAGTTATTGCATTTAAGTCTTTATTATCTTCCAAGTACAAAGTATAGGAAGTTGGGAGAAGGAAAGTAGAGAGCAGCTGCACTGCATTAAAAAAAAAATCAGGTGATTCACTCAATGTCATTCTTCTAGTAAGTTAATGGGGCTGAGACTGGAATGTGGAACTGATTACAGAAACCATGTTTGGCCCAGGCAAAAAGTTGGAACACTCTTATCTCAAAAAACAGCCTGGGTGTGGTAGTGACATCTAGGATCCCAAGATACAAGGGAGGCCAAGGTAGGATTATGCTCTGAGGCAGACTTAGGCAAAAAGTAAGACCTTATCTAAAAAACAACCAAAAGTGGATTAGATTGTGGCTCTAGCACAGGCCCCCAGTATTTTTTTTTTTAAAAGTCAATTACAGTCTCTTATAATTTCCCACATTTCCCAGGGAGTAACAATTGTTTCTGATTCACATTAACTTAACAAGACATGTTAAGAGTCTTAGGATTTATGTTGCCAATCAATAAATTTTATTAATAATCCCTTGTAAAGATACTGAGAAGCTGAAATTCAATGACTAATTAATGCCAATACATACATATGCCTGTTAAGGATTTTTCTATCAGCAAACATCCCATTCAAATTTCCATGGATGTCTTGAGTACATTCAGAAAACAAAATCCCAATCACTGTTCACAATGAATACTAGAGGAAGTTTTTCTAACCAAATAAAGCTGCTTGAAAAACACACCTTAAAAACAAGAATGCACTTATTACTTCAGAACACACTTAAACAACAGGCAAATCAAATTGGACTACTAAATGGAAGGACATTAAATGAGGCTTTCTCTTAGAAATAAACCTGAACAGTCCTCAGGATCTAGTTTTGAGATTAATGGGTCCCCTCTATAATAGAATTGCTGTTTATATATTGCTTCAATATATACGCCTATCTAAAAACATCAGGTAGGAAACATGATGGTAAATTAGAGAACAAAAAAAGGAGGCACAGAGACAAAACCTGGCTGGGTCAAAGGAATCAACAGGAGTAAAAATAAAATGAATACAAGGCATGGAAGCCAAATCACTGAGCATTTCAGTCCCATACACAAGATCATCTTGTGAGGATATATGCTGTAGCAAACTTCTTACAAGCCACCCAGCCTTATTAAGCTGGCCACAAACTAACCACTGATTTCAGACAGACATCTTAATTTTCACTCAACCTATCAATACCAAAAATTAGTACCCTGGGAGAACAGATATGATGTGCTGCATTTCCAGTGTTTAAATCCGCCTAGACTAGTCTATCTTAAATAAATGGGCACATGAGACTTAAGTTCAGTTCAAGTTTTCAGAGTGTGGGATTTGCTTTATCTATGTTCTATTGCTTCTACAGAAAGGCTGAGGGAGCAACAGCTCAATAAAGAAAAATAACAAATCAAGTATTCTTCACCTTGTTTCACTTTTTCCTTAACAAAAGAATTCCTAAAAAGCATGGCAGTAGGAAAAAATTGTGCGATGTTTTAAGAACAACTAATGTTAAGGTTAAAGCAGGATTAAGAGTTGGATGGTTAGACTGGGCTATGTAATCAGTCTCAAACCAGTGCTGGTAGGTCATGCCTGGTTACTTGGGAGGCAGAGATCAGGAAGATGACAATTTCAGGGGTTGAGGCCACCATGAGGAAAACAAAAGAAGTCCCAGGCAAAAACACAAGATCCTATCTAAAGAATGAAATGAGTGAAAGCACCTGTCTAGCAAGGTTTGGGTTCAAACCCCAATACCATTTAAAAACAACAACAAAAAACCAAACCCTCCCTAAACCAAAACTCAACCAAAATCTCAGAATTGTCTTTATTTTTTAAATAGATGTTACCATTTCCTTGTGATTTTTTTTTTTGGGGTCGGTCGTGGGGCTTGAACTCTGGGCTTGGGCACTGTCCCTGCACTCTTCAGTTCAAGGCCAGTGCTCTACCACTTGAGCCACAGTGCCACTTCCAGATGTTACCATTTCCTAAGAAAGGTTCCCCGTTCAAAAAAATGCGAAAGCCTAAAATCTCTACTCATTGTGTACTACATATGCATATTTAATCAGTGGTTTATTTCTAAGGCTGGATAAGAATAGGTCAGCAATTTAAAGTCTCAGATACAAAAGAAAATGTGCTTACAATGTTTTAAGGCAAGGTACTTGGTAACAAAAACATTCTAAACTGGTCTCTGAAGTAGAACACAACTAGTCATTTCTTCAATTCAAAGAGGATAGGCCAAAAAGATAAATAAGAATTCTCATATAATAATAATCTATTGGTACAAGTATCAGCATTTTATCATGATATTCAAGAAACTGCACATCATGGTAGATTAAAAAAACGAAAACTAGGCACTCACACACAGTGAGACCAACAGAGGAGACTCTTGGGGGAGGAACACCAAGTTGTAATGCCTATGTGCCTCTGATCATATAAAATAATATTTATAAAAACGAATTCCAGGAAATGGAAAAAAAGTCCAAAAACTCTGAATAACCTGAAAACCCAGCGAGGCCAAGATGGACATGAACTGCTTTGTGGGAGACGCTAGGACAGACACCAGTACTTGCAAACAGGTAACTAACTCTTGCAAGGCAAAGGATATGGCCACCAATTTTGTAAAGCAGTCCTTTGAGAATTTCTTTAAACAAACATCTGATAGCTTTGGTTCTGAAAATATCATACATTAAAGCAGGTAAGGCAAATATTTAGAGGAAATAGCTAAGTATTGGAAAATTAGATGAAAGAGGTAGAAGTGAGGCCTTTGTTTGCTATGTGCTTCTGCATAAGAAGGTTAACAAATATATGGTATAGGGAAAACACAACTTAAAAATGAATCACTCTTTTATAGGATGTTTTAAAGATAATGTTTTTTAATAGTTCAAATATTAAAAAAAAACTCATCAAAAATGTTATCACCTTAACAGTACTTTGCACATGTGGAATTCCATACCTAAATTTGATACTATTTTGGTTTATTTATGGCTACTTACAAGACTCACAGTAATAATGTCCATTCATCTGAGTCTTTTTCTTTGGTAGAGTCTAATGGGACCAGGCAGATGAACTATTTTATGCAAATAAGATGGTTAAAATGAATTCATGGTGATATGAATTAGGAGGGTTTTTCTTTATGAAAATGAAACTTCAAAAGGATTCTGCATTTATTCCCACTGTGGTTTTGGAAGCTTAATATCCTGTTCAGAGGTTAAAGAGTTTGAATAGCTCACACAATCCTGTGAAAATCACAACTGGCTGCCCTTTAATAAATAGTCATTGTAAAGAATTACATTTACAGAGTGAAAAGTGAATACATAGCATTTCAAATTCAGTTTTGGAAGTACTAGTAAGTACTGACCATAACAATATACACTAGCTATCTTTTTTTTAACTGTCCATCATTAGCACCAATAAAGATTCAACAAGATTACCTTTATTCCCACATCTCAAAACAATTCTGCAAGTTCTTAGTGAAGTTTAACTATAGTCACAGACCTTAAATATTCACATTGTTTTCTATGTCATACTGAAAATAAGTTCACTACTTTTATGGATATTCTTTACAAAATCTTATTAAATTTCCTGGTATTACCCCCTCCCCCCCATTATACAGTAGCACAACCACCCTATGTCGTTTTACATGATAGCTCTGCGGAGGTTTCACATCTAAATTACCAAGAACAAAACCCTTCCCTCCCTCATCTTGCACTCAGCTTAATTCTATACTAGTCCTTGGATTATGTACCATGGTAAAAGTATAACTGTATCAAAATTACCATGTTTATGGATACAATATTATGCTACACAGAGCAACCAAGTTACATATAATGACAAAGATTACTAATGTTATGCAAGACAAGAACAAATGTGAGGACATCTACCTAGGCAAAGTCCCTATAAAGAGGCTCCTAGTATGCCAAGTTCAAATAACATTGACAAAATAATGAACAATTATCTTAAAAATTATAAAGCTACTAGCAACTTAACTGCTAAATAAAAGTAGATCACAAGTTCAAACCTCTAATATTTACAACCACAATATACTTGAGTAAAATTACAATTGTGCACATACCAGTGGCTTCGTAACAAAATAGCTCATATACACAGAGGAAAAATTAGTCTTCAGTTCAACCAACGTTGAATCTAACCCATCTTATAGATACTCAACAGCTTGAAGATTTACCACAGAAAAAAATCAATATTAACTGATAAACAAGAGCCATACTATTGGCATTTAAACCAAAATTTACACAAGTTAAAGCCTATTGTTGGATCAGGAGTCAGATGACCGTGCAAACTTTACCTCAACAGGAATATACTGAGATGTGCAAACAAATGTATAACCCTCCACTAGTGGTTTGCCTGGAGGCTGGCTTTTTTCTTTAAAAACAAAAACAAAAACATAGCTTCCTGATAACAACCATAAGCTATAAATACAGGTACAATGCACAGTCAGTGATCTTTTATTTTTATTTATTAGAATATAAAAGAATTGAGAGCATAGGTTTATTTTCATTTTTTTATAAGGAAGACTGTATTTTACCTGAAAAAGAAATATGGCATCACAATGCAAACACACCTCAGGGGAGGAGTATATTAAAAAATATGGTGTTATTGTGAATGCTAAAGGAAGCAACCTCAGCTTACTGTTATATGTAGTGTTTAAGTTCTTTAAAGAAAAAACTAATTCTTCACTATGTATGCTTTTGCAAATTTAGTTTTTAAATCACAGTAATCCACATAACCATCATTAACAGTTGTTTTATGGTACTGTAACAGGCCAACAACATTTAAATGCACTTCACATCAAGAGTATGTAAACTTTATTTTTTTTCCTTTTCAAGCCTTCAGAAAATTAGGGGCTATTTTATTAGCCAATCTGGCCAGAAACTCTGAAGGCAGAATTCGAGTGCCACTTGAGGCACTATATACCCATCTGGTAGTGAAGTGTCCCCCCTTCAGTGGCTTCCAGTAAGGCCTAGAGTTTAAGGTTAACATGAAAAAGTGCCACCTTTTAGATTAGTGATGGACTCTGACAAGAGAAAATAAAGTTATTCTGTATATTGTTATACTTACAAGCAGCTCCAATCCTGAGTATTTATGGTAATATCTAAACATACAAAAATGTATGTACATTTTTCTCCACTTTCTTGTAAACAGTTGTCAGTATGCTGTTTTATCCCTTTATCATTGAAACATGCAAATCATACATACACATATAAATACACAAAAGAAAACAATTTACACTCATTCAAAAGCCAAGCAACAACAAAAAAGCTACAGTATTCAAATTATAAATAATGAATGCTTGACACATCTTATATTCCTAGAAGCATTGCCAGCCATTCATCCTAATGTTCTCAGCTGCAATTGTAGAAATACTGAGTTTTGCACCTTCCATGCTTTTACAGTATTTATAACACTATCATATGTGGAGATAAAGACTTGTTTACTATAATCTCTTCTTTTCAGAATGACGAGTAAAGCAGCACTTACAAATATTGAAGCAGTGGCAGCAAAAGCACGTGTTACCACTGCTAGATCAGGAGGAAGTTTTTCATCCTAACAATTTTTAAATTAAAAAAGTAAAGGAAAAATTGACCTAAACAAATGATTACATATTCATTCCTTGGGCACTTAACAGCGAGTCCAGCATGTCGAATGTGTCTTTGTAGTCCATATGCTGGCTGTTTGTACTGTACTCGTGATTGGCATCAGGACCGTTGGTCTCCACTGGTTTCTTGTCCAGTTTCACGAGGGTGCTGAGATGTCCGTAGCCCACCTGGTATGTGACAGGGGGAGGAGGGGGTAAGGGATGGTTAAAAACAGAGTTGTGAGAGGATATATACTGCTTAACAGAGGAGGAAGAACTAGATGAACTACCTGAACTTTTGGAACTTTTGCTCATTTTGGAGTGATGGTTGTAAGAGGCATCATTGATATGCAGCTTCTTTCTTGAAGAACTGGAACTAGAGGAAATGCCATCACTGCTCAGGCCAACCGGACTCCTCAAAACAGTAGGTGGTATTCCATCAGCACTGTGTTTACTGCCACTGCTGCTGCCAACATGCAAATGGGAATGCTTGTGGCCACTGGCATGGTGGCGATTTGTAGGATGCTCTTTGTGCTTTTCCTTATGGTCTCTGCTAATATGCGGGCTTGAATGCTTGCTCTTCCCACTGCCTTCATCAGAAGAGCTGTGTCTTTCTGAGGATGAGACTTTAATCTTCATTTTCAGTTCCTCTTTACTGGTGCCTTTATCAGTGGGTGGTATTGGAATTCTTAATTTCAGTGATCCACTCTTTTCCTTTTTCTCTGCCATGTATTTTTCAGTCTTTTCAGTATTTGTGATGGGAATTTTCATTTTAATGGGAGAAGTTACAGAACTGCTGCTGGCTGCCTGTGACTGCATGTGTTTGTGTTGCTGTTCTACCTGGGCAGCTATATAATGATCCCTTACATCGAGATCAAGAGTTTCTAGCTTACGCTTTTCTCTGTATTTATCTAAAGACATTTTATGAGGAATTACTCCAGGAGTAGCAGGAATAGGCCCATGGTGTTTACTGCTCCCTGCTTTATGAGTATATTCTTGTTTAACAGAAGAATGATCAGATATTTTGTCAGGTCTGTGATGTAACCCTGAATGCAGTGACATAGAAGGTCCCTGCTGGAAGTTGATGTTGTATTGGCTACTAGACAAAGATGCTTCCTGTTTCTGTGAATATATCGGCTCTGTCCTTGATGATTCTTGGTGCTGAGGCCATTCTTGGTGAGATGACAAACCATATGAGGTGCTGGGCATTCCCGTTGCTAGCACTGACAAATTATCAGATGTACGGCTGTCCTGAACAGAAACATTTCCTGAGTTTAGAGGTACCGGTGGAGGAAATGTTGATGTAGAAGGTTTCTGAAAACTTGGGTTTGCAGGCACACCAGTGACACTATCTACTAAAATGGAATTCTGGACCAAAGACGAACCAAGAAGTGGTGTCTCTGATACTTGTCCATCTACTTTTGGTTTCTGAGCCGCCTGAGTAGCCTATTTAAATAAAACACAAAAGAAACAATGACAGCAAAGAGATTTAATACAGTCTGTTAATAAAACTTCCATATTAACTATATGGAAATAAAAATCACCTGGTTTCAGGCTTTTATGTTGTCAATAAATGTCAATAGAGGCATAATAGAAGGCTCTAAATCGAAAATTCAGTTTTTGAGTTAAGATTCAATTAACCAACCCATACCCAGTATTTGAGAGAGTAATTTGTCAGCTCCCTCACTTGTAAAACAAAGACAACACTTCCACCACAGTCACTGTAAGAATTAAATATAAAATGCATAATGCAATGTATAGTCCACTGAAAACAACAGCTGAATAAATTGAATATATATAGTTTATGGTATACTGCAGTTATCTGGGATACTGGAAGGCAGATTATTTAATAACATAAAACTGGTTTGCTATACAATTGCTAAATGACAAACTGATATTCTGTTAAATCCTGCCAATTCTCTTACCCTCCAGTTTCGAATCCTCTTCAACCTACTAGGCGTTTTCTCCAATATTTGTAGAAACTCATGTGTTAGCTCTAAAAATAAAATTTAAATTTAAAACTTAGAATTTAGAAACTTAGAAGTGCCTTTAGGATTTAAATTTCTCTCAAGTGGGCACTATTAAGAAAGGGGACCTTAAAAGTCTATCTCCTTAATTATTAACCTTCTATTTAACCATTATCATATACAGAAGTAGACAGAACTAGTATTTGAAAAGCTGAGTCCTTTTTTAAAAGAATACTCTCCACTCTGATTTTATTTGCTTACTTAGAATCTCTGGAAGACTCAGTAGAACTAAAAACAGCCCCTCTAAAATAACAGTCTTTATTATATAAGGAGTAATAGTAATGTTGGATGAGAGAAAGATCCATTAATGGATTCTTCAAAATTAGTGTGCAAAAGATTGAGGAAAAAGGATACTTCTATCTCAATAAATTTTCACTAAGGTAAGTTATTAATTACAAAGAGAGAGTACTTGTACAGGACAAAAATTTGGCAATCCCACTGTAACGAGCTGATTATCACTAGTGGCAAGATGTATTAGCATGATGTACCCTTGCAATCATGGTAGGACCTACTCATGAGAAAATATCCAGCAAACTCCAACGGGGAAAGGCTGTCAAATGTAATTGTCCTTCCAATCACTTCAAGTGTTGAGATCATAATAGAAAAATATCATAATATAAAAATACCACAGACCAGAAGAGACTAAAGATAAATCTGATTTAATTGATAAGTTTTTTTATCAGTATTAGTTTTGTTTTTAATAATTATACATTGTTATGTAAGATATTAACAATATCAACTGGGTAAAGGGCAAATAGGAATTAAAAAGTTCTTATACCAACACTCATACTTCCTAGCAATCAATACTATTATCATAGTAGCAAGTTACCATGGTCAATTTTCTAAGTTCAGGATTACAATCATCATTGACCTTCCATATGGTTATACTGTATGTTTTCTAGTCTAAAATAGTATCAGTAGTTACAAATACTCTAAAGACAAATATTAGCTGAGTTAGAATATCCTTTGTGGCATGTCTATCATAACACCAGGAAGGATCTCTGTCAATAAACAAGATTCACTTACTGTTTTTTAGTACAATAGTGAGTTTTTCTGCACACTATTTTATACAAATGCTAAGACTGATAACACATTATTGAATGTTTTCAAAAAAGCACATAACAAAAACTCCATACCTCTACACAAATACCTAAAAGTTGTCACAAGTATAACTATCCAAAACTAGCTTGTCAAACAGGTGTGCTAACAACCATCTCATGAACTAAAATCTTAATTTTACAAGATGTGTGACTTCCTTGACAATTTAATGAGTACTGTAGTCTGAGATTTTTGACAAAGTTTGGATGAAATAAAATGAATGCCTTGAGCTCTACTTCCTCAGTTGAAAAAGAATAATTTTCTGCCTGGCACTAGTAAATACAGCAAATCATAGATACATTAAGTCAATTAAATACACTGAAGTCACAGAATTCATGCTCAATTGCTTTTTAAATAAAAAAAATAAGCTTGAGCCTTTTCAGCAATTGTAGTGGGATATTTAGGTTCTTATGTCACACACAAAAAAACACCAAACCAAAATGAAAACAAATCCCAAACTTTAACCTAAAAGCAGGAAAAAAGGCAACCTAGTTTTTGTTGCATTTTATTTACATATTATGCATATATTTTTTTTAAGCTCAGTGTCTTAACTCTTCTCTCTCTCTTTCTCTCTGCCAGTCTGGGGCTTGAACTCAGGTCCTGGGCACTGTCCCTGAGCTTCTTTTGATCAAGGTTAGCATTCTACCACTTGAGCCACAGCACAACTTCTGTTTATGTGGTACTGAGGAATCAAACCCAAGGCTTCATGCATGCTAGGCCAACACTCTACCAACTAAGCCACATGGATGTCATTTCAACCCACTGAAATTAAATTTCCTTTGGACAAACTGTAAAAACCTGACAACCTAATGTAGCAGTAATGTGTACTGGGAGAAAATTTTCAAGAAGGAAAAAACAAAAGAAAGAAAGTCAATTAAAAAAAGTATATTTTAGAACAGGTGTAGGCAACCTATGACCAACAGTTAACCAAATATGGCTTGCCACCTGTTTTTTGTCTTTGTTGGTTTTGGGGCTTGAACTCAGGCTCTTCTGCTCAAGGCTAGCACTCTACCATTTTGAGCCACAGAGTTACAGCATCCCAAGGGGACTTTTCAGCCCAGGCTGGCTTTGAACTGTGATCCTTAGATATCAGTCTCCTGAATAGCTATGGTTACAGGCAGGAGCCACCAGCCCTCACTTGCTACCTGTTTTCTGAAACTATGTTACACTGGAACACTGCTTCATTGTTTATTTACAAATCACTTGTGGCTGCTTTTCAGCCAAAACAGTAGTTTCAGTTTGAACAGAAACCTTATGGCCCACAAACTCTTTAAAAAGCTACTCCAGTCTCTAACTTCATACCAGAATTGACAACTATTCAGGTGAGTAAAGCACATGTAAGATTTTTCCATTATACAAAGTTTAATATAAGGAAGGACCTCTTTTCTCTACTTACCATCTAGTAATTCAAGAGTAACTGTGGGATCCACATATTCCCACCAATGCTTTCCATCAGTTGATACAGGAATCTCCCAATTGGACCATTTGCAAGCCAAATGAATGCATACACATGCTATCACTGTTGGTTTGTACTGAAGACAGAAGGTGGTAAGATGCAGACTGTTGTAGAGCAGGTTTGAAAATGATGAGCCATAGAAATTCAAATATGTAAAACAAAGAAAAACATTTACCAGTTAAGATTAAAGCAAAAACAAGATTACATAAGTTTTCTTCAAGTTTAGAATATTTAACCTTATTTTAACAAATTAAACCAGTAATAAAAATTTAAGAAAATCCTAGATTAAATATCTCTCACCCACTACCCACAATACATATTTTATTAATATGACTATTTAAAAAATCCTGCTTTTTTATATTTTAAGGTACTAGATAAAAGAAGACAGTATACTTATAATAATCATTATATACAAAATAACACTATAAACTTGTATTTTTATGTCATAGCAAAAATGTAAAATAAAGAAAGGACTGTAAAACAAACTGCAATCTCAATGTCACATTATAATCCAGGATCATACCAGACCTAATGGTTAACCAATCAGAGACTTTACCATTCCTATGTAAATCAGTGTTCTTGGCAGCAAGAGCATAAAAAGAACTTACCTTTAGCCAAACACCAGGGCTCAAAGTGGGTAAATACTACAAAAATAGTACCTTTTACTCTTACTATTTCAAAAAATCATGTATCTATCATGCCATATCTTAGCTTTCTAACCAAAGTTTTAAAATTCTTTTCCCCCTCAGAATACCTAATGATAGAAGCTAAATCCCAGCAAATGTGCTGTCATTTGCCAATCCAAAATTTTAAATGAAAGTTGTCAGTGCCACATAAATTAAGGACCATATAAAACTCAGTTTGGTCTTCTCCCAATGGGCCCACTTAAAAATTTAAATCTCTAAGAATTATATGAGACACTAAACATTCCTTAAAACTATTCTTTCAATTCAGTTTCAGAAATGATAAAATGTTTACTGAATAGTCACAAACACATTTTTTGCTTTACATAAACTGAAAGGAAGTAAGGTTTTTTTAAAAGTAAAAAACTACAACTGACTGATAGGACTTTTTTTCTGCTTGTGAGTATTATCTGGAAAAATAAAAACCCTAAATTATGTAAGTTTTATTTATTTAAAAAACTTTAACGTATATTTTAAAGTTAAGATTGGATCAATGTGAAATTTTAAAAAAATTGTCATTTAACTATAATTGTAAACTAGAAATAGCTTTATACTTACCAAGTTGCTCGAATTTCTACGTTAAGTTTAGCTCTTTGTAATCTTTAGCTGCTATTCAGGCTACCAATTTTAGACTTATGCACTCACAAATCGAGAATATGTCATCAGAAAGCACCACTACACTTCACATTGTGCATTTAACCCCTCTGTGCCCAAAGTCCCTTGTACAATACACCGCAAAGCAAACAGGAAGGTACCACCACAGTAGATGGTCCAGTCTCCTGTTGCAACAAGGGTAAGAGACACATTGAGGGGACCCTGCATTAAAGGAAGCTATAGTGTGCTACAACAGTGCAACAAAGAGGGTCAGGATAACAACCTGTTGGTAGCCATGAAATAGGATGTCTGTGCCAAATCCTTGCTTGCTGTAAGAAAAGGAAAAAAAAAAAAAAGGAAGACAAGACTATGAGCTCAAACATGTTATTATCAAAAAGTTCTCAACGCAACAAAACTTCAAAGATTTGTACACAAAAAGTAAATTTTACTTACTACTTACAAATATCACAAGAGCGCCATCATTTTCTATACTACTGAAAATCTTCAACAACATTCACTCAAATGTTTCTTGCTATCCCCCAAAGATCTGAGAAACAAGCCGATTTGCTTTTAGC
This sequence comes from Dipodomys merriami, assembly GCF_024711535.1. Classification (NCBI taxonomy): domain Eukaryota; kingdom Metazoa; phylum Chordata; class Mammalia; order Rodentia; family Heteromyidae; genus Dipodomys; species Dipodomys merriami. The sequence continues at coordinate 77,138,598 of NW_027202270.1, forward strand.
TAGCCAGTTACAAGGGCTAAACTTGTTACTAAGTTAAGCATCTAGTCAGCTAAAAGTTGAAATAAAGCATTCTCCTGGATTAAAAAAAAGAAAAAAGAAAAAAAAAAACAGAAAAAGGAGAACAAGAAAAGATTTTTGAAGTCTAATACAAAACATGAAGAGTTGCCTGCCAGACTTAATTAATCCTGTCTTAAATATTTCCATCAGAATGAAACAAAACAACCCAATTCCCCAAACTGACCAGTTCTTCATTATGCTATTAAGTTCAACAGGACAACCTAGAAACATACTTAAGGAGTAGTATAGGAAGCTCACTCTATTTTTTTTTTTCATTTCTAGATTCCAGTTAAAGACACATGTAGAAAAAAATACGAGTATTCTCAGAGAAATTAGAATGCTTCAAAACCATTCCCAACAGAAAAGTAGTATTTTACAAGCTTATGATATTGAAAACAATTTTCCCACCCATTCTCCTGCCTGGTATTCTTCTAACAGAAATGCCCTTGCTATACTGTCTCCCTTCCCTCCCATATTCATAATCACTGTTTTCCAAGGATCTGTTCTCCTAGGATCAGTTCACCTCAGCTCCACCCACCCCTCTAATACCAGGCCTCAAATTCCTTTCCCATCCTATTTTTTATTCATGGCACCTGTAATCCCTGATGCCCCATGTGGATCATCAACATAAGGGTTTTACAAAAGGGATTTGGGTTTGGCAGAGTTGTGCTAAGGAAGAGTGTCAAAGCATCAGATGTCTTGGAGGCAGTATGACTTAAGTATTGCATTCTTTCCTGGTGGAGAGGGGAGGAGAAATCACAGAAGTGAAAGGTCCCTGGTAAAAATGACAAGCCAATTCTGTAGCAAAGTAGCATAGTATCAACTGTCTCATCTCAGGGGAAGGGAGGAGGACTTTACAGATAACAATTTACCCCTCCTTGAAAAAAAGCATAGATACATATACAAAAAGGAAAAAAAAATTAATTGCCACGTCATATTTTCACCTAAGAAATGTATCTAATTTCAATAATCTATGAACAACAAAGAAATGGAGGGGAAATGTTTTTTTTTGTTAGCTGAAAATTTGTAACAGAGTATAGAAATAAACATACCCATGGTTTGTACGTAAATCAGTTTTAAATGTTTTTGTTTTGGATGTTGTATCAAATTTGCAGTTTATGTGAATGATTTAAAAATTCAACTATTTTCAACTAAGGTAATTTATGTAATTAAAAATACACTAATATTTTTCTTTAATATTCTCATCTTAAGAGTGAATTACATGACCTTCTATTATTCTTGCAAAAACTTGGCTTTTACTTTTAAGTCTTTAGGAAAACAAAACTAAGCCATTTTTCTGATTTCAACATCTACTACTAATTACTATACAAGCCTAAAATATTAGGGGTGAGAATATGCTACAAAATATATTCATATAATAGTCATGAATAAAAAGAATCATAAAATATATTCTAGCTTGATATAAAATTAATATAGAATGAGTAAAACGAGAATATTTAGAGAAACACAACACAAGATCATCAGAAATCTTAGCCATTGAATCTTAAAAACCCTGGTGATAGTGGTAGTGTAAAAAAAAACTCAAAAATTTTTATTTTTAAAAGAAAAGGCACACTAAGTTTCGCACAGGAGTGCTATGAATACATAAACAATTCAATTGGAAACAGGTAAGAAGTAAAAAGCAGCCCCATATACAGCCATGTGAGAAGTATTTTTATCAGTGACAGATACACAGAATAGTTTTTAAAAAAGTATATTTTACATGCCAGAAAGCAAAATAGCATGAAAATACATACTCCTATTTATAAAAGGTATTAACAGGCACCTCAATATGTATATCAGTTTAAAATTTTCCATTATACTTTAAAAGGAAAATCTTCGGCATTCTGAATAATGCCAAAAAAATTTATTAAATGTTTCATTTAAATAAAAATGGGAAAACTATTTCCCCAAATGACCTATCTACTAACACAAAGTTTTACCTGTAAGGTATGAGGTTGGCTCAAATTCATTACTTTCTGCATCTATGCACTAATGGCTTAAATCTTAAATATTAACTGAACCATTCTTGGGATAGCCTAACAGGAGAGTGATTGTTAGTATTGAGATATCCTCTAGTTATTTAGTAAGCAGATGCCCATCTAGATTGAATGGAAGCCAGTGCACAAATAGAGTAAACAAATAGGTAAACATAGAACACTAAAAACAAAAATTAATTTCAAACTAACATTTACCGCATTTTCAAAAACCCAATAAAAAAGACCCGAAAACCAAAATAACATCCAAACCAATTACAGACCACAAAAAAAAAGAAAGAGCATTAATAGTTGTCTTTAAAAAGTTACAAAGATCACTTACCTCTTACTAACTGGGTACATTTCACTACATCTGTGTGTGGGTGTTCAATGGTGATTTCAAAACCTGAAACGATAAGCATTTTCCCTCCAACTACTTACTACTACTATAATTGCCTGTGAAATACCATTTGCAACACAATTGTAATTATGTAATATAGCCTTCATTATTAGTTTCGAACACCGGCATGTTCATTACATGTAAGAATGTGAATTTCTTCTCAAGTACAGTGTCTCAATGAAGGGAACTGAAAGTGTGGCAAGAGGAAGAGCTCCAGGCTTGAGCAAAAATGCCAAGTAAGAGGGAGAAGCCCTGAGTTCAAGCCCCAGTATTGGTACAATAACAAACAAACAAAAAAATATCTCAATGAAGGAAATAGACAAAATTATTAAAGATCAAGGATAATTTTATTCAAAATTTACAATTAATTTGTGACTGTCCTCAAGTCAAAAACACATCAAAACAATGGCAAATAGTAACATTAACAATCAAAGTATTAAGCTGGTCCCCATAGTTTAAGCAGGAAATATAATTTTCTTAATATCCAAATTTTTTTTCCAGAAGATATAAAAATTACCTCTTTCATAACATAATTGTTGGGTTACAGTGACAGAAATAAACTTTAAATGAGAATAAATGTAGTTTTACACTACATGTAAGAACAAAGGGTTTTAGCCGAGCACCGGTGGCTCATGCCTGTAACCCCAGCTACTTTGGAGGCTGAGAGCTGAGGATGGTAGTTCAATGCCAGCCTGGGTAGAAAAGTCCCAGTGAGACTCTTATCTCCAATTAATTACTCAAAAACTGGAAGTGTTGCTGTGGCTCAAAGTGAAAGAGCACTAGCTTTGAGCAAAAGAGCTCAGGGGCAGTGCTCAGGCCTTGACAAAACAAAGAAAGGGTTTTAACCAGTTAGCTTTCAAGTATATTTTATTAACAACTAAAATTACATGGCAAGCACATCATATAGGTATTACAATTCTTAAAATTACTGTTTGTAAAACCAAAGATAAATGGTTTGAAAAGCTTTCACTATCCAATTAACCCTTAGGTATGGCAAGCATGGTCTTTTCTTTCTAAGGGAGGTTACATCTAGTGCTTCCAGAAGCAGTAAATGAAAGTACCAAATAATCTGGATTTATGAAGCAGCTGTATGCTTTAATTATGTTTTGCTTGTATTTGAGCATATAAAACAATTCTTCAAATAAATTCTAATGTTTTTAAAATGTTCATTTTCTGTGCTTAAGAATGTATTACATATTATGTTATGTAATGACTTTTTTGTAGTATTACTGGGATGGACTGATCACAGGCTCATATTCTTTGCATACTCTACTACTAAACTACACCCCTATATAACACCTGCATATAATAAAATTAATATTTTATAATGCAATGTTTTATACTTAAAATCTTATTATAAAATGTTTGTAACTTTATTCATAAAGGCATATAACTTTATGAGACAACTACATATTAAGTTGGCTCCTTTGGATCTTGTTCTTCTGGGTAACTAGGATTAAATGTGTGAGCTAAGTGGCAAGCCACTTTTATTTTTCTATCTTTCAAAATCTTTTTTTGGTGTGGGTCCTGCGGTTTGAACTCAGAGCCCAAGCCCTGTCCCTGAGCTTTTTTGCTCAATGCCAGCACTGAGCTACAGCATTTGAGCTACAGCTTCACTTCTGGCTTTTCAGTAGTTAACTGGAGATAAAGCGTCTTATAGACTTTCCTGCCTACGTTGGCTTAGAAACCTGATCCCCACATCTCAGCTTCTGGAAGTTAGGATTATAGGTGTGAGCCACTCACTCACTAAATCTTTTTTGTTATATGCATTTCAAACAAGCTACCTTAGAATAAAAAGAATCTATCATGATGGGCACTTGTACTTACAATATTTCTATTCAACATTTGGGAATAGAATAATAAAACAAACTTTCCTCAACTTTCTAAAACATGTCAGAGCCTACATATTTAAACTTAAATCTCTGAACCGGGTGCTGGTGGCTCACGCCTGTAATCCTAGCTACTCAGGAGGCTGAGATCTGAGGATCTCGGTTCAAAGCCAGCTCGGATAGGAAAAGACCATGAGACTCCTATCTCCAATAAACCACCAGAAAACCGGAAGTGGCACTGTAGCTCAAGTGGTAGAGTGCTCACCTTGAGCTGAAGAGCTGAGGGACAGCGCCCAGGCCCAGAGTTCAGGCCCACGACTGACAAAAATAAAAATTAAAATTAAAAAAAAAAAAACCACCTTAAATCTCTGTAATGATCATATTTATCTAGGATCTTCTGTAATATGTGACTTTGAGAAGGCATAATGTTCTTAGTATGAATTTCCACATTAGTAAAGTGAGAGTAAAGTCAGAATAAATGAATCTTGTATAGAAAGAAGTAACATGTAGAAAACAATAATTACTCAAATAATTACAACATCATTAAGAGTGGCAAGGACTAGCTAGGTAGGTGCTAGTGGCTCATACTGTCCTCTTAGCTCCTCAGGAAGCTGAAATTTAGGGATTGTGTTTCAAAGTCAGTCAGGGTAGGAAAACTAGTGAGACCCTTAATTCCAATTAGCCACTGAAAAGCTGAAACCAGACCTGTGGCTAAAGTGGTAGAGTACCTGCCTTGAGTGAAAAAGCTAAGGGACAGTGCCAGGCCAGGAGTTAAAGCTCTTGTCCTGGCGTGACTGCAACACACATATCCCAGAAAAGTGAATGAATGCTATATAAGTCTGAATACAGATCCAGTATATGTTAACTGCCCCTCACAGACCATTTGACCCTATAATGAAAACCTACACTGCTTCAACTATCTGAAAACCCAAAGAAATCATTGAGGTTATTTACTATCAAATTAAATTATGCCAAATAAAATTCAATTTCTGAAAAATGGTTTCCTTTAACAAGTTAACACTAGTGTGGTCGAAAACCTGTCTTAAAATTACTTGGCTTAATAATAAAATTATCCTAGGAATATTTTGATATAGAATATTAAAGAACATACCTAGTGTTTGTAGCATTATAGTTTCAAGTAAAACCAGTTCTTGAGTTTGCTGAAGGTAAGCCTGCCAGATAAAAACAATTATTGAAATGCTTTAGATAAACAATATATTAGACAACCTGACCATTACATCTCATAAATATTAGATCAATTATGAAAGAATCATAGCAGTATAGAGGGGAAGAAGAAAATCGATTTACTCTGATGTTTAAACAGAATCACCTTAATATAGGAACTGTAGACAAAGAATGAAAATGAACTAAATAGGTAATGCAAAGGAGTACAGGTTGAAAAAAGATTAGTTTAACTTTATACAGGCATTGCTGCTTTAAGGTATCTAAGGACAGAATCACTAAACCAAATGAAAACATTGAACTCAAACCTGCTTTTAAGATAAAGGCTTATAAACTGAAGACAAACACTAAGACTTGTCATGTGGTAATTCCTTGAAAGTCAAGGTTAGTTGTGTTTCTTAGGAAACACAACAACAAAACCTTTTATCACTAATAACTAGATTAAAAGAAAATAAGTTGGATATAGAACCAAAATAATTTATCATCCAACTATAGAGACATACATGCAAGAGAATACATCTTTATATCTTTTCTTTTTTTGCCTTTTCTTTTTTAATTTTTAAATTTTTTTTTTGTCAGTCATGGTGCCTGAACTCTGGGCCTGGGCGCTGTCCCTCAGCTCTTCAGCTGAAGGCTAGTGCTCTACCACTTAAGCGTCAGGCCCACTTCCGGCCTTTTCTGCTTATGTGGTGCTAAGGAATGGAACCCTCATGCATGCAAGGCAAGCACTCTACCATTGAGCCACCTTCCCAGCCCCAATTGTTTTTTTTTTGTAAAGGTGGTATCTAGAGCGGTTAACTCTCTCTACAAAGAGATTATTGTCCTTTACTCTGTGAAGAAAGAATAGGAAACCTTTTTGCCACACATTATTAGGATCATGCATGACACTTGACCCAGATGAGAAGGAAATAATGCATTATGCAAATCATTTTTTGGTGTGCTGATACTGGGGCTTCAACTTGTCTTGGGGGGCTGTCCCTTAACTTTTCCCTCAGGGCTAGTGCTCAACCACCTGGACCACAACTTCACTTCTGGCTTTTTGGAAGTTAACTGGAGGTAAGAGTTTCATAGACTTTCCTGCCCCAAGTGGCTTCGAACTGTGATCAACAGCACTCTGCCTCCTGAGTAGGTAGGATTACAGGCATGAGTCACCAGAGTGCAGCTAAATACTTATTTTTTTTTAGGCACTCTGCTAATCCCAGAGGTTAAGAACACCTTTAATTTTTTAAAGGTTACTGACCTCATTCCAGTATTTGAAAAATATCCTTAAGCGTTAACTAGAAATAATTAGTTAAGCTAATAGGAGCTATAAAAATTACAGAACAGGGGCTGGGAAGGTGGCTCAGTGGTAGAGTGCTTGCCTTCCATGCATGAGGCCCTGGGTTCGATTCCTCAGCACCACATAAGCAAAAAGAAAAAAGCCGGAAGTGGTGCTGTGGCTCAAGTGGTAGAGTGCTAGCCTTGAGCTGAAGAGCTGAGGGACAGCGCCCAGGCCCAGAGTTCAGGCCCCACGACCAGACCCCCCCCCAAAAAATTACAGAACACTCATACATTCCCTTTTAATACTGACATTACTATTTTACTCTAAAACAAATTTCATTAATAAAATCAGATGCATTTTATTAATCTGGACTTTAAACTTGACCTAGATCAAACTGAATCATTATAATCTGGTAGTCATTTAGTAAATGAAGGGTCTTGGTTATAACTCACCTACAAGGATACTAATGAAAAATGACTGTAAAGGTTTACAATTTGAGGTTCCATTTTAAGATTTCATAGAAACAATCCTTTATAAAGATTCATTACTGATCTAAAGGTAAACTAGATTTTTTTATTCCTTTACATACTAACAATTTAACAGTTACTTATCTTTTGATCTCAAATACACCTACCACTGGTGGTAAATGACATATTTGATAGTTTTCTGTGAGGATAAACAATCAAATGTGAAACGAGAAAAAGTAAATCTGAATCAAAACATCTGACTTCAAAGCAGGAAGAACGACATCTAAATTATGAACATGTATGAGATGTTCTTGCCACATGGCTTCCTGGTATATTCCTAAGTGGCAATTAAACGAATTTGAAAGGCAAGACTAATTGAATAGTACTTTAGTTAGGATTTCAAATTTACGAAGAAAAAACAACCCCCCCAAATTTACATACATCACATTTTGTATCCAGCAGTGGATCTAGGGGATGAAGACAAGCATGTGCTACTTTGATAACATGTTCAAGTTTTCGCGCCTGTTCTTCTACTTTTGCAGCCAAAAATAATGCAGTAGGTGATATTATCTGCAAGAAAGATAAAAAAAAAAAAATCGGTCATTTTAAAAGTAAATACATTTTGGGAAATCCCTCTACTTTCTAAAAGAGAAGGTGTACAAATAAGAAATGTACTGGTTGGTTAATAGTATGAACTGAAGAGTGGGCTATGACAAGATTCATGTAAAGGCTTCAAGTGTTCTACCACTTGAATCACACCTCAGTCCTTTTGGTTTTAGTTTTTCAGCTTGAACTTTTGCCCTCACCTATCTCTGCTTCTTAGACAAGGAGTACAATCATGAACCATCATGATGGGTCTGAGCTTTAAGAGCTTTTGCACATATTAAGCAAGATATGTTTTAATAGTTATTAATTTACACATTGTGGAGGTAAGGAAAAAAATAAATCAAGCAAGATAATGTAGCTTAAAAGAAAAAAAGATTTAAAAAATGGGTGAAATACCATAGTGAACTTCTTTTGGGGGGGGGGGAGGCTCAGATTTACTAGTTTCTAGTTTTAAGTCAAACAATAACTTGCATGCTTAGAAGCCAGACAATTTTATTTAAGGGGCAAAAAAAGCAAAGGTAAAAGGTAAAAAGGTAAAAGGTAAAAGCAAAAAGGTAAAAATCTGAAAGTGAATCTGCCACTTAATACCTTTATTACATCACTACAGCAATAATAAAAAAAATCAGCTAGAAAATCAGGGTAAAAGAAAAATAAACTAATAGAACAGAAGCTTTGCTAAGTGGAGTTCCAGGGAGTAGGGATTTTCATTTTTTTTTAATTTAGTAAGTTAGGTTCTTGGGATACTAGAACAGAGCTTAATTACAAAGACACTGGATAAGACAGAGAAAAAAATTCTGAGTAAATATTTACCTCCCAAATAAGCAACAAACCAAGCAATTACTGATTCAGAAACTAGGTATACTTTACAAACTCAACAGGTTTTAAGATTACAGGAAAAATTTCTTACAGAAAGGTAATTTCTAACTTCCAAGATTCAAGTATCTATTTTTAAAAAAAGATTAATATCTGAATTTCATTGTTACTTTAGATATCATCAATCACTAAACACACCCAGGCATACACTAAAATGGGAGATGGACAAAGGCATAAATCACATCACTAATTGATTTGAGTAGTTAATGCAAAGAGGACATTTCTGATACAAACTTTTGTACTGGGGCTTGAAATCAGGGTCTTGTACTCTAGCTTTGTTTATTGTGTTCAAGACTAGTGTCCACACCCATCTTTTGCTGATTAGTTGGAAATATATCATGGACTCTTCTGCCTGGGCTGACTTTGAACCTCAATCCTCAGATTTTGGCCTAAGTAGCTTTGATTAAAGGTGTGAGCCACCAATGTTTGGCATGCTGGAAGCTTTTAAGACATGACATGATATTTAATCCGTAAACTTTGGACACAAAAGGGACTTTTATTTGCAAATGTGTAAGTGGAATGAAATTGACTTTAAGCTCTTTGTATAGCATGAACTTTCAAAATAGACCTAAAATAAATGTGGTTTCTGCAACAGTATAGATTTTAAAGGCATGATCTCCAAAGATAGCACTATTAGGAGGACTATGGGCTTTTAAGAAGTAGGCCCTTAGTGGGACATTTTTAGGTTATTAGGGGCATACCTCTCAAAGAGACTATGGGACCAGGCCTTTTTGTTTTTCTATTATGAGGTAAGCAGTTTACTTGGTCTTGATTAGCTAGCTGCCTTTGCAAGAATCCCAGAGCAATGAAGCCAGAACAGTGAGCTAAAATAAGCCTTTCTCTTTGTAAATTTATGGTCTTAGGTATATCATTACACTGACAAAGTTGATTAATAGTCTTTTCAACACCAGAAATACTGTTACCTTAAATGGGCAGACTTATTTTTATTATTTTAATGTTTATTAATTTTTAAAATAAAATTACAGCTTGGAAGAATCAAGAATGCTCAAATGGGTAACTAAATCTGGAAGTAGCTACCACATGACTAAGTTATTTATTTCTTGCACTGTACATCTGCTATCCAATGTTTGCTGAATATGTAAGATATGGATAATATATATGGGTATTAATATTAAAGTATTACAAATATTACAGCAAAATTCTGAGAGTGTCAACAGTGAGCAAGAAAGCCTAGTAAGAACACAAGGGCCTGAGTTCAAGCTTGGTACAAGCACAAAACAATCAGTCAAAGAGCCAATGCCCAAATTCAAAAAGTACTAAAAAACCCCCAAAAACCCAAACACCAAAAAAAAAAAAAAAACAAAACAAAACCCTGAAGATACAATTTCTTATTTATTACTTTGTTGTCTAAGAGAATCTAACTTTCAAATGCAAATCTTTAGGAGCTGTTGTTAGTGAAGACACTCAAGTCATAAGTCAAACCAAACTGCTTATAATACTCAAATTTCCAACATAATTGCCAGATGATTCCTCTTATTTGCCAAAAAGATATTTATAAATTTCCAAGAAACTTTTCTTGGTAAACTTCATTCATGGAATTTCTAATCATTGCTCCATTCTCTTCAGATTTTGTGGCAGCATTAACTTTAAGCTTCAATATCAAGAAAATTTTCAAACTATACAGCTTTTCACTTTCGAAGATAGTCTCAAAACAAAAAATGACTATTAATAATTTTAAAGTTTTATAAATAATTTTACAAAGTTTCCAGGGAGGCTGGACACTGGTGGCTCAAACCTGTAATCCTAGCTACTCAGAAGGCTGAGACTTGAGGATTGCGGTTAGAGGCCGACATGGGAAGAAAAGTTTGTGAGACTCTTATCTCCAATGAACTACTTAGAAAAAGCCAGAAGTGATGCCTATGGCTCAAGTGGTAGAGCACTAGCATTGAGCACAAAGAGGCTCAGGGACAGTGCCCAGGCTGTCCATGGGGGGTTGGGGGGGAGAGGAGGTTTCCAGGCAGTCAAGCAGGATATATTCCTGGTTATAGAAGTCTTTTTGTTCCTATCACACAAAACTCAATTCCCATTCTGCTTCAGTGTAACACTAATACACAACTGTTCCAAAGCTCTTGGTGAAATCCACTAACTCCATTTACATTTCCTTTTTTACAGCCTGAAAATATTTCACTCTATTAGGGTTGACTATAAAGAACACAACAAAAAGGCTTTTTAGATAGATACTTGGTGAATATCTATATGAGGCTTAATTTAAGAATGACAATGAAGGTGATCAAATAGGGACTACTGCTTTTTGTATACAAGGCTGACTGTCATATAGCCTAAAAGAATTCTAAGTTTCCAGTAGTAGAAACATTACTAGTCTGTTGCTTTTAAAGGTGTTGAAGGCAACAAACATTTATTAGCACATATAAACCTGGTTCAAAGCTAGAATTCATATCAATACTATTAAATGAGTACAGATAATCAATTTGGTTTGTGTGACCCAACAATTCTAAACTTGAAACTCAAAAAAAAAAAAAAGAAAAGAAACTCAATTCACTAGAACATCCATGTACTATTTGTTTCAGTGTTCTGGTCCTTAAGTTTAAAGTAAACTTTCTTAAATTATTATAGCCAAAGGGAGAAAAAGGTAAAAAGAAAGTTGATTTTTAAATAAGTACCCAGAGTCTGTCACTGTAGCAGATGCACAACTATTTCCAGGGAATGCTACATTCTCAAATTTCTACAGAAGCATGCCATATAAATCATAGAGAAGGAGTCAGTGGTGGACAGTCAGACTGAGTGGTCAGACTGAATGAAGTGTCCCTTAGGAATATATCTTAAATATTACTATGTTGAAATTTTAAGTGATTGTGTATCGTTAAGTGTTGACTTTAAATTTAAAAAAAAGAGTTAACAAGCTTTTAACATTAACTCTTCTTTCTCCCAGTTTTAAAAACTCAGTGTTTTCAAGGTTGTGTTGCAGTCCTAAGTATATTTAAACACTACAATTATGACACTTGACATTACTTCAATGATTTATATATACCCATATTCCTTTCTCCCCCTTTCCTTTTCTATTCCTTTATATTTCCATTCCTACCTCTTGATCTGACTCCCTTCCTTCTCCATCTGTTCTCCTCCTGCCCATTCCTGGCCGCTGTCTCCCCTCTCTGCCATGATGCCCTCACTGCTGACATTCTTCACTCTCCAATGCTGGCTTCAACCTTGATAGTTGGAGGCAAGGTCAGTTGAATTAACAAAAGGCCTGGGTAATTGCTAAGTCACCAAAGATGGATGTATCAGTCAGTTTCAAATGAATCCATTCTGGTATTTTTTAAAAACTAGGTAGTTATAGGAAAATCAATTTATAAGTACAATATCACCCCTTTCTGTTCCTCATTCTTTTAATAATCTTGGTACACATATTATTTAGTTTCTACACACTAGTGAAGGTATTCTTTCCCTGTCCCAAACATCTCCCCATTTCAGCTCCAAGGCTACAAAAACTACTTGTTGTGCCTGGTAAAGGAGTTTCATTAACGTATCACTAGATCTAACTGTCACAACTAGAATTTGGAAATTATTAGAATTTGGTAAGTATTGCAGTTTACTCCAAAGGATGTAAGTTGAGTAAAAATACAGAAACATCTTAGGATAAGGAGAAGTAGAACTTAAGAATAGTTCACGAAAGTGGAATAAAAACTCACTCGTTGGTATTAAAAAAAATCACCATGCTGGATAACTGAGCAAAAATTCCAGTATTATGCTAAAAAGTGGTTTACATTTTTAATTTTGTTGCAATGAAATCACTGACATTTTTAATATTATAAAAAATGCCATTACCTCAGCCTGGCATTTTATTTTCCTATTCATGTATTTATGGGTGAAATACTGTCACATAAGACATTTCATATTAAGAATTTAAACAATCTTCAAATGAAGTTATTTGGGACAACTCACTACATTTAAAAGGTAGTTGACGTAATAAAGTCTCAAAAATATTAGTATTCAAGTATTGCTGAAAAGTAGTAATTAAGAGAATACGGACTGATTTCTATATCGTACTCGAATAATATCATACTAAATAAATGTCATACCATCTGGCATGTATAAACTTTCTAGCCAGGTACTGGCGGATCAAATTTATAATTCAATCTAGTTACTCAGGAGGGTGAGATCTGAGGATCATTGTTCCAAGCCAGATGGGGCAGGAAAGTCTGAGACTCTGATCTCCACTAGATTCCCCAAAAAGCTGGGAAGTAGAGCTGTGGCTCAAGCAGTAGAACACTAGCCTTGAACTAAAAGGTGAGGGACAGAACCTAGGCGCTGAGGGACAGAACCCAGGCGCTGAGGGACAGAACCCAGAACTGGTGTGTGTGTGCGCACACACGCATGTACACGCACACACGGACGCATGCACACTCACATCCCAAAACAATAAAAACTTTCTATCATGACCCTATCATGAAAATATCAACTTACAGCTTAAAAGCCCACATATTAAAAAAAAGTAGTCAACATAAAAATAGTTCTATGAAACAAAAATATTAATACCAAAGAGGTTTTCAAATATACTAAACAGATCTTACCCACTTTCCTTCAGATGGCTTTTTATAAAGATGGCAATCATTACTCTCCTCAAATTTACTCTACAAATCCAAGATTCCCATTGAAATTCCAGGGGGCTTTTTTGTTAGTTTTTTCTTTCTTTCTTTTCATATAGAAAACAAATGAGCTGATCCTAAAAGTAATATGGAAATACAAAGGAGCTAAGAATATCCAACTTAAAAAAAAAAGTAGGCAGAGTACAGTGCCTCTCAGGTGGCAGCAATCAGGGGGATCATGGTTCAGAGCCAGCTTAGGAAAAAAGTTTTCAAGAGCCAGGTCAACCAATAAAATCTGGTTGTAGTGGTGTCCATCCTAGCTTTGTGAGAAGCATAAACAAGAATGCAGTACAGGCTAGTCTGGATACCAGATCCTATCTGAAGAACAACTAAAGCAAAAAGGGATGGGGGTATAGTTCAAGTGGTAGTGCCTGCTAACAAGCGTAATACCCTGAGCTGACAACTGCAGTATGATCCCTCCCCCAAAATGAGGACATACTTTCTGAATTTAACACATACTACAAAGCCACATCATCAAGGCTACATGGTATTAGCATTAAGGACAAACATAATAATAGATCATGTAATAAAACCAAGAATTCGGTTGGGAATATGAGTCAGTGGTAGTGTTTGTATAGCATGCATGAAGTCCTGGGTTGGATTCCTCAGTACCACATAAACAGAAAAAGTGGAAAGTGGCATTGTGGCTCAAGTGGCAAGAGTGCTAGTCTTGAACAAAAAGCTCAACAACAGTGCCCAGGCCTCCAGTTCAAGCTCCAGGACTGGCAAAAAATAATATAAAAATGAATTTTAAGAAATGAAATAAAAATAAAACCAAGAATTCAGAAATATCCCCTTTTGGGCTGGGAAGGTGGCTCAGCGGTAGAGCGCTTGCCTTGCATGCATGAGGCCCTGGGTTTGATTCCTCAGCACCACATAAGCAGAAAAAAAAAGCCGGAAGTGGCGCTGTGGAGCTGAAGAGCTGAGGGACAGTGCCCAGGCCCAGAGTTCAAGCCCCACGACTGGACCAAAAAAAAAAAGAAAAAAGAAAAAAGAAAAAAGAAATATCCCCTTTTATTTATGGTTGATTAAATTTGATACTGCAACAACCAACTATATTAATATGAAAAAAAGTTCAACTTCTTGGTACTATATGCAATAATTAACTCAAATGAATCACAGACCAAAATTTAGGAGCTAAATTTATAAACCTCTTAAAACAATCCTCTTTGATTTTATATTACACAAAGGATTCTTTTTCATTGCATCAAGAATAAAAGTAACAAAAGAGAAAAAATTAGATGTTTGTGTTGCAAATAATACTGCCAAGAAAGTGATAAGCAAACACATACAGTGGGAGATAACATTTCACATCCACAAGAGTGGCTAATACACTCTGATTAATTTTAAGTATTGGAAAAATGTAAAGACATTGGACCCTTTATACATTAGTTTTAGGAGAGTAAAATGGTGTAGCTAGAATTTGGCAGTTCCTCAAAAATGTCTGAAAGACCTATCCAAGATCACTGTAGTTTAGAATGACCCTACAACAATACATACAGCAATTCTACTCTGAAATACATCCAAGACAAATGAAATCATTTTCATATAAAAACTTACACTTGAATGTTCATACCATTATTTGTCACTAAGTGGGATAAACCCAAATGTTCACCAACTGATTCATACAATCACATGATGGATAGATATTTAGGAGTAAAAAGGAATCAAATGCTTATAGGTGTTGTAGCATCTTTGAATCTTGAAAACAATACATTATGTCAAAGACCACATTATTACATGATTACATTTGTCTAGAATAGGAAAATTATGGAGGCAGAAATTAATTTATAAGTTGTTCTGTTTGGGAAAGGGAAAGCAACTGGTGAACAACCTGTTAATAGGTACAGTTTTTCAGGGGACAAAAGTACTCTAAATTTAGACTGTCGTGGTGATTGTGTAATTCCAAACAAAACACATCCTTAGACTTATACATTAGAAATGGGTCTATTTTACAGTCTGAAATAACAAACCTCAATAAAGATGGTTTTAAAAACTGTTGCTAAAAAGCATCTATTTATTAGATCTCTTTAAACAAGGTAACACAAAATAACTATTAACACCCACCTTAGGACAAGGATCTTGGAGAAATCTTGTATCTTCTCTAGATCACAAAAACTTTTCAAAACAGGGCCCCAAATTCTCAGTACTACCCCTCCCCCTGCCTTCTTAGTTACTGTTGTTTTTCCTCAAGCGTGATTCAATATCAGTCTTTTATTTTTAGATTTTAAGCAGAAAATAATTACTTTTCTCATTTTTTAACAACTTATAAATAGTCTGAACACATGTATGTTCTTACAGAATGAATTAATACACTGTAACTCCCATCATTTTGTTGATTCAAATAAGCATAACCTACTATTAAATAAAAGGTTAGCCATATATATAATTTGCAACATCTGGAAAGCAGTAAAAACTATTTAAACAAGAAAAATTACTTGCAATTGTACTGTATTTTACTAATCTCCAATCAATATAAAATATTAGATGTAATATTTCATATATCTTCTCCATATTAGGATTTTAAAAACTAGCCTTACACTATCTCAACTTGGTCATTTAATATTTCAAAGTCAAATTATTTTACCTTGAGTTTTTTACTTTTCTGAACTTCAAAAGGCTGTACAGGGGGTAATGTCTAAATGTCTAGTGCTTCTTGAACAATCACTCTTCTCCCCTAGGTTCATTTCACATATCCCACTTGCTTTATCACATATGTATGCTGAATATTCTTGCTGTAATTTTTAAACCTTAAAATTTATTACAGTTTTTAAGGTTTTTTTAGTTTTTCAGTACACTAGCCATACTTCATGGGTTCAATAGCCAGTTTTAGTTAGTGCCTATCATGTTACCTTATTCAGTTTCAAACCCATGAAAACAAAGAAATAAAGTTCTAAATGTTCCTAAGTATACAAAAGACACAGCTGATTAATCTTTTTAGCCATTTCTACATTAGACAAGTTTAAAATAAGTACTTTTAAACTGTGTAGTTTTCTCTCACCTAGTAGAATATATATTTCTAGGCAAAGTAGTACTTATGAAAATAAAAGATCCCATCTTTGCTTGTAACACTAGGAACTCAAAATATTGTACACAGCATATAAATGAGTTAAAGCACATTACTAACTTAATATGCCAATTTACAACTAGAAAACTTTTAAAGTGTAATATATTAGGCAAATATACCAAAGTATTGGAGGGTTGTTAAGAAGGTTCCCCAAATGTCCCTCATTTCCTAGGATATATATACATACTCACAGTAGAGTGTACAATGATCTAACTTGATTTTCACTTTTAACAAACTAATGTAACTGCTTAGTGGTATCCATCATGTGACTGCATCTTGATCTGGTGGGTCATGCCTGTAATACTAGCTGCTCAGAAGGCTGAGACTGAAAGATCGCAGTTCAAAGTCCGTCTGGGCAACAAAGTCTGAATTAACCAACAGAAGACTGAAATTGGAGCTGTGGCTCAAGTGGTAGAGGACCAGCCTTTAATGAAAAGGCCAAATAAGGATCCGAGGCCATGAGTTCAAGTCCAAGTACCAGCACAAAAAGATAAACAAAAGTCAACATAACAAAATGGAGGGCCTGCACACTCACATGCAATATAATAAAGACGGAATTTTACTTATCCTTTTTACAAAAATTAACTACACAGGAATGAACCTAAGCTAAGATCTAGGACTATAAACTCTAATAAGAGAAAAAGCTTCATGACACTGGATCTGGTGATCTTATCTTGAATGACACCAAAGTACAGAAAATAAAAAATAAATTGGACTTCAATAAAGCAAAATGATAAAGCACAGAATGGGAGAAAGCATTTGTAAATCATGCATCTGGTAAAAAAAATTAATAACCAGAATATACAAAGATCTCTTACAACTCAACAACAAAACCCCCAAACAATTCAATTAAAAAATGGACAAAGAACTTGAATAGACATTTATCCAAAGATATACAAATGGCTGACAAGCACATAAAAGAGATGGTCAATACAGGGAAATATAAATCAAAACTACAGTAAGATACCACTTCAAATCAGGATGGCTACTACTTTAAAATGGTGAATGGTGGCTAGGAAGGTGGCTCAGTGGTAGAGTGCTTGCCTTGCATGCATGAGGCCCTGGGTTCAATTCTGCAGCACCACATAAACAGAAAAAGCTGCAAGTGGCGCTGTGACTCAAGTGGTAGAGTACTAGCCTTGAGAGAGCTGAGGGACAGTGCCTAGGCCCAGAGTTCAGGCCCCATGAATGACTGATAAAAAAAGTAAAAATAAAAAAATGGTGAATGCTTGCATATTCACAATAGTGGCTGTTTCTAAAAATACAGTATGCTCCTCAAAAGTTTAAATAGAATTGTCACTTAATCCAATAATTCCACTTCTAGATAACAGGGATAAAATTCTAAAGTAAAAAATACAAAAGTAAAACAGGTATCTCAGAGCTTAAAATCCTGTTATTACTTTTGTAACAAGTAACTTCTGACAAAGAAAAGAAATTGTGGACATTTCTCTAGATAGATAAAAGAGTTTCTTCAAATCATTGAGGAAGAATGCAAACAAAAATCTTTAAATTTCCATCAATATATACTAGTGGGGCTGGGAAGGTGGCTCAGTGGTAGAGCGCTTGCCTTGCATGCTCAAGGCCCTGGGTTCGATTCCTCAGCACCACATAAGCAAAAAGAAAAAAGCCGGAAGTGGTGCTGTGGCTCAAGTGGTAGAGCACTAGCCTTGAGCTGAAGAGTTGAGGGACAGCGCCCAGGCCCAGAGTTCAGGTCCCACGACTGGACCCCCAAAAAAAAAAAAAAATACTAGTAATGAACTAAGTCAATCGAGAAAAACTGAGGAAGAAATGGGACTCAAATTTTAGCACAAGCAAATGCAAATCTATTTGTTTATGTATAGCAGTGTACCAACCAAATTTACATGTCTAAATCAAACTCAAATATGACAGATGTACTTTTATAGGTCATTCCTTAAGACCATACCCAAATACTTCCCCCCTTAACACACAATAGTATTTAAAGTGAGCAGAATATAAGTAGTTCTGATTGCAAAGAGAGAGATAGTGATATTAAAGAAAGAGAAGTACATCAATTGGGGAATGCTATGAGAACAGACCATGACAAATTAAAAAAATCAAAAACACTTAGAAAAGGACATGGTTTTTTTTTTGGGGGGGGAAGGGGGGGCAGAAGAAAGGAGGGGCTGGTTCTGGGGCTTGAACTCCAGAGCCTGGGTATTGTCCCTGAGATTTTGTGCTCATGGCTAATGCTTTATAACTTGAGCCATAGCTCCACTTTCCACTTTTTGGTGGTTAACTGGAGATACCAGTCTCACAGAACATCCTGCTTGGGCTGGCTTCAAACCATGATCCTCAGATCTCAGCTTCCTGGGTAGCTAGGATTATAGGCCTGAGCCACAGGCACCCAGCTGACATGTTCTATTTAATCAGATTCCTCCTCCTCATCTTTATTTTTTCTTTTTGAGATAGGGTCTCACTATGTAGTCCAAGCTGGACTTCAATATCTTCTGGCTTTAGCCTCCAAAGTGCTGAGATTATATGAGGCCCAGCTAAAGAGAAATCACTCAACTTGGAACTGGAATAAGGAACAAATTAATATAAACCTAACCAAATTAATGTGAGAAGCTCGATCAATACCTCTAATTACAATACAGGAGAGGATGCTCAACTTCACTTTATACAGGAAGCACTGTTGGCTTCAGAGATTTTACACTTTCACAAGTTTTATTTTGAGCTTGATCTAGGAAGGCCATTCTTTAATTTCAAGCTTAATTTACAGAAACATTTATGCATATAACAGAGTATAGAATTATCTAATTAGGCTACATTTTAAACACTTACTATATTTAAATACTTACTATCAATAATGATTCAACTCTCCAAGATACTGACAAAAGGAATGATAAAAAGGTTTTGGGTGTCACTAAAACATGTGGATAATGATTTTATCCTTAAATTACTACTTTACTTCTACAGTTCTTTTTCTTTACTTTTAAATTTGTCATCCTTGCAAAGTAATGAATGACAAGTATTTTTAAATACTTTAATGCGTGACATTTAAAACTTGATAGGCTTTGTCCTTTGTCCTACCACTTAACATTTAAGCTTGTTATTCTATATGGCTTAATTTACCAGTGTTCAGTTTGTGATGAACTCACGATTTTTCTAAGTTTAGTATGGCATTCAATGATAACACTTCAAGAAAAAAATTTCCCAAAGATGTGGGAGAACATGATTAAATATGACTCACATTCGAGATCATCCCTTCATATACAGAAATAGGAAGTTAAAATAGCAAGGTCCTGTAATTGATGCAAGTACACCAACACAAATATATTTTTTTGTCGGTCATGGGGCTTGAACTCTGGGCCTGGGTGCTGTCCCTCAGCTCTTTAGCTCACGGTGAGAGCTCTACCGCTTGAGCCACAGTGCCACTTCCAGCCATTTCTGCTTATGTGGTGCTGAGGAATCGAACCCAGAGCCTCATGCAAGCAGGCAAGCACTCTACCACTGAGCCACCTTCCAGCCCACCAACACAAATATTAAAAACATTTGGATATAGAAATAGAGGCAAAAAGACAACAATTAGATCTCACTTGGACCTCATTAGCTAAAAGTTGTGAATTCTGGCTTTAAGCAAAATATTTATTTAAAACACACCAATTAGAACATAAAAACAAATTTATGAGGAAAGACAGCCCCCCCCCAAAAAAAGTGGGAGATTTATAGCCATATAAAGCATTTCCAGGGCTGGGGATACAGCTTAGCAAATGCTCAGTGTGATCCCCAAAATACGAATGAAAAAAGGACACACACACAAAACACTATTATGTGTAGTGCCATACTAAGGGGCTGAACTCAGGATCTGGTCACTATACTTGAGCTTTTTTGCTTAAGGTGGCTCTCTACCACTTGAGCCACAGCTCTACCTCCAGTTTTTTGGTGGTTAAGAGATAAGAGTCTCACACTTTCTTGCCCAGGCTGGCTTCAAACCAACATGCTCAGACCTCAGCCTCTTGAGTATCTAGGATTAAATGAGCTACCAGCCCTGGGATAAACAGGACTATTAAGGCTTATAATTTCCTTTTTTTTTTTTTTTTTGGTCAGTTGTGGGGCCTGAATTCTGGGCCTGGGTGCCATCCCTGAGGTCTTCAGCTCAAGGCTAGCGCTCTACCACTTGAGCCACAGCACCACTTCCCGGATTTTCTGCTTTTGTGGTGCTGAGGAATCGAACCTAGGGCCTCATGCATGCAAGGTAAGCACTCTACCACTGAGCCACCTTGCCAGCCGGAGGCTTGTAATTACTACCAGGACCATTTAAGAAAAACCACTACCTTTCTGCTTCACAACTACCACTGACTCAAGTACTATGCATAAGAAATAACTATGAAACAAAAGAGCAACAATTACATAGATCTAAGAGAAAGAGTGGAAGGGGGACTAAAAGATACTTAATTTTATATGAAATATGTGTGTATATGTGTATAATTTGACAATCCAAATTAAACATCATTAGAAGAGCCTAAACCAGGAAACATACTTCAAGAACATTATAAATAGGAACTTTTCTAATGCCATTTTCTTAGCAAATGAAACCATATAATGACTATCCACATTTAACATAAGATCTTTTTGATCCATTTTTCTTCTAACACTTTTCAAAATAACATTATGAAAACTGAATTAAAAAAGTAAATATAGATATTGAGGGGGCAGGTTTAAATGTTTCTAAGTTTACATTTTTGGGTGGGCTAACAAATTTAACACAGTATTCTGAAAAGACATAACTTTCAGATGTTAAAAATTTTAAACCGAACAGTTCGTCAAGATTTACTGATTTGAAATCAGTACCAGTAACATTTTACATAAAAATTAATATACATAAACATAATCCTGACATAGGATATTAGAAGTGACCTTTTATTTGTTCAAGGATGGTACTCTACCACTTGAGCCACAGCTCCACTTCTAGCTTTTTGCTGTTTCATTGGAAGTAAGAGTCTCGTGGACTTTTCTGCTCTGATTCATCTTCAGATATCAGTCTCCTAAGTAACTAGTTTTACAGGCATGAGCAGCCTGTGCCCAGCAAGAGGTGATATTTAAAATCCTAACAACTAAAGGAACTAAAGCTGTTTGACACAAACAGAAACTATGAAATCTTAAGAATATGGTGTTAGTAAATGAAATATTTCCTTAACAGTAAATGTTCAAAGTGACATTAGTTACATTAATGTAACTATCTTAATCCTAATTCATATTTGAAACAAAGAGACGAACAAAATTAAGCTCTTTCACTGAATAACTAGGTTAGCTTAACTACACTGTCATTACTGAAATTCCAGCAGAAAGCATAAACTTTAAATAATTAAAATCATAAACGTTAAATAAAGAACATTATCTCTTTAGGTTAAAAATATTTTTTCTTTTATTAAAAATATTGGCAGAATCTAACACTGCCTTACAATCACAAATTAAAAAAAAATCCTCTGCATTTGAAGGAAAAGTATATCCTGCCATCTACTTTTATTGTTAACGCACAACACTAAATCGAACAGCACAATCAACCACCAGCTGACTTTTCTGTGTATAGATTTACACAACATTCAGCAGCAATAAAAAAGACAATAAAATAGTACTTACATTTCTACTAAATTTGGTGAAAGAATGGTGCATATAAAACCTGTGCATATAAACAATCGCAGTGTTTATTGTAAGCTGAGAGCTGAAATGTAACGTTGAGGAAATAATCAGAAAATACGTCTCATGGCCAAAACCATTTTCATGGAAAATTACTGACCCGCAAAGGGAGGTCTCCTGACCCCAAAGCCTCCCGAATATCATTCAAAACAGAAGCCCGGTCTGAAAATAAATGAAAGCCTGCGGAAGCGGGGGGGGGGGGGGGGGGGGACGACTGAGGGGGGGGGGGAGGGCAGGGAGATGGGTGGTCAGGGGAGAGTAAGAGTAGGCCGGACGCCAAATAAACAGAAATAACCTCGGAGTATTTTACTCTTAACACTGCTGTGAGGAGATCCCTGGGACTGAGGAAACTCAACACCGGACCAGTGGAAACCGGCGCGGCTCGGCTCCGCACAAAACCAACTCAGGGACATAAAGACCTCCAGTGCGCTGCCAGGCCGCCGGTGGGGAGCGCAGGTTCAAGCCTCGGAGAACAACTTGGCCCCGGATCGCGAACCTTCCTCCCTCTCAAGCCCTTCGGCGACCCCGGAAAGTCTAAGCTGCCTCCCCCACGACACGGCCTGGGCGGCGCCCCTATTCCCGCCGCACCACGCGCCGGCCGGAACAGATTACACAACGCAGCTCCTCGGCCCGCATTCCGGGGCTCCCGCGTCTTCTCCCCTCCTCCGCCCGGCCCTGCGGCCGCTGGAACCCCGGCTTTCCCTCCCTCACCGCGGCCAAGGCCCTGAGGAGGCTGGGGCGGAGGCGGCGCCATGTTCACGGGACAGCGAGGCCCGGCCACTGGACCGGGGTTGGGGGTGGGGGGGGACCAGACCTGAGGGGCGGAGGGCCCCAAAGAGCAAAGGATACACATTGAGACGCTGCCCCATCTCCTGGATGAGGTTGGCCGCCTGCTGGCGGTTCGAGAGCTCTTTGTCCGCCTCCATTCCGCAACGGCGGCTCGGCGTGTTCTCCAGCTGTTCCCGAGTGAAGAACCAACGAGAAGAAGCTCCACGGCCCGACGCCATGACACTTCCTCCTCCGCCCGCTCCCTCACCCACACCCCGCCCCTCCCGGCTCGCGGACTCCCCGCCAAGGCCGTGCGACCCCGCCCCACTCTGCTCGCCGTAGGCTTCGCCCCGCCCCCTTTCCCTGCCCGCCGCCGCCTGTGCGCGTGCGCGAAGGCTTCACAACCGGCCCCCTCCGGTCTTTTGCTTTCTTTTTCCTGCCCTCCCCTCCCCCCCCTTCCTCCCGTCGCAGCGCGAGCTCACGGGACCACAATGCTCCGCGCCGTTTGTCATTGGGAGGCGCCGAAGGTGGGGGTCACGCGGAAGGAAAAGGTCGGCGCGGTGCATGCCGGGTGTAGGTTCGCTAGGCCTATAAGGTGTTGGAGGGAGGCGGCTGGCCTTGTGTGGGTGATGGGAGAGAGCGGAGTGCACGGGCGGAAGGCAGGGCGGGCCGGGCGGCCGCGCTTCGGGCCTAGCCGAGATGGACTCGCGGCTCAGCGGTTTCTTCCGGGGACCTCAGTCCGCAGGCGCTTTAAACTTTGTGGCCCCATCGGGGTCTCACGCCGCCCTTGCTTGTGTGTGTGTGTGTGTCTGTCTGTCTGTCCGTGACCGTGTCCGTGTCCTGGACTTGAGCCCCGGGCCTGGGCACGGCCTCTGAGCTCTTTGGCTCCAGGCTAATGTTCTGCCAGATACTTGGGGCTTTGGGGTAGTTGCTTGGAAATTAGTCTCTCCGAATGTTCTGCCCGGGCTGGCTCGGGCCGGCGTGAGATACCGACCCCGGCGCTCTCTTTTGGGGCGGCCGGTGCATCGCAGGCGAATGACGCTCTGGGACGGAGCTAGCTGGGGACGGGTGCATCGGAAATAGTGCTTGAGCCCTCTACTCCCAACGCAAAAGGCCCTGGTGTTTGGTTTTTGTTTTTGTTTTTTTTCAAACTTGCTAAAGAATAAGCCCTTAAATAACTGCAGGACCAGAATCTCTGAACGAGGTCTCGAGTTCACCCTGGGAGTGTGTTATTTTTAAACCACGCTTAGCTGTTGAAGAAAAAGATGGGAGGGAAATAGTGCAACTGAGTAAAGATCGTATCTTTAGTACTTGGTAAAGTGACATACCAATCGGTTTATCCATTTTCTTTTGAAGAAGATGATACATCGTTTCACAGTAGTTGGGTGGTGGGCTCTGAGACAACTCCTATTGTACGTGAACAAGTATGTTTAAATTTGTAACTGTTGGCTGAAGACCCGGGAAAGGTAAGACAGGTTTACAAAAGACAAGTGTAAATTTCAACAGTTTCTGATGAAAACTCCCGGCTTTTGTTTGGGGTTCCTGGCTCAACCTGCCCCCATTGTATTGTAATATTATTTTAATTATAGTAGTTACCTTAGACAACTGCTTAGGTAACTTCATTTATTTGCCTCCAGGCTTGTGACTTAGAATGCCACAGATTTGATTCAAAGCAACATTTTTAACCTACATTCACCATTCATTTATGTTGAAAACTAGAAAAAGAGAACTTCCTCAACCAAAGTATACTTGTTTACATACAATAGAAAATTTTCGTAAGTACAAAACAAAAAATGGAAATTAAAAGATTAGGGGGGGAAGAAAATCTTATTCATAGATGACAAATGTTATGTATAATAGCCTAAACAACAGTCTTGTAACTAATGAACAGTGATAGCTAGATTTTTGAGATACAAGGTAAAGATATAAGTCAGTTGTTTACTGTGTAATCAACAAAGAATAGTTGGAAATTGAAATTGAAAACACATGTATTTACAATTATAGTCCCTACCTCAAAATAATAGATGTAGATCTAATATGCAGATCTGAATGTAGAATATTACAAAATTGATTAAGTCAAAGATCTAAAATGATTATGGGTTTATGGATTAGAAGAGTCAGATAACAATTTTTTCCCAATTTGATATATTAAATCAATGTAATCTCAAACAATTTCAGTATGTCCCTTTAGCTACTACTACCAAATTGATTTTAAAGTTTATGTGCAAAAGCAAATGACACAAACGCCAACAGAATCAAAAAGAACAAGTTGGATTAAGAATGTTAGGATTGATCAATGGAAGAAAATAGCCACACAAATAATCACCCAACCTTTGACAGAGGAGGTAGGGCAATACAATAAAGTAAGGATAGTCTTTACAACAAGCAGTACTAAAACAACTGGATGTCAATGTTGAGAAAAAAATGTCTAGATAGCTTATACTTTCCACATTTGTTGGGGGTTGGGGGGGGTTACTCAGGACTTGGGCTTTGTAATCTCAGCTCAGTAGGAGGTCTAGATAGGAAAATCATGGGGTTCCAGGCCAAGTTAGCATGAGACCCTATCTAAAAAACAAAAGCAAAAAGGACTGCGAGCATGATTCAAGTGATGGAGTTCTTGTCTAGTAAGCATAAAGACAAGAATTCAAACCCCAATACTGTGTAAATACTTAGAATAATCCATTCCTCTTCCTCCTCCTTACAAATAATTCAAAACTAGCTAGTCTAGTGGCTTGTGTCTATAATTTTAGATCCTTAGGAGGCAGATCAGAAGGATTACAGTTCAAAGGCTGGCTTGAAGCAAAAGACAAACTTGGTTTGGTAGTATGTGTCTGTTATTCCAGTTATAGCAGGGAGCATAAAACGGGAGGATTAAAGACCAAGCCAACCTGGCAAAAAATAAGAGCGTATCAAAAATAACTAGAACATATTGGGTGTAGTGGATCATGTCTGTAATCCTAGGTATTCAGGAGGCTGAGATTCAGAGAATTGTAGCTCCAGGCCAGCCTAAGCTAAAAAGTTCATCAGATTCCATCTAAAAGGAAGAAGTTGGATATTGTGGCAGGCAAGTCTTTATCCCAGCTTTGGGAAGCATAAAATAAGAGGATCATAGTTGGGTCACAACCCTGGCAAAAAGGACTTTAGCAGTAGATTGTCTGACAATCTTGAGGCACTGAGTTCAAATTCCAGTACCACCCCCTCAAAATAGAGCAAAAAGGATTCAAAGTATGGTTCAAGCAGTAGAACTTTCTAGCAAGTGTCAAGTCCTTAGTTCAAACCTCAATATTCAACTACAACAACAAAAATCCACAGTAAAAACTGAGAAACAACTTGAATGGATACCTCACAAGGAAGATTTAAGATAACATGAAAAAATGTCATGAGGGTATTCTTTGTAGCAGCTCATTGGAAAAGATTAGAAATGTGAGTGTCCATAAATTGAGAATTGGATGATTACAGTACAACTATGTAATTTTCATTCATAGTATTCAGCCATTAAAAACCAAGAGGCAGCTTGTATACAGAATGATCACCAGAGATTAAAACTTTGGGTGAAATGAAAAAAGAAAAGAATGCATGTAAGTACTCATAATCATAAACTGTACGGAAACATTAAAAAAATAGAACAGGTAAAATAGGTTCTTTAGGGGAATAGAGACCAAGTTGAATTTGATCTCTTTTTAACATGTTTTCAAAAATAAACTTTATTTTTAATTTTTTTCTCATTTTTTGTTTTTTATTGTAAAAATACTGTACAGAGGGGTTACAGTTACATGAGTTAGGTAATAAGTACATTTCCTATTGAGCATTATTACCTCCTCTGTTTTTCCCCTACCATCCCTTCCCTTCCCACTTGCCCAACTCCCCCTGCCCCTTGAACAAGTTGTAAAGTTTATTTTCATCATAGTGTCTTGTACATCTCATTGTTACAGTGGGTCAACCTGTATCCTTATTTCAGCATTTTGTTATTTCCTTTCCCCTTCCCAAATTTGAAAAATGTATATACAAGATGCAGGGCACCGATATCAAATACAGTGAAAACAGGGGTTATACCATCTGGGAAGAACATACAAAAGAAACAAAAAAAAAAAAAACCCAACACATAATACATTTTAAATATGTTTAAAAAATAGCAAGAAAGAAAAAAAACACTTGTGTCTCTATCTTGGGGTTCATTTCACTTAACATCTTTTTTTTTTTTTTGGGTCCGGTCGTGGGGCCTGAACTCTGGGCCTGGGTGCTGTCCCTTAGCTCTTCAGCTCAAGGCTAGCACTCTATCACTTGAGCCACAGCGCCACTTCTGGCTTTTTTCTTTTTGCTTATGTAGTGCTGAGGAATTGACCCCAGGGCCTCATGCACGCAAGGCAAGCGCTCTACCACGGAGCCACCTTCCCAGCCCCCTTAACATCATCTTATATGGTCATATGTACATAGCTTTTGATGTTTTTTTTTGCATGTCCTAGACTTATACTAGTTATTGCAAATAAGGGAAACCATGGGACCTATGTTTCTTTGGGCCTGGCTTACTTCACTTCATATAATTTTTTCCAAGTCGTTCCATTTCCTAACAAATGGAGCAATGTCATTCTTTCTGATGGAGGCATAGAATTCCATTGTGTATATATACCACATTTTCTTGATCCATTCATCTACTGAGGGACATCTGGATTGATTCCATATCTTAGCTATGGTAAATAATGCTGCAATAAACATAGTTGTGCTGGTAGCTTTAGTATGTTTGTGATCATTTGGGTAAATGCCCAAAAGTGGGATTGCTGAGTCCTAGGGGAGCTCTATGTGGAGTCTTTTGAGGAACCTCCATATTGCTTTCCAGAGTGGTTGAACAAGTTTACACTCCCATCAACAATGCAGTAGGGTTCCCTTTTGGCCACATCCCCTCCAGCATCTGTTGTTATTAGAGTTCTTGATTATAGCCATTCTAACTGGGGTGAGATGGAATCTCTATGTTTTGATTTGCATTTCTTTTTTCCTTTTTTTTTTTTTTTTTTTGTTATTTTTTGGGTCCGGTGGTGGGGCCTGAACTCTGGGCCTGGGCGCTGTCCCTCAGTTTTTCAGCTCAAGGCTAGCGCTCTACCACTTGAGCCACAGCACCACTTCCTGGCTTTTTCTTTTTGCTTATGTGGTGCTGAGGAATCAAACCCAGGGCCTCATGCATGCAAGGCAAGCACTCTACCACTGAGCCACCTTCCCAGCCCTGCATTTCTTTTATGGCTAGAGAAGATGAGCATTTCTTCAGGTGTCTTGGCCATTCTTCTCTCTTCAGAGAAGTTTATCTTTAAGTCTTTAGCCTACTTATTTATCAGGCAGTTGTTTCTTTGAAGATTTGTTGTTGGGGGATTTAGTTTTTTGAGTTCTTAAGTATAGTTTAGATATGAGATCCTTATCTGTTGTATGGCTATTGAAGCTCTTCTCCCAATCAGTGGGCTTTCTGTTGATCTTGCTAGCTATGTACTTTGCCTTGCAGAAACTGCAGTTTCATGCAATCTCACTTGCCCAACCTATCTTTGATTTGTTGTGTTTCTGGGTCTTTATTAAGAAAATTTCTGCCTGTGCCAAGGAGCCATAGAGTTTCTCCTATTTCTACCTGTAATATTTTCATGGCGTCTACTTTGACTTCAAGGTCTTTGATCCATTTGGAGTTGATTTTGATGGAGAGTGATATATAGGGATCTAGCTTTAGTTTTCTACAGGTGTTAAACCAATTTTGCCAGCACCATTCACTGAAGAGGGTATCTTTCCTTGATTCTATTTTTTTTAAGCTCCTGTATCAAAGATTAGGTCTGTGGATCTTCAGTTCTATTGCATTGGTTCTCAGGTTTGTTCTTGTGCCAGTACCAAGCTGTTTTGATTACTATGGCTTTGTAGTAGAGTTTGAAATTTGGTATTGATATTGCTCCAGCACTGTTCTTTCTGCTAAGGATTGTTTTTTCTATT
The DNA here is from genome assembly GCF_024711535.1 of Dipodomys merriami. Lineage (NCBI taxonomy): Eukaryota > Metazoa > Chordata > Mammalia > Rodentia > Heteromyidae > Dipodomys > Dipodomys merriami. The sequence continues at coordinate 77,167,325 of NW_027202270.1, forward strand.
TGGGTCTTTTATTGTTCCATATGAAATTTTGGATTGCTTTTTCTATTTCATTGAAGAATGACGTTAGAATATTGATAGGTATTGCATTGAATTTGTAGATAGCCTTTGGAAGTATTGCCATTTTTACAATGTTAATTCTCCCAATCCAGGAACATAGGAAGTTTTTCCACTTCCTAAGTTCTGCTTTAATTTCCTTTTTTAGGTTTTTAAAGTTTTCATCATAAGAGGTCCTTCACTCCTAGGTATGTTATTTTTTGTGGGGCTATTACAAAAGGAGTTGCTTTCCTGATTTCAACCATGTTCTTCTCATTGTTGGCATACAGAAAGCCATTGATTTTTGAGGGTTAATTTTATACCCTGCTACTTTGCCAAAGTTTCAAATCAGCTCAAGTAATTTGGAAGAGGAGTCCATGGGATTCTTTAAATACAAGATCATGTCATCTGCAAAGAGGGAGAGTTTTACTTCGTCTTTCCCTATTTGGATCTCCTTTATATTTGCATCTTGTCTTATTGCTGTAGTTAGGCATTCTAATACTAAATTGAAGAGAGGTGGAGAGAGTGTACATCCTTGTCTCATTCTTGAGTTATGGCTTTAGCTTTTCACTGTTGGGAGCCGACAGTAAAGTTTAAAGGTCATCTTGACCCCGGTGCTCACTTGAGGGCACATTCAAGGAACTAGCTTACTTAGAAAATACCAGGTGCCGGGATTGCTTTGCTGTGTCTGCAGAGTTTGTTTTACTTTCTACCAGTTGACCTTGTCTTGTTTTTACTGCACTCTGTTTTTATTGAAATTTTCCTTGTTTTTCTGGACTATTGTAACCTTATGTTACCTCTTGACTTCTAATAGTATATATTAGGGAAAGTTAAAAATAAACGGGGCTGCAGTCTTGAGCTGCAGACCTCCCGACCCCATCCTTTGTTTTATGTCTTTATTTTTCTGCATCCTCGCCCCCTAATTCAGGATTTCCTTTCGTTGCCGGCAGGCTCTGGCATTTCACCATTAAGTATAATGCCGGCTGTAGGTTTGTCATACACAGCCTTTATTATATTGAGGAATGTTCCATGGATTCCTAGTTTTTCCAGCACCTTCATCATAAAGGGGTGTTAGATCTTGTCAAATGCTTTTTCTGCATCCATTGAGATAATCATGTGGTTCTTATCCTTGCTTTTGTTGATGTGATGAATTCTATTAATCGATTTGCATCCCTGAAATGAATACTCTTTGATCGTGGTGTATGATTTTTTTGATGAATTGTTGAAGTCGATTGGCCAAAATTCTGTTGAGAAGCTTTGCATTGATGTTCATCAAATAAATGGGTCTATAGTTCTCTTTCTTTGATAAGTCCCTGCCTGGTTTTGGGATCAGGGTTATGATGGCTTCATTGAAAGAGTTTGGTACTGAACTTTCACTTTGAATTTCATTGAAGAATTGGAGGGAGTATTGGTGTGAGTTCTGCTTTGAAGGCCTTGTAGAATTCAGCTGTAAACCCTAAACTTCATTATTAATTTTTTTTCATTTTTGTGTGCCAATCCTGGGGGCTTGACTTCAGGACCTGGGCGCTGTCCTTGATCATATTTGCTCAAAGCCAGCACTCTACCACTTGACCCACTGCTTTACTTCTTGCTTTTTGGTGGTTAATTGGAGATAAGACTCCCATATGCTTTCTTGCCCCTGCTGACTTCAAATTGTGATCCTCAGGAATCAGTCTCCTGAGTAGTTAGGATTACAGGTATGAGGCTCTTGCTATACCCAAATTAAAAAGGGAACTGATTGATTCTTATGGTACCTGCACAATTTAACTTTTTTGTTTGTTTGTTTGGTCATGGGGCTTGAACTCTGGGCCTGAGTGCTGTCCCTCAGCTCTTTAGCTCAAGGAGAATGCTCTACCACTTGAGTCACAGTACCCTTCCGGTTTTCTGTTCGTGAATTGGAGATAAGATTCTTACAGGCTTTCCTGCCCAGGCTGGCTTTGAACCATAATCCTCAGATCTCAGCCTCCTGAGTAGCTAAGATTACAGGATTACCAGCACCAGGGTACAGTTTAACTTTTTAATTTTTCTTGTTTTTGGTGACAGTCCTGGAGATTTGAACTCATTGTGGGTGCTGTCCCTGAGCTTTTTTGCACAAAATTAGTACTCTTATCATTTGAGCTACTGATCCACTTCTAGTTTTTTTGTTTGTTGGTTGTTTTTGGTTTGTTTTTATGTTAATTAGAGGTGTGAGTTTCAAGGACTTTGGTGAGCTGCCTTTGAACAGTGATCAAATTTCAGCCTCTAGAGTAGCTAGGATTACAAGCATGAACCACTAGTAGGTGGCCAGTTTAACATTTTTTTAATTGTGAAAATACTGTACAGAGACGTTACAACCACGTGAGTGAGGTAATGAGTACATTTCTTAGCAAGCTTTGTTGTCTCCTCCTTTGTTTCCCCTTCCCATCCCTTCCCATCCCCCACTCCCACGAAAGTTGTAAAGTTATTTTTTTTTGACATAACGTCTTGTACGTTTTGGAATGCAGCCAGAGGTATATGAACTACAGATGTTCATTACCTGTCTCACATACAAGTGCCTTTGTAGCAGCTCAGGTGGGATGAAGTCATAAAGTCACTAGACAAAGCAACCTGTATTGCTCAGATCATTCTTCACAGCTAGCTTCCTATATCCTGCTCAGTATTTTAAATTAAAAGAGCTTCTGGTAAAGTACATTTGTAGACTAAAACTATAATGGGCAAGAATGGATAAGTTTGTCTGGCATTGGTGGCTCACCCCTGTAATCCCAGCTACTCAGGAAGCTGAGATCTGGGGATCACAATTCAAAGCTAACCCAATCAGGGAAGTCCATGAGACTCTTTTTTTTTTTTCAAGTGATAATTTTTTTTATTATTGTGAAAATACTGTACAGAGGGGTTACAATTACATGGGCAAGATAATGAGTACATTTCTTATCAAGCATTGTAGATTCCATCCCATCCTCTCCCCCCCCCCCCAATCCATGAGACTCTTATTGCCAATTAACCACCAGAAAACTGGAAATGGAGCTAGTTTTAAAGTGGTAGAGTACTAGCCCAGGGACAGCACCTAGGCCCCAAGTTCAAGCCCCACAACCTAAACAACACACACACACAGAGAATGGATAAGTTTTATCCAGTCTGAAGTCACAGGTATGTTCCCATAATTTTGCCCTTCTGTCTATGTCCTATCCCGTAAAACTAAAAAAAGAAAGCCATATCTATCCTAGACTCAACTCAAGCTCCAGACTCTGGGAAGATCTGCCCAGCTAGTCAAGATCAATATGAGTTTAATCTTCATGCTGTATTGTTCAGTAATTTCAATTGAGTTTTTTTTTTTGGGGGGGGTGTTGGTCATGGGGCTTGAACTCTGGGCCTGAGCGCTGTCACTCAGCTCTTCAGTTCAAGGCTAGCACTCTACCATTTGATCACAGCACCACTTCCTTGTTCAGTAATTTTCCCATGTACTTTTGCTTCTTTAATTGGATTATAAGCTCTTTGAGATTATGGGTTTCCTATGTATGGGCTGCATTTATCATGCAAAATATTCACTAATAGTGAGCTAATAAAAAAAGCTCTGAGTGGAAAAAACAAGTTTTTCAGGTCCATTCCAATGTCCTTGATAAAAGGAAAACATGTGAGCCCTATAAAGTGAACCCTTATATAAATCATTAATAACATTTTTAGTTTTCCAGAGTAATTGAGGAGGCTGGACAATATTTTTGATTTGCATATGAGATAATGTACTGCTTTTCAGAATAGCAATGTGAATCATGCCTATTATGAACAATTTAGGATACTTGGGTATATTCTATTTCTGGGAAAAGTGGTTCAAATAGGGTTTTAGTAATGCATATATGACACGCATTTATCTTCATGAAGTTTTGTTTTTATAGTGAATTCATTCAAATTGTTTTTTCTCAAGACCCAAAAATGCCAGGGCATTACCAGCTTTGAGTTTTTCCTAAAAAAGAGAGAAAGAAGTGTTTATTATTATTATTACTATTACTAGTGAATGTATTTTTTAGTACTGGTCTTGGGGTTTCAGCCAAAGGCCTGGGCCCTTTAGCTTTTTTATTCAGGGCCAGCACTTTCCACTTGAGCCACAGCTCCACTTTTTGGTGTTTTATTAGAAATGAGTCTTATGGACCTTACTAGCTGGGCTGGCTACTCAGATCTCATCCTCTTGAGTAGCTAGGATTACAGGTGTGAGCTATTGGTGCCTAGCTCATTATTGATTGCTTTAAAGTACTTTATTGAATGTCTTCAGGTGTTTTTTTTTTTAAACCTCTCCAGTATGAGACAAACATATTAGTAGGTTATTATTAAAACTCTTTAGACTAATGATGATTTTTGTGTTTTTTTGAGTTTTACTATGCTGTCCTCAAAGTTATTACGTAACCCAGAGTGGCCTTGAACTTAACATCCTCATAACTCAGCCTTCTTGGGGTTGGGATTTCAGGTATGTACCACTCTAGATGGCTTTGAACCCTGCTCCCCCACCATTTGAAGTCTGAAGCTTAATTATAGAAGAAAAGAAAGGTGCTTATAAAGGGAAGAGACTTCCTAGGAAAGTACCCTTTTTTGAATGTCATCAGTGAACTGTCTAGTAGGTCTTAGGGAGTGCTTGGAAGCAAATACAGAAAAAAGATGTTTAATTCTATAGGACAACAAGGCTGGAAGCAGCAATGTAGCCATTCTCTGGCTTTCATGCCTTATCCTTATTCTTATGGCCATCAGTAAAAGATAAGCTCTTTCATAGCAAGAGAAGTAATAACATGAGTTCAGGTGGGGTACAAATCTGTACATTTCATAAATTTCATAAAGGACTCCTATTTTTTCTCTACCCACTCTATTTTTATCGACTATATTAACTCTATAGAAAGAAGTGATTTGATAGGAAGTTTTGTAATATCCTAACTGATCTGTGTCTAGTCTGTAAAGATAGACATGTAGATGATGGTAGAAGGAAACATGTATGAAGTTGTGTAACATTCATACCATTCATGTATCTATCTGTATGTCATAATTGCTTCAGGATTCTTACATAGCTTTGAAACGTGGAGACTCACAGCAGAGATCTGTTAGTATTCTTCCCACAAAACACACTGGGGCCATTCTCTTCAGAGAACATTTTAGAAGTGCTGGTAACTGCTTGGAAAAACCATTTGCTTTACTTTTTAAAATATGTTGATACTGTGTATCTTTTGAAGGTGATACCTTTTGGTGTGTTAGAGACCTGATCCTGAAGTACAGGGTTTTGGAGTTGCTTCTGTGTAATGTAACTCAACCCTTTTTTTTCTCTTTTAACAAATTACTTAACAGCTAAGTCTTTGTTTTCCTTCTCTACATTTTGATGGTAGAATGAATCTTCACAATGTTTTTGTACTCATCAAATGGAGTTGATATTATACCTTAAATTTTTGTAGGGTGTTTACCTTCTTATGGTTCAAAATTCAAGAGGTATAAAACAGATGCATTCTTTCATTACTGCCACCCAAATTCCACTTTTTCTTCCCAGATTTATCAGTTATTCTTCCAGAGATATTTTATACATGTATAAGAAAATATTTATCTTTGGTTCCAATGCTCTTATTTTACACAAATGGATTAGTGTAGTGTCTTCTAGTGGATTGTGAAATTGTGATAATGTGTTTTTATTTTTATTTTTTGGCAGTACTGCAAGTCCTCTACCAGTTGAGTCATAGCTCCACCCCTTTTACTTTAGTTTGCTTTTAGATAAAGTCTCATACTTTTGCCTTGGCTGGACTTTTGCCTTGGACTGCAATTGTCCTATTTTATCCTCCTGAGTAGCAAAGATTACAGGCTTTGAGTACCAGGTCAATTTCTTGCTTGTGCCCTGTACCAGTGACTCATGCCTATATATCCTAGCTAATCAGGAGGTTAAGATCTGAGGGTCAGAGTTTGAAGCCAGCCTGGGTAGGAAAGTATTTGAGACTCTTATCTCCATTGAACCATCGAAAACCCAAAGTGGTTTTGTGGCTCAAAGTGGTAGAGCACTAACCTTTAGTGGAAAAAGTTCCTGAGCCCTGAGTTCAAGCCCCATAACCACCACCACAAACAGCAAAAAAGTCCTGGCTTGTTTTTGAGATAAGGGCTTTTGAACTTTTGCCTGGGCTGTCTCTAGACCATTCAGAAGAGTTGAATGGTATGCCTTTCCCTTGCCTTCCCCTGGCCTCCATTGCTCATTGCTCTCTCCCCTCCTTCCTGTCCTTCCTTCTTTTCCTCATTCTGTTTCTCTCTCTCTCTCTCTCTCTCTCTCTCTCTCTCTCTCTCTCTCTCTCTCTCTCTCTCTCTCTCTCTCTCTCTCTCTCTCTCTCTCTCTCTCTTTCACTGGGGCTTGAACTCAGGGCCTCACATTCTTGTTTAACTATTGCATTCAAGGCTGGTGCTCTACCACTTAAGTCACAACTCCATATAGAGTCTTTCGGATTTGTCTGCTGGGGCTGACAAATCTGATCCTAGAACCTGATCTTCAAATTTCAGCCTCCTGAGTAGCTAGGATTACAGGCATGAGCCACCAGCATCTGGGTTGAATGGCTATATCTCTCCTGCTCCTGGGGTTTGAACTCTCAAGGCTTAGGCACGGTCCCTTGGCTTCTTTTGCTCAAAACTAGCACTCTACCACTTGAGCCACAGCTCCACTTCTGGCTTTTTTTTTTTTTTTTTTGTAATTTATTGCAGATGTCATGGACTTTCCTGCCTGGGCTGGCTTTGAAACACAGTCTTAGATCTCAGCTTCCTGAGTATCTAGGATTACAGGCATGAGCCATCAGTGCCTGGTTTGAATAGCTATTTAACAGATAGGAATAGACATTAAAAAAACAAAACAAAACTTTGGGGTTCTACTCTAGGAAAAAATTAAGTATGCAAAAAAGAATTGTGACAAAATCTTTTGTAAGATTTTAAAGAATATTTGTATGTGACCATTCTTGACCCCTGGTAGTGATTCATTTTAAAAGCCTTAGGTGGGAAATAGTAATTTTAGGGGATTAGGTGCAGGAGGAGATGGCAAAGGGGAAGAAATATGAGAACATTCACTGTAAACTCATTTTGGTCCAGGAGCTAAAGGAGTAGTTTAGGTATTGATAGCAAAATGACACATTTTAGTAACATTTATCCACACACACAAAAAAATACATTTAAATGAGGGAAGGGGGTGACATTGTTAAAAAAAAAATGTACTCTTTATCTGACTTATGTAACTATAACCCCTCTGTATATCACCTTTATAATGACAATAAAAAATGAAAATAATACATTTAAAAATACATGTTAAAATTTATTTCTGGGCTGGGAAGGTGGCTCAGTGGTAGAGCGCTTGCCTTGCAAACCTGAGGCCCTGGGTTCGATTCCTCAGCACCACATAAGCAAAAAGACAAAAGCCGGAAGTGGCGCTGTGGCTCAAGTGGTAGAGCGCTAGCCTTGAGCTGAAGAGCTGAGGGACAGCGCCCAGGCCCAGAGTTCAGGCCCCACAACCGGACCCCCCCCAAAAAAATTTATTTCTAAGTCAGGCATTGATGGTTCACACGTATAATCCTAGCTACTCAGGAGAGTCAGATCTGAGGATCACTATTTGAAGCCAGCCTGGATAGGAAAGTCCATGAGACAATTTTCTCTAATTTCCCAGCAGAAAATTGGAGATGGTGCTTTGGCTCAAAGTGGTTGAGCATTAGCCATGAGCACAAATATTCATGGACAGTGCCTGAATTCAAGGACCAGGACTGACTTAAAAAAAAAAAAAAGTTTCTAGAGTGCTCTGAATCCTTGGCTGCTTGTTCTTGAAAGAAACTTTGGCCTCAATATCCAGAATAACTAGAGCCATTGCAAATTTTGAGATGGATAGATTTGTAACAGGAATATTCAAGGAAAAACAGATACTTTTCTTATGGCCCATTTAACGTGTAAATTTATGTTATTTTTAAAAAATTTATGTTATTATGGGATGCTTGTTTGCAGTTTTTTTCTTGGTTTTATTAATTTAGCTGTACTAGGCTGATTTTTTTTTTTTTTTTTTGGGTCCGGTCGTGGGGCCTGAACTCTGGGCCTGGGCACTGTCCCTCCTCAGCTCTTCAGCTCAAGGCTAGCACTCTACCACTTGAGCTGCAGCGCCACTTCCAGTTTCCTGGTGGTGTATTGAAGATAAGAGTTTCACGGACTTTCCTGCCCGGGCTGGCTTTGAACCGTGATCCTCAGATCTGAATAGCTAGGATTACAGGCGTGAGCCACCGGCTAGGCTGATTTTCTTTTGTCCTTTAACAGCCATTTCTGAAGATCTAGTGATAGTTCTAGTCATAGTTAATGTAACAGCTACTCTGTATTTGTTACCATTTGTCAAAATGCTCAGAAACCAAACTCAATTAGAACACAAGACTCAGGAAGAAGAAGATGACATACATACCTTTGTTTCTTCATCAAATTCTTCCATGGACTCTATCAGTTTCCCAGGTTCTAGCTCACCTAGTGGAAAGGGGTAATCAGTTCCCAAAATGACTTTATCCTACAAAGAGAAAATGTATTTTCATTTACAAATTTTAAGAACATCAAACACCCTATATAGACTTCATTTAATTATATATACTTTTATGATGAAATAACAGATTTCCTCCTGATGAAAAGAAAATCGTCAAAAAAAATTTTAATAGTTCAACTTTTAACATTATTTCCAGTAGGTGTCACTATTAGGTCTCCTAAGGTTGCAAATCAAACTTAAGCATCTTTCTTCCTCTCCTCTCCTGTCCTCTCCTCTTCTTTCCTCTCGCTTCTACTCCCTTTCCCTCCCCTCTCCTCTCCTCTCCTTTCTTCTCTCTATAACTGCAATATTGCAATACAAGAAATAGGCATTTACTTAGTAAAATACATTGACACATTCATATCAAGTTAAGGACCCTTTCTTAGAATGATATAACACAGTTGATTACACTTTTTTTTTTTTTTTGTCAGTCATGGGGCTTGAACTCTGGGCCTGGGTGCTGTCCCTCAGCTCTTCAGCTCAAGGCAAGCTCTCTACCACTTAAGCCACAGTGCCACTTCTGGTTTTATGGTGGTTTATTGGAGATAAGAGTCTCACAAACTTCCCTGCTGGGATTGGCTTTAAACTGTGATCGTCAGATCTCAGCCTCCTGAGTAGCTAGGATTACAGGTGTGAGCCACCACCACCTGGCTTGATTTCACAATTTTTGAAAGCACATTAGAATTTGAAAGAAGATTGGATACAAGGTAAAAGCAAAATAAAACAAAACCAAAAAAAGCATAAACTTCATAACAGTTCAATCACTGTCTGGTAGATAACAGGATTTTTTGAATGGCATAGCTTTACATTTCCTTTAGACACTATACAACAGAATCACAGGCTTGTCAGTCTATACATGTATTAAGCAGTATGTCATTTGTGTGCTAGAATCTAGATGTGCCCTAGTCAAGAGAGCATATGTTGTCCTTGTTCTCAGGGAACTTATTACTGAGAATAAGGGAAAGTAATAGTATCAAAATATAATAAAAACATATCTCAACCTGATTCATTACTTGTATAAATGTATTTCATGGACTCCTATGAGAAAATTATTTTGAGAAAATTATTTAAGTTAGTTGTAGTTAAAAGACTACACAACTAAATTATAGAATATCTGAAAATAGAAAATAATAAAGAATATTTTATATGCTGAAATGAATACATGTAAAGAGGAATGATGTTGAAAGCATATTGTAAAGAAGAAAAACATACTGAACAATGTATCTGTTATGCATGTTTCTGTGGTTGTTTTTTTTTTGGCCAGTCCTAAGGCTTGAACTCAGGACCTGGCAGTATCTCTGAGTTTCTTTTGCTCAAGGTTAGTACTCTACTACTTGAGTCACACAGTACTACTTCTGGCTTTTTCTTTGTATGTGGTACTGAAGAATCAAACCTAGGGCTTCATGCATGCTAGACAAGCACTCTACCACAGAGCCACATTCCTAGCTGCATGTTTCTGTTTTTAATGAGGGACTTAGGGACCCACAAATGCATGATTGTACATATAAAACCTAATTCAGGAATGATGCGAGTAGTAAAGCACTTGCCTAGGGTGTACCCAGACACAAAAAAGTGACCTCAAATTTGGGCTGATACATGGCTTTATAGTCACACACACACACACACACACACACACACACACACACACACACACACACTCACACACACACACACATATAGTCATATATATAGACATATACATACATATGGCCATCTGCTTTTCCTAGGAAAATGTTTAGCATTCCTCATACATACTTGAGAAATTTTCTAAGACTAATCAATTTAAGAACACTTCCCTAGAAACCTGCTCCATTATAAGACTGAAACTAGGGTAAGACCTTCAGTAATTCAAGGAGACTTCCATGTTCATTTTTTTCTTTTTTAAATCCAGTGAACATAAATTGTCTAGCCATTTTCCCCATATAGCACCTCTGCCAAGTGTGATTATTTGAACTGGACTTTTGGGAAGCCTCTTCCTGAGGACAAGTTTGGAATATAACTGACACATACTTATAATCCATTAGAGACTTACTTAACAAATGTGTTTGTATTGAAGGAATGAATGAAAATATGAAAGAGGGAAGTCTTATGTAACAAGACCTGAAATACTAAATATATTTTAAATACTCCAAGTAGGTGCTATTGTGAGGGCAAATAACATGATTTGCACCAAAGAAAAGATTTTTTAGGCCTTACTAATACATTTTTATGAAATAGGAAAGTATATAATAAAGTTTATAAGAGGCTAAGTAAACTAGCAAATCTGTTTCAAGGTTTCTGTATTAATTTCTCTATGAAACCAAGAAAATAGACCTGCTGATAAAAACCCTAAAGACCCAAAGTTATGTCCCCTCACATCTGTACCAACAGCTGATCTTATTCTGAATTGTCTGCTTGGTATTCAGTGGAGGTTCATTTGTCTTTTTTTCTACCTTCTCTTGCCAAAGCTGTTTACAGTTCCAAAACACAACACAATTTTCAAGTCCCATGCTTATACCACATTTGTCAACTGTATGAACATGAAAGTGAAAGCTAGGAATTAATTTTGTTTTCTAGTCAAGAATACTTCCCTTCCCACTAGCATAGTCTTCTCAGATATAATAAACATTTTTAAGAGGAGGTCTGTTTTTATTAATGTGGAGAAAAATAATTCTAAGAAATAAAAACCGTTTTTCTGCAATTCAACCTTGGTTAAGATACTTCCTTGTTTTCCTTCCTAAGTTAATTCACTGCTGAATATCACATTTTGTAACACTATTTAAATATTTTTTGTACTTATTGTTAACAACTCCTTTCTACAGGATGTTAATTATTATCTGGCTTGTGAATTTTTCTTACTTGAGACCTGTACTTCTTTTATTAGTGTACCTTTTATTTATGATTTTTGGTAAACTTTTAGACTTATTTTGTGTGTGTATATGTGGGTCCTGGGGCTTAAACTCAGGGTCTGGGCACTATTCCTGAGCTTGAGGCTGGTATTCTACAACTTGAGCCACAACTTTACATCCAGCTTTTTTGCGGGGAGGAGGAAGAGGGAATTAATTGGAGATGAGAATCTCATGGACTTTACTAGTCAAGCTAGCTTTGAACTGTGGCCCTCAGATCTCAGCTTCCTGAAGGTAGGATTGCAGGCATGAGCCACTGTCACCTGGCTAAGTTTTGGACTACTTTTAACTTGTAAGATATAAAGGAGAGAAAAGTAGGCATAAAAATCTGGAAATGAAATTCTCATTGAGGTTTCTTATGATGGAGATGAGATGGGGGAATGAATGTCATCAACCATTCTATGGTCTTGTTGGATGAAGGCAATACATTGCATCTCTGAATTCTAGAATTTACTTGATAAATGCTTAGTAAATACTTGAGTTAAAATACTTTTTCAATTGTTATTTCTGTAACATATTTTCTCATAACTGCAAATTGGCCATATGTTTAATTACATGAAGAATACTGGGTTTAGAATGTTTATAATGTAGCCTTGGGTGACTATTGCTGTATTTCCTATTGTCCTTAGTCCCCTGAGCTAAGTGTTTCCAAGTAAGGTTCCCAAGTTTTATACATAATCATACTTATCACTGGCCTGTTCAAAGCTGAATTTTCTTATCTTGTCTGTAATCCAAGATTTTATTCCTTTGAGATCTACCATGATCATGAACCAATTTTTAAATTGTTCTAATGTGATGGTAATGTAACATTTCACAGTATCTACTGAATTTTAATAACCTTTTTTTGTGGTAACAAGGTTTTACCTTGGCTTCACTGTTAGTGGGCAATTGTCATGACTTAGTAGGGATGTTCTGAAGATTCTGTTTGAGTTGAGTGTGGCAGTGCATGCCTGTAATTCCAAAACTGAGGAGACTGAGGCAGAAAAGTCACAAATTTGAGGCCAGTATGAACTAGATTGGAAGACCCTGTCTTATAAACAGTAAACAAACAAAGGCTCTCTTAATCTCAAAGGAAATTTTTTTTGGTTGGGGTCTAGTCATGGGGCCTGAACTCTGGGCCTGGGTGCTGTCCCTCAGCTCTTCAGCTCAAGGCTAGTGCTCTACCACTTGAGCCACAGCGCCACTTCCGGCTTTTTTCTTTTTGCTTATGTGGTGCTGAGGAATTGAACCCAGGGCCTCAGGCATGCAAGGCAAGCACTCTACCACTGAGCCACCTTCCCAGCTCTAGGAATAATTTTAATGATAGGATTTTAGGAATCATAACTACCTCTTCTGGGATCCCCAAATTATACGAGACAGATGTTGGATTTTCTTATTAGGCAGTAAAAATGCAGTAGATAATCCTGATGGATTTTTCATATCAACACTCTTCCAATTTCATTTCCCTCCCCAAATGTAGCAGCAGCACACATCTCCCTATGAGGTAAAAAACGTACTGAGCTGATAATAATAGTGATTAATATTCCTGCCAGGGAGAAGGAATAAACTGCTCACCTGCTGGGAGGCATTAACTTCTATTTTCAGGGAAAGCTGCAAACACTGAAAGATATAGCTTATTAAATGTTATAGTAGTGGATGAGAGTTCCAGTTTTGCTTTTTGGAAAGGAACAATTAACTGTCTTTCATTAGCATATCTCATTAGTAACATTTGTAAGAAAAACAATATAACTTTCATAACATAGGTTACTACAGAAAATTCAGGCATATTGGGATTCAGTTTGTTACTTGACACATAATTTCATAGGAAAAGACCCTGGTTTAGGTCAATCAATACAAAATAAGATTAGCTTTATATCCCCAAGGTTATTATCAGCTCAATTAAACAAACATTAAGTTAATATCTACTATTTGTAAAGCACCAGAGTAGATGTTATAAATCCCTGACATTTGTAGTCCTTTGGCATAGTATTACACTAACTCTTCACATCAACTGTGTCTGGTTATCATCCCCACTTACAGTTGAAATGGCTAAGACTGAATGGGCTAAGTGACTTGATATCAAAGGCCACAAAGTGAATAAATGGTAGAGTCAGACCCAAACACTTTCTACCACTATTTCCCTCTCAGGAGGCTACAGACATTTAAAAACATGATTGCATTCTACTTCAGATTGCAATGCATAGAGTTATATCATTTAGTCAAAACTTCAGAAGCTAAAGTATTTTGCTGGCTAATATACCATAAGAATCTCACTGATTTGCTGGCTTGAGCTGGCTTCAACCTGAGATCCTGAGATCTCAGCCTCTTGAGTAGTTAGGATTACAGGTTTGAGCCTATAAAGGATTTCCTATTTTGCAGAACAGGAATTTCTTTCCTTCCTCCCCTTCCTCCCTCCCTCCCTTCTGCCCGCCCTCCCTTCCTTCCTTCCTTCCTTCCTTCCTTCCTTCCTTCCTTCCTTCCTTCCTTCCTTCCTTCCTTCCTTCCTTCCTTCTCTCTTTTTCTTCTTTTTTTTTTTTTTTTTGTTGGTCTTGGGGCTTGAACTCTGGGCCTGGGTGTTAGTCCTTGAGCTCTTCAGCTCAAGGTGAGTGCTCTACCACTTAAGCTACAGTGCCACTTTTGGTTTTCTGGTGGTTAAGTGGAGATAAGAGTCTCATGGATTTTCCTGCCTGGGCTGGCTTTGAACCATGATCCTCCTGAGTAGCTAGGATTACGGGCGTGAGCCACTGGTGCCCAGCTAGAACAGAAATTTCTGGCTTTTCTTTTAAATATAAAGACAATATGTATAAATATTTTTATTGGAGTGACTGAAAGTCTAATTTTTAGGAAGAACTCTTCACTTAAAAAGGTGGCTTAGTGGTAGAGTGCTTGCCTTGCATGCATGAGGCCCTGGGTTCGATTCCTCAGCACCACATAAGCAAAAAGAAAAAAGCCGGAAGTGGTGCTGTGGCTCAAGTGGTAGAGCACTAGCCTTGAGCTGAAGAGCTAGGAACAGCGCCCAGGCCCAGAGTTCAGGCCCCATGACCGGAACCCCCCCCAAAAAAAAAATTGAGATGAGTTCATATGGCATAAAACTAACTTTTATTTCTTTCTTTTTTTTTTTGTCGGTCGTGGGGCTTGAACTCTGGGCCTGGGCGCTGTCCCTCAGCTCTTCAGCTCAAGGCGAGCGCTCTACCACTTGAGCTACAGCGCCACTTCCTAACTTTTATTTCTTATTTTCTTTTTCTTTTTTTATTAGGTCTGAGACCAGGACTCGAACTCAATATTTGCTTCTTTCTCTCATTGGTTAGCATTCTACCAACTGAACCATGCCTCCAACCCCCAAATTAATTATTTTACAGCACACAGACAGTTCAGTGGTACAGAACATACTCATGTTGTGAAATATTGCCTATGTCATATCCTAATGACAATATATCTAAAAAGGTCATCAATCTCAAGAGTTAGAACATTTATGCCCAAAGAACATGTAAAGGCATGTGAAGAACGCATTTAATCTAAAAGATTGAGACTTAAAAGTTGATATAGAAGATTTGCATGGATAAATAAACTTCCCAAAATTCTGTGTATTCAAAAAGATAAGAAGTATTACACTTATCTAACAGTAACATCATGGTTTGTTTGTTTTACAGCAACAACAAGAAGAAAAACAGCAATAAGCTCTTGGTGGTGGGGAAGGAGGCCAACTAAATAGAAGGCCTTCTCAATAAAGCTAAGGAAGTTGTCCAGAAAGTAAAACAAAATGTCCAAAAGGTTGAATGTATGGTAGAAAAAAGGTTCAATTTTAGAATAGTAAGAATCTTAGCAGAGGAAAAGAAATCATGAAAGAACTGATTTCAAAAAGTTAAAAGTTCCATTTTAGAATTATAAGAATCTTAGAAAGCAGGGGGAATGATCATTAAAGAAATAGTTTTAAAAAGTGTATTGAAGGGCTGGGAATGTGGCTTAGTGCCTAGCCTGCATGAAGCCCGGGTTCGATTCCTCAATACCACATGAACAGAAAAAGCAAGAAGTGATACTGTGGCGGAGGTGGTAGAATGCTAACCTTGAGCAAAAGAAGCTCGGGGACAATGCCTAGGCCCTGAGTTCAAGCCCCAGGACTTTAAAAAAAAAAAAAAAGGAAGGAAGAAGATAATGGCAGGCTGCATTCAGATCATCTAGTCTCAAGAGAAACCTTGAACCAGAACATACCAGCCACGTGGCTCCTGATTCCTGACCTAGAAAAAAATGTTAGATAATGTTTATTTATTATTTTAAATCACTTGGTTTTTAGGACTACTGGGGTTTTGCTTAATGAAGTGAAATGTAACAACACTTATAAAAGACAAAGAGAATTAACAGAAATAACAGACATTTGGGATGAAAGGAACAGACAATACAATGAGAAGACACCTTTATACAGGCATGAAGCAGTGTGTAAAAACTACTCAGCCAACATTCATGGAAAAGGAAAGATGGCTCAGAGAGATAGAACCAAAACCTACTTGACTCATTCCCATATTTTGAGTTTTAGTCAATTAAATGTCAATATATGCCTGATGAATTTAGGATTTGCTCCTGAGTAGTGACTTGAACCTCTGGGTGTGTGTGTGTGTGTGTGTGTGTGTGTGTGTGTGTGTGTGTGTGTGTGTGTGTGTGTGTGTGTGTGTGTGTGTGTGTGTGTGTGTGTGTGTGTGTGTGTGTGTGTGTGTGTGTGTGTGTGTGTGTGTGTGTGTGTGTGTGTGTGTGTGTGCGCGTGCTCCTGAGTAGTGACTTGAACCTCTGTGTGTGTGTGTGTGTGTGTGTGTGTGTATTAAGTGTAGGGATGAGGCAAGGGACTTAATTCTTTAGTTTTTAGTTCTTCAGATTGAGAGAAATTGTACATGAAGAAACTCACCACACATTCATTTAGATAATGAGATTCTTAGACGTCAAGGTGGTGCTGTAGATAGAAAAGACTTTTGGGGTAGTCTTGGTGGAGGAGATGTTTTAAATTTAAGACGGCTATAGATCTTGAGCAATCAGAGGGAAATTTTAGTAGTTTTAAAAAAAGTTTTCAAATTTTCTTTGATATTCTTCCCTTCAAAAGATAGAGACAAATTCATTTTCCTTGAATGTGGGCCAGATTTAGTGACTATGAATAAAATGTAGCAAAAGTAATGCTATGACTTTTCAGTTTAGGTCATAAAGAGGCTAGCTTCTGGAGGGCTTTCTGACTGTCTGTTTCTGTCTCTGTCTCTCTGTCTTTGTCTCTCTGTCTCTTTCTTACTCTCTCTGCCTCTCTCTTTCTCTCAATTTTCTCATTCTCGGAATAACCAGCTGTAGAGAGACCCACTCTGGGAGAAACCCAGCACCCACATGCCAGTCATAAGTAAAAATCCTTGGAAATAAATCCTTCAGCCCCAGTCAAGCCTTCTCATGATAAGTCCTGATGGATAGCTTGGCTGCAAGGTAGGAAAGCAATGTTTTGTTTTTTTTTCCTATATAGTAATAGGCGGATAACATATAACTAGCATTCTTTTCACCTGTCTTTAAAAATAAATAGACAGATTAAAAGTAAATCATTTTAAGGTTAGAAGGAAACTAAGATATTATGGAATTTAAGTCTTTGACATAGTGTTTTGGTACGCCCAACTTTTTTTGTTGTTGTTCCTGGGGCTTGAATTCAGGGTCTAGGTACTGTCCCTGAGCTGTTTTGCTCAAGGCTAGCACTCTGCTGACTGAGCCATAACACCACTGCTGGCTTTTTAAATTGGAGATAAGAGTCTCACTGACTTTCCTTCCTAGTCTGGCTTCAAATCCCATCCTCAGATATTAGCCTTCTGAGCAGAATTACAGGTATGAGCCACTGGCTTAAAAGAAAATATTATATATATGCATATATACATACACATATATGACCATATATATACAGATTGGATATATATTCTTATTTATAAAATGGAGATTTACTAAAATAATACCTACAAATAATTGGATAACCAAATATAGGATAATCAAATATTGCTCAAGTACTATATGTTATATTATTGAAAATTGTCTTTTGCTCATTTTCCCAACCCTTTGTTTGTGTGTAATACTAAGGTTTGAACTTAGGGATGCATGTTTACTAGGCAGGTGTTCTATCAACCAACTATGTCCTCAGCTCAAACTTTCCAACTAACTTTTATCCCCTAAAACAGCTACTTTGCTTTTTTTTTTTTTGCTTGCTCATGGCTGGTTCTCTACCACTTGAACTATGGCTCTAATCTGGCATTTTCCTACTTGTTAGATAAAGATCTTGAGGATTTTCCTGCTTCAGTTCACTTGGAACCTTGATCCTCTGATCTCAGCCTTCTGTGTAGCTAGGATTGCAGGCATGATCCACCAGCAACCTCTCATTTTTGCCTTCTTAACTGACTACTGGAAGCTATCTTCATAATCCCAGATAAAAAGCTTATGCTATTGTTTCTTGATTTATGAGCTTTAGATATTATTACTAATATCTATTTATGGTTGTTGAGAATTTCTTTCTTACCTTCAACTTCTCTAAATTCCAATAAAATTAAAATCTTCAGTTAAACCAATATATAGTTTTTACACTTTGTGACTATGAATATTATTTGGTACTGAGTCAAATAATGTAAAATAATTATCTGCCCTCATATAGATCTTTGTTTTGTTAGAATTGTTTTCTAGTTCACCAATGGTTCTAATTAATGGCTGACAGTGATTATTACCTGCTCTCAAGTACACCCAATAATAATCAGCTCCATTTTGTCCTTCCTACATGTAGACTTCCCTCCGTAGGCAACTTGTTCTTTTGCCCTAATCTAGCTAGGTTACGTTCTAACTCAGATGTCCAGCTAAACTTCCCTTGCCCATTCTGACTTGGAGATCTAAACGTTTATTATTATATTGGCATGAAATAAGTGTACAAAGAAGTTTCAATACAACATGTTGATTTATGTGTACAATATATCTTGATCAGTGTCACCACTTTCATCATTCTCCTCCATCTATGCTATCCTCATCCACCCCTCATTTGCTAGTTTCATTTTCACATAGGCACATTGAGTATTATGACTATATTCTGACTATATTTTCTCATAGTTCCTCTGTTCACTATCCCTCCTCCCTTAATCCTCGGACAACACATATTTCAGCTTATTGGCATTCATTTTTTAATATGGCTTTGTATGTGCTTTCATATATTTTAATCTAACTTCCACATATGAGGGAAAACATGCATCTTTCATGACTTACTTCATCCAACACAATTTTTTCTAGGTCCTTGGAGATTTTTTTTTCCAAAAAGAGAATCTGCTAATGTGAACATATCCAGAAAGGGAAAACATTAATATTTTACAGACAATCCTAAATAATTAATGTATGTCTTCTATATCCTGGACTCACTAGCCTGTGAAATCATGTCAAAGGAGATTACATTTAATTCTTGCGCCCAAATTATTGTAGTTCAAGACTTCACACTTAGAATGTAAGAAAGATACTGGGCTAGGAAGGTGGCTCAGTGGTAGAGCGCTTGCCTTGCATGCCTGAGGCCCTGGGTTCGATTCCTCAGCACCACATAAGCAAAAAGAAAAAGGCCGGAAGTGGCGCTGTGGCTCAAGTGGTAGAGCGCTAGCCTTGAGCTGAAGAGCTGAGGGACAGCGCCCAGGCCCAGAGTTCAGGCCCCACAACCGGACCCCCCCCCCAAAAAAAAAGAATGTAAGAAAGATCTTAGTAGAATTACCTTTGTAAAGTGCTTTTTGAGTTTTCCTGGGGAGGGGCATATAAGAATGCAATCACCTGTGCTCACCAATCTACCCACTGGTTATTATGAGGCACTTACGTTCCTCCTCTTCTGCTTTGGCTCCTTGGCCAATGTGTATTGTATGAAGGTACTAACAATATTCTTCACTGCTGATAGTTTTGCTCAGAAGATGGGCTTTGAATATGCCAAACATTCCATGATGTTTCCATTTCCAAGAATACTAGGCTTGTGATGAGAATGATCCTTTACTTAGTTCCCTACCTCTTTCCATCTTCTCTTTTTACTCAAAATCCAGAGCTTACTCTCTTCCAACTTCTCTACTTTGTGGTTTCATGGTTACATACTTCCTTATTACACTCCATTCAAATTAAAAAAAATCAATAGTCACAACCAACTACTAACCACCCATTCCTACAGAAGCTAGGTCACACAAAAATTTGATAACTAGAAGTTATAGTTCAACCACACACAGTAGTAGCTCTTACTAGGGGCTTGCTTTCCCTGGCTTCAATTATCCTAAGTTAATAACAGTCTAAAAATATTAAATAGAAAGTGCCAGAAATAAATCTTTCATAGGTTTTAAATTATGAGCCATTCTGATCTTGATAAAGTCTTGCACTGCCAAGCTTCATCCAGCCTGAGGATAATCATCCCTTTGCCTTGGATATCCATGCTGTATATGCTACCTCTCCATTAATCATTTAGCAGTTATCCTGGTTTTTAGATTGACCATCACAGTTATTTCCATGCTTGTTATTTCCATGCTGGTTTGGTACTGCTTATGTCTTTAGACATCTACTGGGGTTCTTGTAATACATCTCCTTTGGCTAAGGGAGAAACTATAATTTTATTGCCAAATTAGAGTATTTAACATTTATACTCTAGTGATTTTCTCTAATTAAAGGAACAGTGTCAAAGTATTCTACAGTTGCAAACATACTTGCATCTTACAAATGATGGACCTCTTTTTTTTTTTTTTTTTTTTTTTTTGTCGGTCGTGGGGCTTGAACTCTGGGCCTGAGCACTGTCCCTCAGCTCTTCAGCTCAAGGCGAGCGCTCTACCACTTGAGCTACAGCGCCACTTCCGGTTTTCTGGTGGTTTATTGGAGATAGGAGTCTCACGGTCTCTCCTGCCCGGGCTGGCTTTGAACCGCGATCCTCAGATCTCAGCCTCCTGAGTAGCTAGGATTACAGGCGTGAGCCACCAGTGCCCGGCATGATGGACCTCTTTTGAACAAAATTCTAAAAAATCTTAGTATCTAATCTCATTTCAAGTCCCTTACTTAAACCTTTAAATACACACACACACACACACACACACACACACACACACACACACACACACTTTTAAAAAAATCTCAAAGATGTTTCCCTAGGAAAATTTGGGAACCTTCTATACTTCTATACTTAAAGTAATAGAATGGAGGACTGAGTACATGGCTCATGTTAAGCACTTGCTTAACATGTGTGGAACACTGGGTTCAATCCCCAGGAACGTGCACACACATACACACATAGTATAAGTAATAAACTGGAGATGAAACAAATTTGGCCATTGGGTCCCAAACTCTTGGATTCAACCAATTATGGATTGAAAATACTTGGGAAAAAAAATACTTCTACACTGAACATGTACAACTGTTTTTCCTTATGATTATCTCCTAAGCAATATGATATAATAACTATTTACTTGCATTTACATTTTAATAAGTATTATCAGTCATCTATGGATGATTTAAAATATATAGGAGGATGTGTGTAGGCTATATGCAAATACTATGCCACTTAATATAAGGTACTTGAACACCTTAGGATTTAGGTATCTTTCAGAGTCCTGTAGTCAATTCTCTTTGGATACCATTATTTCAAACTTTTTTTTGCTAATTTCCTTTAACAATTGTCTAACTTGTCAAGTAACTGGCTACTGATCCAACATTCTGTACCCTATAGCCATCCAATAGCAGAGCCTGCTTACCTTTCCTATGACATCTGTTAACAGCTTAAGAGACCGATGATCGTGAACCAAGGAGTCTGTGTAAAAGGAACCAAGGTATTTCTTTGGGTCATTTGGATTGTCCTGGGCACATAGATCTGGGCGCATATTGAATCCATGGGAGATTCTTCCCATTGTGAAAGGGAAAGCACCACCTGAAAGTAAAACTAATTACTGAGGTGCAAGTGTTGCTTATAAAGGATCTCTTTTGCTGGGCATGATGATGCACACATGTAATTCCAGCATTTGGGAGTCTGGGGTAGGAGGATCATATGTTTGAGGCCATACAAAGTATTCCTTGGTCATCTTCAGTTACATGACACAACCCTGTCTCAAAAAAAGAGATTCTTTTCCGTTCTGATGTTTGTATACAAGAAGTTATCCCTCTGGCTAACAATATTTACAAAGGACCTGCTTGATTCTAGATGCTGCAGTGACCCAGAAGAAATGACATGAACTCATCTAGAGCATCAGATTTGAGATTTGTATCTTAAAGAGAGAAGACAATATGCAATGATATTTGGTCAACATTTTATGTGTGTATGTATGTGGGGTCTGGGGCTTGAACTCAGGGCCTGGGTGCTATCCTAAACTTTTCTTTGCTCAAGGCCACTGCTCTACCATTAGAGTCACAGTTCCACTTCTGGAACTGTGGTAGTTAATTTTTGGTAGTTAATTGGAGATTTTCATTCTCAGGCTGGCCTCAAACTGTAATCCTCAGATCTTAGCCTCCTGAACAGCTAGGATTTCAGGTATGAGCCAACAGAGCCTGACTATGGTCAGCATTTTGTAGTGTGATTATCATATCACAGTAGTAATACCACCCATTAGTGAGTGTAAATCATGATGGCATATCATAAAACATATGAAGCCATAAACTAATGGAGCGCTGTATTTCTTGACATGGAAAGATGACTATGCATCAAGAGGGAAAAGTAAGTTAGAGAGCAGCATATACAATTTGATATTATGTATTTAATATGTGCAGCAAAACATTTAAATTACATATAGAGACTAGGCAAGCAATGTAAAGGAATGATATAGGCCTATTTTAAACAATTCAGAATAACAGGGACTAGAGAGCCTATATTTTGACTAGAGATATTTAAATAAAAATAAAGCAAAAAAAAACCTATGACAACCAAACTAAACTTGCTTACAAAAAATAGAATTTGACCCTCAAACTGTTATCATGACTAGAATAATAGTTGGAAAGATGTTGCAGACTGAACTGAATCTTTCTAGAACTCAGATGTAGAAGCCCTAACCTCTAATGTAACTATATGTGGACATAGGGTATTTAAGAAGGGCAAGGCTCTAATCCAAGACGGATGTCCTTATGAGGAAGAGGAAGAGATGCAGAACTCTCTGTTTCTTTTATCTGTCTTCCATTTTTCTGTCACCCCTCCATGCATAGAGGAAGGGCCAGGTGAGGACTCATTGGCCTTTTATGAACTAGGAAGAAAACTTTATTTTAAATCAATCTTGCCTCTTGATCTTGGACTTTTTGCCAAAATGCATGTGAGTTGTTTGAGCTACATGGTTTTTGGCATTTGGTATGGAAGCCTGAACTAGTACATATAGAGTCTTACCTCCATGTGCAAAGCACACTTTCAGTTTTGGAAACTTCTCAAACACTCCACCCATGATCATGGAGCAAATGGCCATGGTGGTTTCTGCTGGCATTCCTGGAAGAGGAAATAGTCACAAGGTTTTTGTAAGAAGGCTTGGAGAATGGCAGCTATGACTGAGGAATTGTCAAGTGCCAAGAAACATGGGGCCACTATACTCTAGTATGGTGTTAGCTGTACAAAGTATGCATAGGCCATACTTTGACAAAGAGAATCCTTTGAAGCTTCTTATTTGCCTTCTGTAGGGAGAACTGTCTAATGGCTAGGACAGTTGAGAAACCTGAGAACCTAGTTTTTAATCCTTATTTTTCTGACCTCATTTTTAGGGCAGAGTGTAAGAAATATATGCTAAATACTAATGCTTGCAATTTTCTGCCTCTTGGCCTGCGAGAAGTTATTTAATGTTCATGAGCCTGTGCTTCTCCATCTGTAAGATGACAGTGTTTCCTATCTTGGGAACCTTTTGTGAAGTTGTGCAAATAATGATGTCAGCAAAGTTTCTGATTAGGACTTCCCATTGGAGGCACTCAACAAATATTAGTTGCTTCTGATTTAATTTCCTCATCTGTAAACTGAGGATAATAATTATTAATTCCTCCCAGTGGATATTTTGAGGATTCAGCACTTAGTTTTTGCTCACTAAATACTAATTACTAAATATTAACTACTTTATTATTATTCATGCCAATTCTTTGCTGCCTCTTAGAGCTAAGGTTGAAAAACCACTGCCATCAATGTGAATTACTACAAGTGTTTGTGCTTCGAGGAGAAACAACTGATTCTAGTCTGATGCCTAAGGAACCAGTCTGATCTCCATGACTGCTCTTTTAGATGCTGAAGTTCTGTTCCTCACCTGTGTCCTGTACCTGTAGAAGAAACGGATTCTCTAAGCTTCCAACTCTGATTTAATTCAACGTGTTTTGCATATCACTGCTGTATGTGCAAAGATGTCCCTAGATTACCAGCTTCCTGGGAATTCTGGAAGTAGGATGAATTCATATCTATCTGAGATTGGATTGCTGGAGTTTTTTGAAGGCAGGAGACAGTACTACTTCCTTCTATTCTGTGATTCTAATTTCCATCAATTACTTTGTACCATAGACACAAATACATGAAGCAAACTTACATTTACAGTGTGAATTGTATGGTGGCTCCTCCTATTGGGAATTTTGTCTTTGCATTCATAATAAAATTATGAAATTGAGCCAGGCACCTGTGGCTCACACCTGTAATTTTAGAAGGCTGAGATCTGAGGATCATATTTTGAAGGAGCCTAGGACAAGAAAGTCTGTAAGACTCTTCTCTCCAATTAACAACCAAGAAGCTAGCCAGGCATTGGTGGCTCATGCCTGTAATCCTAGCTACTCAGGAGGCTGAGATCTGAGGATTGTGGTTCAAAGCCAGCCTGGGCAGAAAAGTCTGTGAGACTCTTATCTCTGGAAGTGGTGCTGTGGCACAGAGGTAGATCTCTTGCCTTGAGCTGAAGAGCTGAGGGACAACACCCAGGCCCAGAGTTCAAGCCCACAACTGACAAAAAAAAAAAACCCAAAACAAAAAACAGAAGTGGTGCTATGGCTCAAGTGGTAGAGTGCTATCCTTGAGCTAAAAAGCTCAGGGGCAGCTTCCAGATCCTAAGTTCAAGCCCTAGAATCTCCCCTCACAAATTATGAAATTGGTCCATTTTTTTCTTTTGATCTGTACACTCCATTATCATTTCTTTCCTTTAAATAGAATATAAGCTCTAAGGGGAAATCAGTTTGTGTCTACATCCTAAGTGTTTAGGGCAAGACCTGTCATATTATAAGGGAATTATATATGTGCATTTCATAAATGAATCAGAAAATGACTCTATATGCAAATACTAATTTTCATGTGAAAAGTTGCAATATGAATAAGTTTGTGTAAGTTATCAAAGTTTGTACATCAGAAAGACATTATCCTGGAGGCTGGTCAGTACAGTGTTTATAAGTAACAGTAGAAAGTTCTTGGTGGGGGATGGGTAGGGAGTTGCTTTATTAAATACTTTGGTCTCCACTAGAAGTCATGGGGCATATAAAGTGTGAGAGCAGAAATAAATCTTTGAAAGTGCCCAGAACATCTCTCTCATTTTATGGATTATGACCTAGAGCCCAAGGAGGAAATTATTTGCTACAGATTATACAGTAAAATAGAGGCTAAACTCAAACTGAAATTCTAATTTTGAGTTCCAATATGGTATGTTGTTGAATTTAATTCTTTATGACATTTTGACTACTAATTATACTGATGGGCTAGGGAGAGAACACGTTGCAGTCTCCCTAAAGAAAGTTCAACACTTTTCATTTAGGTATTGATTTTTCAGTGGGTTTTTGGATGAGCTGTATTTTTTCTTTTTTTCTTGTAACTCCAGAATTTTAAATCTATTCTTGGGATTAACAATGAGAAATTTGATAGGCTGAATGGAAGTTTCTCTTAAAGAGAAGAAATTTTCACTCTCATGTAGAAACATGAGTAAATAGTGTAAAAGGCAAAGAGCAATGGGAGCAGATAACAAAATATCGAAAGCCTCAATTATCTACAATCTAAGGTTTCAGGTACTTGGATAGTACAGGTGTACTTTCTACTTGTAATTCCAGTATTTTCATTTATAATAGCTATTATCATCTTCTGAAAACATCTACTGTGAAAGTAAGGTTATTCTTTTGGAGCTTCTTGGGTAGTGTAGGGAAGTGTCTTTGGAATCAGGCAAATTTGAGTAACTTCCCTTTTTGGCATACTAACTATTGAAATTGAACAGTTTACCTACCACTTCAAGACTCAGGTTCTCTATAAAATAATCATACTCATAGATTCAATATATGATATATTAATGAGGTGATTTGTTTCTGATCATATTAGATATGATATTAAAATCAAAAGAGGCAGTATATACAGCACTTATCTGAGAGCAGTAAATAATAATTGATGCTAATTTTTCATATTTTCTCTCCTTGATATTATAGGGGCTCCAAAGATGATTAGAAAAACCCAAGAATTGGTCCTTTGTTTCAGACCTCAGAATAACACAAACCTACAAGCCAAGGGAGCCAGTATTTGGCCATTCGTCCATCCATCTGCATGTCCCAGGGATGCACAAACAGGGAACAGTTCAACCTTTCAGCTGCCTTCAAAGAAGCAATGAGAGAGAAAAGGTTATTTTGATGAGCCAGCAAATGCAAGGTACTGTTTTAAGGAAACTGCTTTTTTCTGAGTCTCTATTGATCTAAATAAACTAAAATGCTTTTGAAGTTGTTTCTTGATCTATATAAGAAAATCATTGATAAGCTCTTTTTCTTGCTTGGAAAGTAAAAAGGACTCAAAATTAACAAAAGGGATCGATGAATTTACTGTTGAAGTTGATGAATTTAATAATTGTTTGGCAAAACAGGAAACATCTATCACTCAAACATTTTGAGCAAGGTCAAAATGCTCAAGAACTAATCCCACACCTCAAATGTAAGGGAAATTTCCCTGCTGGTCCACTCTTTTAGAAGGATGGTTGAGGTGACATCCTTGAAATCAGGGAAAGAGTGCTCCTTTCTTTTTCTTGTTTTGAAACTTGAGGCTGTAGAAAGTGGGCTAGGCCAGGCCAGGCTGGGCCTGATCTGAGGTATGAATCAGGCTTGAATCATGAGCCCAATGCTAGATGAAATTCTTGAGTCTGTAGACACTCTTGCAGCTCCTCAAGCCTGTGCTCTAAATAGTTTGTATGAATGAGATGACCTTAAAAGGAAAGACTTCTCGATGTCTGGAAGGCACTAGGATGAATGTCATGGGCAAGTGTGCTTCAGGGCATTTTGGGAAAGGGAAATGCCATCTGGATGGAATGAACCTTATTCAATACAATGTCTAATTAAGATAAGTACCATCAACAAACATTGAATATTAGTACTTAAATGTTCAGAATAGATTTTCCTCAGAACATTTTCTTTCCACATATATTGGGATACTAGAGTGACTTATCCTACTTCCACACATAAATATTTGTGTTAACCAGGTTGATGCAATATCCCCTGTTTACCTAAGCATTTTTTAATGGAAAAACAATTTTGGATACTAAGGATTCTGGAAATGGCAAGCAAGGGTAAGTTGAAGATTTATAAATCAAGTTCTGAGAAGGAGAGCCTTTTGAAGTGAGATTACGATATATATATATATATATATATATATATATATATGCAAGTTGGAAAGAGAATACTGACTTCTTGGGATTGCTTGGCAAAGATACATAATTGTATTATTTCAGTTGACTCCTAATTATTATAAAACTTTATATGCCTATGCTGTATCATTTCTATTCAGTTCAAATGAACAAAAAACACCTCTTGCCAGGTTCTGGTGGCTCACGCCTATAATCCTAGCCTCTGAGGATACTGAGATCTGAGGACTGTGATTCAAAGCCAGCCTGGTCAGGAAATTCCATGAGACTCTTATCTCCAATTGACCATCTGAAAACCAAAAGTGGCACTGTGGCTCAAGTGGTAGAGCACTCGCCTTGAGCTGAAGAGCTGAGGGATAGCGCCCAGGCCCAGAGTTCAAGCCCCACAACCGACAAAACAGAAACAACAGCAACAAAACACGTCTTATATGTGAGGTATTATAGAGAATACAAAGTCATTCATAACCTTAAAATCATAACTAACATTCACTAAGAACAAACGTTGAAACTGCTATAGTAAATTTATAAATATTACTGGTTTATTTATTTTTATTAAAGGAGTTACTCCTATTTCTCTTGTTTTATGGAAAGGGAATTGAGGCAGATAGAACCTATGGCTGAGACACAATAGAGCTAGTAGAGCCAGACAGTCAGGCATTAGTAGTGTTCTGTCTACTACATACTTGTATTAAAGTTGGGGTTTTTTTTTGTACCTGAATATTGACCTAAGTGTGTAAATTAGGATTACTTACTAAGAAGAGAGGTGTGGAAGATAAGGTGTAGGAGATAAGGGTGACATTTAGATGCTCCTCAGTACCAGGCTTGCCTTGAATTAACAAAGCCAACTTTGGCTCTGAGAAATCCTCCTATTTGTTTGAGCACCTTACTGACGCAAGCTAGAGAGCAGTGAGGCAGGTAAGCCCTGCTAACTAAACAAATGTTCTGTCAACCTCTGGACATCACGAGTGAACTGGGGACAGGATGTGCTTCTGAATCCTGCAGAAACTGGCAACCCAACAAACAATCTAATAAAAATGACTGATGGATTGAGCTAGTCCCACAAATGAAAACATCTATGTGAACCACAACTAGATGCTGCTGCTTTCTAAGCGCTTTAGTAATTCACAAATCTAATTCTAATGAATAATAAAATGACTTGTGGCTGAAGTCTCACTCATACTGTGCTGCAACAACTTGAATGCACAAGTAAATAAATCTTTTTTCAAAACTCATTAAAGTTTCTAGCAAACATTTGCTTCATCAGCTAAGCTACTGTAGCTAATAAGCTTCAGGGAGTTCAATATTTAGAGGAACCATTAAATTTTTCAAGTCATTAGGAGGCAATTTAACCCCCAATTGATGGGCAGTTGCCATAGATACCAACATGGAAAACACTTTTTTACATGTAATTAGAGCTCAATAAATATTAAGTGAATAAGTGACAGTGAGTAAAGTCTATAGTGAGTCCACAGACAGATATTTAATTTGTTATTGAAGATTTTACATTTACAATGAAAATTGTAGAAAACAATTTCATATCATTATAATTCTAGAAAAGAAGTGAAAAATTTTAAAAACTTAGATAAAGAACTATATATTTTAAATCCTGCTACCAAGGATAATAATTTATGTTATAAAAAGAACTGAAAGAAAGAGGAAGACTGGTGGAGAAGAATGTGAAATGATGAATTCTTGAATTGAAGAAGGGTACTTAGAAAGGGATAGCACTAAATATTGAAGTATATATTTTATTATATTTTAGGTATAGAAAGTATGAACATTAGATCAACAAACATCCATATCTCAACCATCTAGTTTCATCAGATGTAAACATCTTATATTACTGTAAATTATGTATTTTTATTATACATTTTCAAATTATGTGGCTTTAAAAGTTTCTTAATAGAGAATTGGTTCAATAAGTCAAAATGTGTCTATGCAACAGAATATGCTTCAATTATTTAAAAACCATGCACTAAGATAATTTTCCTTTAATTTGGAAATTGTCAATTAGGGTAAGAAATCACATGTAACAAAATCACAATTTTGTTAAAATACAAATATATGCAATCTTTTTAATGACATGAATTATAATAGTGTTCACTTATCTTTGGGTAGCAGGGTGATGATTTTCTCTTTATACTTCCCTGTAACTTTCCACAATTTCTTCAAAATTATTTTATAGTTTTGAAAACATTTAAGTATTTTTCCAAATAAAAATATATTTTAATGTCATTAACATGGTTCTTATGTACAATGGCAGTGATGAAAGTGACATTTAGGCTTTCAAATAAGATTAAAAGGAAGCAACTGTGAGCGGGGAAAAAGTGGTTCAAGCTGTAATCCTAGCAACTCAGGAGGCTAAGATCAGAGGATCACAGTTCAAAGCCAGACTGGACAGGAGAGCCCATGGGACTCTTTTCTCCAATTAACTACCAAAAAGCTGGAAGTAGAGCTGTGGCTCAAGGATAGCCTTTAGCCAAAAAGCTAAGGGACAGCTCCTGGGCCCTGAGTTCACACCCCAGGACTGGCACAAAAAGAGAAAAACAAAACCATAGATAGAAGAGCTATTTTATCTCTGAGTTAACTCAGGGCTGGCCTAGGACACACTTCTGACACCCCTCATTGAGGTAATGGCCCCTTCCTTTTTCAGGGGAGTTTAGGTAGGAGATTTCTTCTTACCTGCATCTAAAGCAATGTATTTTTTTTTTTTTTGCTTTTGTTTGTTTGTTTTTTGCTGGTCCCTGGGCCTGGGTGTTATCTCTGCACTTATTTTGCTCAAGGTAAGTGCTCTACCACTTGAGCCACAGTGCCATTTCAGGCTGTTTTTAATAGTTTATTGAATATAAAAGTATTATGGAGATTCCTGCCCAGGCTGGCTTTGAACCATGACCCTCAGGTTTCAGCCTCCTGAGTAGCTAGAATTATAGGCCATGGTGCCATGGGTGCCATCAGTACTTTTATCTACCTACTCAGTGGGATGGTACCTTCATCTTCTCACCAGCACCTACACTATTGCTGGGTACACTATGTTTTCTATGGCTACATGTTGGCTGAGCCACAGTGGTGTACTCACTGCATAGACAGGGAAGAGTTCTTGTTCATTCAGGTCCCAGGTGTTGATGTGGGAGCCAATCTGGACCCCTGGAAATCCCAGCTCCTTTACACAACGCTCCATCTCCTTGACTGCCAGCTCAGGGGCTTGCATAGGCAATGTCCCTAGACCCACAAACCTCCGAGGGTGGCTCGCTACAGTGGCAGCTAGGTCATTGTTTAAAAGCTGACATAGGTCCAAAGTGTCCTGAGGTTTGGCCTGGTGAAATAGGGCAGGGGGTAAAATCCACATCATTAAAATCTAGTTTTTTAGACATTCACTCTGAACAATCTCTCTTCTTGGCTGAAATATTCTGCTCAATAACTTTACTTCTCAAGAAACTGAAGCATAGTTTCTGGCCCCAGAAGACCCAACGTCTGTATAATCAAACTGCCAATATACTTCTGGTCAGAAAAATTAAAGCCAGAATTATTAGACCTCATATCCTAATTACTGGGTCACTCCATCTGAGAGATGGAGTGAGGAGAGGCCACCAGCAGGAGCAAATGGATCTTGAAGGCCTTCCCAACTAGGTCTTGCCCAGTACATGAAGCCACAATTAAGTCTCCTTACCTCCCCAAGGGATGAGAGACCTGGTCATAGAACTATCCTGTCCCTGTCTATCTTCCCCATCCTTCTTTTGGCTGTAACACTGAGGGCTAGCCTTTGAGGCAAATTAAATTTGCTTTTAGCTCCCCTTCATGGCTACTTCTCCTTTCAGCAACACTCACTTCAAGGAATCTGGTACTCTCCTGCAATCCTGGTGGTCCGTTCAGAGTTATATCCAATTTTTTAAGTTCAGGCATACTACCATCTTAAAGAGATTTTGTCTTAAGTAGTGACTCTAAGTGACAGAGAAGGGCTGGTAGGAGAAGTGAATAGGGGGTATTTTCATGGCTTCTTAAACCAGGACAGAAGAGACTGCTAGGTTGGGCAGCTACTTTGCACACCCTCAGCTCTGTGCAAGAATTTCCCTCTACTGACTCAAATTCATGCCTGAAAGCACTTTCACTGTTTGAGATTTAGTCAGTTGTAGAGAGGGTGTTCAGAACCCTCCCTTGAATCCGTATTTCTTTGGAAGAGGTAACATATTAGGCCATTATTATCCCTTTTCAAAATTATCCTCACTTCAGAACAAGTTGGCTTGTCAGTTCCTCAGCAAGACATTGAAGGAATGAGTGGTTAGATAAGTAAGTTCTGGTGAGGCTAAAGGTGGGGCCAAAACAGCGCTGTCCATTAGAACTATACTGCATGTTCAATAGAGACATATTAGCTATTGTACTAGTGTAAGGACATGACTAAGACAACCTGGGAGAGGATGCTGGTGCTATTTGAAAGGAAGAGGGGCTGTAGGTGGAACCAATGTCAAGACTCGCCTATTTTTTGATGATCTGGTGACATGAGTCTTTAGCACCAAGGAAATGGTTTGAGGTTTCACACTCACCCAGTAGCTAAACATGATGGGAACCGTAGAAAGAGCTTGCACGGTTACTCCTAGGTATATATAAAAAAAAAAAAGGCAAAGCTATAAGAAGAATAGCCCAAGTATTCCTGCCTTCCCCAGGGCAAGAAGCCAGCAAATCTCCACTGTATCTTCTTTCTGCCCTCCCCGCTTCTCCTCCTCCCTATATCCCCTCCCTCAGGCTCTCTCCCATGCCTCCCTCATCTGCCAGCCTCAGCCTCAGGTTCTTTGGAAAGAGGTAAAAGCTGGGCAGAGATGAGATCATTTAAGAAAAACAAATGCTGTGTGCAATAACTCATGCCTGTGATCCTAACTGGTTTTAGCTGGAAATTTGGAGGATCACAGTCCAGGCCAGCCTGAATAAAACCATGAGATCCTATTTGGAAAGTAACAAAAGCAAAAGCAAAAAGGGATGGGAAATGCCGCTAAAGTAATAACAGCACTTACCTAACCAAGCACAGACCTTGAGGTCAAATCCCAGTACCATCGAAAACAAAACAACAAAAACAATGAGTTGACTCCATTTTCCAAGGGTCTACTCTTCCTTTCTGTGAAGTTTTCTTTAAGTCAGACGTTTTTCCATGATTTTTTTTTCAGGGCTTTCTATCTTAGGTCATGCACAACAAAGTTTTCTTTCTTTCTTTTTTTTTTTTTGTCAGTCGTGGGGCTTGAACTCTGGGCCTGTGCGCTGTCCCTGCGCTATTCAGCTCAACACGAGCACTCTACCGCTTGAGCCACAGCACCACTTCTGGTTTTCTGAAGGTTTATTGGAGATAAGAGTTTCACAGACTTTCCTGCCTGGCTGCTTTGAACCATGATCCACAGATCTCAGCCTCCTCAGTAGCTAGGATTACAGGCGTGAGCCACCAGCGCCCGGCTGCATGACAAAGTTTTATCTTAGCTCCCACTAATTAATTCATCTCCTATGTCAACCTGGATGAAGCCTCAAGGTCTAGAATACTCAGAATGTGATCTTGAGTTTTTAAAAGCCAGAATCCAAGAAGTCAAAAATATCTCTTATCTTCAAGGGAATACCTTCTGAAGTTGCTGTAGGGATTACCTGGGTTAATACACGTTAGGTGAATAGAATTGTGCATAAACCAAATGCTCAATGAAGATTAGTAGCTCACTTGCAAACAGCCATGGAATGAAGCACACAACAAAAGCAAAAGGAAAGACTCGATGACTTTATTTCAACATCAGCCAGCCAAGACCCTTTCCCACTAGTTTTCTCCTTGAGAGGATGGATCCTTGCTGTCAAAACCTCTTTATTGTAGATGTAGGAAGCATGTTCTCAGCACCCCTCCCATCTCATAATACTCTTAGAACATGGGTACATGTACTATGTTTTTGTGGAATGGTCCACTGAGTGATTCAGGCCTTCTGAAAAGTTCCCCTTGATTGTAACTTAAGTGTGTTTTTTAATTGGTAAAAATATATAAAGCTGCCATATGACAGTTTCTCATGCCTATAATAATCCTAATTACTAGAGAGGCAGAGATTGATTGTGAGGATCTCAGTTTGAGGCCACCCTGGGCAAAAAGTTCCTGAGATACCCCATCTCAACTAATAGCTGGATGTGATGGTTCACAACTGTCATCCTAGCTATAAGGGAGGCTGTGCTCAGGAGGATTGCAGTTTTAGGCCCATCTCCAGGCAAAAAATGTTCTTGAGACCTCTGGAATGTGGTGGCACATGCCTGTCATCTCAGTTACAGGAGAAAGTATGAATAAGAAGATTGTGGTCCAGATCCTTCAAGACCTCTTATCAAAAATAGCCAGAAGGCTGGGAAGGTGGCTCAGTGGTAGAGTGCTTGCCTTGCATGCATGAGGCCCTGGGTTCAATTCCTCAGCACCACATAAGCAGAAAAAGCTGGAAGTGGCACTGTGGCTCAAGTGGTAGAGTGCTAACATTGAACTGAAGAGCTGTGGGACAGTGCCCAGGCCCAGAGTTCAGGCCCCACGACTGACCAAAAAAAAAAAAAAAGCCAGAATAGAAAGTGCTGGAGGCATGACCAAATGCAGATTATCTGCCTGGCAAGTATGAATGACTTCAACCTGGTACTACAAAAAGCAGTCAATCAGAGAGAGAGAGGGCAAGCACACTCAATATTTGGACAGAGATATCTGACACCAAATTTTTATTGCACACCTACTCATTTTGGGCCTGCCAAGTTGATGCCTTTTTTGAAGACCTTGGAATTAAATGAAGTCTCCTGCTATCTCTTGGATATATAACTGAACTTATAAAATTGTTTTTAAAGAAGGCGCTGGTGGCTCATGTATTTAATCCTAGCTACTCAGAAAGCTGAGATCTGGGGATGGTGGTTTGAAGCTAGCCTGGTCAGGAAAGTTCTTGAGACTCCAATTAAGCAAAAGCCAGAACTAGAGCTCAAGTGGTAGAACACCAGCTTTGAGTGAAAGAGCTAAGGGACAGTGCCTAAGCCCTTAGTTCAAGCTCCAGTACTGGTACATGCACAAAAATTATCATTGATTAGAAAGGTGGTAGTTAGTTATAATCTGCTGTTTTGTATGTGTGAATGAATTATTTGGTTTTAGTTCAAACTTTGGAATTGTTTTTATCATAAGCATTTCTGAGATACATGATTAACTTCTTAACAAACTGTTTTCTTCTTTCCCACTACTAATGTGTGTCAATGACGATGTTCTGTATATGGTGCCCTGAGATAAACTACAGAAAGAAACTGGATCCAAAGTCTAGCTAAGCAGGCAGATAAAACTGACATCCTTAATCTATCAGTTCTGATTTTATTGTTTTAATTGATTCGATAATAAGAAAATACTATGAACTTGAACTAAAAAATCCTTAAAATAATAAAATGCCATTATCTTTTTTGGTGATATAGCATTCTATTTTTAAACAGGTATAACTGATCTTAAAATATTTTAGTTCAAGCTGGGCACCATGGCTCATGCCTGTAATCCTAGCTACTCAGGAGGATGAGATCTGAGGATCACAATTCAAAGTCAGCCTGGGCAGGAAAGACTGCCCTTATCTCAAATAAACCACCAGAAAACCAAAAGTGGTGCTGTGGTTCAAGTGTAGAGCACTTGCCTGAGCTGAAGAGCTGGAGAACAGCGCCCAGGCCCAGAGTTCAGCCCCAATGACAGACAAAATAAATAAATAAATAAAAATAAATCTATACTCTTAGGACACTGTTTTAAAGGTTCTTTCCCTAGTGAAGTCAGAGCAGCTGGCTTGCAAAGGTAAGTTGTCATCAGGTAACTCACTCCAAATAGTCAATAGCCTTTAAGGGAAGATATTGCTTATTCAGTAAAGGCAAATATTGATAACCTTCCTTATTGTAAGTACCTTTTTGATCCATTTCTCTAATACGAACTTCTGGATTCCAGCAGTTCTCTTGAACCACTCTGAAGACCTTTCCATCTTTCACCATCTTTGCTTCTCCCTTGGACAGAAAATTCACTTAGGTTAATCTTTTCTTACATGCTTTAGAATATGTTTCACTAACACTTTAAAGGATTTTTTTTTTTCGGTCGGTTGTAGGGCTTGAACTCTGGACTTGGGTGCTATCCCTACCCTCTTCAGCTCAAGGTGAGTGCTCTACTGCTTGAGCCACAGCACCACTTCCAGTTTTCTAGTGGTTAATTGGAGATAAGAGTCTCACAGACATTTCTGTCCAGGTTGGCTTTGAACCATGATCCTCAGATCTCAGCCTCCTTAGTAGCTAGGATTATAGGTGTGAGCCACTGGCGCCCAGATTTAAGGAATTTTTAATTAATCCTCACAAAAGTAGAAATCTGTTCATTTACTAGAATTCAGATTTTTCCTCCCCTTATTCCTTCCTCTGCCCTGGTGTTGATGGAGTATGCTTTGTGAGTGCCAGTATCTGAACAGAAGTAACCATATCATAGTCATAGACTTTCTGGTTTGCATGTCTGAGGATAGATGACTGTGCTGACCTGAACCATTAGTCTGATAGACCCAAGAGCATAGCCCAGTGTTAGAACATAGACGTACAATATTTTAGAATTTGGAAGGACCTTCAAAGTAGACACATTAGTCCCATTCTTTTGTTTTATAGAGAGGCAACATTTAGATAGTGAGAGCAAGTAGTTTGTATAATCAAGCAAGACGTACTGATGCCAACTCTTGTAGGAAGAGGGGGCAATGAAGTGAATCAGTTGAGAAACACAAAATTTGGCTCTGAGCTACTCATTTCTAAGCAGCAACATGTCTGCTGTTTACACCATTAAAAATTTTTTTTGCTGCCAGTCCTGGGGCTTGAACTCAGGGCTTGGGCACTGTCCCTGACTTTTTGTGCTGAAGGCTAGCAATCTATCACTTGAGCCACAACTCTACTTCCAGCTTTTTGGTGGGTAATTGAAGATATAGAGTCTCAGTGATGGTCTTTCCCAGTTTGGATCCCAGATCACAGCCTCCTGAGTAGGTAGGATTACATGCATGAGCCACCAGTGCCTGGCATCATTTTTTAAAATTTAATTTAATTTTATTTGTGAACATACTGTACAGAGGAGTTACAATTATATGGGCAGGATAATGCGTACATTTCTTACCAAGCATTGCAGCCTCCTCCTTTGTTTACCCTTCACATCCACCCTTCACATCCCTTCCCAGCCTCCCCCCTCCCCCACAATCCCAATCCTTCTCCTCCCCCCCATTCCCCCCCCCCCCCCCCGCACCGACGTTGTAAAGCTCGTTTTGGACATGACAACTTGTACTTCTCATTGTTGCAACAGGTCCACCTGTATCCTTAAACAACTGGTTTTTCCCCATCTCCTCCACAAGTTACACTGACATCAAATATAGTGAAAGCAGGGGTTATACTGTGGGGGAGGGACATACAAAGCAACAAAGAGATAATTTTATAAACTGGCATCATTTTTTAAATGTACCTTTAAAAAGTTTATATATTTATGACATGTAACATGTTTTAGTATATGTAAACAATAAAAAATATATAAATCAAATTAATGTATCCTTTACTTATTTTTTTATGGTGAGAATACTTAAAACCTATTCTACTAGCAATTTTCAATTATATAACACATTATTATTAATTGTAGTCACATGCAGTATAATAGATACGTTTATTTCCCTTGTCTAACTGAAACTTTCTGTCCTTGAGTATATGACTAACACACACATGAAACAATATTCAACATCACTAGTACTCTAGGATATACAGATCAAAACCACTATCAAGTATCACCTCATACCTTTAAGAGGGATTTCATCAAAAAGACAACAAAAAAGATAACAAATATTGGCAAGGACATGGAGAAAAGGAAACCCTGTTCACAGCTAGTGTGTATGTTCATTGTTATAATCATAATAGAACACACTACTTTTTAAAAATTCCCAGGGCAGGAGGTCAAACTAACTGGTTGGGTAGAACAGAGCAGTGCGTTATGAACTGGGCTTCTACATTGTGGTTTCTAAAGGAAAGGGAAAAGTTATAGATCAGGCTTCTCTAGTCAGATGCCCCAAGTTCAAAATCCCATTCTGCCACTTACTTTCTGGCCTTGAGAAATTTAAATGACATATCTGATTCCTAGTTTGATCCTCAAAATGGGGATAATAAATGGCTTACCTTAAACAAAGCTAATATGTTTTGCCTAAAAAGGGATTTTGTGAGCATGAAATGAGACAATCCACATCAAGTAGTGGCTTATCTCACAGGAGTTATTATTTTCACTTGTTAATGATCTGTAACTGATTAGGGTCCAGGCTATTTACTCAGTGTTCCTTTGCTTTTAGATAGAACATTTCTGGTGGTGCTAAAGAGCCTCAAGATTATTCCTCAGCCCCACAGGGTTTTCAAAGTTCTGTATGCATATCAGAAGCCTTGAGTTCTGCTCAGTGGAGTCTCTGCCGTCTTGGCTGTTTCTATAACTTGGATTACTTAAACCTGGACAAAGTTCCCTTTATGGACATGCCTTTCTCACGCAAAGAGAAAGGCAGCCACTTTTTACCCTCAAGTGCTGAATCCGTTCCCAGCTTGCATCTGAGGAAAACATCAGATCCATATTTCCATCTCTCATGGACTGGGAAACATCAGGACCGTGAGTAAGTGACTTGTATAATTGTGACAGGGACCTATACTTCTGCAAAGCTGGGTCTTTGACATGTGCAATCAGGATTGATGTTACTCATCTCATCTGCAAATGATTATGTCAACTTCTGAATCATCTTCCAAGATTTGCTATCTCCTATAGGAATCTCTTATTATAAGTGGAGACAAAGCCTGCTTTCCTCTACAAAATCTCCAAACCTCAAATATTTGCCCACCCAACTGTTTAATTAAATTAGCTAGAATAGATTCTGCTGTTTGTAACTAGTAACAATGATACAGGAGATTCATCATACTCTCTTTGTGAAGGACTTAGTACCAGGCTCAATAAGTGTCAGCCAGATTTACCATACATGATCAACTTTCAAGGGAGGAAACTGGACTTCTCTGGGAGATACCTAGGTACTGAATTCACACAAAGCAGAACAGATTAGACCAGAAATGGATCATTTCAACCCTTGTCTTTTACCAGTGAGTCAGTGATGTGCAGTGACTTTTCCAATGACACATACTTAGTCAGTATAGAGCTAAGACATTCATGTTTATGAAGCAATTTTCACTGCCACGCAAATGATATTTGGTAATTGATGTCTATCTGGTAGATGAAAGTGGACTTCTCTAATGTCCTAAACTCTTCTGGGAGTGATCTTACTACATGACAGGAGAATCAGACCTCTAAATTCTCTCTACATCCTCCATGCTGGATTTGTGGTAAGGAACAAGAAGGATAGCAGCTCCCAGTGGAACTCTTTACTAGTGAAAATTGTCTCAGAGCAGCTGTGTCTTTATAATTTGCCACCAATACTCATTACCATTTTTTTTTAGCCAAAATTTTGAGACCATGGCAAACAGTCCATTTCTGACCCCTCGTACTTTGCACTCAGGAGTTCAAAGTCCTTAAAGACCTGTAAACTGTCTCAGCAGTCAGCACTTGATGCTGAGGGTAAGGAGGAGGAATTTCTCTTAGATATTTTTTCTTTTTTATTTAAATTGAATTTTTGTTTTTTATTATTTTAATTTTATTGTCAAGGTGATGTACAGATTTTACAGTTACATATAAGTAAGGCACTGAATACATTTCTTCTCAAACTTGTTATTCCTCCCTCATTTTTCTCCCTCTCCCCCCTCCCCCAGTTGTATTGCATATATGTTTATCTTAATTAGGGAAGGGAAGGGGAACAACAAAATGGTGAGACAAAGAACCAAGGAGGAACTAATGCAACAGTGATATTCATAAGACAGTATGTTAGAATTTTTTTCCTTAATGTTGACCTCAATATCAACCAAGATTTTAAACTTGATGAACAGTCAGATAAGTGGAACAGATTGTTCTAATTATGCAACTAGAACCCAATTCCATTTTTCAAAACTCTCAAAGGATTAGAAAGAAACTGAAGATTAAAAAAAACAACTTTAAAACCACAGGTTTTTTTAGTTAAAAAATATAACTGTATCCTCACTGTACAACATCTTTACAAGGAAATAAAAATTAAAAAAATGCCACCAAGCTGGGCACCAGTGGCTCACGCCTGTAATCCTAGCTACTCAGGAGGCTGAGATCTGAGGATCACGGTTCAAAGCCATGCCGCCAGGAAAGTCCGTGAAACTCTTATCTCCAT
The DNA here is from genome assembly GCF_024711535.1 of Dipodomys merriami. NCBI lineage: Eukaryota > Metazoa > Chordata > Mammalia > Rodentia > Heteromyidae > Dipodomys > Dipodomys merriami. Next base: position 77,206,530 of record NW_027202270.1, read on the forward strand.
TAAACACTCAGAAAACTGGAAGTGGCGCTGTAGCTCACGTGGTAGAGCGCTAGCCTTGAGCTGAAGAGCTGAGGGACAGCGCCCAAGCCCAGAGTTCAAGCCCCACGACCGACAAAAAAAAAAAATTCCACCAAGCCACCATCCCAATCCAGATAAACCTTTTTAAAATATCCTTCTTTTTTCAATTCCCTTATTTTCCCCATCTACTCTCGTTATGTAGTTCATTATTTATATAATGTACATTGAATACAATAACTACATTTCTTTCCCCTTCCTCTCTCCATTCATATACTCCCCTCTTTGCACACCCCCAAAAAACATGTTCCTGCTCCTAGTATTCTTTTTTTTTTTTTATTTTTTTTTATTTTTGTTGGTCCTGGGTCTTGATCGGGCCTGGGTGATATCCCTGAGCTCTTTTTGCTCAAGGCTAGCGCCCTACCACTTCAAACCGCAGTGCCAATTCCAGTTTTCTGGTAGTAAATTGGAGGACAGAGTCTCATGGACTTTACTGCCTGAGCTGTGAACTGTAATCCTCAGATCTCATCAGCCTCATGAGTAGTTGGGATTACAGGTATAAGTCACCAGTGCCCTCCTCCTGGTACTCTTTTGTTAAACACTTTATCAGTTGTTCAAAAGAGTTACACTTTTGGATTCCTCCCTTAAGTGTACTTTCCTTTAGTCAGTCTGTGTATATCCATACAACTCTGCATATGCTATCATGTATGTTTATATTTTAGATCTAGTTTCCACATATGAGAGAAAATATGTGTTATTTGTCTTTCTGAGTCATTTCACTTAATGTAAACTTTTCTAGGTTTATCCATTTCCCTGTAAATGACATAATATTATTATTTCTGATGGATGAGTAAAATTCCATTGTATGTATGTACCACATTTTCTTGATCTGCACTCATCTGTTATACAACATCTGGACTGTTTCTATAACTTGGCTATTGGCAATGAACATAGTTGTGCAATTGTCTTTATCATATCCTGACTTCTGATGCCCTGGATAGATGCCCTAAAGTGGTATCACTGGCTTATAGGATAGTTCTATGTTTATATTTTTGAGCAATCTCCACAATGCCTTCCAGAGGGGTTGTACTAGTTTACATGCCCACCAACAATATAATATGTTTATTTTTCCCTTACATCCTCACCAGCATTTGTTATTGTTTGTATTCTCAATGCTGACCAATCTTACTGTAGTGAGATGGAATCTTAATGTTGTTTTGATTTGCATTACCTTTATGTCCAGGAATACTGAGCATTTCCTCATGTATTTATTGTCCATTTATTAATTAGGTTATTGATTTTCAGAGGTTTTAGTTTCTTGAGCTCTTGTATACTCTGGATATTAGGCCCTTGTCAAATGTGTAGCTAGTAAAGATCTTCTCCTAATCTGTAGGCCTTAGCTGTGAGAAATTTTAATCTTGTGCCAGTCTGGGACTTGATCTCTGGGCCTGAGCACTGTTCCTTAGCTTTTTGTTGCCAGGGCTAGCACTGTACCACCTGAGTCATAGCTCTACTTCCTGCTTTTTGGTGGCTAATTGGAGATAAGTTTCAAGATCTTTCTTGCCTAGCTTGCTTCAAACCCTGAAGTAGTGCCATGGTGTGATATTGTGGGGGTCAGAAGCCCTTTATTCTATGTGTGAAGCATTCCATCTCCTTGGAATCTCAGCTTCCAACTCTTAGAGTAAATGATGTCTCAAGTCTTGGGTCTGATGTTCCACCCTTTCAGGAATAAAGGACTTGTTTTCTTAGCTGTTAGAACTTTTGCCAATAGATAGATGTCAGCCCTTCATTTCCATGGGAACATCCTGGTTGAAAAGAGCTTCTGCCCTCAAGGTCCTAATCCATTTCCAGGGTAGCAACTTCTAATGGCTGATTAACATGGAGCTGTAAATGCTCTTCTCTTCTTCCCTCCAGCTTGGGACAAGTGGGAAGTTGGCTTTAGACATTTCGTTGAGTCTTCACTGAGACTGCATCACAACTTAATATTGACATCTGCTCTATTCTTCCTTCTCTATGCCAAGAGCATGCCCTTATACATCTTCTATATGCTAATCTCAGTCTTAGAGTCTGATTCTTAGGCAGCTTAGCCTGTGGAACTTCTGAATCTTATGTTTTAGTTCTATTATTATCTCCAAATAAGCTCAAATATGGTTGGTATTTTATCTGCTACTACATGTATCCTCAGCAATGTATTTTCAAACTCAGTATTTTGCTATTAGATTTCCAGTGTCTATTCCTTCTCCATATTCCCATTCAGGCTATCCTTCTGGACTACTCAAGTTTTATGGCAAGCTGACATATTGGTGAAACTGAATATGCAGAATTGGCAGAAATAGCCTAGACCCAGCTGGTTGTTGGTTACTCACTGCAGTAGAGAAGGCTGAGGCCTGGAGAAGCACTGTACAAAGCCAGCCGCCCAGGAAGAAAATTGGTGAGACAATCTCTAATTAACCAGCAAACTTCTGGATTGAATGCCTAGCTCAAGTAGTAAAGTCCTGGCTTTGAGCAAGAAAGCTGCGTGAAAGTTCAAGGTTCTGAGTAGATCTCAAGGCCCTCAGTTTTCAAGCCCTGGTATACACACACACACACACACACACACACACGCACACGCGCGTGCACACACACACACACACACACACACACACACACACACACACACACACACACACACACACACACACACACACACTAAATGGCCCAGACCCTATCAATAGAAAGAAAACTCTGTAACCACTGCAACTCTCACAACACAAGATTTTGAAGGACAGGTCTATGGAGGCCCTACTGCAAACATCTTAAATAATTTCTATAACCTGTTTTTATATGGGCTCTAGGATTTGAACTCAGAGCCTAGGTGCTGTCCCTTAGCTTTTATTGAACAAGGCTAGGGCTCTACCACTTGATCGACAGCTCTACTTCCAGATTTTTTGGTGGTTAATTGGAGATAAGAGTCTCAGAAACTTTCTGCCTGGTTGGCTTTGAACTGTGATGCTCTAATCTTGGCCTCCTGAGCAGCTAGGATTATAGGCATGAGCCACTGGCACCAGGTCTAATTTCTTCAAGCTTTTTATCTCTCCCTGATCCTTTTGGCCTCTTGGCTTACCTGTTTCTCTTCTTGAACACTTCATTATCTTTTTTTTTAGCTCCTTTCTGCCTACTATACTTCCACCTAATCCATTTCTCAGTACTATTGATTTAATCTCCAAAATAAATCCTGCAACAGCTCACATCTGTTTACCTCCATTGCTCAGCTGCACTTGACGCCCCCATCTTCTCTTCTTGGATTACTCTTCTTTGCTCCTCCAAACTTCTCCACGAAATAGAGTATACCTTAAGTCTCTAACTCTGATTTTCTATTGCTCCACTTAAAACTCTTGAATTGATTCCCAACTAATCTCTGCAATTCCATACATATCTGTATCTTTATAAACAGTTACTTAAGTGTTCTAATTCAAATGTTCTGTTTGGAAATTTGATTGACCTCCCTACAAAAGTATAAAAATTCATTAAATAATACCATGTTATTTCTTTAGGTCATACACAGGTCATGTATAGGTATATATATATATATATATATATATATATATATATATATATATATATATATATGTGAAATCATAGCAAAAATTCTGGAAAGATATCCACCAGGCTGTTTGTTACTTTTGAAAAAGCTAATTATTCATAGAAATTATCATTTTTCCCTAAAGGTTTAATTTTAAAAAGAAGCACTTTCCAACTATTACTCATGTGATAATTTTAACAATAAAAATATAAGATAACGCTGGGTGTCGGTGGCTCATGCCTGTAATCCTAGCTACTCAGGAGGCTGAGATCTGAGGATCACAGTTCAAGGCCAGTCCCTGCAGGAAAGTCCATGAGACTCTTATCTCCAATAAACCACTAGAAAACCAGAAGTGCCACTGTGGCTCAAGTGGTAGAGCACTCGGCTTGAGTAAGGACAGCACCTAAGCCCAGAGTTTAAGCCCCACAACCGACCAAAAAAATCCAAACAAACAAATGAGATGAGGGCACTGAGCTAGATCAATGGCTTTTGGTTTGACTGTGACCTACATTAAGAAATCTACCACTTGTCAGGTGCCAATGGCTCACACCTGTAATCTTAATTACTCAGGAGGCTGAGATCTAAGGATCATGGTTCAAAGCCAGACTTGGCAGGAAAGTCTGTGAGACTCTTATCTCCAATTAATCAGCAAAAAGCCAGAAGTAGAGATGTGGATTAAGCAATAAAGCATTAACCTTGAACAAAAAAGCTCAAGGACAATGTCCAAGCCCTCAAGTTCGAGCCCTAGGACCAACAGACACACACAAAAAAATAAATCTACCTCTCAATCTAGCTGTCATGCCTGTAATCCTAGTTGCTAAGGAGGCTGCGATCTAGAGGGTCATAATTTGAAATTAGCTTGGGAAGAAAAGCTGTGAGACTTTCTAAAATAACCAGTTAAGAGCAGTGTTGCAGGCATGGCTCAAGTGATAGATCACCAACTGAGCAAGCACAAGGCCCTGAAATCAAATACCTGGACTGGCAGGGTGTGTATTACTCTATGAGCAATACATTCTGTAATTTTGTTTTGCAATTTATTTTTATTTTTAAGATGCAGTAGTTCAGTACATTGATATAACTCATTACTGGTTGTAAACCATATTTTCCAAGATAAATACTCATTAGCCTTACAGTTAGATGATTCTTTAATCTTCCCCCAAATTGCTCCTTGCTTTAGGCTTTTCACCTCCTTTGAACTTTCTTAGTATTTATTGTCTCCTTTACTCATTTAACACATAATTGCTTGTTGTCTGTATATTCTTCATTCATGTGGGTATGACTGGCTACTCAGCAAGGGGAAAATCAGGGACCAGATTAGGGTCTTAGCCTGAGCTTCTATAACAAAGTATCGTAAACTAGGTAGCTTAAACAGTATTTATTTCTCACAGCTTTGGAGGCTGGGTGACTTAGCTCTTGTTGAAGGCCCTCTTCCTGGCTTGCTGATGGCAGGCAAGCTGTCTGGTGTGTCTTATCAAATCATAATGCTATGATGAGAGCCCTTCCTGACCTCATATAACTATTTTTCGAAGGCCTTGTCTTCAAATACTATCATATTGAGGGACTGAGGATCCAACATATAAGTTTGAAGGAGCCACAACATTCATTTCACAACAGTGGGGCTCAGTGGTAGAGTGTTTGCCTTGCATGCATGAGGCCCTGGGTTCAATTCCTCAGCACAACATAAGCAGAAAAAGCCAGAAGTGGTGCTGTAGCTCAAGTGGTAGAGCGCGAGCCTTGAGCTGAAGAGCTGAGGGACAGTGCCCAGGCCCAGAGTTCAGGCCCCAGGACTGACAAAAAAAAAGAAAGAAAAAAATATTTTAAAAAATTCAATGGAGGGGGTAACAATGCTCAATAGGAAGTGTACTCATTACCTTGCTCATGTAACTGTAACTCTCTGTATAGTATCTTTACAATAAAAAATTAAAAAATATTAAGTATAATATAAATGTGTGTATGTGTGTGTGTGTGTGTGTGTGTGTGTGTGTGTGTGTGTGTGTGTGTGTGTGTGTGTGTGTGTGTGTGTGTGTGTGTGCCCATAGTCCTGGAGAACACTCAATGGACCTGTTTAGCTATGCATTTGAAGTAGACCTTATGTGTAAGTCTTTAAAATGCATCCAGGTGGTATAGCCATTAGGGCACGATTCTACCCCTACCTTATTCCTGGCAGATTGTCACAGTAACAGAATAGTGGCTTGCTATTTGTATTATTGTACATGTTCAACCAAAAGACAAATGATATTTTACAGTTCTGAGCAAGGCTTTACATGGCAAACAACTTCCCCTGAATTCATTCTAGGAGCACTGGAAAACCAAAGGTTAAAAAGAAATACATAGGAGCTTGGTGTGGTGGCAGATGCCTGTTATCCTAGCTACTTAGGAAATAGAGATCAAAGGGTTGGCCTTGACAAAAAGTTAGCAAGATTTTATCTCAACAAAAAGCCACATATGGTAGCACACACTTCTAAGCCCAGGTACATAGGAGTTGTAGGTAAGAGGCTCATTGTCTGAGGTTGACTGTAGGCAAAACCCACCAGAAACCATCTGAAAAATAACTGAAAGCAATTAAAGGGCTGCAAGTGGTAGAGTATCCCCCCTCTTTCTCTCTCTCTCTCTCTCTCTCACTCACTCACTCGCTTGCTCACTCTCCCTCTCTCTCTCTCTTCCAAGAACACACACACACACACACACACACACACACACACACACAAAGAGAAAAAGAAACAAGCAGGGAAATATTTTAGAAAAATCTTTCTGAGAACAAGAATCTCTAAGGTAAATCACAAGGGACAGAATATATTTGTTCACCAAAGGAATGCAGGAGAAAAAAGGATTTAAAAATCCTAAATATGGGATCATCTCATTGATCTTGGATAGTTTGCTTAATAGTATCATTTGCATGTTGTTTTCTAGCAACTGTAATCCTTAACCACTGTAATTCTGAAAAGTATAGGCTTCATTATGCTCTGTTTTATTTTGCTTTGTTTTAGAGTAAGAGAGGAAAAAAGAAGTCTCTGTTAGTTCTATTGGACTATTACTGTAATTAATTTTCCTGGAAATAGCTTACAACAGTGTATGGAACTAGGAATATTTTCCTTCTTGTTTGCTTCTGGACATATGCCACTAAGTTTATGAAATCTCTTGACATTCAAAGAAAATGAAATGACAGTCATTCAATCTTAGTACTGAGGAGCAAACCTCAGATAAGAAAAAAGCGTTCACAGTCTGCCTGTTCCTGCACAGCTGTATCATCAACTCTGCTCATGGGAAAGACTTGAGGCAAAATGAGAGAAGCAGCAATGTAGTTAGAAACTAGACTTGGAATGGAAGAGTGGAACAATGTTTAAACTAGTGCTTAGGGGACACACTTAGGAGAAGGTTAGAATGAGCTGCCTTCAGGATTAAGAAGAAAGATCTTAATTCATTTTGGGTCCTTCAAGGACCCCCTCATGAGACTTCTACCTACCTGTCTAGCTTCTTCCTACGAGTTTTCTCCATAAACTCTTGCCAGAGTAGCTATTTTCTACAGAACAGCTGAAGTGCTCTTTTAAAGGAGTGGAGACCTTTTAAATAATTTGTATTGCTTCAAGAGTAAAGTTCAGACTCCTGCCTAATGTGTTCTACAAATCCCTGTGTGATTGGGCCTGTTTCCTGCCATCTTCCTAGTCTAGTCTTTTAGTCACATCATCCTTCCTTCCTTCCTTCCTTCCTTCCTTCCTTCCTTCCTTCCTTCCTTCCTTCCTTCCTTCCTTCCTTCCTTCCTTCCTTCCTTCCTTCCTTCCTTCCTTCCTTCCTGGCATAGGTGCTGTCCCTGAGCTTCTTTTGCTCAACTCTAGCACTCTACTGTTTGAACCACTTCCAACTTCCAGATTTTTTTGTGTGTGAGGGAGCGTAGTTTATTTGAGATAAGAGTCACATGGATGTTCCTGTCCAGGCTGGTTTCTGGCTGTCATCTGCTCATCTCAGCCTTCTATGTAGCTAAGATGACAGACATGAGCCATCAGCACTTGGCAGAACCATAAGTTCTTTAGGACCTATCTTAGTCAGGTTGGCATTTTTGCTAGCTGCTCAAGAATGTTTATTTTGAACTCTGTGAGGGCATATGGTAACTCTGAAAATGAAACCAGACCTGAACTCTCTACAGGTCTATACTCTCAGCTCATTTCCCAGCCTTGTTATTTGCAGAATATTTTGTCCCATGCTATCCTCTTCTTATATCAAACTCTGCCTTTAGTAACAGTGGCTTCTCACACTTTGTCTCCAATGTTTGATCTCTCTAGTGTTTGCTTAAATCTAACTTATCCATTTATTTGATCTGCCTTAAAATACTGTAATAACTTTGCAAGGAGAGCTAAGTTACTTCCTTGAGGCACACAATAAATGCCAAAATTGATTCCAGAGCAAAGAAAGAATGATTTCTTAATGGAGTCTCAACTTCTAATTTTACCTTTATAAAGGCAGCTTTTTGAAGTCACCTTCATTTTTCTTAATAATTCTGAGCCATCAGTGCTGCTCCCTTGCATACTACAAACTGAAAGGCAAGGGCAGAAGAACTGCATTTCCCTGGAGGTATCTCAAGCTCAGGATGTCCACAGGTCCTGCTTATGGTTAGGCTTTGGGATAAACTCACCTTGCTGTGGTGTTGGAGCTGGATCCAACCTCCATAGCCAAATCTCTGCAATGAGAGAAGCACAATTAGACTTAAAAAGCCAAGAAGAGAAGGTAGCAATCTTGGTACGTCCTCAGAGTGAAGAAGGATCCTGAGCTCTATCCTTTCAGGAGTCACCTTCCCATTTGTCCCCTGAAGTACTTATTTGATGTCTAAATTTAAGTCCACTTACTTATTTCCCCTCAACCAGGTGCAGTGGCTGATGCCAAGAATCCTAGCTACTCGAGAGTCACAGATTAGGAGAACTGCAGTTCAAGGAAGCCAGTCCAGGCAAAAAGTGTGTGACACTCCCATCTCAACCAGTAAGAAGCTGGGTATAGTGGCATCTGTCATCTCAGTTATGCATGAAGTATAAGAATCATTATATAGGTTGGCCCAGGAATAAACTTGAATCTACCTTAAAAGAAACAAAAACATAAAAGGCTGGTGGCTCAAGTGGTAGAGCTACTACCTACCAAGTGAAAATGCCATAGTTCAAACCCCAGTATCCTCAAACAGAAAATAAAAGCCTATATCTTGGAAATACAAATTTTATCTTCTCTCCTAATACAGTTTGACATTTTAAAGTGAAGATGGATGCCAAACTGTGTATATGCAGACTCCATTCAAAATACTTTCATGGGCTACCTAAAACATACAAATCATAAGGACATATCTTAAAGAAATACACTGTTCTTCTGTGGATTTCAATCTGTGAGTAGATCATGCAATGAATTTAGTGGATAAGGACCCATACATTTTTTTTGTTTGTTTTGGTGTTTTTGTTTTTTGTCAGTCTTGGGGCTTGAACTCTGGGCTTGGGCAATGTCCTTGAGCTCTTCAGCTCAAAGTGGGTGTTCTACCACGTGAGTCACAGTGCCACTTCCAGTGTTTTGGTGGTTAATTGGAGATAAGAGTCCCATGGACTTTCCTGCCTGGGCTGGCTTTGAGCTGTGATCCTCAAATCTCAGCCTCCTGAGAAGCTAGGACTATAGGTGCATGCCTGTAATCCTAAATAGACTGTGCTGTAGATACTGTCACTGTACCACTAAGATTCCCTCTCCTTCCTGCTGCTGTGCACACCAGCCCACCTCCAGCTGTCAGCATTTGCATTTCTTTGATGGTTTCCATTATGCTCTTCTTTTTTTGTCTTTAAAAATATAGTTTGATTTATTTTATTCTATGTTATTCTTTTTAAAAAATTTTTTATTGTGAAAATACCATACAGAGGGGTTACAATTACATGGGCAAGGTAATGAGTACATTTCCTATCAAGCATTGTTGCCTCCTCCTTTGTTTTCCCTTCCCATCCCTTCCCATATCCCACCCAACCCCACTGGCCTTCCCCCTTCCTCCCCCCGCCCCCAGCCAAAGTTGTAGCATTCATTTTTCAACATAACGACTTGTACATCTCATTGTTGCAATGGGTCCACCTGTATCCCTATTTAAAAGTTTGGTTTTGCCCTTCCCCTCCACAAATTACACCAACACCAAATACAATGAAAGCATGGGTTATACCATGGGGAAGGGACATACAAAACAACAAAGAAATCATCTTATAAATATGTTAGAAACAGTCGCAAGAAAGAAAAAAACATTTGAATACTTATCTTGGGGTTTATTTCACCTAACACCAACTTATCTGACCTTTTCTGCTTGTCTCAGACATATACTAGCAATCCCCCTTTTGGGCATTTACCTAAATGATCACAAACAAGACCATACTAAAGCTACCAGCACAGCTATGTTTATTGCAGCATTATTTACCATAGCTAAGATATGGAACCAACCCAGATGCCCCTCAGTAGATGAATGGATCAAGAAAATGTGGTATATATACACATTGGAATTCTATGCCTCCATCAGAAAGAATGACATTGCCCCATTTGTTAGGAAATGGAAAGACTTGGAAACAATTATATTAAGTGAAGTAAGCCAGGCCCAAAGAAACATAGGCCCCATGGTTTCCCTTATTTCCATTATGCCCTTCTTTAATGAAACCCTTTCAGTGGGTCAGAAGTAATAGGAAAATAGTTCTCCCTCTCCAACTCCACTGCAGTTCTTAACCCATGATGGGATGAGTTTATGTATGAATGCATTAGTAACCTATCCCTGGACAGGATAATTGAGTTAAAGGGCACATCTATTCTGAATAGCAACCTATCATTGGCTGCCTTGATTTCCCTATCTCATCTCTACAGTATTTCTACTTTGAAAATACATGACTTACTTAAATTCTTGTCTCAGGATTCTTGGGAAACACAAACTTAAAAGGAAAGGAATGGGATGGAGAACAGAATGTCTCTTATATAGTATGGTTTGTGAAAAACTTTCTTATCTACATTTTTCTATGTGTGTATGTATGTATGTATGTATGTATACATACACACATTTTGACTGTTCAAATTGACTATGTTTGACTGGGATCAACCTCAAGAAACTTATTCTTGAATAGTAAACCAATTTGCCCTTGACTTCTAGTTACAAATAATCATGTTAGCTCTGATTTAGTGATATCTATGGACCCTGTGTAGCAGGCCAGGCATGAAGGAATCTGTCTACTAGAGTCCAGCTTCTCTTTCCTAAACCTGGATTCTCTTTGCCTGTAGCAACTGCTCACTCTCCTCCCTTCCTGAATTCATTCAGTACCCTTGTACCTTTCCCTTACCTTCCTTTGGAAAAAGATGGGAGAGAAATAGTTGGAGGAAAGGTGAATGATGACCTCAATCAGTTATTTTTTTTAAGTTAAGAATATTTTTTGGTGGTTCTGGAGTTTGAGCCAGGTTTTGTTAGGAAGCATTGTAGCATTTAAGCCATGCATCCAGCCCTCCAACAGGTACACTTTAGAGTAAGTGTGAGGCTACCAATATATTCTTTTTTTTTTTTTCGGTCGGTGTGGCCTGAACTCTGGGCCTGGGCACTGTCCCTCAGCTCTTCAATTCAGGGCTAGCACTCTGACTTGAACCATAGTGCCACTTCCAGTTTTTTCTGCTTGTGTAGTGCTGAGGAATTGAACCCAGGGCCCCATGCATGCAAGGTAAGCCCTCTACCAAGGAGCCACCTTCCCAGCCTCCAATATATTCTTGAACTAGAAATTTGCCTTGATAGCTTTAATGTAGACATTTTCTGCCCTCTTACTTTTTTCTTTACTACCTTCCTCTCTCCTTTCCTACCTTCCTTTCTCCTTTCCTTTCTTTCTTAATTACTGGTTTTATTTTTTATATCTCCAAAGAACTTTATCATATAGATGTCAGAAGATTAGAGCAGTGTTTCATCTGGGGGAGGAAAGAGAGGTAGACAGAGGAAGAATTTAACTTCTTTGGAGAAACTAAACACCTCCAGTTACTGTTTTCTTAAGTATAAGATGAGGCTAACTGAGATAGCTGAGATAGTGTGTTATGTGAATTAGCTGAGGTCATGCACCTATAGATAGAACAAGAGGGGTGGCTTATAGGAAGGGCTTTATCAATGAAAATTATGGTGATGGTGCTGGTAGATGTAGAAGTAGAGGTGGTTGTGGTAGTAGTAGTGGGGATGGTAGTGATAGAGGTAGAGGTGGTATAATGGCCATAGTGGGGGGGAGTGAGGTAGTCATGGTGGTTGGCAGTCATTATGGTATCAGTGGTGGTAGTTGTGGCCTTAGCAGTGATGATGGTAGCAGCAATAATAGTAGTGTGGGCTGGTGATGAGGTAGCAGATAGTGATAGTGGCAATAGCGGCAGCAGCTGTATTCTGCCTGTAGAGGGAATACCTTGGGGTCAGGCACTAGTGAGAGCTTTGAAGCAAGATTTTTTTTCACACTATGTTCTGTCACCCATTCCCACAAAGTGTTAAGTTGTTCCATTGCACTTTGCAATGATATAACCTATTTAGAACAGCTCTATCTGCTCCTAGTCTAGGCTCTGTATAGTCCCCAGTGTTCATTCTGGGCTGAGCCAAACCTTAAGTCTCAAAGGTATAACCTTGGGAATGAGTTAATCAGAGTATATGCAAGGAGACAGTCACAGTCTGAAAGTGTTTGCCAGTAGCTAGAGTCCCAGAGCATTTATAACATGGTAAATAAAAGGCAAACTTTAAAATTTCCAGGGAACTCAGCTTATCATTCAAGAGACATATTTCCATATAGGTTTATATGAATCAAAGTGGATGAACTAAATGACATTTGTTTTTAAAATGAGGCCTTGGGGCTCATGCCTTGCATGCATGAGGCCCTGCATTCGATTCCTCAGCACCACATAAGCAAAAAGAAAAAAGCAGGAAGTGGTGCTGTGCTCAAGTAGTAGAGTGCTAGCCTTGAGCTGAAGAGCTGAGGGACAGTGCCCAGGTCCAGAGTTCAGGCCCCACAACCGGCCCCCCCCCAAAAATGAAATGAAAATAAAATGAGCCTCATATGTTGCCCAGCCTGTCCTTGAACTCCTGGGCTCAATTAATTCTCTTGTCTCAGTCTCCTGAGTAGCTGGGGCTATAGGTGTGTACCACTATGCCCAATCTCTGAATGGCATTTTTAATGTCTTGGAAGCCTCCTACTTTCCTGAGATGAACAATGCCCCTCCGAAATGACAAAAACAGATATCAATTTCCTCAGAACAGTGATTTAGAAGCCAACTTATATGAAGGGAATAAACAAATTGTTTAAAATAGGGATACAGGTGGACTCATTGCAACAATGAGATGTATAAGACCTTATGTCGAAAAATGAGCTTTACAACTTTGGGGGGGGCGGGGGAGATGGGAAGGGATGGGAAGGAGAAACAAAGGAGGAAGCAACAATGCTTGATAAGAAATGTACTCATTACCTAGCCCATGTAATTGTAACCCCTCTGTATGGTATTTTCACACACACACACACACACAAAGTTAACTTGGGCTGGGAAGATGGCTCAGTGGTAGAGCACTTGCCTTGCATGCTTGAGGCCCTGGGTTCAATTCCTTAGCACAACATAAGCAGAAAAAAAAAAAGCCAGAAGTGGCGCTGTGGCTCAAGTGGTAGAGTGCTAGCCCTGAGCTGAAGAGCTGAGGCACAGTGCCCAAGCCCAGAGTTCAGGCCCCATGACCGGACCCCCCCCCCAAAAAAAAAAAGTTAACATATCTGAGATTTTGTCTTTGAAAAAAATCTTACCTTTAGCAAATGCTGTTAAATCATTGTAATAAAAGGAGATATACATATATGCATTTTAATCAGCAGCCAGCATTTTTATCCTATTTAAATTTAAGAGATTTTTTGCAGTCCTTCTTACTGGGTACATAAAAAGGGAGTCAATTAAAAAAAAGCCAAATTCTTATCATGGTCATTGTTATGGATGATCTTGTTGTAAATGAGATTGTATCTGCATCACCCTGCTTCCTGAGTCAGGATCTTCCTATTTGAGATAGCATAGTATGGATCCTGATTCACCAGAAACCATTTAAGATCTCCAAAATCTCCTGTATTTCCACCTCAGTGGTGTGTGTGTGTGTGTGTGTGTGTGTGTGTGTGTGTGTGTGTGTGTGTGTGTGTGTGTGTGTGTGTAAAGGATCTGTAAATCTGACAAACCACCATTAGTGAGTGAAAATGAAAAATGTCTGAAATACTAGTCCTTTGTGAGTTTAGTTAATAATCAGCCTGGGCGTGTTGATTCTGCTTTTCTGTTTCTTCATTGCATAAGAAGGTCAAAGTTGTGGTGGAGTGTCTATTAATATTTAAGAAGGAAAGGCACATTTGAAAGGAGACATTATTTCTTCCAAAGTGACCTCATCTTCTCAAATAAAATTGTGCAAATCTTAAATCTTTTGATTCTTTTGTTGGAAAGTTTGAAAAAATAGGGAGAAAAGGTTAGAGACTGAGGGTTTTAAAATAATATTTTCTCCACTAAGAAATAATTTGAAGACTAAAATAACTTTTCTGTAGTTAATGTAACTTTAATTTGAACTCATTCTACTCTGTCCATAGACTGACTAGAAATGAGGGAAGAGGGAGGAGTCCAGAACCATTCCTATTTCTCTCTTTGATCTCTATTGTATGGAACTGGTTGTTTCACTATTGGCTTGCCAGCCCTCAAAAGGAAACGTCTGCCATGGAATAGATCCAATTATTTGACCAGGGGGCTGGAGGGTTCTCAGGATCTCATGATAAAGCTAATGGGGAGTAGGCTGGTATCAAGGGAAACCACTGGAGAGTAGAGGATGGTGGGGGCAGCCCACTACCCTCAAGCTGGCTGGATGGAAAAAGTACTCTGGAGAAACCACTGTTGTCCCATCTACATGGTCTCATTTCTGGATATCCAGTACCTCATCTGTCAAGTAGGATTAATAAAAATAAATACTATATTCATAAGTCATATGGGTTTGTTTTTGTTTTAGCAGCACTGGGACTTGTACACCTTGCGCTCTTGAGCCATGGCCCCAGCTCCTTTTGCTTTTTATTTTTCCAGATAGTGTCTTGTGCTTTTTGCTTCAGCTGGTTATGGACCAAGATTCTCCTACCTACACCTCCCATGTAGGAGGATTGCAGATAAGAGCCCCCTGCCTGGCTTAGTGATTGTCTAGGCTGGCCTTAAACTTCTGTTCCCCTGAGAGCTAGAGGACCAAGTGCTTGGGAAGTTTCCAGGGCACCTATCTATATGCCCCATGCTTCTTGTGTGTGTGAGGGGGGGGGGGGAGAGAGGGGGAGACAGACAGACAGGAGACAGGGAGTACTGAGGATAGAACTCAGAGCCTAGGTGCTGTCCCTGAGCTTTTATCCTTAAGGCTAGTGCTCTGTCATTTGAGCCACAGCTCTATTTCCAGCTTTTTGATGATTACTTGGAGATAAGAGTTCATGGATTTTCCTGCCTGGGCTGGCTTTGAACCGTGATCCTAGATCTCAGCCTTCTGAGTAGCTAGGATAACAGACATGAGCCACTAGCTCCCTGCTTGCCCTATTCTCTTTACCTTTGGTTTTAAATTGCTAGCTGTAGGTGACAAGCAGTTCTCTGCTTGAAACAGGCAGGCTTGGGTTAAAAGTCAGGTAATGAGGTGGGAGTGTGGCAAAGGCTGCTGATGGATGTTTTCTCCTCCCTGAAAAGACTAGATACCACTTTAGGACTTGATAGGTCTTCCAATTGAGGAAGACTCGGGGCCCTTACTCTTGTAACTTATTCTTCCCAAGGAGAGTGTGTTTTCCAGAAACAATAGATGTTTGCTTAAATAAAAATTCCACACTAAGAATGTCATAAGAGGCTGGGTATGGCCATGCATGCCTGTAATCTTAGCATTCAGGAGGCTGAGGTATGAGGATCATGAGTTTAAGGGCAGCCTGGACTGGATTATATAGTGAGACTTTGTGTCAGAAAAACAAAAGACAACAAAAAACCCCAAGCAACAAAAATGGAGAAAAAGCAGTCAGTTTGTTGTTATTGTTGTTGTTTTCCATAGTGTGCTTTATGTCTGCCTGTGAAAGGAACTGCAAATTCTTCTAGTGATGAAAATACCTTAACTATGACTGGTTTACTGTCTTTCTTAGTCTATTTTGTTTTCTATAACAGCATCTCACCAACTAGTCACTAATAAATAACAGACATTTACTTCTCACAGTTCTGGAATCTGGGAAGTTCAACATCAAGGCACTGGCTAATTCAGGGTTTATTAAGAGCCCATTTCCTGATGGTGACTGCTTGCTGACAACTCATTTTGTGGGGAGGGTTAAAAAGCTCCCGTGAGACTGTTTAAGAAGGGCACTATCCAATTCCTCATGATATAATAGCTTCTCAAAGCCTTGGGGGAATGAGGATTTCAGTGTATGAAGTTCTCAGGGGATATAGGTATTGAGACTGTAGCACCTTCTAATACTCAAATTTCTTGCCTGTGCTAGGCACAGTGGCTTATGCCTGTTATCCTAGCTATTATGGATGGAAGAACGAAAGCCTGGGTAAAAAAGTTAGCGAAACCCCATTTCAATCAACAAGCCAGTATGGTGATGCTAACTGAAGACAAAAGCACTTAGGGTGTTAATCAAGTAGTAGAGTGCCTACCTAACCAAAACAAAGCCCTACATTCTAACTCTTCTACCACTGCGGGTAAGGAGGTAGATGCCATGGACCTGTGATGTTCTTTAGAGGGCCAGGTCATGCTGGACAGTTTTTTCAGGGGCAGTGCACTAGTGGGCGGTGTATCTAGAGACCACCATGGAGTTCCCAAAGGGTTTTATAGGGTAAATCACAGAGAAAAGCTGGACTGTTGGAATTAACATTCTTTGCTATTATAAAATATCATGTTAAACTTTATTTTTTAAAAAAATAGGGAACATAATCTCTTTTACTACATCATAAATCAATTAACTTATTCATCCTGCTATTCACCACACAACTGAGAGGTAGGAAATGGTGAGTACAGCAGAAACCCAAGAATTCCTGTGAAGTAACTGGTGCTTTCATTTCATGAAAGCATTAACATTGATGTATTGATATTCACACTTTAATATGACACTGCATTTAGCACAGCATGATCCCATGTTAGTATTTAGTTCCTATTTACTTGAACAATGAAGCACACTTTAATTAGAGCACCACTTCCAGTTTTCTGGTGGTTTATTGGAGATAAGAGTCTCATAGACTTTCCTGCCTGGGTTTGAACCGTGATCCTCAGATCTCAGCCACCTGAGTAGCTAGGATTACGGGCATGAACCATTGGTGCACTGCCCAGCTTTTCTTTTAAAGTATTGATTCACTCAGAGAGAGAGAGAGAGAGAGAGAGAGAGAGAGAGAGAGAGAGAGAGAGAGAGAGAGAGAGAGAGAGAGAGAGAGGGAGAGAGGGAGAGAGGGAGAGAGAGAGAGGAAGGAAGGAAGGAAGGAAGGAAGGAAGGAAGGAAGGAAGGAAGGAAGGAAGAAGGAAGGAAAAAAGAAAAAGAAGAAAGGAGGAAAAAAGAGAAAGGACTATGTAGCTGAGGCTAGCTTCAAATTTGTATACCTGTTTTTGCCTTGGGTTATTCTCTCTTTCTCTCCCCCCTTTCTCTCTCCCTCTATCTCTTTCTCTCATGCTGGGAAAGGAACCTAGGGTCTCAAGCATGCTAGGCAAGCACTCAACTTGTGAGCTTCAAGCCATGCTAGGCAAGCATTCTACCAGTGAATCACATCCCCAGCTTGCTGTCCCCCTTTTACAGAGAATACTCTTTAGAGACATTCATTGTGCAAAGATTTCATGTTATCTATTCTTGGAATTTTTCATGTGCCTATTTCCTGGTTCTTCATAATAAGGATTTACAGCTTAAAGATCAGAAAGGAAAGGTTTAGACAGTGTCCTAAAATAGATTAATTTTTTACACAAAACTATCTCCTGGTGCTTCTAAAACTTATTTTAAGCATTTTGGAAAGGAAATATATTTTAAAAGTCTTCAAAACCTATAACATTCCATTTTTGAATAGTCTTTAACTTGAAATGGTAAGATTCAATTCTGTAGTTGGCAGGTATCCTTCCAGCAGATGAATATGTGATTTAAAAGAAAGTAAATCTGCTTGACTTAAATTGTCCAGAAATTTAAAAGAATGCTTCATTTGAGGGATGGAGTGATTTCAAAAAGTCACTTATTTCTTTAATTAAATGTTCTTCCAAAATAAATATAAAAGCTTTTTAAAAAAACAAAACCAGGAAAAAGAACTATCACGTAATTTTAAATAGTACCCAGAACAAAGAAACATAACTTCTATTTCCCCAAAGAAGAGAAAAATCTATAAATAGACACATTGAGAAACCCTGGGGAAGCCCCAGGAATAATTCAACAAATTATTACCATTACCTTTTCTAGATCTGGCCATTCTTTTGGAAGAATATGACTATGGATGTCAATTTTCATCTCCAGAGGATCAGAGGAGACACGTGTAAGAAAAAGAAATAAATTTTGATATCAGGAGATCTCCATGAAAACCATGGAATGAATTGATTTGCTCAGTGCCTTTTATGACTACATTCAGGTACCAGTCAAGAGGCCTGGCCAGCCCAGTCTCAATCCATTGAACTGCCCTATTAAAGTTCAAAATTCTGTTTATCCACCTGGCTTTGAGTCAATATTCTTTAGTAATCAGGATTTAGCACAAAATTTAAAATGAAACCACAACACAGAATTAGACCTAACCTCTGAGACCAAAAGTACAGCAGGCTGTGTTGTTGACCTTCTAGCAGCAGGAAAAAATGCCAAACTTTGTACTTAAGTGTTTTTACTTCATAAGATATATGTAGTTACAATTATACATTACGTGGCTAAAATGAAGTAATACAGAAGACAAAGAAAAGTGACAGATTGCTGACTCACCTCATTTTATACTTAGTTTTATTCCTCAGATAAACCAGTTTTACTGTTTTTGCTTTTATCTTTAAATAATATTTAACAATTGGCTTGTTTATGAAAATGTAGCATGTTGAAAAAGTGGTAGATCAAATTCACATTTACTTTTAAATCATAGAGAGGGTTCACTTTTCATATTATGTTTTTCCTTTATTACCTTTGTTTTGCTTTCTCATTCTGTCATTCACACATGCATCAGGAACTACTATTTGCTGAAGATATAGGGTTGAATGAGAGGTGATATACATCCTATAATTGATCACTGTAAATAGCTGATGTGTAGGGAAAGAAGGCAAGAGCCATTGGAATTGATGATTGCCTGGTTAGTTGGGAAGACTTCCACAGGGGCATGAAGTGGGGTTCATAGTCATGCTTGTAAGGAGAACCTGCAACAAAGCTGTTTTTTTATTATTATTTTGTGTTTATTTTTTTCTCTTCCTGGAAAGTTTAAAGTATTCCAGGAAACTCAGGGTCCCTAGCAAAACCTTAAACCTGCTTTGAGATGTTATCTTTAATTCTGCCTTTATAATATAGGATTAAATAGTCAAAAAGCCTTGTGGCTGTTATGGAACTAAATTGTGGATAACTATAACAGATATAATTGTAAATAAATGATGCTCAGTTTGAAAGAAAATAAGTAAACTTTTAAATTCCATGGTTTCAAAAGTCCAATGAGCTGAAACACAATCAGTGAACCGTACATGAGTCTAAAACACAATGAGGATTGGTGTCAGCACTTTCAGAGCAGTTTCATGGGCCAGGCCCTGTTCTAAGCACTTCAACCTTATCGATTCATACTGCTCAGACAGCATTTCATAGAGGACATTGGAACACAAAAAAGTTAAGTAACTTGTCCGTGGTCATGCAATTTGTATGTGAGTAAAGCCTGACACTGAATCCTGGAGATTCCCCTAGGGGAATGAGAGAACCTATCTACATAGCTGAAACTACCTCATTAGGGAGCTGGGTGCTGATGGCTCACACCTGTAATCTTAGCCACTCAGGAGGTTGAGATCTGAAGATCAAGGTTTGAAGCCAGGTTGAGCAGGAAAGTCTGTGAAATACTCATCTCCAAATAGCCATCTGTGGCTCAGGTGGTAGAGTGCCATCCTTAAGCAATAAAGCTAAGGCACAGCACCCAGGCCCTGAGTTCAAGCCCCAGTACTGGCCCAAAAAATTTTAAAAAAGCAAATAAAAATAAAAATGCCTTCATTAAACTAATAAAAATAAAGAATCTTTTATATTCTTAGAAAAAAAATCCAGTAGTCACATCAGCTTCTCCACTATGAGAAAAAGAAGCAGAAAAGGAAGAGAAGGAATAATTGTTTCTCTGAGAGTTTGAGAATTTACTGTCCAAGGCCAACCATGAAAATTTAAAGTAGAATCAAATCAGCAATGCTCATTGACTCCTTCCCTGCTTTCTAGAGAAAGCATAGCTGCTCAGTCTACTCAGTATCTCCATAGAGTAAGACCAATAAAATATTTGCTCACAACCAAAAATTCTATACACATAAGGAATAAAAGCTACTGTGAGAGTCACAGAAATATAAATAGTAGATCTAAATCTCTAAAGACATAGCTACTGAAATAATTAAGCAAAATAGTTTATTATGTATGAATTTTTTTTGTCGGTGGTGGGGCTTGAACTCTGAGTCTGGGCGCTGTCCCTCAGCTCTTCAGCGCTCTACCACTTGAGCCACAGCACCACTTCCAGGTTTTTTTCTGCTTATGTGGTGCTGAGGAATTGAACCCAGGGCCTCATGCATGCAAGGCAAGCACTCTATCACTGAGCCACCTTCCCAGCCCTGTATGAAATTTTTAAAGGAATAAAAATAATTTAAAATATGATTGACCAACTTGGAAAAAGGCCTAAATCAAAATTTGAGACATGAGTCCAAAATAAATAGCATAGATGGTTTAAATACATAACAAGGCATAGCTGAAGAGAGAATTACTGAACTGGATGAGAGGCTTTTACACAGATGAAGGGGTTGAGCACATATCAGAGACTCACAGAGTGTAAAGGATAGAATAAGAACCTTTAAAATGAAACTCAGTGGAATGCTAAAAGAGATGTTGGCAGACGGTTATTCTTGGAAAAATAGCTAAGAATGTTCCAGATTTGGTGAGCTAGCATATTCAGCAAACAAAACCTGTATCAAGAAGGATCAACAAGCAGGGTGCTGGTGGCTCACACTTGTAATCCTAGCTACTGAGTAGGATCATGGTTCAGCCCAGATAGGAAATTCCATGAGACTCTTATCTCCCATTAACCACCAGGAAACTGGTGCAAAATACTAGGAAGTAGTGTTGTGGCTCAAAGTGATAGAGCACTAGCTTTGAACATAAAAGCTTAGGGACAGATTCTAGGCTGAGTTCAAGCCTGGTGACCCATCCCTCCCCACCCTCACCCCCCAAAAAAGGAAGGATCAGCAAAAGGAAATCCATTACTAATAACTTTGTAATGATGTGTATTCTGACTTCTGCATTTTCTAAGACAACAGTTTCTATTATGCTCTTCACTCCCTTTTGAGTCTTCATTATTCAAGGCAATGCAGGATTTTCATATTAGACACAGGCAATTTTAGAGTTGAAGAGGATAATATATAATAAATGGTGAAATACTTCCCATTTTAAATAACAAATTACCCTAGATATATAATATATGTGTGTGTATGTGTGTGTAAATGTATGACAAATCTTCCAACATATATCTCTCTATTACTGAAAAACCAATCAAATGCAAATCATCTCTGGGGAGCTGAAGATAAGAACTCCAATGCTGGAAATCCACAAAAGCACCTCAAAAGCATTTCAGAAGACAACGGGGAGAGCCTGGTGGGTCCACAGGACTCTTACTATCAGGGCCAGCCAAGTGACAACTTTCTTCCAGCCCTCACATTTTTCCCTCTCCATGCTTTGACCTGGCAGAGAAAAAGATCAAGTTCCAGGAAGAGAAATGCGAGTCAGGGAAGAAGAAAGAATCACTTCCTATCTTCATGGAGAAAATCCTAATTTTCCAAAGATACTATTTATATTCCATTGAACATTTCTGGTTTCTGAACTGACATTAAGCTTGCAATTTAAGCCAACTGTAGGAACTTTTGGAGTCAAACATATTTTGGACACTGCAGATTTTCATCAAGAGGGAAAAGAAAGACTATCTTCACTAATGGAAGGGCAAGTGGAAGATTTAAAAAGTTGTGCAGACTATTTCCAACCTGTGTCCAATGAGGTGATAACAGATGAGAAGAGCAGAGCTTTCATTGTGCTCAGAGACCAACATTCTGGGCTAAATGGAGGAGAGGTTAATTATAGGGTCCTTAAAAGCAGACAAAAAATACCATTTTAGTTTCCACTGCAACACCAAATAAAATGAAAACAAAAGGGAAAACTGTTATAAGAATTTACCTCCCCATTTAAAAATGATGATGATAGGCTTTGTACTGGGCTTTATCGTGAAAAGGCGGGAGATTTGTAAATTGTTTAGTAGTTGGATTTTGTGAAAATGAAAAAATAGTTTAAACCAAGCCAGAGTAGCAACTTTCTCTTAATCCCAATCTAATGGATATGAATCAGCTCAGATACCAGGGTTAGACTTCTGCTTCTACTGCTTATTAGTTGGATGACCCTGGGCAAATACTGTCTATAAAATCAAGTGATTATAGAAAAACTGGGTTGTATTAAGCATTGACTTGAATCATATAAAAATGTTAGCTATGAATTATACTATGATACATAATCTGTTTTTTAGGGTTATCTTACATAAAGACTGGCAAGCAATTTAGTATCAATCAATTGAAGGGACCTTTATACCCCCTTTCCTGGATTACATAAAAATCTCTGATTTGAGGGTATGGCTCAAATGGCAGATTCTTA
Organism: Dipodomys merriami; assembly: GCF_024711535.1. Lineage (NCBI taxonomy): Eukaryota > Metazoa > Chordata > Mammalia > Rodentia > Heteromyidae > Dipodomys > Dipodomys merriami. The sequence continues at coordinate 77,228,925 of NW_027202270.1, forward strand.
CTTACCAAGTTTGTCTCTGAATTCAATATCTAGTACTGAAAGAAAAAATTTATTTGCAGAGTGTAGTAGTGCATGCATATAATCCTAGAACTTGTGTGGATATTGGCCTGGGGTACATAGTGAGACTCTGTCGTGAGAAAAAAAAAAGAATGTGTACTTAAGAAATATATTCTTTAAAAAAATCGTTACTATAAAGTGATGTAAAGAGGGATTACAATTATATAATCAGGTAGAAAGTACATTTCTTTTTTTTAATTGTGAAAATACTGTACAGAGGGGTTACAATTACATGGGCAAGATAATGAGTACATTTCTTATCAAGCATTGTAGCCTCCTCTTTTGTTTCCCCTTCCCATCCCTTCCCATCCTCCCCCGCCCCCTCCCCCCAGAAAGTACATTTCTTTTTGGATAATATCATCCTTCCCTCTCTTGTCCCTCTCTCTCTCTTTTATTTAAAATACATTCTCAGGAATATGAGGTTGAGGCATCCCCTCTGTGGGAGTCAATATGATCATGTTTTTCCTTGACCAAGCCTGGGTGGTCTGAATGGACCATTTCTGAAAGTGCCCATTTGTGTTTCCTCTCTTCAGGAAAAACATATCCAAGCCATGGCCAAGGCATAGCCATACCCAAGTCACACTCTTGCGTCGTTTCTTTCTCAGTCCTCCTTCTTGCAATCAGTAAATTATCCAATCTTGTTATTCTAATCACCATTTCATTTGAATCCCTCTTTCAAGTCTTACTTTGAGGATCTCATTGTCTTTATCCTGGTGGGTTTTATTTTTCCTACTAATGGTCTCTGGCTTCAGTCTTTGCCCCTCTAATCCATCTCCAAGACCCTTGGCCAGTGTGATATCACTAAAACACAAGACAATCATATTTCCTTTCAGCATATTACTTTTATTGTCTCACTGCTAAGTCCAACTACTCAAGAGAAAACAGTCCCCAGCTGAACTTCTCCCTATCTCTTGACTCAGGGCTTTGGCAGGGAACATTGTGTGTTCCCAGACATAATTAATTTTCTATGGCTTCCTGGGCTTCTAGTGTCTCAAATGACATTTTATCCAGCCCTACTTTCTGCCAAGGGTACTCCTAACCATGACTCAACATTTGGCTTAAACCATTCCCATCCCCCAATGGTAAATGTGAAGAACCTCACTCTGGTTGGGGGAGTGAGTGAGTAGAAATAACCCTGGAAAAGGTGTGAATGAGTCCTACCTTATCTTCAAAGATAGCAGAGTCCCTTTCCGTTACCTTTCCCCCAGTCTCTAGATTTTGGCATCCAGAGACCTGTTCTCTTCCCTCTTTATCAATACGTGCTATTTAAAGAAGAGCTGGTTTCAGACTTTTGAGGTTAAATTTATCTACATCCAGGCATTGCTGCTAGTAAAGTTTTGAGAAAGACAGAGACTATGTTTATCTTGTTGTCTGTTAATTTTATGTTGGCTCGGGCATAGCACTCAGATGTTTCATCCAACAATATTCTGAATGTTCCCATGAAGACATATTTTTTAAGTGGGATTAAACTTCAAATCAGCAGACATTGAGTAGAGCAGTTATCATCTACACTATGGGAGAGTCTCATCCATTCAATTGAAGGCTTCCTAAAAATGACTGACTTTTTCTGCAAGAGGAAATTTACCCTACAGAGTTTGAACTTGCCAGCCTCTACAATCATGTGAGCCAGCCAGTTCCTTAAAATAAAACTCTTTCATTCTCAATCTTGTTTCTCTCTCTCTCTCTCTCTCTCTCTCTCTCTCTCTCTCTCTCTCTCTCTCTCTCTCTCTCATTTAAATGACAGTGATACGTTCTGAGAAATGTGGTCTTAGGTAAGTTTGTCTTTGTGTAGACATAGAGTGTACTTACACAAACCTGGATAGTACAGGTCAATCAGAAGACTCAGAAAACAAGATACATGAGGTTGCTGCTGGTGTAAGAGTATAGAGCCTCCTCTTGTACATTAAACTTTTTTCTGTAGCTAGGAGTATATTCTAAAATAATGATGAGAAAGTACAACATAGTAAATACATCACAAGTAGTATAATATGTCATATTATACATAATACATATTTGCTATGCCTTGTACACATGACAGAGCAGGTTTGTTTATATCTGCATCATCACAAACATTTTAGGCCTTATGTCCCACATCTCTGTGAGACTCTTTTTTTCAGTCATGGGGCTTGATCTCAAGACCTGGACACCCTGAGCTGTTCTGCTCAAGGCTAGAGGTTTACCACTTTGAGCCAGAGCTCCACTTCTACATCTCTAGATGACAGGAATTTTTCAGCTCCATTATAATCTTATGGGACCATCAACCCATATATGGTTGAATACTGACCAAATGCAGTGTGACAATAGGCTGTAGCCTATTGGTTGTATTTTTCTGAAAAACCCTAACAAACTGCTTTGTAAATATTTCATAATCTAATTGGTTAAAAAGTAAACACTAATAAGTGAATAAAATGTATTTTTCAGGAACATTGATATCTAAGCCTCATATGGAACTATTATGTAACACATTTCAGCCCTTATTCAATATTATTCAGCAATAAGTTAACATTCTTGGTGTTTCTGTAAATCTTTTGGCTCTTTTTATTTTGGATAACTAGACATTATCAGCTTTTGAATTAGAGGATTTTTTTAAATAAGCAGACACTATTAGTATTTGGATTAGAGAGCTTTTAAGAAGTTAATTCTTTAAGGGGGGAGTACTCTAAGGGTTGAACTCGTGGCAAGCACTCTATCACATGGGCCATGCCCGTAATCCTTGGATTTGAGTTTTAAAAGCCTTGGCTTCAGTGGTGGGTGGAAGGACTTTGAGCCATGGGCTTGGGAAAAACCATGGTTGGGACCAGATTTTTACCTACTCCCAAACCAAAGACCATTTGGACTCTGCAGAGGGACTCAGAGAAGGAAAGGGAATACGTAGTATAAGAAGGGCTTCCCTGTTAAGACCAAGGGTGGGATGCCAGAAGAAACCCTAGATAGGCTAGGGGATCTTGATTTGGGAATGGGAAGGACCTTGATAACCAGACAGTGCTGGGAAAGGTTCCAACACAAGTACTTGAGTGTTGTAGTTCCCAAAAAAGCTTTAGATGGGTGAGTAGAGTGCCTAAAGCTCAGCAAGGCAAGAAAGCTCTGGTATGATCTCAAAAGGAACATGGATGATAGTAGCTGAAACAAGCCAGCCATCAAAAGATCCTGGTGTGAGGGGTATGGGATGAGCCTTTAGGCAGGTGTCAGTAAGCCCAATATTGTTGGCAACCCAAACTAACTGTTCTATTTTCTATGAGAATAAAAAAAAAAACACATGAAAAAGAGGGTCTAGTATAATAGGTTAGAGCATGGACCCTAAAATAGATTTTAAAAATCTTATTTCTTTCCAAATTACTTACCACCCATCTCCTCCTATATAAATAGAATAGTAGTAGGGATATAGTAAGGATTAACACAGGAAAGGCATTTAAAACAATGGTTGCTGTAGATAAGTGGTTTATAGGTATTGGCCATTGTTATTTATATTATTGTCATATATGCCTACCAAAATTTAGGTAAAACCTCCAGCAAAATGTATAAATAAAAATCTTGAGCCAAGCACTGATGGCTCATACCTATAATCCTAGCTACTCAGGAAGCTGAAATCTGAAGATCAAAGTTCAAAGCCATCCCAGGCCAGGAAAGTCCATGAGACTTTTATCTCCAATTAATTTTTTTTTTAAAGCCAGAAGCGGAGCTGTGGCTCAAGTGGTAGAGCCCTGCCTTGAACACAAAAGCTCAGGGACAGCACCAGGGCCTGAGTTGAAGTCCCTCTCGCATGTACACACACACACACACACACACACACACACACACACACACACACACACACACACCACACATACACGCACGCACGCACACACGCACGCACGCACGCACACATATATACACACATACATACACACAAACTTGAAATAATTATGATTAAGTTTCTACCAGCTGATAGCATAGGATTTATTAACAATTGAGGGAGCTGGGCATGGTGGAGTATAAGTGTAATTGCAGCCCTAGGAAGGCTGAGGTAAGAATATTATAAGTTCCAGCCAGCCTGTTCTACAGAGCAATGTAAGGCCAGTCTGAGCTATAGGAAGACCCTGCCTCAAAAGCTCTCATGCTTATATTCCTACTACTGAGGAGGGTGAAATCTGAGGCTTTCTGTTTGAAGCCAGCCTAGGTAGTAAAGTCTGCTATACTCTTATCTCCAATTAACCAGCAAAAAGCCAGAAATAGAGGTGTGGCTCAAATGATAAGAGAACCAGCTTTGAAGATAAAAGCCAAGTGAGAATTTGAGGCCCTGAGTTCAAGCCCCAGTACTGGGACAAAAAAATTAATAGCAATATCCAAATTATTTTATTTTATTTTATTTTATTTGAGAACATACTGTACAGAGGGGTTACAATTACATGGGCAGGATAATGCATACACCAAATAATTTTTAAAAGCACACAATTGAAGAGAATTATAGGAAAGTACAGTTTTTTTTTTGTTTATTTATTTATTTATTTTTTTTGTCGGTTGTTGGGCCTGAACTCTGGGCCTGGGCATTGTCTCTGAGCTCTTCAGCTCAAGGCTAGCACTCTACTACTTGAGTCACAGCGCCACTTCTGGCTTTTTCTGTTTATGTGGTACTGAGGAATCGAACCCAGGGCCTCATGCATGCAAGGCAAGCACTCTATCACCGGGCCACCTTCCCAGCCAGAAAATAAATTTTTTATTCACCTGCATAATGACACATCTGAAATGGTTGCAGCCTTATCTAGGAATTTCAGGTATCATTTTACAGATAGTGATGTTTTTGTAAGGAGATTGTGATTGATCATCTCACTGTTCTTCAACCATATTGTCAGGGGATGTGAGTTGCCTGAGGAGGCATGAGGTGATGAAGACTGGGGAGCAGGTACAATGCTAGCTCAGGGACGCACAGCATGAGGAACACTGTCATATAGATGCTCTATCCTTCTGAGGATGGAGGAAAACATGAGAAAGATGAGTGGCCATGGTATGCTGAATTGAAATTTACCTTTGATCTTTTTGATTTCAGATAAGAAGGCATCTCTAGACTGAAGTTGAGATTTTCAGAGAGAGGAACAGCTTTAAGTGACATTTGGGTTTCTTGATAGATGATAAACAGCAGTCTCAAGTCTGCAATGTGTTTGGACTTTAAGAGTGTTCAATGGATCACCACTTGGAAAGATACAAAGGTATTCTGTAAAATTTAGAAGAAAATGCAGCCTATTGTATACTATGACCTTATTACAAGTGAAATTATCAATGGATTTTGACAGCTGTATTTTCTAAATAGTTTATAATAAAGTTACAATAGTATAATCCTTTTAAAGGTTTATAGAAGAATTTGTGATGTCACATTGTTAATGTTCTCAAAAGTTACCATCAATGATGTCATACTTGATCAACAAAAACCATGGTATCTTTCCTGAACCATGTAGTCATAGTTTAGATCAATATTCTCATCCCATTCTGATCACTTGTGCATGATAGACTTTACTTGTTTGTCTTAATAGTTCTGTCAATAACCCCATACTCTATTGCTCATTCTATCTGGACTCTTTTTCTCAGCCAACTGTAGGAAGCAAGAATTGAGATTGAGTGCAGTATGTCCTCTGATTGCTTTACTGTTGCCTCTTGTAAGTAGAATTAGGTCTACTGGAACCAAGGAAAATAATTGGCTCACTTTCAATCAGAGATATGAGTATAAACTTTAAAAACTAGTGGTACACTTGAATTTTATTCTTTTTTCCCATTATGACATTAAATCGGGTATCAGCTCTCATTTAAGATTCTGTTTTCCTAATTGAGAACTCAGAAATAAATGGTAGGCATTTACAGAATGGGAAATTATGTGCTAGTCATTCATAATGACAGTGCTAGGGTTGTCAATCATTGTATCCCTTACAATATGATCAAGTGGAAAGGCAGAAATAAACGAATGTGAAATCCAATATCTGATGTGTGCTTAAAAATAAGAGGAACTCTAACCTAAGAGTTCTGACAATAGAAAAAAATGATTCCTTTTCCCATGAGGTAAAGGATGATTGGGGTAAAACTGGCATTTCTTAATATTAAAAATCTAATGGTAATCATTTGAGGAACTTGAAAATACACTGCCATCCACTTCTTCTGTTCTATCCCCCCTCATCTCTCCCACATTTGCCCAGCAATGCTTAATTAAATTTGAATTTCAAGTGCCCAATGAATAATATTTTCAGTATAAACATTTCACGGGACATATATTTATACAAAAATATTCATTGGTTATCTGACATTCAAAGTTTAATTATAGTTCTATATTTTTACTTGCTAAATCTGGTTTATATCCCCAAACCAGATTCAGAATTAACAGATCTTTTAAATTTTAAGCCCCTAGGTGGTTGTTTACCAAGTTTCAGAAAACCTGTGCTAAACATTAATTGGAACTAAACATTAAATGAGGTTGGCAGCTAACTAAAATAGGAAAAGGAAAGAGGAAAATGATTTTTAAGATACACCAATAAAACCTGTCCTAACTACTTTAAAATCTTCCCTTTTGATGTTGAGGTCAGTCAAGCTCAGAGACAAATGGAACAAGGTTCTCTCCACTATATGGAAATTTGATCTAAAATGCTGGGATATACAGGATTCTAGAGACTCACACACAGTGAGACCAAAAGAGGATAGATATTCTCAGGAGAGAAACTCAAAGGTGCAATGCCTAAGTCTGCTTCATATTTACATAAAATAATATACATACGACATGAATTCTAAGACATAGAAACAAGAAACCTTTTCTCTCTCTCTCTCTTTTGTTTTTAACGAGTATGTTTCCTTTACCCTATGTATGGATTACTCAACTGTACAACTTCAGAAGGGTTGGGGAGAGGGTGCAGAACTTGAGGGAAAAAGGGAGAAAAGTGCAGCAGTGGAATGCACTGGACATTGATGAAAGTGAACTATACAACCTGTGGGTAGAAACAGGAGGGAGGGACAATGAGAGTGTGAAGGAACAGAAAATACTGTATGAAAAGAAATGTTCTCATTACCTGATGCATGTAATTGTAATTCCTCTGTACATCACCTCACCTCTATAATAACAATATAACAATATAATAATAAAATAAATTAATTATTTAAAAAATCATTAGCTGCAGATGCATAGGTCTATTTTTGGACTTGTATTCTGTTTGTTTAATCTTGTTTACCTTATGCCAAAACCACAGAGTCTTAAGTTCTATAGCTTGATGTGAACTTAAAATCTGGTAGGGTAAGCCCTCTTACTTTGTTCTATTTTTTGTTGTTGTTGTTGTTGTTGGTAGTGGGGCCTGAACTCTGGGCCTGGGTGCTGTCCCTGAGCTCTTCAGTTCAAGGTTAGCTCTCTACCACTTGAACCACTGTGCCACTTCCAGCTTTTTCTGCTTATGTGGTGCTGAGGAATTGAACCCAGGGCCTCATGCATGCAAGGCAAGCATTCTACCACTGAGCTACCTTTCCAGCTCCTACTTTGTTCTTTTTGAGGATAGTCATGACTATCCTCAAAGTCAAGTCTTTTGTGTTGTCATATAAATTTTAGACTCATTTAGTGAGTTTCTAACCCTAAAAATGTCTGCTAGGATTTCAGTTGAAATTGCATTATCCTTATAGATAAATTTGGGGATCATTGGCACCTTAAATTGTCCAACCTATAAATCCATTCTGTTTTTCACTTATTTAGATATTTAAAATTAATCCACCAATGATTTGTAGATTTTAGTTTAAAGATTTTATATATTTTTAATTAAATTTATTGGAAGACAAAAATATTCTATTTTGTAATTCTATATTCTGTATGTTACTCTATACTTGTTATGACTTATTGAGGAAAGCATTACAGTGCCTATTATATCTACAATCCCTCCTGAAACTGTCATACCCTGAGCCAATGCCTAGTGGACAATTTCAGGTGGCAATACAGACATATTTATATCAATGGCTCTCTTTACTGTTCTCAAACTTGTCTCTGAGGTAGGTAAGGGCCAAAAGAACTTAAGGGAGACCCATGACCATTATGGCCAGTCTATAATCTGGACAGTGGTTTATGATGTGGCATGGAATAGGAACTCTACCTAGTAGAGTGACAATGATTAAATTGGACCAGAGAGATTTGTCTATGAGCATTTTACTTCTGGAAAGATAAATGATTATGAAGAAGAATTTATTGGGATAGTTTGGGATAGAGGCTCTCGAAATTTAGTAAGCATTTAGAAAAATGCACAGGGCTTATTAAAGCTGGGTCCTACTGTCAGAGTTTCTAATTTGGAATGTAATGGTTGGACCCAAGAATTTAGATTTCTAACAAAATGCTAATAAATTTTTGCTGTTCTTGCTGCTGCTGCTGCTGCTGCTGCTGCTGCTGTGTGTGTGTGTGTGTGTGTGTGTGTGTGTGTGTGTGTTAGTCATGGAGGCTGTGTGTGTGTGTGTGTGTGTGTGTGTGTGTGTGTGTGTGTGTGTGTGTGTGTGTGTGTGTGTGTGTGTGTGTGTGTTAGTCATGGAGCTTGAACTCAATACTGTCTCTGAGCCTTTTGCTCAAGGCTAGCACCCTACCATTTGAGCCACAGCTCAAAGTCTGGCTTTTTTTGGGATAAGCTGGAAATAAGAGTTTCATGGACTTTCTTGCTGAGACTGGCTTTGAATTGTGATTGTTGACCTGCTAATGTTGCTCTTAATTTAGAGAGCACAGCTTAAGAATTTCTGGATTATTTCATGTTGCTTTTGAATTATTTATTTATTTATTTATTTAGGTGCTGGTACTGGGGGTATGAACTCAGGGCTTGGGCACTGTCCCTGAGCTTCTTTTGCTCAAGCCTAGCATTTTACCACTTGAGCCACAGAACCACTTCTGGATTTTTCTGAGTTTATTGGAGATAAGAGTCTTGTGGACTTTCCTGCCTGGGCTGGCTTCAAACCATGATCCTCATATCTCAGCCTCCTTAGTAGCTAGTATTATGGGCATGAGCTACCTTTTAAAAAATGCTTTCTTTTTATTTGAGGGCTCAAATTCAGGGCCTGGGCACGGTCTCTTAGCCTTATTGCTCAAGGCTAGCACTCTACCACTTGAGCCATAGCAACACTTCTGGCTTTCTTCCTGGGGTGGCTATGGGATCAAACTGTGATCCCTAGATCTCAGCCTCCTGACTAGGTAAGATTGCAGGTGTGAGCAACTAGAACCCAGCTCATGTTGCCTTTTATAATAAAATTATTTAGTGTTATTGTAAATGCGATATACAGAGGTTACATAAGTCAGATAAAGAGTACATTTCTTTTTGAACAATGTCACCCCTACCCTTGCTCTCTCCCAGTTCTTCCCTCCCATCCCCACCCACGAGTTTTCAACATAGTATTTGATGAGTATCACTGCTGCATTTGTTTACCCTTTGCCCATCATTTCTGTGCTTCCCCTTACTCTCCCAAAGAAAGATAAACAAACAAGACAAAAAGAAATGAAAACAAGAAGAGAAAAACAAAAGCCTTTTGTTCCCATTTCTTAATTTTGATAAATATTATTTTATAGGATCATATGTATGTAGCTATTGTGCCTTTGTGATCCTCTCCTAAAATATCCTTCTTTGGTCTCACTGTGTGAATGCCTAGAGACCTGTATTTCTTTTTCTTTTACTATCCAGTTTGTTTACATGTACATTTATGGGAACATTCTAGTTACCATAAATGAGGGAAACCATGTAACCTGTTTCCCTAGTTCTGGCTTACTTTGCTTAATACCATAGCCAAGATATGGAATCAACCCAGTGGATGAATGGATTAAGAAAATGTGGTATATATACACAATGAAGTTCTACTAATCCATCAGAAAGAATGACATTGTACCATTCATAAGGAAATGGAAAGATGTGGAAAAAAAATATGTTGCCCTTTGAAGTTCCAAATCTCAGTGGTTTTGAGACAGATCAGAGGGACTCAATTCTCCCTAAGGGTCTCTGGCTAGATAAAATTTTTTCTGTGAATGCTTTTTGATCTTGCTACCCAGTCAGACTGTCATCATCATGACATTAATGAAGGCTTCCCAAAGGCTTTGAGGAAACATACTCCTCTTATCAGGAAGGGGTATGGATTGGACTTACTAACTCTCCAGGCACTTTTTACTAGAGCTTTGGAAGAGTCCACATTGGGCAAATCAAGCCTTGGTAAATTCTAGATGATCCTGCTTACCCTGCAGTTACTCTTATTCAGACAACTCCCAGTGACTCAGTAAAAATCCTTGTGTGATGGTTGTTATTTTTGTTTGTTTTCTGAGATACTGGAGTTTGATCTCAGGGTCTTGCATTTGCTAAGCAGGTATTCTACCACTGAGACAGGCCTCTAACCCAATTCTTATATGAGGAAAGGAAAGCCATGAAGTGATGGGTGGAATTACAGTTAGAACATAAGTGTTCTAGCTATACCAACAGGCTGCTTTTCTGTCTTGAACTGGGGCCACTTCTGTATACTTCTTTCCCTAAGAAAGGCTTCTCCTGAGTAATCTTTTTCCCTACTTGTGTTCTTCATTGCTGATAAAGCGGGCTAACCTGGTTGCGGGGAAGGCACTTTGCCACTTGAACTATACCTCTAGCCTTCTTTCTGCTTTAGCATTTTTCAGGTAGGGTCTTGCATTCTTGTGGGACTTGCCTTAGACCATGAACCTCCTACCTATGGCCACCCTAGAAGCTAGGATATGCACCCCTGTGCTTGACCTATTGATTGAAATAGAGTATTGCTAACTTTTTGCCTCTGTTGGACTTGAATTGTAGTCCTTCCCATCTTTGTCTCCCATAGACATGAGTCACTCCATTTGCATCCTCAATGAATTTTAAGGATGTAAAGTTCTGCAACCAAAAACAATCAATAAAAAGCAAGAACTCTTATTCAGAAAGTCAGACAGCATTAGAACAGAGAAGAGCAGTTTTAATGAAGGATAGCATTTTACAGAAAAATACACTTAAATTATCTTCATTGACTGGGCTGGTAACTGAACAGATAATTTAATCAGAAACCACTAGGCAAGTAATTGTCTAAACATTCTGTTCTGTTTAGCTCTTGAGTTTATCACTCTATTGACAGAAACAAATGTGGAAATATAGTTAGGCCAAATCTGCTATCCATTCTTTACTTTGGCGTGGATATCATACTGGGACTCAGGATCTGAGAAAGGTTTGTTTTAATTAATATTGTTGGAGTCCACAGAAAAAGAAGCAATGGAGCTGGGAATAGGTGACTAACACCTGTAATCCTAGCTACTCAGGAGGCTGAGATCTGAGGATCATGTTTTGAAGCCAGCCCTTGGCAGGAAACTTTGTGAGACTCTTATCTCTTATTAACCACTGAAACTGGAAATGGGAGCTGTGGCTCAAGTGATAGAGTGCTAGCCTTAAAAAGCTCAGAGACAGTGCCCAAGCCCTGAGTTCAAGCCCTGGAACTGGCACAAGACAGAGAGAGAGAGAGAGAGAGAGAGAGAGAGAGAGAGAGAGAGAGAGAGAGAGAGAGAGAGAGAGAGAGAGAGAGAGAGAGAGAGAGAGAGAGAGAGAGAGAGAGAGAGAGAGAGAGAGAGAGAGAGAGAGAGAGAGAGAGAGAGAGAGAGAGAGAGAGGAAGAAAGAGAAACAAAGAAAGAAAAAGAAAGAACGAGAGAAAGAAAAAGAATAAAAGAACGAACAAATGAATGAAAGAAAGAAACAAAGGAAGGAAGGAAAAAAGAAAAAAACAAAAACAGGAAACAATGGGATTCATAGATAGTTGACTACAATAGAAAACAATACAGTTGCTGTCTGGTGACCAAGCTGGGTATCAAGGTTTTTACATACTTTAACCAGACCGAACCTTCCAGATATTCCTCTCCTCTCCCCTCCCCTCCCCTCCCCTCCCCTCCCCTCTCCTCCCCTCCCCTCCCCTCCCCTCCCCTCCTTTCCTCTCCTCTCCTCTCCTCTCCTCTTCTCCCCTCCCCTCCCCTCTTCTCTCTCCCTCCCTCTTTCCTTTCCTTTCCTTTCCTTTTCTTTCCCTTCCTTAGTTCCTTCCTTCCTTCCTTCCTTTCTTCCTTCCTTCCTTCTTGCTTTGGTGTATGTGGCAGGGGTAGTTAAGATTGAACCCAGAACTTCATACTTTGCAGGCAAAATCTCTACCAGGCCCTCAGCCCTGAACATCTAAATCCTGCCCATTATTAGTACTGGAGTATAGTTTTTCCACTACAAACTTATTTCTTCTCAGCTTTGCTATGTCACTGTCAGTGATCATATGACTAGTGTGTCAGCTCTGAAGACCAAAGGCAATAGCCTAAAGATGATAGGACTGGTAAGGTGAAGGATAACATCCATCAAGATTCAAAAAGTCTTCATTTTTCATTCTCACATCTGTTACTATTAAGTTAGTGTCAAATGCTAGTTTTCAACCATGGTGAATCTTGTCTTTAATTTCTATTCCTAAAGTTCTATTTTTTGGTAGTACTAAGATTTGAACTCTGGGCCTTGGGCTTGTTAGGCAAGTACTCTATCACATGGACCATTCTCCAGATCTTTCTGATTTAGTTATTTTTCTAATAGTGCCTAGCATTTATGCCTGAATAGCCCTGGATCACAATCCTCCCATTTATGCTTCCTGTGTAGCTGGGGTAGCAGGCAAACAACAATAAAGTATACTCAGACTTGATTGGTTGAGATGACATCTCAAGAAGCTTTTTTTTTTCCTGTTTGAGTTTGGGTTTTTTTTGTCTCAATTTTTTCAAATATTAAAACATTTATTCATATATTCTCTTAAATGCATATTCCCAGATGTTTGCCAGGCATTCACTACTCAGACTCCTGGAAGTTTTATGTGATCCAAGCAACTTGTGAAGTTCAAAATCATCAAAGACATCCTTATCCGAAGTCACCTTTGTGTCCCACGTGGTATCCAACTAGAGCAATCTATCCCAAGCACTCATCCTTCACATGAAGAGAATTTAGTTCAAATTGGTAAAGGGAACCACACACCTAAGCTGGCTACCTCAAAGATGACCTATGTGTACAGATGAACACAAAATCACGTACTGCTGCTTATGCAGCTCCAACACCAAAGATATCAAAATTTAAGGGCAGGAAATGCTGCAAAGCATTTATTTGTGCCTTTTTTGACACCACATTCACTAGTTTCCAAAAGTGAACTGGCAACACAAAGGCTAAATTTTGTCTCATTTTACCAACTTCAAACTAAATCTTCTGGTGAAAATATCTCTAAGGTCAACATGTGACAGAGAAATAATATGTCTCATAATGTCTGCACAAAAGCTATCTCAATGAGGGGACATTTTGGCAGAGTTACTTGAGGATGCTGATCCACTCAGCCTCTACTGAGAACAAAATGGAAAATAATTTATATGTCTTCCTTACACTGTGGTGTGGATTTTGTTCGGTTCTCATCTGGGCATTGGAGATTTGAAATATCTGAGTATTGACATACAGGCATCTCTATTTCTAGAACCAAAAAGAGATTTGGTCCCACAGAGCATGAAGGCCAGAGAGGGAGCATGACTTGGGAGTTCAGGGTTGCACAGTGGTTAAGCAGATATGCCTAGTCTCTCTTCTTCCCACTACCTTACACTGCAGAAGCACCAAATACTTTGTTATTTAGTCCCAGCCTGGTGACTTGAAGTCATGATGTGCTGTTTTCCCCTCGAATACCTTTCCTGTTCTTCACCTAGCAGGACCCATTCTCTTTCCCACTCTGGCAGGCTAATTGTTTCAGTGAAGCTAACCCTAGACCCTGGTTGTAGCCCACTACTGGCCAACTTGATTGGTAGAGGGGAAAACATGTGACCCAAACATAGCCAATCAGACCCAGCCTGAGGCCATTGTCTATTGCCATGGACAAAGAAGGTAGGATGTATTTTTGGTAGGATGTAAAATTGGAAGTATTTGTGGTAATTTTGACCTCACTTGGGAAGAGGCTGGCTGAAAAAAAAAAGAAACTAGAGCTGAGAAAAAGGCTAATCAAAAAGAGGGTGAAGAGAGGAAAAAGAGACAGAGTGAAAGATTGAGATTTCTGATAGCTCCCTTTAAATGTCTGTAGCTACATTTGAACCAAAATCTACCCCTGGATTAACTCCTCCATCATGCAAGCTCTCTCCATCACAGCCCTCATTGTATTGTCTAGTCTTGGCCGTGTCTGGTTTCTTCATGTTTTCTTGTTGAATCTAAGAGCTTCTCATGAGCAGCATGCTGTATCTTTGATTGCTATATCTATCACACCAAGCAAATAAATGAATGTGACTGATACAGTGATTAATCACTATATAGTGATTCCATCCCTGCTTTCAGTATAAAAGGTGAGGCCAGAGGACTAGTGGTGTCTCAATTAGTAGAGTGTTTACCCAGCAAGTGCAGGGGCCTAAATTCAATCTTCAATACTGGTAAAATTAAAAAAAGGAAACATAAAAAGTATGGAGACACTTTCTTTAGATTCTAGGGCATGTGATTAAATTTCCTGGAAATATATATAGCATACATGTTACCTTTGTCAAATAGAACAAAAAAAAAACTACAACACAATACTTATATATCACATTACACCAGATTTACCTTGAAAGTTTCTAAAAATGCAGATGCCTGGGCCTTGCTTCAGGATTACCAAAATCAGACTTCATGATGTTGGGATTGGATATCTGAATTTACAACAAGCCATAAATATTTTTTATGTTTACCTCTTATTAAATAGCCAAGTAGATTTAAGCTTTATTTGCCTATTTACTCTCAAGGATGGAAACTGATCTTAGATCACATTTTTTGTTATCTACCTACCATGTCATTTCATTTTTCTAATAATAGCCCAGATTTCCTTTGGAGAATTCCCTTGTTTTGCCCTTAGTGGGTGTGGTTTTGTCAGACCTACCCATGTCCTCAGATCCCCTCCATACAACATGGATGGAACGGACATACAATTATGGCCACAGAAAGTAGTTCAGAGATGGACACATGATGTCAGTTAGGCTGATAAGACCCCATTCTGAAATACTTATGGGACATTTTTGGAAATGTCTTTTTGGAAAAGTCTCTTTCTGAAAATAGCCTGATGAAAGGAGATTACACAGGGACTCCACAAATGCCTGTTGGTGGGTGATCCAAGTAATGTAAGGATAGGAAAATCAGGTGATTTTGTTTAAACTCAGGGTCAGTTCTGCTTGAAGACAACTTAACTTGGATCCAGTACAATACCTTTACATGGGCCACTTACAATCAGAGCAGATTATTACTTTTTTACTTATAAATTTGGCTAGTGTTTCTTAGAAAATCAAATTGAATACCAATTGAACCAAACAATATTCTTACTTACAGTGATAGTAAGACCTAACATTTATTAACTATCCACCAATGTGCCAGGCACGGTTCTAAAAGCTTTTTCATACCCCAAGTCATTCTTGTCTTGAACTACAAGTATCTTTCCATTACACAGATGAAGGAACTGAGGCACTAGTCTCAACATACTTCCTGCTATTAGATCAGAAAAATACAACGTTTTTGCAGTAGCTCATTTCAGCTACCATTGAAGTGAATTGTTGTACTTTTACGGGTTCATAGTATTGATGCTTTCAGGAAAAACCTTGAGAAAGTAAGAAAGAATGATGTCAGCTGAAGCTTAAGGTCACAAAAGAAAAAAACTCAGTAGCAGGTTGGTAATATCGCTGTAGAAGGAAGGTTAGAAAGGTTCTTGCCTCTCTGCAACATTAACTAAACAATCACAGGTAGCATACTACCCTCAGAAACCTAGACCTTGGCAGAAAGAAGACAGACGAGGAAATCATGGCACGTTGCCATGGCAGAGGGGTTGGGGAGTTGCCCTCTCAGCCTCTCTCCTGGCAACCATTTGACAAGAAGCTGCACTTGACTTTGAATTACAGGCAAGGAAGCCATCACTTGGGAATCGTTTGCAAGAGAACTTTAATCAAGCTTATCTTGGTACCCCGAGAGAAGCCCGGATTTATTAATAGAAAATAAATACAATCTCAGGTACCCCTCTGTGGACCATTTCCTCAGTCTGACTAGTCATGAGAGAAGTAAAGGATTTGCTCACAAAATAGTCTTCCCACTTTAATATTCTAAAGGCAGTACGTCCTATGCCATTCTCAGAGGCTAACTCCCGGGGGAAACAGAACCTAGGATACTTTCTGGAATCTTCTCCAGGAAAATATATATATTGCCTTTGTCCAATGAAAGGAAGGAATTCCCTTTAGAAACAAAACAATATGATGGGCAGAATGAACAATTCCTGGTTTTAGAACTGAAAATTTCAAGTTCCAGGAGTCCTGGAATGGTTTGCCAATGCTG
This sequence comes from Dipodomys merriami, assembly GCF_024711535.1. NCBI lineage: Eukaryota > Metazoa > Chordata > Mammalia > Rodentia > Heteromyidae > Dipodomys > Dipodomys merriami. Next base: position 77,245,275 of record NW_027202270.1, read on the forward strand.
TCTGATTTTAAAGGAAAAAATTCTATATCCCAAATGTCTCCATCTATCTGTGCTGCTATAACAAAGCACCATAGAACAAATGGCTGGAATAACAAGATGCTTATTTCTCACAGTTTTAGAGGCTTGTAATCTAAGTTCTGATCAGGGTACCAGCATGGTTGGATTCTGGTGAGGGTCCGCTCTTGGCTGGCAGATAGCTGACTTCTTGCTGTGTCCTACGTGGGAGTAGGACTGGAAGCATTAAGTGAGAGCTCTCTGGGATCATCTTGTAGTACTAAATTCTTTTATTTATTTTTATTGTGAAAATACTGTACAGAGAGGTTACAATTACATGGGCAAGATGAGTACATTTCTTATCAAGCATTGTAGCCTCCTCCTTTGTTTCCCCTTCCCAGCCCTTCCCAGCCTCCCCCCACCCCCCATCCAACCCTCCTCCCCCCCACCAAAGTTGTAAAGTTCATTTTCGACATGACAACTTGTACTTCTCATTGTTGCAACGGGTCCACCTGTATCCTTAAACGACTTGTTTTTCCCCTTCTCCTCCACAAATTATACTGACATCAAATATAGTGAAAGCAGGAGTTATACTGTGGGGGAAGGACATACAAAGCAACAAAGAAATAATCTTATAAATGCGTTAGAAACAAATGCATGAAAGAAAAAAAAACATTTAAATACATATCTAAAGGTTCATTTTCCTAACATCACATTATCTGACCTTTTCTGCTTGACTCATACATATACTAAATATTGCAAATAAGGGAAACCATGGGACCTATGTTTCTTTGGGCTTGGCTTACTTCACTTAATATAATTTTTTCCAAGCCTTTCCATTTCCTAACAAATGGGGCAATGTCATTCTTTCTGATGGAGGCATAGAATTCCATTGTGTATATATACCACATTTTCTTGATCCATTCATCTACTGAGGGGCATTTGGGTTGGTTCCATATCTTAGCTATGGTAAATAATGCTGCAATAAACATAGTTGTGCTGGTAGCTTTAGTGTGGTCTTGTTTGTAAACATTTGGGTAAATGCCCAAAAGTGGGATTGCTGGGTCATAGCGGAGCTCTATGTGAAGTCTTTTGAGGAACCTCCATACTGCTTTCCATAAATTCTTTTTTTTTTTTTTTTTTTTTTGGTTGGTCATGGGGCTTGAACTCCGGGCCTGGGCACTGTCCCTGAGCTCTTCAGCTCAAAGTGAGGACTCTATCACTTGAGCCGCAGCGCCACTTCTGGTTTTCTGGTGGTTTATTGGAGATAAGAGTCTCTCAGACTTTCCTACCCAAGCTGGCTTTAAACCGTGATCCTCAGATCTCAGTCTCCTGAGTAGCTAGGATTACAGGTGTGAGCCACCAGCACCCGGCTTCATAGTACTAATTCTATCATAAAGGTTCTATTCATCTCAAGCTACCTCCCAATGGGTTGAAACCTCGTCATGTAAGTTTTGAAGGAATATGGTTACACCATAATTTAAGACAAACTAGGAAAGTTGATTCATCTCTGGTGACCCATCTTCTCTGAAGGCCGTCTTCATAATGCTTTCTTAGAATATAGTCAACAGACAGGTTTACTATCTCTCTTGACTTTTCTATAGGTTTAGCCTACTTTGGCAAAACCTCAAGTGGGTAATTATCTACTTGCATGTAAAATAAACAACTTGTCCATCTTATAATTTCCAATGTACCTCAAACATTATCTATCCTAAGAAGCCTTTCTTGACTCCTGAACACACTCTGTGTTCTGTTCTGAAAATCCTAGAGTATAGTAGGCCCTCAATAAGTCACCAGATAAGTGTTCTCTAATTATTGACTTCAAAGCTCTTTCCTTGGCCGAGTTTCTTTTGTAGTCCTATGATGCTGGTCAGTGGCACCATCTCAACTTTAGGCCAAAAATATTCTGTAGTATGACAATACAGTGTTGTGTGTGTGTGTGTGTGTGTGTGTGTGTGTGTCTTTAGCAATATCCTCTCCAACCACGAGTCTTTGCAAGGGAATCTCAACTTTAGGCCAAAAAGTATTCTGTAGTATGACAATACAGTGTTGTGTGTGTGTGTGTGTGTGTGTGTGTGTGTGTGTGTGTGTGTGTGTGTCTTTAGCAATATCCTCTCCAACCACGAGTCTTTGCAAGGGAATGGCAATTCCAGGTTGATTAATATCTCTCAGCCAGATTTTGATTTCATGTCCCATGGATGTAGACACCATGCAATGGGGGTTATCTATGCATTGGAATCACTTGGAACTTTGGGGGGAAAAATCCTCTTGCTTGGCCCTCTACCTTGATCAGTTAACTTTAGAGATGGGGCCTGACCTGGGCATCATCATTTTTTAAAGCTTCCTAGAAGCCACTGGCTTGGAGAATCATTGAGGATTTACATGAATTGTAGGAATTAATTATTCTAGAAAAATTTATATTTACAGAGATTGAGTCAAAACCAACTTGTTTTCTGTCTTTAAATATATATTGTACTTTCTTATGAGGATTATACACCAAATTGCCTTCTTAAAGCTTCAAATAATTGAGAAGTCCATAGGTAGATTTTTGTTTAATAAAAAAGCACAAGTTGTTGTTTCTCATCCATCGTCTATAGATAGCCCTCTTGTTAGCAAGGGACATATCCTCTGAGACGTTTCTCATTGATATTTTATTTGCTTATATTTGTATAGAAGTAGATTCTCTTTGTATAAATGCAATCATGCTTTTGAGATTGCTCTCAAGTGTTTTTCTACCCTTAACCAATGAATCTCCTGGGTATTCCAAACTGCCTTATATGTGTTCACTTCTTTCCTTTTTAATTACTGCTTTGCCTAAGTTTGATGTTCTAAAGTTTAATTTACCATGCTTTGCTTATGAGCACAAACTGTTTTCAGAGTTTTGTGGAAACCAACACTGCTACTGTTAGTGTGTACTGTACATCAAGTGCTGACAATAGGAGTATCCCAAAAGACAACAAAAGAGAAGAGGTAGCTACACATGTGGAAACTGAGGAGCAAGTTTTAAACTTGTCTCTATTAGGAAAGGCTAAATTTAGGGATGGTTCTTAAGGGATAAAGGAGCAAGTGGTCTAAGGCATGGGGAAAGATGATTACAAGTAAGAGAAAGTGAAGTAATTGGCGATCTGCACATGCATAATCAAGGCTTGGCTCTTTGTGGAATATATGTTTAGAAAATGGGTTGTTAGTGTGCTCTGAGGGTAGAGTTTCGACTCTCTGATATTGATAGATCACCCATTGGATACTTATACAAGCCTCAAGTGAAGGGTCAGTGGTTTCACTTGGTTTGGAATAGACAAAAGCCACTTCATGATTCCTGAAAAACAACATAGGTGATTGTTATCATCGGGACTGAGAGAGTAAAGCCAGCAGGAGCGTGTTGCTTGGCTAGACAACCTCTAAAATTGGTGACAAAGGTAAGTTTCTCAAAATAAATAAATCTAGGGTACTTATTCAGGGTGTCCCAAAGTGTCAGCAACTTTGATCAACAGGTTAACATACTTTGGACCCATGTACAAATAGTTTTTCTAGAATAGAAAGACTGGTTTTCTGGGTTATAAGTACATATTTAATTGCCAAATTCCCTCTCAAAGGAATGCCTTTTTTACTTACTTTTTTTGGTCATTTATGGGGCTTGAATTCAGGGTCTGGGTACTGTCCATAACTCTTTTGCTCAAGGCTAGTGCTCTACCACTTTGAGCCACAGTGCCACTTCTAGTTTTCTGATGGTTTATTGGAGATAAGAGTCTCATGGACTTTCCTGCCAGGGCTATCTTCCAACTACAATCCTCAGATCTCAGTCTCCTAGGTAGCCTCCTATCTAGGATGACAGGTGTGAGCCACTAGTGCCTGGCACATTTTACATTTTCATCAGTTGATTCCTGCAAGCACCCTCCTGTACAGCTTCTTGTGTGTTAATCCCTCTAGTTGGGATGCTTGCCACATTCTTCTTTTAGAGAACAGTCCAAATTTCACTTCCTTGGAAAGCAGTCTTCACCCCTGACCAAGCCATGCTCATCTGTCCCAGGCTGTCAGAATATGAAGCTCCATGGAGCATTTAGCATATATCTGTGCATTAATTACTAAGTTACCTACCTTATACCTGCATCCCTTGGCTGATTTAATTCTTCATTTAACACTTTCCTGGACCCACTCATTACCCTTCCCTGTGCAGGAAGCTGGTCTTGGTTCCTTATCAGTGGGCTTAAAGTTGGGGTGGCCCACTAGGAAGCAATGACAGGAGATCTGGAAGGCTGCCTCGATGTTTGTTCTGTGACTGATAACAATTTTCTCAGTCTAAAAGGCATCCCACAATGCTGATGATCTATTATAGGGGTTACAGAAAGTTTCATCTAGTAATTTAAAGAAACCACACACAGACTCCAGTACTTTGTTACGGAGCTCAGTGACAAGCCCTCATATTTCATGTGAATTGAAGTTCTTTGGAGATGTGACTTTGGCTGAGTTAGGACATTGATTGTGGAGCATGGAGCATATGTTGAAGGTCAAGAGCCAAAATGATATTGGACTGTCTTTAGTTCCTTTATATCTGACCCAGCAACCTCTTAACTTTTGGAATGCCTAAGCCTGACACAACTAGTCTCCCACAGCTGTGAATGTGAAAAAGGCAACATCTAAATTGTATTTTGCTGCATGCCTACATGATGATCTTCCTGTGTAGTCTGCAAATGCACTAGTTTGTGACTTTCTTTTCTGTGACTGTGAATGTTTGTATATCTTCTTCCATGGTGGACTTTGTTGTGCAGGGTAACTCAAATCCATGTTTCCAGCCATGAGTACTCATATTTGTCTCAGCATATTCCTCCTTCCTTAACATAGACCTGGTAGTTTTATGTCAACATCTAAAAGTCCTGCAACAGATAGTTTTGAGAACTAGGATAAGGTCAGGAGCAGCTTACAGCAAATCAAAGCCTTTTGGATACAAGTGATTTTTGTTCGTTGTTACTGCAGTTACACACATTCTACCGTGCATCAGCTAACACAGAACCAGGGAATCCTGAACAGTTGCTCTTGAAAGTAAGACAGGGTTCTGGTCCTTCAGCTTCTAGTCACAACCTCTGTGACAGCCAATCTGTCCATAATCTCTGAATACTGGCTCCTTTAGGGAAATAGATTCAGGGAAAGTGTAAGAAGAAGGCTGTGTTGTATACAGCTTTAAATTATTACCTTCTTTTTGTCTGTTTGAGACAGGGTCTTCCTATTTACCAGACTGACCTCGAACTAGTGATCGTCTTGTTTCAACCTTCTGAGTACTGGAACTACAGGAAGGCACCATAAGGCCTAGCTTTAAATATTGATTTTGTTACCAAGATTCTGCATTGCTCTTGCCAATAAAAGGGTTTAAAGGATTGAAAACAAATTCTGATTGACATAGGCTAGCCATTAGTAGCACGTCCTTTGAAGCCAGACTGCCTGATATTAATCCAGCTCATCCTGTGGTTCTATGTGCTTGTGGGCAAGTTATTTAACTATTTTGTGCTTAGTCTACTAGTTTTTAATAATAGTGCTTAGCTTGTAGCACTATTATTGTAACAATTTAAATAAGTAACATACTTGAAGTGTTTGGAATAGTTTGGCCACATGAATGGTACAGACCAATTTGCTGTTATTTGAAATGAATGGTAAAACACAGTAATGAGCTCTGTCTGATGTCCAATACCCTTGTCTCATATTTCACAGGGTTGCTATGAGGATGAAATGGATGTGAGGCACTTGGTTCTTGTTGATCACATAGCAGCTAAATTAACCTTCACCCTTGCATTCAGCCAGAGAAAAATCAGGTGAGACCCAAACATTGAGACAATGATAAGGAAATTTCTTAGGAAAGAAAAATGGCAGAGAAAGGGATTATGGACACAAATATGCCAAGGGAAGATGGCACTTCAGATCATCTTCAGTCCATCTTCAGGTTATAGATGTAAACATTAGGTTTTAGTTGAGGAAGACTTAGGGGTGGACAAAGGTATTTGTAGTGTAAAAATCCTGGCCTAACTGGTAATTATCTCAGTTCTGGTTTGGGAAAAGTTGTTCCTTTGAGATGATTTTTCAAGAGCAGCCTGATAATTATAGGTGATTGTTCTCATAGGGCGGTCTGTCCTGCAAGGCTCTGCTGCTCCTCAGAGGTAGTTTTAATACTTTGTCATGAACATGTTTCAGTCAGTCCTGTCTTGCCTGGAACTCAAGGTGATTGCAAAGTGACTTAGAAGAGAATGGCATCTTAGGTCAGGACAAACACAAAACAGAGGCAGACATGCCAGGCTTTCCTCCTGCTTTTAGCTAATTTGTGGCAGCAGAGACTGTACTTGTTACTAGACTAAAAATGGGTTGTCTCTAGGGTGAGGACAACAGCATTAGTTTTTTTTTTTTTTTTTGTGAAAATACTGTACAGAGGGGTTACAATTACATGGGCAAGATAATGAGTACATTTCTTATCAAGCATTGCAGCCTCCTCCTTTGTTTCCCCTTCCCATCCTCCCTCCCCCCCCACCCAATTTTCCTCCTCCCCCCTACCGCCCCCCTCCCCCACCAAAGTTATTAAGTTCGTTCTCGGCATAAGGACTTGTACATCTTATTGTTGCAATGGGTCCACCTGTATCCCTATTTAAACGATTTGTTTTTCCCCTTCCCCTCCACAAATTATACCGACATCAAATACAGTGAAAACAGGGGTTATACCATGGAGAAGGACATACAAAGCAACAAAGAAATAATCTTATAAAGGTGTTAGAAACAATTGCATGAAAGAAAAAAAAATTTGAATACATATCTTAGGGTTCATTTCCCTAACATCACCTTATCTGACCTTTTCTGCTTGACTCAGACACAGATATTGCAAATAAGGGAAACCATGGGACCTATGATTTTTGGGCCTGGCTTACTTCACTTAATATAATTTTTTCCAAGTCTTTCCATTTCTAACAAATGGGGCAATGTAATTCTTTCTGATGGAGGCATAGAATTCCATTGTCTATATATACCACATTTTCTTGATCCATTCATCTACTGAGGGGCATCTGGGTTGGTTCCATATCTGAGCTATAGTACATAACAGCATTAGTTTTTGAAGCTTGAGTGCTTATTGAGATTAGCTGGGAGACATTCCTTTCCCAAAGTTTGGGCTGCAGGGCTGAGGACACTGGTGAGGCAGGAAGTTTAATTACAATAGTATCTCTTAGAGTTATTGTGATCCCATCCACCATTTTAGGTTTTCCTTGCTTTTCCCCATCATGCCTGGCTAGTTGCTACTTATTAGTATCGGGTGAGCAAAATAAATGCCAGTTCTTCCTCCCTTCTCCCTGTCCCGTCTCTCACATCCTCCATGGCTTCTTGATCCCTCCCTGTCTTCCTTACCTTTCCAGGCTCAATTCATGGAGCTTTGCTGGGGGAAGATTTCCTGTCTGTTCACAGCTGCATTTTTTGTACTAGGATGATGCTTGCAGTGGGACCATTGCTGGTCTACTTCTTTATCCTGCACGGACTGTAAGAACATTGATGATAACGATTAGCTTATTTTATCCTTATGTTTCTAGCACTTGGCCCAGTGCCTGGCAAATGATAGGCATTATACAACATAGAGACTTGTTTTCAGCAAGTAGGGGCATGAGGGGCAGCTTGGAGCATGTTATTTGTATGAGATTTGGGGACAGTCTTTGGACCTCTCTGAAATGAAGTTCCCTTAGTTATTAAAAAAACTGTACAGGGCTTGGGAAGGTGGCTCAGTGGTAGAGCACTTGCCTTGAATGCATGAGGCCCTGGGTTCAATTCCTCAGCACCACATAAACAGAAAAAGCCAGAAGTGGTGCTGTGGCTCAAGTGGTAGAGTGCTAGCCTTGAGCTGAAGAGCTGAGGGACAGTGCCCAGGGCCAGAGTTCAGGCCCCTTGACCGACCAAAAAAAAAAAAAAAAAAAGAACTGCACAGTCCATACTGGGTGCCGGTGGCTCATGCCTGTAATCCTAGCTTCTCAGAAGGTTGAGATCTGAGGATCACGGTTCAAAGCAAACCTGGACAGGAAAGTTCATGAGACTCTATCTCCAGAAAACTGGAAGTGGCACGTTCGCCTAGAGCTGAAGAGCTCAGGCATAGCACCTAGGCTCAGAGATCAAGCCCCACGACCAACCAAAAAAAGAAGAAAAAAGAACTGCACAGCGATTGATCGAGATGCTGGTGAGGCATGTTTATGAGGCTTGAAGAGGCCAAGTGTCTCAGTTCCCAAGATGCTCTGAGAGGGAACCAGTCCTTTGGCTGCCCTGCCTGGGGATTTGAGTTGAGCTCTGAGGATTTGGGAGAGATCAGGAAGATGGAGAGGAAGGCAATCTGTTTCAGGCAGGAAGATATCACAAGAATAAAAAACTAAGGGAATGAAGAGGTAGAAAAGAATCAAATCTCTTTACTTTCCTGTTTAAAAAAAAAGAAGAATGAAAAGGCTCATTGGCTTGTGATATTGATATTTTATTTCCTCTACCCACTTTGAAGAAAGGAAAGATTATATCTAGAAGCTATTTTAAAAAAGGGGGTCTGAGGAGGAACAGGGAACAGGAAGACTGTCCCAAACCCGGAGAAGACTAACTCTAAAATCATGATGGTGAAATTAACTTTTAAAGAAACACCATTATCATTTAATTGAATACAAAACAAACAACAAACAAAACAGTAGGAGGAAAGATAGCTAAGCTAATAACCAAATGTTCGTATTGGTTTGAATTTGAACTTTGTTTAAATGAATGTTAATTTTATAAAACTATAATTCAGTTTAAAAGACTTGGAAAAATAAAACATGGATATTTAGTTATTATATACTTGTTTGTAGGAGTTGAACATGCTTACTAAAATATGGATAATTAAAAAAAAACTGACAGTCAGCAAAAACTGTGATGAGGAAGCAAAAATATGTCAACTCTTGGTTGAAAGGAGTTTCACAACCTTTTTTTGCCCAGGCTGGCTTGAACAATCCTCTAAATCTTCCGAGTAGCTAGAATTACAGATGTAAGCCACTAGCATCCAGCATAAAAACTCTTTTTAAATGTAATCTATATAATCATTTTTTTCCTGACTCTATGCTAGTACTTTATCTTTTTTGGTGATGTTTTAGAAGATTTTTCCACCATTTAATCCTTCAAGATCAAATTGTCTTTTGCCTTTTCTAAAATGAAGGTAGGTATCTAAATTTTTTCTGCATTACATCTTTGGAATTGTTTCTGAAAAAAATGACAGATTTATTTTACATTTAATTAATATTGTTTTTTAATGAAAATCTCACTTTTAAATTGTAAGTCCATATTTTCTGATTTTTATACCCTGTGGCATTGCCTAAAATGTACTCCAGTACAAATAAAAGTAACTAATAATATTCAATTTTTGAATTAATTTATTTTTTTTGTCTGTCATGGGGCTTGAACTCTGGGCCTGGGCGCTATCCCTCAGCTCTTCAGCTCAAGGCTAGCACTCTACCACTTGAGCCATTTTTTCTGCTTATGTGGTGCTGAGGAATCGAACCCAGGGCCTCATGCATGCAAAACAAGCACTCTACCACTGAGCCACCTTCCCAGCAGAATCTTCAAATTTCTTTTTTTTGGGGGGGGGGGTCGGGTCGTGGGGCCTGAACTCTGGGCCAGGGCGCTGTCTCTCAGCTCTTCAGCTCAAGGCTAGCGCTCTACCACTTGAGCCATAGCGCCACTTCCAGCTTTTTTCTTTTTTCTTATTGGTGCTGAGGAATTGAACCCAGGGCCTCAGGCATGCAAGGCAAGTGCTCTACCACTGAGCCAACTTCCCAGCCCTCTTCAAATTTCTTGAACCCAACATCCATCTCCCTTTTTTGGTTCATTTGCCCCCCACATCCCCTCCATGGATGACCAGAGCTAGCTAGCTGATAGGAAGTAATATTGATTTCATCTACAGTGGTTTTTGTATGTTTCTGCATCCTGTCTACATGTATGGGATGCTGAACAGTTGCATAGTCACAGTGCACTTAGACCATCTCTGTGTAGCCTTTTTTTTTTTTTTTTTATTGTAAAGATACTATACAGAGGGTTACAGTTTCTGTGTAGCCTTTGTTTAAGGCAATGGCCTTGTTGAGCGACAAGGGATCCTGTTATTAATGGCTACTGCACTGCCCTCTAGTGGAAACTCCACTGGTCCATACGTGTTGGGGCCTGCTAATGCTACAAGGCAATGTTCAAACCACTTTGTAATGCTGGAGAGGTCAAACCCTCCATGTCCAGTTATCATCCTTGATATTCTGTCAAGCTCTTGTGGTAGCTGCAACATTCCCCTTCCTCCCATATCTTTTCTAATCATCAGATTTCATGGATGTATTACCAGGCACGTGAAGGGATTTTGCAGATACTACTAAATTAAGGGAAGTCCTAATCCACGGAAGTCCCCTTGATTATCCAGGTAGGTTCAGTATAATCACAGGGAGGGTTAGAAATGTAAGTGTGGAAAGAAAGAGCTGGAGCAGCTTCAATGCTGACTTTGCAGATGGAAGGAGATAAGGAACACAGGCAGCTTTTCCAAACTGGAAAAGACAAGGAAGCAAATTTTTCCCTGTAGCCTCTGCTGGGAACTTCGTTTGAACTCAGTGAGACAATGTCAGAATTCCAACCTCCAGAGCTGTAGGATAATAAGTGGGTGTTGTTTTGAACTACTGGGTTGGTGCTGATAAGCTCCAGTACAATGGCAAATGATGTACTAGGCTAGAGGAAAGGTAGCCTGAAACACTGGCCCCGTTGGAGCAACATGGCTGTTGCTCCTATGTCAGTCACTCAGTTAGTGTGTGACACTGACCTTTGAAAGTCACTGTGCTATCAAAGTACACTTAAAAGAGAGAGGGAGTTTTACTCTCTCTAGCCCAACAACAGACTAACTCCCTTGCAGAAGTAACAATGGATACAACATTGTTACCTGACTGAGAAAAACACAGTTGATCTTAGGGAGGAGAAACATATTTGCCCCTGGAAAGTAGGTGTATTACATGTCACACACTGTAGAAACATGGAAAAATATAGAAATAAAAGGGAGAAAACCCCCTATAACTTGATCCCTCAGAAAAGCACTGATATTATCACTGTTTTTTCTCGCTGTTTTTGATGAAGATTATACAGTGAAAAGCCTTGTGTGGCAGAGCATCCCTGTAATCCCAGCACTCAGGCAGTGGCAGCAGAATCTCAAGTCAATGCCAGCCTGAGCTATAAAATAAGGCCCTCATCTCAAAAGAAAATATTATGTAGTATCAGCAATTTTTGGATTCTCTTTTTAAATTTAGTATTATATCACGAGTATTTCCTGAAATCACCATAAATCTTCTGAAAATATTGTCATGAATGATAACATAGTCAACCAAGTCTGAGTCTGAAACTATGTTACTGGGCATTTAGATTGTTGGGATTTTTCAGTATAATGAATAACAGTGCAGTGAATATTTTATGTAAAAGTTGTTGTCTGGTGTCTTAATCTATTTTTTTTTAAATTTTATTTTATTTTATTTGAGAACATACTGTACAGAGGGGTTACAATTACATGGGCAGGATAATGCATACATTTCTTACCAAGCATTGCAGCCTCCTCCTTTGTTTACCCTTCACCTCCCTTCCCAGCCTCCCCCCTCCCCCTCACCCAATCATACCCCCCTCCCCCCCCCCACACCGACATTGTAAAGCTGGTTTTGACATGACATTTTGTACTTCTCATTGTTGCAACAGGTCCACCTGAATCCTTAAACGACTTGTTTGTCCCCATCTCCTCCACATGTTATACTGACATCAATCTATTTTGTGTTGCTGTAACAAATGATCAGAAGCTAGGTCATTATATATATATACATACAAAGGGGTTACAGTTACATGAGCAAGGTAATGAGTACATTTCCTTTCAAGCATCCTTTGTTTTTCCCCTACTATCCTTTCATTCCCCATCTCCCTAACTCCTCCCTCCTAGCCTCCTAAAGTTGTAAAGTTCATTTTCAACATAGTGTCTTGTACATCTCATTGTTACAGTGGGTCAACCTGTATCCTTATTTCAGCATTTTGTTATTTCCCTTCCCCAAATTAGAAAAATGTATATACAAGATGCAGGGCACCAACATCAAATACAGTGACAACAGGGGTTATACCATCTGGGAAGAACATACAATAGAAACAAAAGAATCACATAGTACATTATCAGTACATTAAAAACAACAGCAACAAAGATAAACCTCTTGTGTCCCTATCCTGGGGTTCATTTCATTTAACATCATCTTATATGGTCATATGTACACAGCTTTTGACGTTTTTTGCTTGTCCTAGACTTATACTAGTTATGGCAAATAAGGGAAACCATGGGACCTATATTTCTTTGGGCCTGGCTTACTTCACTTAATATAATTTTTTTTCCAAGTCTTTCCATTTCCTAACAAATGGAGCAATGTCATTTGTTCTGATGGAGAATTCCATTGTGTATATATACCACATTTTCTTGATCCCTTCATCTACTGAGAGGCATCTGGGTTGGTTCCATATCTTAGCTCTGGTAAATAATGCTACAGTAAACATAGTTGTGCTGGCAGCTTTAGTATGGTCTTGTTTGTGATCGTTGGGAAAATGCCCAAAAGTGGGATTGCTGGGTCATAGGGGAGCTCTATGTGGAGTCTTGAAAAACCTCCTCACTGAGAAGCTAGGTAATCTTTAACGACCTTATTTGGCTCACAATTATGGTCATTGGAAAGTCTACATATCATAGCGTCTGATGAAGAAAAAGGGAAATGGCTACATGTAGCTGCTGCCTTGCTGAGTCCTGCAAGAACTGCATTAATCCATGCTGAGAGTGGTACCATCATGATCTTATCACCTTCCTCCACCTGTGAAAGATCTACTACCTCTCAATATCACTATTCTGAGGACCATACTTCAAGCACATGAACCTTAACAGGACAACGCACATCTATACAATAGCATTTGCATGTTGGATTATTTCCTTATGATAAATACTCAAAGATTAGCCAGGCACCACACCTGTAAAACCTAGCTACTAAGGAGGCTGAGATCCTGGGTAGGAAAGTCCATGAGACTCTTATCTCCAACTAACCACCAAAAATCTGGAAATGGAACTGTGGCTGAAGTGGTAGAGCACTAGCTTTGGGCACAGAAGCTCATGAATGGTGCCCAGGCCCTGGGTTAAAGACCTAGGACCGCCCCCCCCCCAAATATAACTACACAAAAATAGAGATTGCAGATAATTTCAAGGTCTATGAAACTTGCTGAAAATTTTTCATTAGACTTATACTAACTTTTCCTTTTTATCAGTAGTATTTATCACATAGAATAGCTGCATATTTTATCAATGGCTTATTAATATGGTTAAGGGTAACATCCTAAAAAATCTATTTTGTATCATAACAAAGAGACAGAAACAGAACGAGAGAGTTCTATTTTGACATATATTGTAGTACTCCATTGTGTGTTTTCTGTTTTATTTTGGTTAATGCTGGTTTTGATTCATGTGCTGATTTTAGGGTCTATGATTTAGGGTCATGACCTAGTTTTAAAAACCTTGGGGAAAACTGTGGAGAGTAGATGTAAGTACAATGGGTATGAGCCTTCAGGAAGATCGTGGGAACTACCCATCCTAAACATATCTCAAACCCCAAGTTTTCTGCCACTCCAAGGAGCTCAATTGTCTGCTGAAATGATCACAGCACTAAATGAAAAACAACATCTGCACTGAACAGCTGACCAACCTTTTCAAATCTGAATTTAGCTCTGCCTCCGAAGTCTGAATGTCAGTCCTATTAGTTAACAGACATTTTGGATGGGTATTCATTCAAGAAATTCTCACAGGTACACACCTTGTGATTTCTGTGCATTTAATAATGGAAGGTCAAGTGGCAACTGCACATCCTTATTATTCTGAATTCTGTGAGATTTGGATGCAAGTGGCACCATTGGTGTTATCAACACTTTCAGATATCTGTGAGTTCTAGCTAGGGTTTTAAAAAAAGATCTTCATTTCCCAGCTAACATCTGGGAAAGGGGAATGAACAAGTACTTTAAAAAAAAAAAGAGAGGAAAGGATATGGAAGAGATGTACCATTGCTATTTTTAGTGGATGTCAGATTAATTTCCTGGATTTGGATAGAAGAGAAACTCCTTGTGGCTCAGTGCTGCCACTGTGATGAAATATTTTTTAAAAACCTGCCAGTAGCTATATTAAACACCTACTGTAGATACTCAGCTGTCCATTTTATGAGAAATTTATGATAAACATTTCACCAAAGAATTTTGATAGAAATTCTATTTTCCTGTCCTTTTTTCTTTAATTTCAGACAGTATTGGATAACTTAAGCTGGCCTTGAATTTTCTTTTTCTTTTTCTTTTTTTTTGTCAGTTGTGGGGCCTGAACTCTGGGCCTGGGCACTGTCCCTCAGCTCTTCAGCTCAAGGCCAGCACTCTATCACTTGAGCCACAGTGCCACTTCCAGCTTTTCCTGCTTATGTGGTGTTGAGGAATCGAACTCAGGGCCTCCTGCATGCAAGGCAAGCACTTTACCAATGAACGACCTTCCCAGTCCAGCTGGCCTTGAATTTTTAATCCTTTTGCCTCTCAGGTACAGGGATTATAGACACGTGCCAACAGCTGGCTTCTTGTTAAACTGGCAAATAAAGGTGATCATTAAAAACAACAGTGACACAACAGCTTAAAAAAGGATTATGAAAAAGTATCTTGAATTTCCAAAGTTCTTTTAGTATAAGAAACCAAAGTATTTTCTACCTATAGTATTGGCCAAGAGGACTTATGGGAAAAGAAGGCTATAACTGAAGGACCAGCCCAAATTCAGAAGTATAGACTAAAAAAAAAAACTCTTACAGGGCTGGGAAGGTGGCTCAGTGGTAGAGCGCTTGCCTTGCATGCATGAGGCCCTGGGTTCGATTCCTCAGCACCACATAAGCAAAAAGAAAAAAGCCAGAAGTGGCACTGTGGCTCAAGTGATAGAGCTCTAGCCTTGAGCTGAAGAACTGAGGGACAGCGGCCAGGCCCAGAGTTCAGGCCCCACAACTGGACCAAAAAAAAAAACAAACCCCAAAAACAAACAAACAAACAAAAAAACTCTTACATTTAAAAATTCTATTTTCTTTTTTTTTGGGGGGGGGGTCCAGCTGTGGGGCCTGAACTCTGGGCCTGCGCGTTGTCCCTCAGCTCTTCAGCTGAAGGCTAGCGTGCTACCACTTGAGCCATAGCACCACTTTCAGCTTTTTTTTTTTTTCTGCTTATGTGGTGCTGAGGAATCGAACCCAGGGCCTCATGCATGCAAGGCAAATATTCTACCACTGAGCCAACCTTCTCAGCCCAAAAATTCTAAATCATTATCTCATACATGCCTTATTCTTTAGTCACAAACCCTCAGGGGTCTGAGGCTTGGATAATGAAGTTGATTTGTTAAACACGTATACAACCCCAATGGTGTGTTGGGCCCTAGGTCAATTTTTTTTCAAATATAAGCTCATTTAATATTTGCAACAACCCTAATGCAGTGGGTACTATTATTTTCATTTTACTAATGGGGAGATTTTTTGTTAGATTGCTTGTTTTGGGTTTTTTTGTGTTGTTGTTTTTTTTTTTTTTGAGATGATCGATCGGCTGACTGTATTGACAAGATACTGATTGGTTACATGTTGAAGAAAACATACAATACAAAATACAGAAAAAGTTGGTTCCATCCCTTCTCTCTTCCCCCCACCCATGCCCACCCACTCCAAATACTCATCATCGTGATTTGGTCAGAACAGGGCTCAGAGCCAGAGATCAGGGTGACCTAGGGTGGAGGGGTCAGAGGCAATGGGGAAGTGGCTGTCATAATGATGCTGCGATAATGCTGCCGTTTCTCTCCCAGCTTAGAGTAGAGCGGGAAGGGAGGCTGCAGCCTGATGAAGAAGAGCTACCTGTCCCTTCCCAGTCCAGGGCCTGCCCACTGCCCTGGACCAAGACCACTCCCAACAAGGTAAGGACATGGGTGCTCTTGTGGAGTCTGCTTTCCAACAAGAGGGAAACAAGAGGGTAACTGTTTAACCCCCACCCCCACAGACAAGGTGGGTATAGGAGCACAGGGCTACTACCAGCAAAGGAGAGTAGGAGAGCATTAGAAAGGGGGGAAGTGGGAAGAGCAAAGGATCCTATATATTAAAAAAGTGACTTAAGACTTAAAATTGAATTTGTATTTGTACAGAAAGGTGCAGGTGGAGTAACTCCCTCCGGTCTAGGATCAAAGTTCTGCGGAGAAATCATGGTCCCCTCCCCTGCCCCCAGCTGTGGCCCTAGTCTTGTTAAGTGTGATTGGTTAGGATGGATTCTAGTCGGGTGGTTCAGGTGGAGGAATGGGGGCCGTGAGAGGCAGGGGGGGCCCAGTGGCTGCAGCACTGGCTCCTGCTGGCTGGCTGGTTCTCCTGGAGGTCCACGCCTCGGTGTCGGCCTGGAGCACCAGCAGCCTTCTGAGGCTCATTCGTGGGAAGCTTCTTAGCTATTGCCATGAGAGTTTCATTCACATTCATTGCAGTCTGTGCGGAAGTCTCCATGAACAGCCAACTGTTGTCATCCGTGGTACCGCTCCTGTCCAGCTGTGCCCAGATCTCACACTTGACTGTGGTGTCATCTAAGCAGACAGTCTGTGTGAGGAAGGCCGCTCCGATTGCGCTCTCCTGGTACTCCTTACTTGGGGCCGGGACTCACACAAGAGTGCGCTCCTCTTCCCCCTCTGCGGTCGGTTTTTTCTTTTTGGTGGTTGTTTGAAGGTAGAAACTCAATTTGCATGCAAGCCCGCACCTTAAGCTCCTCAGATCCTCCAAAAGGTTGAAATGGCAGTTGTGTGCTCCCATACATGGCCTTCTTGCTATTAGTGGTGATACTGTGTCACCTCCCATACTATAAACAAACTCTTGCCCTTTTCGTTGGAAAGCCATCCTTTTCTAGGATCTTACATGGTTGGATGTTTTTTGACACAGTAAGTTCTTTTTATAAAACTTTCATTTTATTGTGAAGATGCTGTACACAGGGGTTTACAGTTTCATGAGTAAGGCAATGAGTACATTTTCTGTCGAACATTGTCACCCCTTCCTTTCTTGTTCTCCCACTATTCCTTCCCTCCTCCACCTCCTTCCCTCCTCTCCCTGCCTGAAGTTGTAAAGTTCGTTTCCAATATACTGTCCTGTGGGTATCATTGTTGCACTGGGTCATCCTGTGTCCTTGTTTCAGCGTTTTGTTATTTCCTTTCCCTTCCCCAAATTTGACATATATATACAAGATGCAGGGTACCAAAATCAAGTGCAGTGACAACAGGGGATATGCCATAGAGGGGGAACATGCAAAGGAAACAACAAAAAAAAATCACATAGTACACTAAAAACAACAACAAGAAAGACAGACCTCTTGTGTCCATATCTAGGGGTTCATTTCACTTAGCATCACCTTATATGGTACATATGATCATATGTACATAGCTTTTGAGCTTTTCTGCTCATCTGATCAAATTATCCTAGACGTATAACTAATTATTCCAAATGAGAAAAACCATGAGACCTATATTTCGTTTGGTTTGGCTTATTTCACTTAATATGATTGTTTCCATGTCTTTCCATTTCCTAACAAATGGGCAGTGACACAGTAATTTCTATCAAAGGAGAAATTTAAAAGTGTGTGTGTGGGCGCATTCAGATATGAAGTAGGGTGTTTTTACATTACAGCTCTGATACAAAAAGAAGAAAGAAAAACATTTTTAACATATTCAATAACTGAACTCTTTTTCCATCTTGACTCTGCTAAAGAAAAGACCTAAACTTACAAGCTAGGCATACTGGTACATACCTGTAAACCTAGCACTTAGGAGCCTCAAGCAGAAAGATCCTAAGCTCAAGGCCTGACTGGGATGCATACAAGACCGTCCAAATAAGTTTAGATTTATCTCAGTCTCTTCCAATTCAAAGCTGTCAGTTGGGGGCAAGTTGTGGGTTTAAATTCATACTTTTTCTTCTTGGAGCTCTCCTATTAAGTCACCTGGGCAGTAGTACTACAGTCCTGGGCTACCCCTGCTGTCCACTAGATGGCCCTCATCTTGCAGGAGCTGCAGGTCTTTCAGGAGTAGAGTTCTGGCTTATATTTTGGATGTTACTGCAAAAATGGAAGGTTCTTGTCACACAGCCTCCTGTCATAAGGCCCTGTTCTCTGGGAGCTCCTCTGCTTTTTTATTTTTTATTTTTGTGCCAGCACTGGGCCTTGAACTCAGAGCCTGAGTGCTATCCCTTAGCTTTTTTTCACCCAAGGCTAGCACTTGAGCTACATCTCCACTTCTGATATTTTTTGCTGGTTAATCAGAAATGAGACTCTCTTGGATTTGTCTTCTCAGGCTGGTTTTGATCTGGTATTCTCAGATCTCAGCCTTTTTTGAGTACCCATGATTACAAGTTTGTGCCAGCAGTGCCTACCTGAGGCTCTTCTCATACTCAGGTTTTCTCTCTCTACCAGTTCTCTGACATTCCCACCTCCCTACTAGTCCCTGTAGGTCCCATGTGGTAGGTATCCACATTGGCCCACTGAGCCCACCAGTTCCACTTGATGATGCACCCTTGCTCCCTCATCTCCATGAAGGACCACTGTCCAATGAGGGACATATATAAACAAACTCTTGTAACAGAACAAAGCAATCTCATCTCCAAAGAGGCATCGCTTTAGGCAAATGCTGTTCTCAGTTTATAGATAGCTGAGAAAGATTGTGCTTCCCCTCCCTCACAAAGCACCCAGCTCCCCTACTTATTTGAAAAATTGAGTGTTAACTTCAGTGAAAGGTAAGTTAGCCTTGTGACTATTTACACGCCCAGTTTAAAACAGCAAAAACCAACTTCAAGTAGGTACCTGGGGCCTATTTATTAGTTGGGATGCTTTTAGTGACAACAAACATAAATACATCTCACAATGACAGCTACAAGGACAAGGGATCATCTCACTTAGCACTAAGTCCCAACTTGGGTAACTGTCTGATTAGTTTGTCACTCAAACAATATCACAAAAACCCAGTTTCTACAGCTTGAATAATAATTCAGTGGTAGTGAACTTGCCTAGTATGCATGAAGTACTGGGTTTGATCCAATAAAACAAAACCCAATTCTGTCCACCTTTCCAACCTGCCATCCTTGTCATATCAGTTTAGCGCCCTCCTTGTTACAAACTGGCTGCCAGGGTTCCAGGTTTCACATTATAGACATAACAGTGTGTAGCAGGATAAGAGAAGCTGTTTAATATGTTTTTTATTTCTCTCTCCTTCAGTCTCCCTTGGATCTCCTTTTCGTTCTTTGTCAGAACTCTACTCTATGCCCAATTCCAGATCAATCACCAGAATGGCTTTAGGCTACACCATCATTTTTCTCTGTGGCTGGGATAAACCAAAAGGAGGAGTTTCTGCTGAGGCGTACAAATTTGAGCTGGGTCTTCAAGGAAGTGAATCAAATTCAGGAGGATGCAAGGGATGAAGGAGGGCTATGTGAAGACCTTTATCCCACCTGTCATGTAGAAGACATTCAGTTCCCATGTGTGGAATCTGAAATGTAAATGGAAAGCACAGATCTGTGCTTTCCACTATGTACCTTCTAATACCGTCTGAGTGGAAAAGGATAGGAGACATATCTCCTGCTTTCCTGGTTCCTCTGGGGAGCACTCAGCGAGGTGTCAGTGAGATTATTTGCTGAAGTCATTTGTAATACCAGGGCTCTGGTGTGGCTGCTCCTTGGGGACCCACATTCTGTTTGCTCTCTCTGGAGGCTGTGTCTGGTATCTGGTCTACAGGCTCAGAGTCCCTCAGAGGCAACCACGGCTTCCTTTGGCATCCCCAGACACCCACAGGCCTCTCTGGCCACTGAATGACACTGTGGAGGCAGCCTTGAGTGACATTTCCCAAGGAGAGTCACTCACGTTCGCTCCAAATCAACTTCTCCCCCCCAGGTAATCTTAATGTGGATATTTTCAGGTACATGGACTGTGACTTTTAGTCTTTACACTCATGACACTTTCTGTTTCAGGGTGGACTATAAATGTCAAGCTGGTGGCGTGGAGTCCTTCCTGGAACACTACTGAAGATGCTAAAGAAGTATGACTACTGGAAGCAGAGAGAGCTAGAGAACCATGTCATCTGATGACAGAGAGGCTGGCTGCACCGAGTGGGTGAACCTACTGCACATCAGAGCTTCATATTTCTTTATTCTGCCCCCACAAAACTCACGGAGAGATTCATTGTATCCTCTTTTGCAGGTATGGAAACTGAGTCTGAAAGAGACTCAGGAATTTGCTCTAGGTAGGATTTGAACTCATGTATGTTGCCTCTAAAAATCTGTTTTCACCAGGGCATCGTGAGGGGCTCTTGCTGGGTGAGTAAGGCTCAGTGTCCTGAGGTCCTTGTGTGAATAGGGGACTGACCTCCATGGGAATGGAGCCTGAGCCTGGGGGCCTGTCCTGGCAGGGGCAGCTGGAGGAGGAGGGGTCAAGGAGGTGAAGGTACAGGTGGAAAGGGTGGCCATGGCAGGGTCTGCAGCAGAGGGAGCAGCAGGCTTTGCTGTACTCCCCCTGTTAGTATGTCCTCTTCCATTGGGGGCTTTACAGTCTCCATCCTAGGCCCTCTGCAAGTATCTCTGTCCCCCAGCTGCATCAGCAGAATGCCCACACCCTGACCTGAACTCTACCCTGCCCTTCACAAAGAAGAGAACTCTCCCTGGGAGTTCCTGACAGGAATTGGTCTGCATTCTTGCTCTCTGCCCAGACCAAAACTCTGCCCTGCCTACACACTGTCTTCAGTGACTAGCTGCATAAGCAGAGTACCTCCCACCTGGGATTGTATAAGGATGTCCTGAATAAGGATAGGAGCCATTTCTCCTTCTCCTGTGAGGGAGGTGGCCTTGTCAGCTCTGCTGGCAATAAACTCCTTTTGCTGCATGTCCAGGTGGTCTTCTGAGATGGGTGCTTTCACCCCTTACCCTTATTTTGTGTTTGGAGCAGCTGCTGCCCGCTGGGACTCTCCCTTTGGGTTTCATATTTGCAAAGACATTGAGGCTAAAAGCAGCCAGGCTGTGAGTTCTGAGTCTTGACCCAGGTCAGGAATAGAAAAATGGCAGCTCCCCCTCTGAATGACATTCTGGGAGCTGAAAGGACACATTGAATTGCCAGATAATTTTTTTCCCCTTCCCTTTTGTTTGGGATGATTTTTCTCTTTCCACTGTGAAACCACTGCAGAATAACCTTTCCTGAACCCTCCCAGTTCAGGTGAGGGAACAAATGTCCTGCTGCCACAGCAACAGCCTCTCACCTGCCTAGGGTAGGGCAGGTGCAACTCCACCCTCCACCCTCTGGAAAGGCAATCACTTTAGCCACTGGCCACTACCAGCTTCTGTGTGTGTGTATTGATTTGTTTTCAGTGCAGGGGATCAAACCCAGAGCTTTGTATATGCTCACAACACACTACCACTGAGATACACTCCAGCTTTGGCCCATTACCTATTTATGCAGTAGATGCTAGAGGTTGGAGTTAGGCTCAGGTTTCTGTGCTGGAGGTGTGGTTTAGTTTCAGAGCACCTGCCACACAGTACAAGCCTTGAGTTCAAACCCCAGAACTGCCCAAGAAAAGGAAAGAAATTCAGACTTCCTTATCTGCCCACTGGATGGCATAGCCATCCAGCTCCTGAGGAAGCTACAAGCAGAGCAGTTTGCTTTAAAGCTAGTCTAGGAAGAAAAGTCCTCTCAACACCATCTCCAACTGATAAAATAATCAGTAGGGCTGGAGTCAAGGCTCAAGTGGTTGCTTTTGATCTGTGAGCAAGCTGAGTTGAGAGGCCCTAGTTGAATACATATAAAGGGGAGGAAAAGGAAGTTAATCTCCTGATACTATGCAGCTATTTTTTTTTGCTTTGTTCACAATATTTGTTTCCAAGTAGAAAGAAAATTAATTTTTAAAAAATGCCCAAACTAACACCAAAAAAAGAAAATTAATTTTTATCAAACAAAATACATGAATAACTTCCTTCATGGCTCCTGGGCTTCATATATTGTTTAGAAAAGCACTTCACATTCCTATATTACAAAACATTCTCACTAGAACCAAAACATTGGTTATTATTTTTAACTTTTATTTATTTTTCCAGTCCTGGGGCTTGAACTCAGGGCCTGGACACTGTCCCTGAGCTTCTTTTGTTCAAGGCTAGCACTCTACCAATTGAGTCACAGCACCACTCCCGCCTTTTTCTGAGTATGTAGTACTGAGGAATGGAACCCAGGGCATCATGCATGCTAGGTAAGCACTCTACCACGAATCCACATTCCCAGCCCAACTTTTATGTTTAAAGCTCCTAGAAGTTACTGGGTGAGGGTAATATCAGGAATGCTGTTCTTTCTCCTAGAAGCTGACAACCTACCTATTCCAATGCCATTTATTATTTTTTTATGAACAATTTGCTTTTGTTTTACCAACTTAATTCTCACAAGACTGAAAATTCTAACTTAATTTTTTTATTTTTTATTTATTTATTTATTTTTTATTTTTTATTTTTGGGTCTGGTTGTGGGGCCTGAACTCTGGGCCTGGGCGCTGTCCCTCAGCTCTTCAGCTCAAGGCTAGCACTCTACCACTTGAGCCACAGCACCACTTCCGGCTTTTTTCTTTTTGCTTATGTGGTGCTGAGGAATCGAACCCAGGGCCTCATGGATGCAAGGCAAGTGCTCTACCACTGAGCCACCTTCCCAGCCCTTAATTTTTTTTATTGTAAAGGTGATGTACAGGGGAGTTTCAGTTATATAAGTCAGATATTGAGTACATTTCTTTTTGAACAGTGTCACCCTCTCTCTCATTTTCTCCCCAGTGCCATTTATTGAGGGATTTGTTTCTCCTTTCTGGTTTAAAGTGCTATCTTTCTCTAATAAACAGATTTTTATAAGCAGGGGGCTATTTTTGGATTTTTTTAGATTAAATTGAATTGAGCTGCTTATCTACTTGTGGGTCACTACCCAGTAATCTTCCTAATTATTGTGGCTTTTGACAATACAGTTTCATACCTGCTAGAGTTTGCTTCATCTCATTTCTCTTCCTTTTTAGAAAATTGCTGGTTATTCTAGGATATTTATTTTTCCACATGAACTTTAGAATCAGCTTGTTATTTTCCTAAAAAGGCCCCTGATGGTATTTTCATTGAGAGAACACCTAATGGATTAATTTATGGTTGCACTAACATATTTACAATTCACTACCCTTTTAAATGGGTTTAAAATGACATTTTCATTATAGATGCGGTATTTGTACATACACACACACACACACACACACACACACACACACACACACACACATATATACACACACATCCATACGCATATATTTCTCCTGGCTTTCTTTTTATTTATTTATTTATTTATTTATTTATTTATTTATTTATTTATTTATTTATTTATTTATTTTGCTGTAGGTGCTTTTAATCACTTGAACCGTGCCTGCCTCCAGCCCCTATATAGTGTTTTGACCTCTAGCCCCTACATAATGTTTTTAATAAGCTCATTTGTAATCATGTATACATGTGCATTGTAATGTGTGTTGTTTCTTATACAGCTTTGTCTAACTTCATATCACAATACCATTTCTAAGCCATTGTCTTCAACATACACCATGTCAATACCTGTAGATCTGTTTTATTCTCTCAAAGGGTACATAGTGTCTGGGAACTGGTGGCTCATACCTGTAATCATAGCTAGTCAGGAGGCTGAGATCTGAGGATCATGTTTCAAAGCCAGCCCAGTCAGGAGAGACTGTGAGGCTCTTATCTCTAATTAACCACCAGAAAACTGGAAGTAACGCTGTGGCTCAAAGTGGTAGAGTGCTAGCCTCGAGCAAAAGAGATCAGGGACAGTGCCCAGGCCCTGAGTTCAGGTCCCACAACCGACAAAAAAAAAAAAAAAAAAGGTTATATTTCTGCAAATGTGAATGGGTCTTTGCCTAAAAATAAACTAATATATTTGGGACTAATTTTTTTATATCCTTTTCCCTTTAAACTAACTAAAACAAAAGCTACTGTCTTAAAAATATTATGCTTTTTTTCTTCCTGAATGTTATTTATTTTGTGAATAAATTTGTCAAGTGAGTTCTAACAAAATCAAGAATGCAGTGAAGGTAACTGAAGAAAATAGCAAATGTGCTTTGTTTATATTATCTTAAAATCAAATTCCTTTTAAAAAAGATGTGCATATGTGGGCTGAATGTAAACTCATATTTTAGTAAGAACTTCAAATGATTCAATGTAAGTTTGGTAACATTTCTATATACCGTGTAAGACTTTACTGCATTTACTTTGACTCATATTTCTTCAAACTCAATTCTTACAACTTACAATTAGCAATTTTTGTGTTCTCTGAGCATTTTGGTACTATAAGAATCTGTGATTGGGTTTAAAAAAATAAACTATGTGGCAGACATCACTGATTTTAAAAACAAGGGAGGGGGTTGCATTGTGGCTCACAGGATTACCATGACATATTTTCCTATTCACTCCTTGATGAATATTTTCATGATTTCCAGTTTTTCTTGGTTATAAATACTACTACTTCTTTTTCTTGTGTTGGTACTGGGGCTTGAACTCAGGGTCTCGTGTTCTTGCTTACCTTTTTACTTAAAGGTAGGTACTCTACTACTTGAGACACAGCTCTACTACTGGCTTTTTTGGTAGCTAATTAGAGAAAGAGTCACAGATTTTCTACTTAGGCTGGCTTGGAACCAAGGTCCTCAGATATCAGCCTCCTGAGTAGCTAGGATTACAGGTGTGAGCCACCAGCTCCTGGCTAAATAATGTAACTTTTGTGCAGATATGTTAATTATATAAATTCCTAGAAATAGGAGCGATGGTTTGAAGGCTAAAGGCAGTTTTAATGACTAAGCTTTATGATGTAGAAATGTCCTCTCCATCAAAGGGTGATGAAGGATGTGCTCCTCTCCAACATGACATTCCCCGGGCAAGTAGTAACCACTTCCAGAAACCACAGAGGAATGCTTAGTGCAGACAGGCCCAGCAGTTGGCAGAAGTGTGGAATTAACAAGATGTGATGCAGTCTTGGCATTAAGTCCTGATCAGGACTCTCACCAGCCCATTAGTGGAGAATCTGGGGGGAGTCTCAGAGATGGATGGTAGTGGTGAGAGGTGTTCCTAGTCTATGGATCTGTAGCTTGGAATACATTTTCCCATATGGAGGTTATAATTAGTAATAGTGGGAAGTGACACATTACTTACATGTATTAATACAACATGATTAATACAGCATAAGTCATGAAACTCATGACTCTACTCAGAAGAATAAATAGGCTTTGGTGGGCTGCTGGTGGATGAATGGAACCCTGAACACAATAGTTGGTTATTCCTAACTTTTTGTGGGTGTGCTGATGTTGGGGTTGAACTCAGAGTCTGGGCACTGTCTTGAACTCCACTCAAGGAGAGCACTCTACTACCTGAGCCACAGCTCTGCTTATAGCTTTTTGGTGGTTAATTGGAGATAAGAGTCTCATAGTTGGGCTGGGAAGGTGGCTCAGTGGTAGAGCGCTTACCTTGCATGCCTGAGGCCCTAGGTTTGATTCCTCAGCACCACATAAGCAAAAAAGAAAAAAAAAAACCAGAAGTGGCGCTGTGGCTCAAGTGGTAGAGCGCTAGCCTTGAGCTGAAGAGCTGAGGGACAGCGCCCAGGCCCAGAGTTCAGGCCCCATGACCGGACCAAAAAAAAAAAAAAAGAGTCTCATAGTCTCTTCTGCTGGGTTGGCTTTGAACTGCAATCTTCAGATCTCAGCTTCCTGAGTAGCTAGGGTTATAGGCATGAGAGGCTAGGGCATGGCTCATCACATTTTTTATTAGCAACAATTATTTGAACATGGGGTTTTCATTTTGGCATGTTCATATCAACATACAATGTACATTGATCAGATTCACCCCTCTAGCACTTTTTCTTGTCCTGTTTCTCCCTTCACAAAGCAATCTCAACCTGCTTGCAATCTTTGTTCAAAGATCCCATTTATTTTGGTATTTTTTACCCTCTAACATTTTCTTTTCTACCCCCTCTATATCTCTCAAACAGTCCCATAATTGCAAGCATGTTTTATGTGTGTGCATGTTACATATATGTTTTCTTTTAAGTCTAGCAGTCACGTAATATTTGGCTTTTGAGCTGGGCACTGGTGGCTCATGCCTGTAAGCACAGTGGTTCAAAGCCAGCCTGGGCAGGAAAATCTGTGAGACTCTTATCTCCAATTAACCATTAAAAAACTGGAAGTGGTGCTGTGGCTCAAGTGGTAGAGATCAAGGACAATTCCCAGGCCCAGAGTTCAAGCCTCACTACTGACAAAAAAATAAATTTGGCTTTTGTCCTTCTGAATCTGGCTTGAACACAATAGTTTTGTTGAAAAAACATATTTTGTGTCAAAAAAAGGCAGCAAAACCAACATGTTCTTTTGGTTGAGGGTGTAGCCTAGTGGTAGGGTGTTTGTCCAGCATATATTAAGTTTGATTCCTAGAACTAAATAAAGAAAAGGAAAAGTTTTGTAATTATTTGTATATCAGAGGCTGTGCATGCAGAATTCCTTCATAGTCTTTACCTTCTCCCTTATACCTCCCTAACTGTACTTCCTCCCTCTTTTTCCCTTCGAGGATCCCGGCTCTCCTAGACCCAGCCTCTAGACCCTAGAATATGTCATATGATCTAGTTACATCTTTTTTTCTCTCTCTCTCTCTTTTCTTTTCTTTCTTGTGTGTGTGCACGTGCGCGTGCCGAGGTCCTAGGGTTTGAACTCAGGGCCTAGGGGTAATGTCCCTGAGGATTTTTGCTCAAGGCTAGTGCTCTACCACTTGAGCCATAGCTCCACTTCTGGCTTTTTTTTGTTGTTTGTTTTTTGAAGTGCTTAATTGAAGAGTCTCACAGACTTTCCTGCCCAGGCTGACTTGGAACCATGATCCTAAGCTTCTTGAGCTGCAAGGATTACAAGCATGGTGCCCAACTTTTTCTTTGTTTTTAATCAACTTCTTTTTCCCTTCCAAGCCCTGCTTATGTCCCCTTCCTAGGCCCTTCACACATCCAAGCCCTCACATGGCTGCTTTGCATCACTTCTTTTTTTTTTTTTTTTTTGTCGGTTGTGAGCCTGAACTCTGGGCCTGGGCGCTGTCCCTCAACTCTTCAGCTATAGACTAGTGCTCTACCACTTGTGCCTCAGCCCCACTTCTGTCTTTTTCTGCTTATGTGGTGCTAAGGAATTGAACCGAGGGCCTCATGCATACAAGACAAGCACTCTACCATTGAGCCACCTTTCAGCCCCTGCATCACTTCTTATATGGCAAGAAATTTAGGCCACAGGGTAAAAACTGCCATATTTTTCCTGTGTCCTACTTTCTCTTAATGTTGTCATCTGCCAGGTCTCAAAGCATGAACACCCAATTATAGTTGAGCTTCAGTTAGAGCTCTACTTATCTTCTCCCCAGGAGAGAAGACCAGGAGTCACCCCTTCTCAGATACAACAGGGCCACTGCATCACATAGCTATTCATGTGTAACGTGGTCTACATGATGCCACCTGTGGTTGGCAATGGACAGGACTGCTCTAATTCTTCTTTCCCCTCATCCCTCCAGTGTGTCATGTGAATAACACTTTTTTCTTTACCCAGATTTTTTTCAACATTCATTCTCTCCTTTTTAGCTATAACTCTTTGGAGTGTGTGTGTGTGTGTGTGTGTGTGTGTGTGTGTGTGTGTGTGTGTGTGTGTGTGTGTGTGTGTGTGTGCTGTTGTCATTGTTCTGGGACTGAACCCAACGCCTTGTGCTAGGCAAGTGCTCCACCACTGAGCTACACTCCTAGTCTTCACCCATATTCTTCATTTATAAATTTGTTTACTTCTGGCAGTACTGGAGTTTGAACTCAGGGCCTCATGCTTGCTAGGTACTAGGCAGGCACTCTAAGCCAGGCTTCCAGTTTTTTTTTTTCTTTCTTCTTGGTCCTGGGTATCTTTGAGATAGTGTCTCACTTTCTGTTCAGTGTTTGTTTGTGTCCAGGACTGTGATCTGCCCAGAATAGCTGGGATGACAGATACCACCGCACTCAGCTTCTTCTGTTGAGATAGAGTCTCACAGACTTTCAGCCTAGGGCTGGCCTGGACTGCAATCTTCCCATTTTTAGCCTTCCACAAAGCATGCCACCATACCCAAGCTATAGGTTGAGAAATGGGGAGGGGATTGTGAACTTTTCTGCCTGGATTGGCCTAGAGTTGCAATCTTCCAGATCTCAGCCTCCCAAGAAGCTAGTTTATAGGCATAAGCTACCAGCCCCCAGCCTCAGACATAACTATTAAAAGGAGTTATTTACAGTTTTTCATTACCTACCTCCCTTCTACTCTTCATAGACTGAAAATTATCCATCTTTTAATATATAGTCATTATATGTCAGGTACCATTATATGCTTGGACTACAATAGCAAGTAAAATCTACTACTACTATTACCATTACTACTGTCTCTTACCCTCAGAGCACATAGACTATTGAAAGAAAGAAACAAGAAAAATAGAAAATCACATTTTGCAAATACATAGTTTCAGAGATAGGGTTTAGTTCCACAAAATGAGTATGTAGTAACTATTCAAACATCTTATTTTGTGAAAAACCTACTCAAATCCTTTATGCATTTAGAAGTGTATTTTGTCTTAATTGGATTTATGATCTTTAATAATTTAGTTTTGTTTTTATATTGACACATTCCTTGGTATTTTCTTCATACATAATATAAGTTTTTATTGTCTTTAAGTAGTTGTACAAAGGATTTGCCATTCAACAAAGCAGTTTGTGACTACAATGCATCTTAATCAATATCATTTTCCCCTTCCCCTCAATTTTCTTAATTTGTAGGATTTGCATTGAATGCTATGACTGCATTCTTCCCCCTCCCTCCTCTTTATCCCACCCCCACCTTTCCAGTACTCATTGCCTAGTATTTATTTTGTTGGACTATGAGTTAGCCTTTCTAAGTAATTACCATTTGAATCTACCATATTTCAGTTAATACACTGATGATGTACACTTGGATGCCATCCTGAAGTTAAAACAGTTTTTAAATTTTCTTCCCAACTTAGCTGTGTTTTCTTTTTGCTGACTTATTGAATAGAAGTGGCAAGGGGAATCGAGCAGTGATTGTCTATCTGTCTATCTACCTACCTATTTTTTTTTTTCTGGTACTACGGTTTGAACTCAGAACCACAAGATTGCTAGGCTTGCTTGGCTGGTGCTCTATCACTTGAGCCAAACCTCTATCCTGACTTTTTGCCAATTATTTTGGAGATGGAGTCTTGCTGACTTTTCTACTCAAACTAGTCTCAAACTCCCATCCTTTGGATCTCAGCCTCCTGAGTAGGTAGGATTATAGGCATGAGTCACTAGCATCCATTCAGCTCAAGCACTATTTTATGTTAAAAATATGAAGTTATGCTGGACACCAGTGGCTCACACCTGTAATCCTAGCTACTCAGGAGGCTGAGATATGAGGATGGTGGTTCAAACCCAGCCCAGACAGGAAAGTCTGTGAGACTCTTATCTCCAATTAAGCACCAGAAAACCGGAAGTGGCATTGTGGCCCAAGCGTAGAGCATTAGCCTTTAGCTGAAGAGCTCAGGGACAGCACCCAGGCCCATAGTTCATACCCTGTGACCGACAAAAAAAAAAAAAAAAAAAAAAGAAGTTGGATGTAGGATTTTCAAAAATATTGAGACTGAGAAAGTTCTTTTCTGCTTTTGTTGAGAGTTGTTTTTTTTTTTATCATGAAGGAGTGTTGTATTTTTTCCCCAAATGCTTTTTAAAGTGTATAGAGATGAACTAGCTTGATAATGGACTGTGGGCAGAGCTAGAAGCTGCTCTCATCTGACTAACAGAAACTCTATTCTCATTAAACCCTCGCTCTCCTTTGCCCTTTCACTTTAGTTCATGGCAAACATCATTCTTATTTCTGTCTCTGTGAATTTTACTACTCCAGTACCTTGTGTCAGTGAAACTGTACAGTACTAGACCCTTTGTATGGCTTTATCACAAGTGGAATAATGTTCTCAAAGTTCAACCATGTTGTAGCATGTGTCAGAATTTCTTTCCGTTTTAAAGTTATGTGATATCCTATTATAGGTGTATACCATATTTTGAAAACCTATTGATGTATTGAGAGACATTTGGGATACTTTCAATTTGGGACTATTGTAAATAATGCCGCTACGAACTTAGGTAAAGAAATACCTGTTTTTATGTTCTGGGTTTAAGTGTATGCCCAGATGTAGATGTCATAAGGTAATTCTGTTTTTATTTGGGGGAACCACCAGACTGTTTTCCAAAATGGTTGTAACATTTTACATTCCTACATCAAATGTATTTTTCACATTTATTGAAATAAACCATTGCAGTTTGTCTGTTATTCTATTATTATGGATTTTTTTTATTATTATGGTATAGTATATTAACTGATTTTTAGACATTACTAATCTCACATTTCTGAGATAAATCCCACTTGGTCATGGTTTATAATACATTTTACATGTTGTTAGGTTCAGTTTGTTAGTATTTTGTTAAGATTTTTTTTGGGGGGGGGTCAGTCATGGGGCT
Source organism: Dipodomys merriami (assembly GCF_024711535.1). NCBI lineage: Eukaryota > Metazoa > Chordata > Mammalia > Rodentia > Heteromyidae > Dipodomys > Dipodomys merriami. The sequence continues at coordinate 77,275,922 of NW_027202270.1, forward strand.
TGAACTCTGGGCCTGGGTGCTATACCTCAGCTCTTCAGCTCAAGGCAAATGCTCTACCGCTTGAGCTACAGCACCACTTCCTTGTTAAGAATTTTTATATCAATGTTCTTGGAGGTATTGTTCTTCAGTTTTATTTGTTTTAGTCTTCTGATAGCTGTCTTGCTTCATTGTTAAGATAATACCAGATTCAGAAGTGGTGCTTTGTCTCAAATGGTAGAGTACTCACCTTGAGCTGAAGAGCTGAGGGACAGTGCCCAAGCCTAGAGTTCAAGCCCCACGACTGACAAAAAGAAAAAAAAAGATAATATCAGATTCATGTAAAGAACTGGAAAGTGTTCCTCAATCCTCAGTTTTCTATTAGAAATTTAAAGTTTAAATACTTGATAAATTACTCATGTAAGCTGGGTGCCAATGTCTCACACTTGCAATTCTAGCTACTCAGGAGGCTGATATCTGATGATTGATGTTTAAAGCTAGTGTGGGCAGGAAAGTGTGTGTGAGACTCTTACCTCCAATTTACTAGCAAAAAGCTGGAAGTGGAGATGTGGCTCAAGTGGTAGAGAGCCAACCTGCCTGCTTTTTATCTTTGGCTTGTGGGGCTAAGTTATCTTCAGAACTGCCTCAAAGTGAACTGTGACTCCACCCAGCAGGTTGCAAGGGCAGAGCAGTTTGTTCAACATTAGGCTTCTATCACAGCTAACAGCAGAGTCTCTTTCCTTTTACCATTTCCATTAACAATTGCAGTCACAAAGCAAATAATTTTTACATCACAATAACAGTTTTCATGTATTATTATGAGATAACTTTGAACATGTTCACACACACACACACACACACACACACACACACACACACACACACACACACACACCTCTGGAAAAAAAAATGAAAATCAGCCATAAATTTTTTTGGAATTCCAATGGCCAAATGGCAAAAGACATTTTTGCCCACTGTATGATAGAACCATGCTAGAAAAACAAGCAATACAAACAGAATACAAGGCAAAACCTAAGGTTTAGACAACAACAAACAGAATTTAACAGAATCTCCTTGTTTTGATGAATGAACATTAATAACAAGAACAGAAAACCTTGAGAATGATTTTGGCAAAGCTTGAAGAGAGAGTGGAGGTCACATGAAGTCCCACCATGTGGCCTTTGTCTCTCCCTAGGTGGGTGTCAATCTCTAGGGTCTGCAGAGAAGGAAGTTTTTTTGGGGGCGGGGGCGGGGGGGATGGTGGTTATAGCAACCTCATAGAGTTTTGCCTTAAGGGAGAAATTAAGAATCTGGATTTCTGTCTAATAACAACAGATGCTGGAGGCGAGGTGGCCAAAAGGGAAACCTCCTGCATTGTTGATGGGAGTATAAACTTGTTCAACCATTCTGGAAAGCAGTATGGAGGTTCCTTAGAAGACTCCATATACAGCTCCCCTATGACCCAGCAATCCCACTTTTGGGCATTCACACTAATGATCACAAACAAGATCATACTAAAGCTACCAGCACAACTATGTTTATTGCAGCATTATTGACCATAGCTAAGATATGGAACCAACCCAGATGCCCCTCAGTAGATGAAGGGATCAAGAAAATGTGGTATATATACACAATGGAATTCTCCATCAGAAAGAATGACATTGCTCCATTTGTTAGGAAATGGAAAGACTTGGAGAAAATTATATTAAGTGAAGTAAGCCAGGCCCAAAGAAACATAGGCCCCATGGTTTCCCTTATTTGCAATAACTAGTATATGTTTGGGACAAGCAGAAGAGGTCAAAAACTATGTACATATGACCATATAAGATGATGCTAAGTGAAATGAACCCCAGGATAGGGACACAAGAGGTTTATCTTTGTTGCTGTTGTTTTAATGTACTTATAATGTACTATGTGATTCTTTTGTTTCTTTTGTATGTTCTTCCCAGAAAGTATTTGATGTCGGTGCCCTGCATCTTGTATCTACATTTTTCTAATTTGGGGAAGGGAAGGGAAATAACAAAATGCTGAAATAAGGATACAGGTTGACCCATTGTAACAATGAGATGTATAAGACACTATGATGAAAACAAACTTTACAACTTGGTGGGGGGAGAGGGGAGTTGGGGAAATGGGAGGGAAGGGATAGTAGGGGAAAAACAGAAGAGGCGGTAACAATGCTGGATAGGAAATACACTGATTACCTTACTCATGTAACTGTAACCCCTCTGTACACTATTTTTACAATAAAAAATTAAAAAAAAAAGAATCTGGATTTCTGAAGTGAGTAGCCTCAGGAAAGAGAAAAGGAAGGGGTTCCTGTCTCAGTCTGGAAGGCAAAAAGGATAGGTTTGTTTGGAGTATGCTATCTAACTGCTCCCAGGCTTGGAGCAGACCGTTTTCACTTAGAGAATCCAGCCCAGCTACAGAGAGGAGGAGTGTAGTTACCACAGCAAGGATGGTGAAGACTTGGGCTCATGGAACCCCTGATCCCAGCACGGCTAGCCTTTCAGAGGGAACCTAGAGGGCGTCCCTGGGATCCAGCCTGAGTCTCACTCTCAAGGGCACAAGCCAAAGGGCTGTCAGTGGGAATGGAAGTAATGTACTGGCCCAGTATGACTAGCCTTTAAAAGAGAATCTAGAGTCTTCTATATAATCCCACCCCCAAATCCAGTCCCTTGCACAACCTCCAAACCAGCGGGAAGGTCTGTGCCCCACGCTGATCCTCAATAAACAGTCCTTGCCTGATGCGGACTGAGTCTGACCTATTCCTTTTCGGTTTTCCTCCATTTCCCCATCATGTGGTGCCGAAAGACCTGGGAGAGGAAGAGCTCCAGGACTAACTGCATCCCTTCCGCCCACTTCCTGGCCTCTTCTCACCCAGCCTTTTACCATCTCTTTCCAGGCCTTTCTCCATCGGGAGCGCAGAGCCCTCTGAGCTTACTTTGGGCTAAAGACCATGGCCTTTGCCTCCAGGGACGGCCACCCCGTGCGGCTTAAGGTATTACTGACCCCCTGCTACACCCAGAAACAGCCTTATCTCTCCGGGTATTGTCTCTCGGTCACCCTCCCTCTGGACTCTCAATCTCCAGGCAGGAAGCTTTTCACCATTTGACCAACTCCACTCAGCATCCAAAAGCCTTCAGAACAAAGGTGTCATGTGAAAGGATCCATGAAAAAATCTGTCACATCCATGCCAGGGGACCATGCGGAGGCAGACAGGCACAGGAGAAAGATACATTACAAGGTTTATTAGAGGAGCCATATTTCCCCCTGGAGAGAGAGCGCATGGCAGCCTCCGATATCTAGGTAACAGCAGGGTCTGGGGGTTAGGAAATGAGGTAGATGGGAGCGCAGGTGGGTCTGGGCGGAGAGAGGGAGGGGCCGGCAGGTCTGGGTGGAGCTGAGAACCAAAGGTAGGCATAATGCTTACACCATGTGCTCCCTCTTGGGGGAAATATGGCTCCTCTAATGAACGTTATAATAATCTTTCTCCTGTGCCTGCCTGCCTCTGCATGGTCCCCTGGGATGGATGTGAAGCATCTTTTCAATATGTTCCAGGAGAGGGAGCACATGACATCTGTACCTATTCAGGTAGCAGAAGGGTCTGGGGGGCCAGAAGTGAGGTAGGTGGGTGCTCAAGTGGGTCTGGGTGGAAAGAGGGAGTGGCCAGCTGTATGGTGGGAACTCGGGCTGGGAGGAGCTCAGGACTGGGTGGAGCTGAGGACCAAAGGTGAGCATAGTGCTAACAGAAATCAGGTATTAACTGGAGTGTTTAGAAATACCATTTAATATAGTTCTCTAAACTAACTCTAAATGCCGATATTACGCTCGTAAAATAACTCTAAATGCCGATATTATGCACGCCTCTTAACCAAGAAGGAAATGAAGTTTTGAGAGGTTACGCCACATATTTGTAGGCACACGGCTGTTAAGGTACAGACCAGGCCTCAGAGGTTCTGATGTCAGAGCCCCAGCTAGTGTACACCCAATATAAATCCCCTCCTCTTCGTTTACAGACAGGAGAAACTGGTCCAGGCTGATTTCAGGCTGAAAAATCATGGTAGAGGCCCAGGGTAAGGCCCATTTATTTCTGGTAGTGTATGTGTGTTAGTAGCTCAGCTACTGACAAGAGAAAGCTCATATTGCCATGATATTTTTGAAAACAGATTTATTTGCTTTCTTAAACACAGTTGGCTTCATCTTTTACACAATGCAAATACCCATTTCTGTCTTTTGCAAAACCAGTGTCCTTGTGACTTCCACTTATCTTTCAGTCAAAGGGCTGGCTTCTTTACATAATTTGACCACAGAAGCTATCCCATTGTACCTTGTTTTATGGATAAGAATCTTGAGGCTCAAAGGGGTTAGATTATATTCCCCAGAGCAATTAATCCATGATAGAGCTGGCCCACAGTATGCATCTATGTGTATTGATTCCTACTTCCTGTTTTTGCCTGTGCTGAGTCCCACCAGAATCACACATTGTTTAATGCTTACTCTTACATCTGTACTAGAGGGAGACAATAAAAGTCCCAGCATTATGAAAGACATTGCATCACAGTAGCCTTGTAGGAGCTGTGGTTGGAGTTCCATCCACATCCCTTTTAATGCTATTGAACCACCCCTTCCTTAGCTGCTTCCTTTTTCTGAACTCTCATCTAATCAAAGCTACCTACTCTAGAAATAACTACCTTCCCTATGGAGATAGCCCTAACCAATAACAGACAGATATGGGGTACAGAAGGCTGGTCCCTGGTCTCAGTCTGCTCCAGAGTTCCCTGAGATAAAGGCTGAAGTTGGATTTCAGGAACCTGTGTTGTATTGCCTTCTTCTCTATATGGTGTTTCTTCTGTTCCCCTTCTAAGAGTGTTCACACTAAGAATCTCTTTCAGTCCTACCTTTATGGAACTTCAGACAAGACCTAGGAGTCCAGAACTACTCTGTATTTTGCTGAGGAGAATGTGAAGCTGAAGATAGCTGTCTCAACAAAAGTCCTTGTCCTATTGGATATGTGGCTGGAACTCAGGGCCTTATGCTGGCTAAGCATTCTAACACGTGAGCCACTCCCCACAGCCCTCTCTGCCTTAGTTTAATTTTTACCTTCGGGTGTCAAGGGCCAGATTGAGACTGTGAATCCCCTACCTTCTACCTTATACTTAATGGGGATTACAGTTGTGGGCTACTTCCAACTTGTATTTTGAGATAGAGGCCCTCACACTCTTTGCTGGGGCTCTGGCCTTCATCTGTGGACTATTATCTCCATCTCCCACAAAGCTGGGATAATAGGTGTTTGGGAATAATTTTCTACAGTATGCACCTCTGGACTTGCTTATTTTATCCTCATTCTTTCTCTGGCTTATGTCTCACCATAGTCTTCTCTAAACTACTATGGACAGTCACTAGCTGGACACTCACAGAGAACTGGAAGGTGAGGTAGCTATGGATTTTAGTCGTCCTGTACAATCTTGCTCCTATCCTTTCTACTGACACTACATCCTGTCTCCCCTTCCTCAATGAATTGGCCACAAGTAGGCATCTGACCCAGGCTGCATCGGGGCACTCTCTCCTGCTGGTTTACAGAGATTGAACCCTGGATGACTGTGGCTGGCCCAGCCCTACGCTGTCTTGTTTATAATTCTCAGGCAGAATGTACTGAGAATGCCACATCCTGAGATAGGGAGGAAAGGCCCAGAGAGACCTGTTCTCAGCTCTCCTAGAACAAGTTGCTCTGGAGTGATCCAAATGGTACCAGTGCATATAAACTTTAGGCAGAACACTTTTAGGGTCTGTTAGCTGCAGTTTCATGTGAGCTACCCTCAGACCTGGGCATCTTGCTTGAGTTTTGAAAAACTAGCTTACCCCAGATCCTAAGTATATGTGCTGAACTCAGAGGGGCTTGAACTCAGGGCCTCCTTCTCTTGTTTTTTAATTTTTTTAATTTTTATTTATTTTTTATTATGAAAATACTGTACAGAGGGGTTACAATTACATGGGCAAGATAATGAGTACATTTCTTATCAAGCATTGTAGCCTCCTCCTTTGTTTCCCCTTCCCATCCCTTCCCATCTTCCCCTGTCCCCCCATCCAAACCTCCCCACTCCCCCCCCCACCAAAGTTGTAAAGTTTGTTTTCGACATAACAACTTGTACATCTCATTGTTGCAATGGGTCCACCTGTATCCCTGTTTAAACGATTTGTTTTTCTCTTTCCCCTCCACAAATTATACCAACATACAGTGAAAGCAGGGGTTATACTGTGGGGGAGGGACATACAAAGCAACAAAGAAATCATCTTATAAATGTGTTAGAAACAATCCCATGAAAGAAAAGAAACATTTGAATACATATCTTAGGGTTCATTTCCCTAACAGCACCTTATCTGACCTTTTCTGCTTGACCCAGACATATACTAGATATTGCAAATAAGGGAAACCATGGGACCTAAGTTTCTTTGGGCCTGTCTTACTTCACTTAATATAATTTTTTATGAGTCTTTCCATTTCCTAACAAATGGGGCAATGTCATTCTTTCTGATGGAGGCATAGAGAATTCTATTGTGTATATATACCACATTTTCTTGATCCATTCATCTACTGAGGGGCATCTGGGTTGGTTCCATATCTTAGCTATAGTAAATAGTGCTAGAATAAACATAGTCGTGCTGGTAGCTTTAGTGTGGTCTTGTTTGTAAACATTTGGGTAAATGCCCAAAAGTGGGATTGCTGGGTCATAGGGGAGCTCTATGTGGAGTCTTTTGAGGAACCTCCATACTGCTTTCCAAAGTGGTTGAACAAGTTTACACTCCCACCAACAATGCAGTAAGGTTCCCTTCTGTCCACATCTCAGGGCCTCATTCTCTTGTGTGGCTTTTTTGTTTAAGGTAGTGCTCTACCATTTGAGCCACACCTCCTCATCCAGGTTTTTGCTGATTAATTGGAGATAAGTCTGACAGATTTGTCTGCCCAGGCTTGCTTTGAAATGGGATCCTTAGATCTTTGCTTCCTGAGTAGCTAGGATTATAGGTGTGAGCTTCTATTGATTCTTGGGTAGTCCCTATGAGCAATAAAGTTGATTTTCCTTGCACTCCTATGCCAGTGTTTATTCTCACTAGACTAAACCTATCCAAGGCCCTGCCAGAAAACAATGTAGACATCCAGGCACAAAAAACAAAGAACGGTTTATTGCCTGCAAAAGAACTGGCAAGACCCCTTCTCACCATGTAAGAAGTGCCAGCTATTGTCTGGCCTATATAATCGACAAGGCTAGGAGGCAGAGACCTTGGTGTAGACATGTGGACCAGGGGCTTCATCATGACAGGCTAGGATTTATGGCTGCTCTCCACGTGGCAGATAAGGGGTCTGCGGTTGCCCAGACTTAAAGATCACTTTAAGGGGATCTTGTTGCCTATATGGTTGTAACTTACCCAAAAGGGTGCCATCTCAAGGTAAAAAGGGGGGTGGAGGCTGATTACTTACTGCCTGTACCAAATGGGAGAAGAACATGCTGAGCTATAGGAAAGGAGCTTATTGGAAATAATACAAGGTCTGGAAATGGCAGTGTGTGCTGTGTGTTTGAAATACTGTAATGCTAAATACTGTAATACTGTAATGCTCTGTATAGTACTCAGGAGGCTGAGGCAGGAGATGTCAAGATGGGGGGGGGGGGTCTGGTCGTGGGGCCTGAACTCTGGGCCTGGGCGCTGTCCCTCAGCTCTTTAGCTCAAGGCTAGTGCTCTACCACTTGAGCCACAGCACCACTTCCGGCCTTTTTCTTTTTGCTTATGTGGTGCTGAGGAATTGAACCCAAGGCCTCAGGCATACAAGGCAAGCACTCTACCACTGAGCCAACTTCCCAGCCCAGGAGATCTCAAGTTTGAAGCCAGCATAAGTTGCATAGAGATAACTTGTCTCAAAATTGAAAAAAAATTAAGTCAGGTGCAAGTGGCTCATACCTAAACTACTCAGGAGGATGAAATCTGAGGATCAGTTTGAAGCCAGCCTGGGCAGGAAAGTCTGTGAGACTCTTGTCTCCAATTAACTACCAAAAAATCAGAAGTGGCACGGTGACTCAAAGTGGTAGAGCACTAGCCTTGAACAAAAAAGCTAAGGGACAGCACCTAGGCCCTGAGTTTAAGCTCCATAACTACAATAAACTAATTAATTAATTAACTAATTAATTAATTAAAAAGAATGGAAGAGGAGCTGGGACTCCTCATTTTTGTGCCTAGTTGTTCTATTCATGGTGTTAGGACTGCTACAGCAGCTGGGTCTGCTTTGAGCCCTTGGTAGGGGAAGAATCCTCATAGATCTCTGAGACTTGACTTTGTACAAAACTTCCTGCAAAATTAGAAGCCTTTTTTCTTTAGCTTGAAAGTCAGTACTCTACCACTTACCACATACTTTCAACTCCAGACTCAGGAACTTTTGCACACAGCAAGTGGGGATAATCAGCTCCACTTTGGGAATGTTTTATAGAAACTGAGGGTGAAGATAGCCTCATAAATGCTGGAAGGATTTGAAATGGTCTGTGTTAGAACCCAGTTTTCCTGCTACATGGGAAAAGCTCCTCTGAGATAATAGAAATTAAACCAACACCTGGGTGAGAGTAGCATGGGAGGAGAGGGAAAACAGCTGCATCAGTGACAGCAATGCAGCCCTGGGTCCAACACACCTGTTGCACGTTGATCTTTGACTCACAAAAACCAGAACACACCTTCCATTGATTCAGCACCTAAAACATCACCATAAGCTCGGCTAGATGTCACTTCCCACAGATAGAATTCCAGGAGACAGGCTGCAGTCTCCAAAAGGCTCTGCAGCTCAGTTTTCAGAAGATGAAAATTAGGAGCAGAAAGAAATCAGTTCCCCTGACTCAGGGCTCTTGTCCAACATCCCAGCTTTTTCCAAGGAATAATTCTCAGGCCTTGCATCTGGGTTGTGAATGACCAGGATGTGGATCTAGAAGGAAGCATGGAGCTGGAGGATCTAATCCATTCAGAAGTGGCCTGGGAAGAGATGTCTCAACTAGGTCATCCAATCAGCAAACCATTAGGCCTTTGTGGGGTACTGGGCTAATGAAATGAGGTCCCAGGTATATTCTTAGCCCTTTGCCCAACCTTATCCAGGTAGATTGGCCTCCTGGGGATTTTTGTCCTAGTGTATGCTTTTCTACTTTTATTCCTTCAAGGAAAATCTAATAGTCTGCCCAAAGACATCCACGTCTAATCTCTGCCACCTTTGAAAGTTACCTGTTAGAAATAGCTCAGGATGTTAAGGTGTTGCTTAGGAATAAAGACACCAACTTGAAAGGAACTCTGTAGGGTAAAGTTTACTTCTGCAGATGGTGCATCATCACAGGTAAGCCATCAACTAAAATCTGGCAAGCAAGCACACTGAACAGGAAGGCTGCTCCCTTTTTAAACCCAAATCTAGCAGGCCCCACCCCTCTGCTCAGATTGGCTGGGCTCAGGTTCACAGCCTGAAAAAGGTGGTGGCTTAATTAACAGTCTGAAACAAAAATTCAAGGAGCTTCTAACAGGATGATGCCCTAATTAAAGTGTTGAGGGAAAAGATGTATGTAACTAAAACGTAATTAACAATGGCCAAACCACCAGGCCAAAGCAGGACCCCTTAGGAAAACCATCCTCTCAAGATTAACAGAAAAGAAGCAAACCACTTCAATAGAAGTATGGCAAAGGCCCTTTACAGTTGCAAGGAAGGATTTTAAAATGAGATTGTCCTGGATGATCTGGTTCGGCTTATTGTGAACATTCAAACCCTTACAAAACGGAGGCAGGAGAAACAGAATCAGAAGTTGTGTATTGTGATCGGGGAAGCAGCCAAGGAGTGGCAGCTGCTCAGGGTAGAGGTTGGAAGTAGGGGAGTAGTAGATTCTCCCCTGGCATCTGCAGAAGGAGCCCACCCTGTTGGCACCTCTCTTTAAACCCATAAGCCTTGCTTCAGACTTCTGACTATCTGACTTGGTAGTTATGTTGTCTTAAACTCACTGAGTTTGTGGTAATTTGCTATGGTACCTATAGGAAATGATACATCCTGCTGTGCCTCACTGAAAACAAACCTCTGAGGTACTCTTGGATTCCCTTTCTTGGGTTTTCATTCTATGGTTATTTTCGGGGAGCGAGGTAGAATAAGTATCAATTGGCTTTTTCAGACATTGAGAGGTATGGTAAAATCTAGTTAGGACACGCCTTTACACCTGGGTTAAACTAGTACTACTACTCAGCTAACTCTTCATTTCTGCTAGATTATAGAGTTAAAGAAGAGGTCTTTCTTGTTTATATTTTGTTTGGATGTAGAACAATTTGAGCCTGTTTCAATGGTGTTGTCATTATAAGAGGAAAGATCAAAGTCAGACTGTAGAGAGGACTTGAAAGTCAAAGTCAAGGTGATAAGCAACAGCTCCTCATATAATAGCCAGTGATGAATTAGAACCAATTTTCAAGTTTATAAACAGCTACAAAGCCTCACAGTCTCCAGAGTAGGTGATGCCCACAATGACTATTTTAAAATTAAAGTACTATCAGGTCATTTTCCCCCGCCTATGAAGGATTTTCATCTAAAGGTCTTAATGTGCACACTCATACAATGAGTACTTAGAATTTTCAGTCTGCACAAAAGGAAAAGGGAAAAAGAGAAGAGAGAAGAACATCATATTCAGCCCTTATGAATAGACTCCTTGGCAAGCTGGTTCTGAAAGCCTGAACAGTAGGAAGAAAGACTCACTGAGTTCTTCCAATAGAATGACTGCCAATTTACTCTCTCATACAGCCAGCAAATACTTCCTAATTTGTAAATGTTCTTCCACCTTATAACAGGCACTGTTTTAGGCAATCAAAATACCCTTACTATCCACAAATAGGCTGGACTGCCTTACATATAGATATATGGATTTAGTTCTCAGACTGCTGTGTGTCACATCTGCTTAAAATTCAGTGGAAATATTTACAGCAGAGCTGGTGTAAATGACTGTTTCCATCCTGCTTAGGGGTGGGAACAGAAGAGATGTAGAACTACTGTGAGCCAGGCACTTTTCACTCTTACATGCTTACGTTAACAATATGAAGTATTATGAGCACCTTTGTGGCATCGCTGAAAGGCTGAGTGAGGGTCTAAGCAACTTTCCTGCTAAGGGATGATCCAAAGCTGGAACCACTGAATCTGGCTCCACAAGCCCCAGATCTTCCTGTGAGAACACATGCTCATCCATTAAAAGGAGATGAGGCTGCGTGCTGGTGGTTCACACCTGTAATCCTAGCTATTAAGGAGGCTGAGATCTGAAGATCATGATCCAAAGCCAGCCCGGGCAGGAAAGTCCATGAGTCTCTTATCTCCAATTAGCCACCAGAAAACCAGAAGTGACACTGTAGCTCAAAGTGGTAGAGTGCTAGTCTTGAGCAAAAGAGTTCAGGGAGAGTGACCAAGCCCTGAGGCCAAGCCCCATGTCGGACAAAAAAGAGAGGGGTGAAGGGAGAGTAAGGGAGAAAGAGGGAGGGAGAGAGAGAGGGAGAGAGAGAAATGAGACTGTGTGGTGATGGGGAGATTTTTTTCCCTCTTTTTTTACATGATGGTCAATTGAGTTAGTTATAGGAAGGGACACTGGAAAGGCTCACGAAAACCAAGTGTCTTGTATCACAAGTCCTGAGATGAAGGTCCCAACTTTTCATGAAAAGCCTCATGGAGAGACATCAGGTAGTCAGGGGCAGAAAATAGGAGCAAGGGGAAGTCTTAAGCCACTGCCTTTCTGAGGATTACTCTGCGAGACAAATTCCTGGGCTATAGTTGTGCTCCTTACCTGCTTGGTACCTAGTCCTATAATGATTAAAACAAAGAAAGATTGTCTCATGGAGTATAAAAACAGGGGACATAGGGCTCTGGGTAGGCTAGTTTGGTTATCAAAAACAGGTCCTTAAGTCTGGACCTTTTGTTGTGCCTAAGAATTAACCCCCCCATCAGAGGGAGGAGAAAATTATTGTAAAGGACATTATTGGAGAAACAAGAAAAAATTTTAAATATGTACTCAATATTAGATAATAATAGAGTTAATATTAAATTCCTGAATTTGCTGGGTGCTGTTGGTTCATGTCTATAATAATAGCTACTCAGGAGACTACAATCTGAGAATCATGATTGGAAGCCAGTCCAGATTTGAGAGACTCTTAGCTCCAATTTAGCCACAAAAAGCTGGAACTGGAGGCTGGTTCAAATGATAGAGCTGCAGTTGTGAATACAAAACAGCCAAGCGAGTGCAAGAGACCCAAGTTCAAGCCCCAGGCTCATCTACACACACACACACACACACACACACACACACACACACACACACACACACACACACACACACACACACACACACACACCCCCCCTAAATTTGATGATTATACAGTAATTATATAAGATAATGTCAGTTTTCTTAGAAAAAGTAGAGTAAAATATTTCAGATGGACAATAATGTATCCATATAGTGTTCTTCCTTCCTTACTTCCTTACTTCCTTGCTTCCTTCCTTCCTTCCTTCCTTCCTTCCTTCCTCCTTCCTTCCTTCCTTCCTTCCTTCCTTCCTTCTTTCCTCCCCCCCTCCTCTCTCACTTTGTCAGTCGTGGGGCTTGAACTCTGGACCTGGGTGCTGTCCCTCAGCTCCTTAGCTCAAGGGTAGCGCGCTACCACTTGAGCCACAGCACTATTTCCAGTGGTTTATTGGAAATGAGAGTCTCAAGACTTTCCTGCCTGGGCTGGCTTTGAACCATGATCCTCAGATCTCAGCCTCCTGAATAGCTAGTATTACAGGTGTGAACCACCAGTGCCTGGCCATATAGTGTACTTTCAAATGGTTCTTTTTTTTTAAGTTAACAACTAATAAATACTCATTTATTTCAAACTTCTCATTGCTTTTCACATTTAAACTTTTTAAAAATTTAAATATATATTTTTTATTGTAAAGGTACTGTACAGAGGGGTTACAGTTACATGAGCAAGGTAATGAGTCCATTTCCTATTGAGCATTGTTACCCCCTCCTTTGTTTTTCCCCTACCATCCCTTTCCTCCCCACCCCCAACTCCTCACCCTTCCTTGCCCTCCCCTGCAAAGTTGTAAAGTTCATTTTCAACATAGTGTTTTGTACATTTCATTGTTACAATGGGTCATCCTGTATCTTTATTTAAGCATTTTGTTATTTCCCTTCCCCTCCTCAAATTAAAAAAAAATACACACACACACACACACACACACACACACACACACACACACACACACACACACAAGATGCAGGACACCAGAATCAAATACAGCGACAACAGGGGTTGTACCAGGGGGGAAAAGCATACAAAGAAACAACAACAAAAAAATCACATAGTACATTCTAAGTACATTAAAAAGAACAATAAGAAGAATAAAATCTTTTGTGTCCCTATCTTGGGGTTCATTTCATTTAGTATTAGCATACATGGTCATATGTACATAGCTTTTGACCTCTTCTGCTTGTCCTAGACATATACTCATTATTGCAGATAAGGGAAACCATGGGACCTATGTTTCTTTGAGTCTGGCTTACTTTACATAATATAATTTTCAAATGGTTCTGTTTTTTTGGGGGGGTACAGTCATGGGGCCTGAACTCTGGGCCTGGGTGCTGTCCCTCAGCTCTTCAGCTCAAGGCTAGTCCCTTGAGCTCAGCGCCACTTCCGGCTTTTTCTGTTTATGTGGTGCTGAGGAATCGAACCCAGGGCCTCATGCATGCAAGGCAAGCGCTCTACCACTGAGCCACCTTCCCAGCCCTGGTTCTGTTTTTTTTTTTTTTTTTAAGTGTGTATAGCTACTTATCTAAAAACTTCTGATTTGCTTTCCTCATCTTTTACATCCCACTGACCTCTCTCAATTCACCTCCAAGCTGCTACCCAATCTGTTTCCCACTCAGTGTGCTGTCCATAGAGATTTACTGTTATCAACAAGCTCTATTAATTTAACAGAATAGGAAAAAAGCATGAACAAAATGTAAGTCAGGAAGTTTTTTTAAAATACTATAAATGAAACTTTAAGAGATGAAAAATGTAAATTAAAAACCATGCTGGAAAATAAAAAAAGTTAACCCCTCCAAATCAACTCAATTAAAAATGGACAAAAGACCTAAACAGACATTTCTCAAAAGACACAAAATGGCCAATAGAAATATGAAAACATACATCATGAGGAAATACAAATCACACCCATAATATTACCTTATTCCTTTTAGGATGTCTCCTATCCAAAAGACAGAAGATAAGTATTGGCAGAAGAAAAGAGAATTTTGTTTAAGTGTGGTGGCACATGTCTATCTGGGAGGCTTTAGGTAAGTGGGTAATAGCTCAAGACTGGCCTTGAACAAAAAGGGATACTCTATCTGAAAACAAAAAGGAGCCAAAAACATGCAGTGGAAGAAACACAGCCTCTTCAATCACTGGTGCTGGGAAAACTGGGAGGCCACATGCAGAAAACTAAAAGTGGACCCCAGCCTATCATCATGCACCAACATCAACTCAAAATGGATTAAAGACCTTAACATCAAACCTGAATCTCTGACCTCATGGGTGTATAACTTGAGTCTAGCCCTTTCTGCTTTAGTTTATTTTTCAGATAGGATCCTGTGTGTTGTATAGGGCTAAACTTCAGACCACAATGCTCTCATTTCTGCCCTATTTTTTGCTATTGAGTTCCCTATATATTTTAGATATCAACTATATATCCTCATTAGATATATAGCTTAATCTTTCTTCTTGAACTCTGTCTTTTCACCTATTGGTTGCTTCCTTTGCTGTACAGAAGTTTGTTTTTTTTACTCGATATAGTCCCATTTGTCTAATTTTTGCTTCTGTTGTCTGAGATTTTCTTTGCTGGACAAGGATGTTTTAATAAGCTCTCTGGGAGACTAATTGTAGCCAAGGGTAGAAGACCACTGTAGAAACAGGAAAGAAGAGTTCTTTCAGTGATATTTCTCAAATTGTGGTAATTTCCCTTCGTGTTAAAAAAAGGCAGGTTCCCAACTCTGTTGCTGAATCTGTGAGTCTACTCTCTGGAGCCCTGCCTGAGGCTCTCCATATATCATGAGGTGCTAGGGAATTTATATGCCAACATGTAAATTTCAGGGGGACACAATTCAGAATTGGAAAGGAAGAGGAAGCCATATAGGCTGTGATATGCAAAGGAAAAGAGAACATAGAAAAAAAAATTCCGCCCAGTGCAGCACATGTCTGATCCTTAGCAAGAAGGTTTTAGATAACTAAACTTCAGAAAACTTCCCACGGGAAGGAAGAAGACACTAAAATATCTCCTTCCAGGACTGGATCAATTTTTTTCTTTTTTAATCAGGAAGATGAGTGAAAGGGATCAAAGTTATTGTAAGGACACGGAACAAAGCTGGGCACTCATGGCTCATGCCTGTAACTCTAGATACTCAAGAGGCTGAGATCTGAGGATTGCAGTTTGAAGACAGCCTGGGCAGTAAAGTCCATGAGACTCTTATCTCCAGTTAACCACCAGAAAACCAGAAGTGAAGTGAAGCCATTGCTCAAAGTGGTAGAGTGCTAGCCTTGTGAAGAAGAGGTAAGGAATACCCCCTAGGGCCCCGAGTTCAAGCCCCACAACTGACCAAAAAAAGAGGAAGGAAGGAAGGAAGGAAGGAAAAGAAAGAAAAGAAAAGAAAAGAAAAGAGAAAAACAAGGAACAAGCCAGGTACTGGTTACTTATGCCTGTAATCCTAGCTACTCAGGCTTCTGAGATCTGAGGGTCACAGTTTGAAATCAGCCCAAACAGGGAAGTTTATGAAGCATGTATCTCCAATTAGGCACCATAAAGCTGGAGATGGGGCTGTGGCTCAAGTGGTAGAACACTAGCCTTAAACAGGCTCAGGCCCTCAGTTCAAGCCCTAATACCTGCGTGTACACACACACACACACACACACACACACCACACCAACAAAAACAAAAATTAAAAAGGAGAATATTATAGAAAAGAGAAAATAAGAAAATAAAGAATTGCTGGGAAGGTGGCTCAGTGGTAGAGTGCTTGCCTTGCATGCTCGAGGCCCTGGGTTCAATTTCTCAGCACCACATAAGCAAAAAGAAAAAAGCCAGAAGTGGCACTGTGGCTCCAGAGGTATAGCGCTAGCCTTGAGCTGAAGAGCTGAGGGACAGCGCCCAGGCCCAGAGTTCAGCCCCACGACTGGGGAAAAAAAAAAAAAAAAGAAAATAAAGAATTATATTTGCAGTTGAATACAGATTAATTCACAGAAGAATTCCCCATATCAAACATTTTTAAAGACTCCAGATGGCTTCAAGTGACTTTCTAGCTCTGAGCCTGTGTGAATTTGAATGAATTTGAGCTTGAAGGCAGGGAACCAACTGAGTGATCCCTGAGTTTCATTGGAGTCCTTGCTTTCATCAATAACAGGCTTCTCCGTGACCAGATAACATTTCCACACTTTCCAATCTGAATTCTGTTACTGCAACCGGATATTATTTCTCTCAATCTTAAGCAACAATGAAATAGTTATTTCTCCCTTCACAGAGGCTCATATCTATATTGAATGAAATGATTAAGGAATGGGACATCATTCTCTGGATAGAGACTAGGTAGAGATGCATTAAGCTAACTTTGAGAGAACATGGCATCTTCTTGTGTTGTGGACTTTAAATACAACAGAAACACTTAAAAGAATTATTAAAAATAGAATCATTTAAGTACAATAAAATCATTTCCATTTTATGGCTAAAGTATGGTTCAAAGTAAAATGGTCAACACTGAGCCACACTCTCTGATCTCAACATAGAATTTTTTTTATTGTGAACATACTGTACAGAGGGGTTACAATTACATAGGCAAGATAATGAGTACATTTCTTATCAAGCATTGTAGCCTCCTCCTTTGTTTATCCTTCACATCCCTTCCCATCCTCCCCCCGACCCCCATCCTCCCCCCCCACCAAAGTTATAAAGTTCATTTTCCACATGACAACTTGTACTTCTCATTGTTGCAAAGGGTCCACCTGTATCCTTATTTAAACGACTTGCTTTTCCCCTTCCCCTCCACAAATTATACCGACATCAGATACAGTGAAAGCAGGGGTTATACTGTGGGGGAGGGACATTTAGAATTTTTGTAAAAGAAAAAAAAGCAAGAAATGCTTAAAACATCTAAATTATTATTGTTTATGGAAATGGTTTAATTGTTACTTACATAAGGGAATATCTTGACACTTTAAGAGTCAAATAACGTTTTGTGTAGTAAAATTGCAGAATACATTGAGTTGCTGAAATGTGATCCCATTTTAGTTAACATTAAGCATGTGTTGTATACATAAGAATAGATGCTCAGACTAAAAAGTCTCAAAAGATATTCATAGCAGCGAATGCTATGATGGTCTACCCAGCACCCATTTCAATTGTGTAGTATCCATCTATTTGGTTTGAGTGGAATTGACCCCATATAAATTTCCAAATTTTAGCCCTACTCATGGAGCCAATTAGTTTAATCCATCTTTTCTGCTACAGAAATTGGTTCAAGAATGCCAGGTGGCCAAGCCAGTACTTTGCATCCCTCAGACCTTTAGGATATCCCATAAGTAGGCATATGGCTGACTTAGGCCCATCAGGAAGAGAATCTAAGACTTTAACTTCTCACTTAATAGTTATTGACTCAGGCTTTCTCTCTCTCCTCTCTTCGGCTCCCTTCCTCCTTTTAACTCCAAGCCATATTTCTCTGATGAAGTATATTATCCTACTGATGCTACTTTTTAATTGTGAGGTGACTAAGCCTTAAGATGAATCTGCTATTTTAAAAGGCAAAATAAGGAGATAGAAGCAACTGAGTGTTATTTAATTATGTGGCTGAATGATTTAATTAAACAAAACCCAAAGTCTGTCCTACCTCAGGTCTTTGAGAATCTCTTTACATTTCCTTCTTAAGATGTTTAAAATGAAATGATTGTTATGACATTGTAGTAGCAGAACACTGAAAACAGTCTAAATGCTCATTTACTCAGAAAATGATTGAAACAATTATGTGGATATTACATAATTGTATTGTTTTGTCCACTTTAAACTGAAATGTTTTTGTTATATAGTCTGAACTGATTATGTATACCCAATTGTTATAAGTATTTAACCCTAGAAATGGTGTGTATGAGTGTGTGGGTAGAAGGTTGATGGGGAAAACTCATTTACTTCCTACACTTTTTTGCACTTCTGTTTGGTTTGACTTTTCTTTCTTTCTTTCTTTCTTTTTTTTTTTACAATGAAGTCATGTTATTTTCTTTTATGATTGAAAGTAATTTCCTTAAATAAATAGAATAACAAAATATAGAGTTGTTTCACTAAATGGTGTATGTCAAAGTATTGCTGGAAATATTCTAGTTCACTCAGGTATTGGGGGTGGCTGGCAGGGAACAAAGGAGGAGCTTTTGGGAGCTGATGGCATTCTGTTTACTGAAGTGGTTTCATATGCATGTTGGCTTCATGAAATTTCATTGAGCTGCGCCTTTAAGATTTGTGTACTCATCTACCTGCATGTTAAACATCAACAAAATGTTTTCATAAAAATGTGGCAGTCAGGGCTGGGCATGTGGCTTAGTGGTAGAGTGCTTGCCTAGCATGCCTGAAGCCCTGGGTTCGATTCCTCAGTACCACATAAACAGAAAAAATCTGGAAGTGGCACTGTGGCTCACCTGGTAGAGTGCTAGCCTTGAGCAAAAGGAGCTCAGAGACAGAGCCCAGGTCCTGAATTCAAGCCCCAAGACTGGCAAAAAAAATGTTGCAGTCATTGGAACTAAGAAGATTGTTAAATTTAACATCATCCAGTCTTAATAGCACCTGCCAATGTGCATTCTGGATGGGTGGAGAAAGATGTCTCTTCAAGAGGGTTGTAGAAGCTATGTAGGACCTAGGAGGAGTTGCAAACTCTGGGTACTGTTTCAGGGCTCTCTGTGTGATCAGTCCAAACAACATGGCCAGATCAGTTTTTTTAGGCGTTTGATAAGGGAGCAGTACAGTTTATTCATTTATTTCTTTAACACCTATTATTTTCTGGGTACTTGTTTTCTTCCTACATTGTGGTAAATGTCTGACTCACTAGGCTGAGTAAAATGTTCTTACCTTGAGAAATTTTCTATCAGGTAAAAGTTGACAAATTAACTAAATTATAGAAATAAAGTGTTACAAGAGCTATATCAGAAATAAATATGTAAAGATAAAGAGTATGAGATGTGTCAGGAAAAGACCTGAGTATGGAATACAGGGGGAGTCTGCATTGGGCTGGGTTTGAGGGGGAGCCAGCCTAGAAGGTCCTTCCATGAAGAGAGATTCACAGTGCAAAAGCACATACATATGATTGAGTTGTCTAGGCAAGCTTGGGAAATCTAAGGTATTTTTGCCCAGCTGAGGGATGGGGATTGAAGGATGAGGGAGGGACAGAATGTTATACAGGGAAAAAAGTGGCATAACTTCCCTTACCAGGACTTAAACCTTTATTCTAGAAACAAGGGTGACCAGATGGACAGTATGTTAGCATGATTTTTTCTTGGTAATAGGAGTGTGCAGAATACTGGAAGAAACTAGACTTGGGAAAACATTGTCCATGAGACTTCTGCCACACCTTTTAGGGGGTATTAGATGGTAGAATTAACAGGGATGGGTGCTATAGTTTGGATATGAAATGTCCCCAAAGGCCCATGTACTCAATAAGGGCCCAAGGCATCTTGGCCAGGCAATCATGATATGAAACCTCTGAAGCCATGAGCCCAAATTCACCTTTCCTGTGTGTAAGCTGATTATCTCAGGTATTTCTTGGAAACTGAAAGCTGACTAACAATTTTGGTTACCTCCTACATATAAAGGGTAAAAGAAAAGGGCCATCAAGATGAGGTATTTCTAGAATTCTGGCTAGAAAAGATGGTGCTTCAGTTTGTCAGCAGAGAGAGGCTGAAGATGCATAGATTTGAGGTCTCTGGGGCTTACTCAGCTGGAGATGTTCCCCCAGAGGCAGCTGGATTCATGAGTCTGGGGTCCTGGGGAAGACACCAGAGTGATAGGAAAGGAGAGTCAATGCCATCAACTTTTTCTTTTTTATATACAAGCAGAAGAAAATGAAGCATTTTTTGAGTTTATGTAACTCCCTTTTCACATATCAGATTCAGCTAACTTTGACTTTATTCTTTGGAATCTCTACTCCTCCTTTGACATTCTCCATTGAGCTGAGTGAGATGACTCAGGAGCTCTTAGCAACCACTGCCTGAGTCCATCCAGGCCAGTCTGTCTAAGCCAAAGAAGACTGATCTTTCTCAACGTAGCTAGTCATTTTGGGTAAAAAAATTATAAGATAAAACAGAGATACTTAGAACCACACAACACAAATTCATGGTCTAATAAATCATTATTGGACAAATGGCTACCCAAATGAAGGAACAGAACTTTCCCAACTACCCCTGAAGTGCTTTTACATGCCCCACCCCCTGCTCCTTCTTTCCTCAAAAGGAATTATTTAGAGAGAATTGTGGATCCATACATTTGTTCAAAGTTTTTAGGTAATTTCTTTTTATCACAGATGCCCAATACCTGCCCTTTCCTGGGATGCCTTACCACCCTTGCAAACGTTTGTTAGCACTCATCCTCACAAAGCATGTCCAGATGAACCTTCTCTGGCAGAACGTCCTTCTGTGCTGCCACTGTGCCACTAAAGTCATCCCATGTCTGTCCTAGATACTTATATCTCATTTGATTTTGCCTTTTGTTAATTTTGTACTTGCCTCCCCTGCTCCTTCCTGAAATCTATTATAGATTCTATCAAAGTAGAAGCAAAACCTTCTGCTCATGTCTTCCACACCCGTGCAGCTCAGAGGGTGGGTCATTAGCCAACAGCACTAGGGAACTGCAAAAACTTGGTCCTCTCCCAAGGCCTACTGAATTAAAAATCTTCATTTTGCCAAGATTGTGTGGGATGACGCTTGTGCACATTCAAGATGAAGAGCCCTTTGTCCTCCAGCAGACTCTACATGCAGACTGCACATTGGACTCATGTCAGGGTCCCATCCCCAGAGATTCTTAAGCAACTCATCAGGAGTAGGGAGGTTGGTTGCTGTGTCAAGAGTTTTAAAAAACTTCCTGATGGAACAGGTACTGGCCCTATTTTCTCAGTTTTAACCTTAAGGTCTTCTTTCTGCTAGAAGATCTCATTCGGTAGGCCACATCACATCTAGGTGGCATGTCTCCTAGATCATCTTGTGATAATGGTTGCACTGCTTTTTACAACAGTTTCTTTAGATTCACTATTGTGGTTATGAAATGAATTCATGGATAATACATTAACATATAATTTAAAAATCAATATAATGGCCTAAATTATTACCAAGGAGGAGCAAAAGTAGTGACATACATAATTAATGTGCATTTGCACATAAACATCCAGTTGGAGCCCGATTAGAATTGCACCTACTTACAATTTAAGACCAGAAAGAAGACAAGAATCTTTCTTCATTTTTGACATTTTGAAACAATAGATAAGTAAATGCATTCCTATACATGGAATTATTGGGCCTGTGGCATTTACACTGGTGATAGGCACAAATGTGTCTCCTGACCAGACACCAAAAATGGAGGTAGCTTCAGAGTCCTGATTTTCCTAAAAAAAAAAAAAAAAAGTACCACCTGTCTTAAGACTTGCATAGTGGTTGTATTTCTAGAACACTGTGTATTCAAAAGTTACAAACATATTTTGTGTTTCTATGTAAAACAGAGATAAAATTCTAATGTAATTGAACCATATTTTAACATGGTCATGAATCCAGTTTGACATATGAAACCTGCGTGGGACACAACCTTCTGGATCTGGGGTTACCCCCACTAAATACTTGGAGCCCTTTTTCCGATGATTATAGTAAGGAATGAAAGCACCTGTAATTTTCCAATATACTCCCCTAGGGGGCGGTACTGCTGTGGGTTGTGGTGCTAGACAGTTTAACATTAACAGGAACTCTTGGTTTATTTATAAAACAAGTTCAGCACTAGCTGAGTGCAGAAGACAATGGAAGAAAAACAGTAAAATGCCTGCCCTCCAAGAACATAAGCTGATATTATCTTCCAGTTAATCGGTAGGAGTTGTCTGGGGGAACACAGTGTCCTTGGCCTCCAAATAGGGGTGTGTGTGTGTGTGTGTGTGTGGTGGGTGAAGATCAAATAGGCACCAGCCTAATACATGACATGAGCAGTGAATTAGTAATCACATTCAGAAAAAGGAGCTCTGAGGGGTAAGCCACATGAAGAGAAATCATTCTGGAGAAGGTAATAGTAGCTTATTGAATTAGGGCAGATGGAGCATGAAGGAAAATATACTTACCCTAGGAACAAAAAACAAAAAAGGTATTGTCTGACAATCTCATAACAAAACACAGATGAGGCAAACCATGATACCGGAGCCTTTGGAAATGTAGACCCAAAGGTCTGGGGAAACTCCATTTTTATGCTTAGATTCAATGAAGAATGGATAGCCAAATTGGAATGGTAATAGGCTGGGTAAGAAATCCAGTAAGGCCTGTTTGGATTCTCCTAGTGGCCTAGGTGAGTGAACTTTATGGCCAGCTCTTATACAGAAAGATAGGAGTGGGTTAGAATAATATTTCTAGAGTTTTCTTTGATTTTTGCCAGCATGGGGGCTGGGAGTGAATTCAAGGTCTCTATCACTTAAACTACACTTCCTGCCACTTTTTATATTATTTTTCAAGTGAGGTCTTGCTATATGCTGGAACTGGTCTGGGCTGCAATCCCTGTATTACTGGAGATGACAGGCATATGCCACTGCATCCAGCCACTGGTTGATATGGAATCTGGCAGACTTCTTTTGCCTGGGCCAGCCTTGAAATGCAATCTCCCTGCCTCATTTCTAGGTTTTGTGTCTGGCCTTGGAAGACTGGAGAAGGGTTTGTTTCTATGAACCACCTTGTTCGATGAGGATTTCCAATTAATTTCTCTGGCTCGCCTTGTGGGATTAAAAAAAAAAAAAAGGCAGGAACAGCTCAGAGAGGTCTTGCTTCGGAACCTCCTTTCGGCTCAAAGTACTCATCATATCTAGGCACCATACTTTGGGACTCATTTTTTGAGCACGATCGTGTTTCAGATTCACTGGCCTGCAAACCCAAGCAAAGAATGAGCAGTTACTCTCTCCTTTTTTGATGAGAGCCTGCTATAGAACAGGGTGTATGTGTGCAGTAGAGGTGGAGGGTGGAGTGTAGTTTATTGAGAATCATAATTGGTTGTTGCAAAATATATATCAGAATAGGTTATGGGGGAGGGGTAGAAATTAAAGATTTCTAGACAGATCTAAGCTCAACTGAATCACTGAATCAGTTTTGGGGAGCAAAGGAGAAATACATATTTAATAAACAACTCGTTAGATGAGAGTTGGGGACGTAACTCAGTGCCAAAGCATGTGCACAGAATGTGCATAGCTTTATAATCCCTAGTACTTATTTTTTTGGTGCTGGTCCAAGGGTCTGAACTCAGGGGCCAGGGTCTGGGTACCGTTCCTGAGCTTTTTTTTGCTCAAGGCTAAAGCTCCATCACTTGAGATACAGTTCTACTTCTGGCTTTTGATGGTTAATTGGAGAGAAAATTCTCACAGGATTTTCCCTGCCCTGGCTGTTTTTGAACTTTGATCCTCCAATCTCAGCTTCCTAAGTATCTAGGATTACAGATTCTAGGAGATACTGATACTAGGCTACTAGTATCATTTAAAATCAAGAACAACAACAAAAACATCCAAAAACTTAAAAAATCCAGACAGGATGGGGAGAGGGAGGAGTCTTACAAAATACCTCTTAAGATTTCAACCAAAGCCTTCATCACACTATGATATAGTCTCTAGTATTCATTCATTCTTCTTCTTTTTTTTTTTTTTGTCGGTCATGGGGCTTGAACTCTGGGCCTGGGTGCTGTCCCTCAGCTCTTCAGCTCAAGGCTAGCTCGCTACCGCTTGAGCCACAGCGCCACTTCCGGCTTCCTAGCAGTTTATTGGAGATAAGAGTCTTACAGAGTTTCCTGCCCCGGCTGGCTTTGAACCATGATCCTCAGATCTCATTCTCCTGAGTAGCTAGGATTACAGGCTTGAGCCACCAGCACCCGGCCATTCTTATTCATTATTCATTCATTCTTCGTATGTAATTCTTTGATGTCCATTGGCAGGATAAACAGGAGGAACAAAATCCAGGAGGTGAAGGGATGGAGGGTTTTTAAACTATAGCTGAAGGACCATCTACTTTGCAAGACAAAACTAGATTTCATGCGGAGAAATTTTCATTGTTTTGGGCCCAGTAATCATATTCTTTTACCTCTAAAATGAGCTTTCAGACGGGAAGAAATCAGTGGTCAAAGCCAGTCAGTCAACTCACATCAATTTCAACCCAACCACCACCAAAATAAAACACAAAATAAAATGAGATCCTGGTCTTCTATCAGGTGATCTTCCCATTGCACCACGGCAAAAGCATTTAAATCCTGCCCTGATTTCCAATCGCAAGCCTAGCGGAAATGAGCACGGAAACCGGTTACTATTTAGAAAACAGGATGGATTCCTTTAAATGAGGAATTGGCATTTTGGAGTCCTCAGATTAAATTTAGACACTGATATAAACCTAAAGATGAGATCTTGTTGATGCTATGAAATATAAATTCAGCCTGTGAAGCGGCAGGTTTCCCGCTGCGCCTCTCTGGGATTCAGGGGAGCAGGCGCACGGGGTAGGTTGCGGCACAGCTGGCCAGACCCGCCTGGCCGTGCAAAGGGGACCACTAGCTCCCTGCGGTCAGAGACAGACTTTTGGGTTAGGCTTCGACTTGAGTCCGGGATCCCGGGTGTTGGGAGCAAGAAATGAATCGGTAGGAAAAGGCCCAGGGAGAGTCACAATGGGGAACTCCGGGCATCTGCTAGAGCGCTTGCTGGTCCAACAGAGACTCCATCCCTAGGCTAGCTGGTGATCCAGGGAAACTGAGGGCAGAGTTAAAGCATTTCAAGAGTACGCGATCAACCGCAGACTTGGGGGTGGGCCGCTGAATCCCGTTTCCTGGAGATGAGGGTGGCGGCCTAGGCAGGCGGAGACCCGTACAGTCGGAAGCCTCGAGAGGCTCAGCAAGAAAAAAGATGCCAGATGAGGGGCGCTGCCCGCTCGCCTGCCCACGAGAGGCCACTGACCGGCCTCGAGGAACGCGGAGACATCGGGTCCGCCGGGCTCTCCTGGGCACCAATCCGCAGCGCGCCTGGGGCGCGCCCCTTGTCACGCCCTCGCCAAGCCGCGCTGGAGCCGCCCGGGATTCCCAGGCCCCCAGTGGTCCCGTGATCTCAGCGTACCCAGTCTGTCTGGGTCCCTCCCTCTTCACGCACCTGGGTGCCCTGATCCAGGTGCTCGGGTTCGGGGGGGGGGGACCTCGGGGCGGGTTCCTGCCCGTCCGCACCTGCCCCCAGAGGCGGGGCGCGTGGCGACAGCGCGGCCTCAGCCTCGCCACCAGCCTCGCTGGCCTGCGGCTCTCAGACCTGCCCCCTGCCCCCGCCTGCGAGCACCTCCACTCCGCCGCGCCCGCCCTCCCTGCCTCCACGCGGTCGGTCCACCCGTCCCTCCTCCGCCCGAGCCGCGGCGGCTGGCACTTCTGACTTCAGTCCCCGCCGCATTCATCGCCGCCGCCGCCCTTGGGATCTGGAGCTCCGCGCCATGGAGACGGCCACTGGCAGTGAGCGCGGGAGCCCCCCGGGCCCCGCAGTGCCGCCGCCCCGGGGCCACGCGCCCTTGGCTGCCGCCTCTTGCCCAGGCGGGCTGAGTCCCCCGGCGCGCGAGCCGCCGCAGCCGGAGGAGGAGCGGCAGCCGCGGATCAGCGAGAGCGGCCAGTTCAGCGACGGACTGGAGGACCGAGGTGAGCGGGCACCGCCCCTGGCCGGGGCCCCTTCCCCGGGCCGGGCCCGCGCGGCAGGATGACTTTCGGTCCCGCCTCTCCCTGCTCTGGGGTAGGACCTAGACAGGTGCGGGGCTCCGCGTCTGCGAGGAGCTAGGGGGTGGGGGGCGCCGAGCCCGGACTTCCCGGCCAGGGCGCAGCCCCACCTCCCGCGGTCCGCACGGCCTCGGCGGCGGCGGCGGCTCCTCCGATCCCCTCCAGGGGCCCCGGCCAGCCAGGCTCGCGCCCTCCTCTCGGCTGTCCCCGAGCCTTCCGGCGCGCACTGGAAAAGTTTGCGGGAGCGGGTGTTTGGCCCCGGGAGCGCTTGGCTCCGGGGGGGTGGGGGACTGAGGACCCCGCTCAGCGCGATCGGACCCGGGTTCGAGGCGTCGTCTTTTGTGATTCCCGATCCTGGCTCTGCGGATCACCCGGGAAAACTTCCCTCGGGCCAGGTGTTTCTCCCGATGGCCGCGGATCTGATGCTAGCACCAGGAAGGGTTAACTAAAGGGAGCTCGCTCGATCCTGACCTGCTTCTGGATTTGGGTGGGCCTGGGCCCGACCCCTCCTGGGGTCACAGTGGTCACTGCCCTGTCTCGTGATGATGGGGCCCGAGGGCTGTGACGTTTGCGTTCGGGCTACAACCTCATCTGGATGGGTGCCACTGAAACCCGGTGCTTCCCGGACAGCGCGTCTCCAGCCCTCGGGAACCCCTTCCCGCACACCGGCCGCAGACCCCCCGCACAAATCCGCCTCCTGGGGGGACAAACTCTACCTTTCGCCTCCTTTGAGTTGTCCTCCTGGGGCAGGAGGATTCCCTGGTCCCTTCCCGCGTGTCAGCCCTTTTCCATCCCGCCCTCGTTCCTTTCGACTTGGATCCCTAGCGGACGGAGCCGGCTCCTGATCGTAGCTACCTACACCTTTCCTGGTTTCCAAACGCCCTCCCCGACCCTCGCAAAGAATCAATGGCTCTGCTACTAATCCTTGCAGCCCAGAGGTGGGGGGGGTGAGGGGTGGGGAGGGGGGTGGCTTTTGACACCTCCCTTTTCTTGATATCTTCATTTTGTCGGTTGTGGAAGGTTTGTGTATTTTCGTCTTAGCAGGTTTCTGTCCTATTCTTAGAATCTCCTGTACATTTTAATTTTTTTTTTCGTATTGGGATGCACGATCTCTTTCTCCTCAGAAATTCCGAAGTGTAGCTTGTGGAAATAGGATAAACGTGGAAAGAGCGGTTCCCAGGCGCAAATGATGGAGCTGCTCCAGTTGCAACGAGTTCTGCACCTCTGGTGCAGTTTCTCCTGTGTTCTCACAGAACTGCAAAGCCTTTGGGGGCCCGGGACTGGTGACCTCACTAGCACCCAGCCAAACCTGTCACTTTGCATTATAGGGTGTGTAAATGACTTCGGCCCTGAAACGAATATTAAGATTAAACATTTTTTTTTCTATTGAAGAAGGAAGCCCAGCTTGAGCTGAATTTTGTAGCATTGCAGGTCATCTGTAAGACCTGGCCTTTTCTCCCCGTCCCAGAAAATGATGGGAGGGGAAAAAAGAGCAAGAGTCGGTTAATATTTAGCAGTCCACGCACAAGTGTAAAAAAAAAAAAAGTCTTACTGAATTCATTCCTAAGGTTACTTGCTAGTGGTCAACTGAATTTCATTTTCCATTATATTGCCTCCTGAAAGCATTCACTGTTCATAAACTGTCTTAGTGTGAAAGCATTGCATATCACACACAGAGTCTCTGTTAGGATGAATCCTGCCCACCAAGGAACCCAGTGCCTGGTGCCTTGGCGAGCTAGCTAAGTCAGTGTGACATTCTTTTGTTTGATCCACTTCTGATCGCAAAGAGTTAATAATGATAAGGGAATCATTTTGGTTAAATAAATTAGAAGGTTACCTGGGGAGGTTTTTGTATTTGTGTTAATTTTTTTCTTATGGGGCTTCATCTTTGCAGAATTGATTTTTGATATCCCTTGAGAACGGTTTGAATGCTGTGACCTCTTTCTTAATGGTGCTAGGGACCAGAAAGAGGAAACCTCTGCAGTCACCTGCTGTGCGGTTCTCCATCCTGCCAGGGCTGGCTTTCTTCTACTCAAATACTTATTGGTTATAAGGGGGGGGGGGTTCCTCTTGATAGCTACTGACAGTTAGCTGTCTCTTATGTGCTAATGTCTTTCTGATCTATTAGGACCCTATTGAAGACTGCTTCGAACTCCAATCAAAGTCTAGCTTTATAATCCAGTGTTTGGAAACATACTCCCCTTAGAAGGGCTGGTTCCCAGAAACCTAGCTAGCTCAGAATGTCGGTCATTATGGTGCTATTTCCTTCAGTCTTTTGTTCAGGGAGCTCGGTGGTTTAAGATATGTAGGGATTAATACTTCTTTCCCTTCCCTTTATAGCTAATAGAAATTCCTCTTCTTGTAGAGAACTAAAAACAGTTTTTTTTTAAAAAAAGAGAACACAGTGAAAATCAATTGATACAATTATGTGCATCTACCCCAATAGAGGGTCAACCCAACATGAATAAAATCATATGCTTGGTATTGTCATGTAAAATTGTAAATTTGAGTGAGGTTAGAAATGTAAATGTGGAGGCCACCTGTGCTTAGGAGGGTCCCAGACCTGCATACAGATCTGAAGCCTTAATTCCTATGGCACAGTTCTGCCTCTCCAGGCTATTTCACTTCTTCTTCTGAAGCACAGCTTCTTGGAAACTTCAGGGAATTCTCATCACATCTTTGTGGCTTGTGAGTGTGAGTGTGCATGCATCCAGCATGGGTGTAGAGATAACTGTGTATAGACCATTCATTTAGTCTGGGCTTTTGTAAGTCATCATATTCCCCTTTAAGAAGAAAATGTTTTCCATTTGGCTATGTTTTTAGGTAGGAAAACCAGTGGGAACTAAATAAAGATTGGATAGAAATGGGGGATATTCTTCTTTGGAGTAGTTTTCCCATTGCAGTTACTTCATTAAATTAAAAAAAATTTTTTTTAAGTGGGGAAGGCACCGAAGAACACATTGGGGCAAGAACCTCTATCCCATTGCTGATAGAACCCAATGTCACTGTAGCAGGTAACAGAGCCAGGAGGCTCTCATCTGTCTGTTGCTGGGAATGCTGACCCTTGGTGGGTCAGGTCCACATGTGTGGTCAGGACCGGGTATTCTTGAAAGCAGCTGACTTGGAAAGGAAAAAATATGGCATTTGGCAAATGGAAATCTTAGGCCATGGTTGTTAACCTTTTTTTTTTTTTTTAATAAGTTTTTTTTTTAATCGTGAAAATACGGTACAGAGAGGTTACAGTTACATGAGCAAGGTAATGAGTACATTTCTTATCCAGCACTGTTGCCTCCTCCTTTGTTTTTTCCCTACCATCCCTTCCCTCCCACTTCTTCAGCTAAACCCCCCCTTCCCTTCCACCTAAATTGTAAAGTTCATTTTTCTACATAGCGTCGTATATATCTCATTTTGCAATGGCTCCACCTGTATCCCTATTTAAACAGTTTTTCCCCTTCCCCTCCCCAAATTATACCAACATCAAATACAGTGAAAACAGGGGTTATACCGTGGGGGAGGGACATACAAAGCAACAACAAAAAAAATCACATGGTACCTTATAAATACATTAGAAACAATAGCAAGGAAGAAAAAAACCACTTGCATCCCTATCTTGGGGTTCATTTCGCTTAACATGATCTTATCTGACCTTACCTTTTGGAAAACTACTTCTAAAAGAACTCTTCCTTGCATTTACTCTTTTCTCACCCTGTAGCTAAAACCCTTGGATATTTGCAACCAAAATACATAGCAAATGAACCACTTATTTGAGTTTGAACATAAAGATTACAAATTCATTTCTCTTGGCCAGGATGAAAGGAAGATTTTTTTTATACTTAATCTGGGAAAAGGAAAATAAATGATCAGGGGTGTGTGTGAGCTGCTTCTAAATTATAGCTTCACTTGGGTGAAAGTAGTTGAAAATCTCAACTCAGTACCTGAGGAATAAACAAAGAATGACTTCCTGTATTTTCACCTTTAGGGTGGAATTTAACAGGAGAGATGTTTTTTTTGTGTTTGGTTTTTCCCATCTAGATGCACTTATGAAGGAAGATTTTGGGAAAACTGTACAGTGAGATGGTGGAGATAGAGATAATATTTCCTGTTCTCACCCACAGGTGACAGCCCGCAGGTTTCAGTTATTTAACAATTATTCTCTGGGCTGTGAACAGAGTTCACTAAGCAGCCTTCCCTACATTCCTGTTTGTTCAGGGCCTGTTCAGGGATGCTTGTGGCTAGGTTATAAATGGAACTAAGGAATTTCTATGGTGTATTTGTTTTTTATATATTTCATATATATGGGCAGAATGCATTTTTTTTTGGCACTGGTGGAGGCTCAGAAAATGAGTCTAGCACGTTGAAATGCTGAGGACTCTGACTTTAAGGATCTTGAAAGGTGTTAGAAAGCACTGTCTCTTCTGATCTCCTGCCCTTCTTCCTCCTGGTCCTCCTTTTATCCCAAGGCAGTCCATAGAAACTAGAATTCTTCTTCCCCAAGGTGGCTCATAGAAAGCAGAACTTCCTCACAGAGTATCATAAAAACTTAGAAATATTACCCTAACTTCTCTTTTCTTTTCTGTGTAAGGGCTGATCACAGAGATCTCTGACCTCCCTTGTTTAATAGCAGGTCAATCACAAGACCCTGATTCCAGAAGTGATTATGCCCCATACCAAGAAGGGAATAGACAGACAGGCCTTGCTCAGTTTCCCTTTGAAGTTTACTACTATTTAATCATACTATTTCTTCAGTACAATCCTTTTTTTTTTCCCATCAAACCTAAGCATAAAAATAGCTCTCCCTGTATATTTGGGTCTTCATTTCTGAAGGCTCCCATGTCACATCAAACTAATACATTTATTGTGCTTTTTCTCCTGTTAACCTGTCCCTGTGCTGTACATGTGTCAGCCTTGTCCCTTATTATGGGCAAAGATAAGTACCACGCCCTTTCTGCCCTGTAGCAATTAGAAGCATAGTGTGGGGCCAGTGAGACAAATGAGGTGATGCATAGGTGTGCTATGCCTTACACTGTGGCATTTTCTAAAATGGGCCCCTAAGCTTTGATGACCAATTTTTTCTTTTTCTGAAGCTGGTGTGAAGAGGTTGTTCAGCCTCTGAGAGGAATGTTGTGTAGCCAGAGCTGGTATAATGACCTTCTGCTTAGATAGAATGCATGGCTGAAAATTTGATTCTCTCTGCAACTAAGAAAATGCATTCTAGGGGGTGACATTGTCCAAAAAGAAATGCACTCATTAGCTGACTTATGTAACTGTAATCCCTCTGTACACCACCTTTATAATAACGATAAAAAGGTGAATAAAAATAAAATGCATTCTATGACGAATTTTCAAAGGAGAAGAAAGAAATAAAGAAATATAAATCATCAAGTCCATTCTGACCCCAGGCAGTTAAAGCTTGAGCATTGCCTGGGTGTTGTCACAATGCAATGTACAGGAGACAAAAAGAAAATGTATTTATGTTACCAGATGGCCTGTCTAGGAAGCTACCCTGGCTTTAGCAGGTCTACTCTACTTTAATATCCTGAGAACATTTTGGTATGTGCTTGGTACAAGGAGAAGAAGGAAGAAAAATATGTCATATAATTTGGGCCCAACAGCTACTGTCAGTTGTGGTTAAATGGTCCATTTTCTACTGTTAGTTGTTAGGTGGTACAGGGAGGATACTTACAGCCCATGATTCTTTGCTTTCGGTAGAATCCAGTTCTGCAATTGAAGATGTGCTGGTGGGTCTAGGCAAATCAGTGCCACAGCCAAGGAGCCCAATTCCTTAGTAACTGCTGTGCTGTTTGAACCAAATGGCCTTGTTGGATGGAGCAGCTTCTACCTGAGCCAAGTAACTTAGTGCAGGGATGAGGGAAAGGCCTGGTGTGGCACATCAGGGAGTGGTGGGATGTATGGTATTCTGCCAATGAGGCCAGTTGCTGTCATTCTGTAGAAATCCATGCCCCATATTGCCAGAGCCTGTGCTTTTTTTTGAGGGATGGCAGAAAGCTTGATTTTCATGTGAAACCTCCTAATTGTGAAAACACAGTATGTGCCAAACAAAAACACATCTTGGCCCACGGGCTGTCAGTTTGTAATCTTTGGATAAGAAATTGTAGCTCTGGCTGTGGGTTTCTTAATAAGGAAATATCTAACTTCCTTTTCTCCTTGTTTTCTTTTGTTTTGTTTTGGTCAGGCTTACTAGAAAGCAGCACCCGGCTGAAACCTCATGAAGCCCAGAACTACAGAAAGAAGGCATTGTGGGTCTCCTGGCTTTCCATTATTGTCACCCTGGCCCTTGCAGTGGCTGCCTTCAGTGAGTATCAGGAATCTTGCTGATCGATATGGGCTGGTGTTGCCTGTCTTATTCTCTAACCCCTGTGGGATATGCTTTTGCTTTTAGTTGACTATTATTGATGAGTGAATTTTTTTTTAGATGGTAAGCTAGTCAAGGTACTTATAAATTAGTAAGATGGCTTCTCTCTCTGCTGAGGGAGAAGATATTATGAAAAAGAGATAGAGCCGTACTGAGAGCCTTGGCACTCATCAGTATGCAGGATTGTGGAAGTAGATGTGGTTGCCAGTGGAATAGTGAAAATAGTCTCTTGGTGGATGCTTTCAGCTCGGGCTGACATGTGACAATATATATCCTTGAGATTCGTATTTTGAGCCTAATGCAACAAGATGAGTGCAATATTGCAGTGAGCTCGAACTCTGCCTCACCCCCGTTGTATCTTGCAAAAGGTTTGGAATAAAATCGCACATCCATTTTTGAGAAAGAAAAATGGAAGGGCCTTCTCTTAAGTTTTCAGTGGTCACAGAAATGAAAGAATTCATTACAATCAAGGGAAACAAAAGTGGAACCATTCCTGCCTATAGAAAATCCTATTTGGGAATTAGGAAGCTCGCTGACATGTGTTTTCTTGGGGAGCATTTGCAGCCTGTGGAAATATGCATGTACTCTTCTTATTGATTGAGCAATGGTTCATAAACATAAGCAGGGACAACTACAGCTCAACCTTGATAAAAAAAACCATAGGATTTTTTGTTGTTGTTGTTTTTCTTTATTATTTTTGTTTTTAATGCTTAGAAAAAGGGAAATATCTTTTGTGTTTTGTGATACATTTATACTAACACTAGGACCTGAATTCTATAGAATAATAACAAACATCATATAAGGCATCTCAGAGCAGGAGGAGAATGGACTGTAACTATTAGAAGCTCTGGTTCTGTGTATGTTATTTAAAATTCTATTCTGCCAGGTTAGGTCTGCTGCTGGAAGTTGAAATTGGATCCCAAGAGAGAATATTAGAATTTGACCAAATGCTCCCTTCAAAAGTGGGCATATATTACTTGAAGCAATTCATATTGGAAACACCATGCCATATCTTGGCTCTAAAGAAAAAAAAAAACTCCAGCATTTAGAAGCAGAGGGTAATGCATTTCAGAGAATAAACATTTACCAGTGAGCCAGAAATCTAATCAAGAGGAATTCTGATCCTTGAAAACAGCTTCTCCCTCCCCTCTCTCCCCCCCCCCCCCCCATTTTAATGTTGAAACAAGAATAACAAGCCCCTGATGTCCCTGGAGGGTAATTTGGCAGTGGTGGCTGGTAGGGGACTCAGGATTTGACACGGTAATTTCCATATGTAAAGAAAAGAGGAATGGGATGAAGGGAGGCGATTTACAGATGGAATAATAGTTACTCAGCCCTGGCCTTGTGCCCTATAAGCTGTTATGACTTTATCCTATGAGTGTTTGAAAGGAGGCCCTGAGCAAGAAGAAGTCAGGAGAGAACCTTCCTTTAAGGGAATACTGTCACATTTGATGTTTAAACTTCATAATTGGGAGAACTTACGAGGAAATTTTGGCTTTCCATGTTATCTTAAAAATGTCCTGTTTTCTTTAATAGGAAATGGCATGTATAATGCACACAAAGAGCTAGGATTTCCTTTTCCTTTTGAAAATGATTACACCCCATTATTTCAGCAAATATTCGATTTAACCTATCTGACTTCTTGCCTGTAAATATGAACATTGATGTAGCATATCATGACCTGTGTTCTTTTCTATAATCCAGTCAGTTCATTTTCAAATTTCCTTGTTCTGATTAATAAACCAAAACCTGAAGAAGATGAATTATAGTCTTCCCCATTTTAACTCTAGAGTAACTTCACACTGTGCATGCGCGCGCACGCGCGTGTGTGTGTGTGTGTGTGTGTGTGTGTGTGTGTGTGTGTGTGTGTGTGTGTGTGTATGTTTCAGTTATTAAACCCTTGGGCTGGTCTCTGATTATGTTTATAGGATTGTTGCTTTACCGTTTAGTTTCCTCAATATATTTAGAACATGAAATGTATAAAATCTCTCTCAAAGTGTCATTAACATGTTGGTTGATATTTGTGGTAAACTTTCCATAAGTTAAAATGGGAAGAAAACAAGCAGAAATTAAACTCATAGAAAAAATAAACAGAAATTCAGCAAATTTGAAGTTACATTTAAATTAGTATCTAAAGGAAAATTGTACATTCCATAAATGGCAATTATTTTTCAGGAGTGTTGTAAGTAGTGTTAATTTGATTAAAGTATATTATATACATGCATGTAACTGTCACAATGAATGCCCTTATACAATAGTTTACAGTAATAAAAAAATAGAGTATCACAAGAACACTCTGCTTTCCCCCTCCCCTCACCTCCATCAGAGAACTCATTGGACTGTGTGCTTTTGTTTATGCATGCATGGATGTATGTGTGTGTGTGTGTGTGTGTGTGTGTGTGTGTGTGTGTGTGTGTGTGTGTGTATGTGTGTGTGTGTTGTCAGGGTCTGTTAATAATGGTGAAGAGAAAGGCATTGTATTTATGGTCATGTCTTTTTTCTGTTTGGCAGTAAAAGAAGGGGTGAGCAAATGACCCACCCTCAAATGGGATCAGTACTCAAGAATGTTATAAATTTGTCTCACTTTTCTTTTTAAGGTTAGGTGGAAGAGGAACAGTTATTAAAAAATAATAAAGTTTACCTAATAGTTTAGGCTTAGGTTCCATCTATTTTTTTTAAACTGTTTCAAGTTTTGAGACCTTAGGCTACCTCTGGACTTTTTCTTGCTGAGTGCAGGTAGGGTGCTTTCTTGTGATATTTAGGTATACACCTACTGTGACCAGTTGGAATTCTGAATTGCCCTTTTTCTATTTATTTGTAGATACTTTCACTCGGCCATTTCCTTAAGTGAGTGGTTTCTAAAGGACTTAATGCTAAAGCTCACTTACTCAATATCAGAGTTATTTGGAATAATTCCTCTGACTAGCTATGGATTGGTTATTCACATGTCTAGTGTAGTTTGAAAAATAAAGTGGTCTTTCAAAGTTTGTCACTTAAAAGTACATTGAATTAGATGTATACAGACTAGTTTTGCAAATACTTGGAAATAGAGTAGTTTGGCTCTGTTCCAATGATCAGCATTTGAATTTGTATCACGATTTGTATCAACAAATCCTGGAAGTAGTAGTAGTTCATCCAGGAATATTTTGGAGGGAGCCTCAGTTTGGTTTTTAAATGGATTCTGTTTATAATCAGCAAGCAGTTTGGAAAATGGCAATCCTGTTATGGACAAATGTGAAAAAGGATCTGTTTTAATCATGAGGCTAGGAAGAGAATAGAAGTTTATTCTACAGTTGAGTTTTTTCACACTGTTGATAGCTTTGTTAGGACGATTGGAGAAAATGTATTCTCTGTTTTTGAGGTTTGGGTACAAGTTAATTTTTAAGCACTTGATGCTTGTTCTGTGGGAAATGAAGATATATTTGCAACATTCTCAGGGGAAAACCATTTCTAAGATAGAGAGGTCCATTAAAGAGAGAGAGGGAGAGAGAGAAAAAAAGAGAAGAGTACTCCAAAGATCTCTGATGAGGCAGTGGGTAGTGGGGGATGTGGGCAGGAAGCTGTGAGCCACATCCTGGGGGTGTTTGGTGGGATAACTTGTTCCTTGTAAGCGTGTTCTGTGAATGATAAGCAGAAGCCAGGAGAGAGGATCAGGCCAAACTGCCTTTGGGGAACCTTGTCTTGACAATTCTCTGGGTTCTTCCTTCATATCCTTGTGCCCTATCATGTATGATCTTTCTCTGTTCTTCCTTTTTGGGCTCATCGATGCCCATTCCCCAACATCTGGCTACTGCAGCCCACAGATGCTCTTTGTGGTTCCCAATGCCACATGCTGTCTATGCCCTAATAACACCCTTTCTCTTGTCCAGGCTTATATGCCTTTGGCCCTTGACCACTACCATCATCATAACCTCCTCTTCCTCCCCTTTTCCTTGGTCTTTTGGTACAGAGTCTTGCTATTGAGCCTTAGCCAAAATTTATTTGTTTCTCCACATTAAATAAAAGGCTAGCTAGACGTTGAAGACTTATGCCTATAATCCTAGCTCCTCAGGGGACTGAGATTCAGAGGATGGGTGCTGGGCAGAAAAGTCCTCTGGACTCCATCTCTAAAATGACTAGCAAAACAGCAGGGCTAGAGGGGCAGATACAGCTAGAACATGAAGGAGCAAGCAAGCTGAGTAAGTACAAGGCCCTGAGTTCAAATCAGTATTACCGCCTCCCTCCGCCCCCACCCCCCAAGAAAAAGACTGTCTCTTCCAGGAAGCCTTCCATAGTCCTCTAGGATAATTCAAAGGTTCCTTTTCCCCTGAAGCCCCATGGACACCATAGACCAGACACTTGGCACACAATGCTTGAATCGTTTTGATATTGCTTTGTGTGCTAATATACACAGTGGGGAGGCCTCTGCCCTCTCTACTCTGTTCCTGGTTCCTGAGATAGTTGGCCTGCAGATATTAGTTGAATGGAGTCAGTATTGGCATCTCCCTCTGGAGGCTGCCATAGACATAGCAGGCTGAAGGGTATATTGTTTGCAGGTACTGATTTCAGACAAAGGCATAGTGGCCTTCTCAGGTGAATGGAAGGAAGGATGGAAGTAGAGAAAGAAGGAAGGAAGGAAAGAAAAGAAGAAGGAA
This sequence comes from Dipodomys merriami, assembly GCF_024711535.1. NCBI lineage: Eukaryota > Metazoa > Chordata > Mammalia > Rodentia > Heteromyidae > Dipodomys > Dipodomys merriami. The sequence continues at coordinate 77,312,910 of NW_027202270.1, forward strand.
AGAAGGAAGGAAGGACCTTGCAACTCTACATAGCTGGTTACAGGAGCTCATTACCTCCCCTTCTGCCCTCTTTGGTTCCCTGAGCTCCTCCCCTCTCCCTCTGCTTCTTCTTGGGCTGAGGGCTTCCCCTGCTCCTGTTCAGAGAATACATCTTGCCACAAAGAGCTGCTGTTTCCAGCCAGGCGTGGAGGCGGGGTCTCTGCAGCTGTCTGCCTGTTTGCCTCCCTTCTCAGTACATTCTTCACACAGTGTTTAATTAAAAGTGTGGCCAGGGTGTATTAATATGAGGGTGTTCTTGTCACACAGCGGTGTCAGGGACACAGGGGAGTGGGGTGATGATCCCAGCTGGGCTTTCGTTAGTCTGGGCAGGCCTCAAGGATCAAGAGTCCCCTTGACAGATTTGTGAGGCTTTCCTCTTGCCTCTGGGATCCTTTCTATGGTATTTGTTAGCCAGTTGGACAAAAAGAGGTTTTCTGATCTGCTCATGCTCCAGGCTGTGGCTTAGTTGTCTGGGAATTGTCTCTTTAAAGGTGAATTTCTGCTGTAGCTTCTTGTGGATGAGAGGTGACTTCGCAGGGTCCTGTGCTATTGTCTGAGATGTATGAATGCTGAGATTTGGAAGGAGTGTATGAAGCCAGAGGGAGGGAGAGACTTGTCTCCATAAAGGAAGCTGTTCTTCACATTCTACAACTTGTGCCTAACACCATTCTGCCTTGCAGCTGGTGAGTATATTCATCCACCTGTAGCAAGCCTGCTGGTGAAGGACACCGAAAAGCAAAGGACAGCAAAAAGCAGAACAACCTCAGAGTTCAGAGCTAAGTGGGTGACAAGATATCAAGGTAGAACAGGAAACCTACATTTCCACATTAGATACATGATATACTCAGGGAACCACATCTTTGACCTGCTAGAGAGTCAATAGCCCTCAGCAACCAACTGCCCCTAACAGAATGAGATGTGAGCTAGAGCTATTGGTGTAGAAAACTTAAGGCTGCGTGGGGGTCAGGGCTCAGTAAGAAGGTTGGGGTTATGATGTCTATATGGCTGTCATATAGGCATCATGCCCTAGCAAGCACCGGTTGTGTAGAAAAAACCAATATCCCAAATTGAGTAAATATGTTCCTTCTATGGAGGATGGTTCCAGCGGAGGCTGCAACCCTCACAGCTCCATTCCTGGCCGCTGGGGAAGTGATAGTGTGGACCTTCAAGAAGGATGCAGCAGACGATCCATGGCCTTTACCTTAGGGATACATACCCTACTTTGCCTGAGAACCCCTCCTATTATCTCAGTTAATCTTGAGATATTAATATGGATGAGGTCATAGGGTATAAATAACCCCAGAGTACCAGAAAGAAACAAGGTCTCGAATGACACTCCACTCAAAATGAGCTTCCAGTCTAGCATTGGAAAATGCATGAGAATCTGGGCACTGTTGTCTTACACCTGTAATATTAGCTACTCAGGAGGTTGATATCTGAAGATCACAGTTTGAAGCTAGCTTAGGCAGCAAAGTCTGTGAAACTCTTATCCCTGATTCACTAGTGAAAATCTGCAAGTAGATTATAGCTCAAGGATCAACATACCAGCCTAGAGTAGAAAAAGCCAGCCAGCCAGCCAGCACAAGGCCCTGAGTTCAAATCCCAGTAAACACACACACACACACACACACACACACACACACACACACACACACACACACACACACACACACACAGAAAATGTCTGAGAAAATATTTTCTCACAATTCTCACAATTGAGAATCACAGCCAGCATGATTAGAAGCGAATTCCAGAAATCTATAAAAATATTATGTAAACATATTGCAGATGTTTAAATTAAATAATCAAAGTAAAACACATGAAAGGACATAAAAAGAGGAAGTAGAAAATTACCAAGTAAATACATTTTTGTATTAGTATTGAAACTCAAACATGCATGTAATTATAACAAGGTTATGAACTACAACTGTCCCTCTTCTCCCCTACCAGAAACTACCTTATCTCGGTAGTTAAATCTCTATATACTTATATAAACACTAGGCTATTCTAATTCTTGGAAATTTTCAAGTTCAGGCAATCTTTGTTGACTTCTTCAGGTGTAAGAAATATTTTTTCTTTTACCCCGGCCTCACAGAAACATTCTGACTTCCTGAAACTTCCATGCTTGAAGTATTGCTTTCATTATTATGACTATTCAAATCCTGCCCACTATGCCTTCTGGTGATTGCCGACTGCTTTTTTTCTTGAAATTAATTTTTTTTCCTTGAGTTCTCTCTATTTGTATGCTTACTTTTCTATGAATTCACTTCTACATGAACTCAATGCAGTATTCTTCTTTTTAACTTCAACTTCTGTGTGATGGATGCAGAGATAATTGTATTTCTCCTTTGGAACTATTGTGTCGCCTTGATTGTGTTGTTCTTTGTACCTGGTGTGTACCACTATATCCCAGCATCTTCTTTAAACACTTTTGTGGGATTTCTTTCTTTCTTTTTTTAAATTTAGTTTTAAAAATCATCATTATGATTATGATTGTTTTGGTCATGGGGCTTGAACTTGGGGCCTAGGCTCTGACCCTGAGCTCTTTTGCTCAAAGTTACCCTCTACCAGTTTGAACCACTGTTATACCAGAATTCCATCATGAGATACAGAGAAGCCACATTTTAAGTGGTCAAATCGGGTCTTTAGTAGAAAGCCAGCAACTGTGGGCAGACACATGTCCCTTAAACTCTTGCAGCCTCAAATACACTTAACACCTAGGAAACTGAGCCATGAGAATAGGAGAGTAAAGAAAGAGTAGAAAAACAATCCCAACAGAGTAGATCAACTCCAATGGAAGAGGGTTGTCATGGTGACCTGAAGAGAGTCAGGAGACATGGGGCATGATGCAAAAAAAAAAAAAAGGCTGCTGAGCTGGTTGGGGCCTAAATAGGGTCATGGTCAAGGGGTAGGGTCACAGATGTCAAGGGGTAGGGTCACAGATTGCTTCAGAGTCTCAGAGTTCACGGCATAGGACTGGCAGGTCCCGGAACCTATTGTCTAACTCCCTGCCCCTGCCTCTAGGAATTCGGGCATGCCTATCACCTAAGGGTGGGACTTTACCTTCATCCACCAAAAAGACAAGATGGCACTCCTTAAACCCAATTCTCTATCATCCACCATGTTGTCAAGATGGTACCAGCTAGACAGTATCCATATTTCACCACAGCACCACTTTTGTTTTTCTGGTGGTTAATTAGAGATAAGAGTCTCATGGACTTTCTTACCTGGGCTGGCTTTGAATCACAATTCTCAGATGTCAGCCTCCTGAGTAGCTAGGATTACAGGTGTGAGCTACCAGTGCCCAGCTTCTAAACATTATTTTTAAGTGGTTGTACAATGGAATTTCCATTTGACATTCATTGATCAAGGTGCATTGTGTTTTTCTTATTGGACTCCCTTTTTCATGGATATCAAATTTTTCTCTTCTCTAGCTTACCCTGTGACTTATTTTCTTTTAGCTCCTCAGGAAGGGGTGCAGGGAGATGTAACTTTCAAGCCATGCATGTACTGGCTGAAATGTCTGTAATGTATCTTGACACTTGATTGATGACTGATAGAAAAAATTTCAGTAGGAAATAATGTTCCTTAAAAAGCATTATGAAGGTTTTTTCTTCATACTGCTGTAGTTTCTAATGTTGCTTTTTAAGTATTAAGTTATTCTGAGTGCTAATGTTTCATGTGGGACTTACAGTGGAGGTCACTGTCATCTGAACATGTCTTAACTTTATGTTGCTTTGTATTTTGGTTTAAATTTCCTCAAATTTTCCTACCTTTGTATTTTTTAAATTTCCATTATTGAGCATTTTTCTTAGTTGTCTGAATGTGTTTCTTTACGGGAATGGGGAACTTCTGGCATACAGCCATCAAACTCATTTGGTACATGGTTTTCAGTTCATGGCAGACATGAATGCTTCTCCTTGGTTGTGGCCATCTGCCTATATTTATAATTTTGTATGGCCCCTATTGATGTTGTAAATATCTAAATGGCCCTTCATAGAAAAAGGATTGACCAATCCTTCTCTAACTCTTGTCTTAAATAGATCTATTCGTATGTTTCTGAAAATACTTGTAATAGTTAAAAAAAAACCTTTCAGTTTCTTGTCTTGTCTTCTTTCAATGCTAGGTCAATCCTATGAGCAATTCTGTGAGTGGTGATCTTGGCTATCTGCTTATATTAAGAATGGGTAGTGGCTGGGAAGGTGGTTCAGTGGTAGAGTGCTTGTCTTGCATGCATGAGGCCCTGGGTTTGATTCCTTAGTACCACATAAGCAGAAAAGGCCAGAAGTGGTGCTGTGGCTCAAGTGGTAGAGCATTAGCCTTGAGCTGAAGAACTGAGGGACAGTGCCCAGGCCCAGAGTTAAGACCCCATGACCGACAAAAAAACAAAAAAAAGAAAGGGTAGCTGGGTGCTAGTGGCTCATGACTGTAATTTTTTTTTTGGGGGTCCGGTCGTGGGGCCTGAACTCTGGGCCTAGGCGCTGTCCCACAGCTCTTCAGCTCAAGGCTAGCGCTCTACCTCTTGAGCCACAGCGCCACTTCCAGCTTTTTTCTTTTTGTTTATGTGGTGCTGAGGAATCGAACCCAAGGCCTCATGCATACAAGGCAAGTGCTCTACCACTGAGCCACCTTCCCAGCCCTCATGACTGTAATTTTATCTGCTCAGGAAGCTGAGATCTGAAGATTATTGTTCACAGCCAGCTTGGCAGAATTTGCCAGTTTGGGCAGACTTTTGTCTCTACTTAACCAGTAAAAAGTTGAAAACGAAGGTGTGTCTCAGATGGTGGAGTGCTAGTCTTGAGTGAAAAAGCCAAGTGAGAGGGTTAGGTCCTGAATTCAAGCTCCAGATAAGGATCATGGAGCTGTGAGTATGTGGATGGCATTCAGTATAGGTTGGTCTATTTTACTGGCAAAGTCATTTGCTACTTCCAGATCCCTTTTCTTGGGTTGCACACCCAACGAAGGTTATTCTGATGCTTTGCCTAGAGTAAACCCAACTGCCAGAATTTTGGTCGATGGGTTGGTGATGAGCGATGGGTTATCAGCATTCATTCCATTTAAACTTCTTCACTTGGTCAGCCACTTTCAGTTTAGTTCTTCTCTAAGTTAGTTTTTTGTTACTGTGACAAAATGCCTGAGATAAATAACTGAAGGTTTATTTTGACTCCTGGCCTCAGAGAATTCACTTCATGGTTGGTTGGCTTCATGATTTTTAAACCCACAATGAGGCAGGACACCATGGCAGAGACTATATGATGGAATATAGCTGCTCATAGCTACTATGGAGGTTAGGAAACAGAGAGAGGAAGGAGCCATGGTCTCAAATATCACCTCCCTGGACACACCTTCAATGACCTACTTCTTTCCTTTTTACTCCATCTCATAAGGGACCCATGACTTTCCAGTAGTGTCATCAGCTAGAGATCAAACTGTCAACACATGGATCTTTGGGGGACAAATTTTGGCACTCCACTTTTGGCTAACACTGTGTTTTACAAATAAGAGACTGGCATCTTTTCTAGAGAATAACTCCCCAAGTATCTGCCAAGAGTTGGGGCAAGTGGGTGTCACTGTTCTGTGCAGAGTTAAGGAGGGGATCTGGAGAAATGCAATGTTTTTCTTAAGTTCCTTTTTTGGGGGTCAAAACTAGTGTTTGAGCTATGGCACTTTGTAGGCAAGCACTCTTATCATCTGAGCCATGTCTCCAGTGAGAACTGCTTTGTAAATCTGCTTTGAAATGCCTTCCTTATTGTTTCTCTTACTTCCTTGTCTTACCAATTCCTGGATTTGAGGGTATGTTGAGATTCAAATTGGCTTGCCTTTTTGCTTTTACACTGCTGTGCTTGGAATTTGCTTTCTGGAGTTTGTTAAAACGATTACCACTTGTCCATATGTTTTCTAGCTTCTAAAAATTATTTTTGTTGTCTCTTTTATTTTCTTAATGAAATTGTCTTCTTTAAATATCCTTCTACTCCTAGGTTCAGGGGACTGATGGGGGGGTGGGGGGGCAGGAGGAGGTGGAAAACTGTGAAGAACCGTTCTGCCATATTTCTTTGGAAGTTTCAAAGAGAACATTTTGCAATGAAAAATTTATAAAGTGAATTAGTATATGAGAAATTGCAAGTCAACCACTGAGTATGTGAGGGATTTACTTAGAGTATACAACAAAATAATTCTTCTTTTTCATGTTTAGTCATGGAAAACAGGATAATTTCCAATATGAACAAGAAGATTCTAGAAAGAGAGTAAGTAGAGAATAGTCCATGTTTTTGGAAGTGTCTGAGACCATCTTGGAACTAGTAGAAGGGATCAATTATATACCTTTTGAACTACTGGAGGAGAAAAAAGGATTAGAGTATGTATCTCATTCAGTAGACAGCAGAAGGAAAATAAGTGACCCAGAAAAAAAGCATATAAACTGAAAAAAGTAAAAGCAAATTCAAATATTTCAGCAATTATAAAATATATAAATGAATTAATTCTATCTGGTAAAAGTCCAAGAAGGACCAGGGTGTAGCTCAGTGGTAGAGTGCTTGCCTGCCATGTACAATTTATAGGTTTGATCTTCAGCACTCTCAAATCACAACAGACAGCTAGGATCATATTGTGTTAAAAATGCCATAGTATTAACACATTTAAATACATTTGAACTAACACATTTAATACGTTTAAAATGAGGTTATAGAGGGCTGGGAAGGTGGCTCAGTAGAGCGTTTGCCTTGCAAGCATGAGGCCCTGGGTTCGATTCCTCAGCACCACATAAGCAAAAAGAAAAAAAACCAGAAGTGGCGCTGTGGCTCAAGTGGTAGAGAGCTAGCCTTGAGCTGAAGAGCTGAGGGACAGTGCCCAGGCCCAGAGTTCAGGCCCCATGACCGGACCCCCCCCCAAAAAAAAAAGCGGTTATAGAATGGCTTAACTATGGGGAAGAAAATGATATGTCTGACAAATACTAGCTAAAGCAAGTTGGTAATCAAGATACTTAAAGGCAAAAGTATAAGACATTAAGTATAAGATTAAGTATAAGACTTATTGTTATATAAATATAAATTCATGTTATTAGAATATAAAACATATGAATATGTATATTACACAACAAATCCCCAAAGCACTCACCAAAAATTGATAGAATCATAGATAGGTGTGGCTAATTCCCAATTATAATGGTAGACTTTAATATATCCCTTTTACTAGTTGGTAGGTTAAAAGACAAGAAATGAGTGAGGATATTGAAGATTGGACTTAATTCAGTCTCATCCAACATTTTTTACTATTCAGAGTAGGAAATTAATAGAATATTTAAATTTATGCATATTTATATGACATGTCATCACAACTAAGACCCTTGATGATAATAAACAACATGAGTTTTCAGAGTAAAGATGATACCATTGACCTGTATCATGGTGTTCATTGTATGAGCTACTTGATTTCAGAGTTGTTAAAATGTGAAAAAAATATACATTTCGGTAATTTTTATTTTCTTTCACTTAAAAAACTGCTAGTCATAATTGATCAAATATGTTCTGTGCCTCACTAGTGAACTATATCTGTTGGCTTAATGAACAGTGGAGCCGCTGGATCAATACAGAACCATGAATCCAACAGATACGTTTCACCATGAAACAGTTTAAAATCACTACTTCAATCATCACAAAAGAATCTCATTAACTTTCAGAGAACCTGTATTTTACAGTGCGGCTGCATTGCAAGGATAGCTTGAAATCAAAATAGCTGAAATGCTCCTGTATAACATGACATACTGGGAGATTAAACAACATGTTTCTAAATAGCTCAAGGAAGAAAGTTACATGAAACGTTACAAGTCATTTCGAACTTAAAATGAGAAAATGAAAACTGAACAAAACTGTTCAAAGAAGAAAGAAGTACATACCAGAGAGTATAGAAACAGTATATCCAAGAATACATATCAATGAAAGAGAAAAAATATGATAGTCAATAAATCCCAAAACTGTTTAATAATAATAAATTAGGTTTAATTCCAGAAAGAGTCACTTAAACAGAAAACAAGTTAATGAAAAGTAATTAGAAATGAAAAGAAAGGTGTAATGGGTAACCAAAAAATTTAAGATATGTACACACATGTACATGCATGTACACACACATACATAATAATACATATATGTATGAATATATATATATATATATATATACATATATATCTTTTTTTCTTTTTTTCTTGTGAAAATACTGTACAGAGGGGTTACAATTACATGGGCAAGATAGTGAGTACATTTCTTATCAAGCATTGTAGCCTCCTCCTTTGTTTACCCTTCCCATCCTTTCCCATCCTCCCTTCCCCCCAGGTCCTCCCCCGCCCAAGTTGTAAAGTTTGTATTTGACATGACAACTTGTACTTCTCATTGTTGCAACGGGTCAACCTGAATCCTTATTTAAACGATTTGTTTTTCCCCTTCCCCTCCACAAATTATACAGACATCAAATATAGTGAAAGCAGGGGTTATACTGTGGGGGAAGGACATACAAAGCAACAAAGAAATAATCTTATAATTGCGTTAGAAACAAATGCATGAAAGAAAAAAAAACATTTAAAATACATATCTTAGGGTTCATTTCACCAAACATCACCTCATCTGACCTTTTCTGCTTGACTCATACATATACTAGATATTGCAAATAAGGGAAATCATGGGACCTATGTTTCTTTGGGCTTGGCTTACTTCACTTAATATAATTTTTTCCAAGTCTTTCCATTTCCTAACAAATGGGGCAATGTCATTCTTTCTGATGGAGGCATAGAATTCCATTGTGTATATATACCACATTTTCTTGATCCATTCATCTACTGAGGGGCATCTGGGTTCCATATCTTAGCTATAGTAAATAATGCTGCAATAAACATAGTTGTGCTGGTAGCTTTAGTGTGGTCTTGTTTGTAAACATTTGGGTAAATGCCCAAAAGTGGGACTGCTGGGTCATAGGGGAGCTCTATGTGGAGTCTTTTGAGGAACCTCCATACTACTTTCCAAAGTGGTTGAACAAGTTTACATTCCCACCAACAATGAAGTAAGGTTCCCTTCTGTCCACATCCCCTCCAGCATCTGTTGTTATTAGAGTTCTTGATTTTTGCCATTCTAACTGGGGAGAGGTGGTATCTCAATGTTGTTTTGATTTGCATTTCTTTTATGGCTAGGGAGGTTGAGCATTTCTTCATGTGTCTATTGGCCATCCTTCTTTCTTCTTCACATATATATCTTTTATTCCCATATATCTGAAGCCCTAAATACATGGTTTCACAGAATGATCACCTTTCATGATTGACTTGAAGGAAAATTTTGATTTGAGTAGCCTATGACCAATAACAATTTAATCTATGCCAGTTGTTCTTAGCCAGAAGTGACGTTATACCTCTTGCCACTCCCAGAGGACACCTGTTAGACATTTTGGCTGTCAGAACTGTAGTGGGAGTGGAGATGGCTGTAGCATCTAGTGAATATAGGCCAGACATTCTGCTAAATATCTTAAAATGTACAGGGCAGCCTCAGACAAAGAATTATCTGGCACCAGAAGTCATTAGTTCTATGGCAGAGAAACTATTATTTTAATCCATATAATTTTAGAAATGCCTTTAGGAACATTCCAGGATCAGATAATTCCAGGCTTGTAAAATTTGTTCTGTAGCAAAAGACTAATCATTTCCCATATCATTTGGAGCCTAGTGCTAACTTGGTTCCAAGACCTGATATTACATGTAATTTATAGGCTCATGCCACTATGAGTATAGTATAGATATTTTACAAACTAGATTGTTGTGTATTTGAATAACAGAACCACAAATAAGCAAACATCCTTACTCTATGTATTTATTTTAGGAATGTAGAATACTTTACATAATTAGTGTTTATTATAAAACCATGTTCATAAATCAAGAGAGAAAACCCTAACACCTCAATAGGTATGCAGAAAGCATTTGATAGAATGAGGCATGATAAAAGCTTTTAGTAAACTATCAATTGTTTTAATCTTAAAAAGGATATTTAACATAAAAAATTAACACTTGTAAGTGGTAAATACTAGAAGTGGTCTCTTAAAATCCAGAATGAAGAAAAGTGTAAGAACAAGAAAAGAAATAAAAACCCTTGGAGAGAAAAGGGAAAAAAATGAACAGTTGTTGCAGGGTACTGGTGGCTCACACTTATACTTTTAGCTATTCAGGAGGCTGAGACCTGAGGATCGTGGTTTGAAGCCAGCCCAGGCAGAAAAGTCTGTGAGACTCTTATCTTCAATTAATCACCAGAAACTGGAAGTGGTGTGATAGCTCAAAGTATTAAAGCACTAGCCTTGAGCAGAAAAGCTTAGGGACAGAGCCCAGGTCCCAAGTTCAAGCCCCATGACCAACAAAAGAAAAGAAAAAAAATTAACAAAAAAAAAAATTAACAGTTGTTTATCAAGACAATTATTTTCTGCACTACAAACAAATCCTAAGGAATTCTTCAGACACTGTTAGAAGTAAGAAATTTCATCAAAATTATTGTGGATTGATAGAAACTTAATACACATAAATCAAATGTATTGCTATATGTTGGCAGCCCAGTAGAATTTCTAATTATCATAATGATTCCATTCTTCAGAGTAACAAACCAAAAAAGTTGTAAATCTAAGTATAGCTCTTTATGGAGAAAATTATAGGATGTTCTTAAAATGCTAAAAGTAAGATCAAAGTTAAAAAATCCCATGTTCATGGATGGGAAGCCAATATAAGGAAGATGTCATTTCTTCTTAGATGAAGAATTCGAATAGATTTTTTTTTTCAGTAAAGTTGGTGAATTCTAGAGCATATAGGGGGGAGCAAAGGGATGAAAATATTCCAGACAGTTTTTGTGGTACAAGGTGCATGTCTTTATCAAAACTTCTGAAAGTAGAACAGTTGAGATGATGGTGTTTTTTAGGATAAATAGACTGAGGAAGGAGCCAAGTAGTACCAGCCATATATGACAACTAGATATACACAAGTTGCAGCACCATCCATCAAGGAGGGAAATGAGGGTACTGAGACAATTGTCTGTCTGCAGAGAAAAGAAGAAACACTGTTTCTGTCTCCCAAATATACAGATATACGTGCCATGTGAAACTAAACCTGAGCAGCAAGAATTCAAAACGTTTAGTTTTTAGTAAGACTTCTGAAATTTAGAATACTGAAAGAAAACAGCAGTCAGTTTAGCTGTAAGCAGACTAAAACCTTTATGCCTCAGAAAACACCAAGATGGGCCACTGATGGGGAGAAGATATTTTCAAAGCATTAACTTACATGTAGTTGAGGAAGTATACAAGACTGTTGGAGCAGCTTTGTTTGTAACAGCAAAAAGGAAGGAGGCAGACATGTCCATTAGCAAGAAATGTGATTGGCATAGTGTATCACGGCCTTAAAACAGTTGGATCTATGTTTAACAGCATTTTTTTTTAACCTTCATCAGATCCAATGTATTCTTTTCACAGCAAATACTTAATTATATTTTACATTTAAAATAAACTTCTTCCTATACATACTATCTATAAGAGTAGCATCATATCCTAAATGTAATACAGTGGAGAAATAAAGGAAGGTAAGTTTGGGGAAAATGTGTGTATTTAAATATGTAAGTACAGCATCCAGCCCGAGGAACTAAGTGTGTCTGTAAATTTGTCAGGTGCAACCTGGAAACCAGTGCCATAGTGTCACCTGTGTGCCCTTAGGCCAGGTCAAAGAGACACCAGGCAAACACCTGTGAGGTATGATCTTTGAGCGTTCCCCAAATTATATTAGAAAACTTCCATATTTCTAGTTCTTTTTCCTTGGACAGCCAGCCTTCTTCTCCATACAATTAAAAAAAATTGTTTTGAGAAGAAAAGAACCATTCATTGCCTGTGATTTTCTGACCAAGTGGTTGTACAACCTGTGTCCACCAATCCTATTCTTCCTCCTAGGAACAGAAGAGGAAGTAGTGATTAGCATCTAGTCCTCCTCTTAGAACCTGTCTGCAGCAAAGCCCCTTTTTCAAGCCAGACTGTAACCCTCCTGAAACAGCATGAGCGGTTCATGTCCTTAATTTTTTCATGGATGTATCTCTGCATTACTGATGCATTTTTGTTATAAAATCCTCAATGCCAATGGAAAGGGTGATATTAATGAAGATGCATTATATTCATAACACATTGAACTAAAACCCCTTTATTTTACTACTTGAAAATAATAATTTTACTTTTTAAAAAGGAAAAGAAATCCAAGATGCCCTGAGTAGAAATGAAAGGAGAAAATCCTGCTCTCTTGTGATGTTCCAATGTCTTGGATTGCCATATTGATGAACATTTCCATAATTAGGGCTAGGAATGTGATTTAGTTAGTGGTAGAGTGCTTACCTAACATGCACGAAGCCCTGGGTTTGATTCCTTAGTACCACATGAATAGAAAAAGCCAGAAGTGGTGCTGTGGCTCAAGTGGTAGAGTGTTAGCTAGCCTTGAGCCAAAGAAGCTCAGAGACAGTGCCCAGGCCCTGAGATCAAGCCCTAGGACTGCCAAAAAAAATCCATAATGACTTGGGAGGAAAGGACTGGATAAATCCACTGAATATTTAAGTAAGCTTATAGTATTTCATGCCTTCTCTTCAATTGTTTTTATTCTACTCATCTCAAATACCTGGTATAGCATTAATGCATTGGCAATTCCCCTTCCTCCCAATCAGCTCTCCATGTTGACAAGGGAGGATCATAAAGGTCATCGATCATTATCCCTGATTTGCTAAGCAATACAGTGGACCTTTGCCTCAGCAGCATCTTGGTGGCTTTGCAAAATTAAAAATCAAACCAGCAAATAAATAATAGTGACTCTGATTTTCAATTATAGGGAACAATAAGGATCTGTGTAATTATACCTTAAAGTAAGGTATAAACCTATTACTCATTTATGAACTGACCTGGGGTGAATGAGGGACACACAGAGTGAAAGAGTTTGTTATAAATGCAGAGTACAAACCTTGGGTAGGCCAGTTTTCCTCTTGGCTGTAGGTCAGTTTGGTCATAAGGGTGAGTTCATGACTCAGGGAACCTAAGTGAAGCTGATGAAGGTCCCAAATCAGGGGAATTTTTTTGATAGAGAAAGCTAGTTGAACTTGGTCAACTGGTTACTATGCTGTCTGCCATGTTCCCACCATTCAGAAGAACCTACTGGAGAAATAACCACAGAGGCAAACAGGACAAAGAGACAGGGAAGAGGAGCTGGCCCACAATGTTAACACCTGGATTCAACTAATTCAATGAATATTCTTCAAGATAGTTTTCTGTTACTTACAACCTAGAGCCTGACGTACCATTTTTAGTTAAAAACTGTGTAGAGTCTTGTCATATTACTTGCCCACGAAAGAGGGTATTGGTACAACATTAAAATCCAGGTCTCTCATGCAGAGTAAATGTCCCACTTTAGTCCAGGGAGAGATTGTGGCTCATCATCTGAAGAGTTGGTCATGGCCATGAAGGGAGACCTTGACTCAAGGAGCAATATTTTCTAAAACATTTTTTTTTATTGTGCAACTACCACATATCAATGGTGAGGAAAAAATAATTGATTTAGATCATCTATTGGCATTACTCCTTCTAGAATTTTTTCTACTCATATATGAAGTTTGATTATTATTATTATTACAAAATTAGTTGTGATAATAAATGCTGTATTGTGTCTGTTTTCTTTCCTCTTAGTGACATACTAGAAATACCTTTCTGAATACATGAAGACTTACCTAACAGATTTTAATACTTGTATGATATATATTTTAAGGCATTTTTTATTGTTATTGTAAAGGTGATGTACAGAGGGGTTACAGTTACATAAGTCAGACAAAGAGTATATTTCTTTTTGAACAGTGTCACCCTTACCTTTGCTCTTTCCCAGTTTTTCCCTCCTATTCCCACCCATAAGTTGTATAGTTCATTTTTAACATAGTGTCTAGTGAGTATCACAGTTGCATTTGTTCACCTTTGTCCAACCATTTCTGTGCCCCCTTACCCTTCCAAAGACGGATAAATAATTAAACAAGACAAAAAGAAAAGAAAACAAAGACAATGACAAAAAACTCTTGTTTCCATTTTCTGGAGTTCATTTTGATGTTACTTTTTATGATCAGATGTACATAGCAATTGTACCTTTGTGATCTTCTCCTAAGAATATCATCTTTTAGTCTCACGCTGTGTGTATGCCTAGAAACTTGGTAATTTATCATGTCCCAGTGTAATTTTTTTAAACCATCCAGTGTGTTTACTACAAATAAGGGAAACCATGCAACTATGTTTCTTTGGGTTTGGCTTACTTTGCTTAATATAATTTTTTCCAAGTCTTTCCATTTCCTTATGAATGGTTTAATATCATTCTTTCTGATGCATGAGTAGAACTCCATTGTGTATATATACCACATTTTCTTGATCATATTTTGGCTTTGGTAAACAGTACTGCAATGAACAAGGTTGTGCTGGTGGCTTTAGTGTGGCTTTGTTTGTGTTCTATTGGATAAATGCCCAGGAGTGGAATTGCTGGGTCATAGAGACACTTTAGTCTTTTGAGGGACCTATGATATACATTTCCCCCCTGGGAATGTATCAAAACATAACTTATTTAACCATATGTATAATGTATTAGAATTATTGTACACATGATTATATACTTACATATATTTACATATAGGTAGACACATATACTTGGTATGATAGATCCAAGTAAGTAGTTAGTGATTATACTTGTGTAGAAAGAATAAGTTTAGATTTAAGCCAGGTCAGAAGAGTGATGCTGTAGTGTTGACATTTTTCTTTGTGTGACATTTTGTAACAGGGTTAAGTATATTGGTATTTGAATGTATGATCATTAGGGATGTAGCAGCTACAAGAACAGACTGATAATAAATGTTTTGCTGAATGTTTTCAATAATTTGAATGGAATTGCCATTGGTCACTTTATTTTTTAGACTGGTGCTTGTAACTCCTAAAACAAATGTGCTTGTCTCTTAATTTATATGGTAGTTACACTCCTGTTTTTTCTAAGTTTTCATTTAAAAGTAGCAGAATAAAATAGATAAAATTAAGTTCTATATAGATAAAATTAAGTTCTAGGCTCAGATATTTATTTATTTTTTACCTAAATGAGTATGTTTGGGTTTTCAAAAGCCCTATTCTTCATTGTTCATAATTCTATGAAGTATTTCTGCACATCATGATTCCTGGCTCCTTTTAACCCACTAAATCCCATAGTACAGCCAGTAAAAAAATGAACAAATTTCCTAGGCACTTGGTACTACTCACAGAGAACTGCTGAAGTATAGTCATTAATGTGAATGAATCTGAAATATGGCACTGAGGGATCAAGAAGTTAAAAGATTCACCAAGTGTACAATCTTAACCAATACATGTTGCTTATGCACACATGAAAAGAGTATCAGAGTATATGGATGATGGTTTATACCTGAAAGAGTGGATATTTTACAGTGGATACGGATGGATTAATAAAGGATATGGAGGAAGCTTTGGTGATCAGTGTAAAATTTGTTAAAGAAAAGGACTGGAACAAATATGAGATGGTAGGATTTGTCAAAATGGAGGTGGAATATTTATTGGTGTTGATTTTTTTTTTATTATTCTGTAGTTCATAGTACACTTAAAAACCTAACATAATCTCAGACAAGACAGCATGAGGCTGAATATGATAGAGTTCAGATTATTGTTTAGGTTATTGTTATAGCTATTCCTTTATATACCCTTGTTCCCCTCCTTCATTTTTTTTTTTTTTTTTTGGTCCGGTCGTGGGTCTGAACTCTGGGCCTGGGCGCTGTCCCTCAGTTCTTCAGCTCAAGGCTAGTGCTGTACCACCTGAGCCCTAGTGCCACTTCTGGCTTTTTCCCCCTGCTTATGTGGTGCTGAGGAATGTAACCCAGGGCCTCATGCATGCAAGGCAAGCACTCTACCACTGAGCCACCTTCCCAGCCCCACCCTCCTTCATTTTTTTTTACTATTGTTTATTTTTTTACTATTAATTAATAACTTTTTTTCTCTCATGACATCTAATTTGAATTGGTGTCCTTTTACTCACAGTCTATCTATAGGGAAATCAATGGATGTATTATTTTTTACATAGTTCCTGTTAAGTTTTCATATATTTCCACATATTATTTGTCATTTTTCATATATGCTCTGCATGTTTCTTTACTTTAAAAATACACAGCATTAGTTGGACACTGGGGGCTCATGCCTGTGATCCTAGCTACTCAAGAGGCTGAGATCTGATGACCACGGTTTGAAGCCAACTCAGGCAGGAAAGTCTGTGAGACTCTTTTTTTAAAAATTTAAATTTAAATTTTTAGTTTTTTATTCCCCTTCCCATCCTCCCCACCCCTCCAACCCAAACATCCCCCCCCCCACCAAAGTTGTAAAGTTCGTTTTCGACATGACTTGTATGTCTCATTGTTGCAATGGGTCCACCTGTATCCCTATTTAAACGATTTGTTTTTTCCCTTCCCCTCCACAAATGATACCGACATCAAATACAGTGAAAGCAGGGGTTATACCATGGGGGAGGGACATACAAAGCAACAAAGAAATAACCTTATAAATGTGTTAAGAAACAATCACATGAAAGAAAAGAACATTTGAATACATATCTTAGGGTTCATTTCCCTAACATCAACTTATCTGATCTTTTCTGCTTGACTCAGACATATACTCAGACATATGCAAATAAGGGAAACCATGGGACCT
This sequence comes from Dipodomys merriami, assembly GCF_024711535.1. Taxonomy (NCBI): domain Eukaryota; kingdom Metazoa; phylum Chordata; class Mammalia; order Rodentia; family Heteromyidae; genus Dipodomys; species Dipodomys merriami. Next base: position 77,329,695 of record NW_027202270.1, read on the forward strand.
ATGCTTCTTTGGGCCTGGCTTACTTCACTTAATATAATTTTTTTCCAAGTCTTTCCATTTCCTAACAAATGGGGCAATGTCATTCTTTTTGATGGAGGCATACAATTCCATTGTGTTATATATACCTCATTTTCTTGATCCATTCATCTACTGAGGGGCATCTGGGTTGGTTCCATATCTTAGCTATAGTAAATAATGCTGCAATAAACATTGTTGTGCTGGTAGCTTTAGTGTGGTCTTGTTTGTAAACATTTGGGTAAATGCCCAAAAGTGGGAGTGCTGGGTCATAGGGGAGCTCTATGAGGAATCTTTTGAGGAACCTCCATACTACTTTACAAAGTGGTTGAACAAGTTTACACTCCCACCAACAATGAAGTAAAGTTCCCTTCTGTCCACATCCCCTCCAGCATCTGTTGTTATTAGAGTTCTTGATTTTTGCCATTCTAACTGGGGTGAGGTGGTATCTTAATGTTGTTTTGGTTTGCATTTCTTTTATGGCTAGGGAGGTTGAGCATTTCTTCATGTGTCTATTGGCCATCCTTCTTTCTTTTTCAGAGAAGTTTCTCTTTAAGTCTTTAGCACACTTATTTATTGGGCAGTTGTTTCTTTGAGGATTTGTTGTTGGGAGGTTTAATTTTTTGAGTTCCAAGTATATTTTAGATATGAGACCCTTGTCCGTTGTATGGCTAGTGAAGATCTTCTCCCAATCGGTAGGCTTTCTATTGATCTTGCTAACTAGTCCTTTGCCATGCAGAAGCTCTGCAACTTCATGCAATCCCATTTGTCCAACCTTTCTTTGATTTGTTGTGTTTCCAGGTCTCTATTAAGAAAATTTCGGCCTGTGCCAAGGAGACCTAGGGTTTCTCCTATTCCATCCTGTAATGTTTTCAGAGTGTCTGCTTTGACTCCAAGGTCTTTGATCCATTTGGAGTTGATTCTGGTGGGTGATATATAAGGATCTAGCTTTAGTTTTCTACAAGTAGTTAACTAATTTTGCCAGCACCATTTACTGAAGAGGCTGTCTTTCTTCTATTCTATTGTTTTAGCTCCCTTATCGAAGATTAGATGGCTATAGGTCTGTAGGTTCATTTCTGGGTTTTCAATTCTATTTCATTGGTCCTGAGGTCTCTTCTTGTGCCAGTACCAAGCTGTTTTGATTACTATGGCTTTGTAGTAGAGTTTGAAATTTGGTATTGATATTTTTTGAGGAGATTCTTAACTCCAGTAAGCTACTCCGAAAAGGCTGGAAGTGGCGCTGTGGCTTAAATGGTAGAGTACTAGCCTTGAGCACAAAGCAGCTCAGGGACAGTGCCCAGGCCCTGAGTTCAAGCCCCAGGAATGAAAAAAAATAAATAAATAAGTGAATAAATAAATACATGATCATATAAACTTACTTTATTGTTTTCCTTATAACTGTTGTTCAGACTTAGCTTCACCATTAAAGTGTTTTGGGAGGCCAGTACTGGGGTATGAATTCATGACCTTGCATTTGCTAACCACTTGAGCCACACCTCCAGCCCTTATTAGTTTATTTTTTGGATAGGGTCTTGTGCTTTTTTTTTTCTTTTTTCTTTCTTTCTTTTCTTTTTCTCCCCCCTCCTCCTCCCCCTCCCCCTCCCCCTCCCCCTCCCCCTCCCCCGCCCCCTCCCCTCCCCCTCCCCCTCCCCCTCCCCCTCCCCTCCCCCCTCCCCCTCCCCCTCCTCCTCCTCCTCCTCCTCCTCCTCCTCCTCCTCATGTAGAGGCTGTGCTCTCACTTGGCTTTTTTTGATCTTGAGCGAGGCCTCTAGCTCCAATTTCTATTTCTGGTTAATAAACAGTCTTGTGAAATTTTCTACCTGGGCTATATTTGAACCTCAGTCATCAGATCTCAGCCTCCAGAACAGCTAGGATTATAGGTGTAAGTACTGGTGCCTGGCTGGGTCATACTTTTTTTGTCTGGGCTACCCTCAAACCACGATCCATCTATATCCATGTCCCAAGTAGCTTGGACTGCAGATGTGCACCTGTTTTTAATGGACAATGCCAGTCCTTATGTTGATGTTTCCTTTTAGTACTTTCTTCACTGGATTCTTTAGGGGAGATGTCACTGAATAGTATTAGGAGCCTGCATGTTTTTAATATTTTTTTTTGTAGCCCTTATACTCGAAATTTGACTGACTCTAAAAATGTTTGGTCCACATTTTCTTTCTTCTTTTCTTCCTTTCTTCTTTTCTTTCCTTCCTTCCTTCCTTCCTTCCTTCCTTCCTTCCTTCCTTCCTTCCTTCCTTCCTTCCTTCCTTCCTTCCTTTCTTCCTTCCTTCCTTCCTTCCTTTCTTTCTTTCTTTCTTTCTTTCTTTCTTTCTTTCTTTCTTTCTTTCTTTCTTTCTTTCTTTCTTTCTTTCCTTCCTTCCTTCCTTCCTTCCTTTCTTTCTTTCTTTCTTTCTTTCTTTCTTTCTTTCTTTCTTTCTTTCTTTCTCTCTTTCTCTCTTTCTTTCTTTTTCTCTTTCTTTCTTTCTTCATGGGGCTTGAACTCTGGGCCTAGGCACCGTCCCTCAGTTCTTCAGCTCAAGGCTAGTGCTCTACCACTTGAGCCACAGTGCCACTTTTGGTTTTCTGATGGTTTATTGGAAATAAGAGTCTCACTGACTTTCCTGCTGTGCTGTCTTTGAACTGTGATCCTCAGATCTCAGCCTCCTGAGTAGCTAGAATTATAGGCATGAGCCAGTGATGCCTGACCTTTCCCAAATATTTTACATATAATATTCTCTTGTATCATAATTTCTCTCTCTCTCTCTCTCGTTCTCTCTATGTCCCAGCATTTTCTTTAACTCAGTCTTATTAATGTCTAGCATGAGTCAACTTTTCTTAAATACAAGGAGTTTCATGTCTTTTTTTTTTTTTTTTGTTGTGTAGTAGGGCTTGAACTCAGGGCCTGGGCATTGTCCCTGAGCTCTTTTGCCCAGGCTAGCGCTCTACCACTTTGAGCTACAGCACCAATTCTGGTTTTCTGGTAGTTAATTGGTGATAAGAGTCTCATGGACTTTCTTTCCCCTGCTATTGTCCAATATTTTTTATCTGTTATTTTATAAAAGTGTCTTCAGTTACAATCTTTTGTACTTGTACTGCTCTATTGCTTTAGTTTTATTCCTCTGATATTTCAAATTCTGTGTTTGTTGGGTCTTCTTTGCCTGTCATCAAATTCTCTTTATTTTTAATGATTTATATGACTATTTTTCATTTCTTTTTTGGTATATTCATAGAATTATTAGTGAATATTCCCTCTGAAACCAGCAACAATCTTAAAATAATGATTGCACTACTTGGTCAAGCAGAACTAGCAACTTTCATTTTTAAAAAAGTACAAATCTATTAAAATTTCAATCAGTATATACACATGTATATATAATACAACATATTAGTTAAATGCTACAAACCCATGTGAATTCAAAAGTCATACCGTATTATTTTTCATTTCTGCCTGATTAAAAAAAATCCCTTTTCTATCATCTAGTTCTCTAGTTTTTTCTTTATTGATGAAATAGAAAATTTTATTTCCCAGCCCATTCTGAGTCTTATTTTCTGTTTTAAAAAATTTATAATTTCTTTTCTTCCTATTTGGTTGGTTATGGGGTTTGGAATCAGGGTGTAGGTGCTGTGCCTAGGCTTTTGTGCTCCAGGCTAACATTCCACCACTTCAATCCAGAGCTCTACTTCCAGTTTTCTGGTTAATTGGAGATAAGAGTCTCACAGGCTTTTCTACCTGGGCTGGCTTTGAACTGTGATCCTTAGGTCTCAGCCTCTTGAGTAGCTAGGATTACAGGCGTGAGGCACCAGCCCCCAGCTAAAAAATGTATAATTTCTTAAGTTATATATGTCTCAAGTTTTGAATTCTAATGTTTTAAATTAATTAATGAATAATTTATTTTGTTGGCACTGGGGTTTTGAATTCAGTGTGCTTGCTAGGCAGGCACTTTTCTACTTTAACCACACTCCTTACCCTTTTGCTTTATTTTCCAGATAGAGTATTGTGTATTTTACAAGTAGCTGGGATTATGGGTGTGACTAGCTAGTTCTTTGAGATAGGATCTTTTTTTAAAAAAAATTAATTTTATTGTCAAAATGATATGCAGAGGAGTTACAGTCACATAAGTAAGGTAGTTAGTACATTTCTTGTTGCATTTATTTGTTAACCCCTCCCTCATTTTTCTCCCAGTTCCCTCCTCCCAATCCCCCCCCCAAGTTGTACAGTTCATTTTCAACGTATTTTCTTGTGAATATCGATGTTGCATTGGTTCACCCTTTGTCTTTTGTCTTACTATTTTGTTGTTCCTCTTCCCTTCCCTATAAATGAATATACAATACCCAGGGTACTAAAATCAAATACAGTGATAACAGGGAATAAACCATAGGGGGAAAAAAAAAGAAAAAGCAAATCACATAGTACATTAAAAACAACAACAACAACAACAAAGAAAAACCCTGTTTCCATATCTTGGAGTTTATTTCGCTTAGCATCTTCTTACGTGGTCATATGTACAGAGATAGCATCTTGATAACCAGGCCCAGGCTGGCCTGGGATTCACTCCTCTTATTTACCTCCCAAGTAGCTGGGATTATAGTAGTAAACTACTATACATTGTTTTATTTCTACATACTTTTATATACATAAATCATTTTCATTACTTTTACTTGCTTCAAGTTATTACTTTGGCCTTTGTATCAGTTTTGTGAGCATATTTTCCTAGTGCACTTTCCTCAATGAAATGAATTTGCCTATAATTTTTATGGGGAAGAGTAAATCTGGAGAGATTTTTTTGAACATCATAGCTCTACAGCTCCCTCTAATACTCTCCCCTAATGATGTAAAAAAATATGGCTTTCTTCTTTGGGTCTCTCTCCCATTTTTTTCTTTGGATCTTGCTTCCATTTTTATGATCAGACTTTACTTTGCCTTTCTCTTTCTCTCTCTCGTGTGTGTGTGTGTGTGTGTGTGTGTGTGTGTGTGTGTGTGTGTGTGTGTTATAATAAATCCAAATTATATATATGTATACACACACACACACATATATGGTCTCAATATGTAGCCCTGGCTGGCATCCAACTTGTGATTCCCCTGCTTTTGCCTCCTGAATATTAGGATTACAGATGTGAGCCATTCTTCCTTGATGAATTTGCATTCTACTTCCAGTAATTTCTTCTGAGAGTGACCTCTGTTCTGGAAGGGAGCTAAGCTGTAACTTGCTAGTTCATAAGGTGCCTGTGCCTGTGGCTTCAGCATCATCTGACTTTACTGTTCGTTCCTATGTGCTTGTCTTCACGTGGGAGCCTGTACAGCTTTCTCTCAGTTTGGGCTTTCTTTCTCTGATGACCTGCTGTTTGTTTCAGCTGTTATGTTAGTGAGTTGAAGCTCTTCTTTCCTTTCCTTGGCTTCTTCATGATCATTGCTGATGATACGGAGATCTCAGAGCTGTCAGTGTTCCTATTTTATATTTTGTGACATCTTTTGTCTAATTTTGTTGTAAGTCATTGAGTTTTGGTTTTGCTGTATTCTATGTGCTAGGATATCTTTACAGCAAATTCTGGGAAGTTGAATAAAGTACTTCACCATCATATCTATCTCTCCAGAAATCATATAGTTTATTCCTTTTCTATTAATTCTTTTTTTTTTTTGGATTTGAAAATTGAGTCAAAAATCAAGGCAAATTGTTTAATAAGATCACAGAGTTTCAAATTCAACCCAAATGGTCTACCTACGAAGCCTTATATTTTCTTTTTTTTTTGTTTTTTGTTTTTAATTTAATTTAATTTTATTTGTGAACATACTGTACAGAGGAGTTACAATTACATCGGCAGGATAATGCGTACATTTCTTACCAAGCATTGCAGCCTCCTCCTTTGTTTACCCTTCACATCCCTTCCCAGCCTCCCCCCTCCCCCCTTCTATTAAGTCTTGATTAATCCAGGAAGATTCTTTGCAAGTATCCTTTGTTCCCTTGATGAAGCTTTTTTTTTTTTTTTTTAAATGTTGGTACTAGTGCTTGATCTCATAGCCTGGTCACTGCCTCTGAGCTGTTTTTGCTTTACTATTTGAGCCATAGTGCTACATCTGGCTTTTTTTTTTTTTTTTTGTGGTGGTTAATTGGAGATAAGTGTCTCATGGAGACTTTCCTGCTGGGGCTAGCTTTGAACCTAAACCTCACATCTCAGCCTCCTGTAGGATCACAGGTGTGAGGTACCAGCATCTGGCTGATGAAGCACATATTTAAAATGGAGATTTTCTTTTTTAAAAAAAAATTGGTAATGGGTTTTATTTAATCTGATATATACATATATTACCATTTCAACATAAAATGTAGATTTTCTGCTTTTTTGGGGGAAATAATATATATATATATATATATATATAAATATACGTATGTATATTCATTTTGTAAGAATTTGGACTCAATCCCAGGTTAGTTTGTGTGTGTGTGTGTGTGTGTGTGTGTGTGTGTGTGTGTGTGTGTGAATGTGAATGAAGAGATACGATATCAGAATAGACTATTTATTACAGAGTAACTGGTGTGTACCAGTCCCATAAAGAAAGCATTCTTAGCTGGATGGTGGTTCACGCCTGTTATCCTAGCTACTCAGGAGGCTGAGATCTCAGGATCAGAGTTCAAAGCCAGCCCGGGCAGGAAAGTCCATGAGAGTCTTGTCTCTAATTAACCACCAGAAAACAGGAAGTGGTGCTGTGGCTCAAGTGGTAGAGTGCTTGACTTTAGCTGAAGAGCCAGGCCCAGAGTTCAAGCCCCATGACTGACAAAAAAAAAAAAAAAAAAGGATGCTTAGGCAATGACTTATTTGTTTGCATTGTTGGAGACTCCAGAGCCTTGTGCATTCCAGGCAAGTGTTCTATCACTGAGCTCCATCCCTAGCCCTTGGGAATCCTTACTATTAAATGACAAAAGATTACTGTGTTTTTTTGCCGGGCGCCGGTGGCTCACGCCTGTAATCCTAGCTACTCAGGAGGCTGAGATCTGAGGATTGCGGTTCAAAGCCAGCCCGGGCAGGAGAGACTGTGAGACTCCTATCTCCAATAAACCACCAGAAAACCGGAAGTGGCGCTGTAGCTCAAGTGGTAGAGCGCTCGCCTTGAGCTGAAGAGCTGAGGGACAGCGTCCAGGCCCAGAGTTCAAGCCCCACGACCGACAAAAAAAAAAAAAAAAAAAAAAAAAAAAAAAAGATTACTGTGTTTTTTTGTTCTTAGTGAGATGTGGTTTGTTTCTGGTGAGAAATGATTATGTTCTAGGTTGTAAGTAAATCTTTTTTCTTTTCCTTTTTCCTTTTATGACAGTACTAAGGTTTGAACTTAGTGTCTAGGCAAGGGCTCTACTATTTGAGCCACACCTCCAGACAGAAAGTTAGTTTTTTAACATGGTCAGCTGAAATTTGCCTCTGTGTGTGTGTGTGTGTGTGTGTGTGCGCGCGCGCGCACGCACATGTGTGCGCACGCACGTGTGTGACAGTCAGTCCTGAGGCTTGAACTCAGGGCCTGGGCACTGTCCTTGAGTTTCTTTTGTTCTACCACTTGAGCCACAGATCTACTTCTGGCTTTATCTGAGTAGTTAATTGGAGATAGGAATCTCATGGACATTTCTGTTTCTGCCTGGGCTGGCCTTAAACCACCAGATCCTCAGTAGCTAGGAGTACAGGAGTGAGCCTCCAGGAGTTGGGTGGGCAGTCAATGTTTGTGAATGAATTAATGTGTACATTGTCCCTCTTGAACTTTTCTTCATGGATCTGTCTTTACTTTGGTAGTGTATTTGCATTTCATTGGCATTTGCATCTTGCCAATATTAGACTTTATACTGGTGCTAGTGGCCACAACTTTGATTGTACGAGATGTAATTCGTTAGCTTTGTAAAGAGAGCCAAGGGCCTGTAGTTTGTAACTGTGCTGAGGTGAAGTCAGAGTGAAGGAAAGGCCGGGTTTTGTCATGGTGTAATCAAAGCTCTAAAGAATTCAGAATGCAGTGACTTTCCCTGTGATGGATGCAATCCATTCTGCAAACGTCTTAGTGACTTTTTTCTTTTAGAAATCCCTGCTGTAATCATTATTCCACAATACTGTGAAATTTGGGAAATTATGTAATCACTTAATCACAATTAAAAAAAACAAAGAACCTCGGGGAAAGTAGGGAGGGAAGGGATAGTAGGGGGAAAACAATGGAGGGGGTAACAATGCTCAATAGGAAGTGTACTCATTACCTTGCTCATGAAACTATAACCCTCTGTATAGTATCTTTACAGTAAAAAATTAAAAAAAATGCCTGCTGTAACTTATACTTAATAAACCAGTGCTGTGTGAAAACAGAAGGCTGGGGTGTACTTAACTTTTGAGCTGTCTATGAAGGACTTTGGAGAAACATTTGGAGGAAGGTTTATACTTGATTCAACAGTCCTTTTAAACAAAGTACACATGGAGCAACTTTATGATATACTTGGGTGTTAAAGTATAGAAAACCATATTATTTGGTCATGAGCTATAGTTATTTGTTTTTCTAAATTATTTCTTACCCCATGAGCTCATTTATATACACAAGAAAAGACAAACCTCATATATTTCCCCTACTTCTCTTGGTCTTTGTCCTTCATTCTGGGGGCAGTTGCTCCTGGAAGTCTCTGGGCTTTTGAGTGACAGAAGTTCTCTTAGGAGCCACAGGTCAGAGGGATGCCACAGTGACAATAGGGAAGAAAAGCATTGTCTAATCTAAATGAAAAAAGTGCTAGTCACAAATGTGAGCAACATGTATAATTAAACATTTTCTAGATGCTACATTAAGTAAACGTAAAAAGAAGTTGACATGATTGATTTTACTGCTATTTAAGTTTAGCCTACTGTGTCTAAAATGTTACACCAAGGTTTGGTGATAAATCATAAGAATTATTGAGATTTTTTTTCCAGTCCTGGGGCTTGAACTCAGAACTCAGGGTGTGGGCACTATCCCTGAGCTTCTTTTGCTCAAGGCTAGCACTCTATAATTGAACCACAGTGCCACTTCTGGCTTTTTCAGTGTGTGGTACTGAGGAATCAAACCCAGGGCTTCATGCATGCAAACACTTTACCACTAAGCCACATTCCCAACCCCTTATTGAGAGATTTTACATTCTAATTTCCATTTCAGTTTGTTCTAGCCACATTTAATATACTGGGTAGCCACAAGTGGCTACCATGTTGGGTAGCATGGTTTGGTAAAGAGTGTTCATGTTTGTGTTCTGAGAGGAAGGTGAAGGTATCCATTGTTCAGTATTATATTTGAGTAGAATTAAAAGTTGGATGAAAACTGAAGGTCACTTTTTTCCATTTCATTTAAGCATGTATTATTTCTCTGGAGATGTGAAGAAGAGTCTTGAGTCTGTTTCTATTGGAGAAACCATTACAGTTAAGGGATTCAGTGATGGGAAAACAAAAAAATTATTATATTCTCTCAACACCAAGTGACACTTGGACTATCTCATTTAAGGATATTTTGAGGATGAATACATGTACGTACAGAAAGAATCTAGTGAAAAGTAAAAAAATGATCAGAGATTTAAAAATTCCTCATTTGTTTTTGATTGGTGGCCGACTTCCCATGTTTAGTTTGTATACATGGTGGTGTTGGTCATTTTGTTCTGTGTTCTAGCTTCCAGCTTTTGTGCTGGGTTCATGTTTTCAGACTTAGCATTTTCATGTTGGAGAGGAGGAGTGACTGGGAGGCTAGAAGGAACCTGTTTCCCAGCATGCTAGCAGCAGGGCTGGGCACATAACAAAAAACCAATGAAGATTCAGAGCTTGGAGTTTGAATCTGGTGGGAATGAATGTTGAGGTGCCTTTTGGCATTGGGGATAACAGCAGCATCTACTGGCTGTTAGTGGCTGAGCTGGCAACTCAGACAGTAGTCAGGTGGTCTGGAGTTAGACAGCCCATGTTGGCAGAGTGGCTGGTCTTCAGGCAGGTGCAGAGAAAGGGAGAAGGGGCTGTTCTCCTGGGCGGACCTAACAACTGGCATGATCTGGCTGTGCCCTTATCTCTGTTCTCAGCAGTCAGCCTCCCTCAGCCCTGACAGATCCTAGAGCTTGTTTTGCTTGTCTTTAGTCAGTTCTCTGTACTCTGAATTCCTATGGAAATCCCTTCTCTGTTAATCAGCATTGGTGGGTATTGTTGGCAGTTATGCATCAAGCACCTTGAGTTCATGGATTAGTTTGATACTTTTTTATTTTCTCTTTTGGTGCTATGAACCTAGTTAGATTCTTCATTATTTGGTTGATGAACTAGGTTCAGCTTTTTTTTTTTTTTTTTTACCAGTGATCTCCCCCCCCCCCCCCTGCAGTGCAGGTCCTAGGGCTTGAATTAAAGGGTGGAGTGCTGTCCTTGAGCTATTTTGCTCAAGACTAGTGCTCTACTACTTTAAGTACATATCCATTCCAGCTTTTCTGGTGGTTAATTGGAGATAAGAGTCTCTTGGACTTTCCTGCCTGGGCTGGTTCTGATCCATGATCCTTAGATCTCAGCTTCCTGAGAAGCTAGGATTATATGCTTGGGCCACTACCTGGACAACCCATTTTTAAAGGAAGATCTTGATCATGGAGTGAATAGTTTATAAAGAATCTACCTCCACTTAAAATAGCTTCACCTGGCCATTCCTTGCAATAGAATGTCATTTGAGGCGGAGTGAGCCACCATATTCATTCATGCACCTCAGAATTCATGTCTGCATTGTGTCACACCCACAACTCTTAGAGAGGTGTCTTGTGTTCAGCATTTGAAACACATTGTTGAAATTAAGTCTAGAGATGAATGTATACTGGTTATTGTTACACAACTGTTTTATTGTTAAATCTGCATCATTTTAAGATTGATTTTATCTAATTGACATAGTCTTATGATTTCAGCCAAATAGTGCTGACGTTGGTAACCAAAAAGAGTTTGCCCAGTGGGTCCCTTTCCCTCATTTCTCCTCACCAGCTCCTCTTCTCCCCTCCTCTCCTCTTCCTTCTCTCCCTCCTTTCCCTTCCCCTCAAGGTCTTTTCTTCCTCCTCTTCTCCCCTCCCCTTCCTCTCCCCTACCTCTCATTTTGAGATAGGGTCTTTCTATGTCGAGTAGGCTAGCTTTGAACTCACTAATCTTTCTAGTGCTGGGATTATAAACAGAAGTCATCATACCTGGCTTCACACAGGTATTTGTTATAAGAGAGACAACCCTGTTCAATGTTTCATCTGTGTTTTCTTGTAGACTCTGTATTCCTTTTGGAATTATTTTATAGTGATTTTGTGAAATGCTATGGGATACAGATGGGAGAAATGTGGCTGAGGTAGGGTCTCCAGATCTAATTAAGTGATTACTGGACCTTACAGTGACTTTTCTGGAAAAATATACTTTGTAACTCAAATAAGTGTAGCATGGTGCTTAATTATGATTTATTACTCATAAATAATTCATCAGCACAATTTGATTTTCTTAGCACTGTGAATTGCTGCTCTTAGCACGGAGAAAAATTGATCCTTCCAAACTGCATAACATCATTGCAGTTTAATTATCAGGCTGTTGGTCTATTGCTTCCTACCTGCTTACAATGTTTTCTGGATTAGGAATTATATGTTATTCAGGAATTATATGTTATTTGAGGAAGAGGGTCCTGAGTGGTAGGTTACTGTGGATATCTAGCGAATTAAATAGGAAATTTAAAGGCAGTTACTTTTGAAGGTTAAACATGTTTAAGATATAATGCTCGGCTTCAGGAGCTGAATCAGCCAGGACCTTTAAAGGTAACACTGTTGACCGCAGAGAGGACACATTCTGCCAGTTCCTTTGTCAACTCAGCACCCAAGGGAAGCTGAGGGAATAGAGAAGCTGCTTCTGGGATATTTTAGTTATGACATCAGCAAAGTGAAGGTTGAGAGGCAGGTAGGAGAATGCACATTCTTGGAGTGTCATAGGATTTTAATTTTTTTTTTTGGTCTGCCTTTGAAGTGCTGGGGATAGAACCCAGGGCTGTATGTATACTGGGCAACTACCCTACCACTAAGCTATGGCTCCAGTCCATTTATACCATGTTTTGTGTGGGTCTCGTTCTTGGGTCCTGATTCATTCTGCTTATGAGGCATCTTGTGTTTCTAGAACACAAGGGTTATAAGGACTCTTTCTTGATATTGTGTCCTTTTGCTTGCTACCTCTGGAGTCCAGCCTCCTCAGCTGGCTCAACTTCAAGGATGTCCTGAGCTTATGTCCTTCCCCAGAATCAAATGTTCACTCTACTGTCTTTGGTATTAGGAGAAGGCTTAGCTCCTTCAGAGCCTCACCTATGAGCCCCCGCTTGTGCACATAGAATTAATCACTACCCCACAGCAACACAACTTGTGATTTTAGTTGGGACTTGTTTTCTTTTGTCCTGTAGATGGTGGTTGAAATGTGTCTGTGACTCTCATTTCAGTCTTTGGATGGCAGGGGTTTTGCTTGATAAAACTCTTCAAACACTAGTACATAGAACTTGCTCAGTGTAATATTTATCCAGAGACAGATAAATGGAAGACATGTCATAAGGCAGAGATCAAGTACTGCTCGTTTTCTCTGTAACCTTGAAGAACTTATTATTATTATTTTTAATAGGTCTTGCTTCTCTCATCTAGAAAGCAAAGTCATAGTGCTAGCCAGGGATAGAGTGACTGTGAAAAGCAACACAACTGATTGGGTTATTATGGCACAAAGAAACAATAATAAGTATCATTCATTTCCATTACACTGTTCTGAATTTGCCCTAAGTTAAACTGTCCTGATTGGAGAGTGTTAGAAATCGAGGGCAGAGTATGTCTGTAGTCAGCAGTGTTGGAAGTGTTCTCCTGGGTTTCCCACTAGTGATAACATGTTGTGTTTAAGGAACTGCTGAAACAAGTCACTCCACTGTCCTCATTCTCTGGGTGCCCTTTGCTGGTCACTTTACTCCCAGTACTGGGGATTCAATTTAAGGCCCTATACTTGCTAGGCAAGTCCTTTACCACTTGAGCCACACTGCCACTTCTTTTGCTTTTCGTGTACTTTTTAGGTAGGTTTTGAGTCAAGCCTCAAATCGTGATTCTTCTACCTTGTCTCATAAGTAGCTGGAATTACAAGCACGATTACCATACTTGGCCCTACACTTACTTAAATAGGAAACTTATCAACTTCCTCCTTCTCTCCCTGTGTCTACCAGTTTCCATTAAGCCAAGTGCTGTGCTGGAATGTAGAGATGAGTAGAAGGAAGCTCAGAAGTCTACATGATTTATTAATGGATTTAATCTGGAGATTGGCAGAATCTTCCACAAGCAGAAGTTTAGATTCTAGTGTCAAGTTATCCCTATTTTTAAATGGCTATCTCTGTTTGTTTACTGTATGATCAGAAAAGTTGTTCTGCTTGTAGCTTAACAAATGAGTTTGATTTTTGAAGTAAGAAACAGAGTGCCATGGAAGGGGACTAGAACTAGAAGTCAGGAGAGTTGATGCCCCAGCTTTTGGACTCTGGAAGTAATTTAAGTTTCTGAGGAGAATTGTCATATCCTGTCAACTGCACATTAACACCATCTTCTGTCAGAGAGCACCATATTTGCTAAAATGGATGAACTCCCATTGATAGACACATCATTGTCACCCAGATTCACAGTGTGTGTAGAGTTCATTCTTGGTGTTAGATAGGTTTGAACAAATGTATAATGACATATATCCATCACTATAATAATATCATATAGAAGAACTTCACTGCCTAAAATTCTCTGTACTCCACCAGTTCACCCTCTCTTCCCAAGTCCCTAATAATCACCAGTCCTTTTGTCTTTTCCAGAATGTCACCTGGTTGGAGTCACATAGTAGAGAATTTTCAGGCTGGCATCATTTACTTTGTAATATGCATTTAAATTTCCTCCATGTTTTTTTCTTGCCTGAATAGCTCATTTCTTTTAAATCCTGAAAAATGTTCTGTTGTTTGCATATACTACAGTTTACCCATCAATTCACCTACTGAAAGACATCTTGGTTGCTCTCAAGGTTTGGCAGTTCAGAATAAAGTCGTGAAGACATCCGCGTGCAGGTTTCTGTGTGAACCTAATTTTTTGTACCTAAATTTGGACAAACAAAGTCACAAGTATTGGAATTGCTAGTAACAGTGTGTGTGTAGTTTTGAAAGATGTTGTTAAACGATTTTCCATAATGGCTGTACCAGTTTATATTCCCACCAACATTGAGTGTTGTCATGTTTTTGGTGTTGTCATGTTCTGGATTTTAGCTGTTCCAATAGGCAAGATAGTTCCTTGTTGTTTTCTGTGTTCTTTATTTATATGATGTGAAGATGTCTCAAAGGTTCTTCTTAGTCTTAGTAGTCTGTGGTTCTACAGACTTAGCCGGCTTTCCCATGAATTTCTTTCCTATATGTCTCTTATGAGGGCATGGGCACCATTCACCTTGGCTCATCCATTCTGCTGCAGTGACATAGAATTTGACTGAGACATGGCTTTGACCCCTCTAAATAAGCTGACTATGACCAGTTATGTGTTTTTGACCTCTGTAAAGCTGAAAGAGATATTATAAGGTATGCAAAATAATAAAGGAAGACAAATAAGAATTTGCAAGTCTCTTTTTCTTGGCCTGAGTTCTTTAAGACAAATAAGAATTTGCAAGTCTCTTTTTCTTGGCCTGAGTTCTTTAAGACAATTAAGCTCTAAAGCTCTGAGAATAATATTATGTATAATGAAAGAACTTCTGTCTAGGAGATTAGTAGTGGACATGAACTTGCTTAGAGAATTGAGGAAGCTCATTTCTAACTTGTGTGTGTGCTTGTGCTAGTACTAGCGCTTGAATTCAAGGGCTAGGTGCTGTCCCTTAGCTTTGTTCACTGAAGGCTTGCACTTGACCACTTGAACCACTGCCTGTGGCATTTTGGTCATTTCTTGAAGATAACATTCTTACAGACTTTCCTGCTTGAGCTAGCTTTGAACCTTGATCCTCAGATTGCAGCATCCTGAGTAGCTAAGATTGCAGCTAGCACCCAGCTCTTACCATTTTATGAGGGGGTATGGCTAAGGAAAGTTGCAGGACTAAGTACCATCCTTGTGGCTAACTGCATGAAGATACTGTATTTGTTTCCTCAGACATCTCTCAAGTAATAGAATGAAGTAAGCTTCAATGCCATGTGTAATATGTGTCCTTTTTCCTCTAAACCAGTATTTTGTTAAAATATAATTTTATTGTTATCACTAAGGTGTTGTACAGAAGGGTTACTATTTCATAAGACAGGTAGTAAGCACTTATTGAGGTGACAGCAATCTTCTAAACCCTCAATGTGCTTTCGTCGAATCTTTATGACAGCTCCATGGAGGAATCAGTAATTCCCCCACGCTCACACAGTGGAGATTGACAGAGCTGAATTTGAATTGAGGTTCTAGTTCAGGCATGGTCAGTGTCTCAGCCTGAGCTGGAATAAGGAAGCCCTGCTGAAAGAACGCCTTCTTGGACCTTCTGCTCAGGATGGGGAGCTGTCGGTGGCTTTGGCCAGGACAGGGAGCTAGGGAAGTGCCTGTCCACCAGACAAATGAGCTCTCAGAACTCAGCAGAACCTTTGATTTTAATAGGGTACCATACCAGCCCTTTGAGAACGAATCACCAAGGAGAATTATACATTTTGGTGTTTAGATAACAATAACAACAACAACAACAACAACAAAAGTTGAAAGATTTGTAGGGGGTAGTGTTTAGCTGCATTTGACCAGTGACTTTAAAGGCTTGTTTTGATAGATCTCATCAGTGTGGGTTAAATCCTGTCTTTGATTTTCGTTTTTTAAATTTGATTCTTTTATCTATCCCTTGAGGGAAAAATATCTATTTAAAATGAAAATTCTAGGAAAGGGAAAGTCATTAATTATTTATAAAACAATTAGAACTTTTATTGAGGCTTTGTTTTAAATTTTTTTTTTTTTTGCTCCAAAAGATTATGTAGAAAAGCAGTTTCTCATGAGCCCATTTGCATAGTTAACAGACTTGGGAATAGTTGAAGTCTTGCCTCAGTGAGCTCCCTTCTCTAGCCATTGGCCCAGCTGTCACAGAGCTACCTGATGAAGTGGACTGTATTGTGGAGTGCATGGTGTGATAGAGCTGTTGGTCCTTTTGTAATCCTTTTGTTGGAATGCACATGTAAAGAGCAACTTAAAAGTTTTTTGCTTGTTTTTTTTTTTTTTTGTTGTTGTTGTTTCCTGGCAGGTGTTGGGAGATGGAACCAATAGGAGAGCTGGAGAAACTGATGTGGGTAGAGAAGGAAGTAGTGACCCAGTAGCTAGGTAGGGTGGACAGGGACCTCACAGCGGGCCTAGCACCTCTGCAGTAATTTAGTTGTAGGGAGGGAATGGGAGGTGGGGGATGAGGAAATGGGAGTTAGAAAGTTTGTTTCTAGGTAGAGTACGACTTGGTGACTGCATAAGACACTGTTTTTCAGTCTCTGGGATTCTTGGAGAGGGTTGTGATGAGCCTCTCCTTAGGTCCTGTCCACGGTAGGGGTCAGAGTCAATTAGATTGCTTTAGAATGCACCTGGTAAGATCTTGGATCACTCTGTCCTTCCTCACCTTTGGCTCTTCCTTCTAGTCCAGAGCATTTTGTTACTCCTTTGTCTTACCTGGGTGAAATTACTACCAGTATAAATTTTCATTGGCGGGTGGGGGGGGGAGTCAGATATGAAAATGTTGAAAGCCCATCACCTACCTGAAAGGCTGATTTTACTCTAATGGAAGGAAACCACTCTTAAAATTATGCTACATGAACTAAAGTGCATGAATTGGTCTTACAGTTAATGCAACAATATAACAAGACAATGTGTGCATGTACGGTCAGATGCACACATGTAGTTGTTAAGTGCAGGGCTTCTGTAAGGTATACGTGTTGATGGTTCTGGGACCTGGGAATCAGCTATTGTACAAGCCTCCAACTTTCCTTATTTGTCTACCTCTTCTCTCGAGCTCCTCTGGATGTATCTCTTGGCCAGCAGCCGAAAGGACCAGTGCCCGGTGTAGACTCCAAGACCTTCCCTAGCTAGGGAGTCAAAAAATGTCCCTTATTCCTTGCAATGGATGAGGGTTGGAGGTTTCTGTTTATTTATTTATTTGAGACAGAGTCTTGCTATATAGCTTTGGCTGGTCTAGAACTCTTAATCTTCTTACCTTAGCCTCTTCTGGCATTACAGGTATGTGCCACCATGCCTAGCTGTGATGGTTATTAAATGTGTTGTTTGTCATCTCTGTATATGAATCCATTATTTTCATGTACATAGAGATTGGAAGAGTTGTTTTTTGGCTTGGTGAAGGCTGACATTTCAACAGTTGAAGGAACTGTTGTTCTCAAATACAGTAAGCTCATTAGAATGAGCTTATCTACTTGAAGTTAGAAGAAAACAGCTCAGTAAAAATTCATCTTTTAAAGCAATTAAAAACCAGTAACTTGAAAAGATTAATTTATTCAGCAGACAATTATTGATCACTTGCTCTGTGCTTGGAAAAATAATAGCTTCTCCCAAATGTAAGACTAGTGTGCTAGAGCTTTCCATGGAATCCACCCCTGGAGCACCCAGCATTTGAGTTGGCTCCTGTTTTACAGATTCTGGAACATGACTGTAATAAGCACAGGTTGGGTTTGAACCCAGGTGTGAAGATTCCAGAGTCTTCCCTCTGACCTCCAGCCTGGCTCCCACTGGGTATGTTCAAGAAAAGGCAGAGTGCTGGGCACTGGTGGCTATACTCCCACCTTACCCTGTTACTTAAAACAAAACAGGAACAGAACCCCCTTTACCTTTTTATCTTCTCTGGAATGTTTTATTTTCTAACCCATCAACTCTGAAAAAGCAGTCAAAGAGAGTAACAGTCCCTGTGCCTTCTCAAGTCATGAGGAGGCAGACATGCCATTTGTGATGGCTTTGACCTTGAGATGCCATTGATATTTGCCTGGACTTGACAGTGAAATTCTTCTCTTTCCCGGCATACTTCTTGGATGTTACACCTCAGAAGTCCTAGAGTCTCTTGGATGTTACACCTCAGAAGTCCTAGAGTCACTTTGTGGGCTGATTTCACCTAGGGGTGTTTGTAATTACACTAGAGTTAAAAAAAGAAAAGGAAAAGATACCAGTAACACTTGTTAAAGGGTTGTAAGGAAGGCTTATTCAGAACTATCTTGGTAGGCAGAGACCACTGCAACAGTCTCCCCCTTGCAGTGGGGAGAGACTGTGCTCAAATCTGAATACAGCATGGGTCAGGGGAGATTTATAGCCAAGCACAGGGTGAGAAAATTAGTCACAGGAAACATGAAGATTCAGAGTGCCATTGGCTAAACTGACCTACTACAGTTCTTGCTTAAAGAGATACCAGGGTGATCAGATAATACCTGAGAGGTGGTGGAGCTCAAGGAATCCATCTGATCTTGAGGTGGGGTTCTGGCTGAATTGTCTCACCAGAGAGTGGTTTTTTGTTGTTGTTGTTTCCCCCCCTCCCCCACTTTGTCTTTTTTTCAAAAGCCTTTTATTTATTTCTTTTACTTTTATTATTTTAAAACATTTTTCTTAGGGGATGCGGCCAAAGGGAACCCTACTGCATTATTGGTGGGAGTGTAAATTTGTTCAGTCACTTTGGAAAGCAGTATGGAGGTTCCTCAAAAGACTCCACATAGAGCTCCCCTATGACCCAGCAATCCCACTTTTGGGCATTTACCCAAATGGTCACAAACAAGACCACACTGAAGCTACCAGCACAACTATGTTTATCGCAGCATTATACACAATAGCTAAGATATGCAACCAACCCAGATGCCCCTCAGTGGATCAAGAAAATGTGATATATCTATATATCTATATATCTATCTCTCTCTATATATATATCACACACACACACATACACTACAATGGAATTCTATGCCTCTATCAGAAATAATAACATCGCCCCATTTGTCAGGAAATGGAAAGACTTGGAAAAAATTATATTAAGTGAAGTAAGCCAGGCTCAAAGAAACAGAGGTCCCATAGTTTCCCTTATTTGCAATAACTAGTATATGTCTAGGACAAGCAGAAAAGGTCAAAAGCTATGTACATATGACCATATAAGATGATGTTAAGTTAAATGAACCCCAAGATAGGGATACAACTGTTATTTTTTGTTTTACTTTCTTGCTGTTGTTTTTAATGTATTTATAATGTATCATGTGATTTTTTGTTTCTTTTGTATGTTCTTTCCCCATGGTATAACTTCTGTTTTCACTGTATTTAATGTCAGTGCCCTGCAACTTGTTTATACATTTTCTAATTTGGGGAGGGGAAGGGAAATAACAAAATGCTGAAATAAGGATACCGGTTGATCCATTGTAACAATGAGATGTACAAGACACTATGATGACAACAAACTTTACAACAACTTGGGGGGTAGGAGGGAGGAGCTGGGGAGGTAGTGAGGGAAGGGATGGTGGAGGATAAACAAAGGAGGTAATAATGCTCCATAGAAAATGTATTTATTACGTTACTCATGTTACTGTAACCTCTATGTACAATATTTTTACAATAAAAAACATTAAATTTTTTTCTTTGTTACTATAAAGGTGATGTACAAAGAGGTTACAGTTACTCTTTTTTGGACAATGTCTCCCCTTCTCTCTGTTTTGTCTTTTTGACCACATTTCACTACGTATCCCAGGCTGGCCTTGAACTCAGGATCCTTCTATCTCACCCTCCCAAATTCTGGGATTACAGGCATGTACCACTATACCTGGTTAAATTTGTATTAAAGGAACCTCACAGATGGCCCTAACAAAAGCCCTTAAAGCCTGATTAAAGTTTAGCCAGGCAAACAGTCTTTTGGAGAAGGGTACCTATGCTAAGAAACATTTTTAAATGACCCAATGCAGTCCCAGAAAATTGACTAGAACAGAAACCTCAGAATTGTTTTGTTTTGTTTTTTTATCTGCCTTCCTGAGAGTGTGCTGCTGTGGGTGAACTCTTGGAGGGTGAAGGGCTCTTACAGTCAGAGTCTCTCCTGATGTTTAGACTGTGCCTGGAGGACCCCTTCTTCCTGTGTATGTGCCAGTGCTGGGAGAGTTCTGAACTGGTGACACAGAACACACTTAGTTGGAAAGGTGAGGAATACTGAGGTGCTTAAAAAATTATGAGCCAGGTGCCGGTGGCTTATACTTGTAATCCTAGCTACTCAGGAGTCTGAGATCTGAGGATCACAGTTTAAGGCAAGAAAGTCCATGACACATTTATCTTCATTTAACTACCAAAATCCCCAAAGTGGAGCGATGGATCAAGTGGTAGATTACTAGCCAAAAAGCTCAGGAACAGTGCCCAGACCCTGAGTTCAAACCCCAGGACTAGCGCGCGCGCACACACACACACACACACACACACACACACACACACACACACACACACACACACACACACACACACACACACACACACACACACACACACACACACACACACACACACACACACCCTAGCTTGTAACAATAGCACATCATTTTGGAAAATAAAAAGATAATAATCCTCTACTCTTGCATATCCCAAGAGCAGTCATTTAAACATTACCAATTCTGAGGCTGGGAAGGTGGCTCAGTGGTAGAGTGCTTGCCTTGCATGCCTGAGCCCCTGGGTTCCTTCCTCAGCACCACATAAATAGAAAAAGCTGGAAGTGGCGCTATGGCTCAAGTGGTAGAGTGCTAGCCTTGAGCTGAAGAGCTGAGGGACAGTGTCTAGGCCCAGAGTTCAGGCCCCACAACCGACCAAAAACAAAAAAACAAAACAAATTACCAATTCATCACTCTAGTCTTGCTTAGTACATGTTAAGAAACACATAGCTGGGAGTGGGTAACAATGCTTGACAAGAAATGTACTCATTACCTTACGCATGTAACTGTAACCCCTCTGTACAGCATCTTTACAATAAAATACATTTTTAGAAAAGAAATTTATAGCTAGTGGCTCATGCCTATAATTGTAGCTACTCGGGAGGCTGAGATCTGAAGATTACAGTTCAAAGCCAGCCTGAGCAGGAAAGTCCATGAGACTCTCATCTCCAATTCACTACAAAGGCAGAAGTAGAGGTGTGGCTCAAGTGGTAGGGTATCAGCCTTGAGTGAAAATGCTGAGGAACAGCACCAACACCCTGAGTTCAGGGCTTAGTATTCACACAATAAAATGAGAAATATATGTTATAAATATAATTCTGTCTTCCATTGTCTTATTGCAAAAATTTAAAGATCTTTCAGAGGTTTAAGCTATTTTCCTTTCCCCACAAAAGATGATATTAGCTTTTTTCATTTTTCTTGTGCTAGTAAAAGTTAAACATGATGTGGCTCAAAAAAGAAAAAAAATTGAACAATACTGAAAGATAGTAGTTTCTCTTCAGTTCCAAAGCCCACTTTTATTTCTATTTTGATCTCCATGCCTTTCCTTGCATAGATTGCAGTATGCTTTCTGTCTGTGGCATTTCTCTTAGATGGAATGGGCTTTTGTTCTGAGAACAGGGATGGCAAGATCAGTTGCTGGCACTTCAGAGACGCCTTTAAAAATAGCCCATCACCACAGTGCTGGGGGCCTCTGTCTTGTCCCGCAGCCTCTTTCCCACCCTGAGGATCTGGATCATCTTCAAAGCCTCATTATCTGCACAGTGAGAACCACCACATCTGCAGGGGGAGGGGAGAGGAGGGCATAGGAAGCTGGCTTGCTTTGATTTTGGAGCATCAAGTTATGCTACTAGAATGTAGACATTTTAATGATATTTTATGTCTGTGTCTCCTGATTAAAATGCTTTCTTCAGAGAATCAGAGAAGAAAATTTGCTGGAAGAAAGCAGAAATGTGTTAGACTGTTCTGTTGTTTGTTTTTGTTTCTGCCACTCTGCTGATGGAATTTTATCAGTTGGTTAAATGAGTTATCAAGGAGGGTGGTTAAATTTCTCATGTAGCACTGACTTATACAGCACTAATTTATTATAGTTGTCTAATATATAGTAGCATATATATAGTTTTATTATTCCCATTATGTGAACAGTACACAAAAGGTAAATGTGTGGAAGGCAGGAAGCAGATCATTGTTGTTTGTTTGTTTGTTTTTAGGACGGGGAGTATTGATGGCAGTAAGAAGTCACTTGCAAGTGATGGCGACTTTCTTTTGAGGATGATGACAGTGTTCTAAAATTAAATGTGGTGACAATTGTATGACTCTGAATGCATCAAAACCCACTGACATGTACACTTTAAATCTGTACGTTGTAGGGCTTATAAATGACATCTCAAAACATTAGAACAGGATATATATATATATATGCATATATATATATATATGAATACATGTGTGCCTACTGTAGTACTAAAGAGTACAATTAATCTATAACCCATTAGACATGTCCCTTAAAGAGAGAATACCCTTAAAGCCAAAAATGAGTAGAGATTCAAGCACCTGCAGGTTTGTATGTATTTGCAAGAATAGAGGTCTATTGGACACAGAACTGGAGTGGACTGGCACACGAGAACTAATTGTTGAATTTTCAGGATTTTTGTGAGTGAGTTGACTTCAGGCTGGTGACTTGAAATTGGCAATGGGATGGGTGTATTTACACCATGGAAATTGGCAAATGCTGCAAGTCACAGCCCTTTTTTGTGCCAGAGAACCAGTGAAGCATTTACTATCACAACATTGGCAGCCCTCCATTGTATTGTAGCACAAGGAAGTAGTCTGTGTATTGGCTTAAGGGCTGTGCTTAGGGGACTTGTGTTGATAGTGAGTGGGGAAGGTTGGATGTAGGGTTCTTGAAGTCTCTCACATGTTTGCTAGTTGTCCTGTCTTAGATATGGGGACTAACTTGAGAGGTTTCCTCTTCAGAAGCTACGCTTTGTGTAATGTCTGCCAATAACCAGTGATTGCTTTTGTAAAAGGAAAATTTGATTCCCAAATCCTGGGATCAGATTTGTTAATTAGCACTGTTCGTTCACGTGAAGGCTGCCCTATTTGGAATTCTAGATGAAATTTGCAATGGTAACTTGTGAAGCTAGGCAACAGAATATGCTTTCCTTCTTATTCATCTTCTTTAATTAATTCAATCTGATTTAGGCTTAGATATTTAAAAGTCTTTTTTTCCCCAGACAGGAAATATCTGAATTATTCATATCCTTCCCATTATGATCCAGGCATATCGGTCCCTTGAGAAATCAGTGTTACATATCTTACTGCTGTTGCTATGTGTTCGTTTGTCAACATTGCTCAGTGAGATATTCGTAACTAGAAATTGTGGAAACAATAGAAATTTTGAGAAAACCTCAGGTGAAACAAATGGTTCAAGTGTGAGCCCAACTATCATTCTCTTTATGAACCTACATGGTTCAGATTTCTTTCATTGGTTGATGTTTTCTTTTTTATTTTAAGGTGTTTTATTACATTCACTAATATTTGGTCTCAGTTCTTGGTAATAAGCCAATGAAATTTCAAGATGAAACTTGCTCTGAGAATGAGTTTTTCCTCTGCATGGGAATGTATCCATGTGTTTTGTTTTGGCAAACACATTGTAAGTTCAGCTAGTACATAAGACATGAAGTTGATACCTCATTCTGTCCTTCAGAATGCCCTTCTTGTTTTTATGGTAACTTGTTCTGAACCCTGTGATGTAATGTCTTAACTGCAAAAGTCAGGTTAGGAACAGTGTACATAATATGATCATGTACAGAAAGTATGTTCCTAAATATGGAAGGATTTATACCCTTCACAAGAGTATGTGTTTGTATGTGCATATAAATGAGCAAAAGATGAGTACTGACCTTTTCATTCTTAATGGCTGTATCGTTGTATGTATGCACCATAATTTATTTAACCAGTCCCTATTGAATGGATGCTTAGGATACTATAGTTTTAGAATTCTAAACAGTTCTGTGATGAGAATATACTTGTATCTGTAGAACATTTGTTCTGGATAGTAATTTGTATTCATTTCTTATTGCTGCTATAACAGATGACCACACAGTTGGTGGCTTAAAACAACACAAAATCATGATCTTACAGTTCTAGAAGTCAGAAGTCCATAATCATTCTCAGTGAGATAAAAAGCAGAGTCAGCAGGATCATGTTCCTTCTGGAGGCTCTAGGAAGAAAATGTTTCCTTGCTTATTCCAGATTCTAGAAGGTTGCTTTCTTTCATTGGCTTGTGGCCTTCATTCATCCAGCAACTACATCACTCCAACCTGTTTCTGTTGTTACCTTTACTTTTCTGGCTCTCCCACATCCTGATTTCTTTGGAATCTTGAGATTCCAAGTCTACTCAGCTAATCCAATACAAAATCAATCCTTCCTTCCTTCCTACTCCCCCCTTCTCTCTCCTTTTCTCTCTCTCTTCCTTTCTTCCTTTCTTTTTCTACATCTGGGACTTGAACTTGCTGATTTTGTTCTTGCTTATTGGCTGGCTCTATACCTGTGCCATGCCCCTAACCTTCATCTCAAATTCTTTTTTATTCAAATAATTTTTATTGTGATTAAGTGAGTATATAAATATCACAAAATTATTTAAAGTCATAAACACATTTTAACCTTCTCAGGGCAAATTGTCATGATCATAGTCTATAAAGTCTGTCAGTTCTATAAGCGTTGACAACACAACTCTTTCTTCCGCATTGGGTGATATGTACATTTCTTTCCTTTTGCTTAGTGTAAGCTGTTCCCTCTTTCCCTCTCATTCCCTACCTCCCCCATCTCAAATTCTTAACCCTACAAAGTTCCTTTTTCTATTCAAGGCAATATATTCAGAGGTCCTAGGAATTACCACGTGGACATTTCTGGGAGCATTATTCCATATTTTCGGAACCTGCTAACTTCTAACAAACTTGTTTACTTTGCTTAACCTATGTTCATGCCTAAGCATAGGATTTGGGGAAGCAAAGGTGAGTGGCACTCTCTACTTTTCAGTGGCTAACAACTGTGAAGGAATGAGGAGCTCATGAAAGAATGTGCAGGCTTTGGAGTACCTTCAGGTCATTCATAGTGGCTAAGCCTCAGATACAAGGTAGAGGTAAGACTGAGCCAGACCAGTAACTCCTTGTGTGAGTTTATGAAATGGTACTATCTTTTGATGATCAGGATTTGTTGCCCCAGGATTAGTGGAGATATGCCCAGGGTTCCTGTACTACCTGACCTAGTATGTAAAATTTTAGGTGTGTGTGAATTTTTCCTGTGTTCTTGAGGGTCTATGGTGTTCAGTACATTTTTGTTTGTGTGTCAGTACTGGGCCTTGAATTCGGGGTGTGGGCACTACTAGTGTTCTACCAATTAAGTCATACCCCACTTCTAGCTTTCTGTGATTAATTGGAGATAAGAATCTAACAGGCTGGGTGCTGGTGGCAGTTGGAAGTCAACCCAGAACAGAAAGTCTGTGAGACTCTTATCTCCAATAAAATACTCAGAAAAAGCCAGAAATGGTACTATGGCTCAAGTGGTAGAGCACTAGCCTTGAACACAAAGGGGCTCAGGGATAGTGCCCAGGCCCTGAGTGCAAGTGCCAGGACCAGGGGAAAGAAAAAAAAAAAAGAATCTCACAGACTTTTCCTGTCCGGTCTGGCTTTGAATAGTGATTCTCAGATCTCAGACTCAACCAGCTGTGATCGATGGCATGCCTTTCAAAGAAGTATGTAGAAAAATGACCTATTTAAATATGCACCTAGGAAAACTAGCCCTGGACAGAGTTAGAACTACACGTAGAAGGAGACTCCTTACCACTCCCTCGGTAATGAGGACTGGAGAAGACAAGGGCGAGGGAGGCAATTGGAGCAGAGTAGTGGGACTGGGTTAATGAGGGGCAGGGAGACTTGGCAGGACTCAAATAACTTCTGGATGGGCCAGGTGGCAGTAACTGGCCAGAGCTCTGGAATGAACTCTGTTAGTGGATTTAGGGATATAGGTTTGGGTTGTTACATGTGAGAGGAAGTTGACTAACTCATTACTATGCATGTTCAGTTCAGGATGAGTGGAATATTCAAATGAAGATGTATATATAGTATATAATATATAGCATATAGTCATAGAAATTTCTGCATTAGAGAGCTGTCTTTCTATATTTTTATTTTCTTTTACCTAATACCTTACACAGTCTTTCCTTCCTAACAAATGTGAACACTTGAAACATTCAGAATATTGGTTGGGAGGTTTTTTGAGGCAGAGTAATAACAGCTAATATGTTTTCCTTACCTTTAAAATTTACAGGATGTATATCCTTTACAAACTAAATCCTATTTTATCCTTGTAGTAGTCTGGTGGTGGTGATGAACAAACTGTATCTAACATATGAAGAAGATGCTAATAGGTATAAACAGTTATAAATTATAACACACATTGAACATTTACCTGGTCAGACTAGGTTCTGAGCTCTTTGAATCTATGAGCTCAATTCATCCTCACAATTGGCCTGTAAGACAGTTACTTTGAACAACCCATTTTAGCTGAGGTATTACAGTTCCAGAGAGGTTGAATAATGTGTCCTCAGTCACTAGTGAGAGGAGCTAGCCTTTGAACTCATACAGTTGGGGATCTTGAGTCTATGTCAGTCCCATCAGTGATGGGACTTGGCCTATATTCACACTCACCAACCCCAGTTCCTGTCATGCTGTCCCCCTAAGAAGTTGAGACTTGAGTGGACCATGTGGAGGCCATTGACAATGGCATTTCTGTCTCATATCTAACATTGGGGTCCCAGAAAGATCAGCTGGGGTTGTGCCACTAAGGGGCGTAGAGTTGTGGCATCTCTGGGGCCTTGGGAGGTACCTGGGTCACAACCAGGGTCAGAATAGTTGGTATAGGGTGTTGATCCAGGGAAGTGAGTGTTTCTGCAGAGCCAAGCTGGAGAGAGACTCACTGAGCACAGACGGAGTGTGGCTCCTTAAGTATCTGAGGCTGGATTCACATAGTTTGGAAGAGACTGCAGGGTTTAGGAGCTGGGGAGCAGGGCTTGCCTGCCTGCCTCCAGGGGACATTTGTGCCCTTGAAAACTAGCTAGTTACCTTTGTATCTGTTGGTGTAGTGGGTTCTCAAAGGCAGGCAGGGCCCACAGCCTCTGGGGGCCTGACTACTGTGGGTCATATACCAGGCCTCCTTTGGGAGGTTGGTGAGCCATGCTGGAGCGGTAGGGAAGGTGATTCCAGATGTCGCACTGCAGATGTGGCTGCACAGGAGCACAGAGAGCATCTCGAGGAAGGGAGTGTGGTGATGGCAGGGGAGAATGAATTTCCAGGGTCCGGTGCTGACAGCCTTGTAACAGAAGAATGGAGGTGTGCTTGAAAGAAAGGAAATGAGCCAGGATATCACCAACAGCTATTTTGTGTATTCAAGCACTTAGGTGGTATTGGTTTCAAAGTCCTTTAAAATGGAGGACTTTAATGTCAAGTAATTGGCTTTTGATGGAATGGTTTCCGGTTACACTAGGGGAGAGGGGACCTCAGCTTCCAGTCTGACTTCGTTATAAGTCCAGTGAGCCACTGGCTGGTTGAAATGGAAGCTGCAGCTCTGTGACACTCTCTTCTACTTCTCATCTCTTGGGTGGCTCATTAATGTGCCCTCTTCCCCTCAGGTGTCACTGTCTGCTGTTAGCTAGGACATTGGATTCCAGCCACGTCAGTGAATTTGTACAACACCAGTCCTTTTAATTATGAGTCAGCATGCCTGATTCTGGGCTATGGAAGCAGAGGATTGCAGGGATGAAGGCTCATGGCTTAGGAGGGACTGGGAAGGCCCAACCTTGTCCAGCCTGTTGACTTCCCACTCTGTTCCTGCCTTTGGGTTGCTCGCTCAGGAGCAGCCCATACATCTCCCATGCTGATTGCTCAATGCTTGATGCTATCTTGAGATGCTGAATGGCCTCTTAATGATCTCCAAAGAGCTACTGTGAAAGTCTCAGGATCTGGAAGTAAAATTTCAGCTCTTATTTTTTTCCGCATATATTTTTATTGTAAAAATACTGTACACAGGGGTTACAGTTACATGAGTAAGGTAATGAGTACCTTTCCTATCGAGCATTGTTACCTCCTCCTTTGTTTTTCCCCTATTATCCCTTTCCTCCCCACCTTCCCAACTCTTCCCTCCCCCTTTCCCTCCCCCTCCTCCCTCCCCCCCACTACTCCCCCCCAAGTTGTTGTAAAGTTCGTTTTCAGCAAAGTGTCTTGTACATCTCATTGTTACAATGGGTCAACCGCTATCCTTATTTCAGCATTTTGTTATTTCCCTTCCCCTCCCCAAATTAGAAAAATGTATAAACAAGATGCAGGACACCGGAATCAAATACAGTGAAAACAGGGATTATACCATGGGCAAAAAACATACAAAAGAAACAAAAAAAAATCACATGGTACATTATAAATACATTAGAAACAACAGCAAGAAAGATAAAATCACTATCTTGGAGTTCATTTTGCTTAGCATCATCTTATATGGTAATATATTCATAGCTTTTGACCTTTTCTGCTTGTCCTAGACATATACTAGTTATTACAAATAAGGGAAACCATGGGACCTTTGTTTCTTTGGGCCTAACTTACTTCACTTAATATAATTTTTTCCAAGTCTTTCCATTTCCTAACAAATGGGGAGATGTTATTATTTCTGATAGAGGCATAGAATTCCATTGTAGTGTGTGTGTGTGTGTGTGTGTGTGTGTGTGTGTGTGTGTGTGTGTGTGTGTATATATATATATATATATATACACATATATATATATATATATCACATTTTCTTGATCCATTGAGGGGCATCTGGGTTGGTTCCATATCTTAGCTATGGTGAATAATGCTGTGATAAACATAGTTGTGCTGGTAGCTTTAGTATAACCTTGTTTGTGATCGTTTGGGCAAATGTCCAAAAGTAGGATTGCTGGGTCATAAGGAAGATCTATGTGAAGTCTTTTGAGGAACCTCCATACTGTTTTCCAGAGTAGTTGAATAAGTTTACACTCTCACTAACAATGTAGTAGGGTTCCCTTTGGCCACATCCCCTCCAGTATCTGTTGTTATTAGAGTTCTTGATTATAGCCATTCTAACTGGGGTGAGGTGGAATCTCAACGTTGTTTTAATTTGCATTTCATTTATGGCTAGAGACATTGAGCATTTCTTCATGTGTCAGTCTTCACTGGCCATACAATGGACAAGGGTCTCATATCTAAAATATACTTAGAACTCAAAAAATTAGGGCTGGGAAGGGGGCTCAGGACTAGAGTGCTTTCCTTGCATGCCTGAGGCCTTGGGTTCGATTCCTCAGTACCACATAAGCAAAAAGAAAAAAACCGGAAGTGGCCCTGTGGCTCAAGTGGTAGAGCACTAGACTTGAGCTGAAGAGCTGTGGGACAGCACGCAGGCCCAGAGTTCAGGCCCCACGACTGGACCCCACCCAAAAAAAAGAACTAAAAAAATTAAATCCCCCAACAACAGATCCTCAAAGAAACAACTGCCTGATTAATAAGTAGACTAAAGACTTAAAGAGAAACTTCTCTGAAGAGGAAATAAGAATGGCTCTTATTTTTTAAATGTTAATTACAAGAGGCAAAGTTGTGAAATTAAACACTAATAAGAAAATTGCGCATGCTGGTACTGAGGCTTGAACTCAAGGCCTGGATACTGCCCCTTAGCTCTTCACTCAAGGCTGGCATTCTACCACTTGAGCTGCACCTCCACTTCCAACTTTTTGGTGGTTTTTTGGACATAAGAGTCTCATGGCACCCGCGGTATTGATTCACACCTGTAATTCTAGCTACTCAGGAGGCAAAAAGCCATCCTGGGCTGAAAGTCTGAGACTCTTATCTCCAGTTATCTACTTAGAAAAAGCCAGATGTGTCACTTTGGCTCAAGTGGTAAAGAGCTAGAGTTGAGCAAAAGAAGCTCAGGGACAAGTCCCAGGCCCTGAGTTCAAGCCCCAGGATTGGTGTGCATTTGCGTATGCGTGTGTGTGTGCGCGCGCAGTTTCACAGACTTTCCTGCTTGGGCTGGTTTTGAACTGCAATCCTCAGATCACAACCTCCTCAGTAGCTAGGATTGCAGGGATGAACTACTAATACCTGCCTCTGACAAGATGTTTTATACCCACCTAGAGGAGGTAAATTACTGTTTTAAGAGAAGAGTCCAGTTCTACTAAAGAGTATGATCCATATCTTAGCTATGGTAAATAATGATGCAATAAACATAGATGTGCTGGTAGCTTTAGTGTGGTCTTGTTTGTGATCATTTGGGTAAATGCCCAAAAGTGGCATTGCTGGGTCATAGGGGAGCTCTATGTGGAGCCTTTTGAGGAACCTCCATACTACTTTGCAAAGTGGTCGAACAAGTTTACACTCCCACCAACAATGCAGTAGGCTTCTTTTCTGTCTACATCCCCTCCAGCATCTGTTGTTATTAGAGTTCTTGATTATAGCCATTCTATCTGGGGTGAGGTGGTATCTCAATGTTCTTTTGATTTGCATTTCTTTTATGGCTAGGGAGGTTGAGCATTTCTTCATGTGTCTATTGGCCATCCTTCTTTCCTCTTCAGAGAAGTTTCTCTTTAAGTCTTTAGCCCACTTATTTATTGGGCAGTTATTTCTTTGAGGATTTGCTATTGGGGAATTTAATATTTTGAGTTCCAGGTATATTTTAGACATGAGACCCTTGTCCGTTGTATGGCTAGTGAAGATCTTCTCCCAATCTGTGGGCTTTCTATTGATCTTGCTAGCTATGTCCTTTGCCATGAAGAAGCTTTGCAACTTCATGCAATCCCATTTGTCCAACCTTTCTTTGATTTGTTGTGTTTCTGGGTCTCTATTAAGAAAAATTTCAGTCTGTGCCAAGGAGACCTAGGGTTTCTCCTATTCCATCCTGTAATGTTTTCAGGGTGTCTGCTTTGATCAGAGTGTCTGAAGTCTTTGATCCATTTGGAGTTGATTCTGGTGCAGGGTGATATATAAGGATCTAGCTTTAGTTTTCTACAAGTGAGTAAACAATTTTGCCAGCACCATTTACTGAAGAGGCTGTCTTTCTTCCATTCTATTTTTTTAGCTCCCTTATCGAAGATTAGGCGGCTATATGTCTATGGGTTCATTTCTGGGTTTTCAATTCTATTCCATTGGTCCTGAGGTCTCTTCTTGTGCCAGTACCAAGCTGTTTTGATTATTATGGCTTCATAGTAGAGTTTGAAATTTGCTATTGATATTCCTTAGGCACTGTTCTTTCTATTAAGGATCATTTTTGCAGCATTATTTACCATAACTAAGGTATGGAACCAACCCAGATGTCCCTCAGTAGATGAATGGATCAAGAAAATGTGGTATATATACACAATGTAATTCTATGCCTCCATCAGAAAGAATGACTTGGAGAAAATTATATTAAGTGAAGTAATCCAGGCCCAAAGAAACATAGGTCCCATGGTTTCCCTTATTTGAAATAACTAATATATGTCTGGGACAAGCAGAAAATGTCAGATAAGATGATGTTAAGTGAAATGAACCCCAGGATAAGGACACAAGTGGTTTTTTCTTTCTTGCTATTGTTTCTAATGTCTTCATAGGGTATCACGTAATTTTTTTGTTGCTTTGTATGTCCCTCCCCCATGGAATAACCCCTGTTTTCACTGTATTTGATGTTGGTATAATTTGGGGAGGGGAAGGGAAAAAACAAATTGTTTAAATAGGGATATAAGTTGACCCATTGCAACAATGAGATGTACAAAACGCTATGTTGAAAAATGAACTTTACAATTTAGGCGGGGGGTGGGGGAGTGGGTGGGATGTAGTTGTGGAGATGGGAGAGAAGAGATGGTAGGGGAAAACAAAGGAGGAGGCAACAATGCTTGATAAGAAATGTACTCATTACCACGCTCATGTGGTTGTATCCCCTCTGTACAGTATTTTCACAAAAAAAAATTTAAAATAAAGTATGATCCAGTTACTGTGACTACATAGTAAATTACACCCCCCTCCCCTCGGCTTAAAACAATGATAGTTTCTGTTAAATCTCACTGTTCTATGGGTTTGGAATTTCAGAGCAGCTTAGCTGCATCCTGGCCTAGGGTGTCTGGTGAGGGTTGCTGTGGCTGGAGATATCTCCAAAAGCTTCTTTACTCATATGTCTGGTGTTTGTTAGGGAACTTCGGATTTCTTAGAGCTGGAACAGGTGGGGTATTGTACATTCCCAGACCATAAGAAGTCTGTCCATACCATTTCTCCAGCACGGTAGCTTTGGGGTTTCCCAATATCCTTTAATGACGGCTTGAGTTTCTGAATGAATGTGTCCAGACAGAAGCAGGTGGAAGCTGATTTGCCCCTTGGGACCTAGTGTCAACAGGTATATGGCATTCATTTCACCACCTCTGCTGGTCACAAATGTCAGCCCAGGTTAGAGAGAAAGGAATGAGACTTGCTTCTCAGTGGCAGAAGTTCAGTGGGACATCAGAAGACATGTGCATGGGATAGGAAAGATCCTAACATAGCTATTTATGGAAAGAACAGTTTGCTGCACCCTGGGATGGAAGTGTAGATGGGAATGTTATTCATTGATGAGCCTTAGAACTAGAGGGTTAGAGAACTTGTATTCAGGATCTGGTTTCTTTCTTCTCTCTGGAAGTGGTCAGAAATGAAAGCATAAAGATAACAATGGGCACTCAGTCAGGGCTCTTGACTTTGTCTTCTTTTCCTTGTGCCCAGCGAACAGAGCTAGCCCTAGAGAGACACAGAGGGCCATGATCCATGACCAAGGCAGGAAGGAGCAGCCAAGGGCACAAAGAAACATAGGGATGATTTTCTTGTGGAACAGGAAGCAAAAGAGGTAAATATTTACTCAGGGAAGTGACTTTTGGTGTTTATAATGCTGCCATATTCTAAAAGTGATCAAAAGGCTTTTCATTCATCCTACATCCCCTTGTCTTTAGAAGTAAAGGTATGCAGCCCTGAGTTCCTCTCTCAGACCTACTCATGTGGTGAGGAAGTGGCCACTGGGTGTGAGGACCTCTTGTTTGAGTCACTCGGTGGTGGTGGGTTCTTTCATGTAGCACATGCTGGAGGCTGTGAGCCAGCAAGTCTGCGCTGAGAATTCCTTTAGGAAATGGAGTCTTCCAGTAACTGAAGTGGAGAAATGGCCACAGATGAGCAAGGTCTACCTTGCCTCCATAGGAAATTGATGGATTGGGTTTTTAGGAGGTCAGTCATTTGTTTAAAGTAAATTTATTTAACTATATGTTTGCTATATGTTGTCCATGTTATGACATAGAGATGAGACAGGGCACCAGAGAACCCATGGAGAGCTCTGTGTTCTTCAGCCTTATGAAAGAGGAAGGAGAAATGGTAGAGACCCTCCACTACTCCTCCAGTCAAGAGGGCTGGCTCTCTGGGCCATAGGAACTTGAATTCAGAGTCCAAATATGTGGATGAATGTCAAGGCTAATGAATGAATGAAATGAAATGAATGAAAGATGAGACTCTGCCCTACTCCCAAGCCAAATCCCTTCCCTCTACCCCCTTGACATAAACCTGGTGTCCTTGGGAGAGGAAATAAACCTAGGTAGAAATTCTTGGCTTATCTCAGGAGAAGGCAGTGTACTGATTGAGAACAAGGGACAACAATTTAGAAACAACTTGAAAATTGGATAGAAAATTCTGTTGGATTCACATTTTTTTCCATTTCTTGTTTAAGTTTCCATTTGTAGGCCATTTCTTTGGCTTGTAAGGTTTTGCTCTCTGACCCCTTCTGAGTCCCATAGCCTTAGTATTTGCAGATAATGAATGATGCTTAGCAGGTCTTGTGCTCAGCAGGGATGGGTCCACAGACTGAGTCTCCTCTCAGCTGGTCCAGTGCTTTATCCGTTGGCAGAGCCTATATTTTTCCAACAATGGTATTCACAGAGTTTGCTAGAAGAAAGCCTTGTAAATGTCATTGAATGTGTTAGGTAATGTTAATGTATCTGGCCCATTAGATGTTTCTTTTTCAGGAGATGTTACTAACTATATGACTTATTAGATAAATAATCTACAAATATTCTAGCTCATTGAGTGCTGTCTTGCAACTAGTCATTTTGGGAAAATTCATGTAATATTTTTCTTGCCTAAAATACATTTTAACCTTTTGCTGATACTTTTTTTTCCCCCGTAATGGAGCTTGAACTCTGAGTCCGGGCACTGTCAATTCTTCAGCTCTAGGCAAGTGCTCTACTACTTGAACCACAGTGCCACTCCCCATTTTCTGGTAGTTAATTGGAGATAAGAGTCTCATGGACTTTCCTTCCTGGGCTGGCTTTGAACCACGATTCTCAGATCTCAGCCTCCTGAGTTGCTAGGATTACAGGTGTTGAGCCACTAGTGCCCACATTTGGTGATATTTTTAGAAGAGTTTGTGTGATTTAATTACTGGAATGTGGATTCACTTGTTATCAGAGGTCACAATTACTCATGGCTTAGGCGTATGGCCTAGACATAAGCTACTCCGGGCTTCTCCATGGTATCAGAGTCATGGTTCCCTTCTTTTGCTCTGCTCTTGTGGAATGCTGACTGCATCCATGTGTCTAGGAAAAGCTTCATTTTCTACATTGTCTGTCTACCATGTCACGTGACAGTCAGGTCATAAAATGAGGAATTGGTGAAATTAGATTTCCATCTCAGACAATCTTACCATGTAACCTTAAGGGATGGTAAGACCCCAAGTCTTCTTGTCTACTTGGTTCCCAAATCGTGATAGGCAGGCTTGTCCCATGTCACAGACAGGAACAGGGAGGGTTCTTCTCAGGAGATACCTTGCCCATTGTGGCTGAGCTGAAGAAGATGGGTCCTAAGGAAGAGCTGTCAGAGAAAAGAGGAGGCCTCAGAGAAGGCAGAAACAAGAGTGGAACCTAAGGAACTGAAAGTCCAATAAGCCTGACATAGATCACTCTGTGGGTGAGAATTTACATGGCAAACATGGGCAAGGGCTAGTTTTAGAACAGATTCTAGGCACGCCAGGAAAGTTGGATTTTATTTTGTAGGTAAGTAAGTGCTGTGGAAGAAGTGTGATTGGGGAGATATCATCAAATGTGGAGTGGGTTGGGCGAGATGAGGACAATGAATGGGTAGACAGAAGCTGTCAATTTGATCTCCAGTAGGTGGAATGGTGGCTGGGATTTAGTCTGATTAGCTGGGTTCTGTACAGGGCACAGGATATAATTTTTTAAATGTCTACACTTTTTTTTTGGTTAATGTTCTCTTCTGTTGATTTATAGATGACAGGATCAGGTCTTGCTGCTTACTGATTTGGGTCAAGAAATACACATTGTTAAGAAGGAGACTTCTGTTGAGAGTGGGTCATGTACATTCAGCTATTTTAAAAGCAGTGTGCAGTTAAGAAAATAATAATAAACCTGCAGTAGCAGACATTAGAGAGTACTTTCAGTGAACCAGGCAGAGATTACATACACGATTGTGTGGTGCTTGTAATGCTGGTGCTCTGAGGCTGGTGGCATTACACTGAGTCACAGGTGCAGAAACTGAAGCATCTTAAGAGCAGTCCTAGGGCTGGCTAAGCCACAAGTTGGTGAGTAGTAGATCAGGCACAGTAACCCACTTCACCATGCTCTTTCCCACTTAATCAATTCGGGATCATCATCCAATCTTCCAGGAGTCTCAAAATGAGATTGAATGTAGTTAGGGATCGATATAGTATAATAGTTCTCCAAGTATGAGCTCTGACTGGCAATATCAGCATTGCCTGCTTTAATTACTACACATCTAGTGGCTTAAAAATAACAATTTATGCTGGGCATTGGTGGTTCATGCCTGTAATCCTAGCTACTCAGGAGACTGAGATCTGAGGATTGTGGTTTGAAGCCATACCGGGCAGAAAAGTCTCTTTGAGACTCTTACCTACAATTAACTAATTAAAAACTAGAAGTGACGCTGTGGCTCAAAGTGGTAGAGTGCTAGCCTTGAGCAGAAGAGCTCAGGGACAGTGCCTAGGCCTTGAGTTTAAGCCCCATGACCAACAAAACAAAAACAAAAAAACCCTCACAATTTATTCTCTTACAGATCTGGGGGCAAGAGATTTGAGCTCCTTCTGGGGCTAAAAGCAAGATGTTAGCGAGGCTTGTTCTGTTTGGAAGCTCTAGCAGAGAATCTGTTCTTTATCCCTTCCAGCTTCTGGTGGCTGACAGCATTCTTGGCTTGTAATCAAATCTCTCCAATACATCTACACCCCCCCTTTTTTTTTTGTCAGTTGTGAGGCCTGAACTTTGGGCCTGGGCGCCATCCCTCAGCCCTTCAGCTCAAGCTTCAGCTCAAGGCTAGCGCTCTACCACCTAAGCCCTAGTGCCACTTCCAGCTTTTTCTGCTTTTGTGGTACTGAGGAATCGAACCCAGGGCCTCATGCATGCAAGGCAAGCTCTCTACCACTGAGCCAACTTCCCAGCCCTCCAATACATCTACTTTTAATTGTCACATTGCCTCCTCTTCTGTCATGTCTTCTTTCTGAATGCCCTTCCTGAAGACCCCTGAGATTAGATTAAGAGCCATCTGATAATCCAGGATGATCTCCCCATCTCAGGATCACATCCACTTCTGAAAAGTATCTATTGACATACAAGACAACATCTTTAGGTGGGCCTGGATATCACTGGGGTGGGAGGTATTATCAAGGGTATCACACCTGTAAATTTGTTAGAAATATAACTTCTTAGACCCTGCGCTAGACTTACAAAATCAGAGACTTTGGAGTTGGGGTGGGTGGGGCTAACAGACTTTATATCTGTGTAAGATTCAGAGCCTCTAGTGATTGTGCCTGACATGGAAAAAAAAATCAATACAGACCAGATGATACACCCATAGAGGGCTGTGCCTGGGACACCAGGTAGAGACTGGTGGTGCTCAGAGTAGCTAGAAGTTAAAGTTGATGAGTCTCTGGATGTCTGCTGAGTTATGTACTGTGTATTTGCCTCACTGCTAGACCAAGAATTATGGCACCATCCTACAGGCTTTGAAATAGCAGGACTATCAGAATATGTAAATGATAGAAACCAGCCCCAGCTGCCTGCAGTTACAGTCAGGGCTCAGTTGTAAGGCATATTCTTAAAGATGGAGATTCAGGCCATTCTCTTCCATCTCTCTTCCTTTCTTTCAGTGCAGCTTCCGGGGATAGAGGGTTGATCACTCAGAGACCTGACTGTCCTGAAAACCCAATTCAAAATTCCCAGGCCTGAGATAGTGCCTGATTCTAGCTATGTCATCCACTATGGCTTGGGGAGTTAGACACCCAATTGGAATTGGGTGTTCTTCCCAAACACTCATTTTTTCACAGAAACTGGGGACTGTGACTTGAACAGACATTCCCAAGCCTGCCAGGCATGAATAAACAAAATGTAAATTACTAAGTAGCCTTGATATGAAAACCCATAAAAAAAAAAACCCTCCTTACTCTTCCTCTGACTTTTTTTTTTTGGTCGATCATTGGTGCTTGAACTCTGGGCCTGGGCACTGACCCTGAGCTCTTCAGCTCAAGGCCAACACTCTGCTACTTGAGTCACAGTGCTGCTTCCAGTTTTCTGGTGCTTAATTGGAGATAAGAGTCTCAGTGGCTTTCCTACATGGGCTGGCTGTGAATCATGATCTTCAGATCTCAGCCTCCTGAATACCTAGGATTACAGGAGTGAGCCACCAGCGCCCAGTCTTCCTCTGTATTATACCAGTAGATTTCAGGTCATTGATGCTAAGACATGAAGACAAGTATTCTTTCTTCTTTTAATTCTCCCTGGGAGAAAAATAGAGAGGAAAATAATAATTACTCATCTCCTAAATCCCAGCATGAATTGCTATCAACATTTTAGTCATACTTTTAGCTAGTCTGTTTTTCTCCTGAACATGTTTTGGTAATTATGTAAATAATTCTCTTTAAAACAGAATATGACATATCAGGGTAGATTTATTTCTTTAATTTTTAATTTTTTTACCAATAAATAACCACTTCTATCCTTGCTCCACCAGGTTTAAAGGTATCTACATTTAGGAGTTTGGCGTATATTCTTAGCCTTTTATTTTATCCTTTGTTACATTATAGAAAGAGAAATAACTTCTACTTAGTTCAAAATAGCAATCTTAAAAGAGAAAATATTTCTGGTTGCTGATTGATTTCAAGGGTGGAAACTGAATGGATGAAAACTGATAAAGTTGTGAATATCTTGGTTGTGTATAATTTTGTTACTTATTTCCAACTCTCAAAACTCTTCCTTTAAAAATCATTCAAGTCTCCAGAAAATATGCAGAGCTAAATATTCAGTTCTTCATTTGGAAGGAAAAATGTCTTTTTAAGAATGTGTGAGTTTTATGCACATTTGTTTACTGCTTACTATATGGATGAAAAAGTGAAAGATTAAAATTAATTTTTATTCTGTAGAATCCAAATGGATTGCTCATTGTGAATTGTTTCCTGGGGGTCATCAGAAGCTCCTGGAATGTAGTAAATGTTGTTTCCCACCTGGAAAAATAAGGAACCATAGAGTTTCAAAGTGTTTGAACAGAGTTACGGAGCTTCATCTAGACCTGATGCAAAGGAACCTATAGGAACAAAACTATTGGCTTGAAATCTGCCACGGATTTCATTTGCCTGTATATGTAATTTCTCCTACAAATGAATTCTTGGTGAAAATTATGCAGCTGTATATGTATTCTAGTCTATTTTGTGTTGCTATAACAGAATACTGGAGACCAGGTGACTTAGAAAGAACAGAAACAGTTTTGGAGACTGGGAAGGCCAAGATCAAGGCATCAGCATCAGTGAGAGCCTTCTTGCTGTATCACCGTGTGATAGAGGGCATTATGAGAGAGAGAGAGAGAGAGAGAGAGAGAGAGAGAGAGAGAGAGAGAGAGAGAGAGAGAGAGAGAGAGAGAGAGACAGACAGACAGACAGACAGACAGACAGACAGACAGACAGACAGACAGACAGAGACAGAGAGAGAGCGAGAGAGAGAGCAAAAGGAAGAGAGGGACTAAACAAGTTCTTCTACAAGTTATCTACTTTTGCTGTCATGACATTAATCTACTAATGAGAGTAATCTACTACTGAGAGTAATGTCAGCATAATAACTTTTTTTTGTAACATTGGAATTTGAATTTAGGGTCATGTACTTGCCAGACAGGCTCTTTACTGCTTGAACTATGCTTCTAGCCCTTTTTGCTTTAGTCTATTGTTTTTTTAGAGAATCTTGTGCTTTGCCCAGGGCCAGCCTTAGATAATGCTTATCTGCAATTCCCATACAGCTAGGACCACAAAGTGTGTACCATGCTTAGCTTGGTTATTGAAATAGTCTCAGGTGACCTTTCTGTACTCCTAGCCTTGAACTGCAGTCCTCATATCTCTTCCTGAGAAGCTGGAATTACAGGCATGAACCACCATGCCCAGCCCTCCTATTACTAAAGGCTCCAACTTCCAACAGTGCTACATTGGGGATAAAGTTTCCAACACATGAATGTTGGGAACACATTTAAACCATTGCACTCTTTCCTTCTCTATCTTTCCTTCACTTTTTTTTTGGGGGGGGTCCAGTCGTGGGGCTTTTACTCTGGGTCTGGGCGCTGTCCCTCAGCTCTTCAGCTCAAGGCTAGCGCTCTACCACTTGAGCCACAGCGCCACTTCTGGCTTTTTTCTTTTTGCTTATGTGGCGCTGAGGAATCGAACCCAGGGCCTCAGGCATGCAAGGCAAGCTCTCTACCACTGAGCCAACTTCCCAGCCCCTTCACTTTTTTTTTAATAGATGAAGTCCCCCTGCCCAGGATCTTCCTGAATACCACTGGGTATACATTGTGATGTCTTTATTCAGCGGCATCATCTGCAGAGCAGACTTGAATTTGTTTGCTTCCTCAGCTGTGAATGGACTGATGGTGGATCTCAGGTGTCTGTCTGCTTTTTAAAAGCTGGCTGTGGTTGATACATTTGTGCCCGCTACAGAGATACAACTTGAAGTACACACTGCTGCTATCTGAATAGAGAAAGTCATTGTTCTTACCAAAAACACTGAGCTTCCTCAGACGACTTGGGATTACTTCTTTAGTTTATCCCCATATCCAGTGCATTTGTGAATTCTATTAGGTGGCTCATACCTGTAATCCTAGCTACTTAAGAAGCTAAGGATTTAGGATCAAAGTTTAAAGCCAGCCTCAGCAGATAAATCTGTAGGTCTCTTATCTCCAGTTAACCAGCAAAATGCCAGAAGTGGAGGTGTGGCTCAAGTGGTAGAGTACCAGCCTTGAGGGGAAAAAGCCAGGCAAGAGCACGAGGCCCTGAGTTCAAGCCCCAGCACCAGCACAAAGGAAATCTGAAATATGACCCTAATTAGCCCCTTCCTTTCCACCTCTGCTGTGTCAGACCGCCATCATGTCTGGCTAGCGCCAGTGCAATGGCCTTTTGAACACCCTACTTCCAGGTCCCTCCAAGCTGGCTTATCCCTACAATACAGTCATCCATCTTCCTACTCTCTTACTTCACCAGTGGTTCGCCATCTTGACTCCTTGGGTCCTGTGGTCTGGCCTCTGATGGTCTAAACATGGACAATGTGGGTTTCTCACCTTCTGTTCCTGGGGTGACTTGGAAGGTGGCATACTCAGGGCTTCTGTAGGGTTCCACTGCCAGTGACCAAGAGGGTGCGTTAATCAGCAGGACTGATTGTAATCCTGGATTTTGTGACTTCACAGCGTATTGTCTGTCTGTCTGTTTTTCTTTCTTTCTTTCTTTCTTTCTTTCTTTCTTTCTTTCTTTCTTTCTTTCTTTCTTTCTTTCTTTCTTTCTTCTTTCTTTCTTTCTTTCTTTCTTTCTTTCTTTCTTTCTTTCTTTCTTTCTTTCTTTCTTTCTTTCTTTCTTTTCTTTCTTTTTTGAAGTAGTTTGAGTTCCTTTGCAAAAAGCAGAGCTTCATAAATACATAATGCTTCAGGAAAAAAAAATCAATGATGTTTATATTAGCTACTGTCTTGGAATGTGTGTTCTTCTTTCATTCCTGTAGAATAAGAATTGAGAATTAAGATCGATTTTGCTCATATGGATACTCAGAATAAGGCCAAGAATTTGTTCTAAAGACTCATGAAAATAATACATAATTTTTCAGATTTATGTATTGATGTCTTTCTCCACAAAGACATTCATGCCTTTATTCTCCAAAAACAAATAGAATCTCAAATTGAAAATGTGTGTGTGTGTGTGTGTGTGTGTGTGTGTGTAATTCTGGAGCTAAATTAAACAGTGTAATTACTGATTTCTTCTTAGTTGCTTTCTTTTTGTAGTTTTTTCCGGGATATATATGTTTTTGTGTTCTCAAAAGTTGTTGCCTACCCAGAGTAGAAGCTTCCTAAAGTTCTAGGGTAGCCGTGACTAACAGCCAACCAATAAAAGTAACAAGAAATTATTTGATTCTCATTCCTAGCTGTCACAGTTACAATTATGTGAGACATGACACAGATTTGGCCAACAGTGGATTGTTCATGTGTATATATCACAGTGGTCCCATTAAGATTATGCCACCTAATGAAATTGTAGCCATTTTGGTTTGTGTGAGTATATGACATTGCTCACACAATGAAAAATTGTATGAGCACTTTTTTGGGGACACAATTTTTGTGGTACTGGATTTTGAACTCATGGCCTTGTGGTTAGACAGGTGTTCTACCATTTGAGCCACATGCCCAACCTTTTCCCAATAGGCTGTAGATTTTTGTCAGAGCTGGCCTGGACCACAATGATCTTATTCACACTTCCTTCATAGGAAAGGAAAACAGGTCCTTGCCACCTTGCTGAGCATTTATTTGAACTAGTTGAGATAAGGTCTGGCTATTTGCCCAGGCTGCCCTAGAACCACAGTCTTCCTAATTTCAGCCTCTGGAGTAGCTAGGATTATAGATACGAACCATCACTCCCAGATATAATAACACATTTCTCAGAATGCAATGCAATCTGGTCATTAAGTGACAGGACTAGATTGCTTTCTTTCCCTCCCTTCTCTCCCTCTCCCTCTTCCTCCATCTCCACCTCTCCTCCCTCCTTTTTCCTTTCCCTCTCCCTTCCCCCTCCCTTCCCCCCTTGCCCTCATCTCCCCCTCTCCCTCTTCACCTATGAGGTATTGCAGTTACACATGTATCCTATCATGGCCCAGATCTATTGCTTATTCTTCATCACGGTTGCATCGTATTCTACAGAATTGCATATGTATTCCTTTAGCTATCCTAACGCTGGTTGACATTTAGTTAATTATTTCAAACTTTTGTTTATTAGAATATTCATATTTTAATGTGATTTCAATGTTCTTGCAAGTTTTAAATCATGAGAAACATTGCCAGTGTAACTATCCTTTCACGAGTATTGGTCATTGATACTGGTCATGAGTGCTGGGGCAGGAGAGGCTTAGAACAAAACAAATCTTTTTTTTTTTTTTTGGTC
Source organism: Dipodomys merriami (assembly GCF_024711535.1). NCBI lineage: Eukaryota > Metazoa > Chordata > Mammalia > Rodentia > Heteromyidae > Dipodomys > Dipodomys merriami. The sequence goes on from NW_027202270.1 coordinate 77,372,098, forward strand.
TGTCGTGGGGCTTGAACTCTGGGCCTGGGCGCTGTCCCTGTGCTCTTCAGCTCAAGGCGAGTGCTCTACCACTTGAACCACAGCACCACTTCCAGAGGCTTAAAGATGAGGAGGAAGTATTTGTGTTTGTGTCTTACCAATTATTTCCAGGCGAGAATCTCTTTTTCTGTAAATGTATTTTATCTTCTAAAGACTTGATTTAATTTATGATTTTGAGAATTTTACTTATTATATAAATACTTTGCTGCATTTCATATAAATATTTTATACGACCTTTCCCCCTCTTATTTTGTTATACACAGTTCTTTTACTTTAGTGACTCAGGTGTTAAATCTCCTTTGCTATGTTTTAGGTCAAAGAATTACATTTTCAGAGTTCTGAACACTCAGTTCTTTCTTGTAGTTCATTTTTTTCCTCATTATAAATAAATGGACACAAAATGATCCTTTAATAGGTGAAATGACTGTTTTGCACCTTGTGAGTTTTTAGTTATGAGCCATCAGCTGTAGTAAGATCCAAGGAAGTGTTTACTTCTGGTCACAGTGACTCATTTCCTCAGTAGATATGAGACATTACAATTTAATGCTGTTGGCAGGAAGCCAGTTCTCGGCACCCTGATTCACGTCCCTCCCAATCTCATATAAGCCTATGATAATTAGCATGGCAATGCTAATGCAGATTGTTTAGTTAGAAGTCTTGTGGAGTTATTATCTTTTCCTTTTACATCTTTTTTTTTTGGGGGGGGGGTCTGGTTGTGGGGCCTGAACTCTGGGCCTGGGCACTGTCCCTCAGCTCTTCAGCTCAAGGCTAGCGCTCTACCACTTGAGCCACAGCGCCACTTCCGGCTTTTTTCTTTTTGCTTCTGTGGTGCTGAGGAATCAAACCCAGGGCCTCATGCATGCAAGGCAAGTGCTCTGCCACTGAGCCAACTTCCTAGCCCCTCCTTTTACATCTTTGTGTGCACAACTCAAATATAAATACAAATATAATAATTTTTAAATAAGTTTTTTTTATTGTGAAAATACTGTATGGAGGGGTTACAATCACATGAGCAAGGTAATGAGTACATTTCTTATCAAGCATTGTTGCCTCTTCCTTTGTTTCCCCCCACCATCCCTTCCCTCCCATCTCTACAACTACATTTCCCCCCACTCCCCGCTTCCCTCTCCCCTGTATGAATTGTAAAGTTCGTTTTTCTACATAGCGTCTTGTATATCTCATTATTGTTGCTGGCTGGCTGGTGATTTTTCTTCATATCTTTATTAGGTCTTCTCTCTACTTACCAGTGAGGGTTGTGCAGTAGGTTTGAGCTATTGGCTATTTTCTTATTATGTGTGGGAGGCAGAAAACTTAAGCTGCTCCCCCAGCTATGCCAGAAGACTGGATCTTAACCTCCACAGTTTGCACTGATCTTGATTACCTCAGGTACAATCCACACAGAATGAATGTCTAAGTGCTGTACTGAAGTACCTGAGAATAGTGGAGAAAACCTGCCATAAAAGAAATTAAAGATTGGTAGGACATTCCATGTCTTGGTTTCCTTTGGAGAGGTAAGGTCACTGGAGGGAACTAAGTCTTCCTGTTTAAATTTAATTAAAAGTCTGAGAGTATTCCTTCTGGACATAAATACTGTCTCTAAAACAGTCTTCTCCTTATTGTTTAGTAAATGTTGCTCATGGAAGTTTTAACTAATGGGCATAACCACAGATTAATAACATAAACTCACTCTGCACAAGAAGAGAATGTGGGAGTATTGGGAGTCTTCCTCCTTCTCCTCCTCCTTCCCCCTACCCCCTTCTCTCACCAGTCCTTGGGCTTGAACTCAGGGCCTGGGCATTGTCAAGGCAAGCACTCTAGCACTTGAGCGATAGCACCACTTCCAGCTTTTTCTGTGTATGTGGTCCTAAGGAATCGAACCCAGAGCTTCATGCATGCTAGGCACGCATGTTCCCAGCCCATGGGAGTCTTCCTTCTCTGAATAAAGAAAACTGAGGTACATAGAGGTCAAATATCAGCTGACAACCCACAATGGGTTACTTGTTTAACTTAATTTTTTAGTATAGGTTTATTAATTTTAGGTCAATTCCAATTGTATCCAAAGTACACGACAGCCATGAACTCATAAAAAGTAGGGAAGAAGCAGGGCGCCAGTAGCCCATGCCAGGAATCTAGCTACTCAGGAGGCTCAGATCCGAGAATCACTGGTCAAAGCCAGCCCAGGCAAGAAAGTCTGTGAGACTCTTATCTCCAGTTTAACCACCAGAAAACCAGAAGTGGTGCTGTGACTCAAGTGGTAGAGTGCTTGTCTTGAGCTGAAGAGCTGAGGGACAGCACCCAGGCCCAGAGTTCAAGCTCCATGACTAACAACAACAACAAAAATAGTAAAGAAAGACCTATATTCATAAAATAGTTGAGTTTATATCATCCGTAAATCTGTTGGTATGTTTCTGAGACATGATGATAGATAGAATTGTTTCTTTCATCTAGTTATTAAATAATTATTTTTATTAATATCATAATGATCTTAGGAAAATTTACATTATGGGAATTCTTATGTGCTAAATAGAATCTAATATTTGTTTCTCAATATAAAGTAACTTCATCTCAGAATCCACACAACAGTAAAACAAATAATAAAAGTCTGTTAAATTGTTAGCCTATGTAATTTTCACATTTTCTAAGCTTTCATCCCCAACTAATAATGCTGTTAGGTAAATTAAAAATTTACTTATAAGAGTGAGTTTTATAGCCTATTGTAGATGCCATGTTACACACAAAAAAAGCACCAATAAAACCGCTGCAAAATTACCATCATAATGGAAAATATTTGTAATAATGTAATCATATAATGTAATTCTCAGATTAAAGGAAGGAAGAAAAAAGGGAGAATAAAAATAAAGATATGTAGAAAAGAAGAAAGAAAAGAAAAAGGTAGTAGGAGAAACTACAGGGATTTGTTTGACTTTTTATAACTCATCTTTCTGTTCCTTTTCAAACATAGACCACTGAGTGTTGTACTTTTTGTCAGTTTTTACTAGATGAAGGGACTCAACTCAGAGTGAACTTCATTTACTGTTGTGCTTCTAGCAATTTCACAGCCCCAGTGGATGCAGGCGGATTTACCCGTCTGGAGACACAATGGTTTTAAGTCCTTGGCCTATTTCTAGTGGCCCATACTTCTAATTTAATGGAAATATGTAGACTATGGGTTAAAACTGAAAAAAATAAATTGACAAGATAAATCCATCCCTAAAGTTTCACATTGAGGCCATCCTATAAGAGAATAAATAAATATATGATATTTATTTGTGAGGTACCATGTAGTATGTGGTGAGATGCTGCCTCTACTTCCTTAAAAAATATGAAAAGACAAAGATTTGTTTTATGATCTAAGATGGTCTCACATGGAGAATAATTCATTTGAACTTGAAAGAGTTATTTTACTGTTTGAGGGGTATTCCATAAATGTCAATTAGCTCCAATTAGATACAGGTATATTCAGTTCTCTTTCCTACTATATTGCTTACTAGTTCTTTATGTTCTTTACCATTGTTTACTTTACTACCTCTATAACAATTTTGATTATTTATGAGATTTTTGTGCTCACGAGAGCTGGCTTTTGTTTTTCTAGTTATTGTATTTCTGTTTTCATCCTTCACTCATACTCTCAACAATCATAGAAAGTTGCTTTTTTTTTTCATTTGTAGCATGCTTGTTCATCTGCAATAGTTGGTTGTACTGCTCAGCTTAGCAGGAACTGTGCTGTCTACACTAATTCTTTGTTTAAATGAAATATAGCTGATGCCTTTCCTGACTGAAATGTAATCTACTTGCCTTCTTTTCTGGGCTGAAGTTTGAAAATACAGAGTAATGTATTTTATTTATTAAGTTTTCTATGGCTTCAAAGTGTAAAGGGTAAGGTGATGAGCCTAACACAGCCAGCCTACTTTGTATGACTTGAGCTATGCTTTCTCATCTGAGATTTGACAGGTGATCTTCACCAGATTTGCCTGTTTGCCTGTTGCTATGGGTGGGCACTATGGCTTGAAGCATTTTCTGGGTTCATGTGGAAATGTCCAAGCCACTGTAGTCACTTTCTTGATCTTTACCAACATCTAGAGGTACTGCAGTAATGGTTAAAATTCCCCTGCACCAATGCCATTTTGTTAGGCAGTTCTATCCATTTTCTCATCTTGCCTTTTTTCTCTAAATTGAAGTGTATTGGTGAAAATTTCTGATATGTCGACATATACCGTCCCCCATACTTCTTTTTCATTTTTTAAATTGATGGATATATTTACCCATGTACATTTTCTTCTGGTGGTTATGGTACATTATCCGGTTAGGGGTTAGTGCAGGGGAGGGCCTTGGTCCTGGATCTTCTGTCATTCTTAACTCAGATGTGTTACAGAATGGCCTTTCCCTATTGTCTACTTTAGGGATTTATTTAGGGATTGTATAATTTTGCTTTCTGATTTTGTGTTTTATGTCTCATCTTGTGGACTAGAATTTTAACCTTTGCCTAAATATTGATTGAAGAACTGGTGCTTCCAAAAATTAGAGCTTTATAAGTAGGGAATAAAAGTAGCAGTGATGAGAACTGAAGTCTTGGGCAGAAAACTAGTGGTATTTTTTTTTCCTTTTAAAGGAAAATTGAATTACAAATGTGCACTGTGTCTGAGAATGAAGTAAGAAATAAGGCAATTTAATATCTGACTTGTTGAATGAATGCTATTACCAACCTGACAATAAAGGAATGAACCAAAGGGACACTATTGCTTTCCTTCCCAGGAGACAGGGGAGCTATTTTTCACAAGAGCTATTTTTCTTTTATTTCCAGTCGAGGCTTGCAAAGTGTCTAATCCCTAAGCTCTGGGAAGAAGTGGATATCATTTTTTGCATCCCTGCTCTGTATTTTTTATTTTGTTTCCTATAACTAGACAAAAGAATCCTCCATGGATGAGATTGGAAAAATGCAGCACATGTGGACAGCAACTTGTTCCGGTGACATTTTTCCATGAGCCCCTTGATTAGAAGCTTCTTTTTCATACAGAAACACCATTGGGATTAGCATCTTACAGCATCTTGAAGAGAAGCCAGAAAATGGGGATTTGGAGCTGGAGCCTCAAACCACAAATTAAAGAAACAAGCCATGTCAGTGCATGAACGGTGACAGTGGGCTGATGTCAGATGGTCACACTCTCCCATCCGTCCTGATAATGAGGGCTTTGGGGCCAGTTGCTCTGAGGTTTTGCTGTCTCAGTTTCCTCCTGTCTGTTCTCTTTAGTTCTCCTCTTTCTTCACCAAAGCTGTGCTTCAGCTTCTGAAATCTGAAGTCATCCTGGACTATGAAAAATCCACTCTGATATTACCCTTCTCCATCAGCTCCTGAGTTGGTTTTGCTCAGTGCTAACTTGGTGAATGCAGCTCTCCCAGCCTTGCTTCCATGCTCTTTGGTGTCTTTCCATGGGTTGAAAAAGGATGCCTGACTATTCCTTTCCTCCACTGCTTTGGAGGGAAGCATCATTCTGGACTTACCCCCTTTTTTTTTCTTCCCTAACACTTGATGCATCTTAAGTTCACCATAGGCAATATGGGCCTCTTCTTCATTCAAGCCCTCGTTCCCCTTGGTGAACTGTATGGCACCTATGTATTCCTGAAATGTGAGGCTTAGAGATGCTGTGAGCACTGGCTGCCCTTCCTTTCTGCTATCCTACCCTCTCTCCCCTTGTTCCTGTCCCGGTACCCTTAGGCATGAACTCAGTTCCTTCCTCTTCTATTTCTCTTGAGTCCTGAGTTCCTTTCACTCTATGTTTTTGAGACACCCCATCTCCCTCAGGTTCTCTTCTCTGCACATTGCTAGGCCTTTCCAGGTGGTCTTTCTGCACTGTTTCTCCTTTAATTTTTCTTTCCTTTTCCCTTCAGACTTCCCCCCTTGACACAGATGTTTTCTTGCCTTTTCCATTCATTGAAAACTCTACAGTGCTCTTTAACCCAACATTTCTATTCTACTCTGATTTGTCTGGCCATTAATAATGATGAATGCTCACAACAGTGTTTGCTGCCTTGCAGTTTGTTACAGAAAAGTGGGAATGACTTCTGTGTTCATCCGTTGGGCTCTACATAGGTAAATTCAGGTAGAATCATATAATGAATAGAACACAAGACTCATGTATTTTCTGGTATGGAACAAACTCCACAATACATAAATATAAAAGAGAGTAGAAGAGCACACACACACACACATACACATACTAGTAGTAGTAGTAGTAGATCAAACTCAGGCACTCTACTATGTGAGCTATGCCATAGCCCTGGAGCATTCTCTATTAATCCCTGCTACTCCAAAATTTGCCTACCTTGAAGGCTGGCTGGGGTGTTAATCTCTTCTTGTTGCTGGTTCAACAATAGCAGTCTCCCTTATCCACATGGACTATGTGCTAAGACCCTAGTGGATGGCTGAAACTGGAGCTACATGACTATGCTTTTTTTCATTGCTAGGGATTGAACCCATGCCTTTCTCATGCTAGACAAGCAGTCTACTACTAATCAAGATCCCCAGACTTTTTTTTTCCGTTGTAGCTAAATACCTACCACTCTTTTGGGAGCTGTAACTTTTTCAGTTGCAGGTGCAACAGCAAATCTAACACAAGTTTCTTTGTTCCTTCTTCACAACTTCACAGATTTGTTCTTACCATAGATCTTAGCAAACTCAGCGTATTTTTCCTCTCTCATTACTAAGTCAAGAAAGCTCCACGTCACCGAGGTAAGGAATCTTTTGTTTTCTGCCCAAGGGCATTTAAGTATTATGACATCATTTGCTAGCCATACAAAATTATCAATACAGGCAGGCAGCCGAAGGCAGCAAATGAAAAGTAGATGAGAATTATGCACCTGTCTTGTCATGTACCAAGTGATTTCTCAGACCTTCTACAGCACCCAAAAGGATGTTCCCCAGCCTGCAAGGAAATACTCTGTGGCTTCTCTCTGGCACATCGGAACTGCCAGGATCACTTCTCTTGTGCTTTAGAACCATTATTCAGCATAATAAAAACTGCAATACTGTGACAGTCATAACCAGGAGGACTCCTAAGTGACTAATGTGTGGGTAGAATATACAGCATAGATACACTAGAACAGGGATGATTCATGTTCTTGATTCACTCCCACACAGTGGAACATCAATGACCTCACTACTATCCTACCACTGAGGACAGTGTGCAGTTTCAAACTTACGAATTGTTTATTCCTGCCATTTTCCATGTCATATTTTTGGACTATAGTTGATCATGGGCAACTGGAAATGAAGAGTGAATGTACAGATTAAGAAGGACTACTAGCTGGGCACTGATGGCTCATACCTACAATCCTAGCTACTCAGGAGATTGGGATAGGAGGATTGCAGTTCAAAGCCAGCCCAGGCAGCAAAGTCCATGAGACTCTTATCTCCAATTAATCTCCAGAAAACTAGAAGTGGAGCTGTGACTCAAAGTGGTAGAGTACTAACTTTGAGCACAAAAGCTCAGTGACAGTGCCCAGGCTCTGAGTTCAAGCCCTATAACCCAACAAAAAACAAGAAAAAAAGACTACTATAATCACACTCTTCTCACTCTTCTCTTGAGAGCTGTTTCCCTCTTATCAGCCTTTCCATCTTTATCTCTTCCTACATGAGATTTTTTTTTTTGACAACTCTCATCTCCCAGGCTAAAGACTTCACTGGCTGGCTGCTAAGACCAGAGTCATTCATCTTTGTAGCTCTTCTATTACAGTGAAAGGATTCCTTAAGAGTTTAACAGTGTTCAGTATGTTCTCAGGTCCCTCTAAGTACAATCTTAGCTATCAGTCCAGTGATCTTAAATTTTGTCTTTCTGAGATACTTGAAGTGATGACTCAACTGATCAATGTTGGGAAACAGGCAAGGATGGATTATTGTTTCCTTAGCGAAGACAGTAGGAAGCATTTGAAGAGGCAGGTGAGAGGCTTGGGGGTGTGATAGGGATGGATAAAGCCAAGGGATGGAAGAGCCCTTTAGTGAGCTTTTGCCTACTATTTCTATAGCTTACATATCATTTCCCATGGGAACTTCCCATATTTTCTAGCCAGACTCTTCGTCTTTCTTTCCCTCCCACGCCCCATCAATGTAACAAAACATTATCATGCAAGTGAAGCAACTTGAGAGTTATCTGGCTGGAATCTTTTACTATTTGGTCTGTCTGTGTCAATGTTGAATATCTTTTATCGCCATGACCCTTTCCTGTGAGCTTAGCAGCTATTCTAGGGCTGGAGAATGAAGAACAGTGGTCTTCTCAGGCCTATCACTGCTTCTTTCTGTGAATAGTCTCACTGGGACATGGCCACACCCACTCACTAAGGATGGACTTGCGTAGTTTCAGCAAAGACTTTGTGGTCCTCAGGGCCTGAACTATTTACTGCCTTCTTAAACATTCAGAAAACATGTGGCTCATCCTATTTTCTTCTAGTTGGTTGGCTTTTCTATGGTGCTCATATCATGAGATATGTCTGCTTTATGTGCCCACACAGCTGTGTGTGTGTGTTCCTATCTTCTCAGTGCTTCCTTCGCCTAGTTTTCAGTGCATATCATCCCCAAGACGCTATTCATTCTTCCCCTAATGAGGCTGGTGTGGAAGGGAGCAGGTGTTGAGCAGGTGGGACTGTTATTGGGACCAGTTAATGTTGGTGAAGCACTTTACCTATTTAACTTCCCAGCAGCTTGCATGTAGAGAACTGTCCTATCCTCATTGTATTGAGGGAATGAGGCAAAGAGCAGGGTTGTAACTTGCTGCCAAAGTCTGGAATAAAACAAGGTCTTCCTGATTCCGGAAAGCAGTCTCCTACCTCCTGTGTTGCAATAATCTACTGTCACAACCCAGCCCAGCCTCCACAGCCTTAGAGACTTGTACATGCCATGTCTTTTGGGGCTTTTGTCTGTTATGTGTGACTCTCTGCTTTCCACCTAGGGAGTTACAAGTTGCCTTCATGGCTGCTTTTTATCTTCTTACTTTGCTCAATTCAGGGTCTCACCATTGCTAGCAGGTACTTTACCACTTGCAGCTGGTTTTGTTCGTGAGGACCTTACTTTTCTCTGTGACCAGTCTGGACCATGATTTTTTCATCTATATGTGCTCTGACACTGGAGATACACCTTTACTGCTGGCTTTTTTGGTGATTAATCAGAAATCAGAGTCTCTTGGCTTTCTCTACCCGAGCTGGTTTTCAACCAAGATCCTCAAATCTCAACCTTCTAAGTAGCTAGGATTACAGGTGTGAGCTTCCTGCACCCAGCAAGAAAATGTTTTATAGAGTTCATGTTTCTAGACATTACAATCTAAGATCAGGTGACCCACTTCTTTGGTATTTTGGTAAAGGTGGTACTGTATGGCATGATGTGTGGTGAACAAATTTTATATTGTGCATCAGAAGGAGGGAGGGAGGAAAAGAAAGAGGGGAAGAAAAAGAAAAGAAAGAAGGAGGAGGAGAAGGAAGAAAAATAGAGGGAAGAGGAAGAGGATGATGGTGAGAAGACGGGGGTCCCATCTTCTTCGAGGGCATGCCTGAATAACCTATAAATTGACTACTAGGCCTTACCTCCTAAAGGTCTGCAGTACCTCCCAGTAGTGACATCCTTGGTTCCAAATCTTTAACATGTGGGCATATCAAACCATAGTAATACTAGCCTCTGGCATTTTGTTATAGCATAGTACTAGATTAAAATGCCTATAGAATTATTTTTATAACCTATGCAGCAGTGACACTCACAAGATAGTAGGTTGGAAATAATCTGTATAACTTGGGAGGATTGGTGAGGGAAAGGAAAGAGGGAGAAAAATGAGGGAGAAAGTAACAAGTTAGACAAGAAAGGTAATCAATACCTGACTTAATGTAACTGTAACCCCTCTGTTTATCACCTTCACAATAAAATTGTTATTATAAAGGTGATAAACAGAGGGGTAACAGTTACATAAGCCAGGTAAAGTCAGGTAACATTTTATTTTGACAATGTTACCCTAAAATACCTTTTTAAGAGTTGCTAATGGCCTATGTCTCCATTCCTTCTCTTATTTATTTCATGCAGTTATGGTGAATAATTCTCATTATGTCACTTATCTGCTAGCAAATTAATGGTTCCTTCTTGACTAATCACATCGAAACCCAATGTCTAGGCAAGCATGCAGAGCCCGTGGGCATCATTGCTGACTCTATCCTAAGTTCCTGGCAATGAGACACTCCTGAGGTCCTAATGAGTGTTCTGTGTTTCCCACCTTCAGGATGTTAACATCTTTGTAGAATGCATTTTCCATCCTATGGAGCCCATTTCAGTAGCTCTTTCCTCTGTGGCACTGCTGATTTCTAAGCTAATGAGAAATTTCTCCCTTGTGAACCACCTCATTACTTTGTTAGTGCTTTTCTTATGGAACTTTGGTGTTTACCTGTACTGTAGCCACTGGTGAACTGGTCTCCCTTGTGCTCATTGCACTGTGAATACCCTGAGGCAGGAATGCCTCAGCTCAACCCATGGTTCTGATGCCTGGGAAAGGCTTCATGAGTATTTGCGGAATTATTCTGAAAGGGATTATAGGAGATAAGTCATATGATTGGCCATGAAACCAACAGGCTTCTCATTCTGGCATCCCTAATATGCTATTGATTAAGTGATGCTAAGTTCTTCAGTATGCTTCAATAGCATTTAAGTTAGGTAAGTTGATTTCAACTAGCATCCCAACAGCTCAGTGTGATGGAACTGCAAGAACCCAGGCATAGTTCCAATGGCATGAGATACCCATAACTAAACTCCCAAAGCTAGCACTGAACTGCTTCGGAAAACTGTGTGGGAAATTTGTCTTTCTAGGTAGATCAATACCCATGAGGGGTACTGACATGGTGCTTCTGCCCCTGGTGGGGATATTTGGCAATGTCTGGAGACAGTTTTGATAGTCTGTTTGAGGAAGGGGTTTCAAACTAAGCTGGGAATACTGCTAAATATTTTAATTTCATCGACAACTTCCACAACACATGATTATCTAATTCAAAATGTTATGAACGTGAAGTTGTGTTCATTCAATTAACTAAAATTAGAATGTTAATTTTAGTTAATTGAATGAACTATTTTAAACTTGATACTTTAACTTTTAGTTTAGCTTAATAGGAACTTTACTTTTTATCTAAGATGTGTCCTCAGGTTGATGGATTGATTTTTTTTTCCAATTTAAAGAGCCAGATGTGGTGTAATAGTGAATTATCTATAATCTCACCACTAGAGAAACTGAGGCAAGAGGATCATGAATTTAAGGCTGACCTGGGCTACATATTGAGACCCTGACTCAATAAAAAGGAAACAAAATGTAGCAAGCCAAAACAAAGCTGGCATAGTATTCCCTGCTACTTGGGAGACAAAGATCGAGTAGATTGTGGTTAGAGGCCAGCCCAGGAACATAGATATGGAGACTGTCTTAACTACTAGGTGTGGTATTTGCTTGTTATTCCAGCTATGCAGGAGACATAAATAGGAGGACTGAGGTCCAGGCCAAACTCTGGTCAAAACAAACAGACAAGAGGCTCTACCTGAAAAATAACTAAAGCCAAATAGATGGAGGTGTGGTTCAAGTGGTAAAGCTCCTTCCTACTGTTCAAACCACAGTACTAACAAAAGCAAACAAATCAACCTCTAAAAAAAAACCCAAAGCTTTTTATTTTATTATTGTGTATGTAACTGGAGATAATACTATCATGGAGACTTTAACTGCATATAATTTAAAATCATATCCATCTTGGTCTTACAGGATGAGTACTTTCCCAGGTTTTTATTTCCAGGTTCTTATTTTTTACAACACGTAAACAATTTGTAGGGAAGCAGGTGAGAAGTGGAAACCATGTGTATTTGGGATGATTGTTGGCTTTAACTAAACAGTGAAACCTTTTTCCCACGTGGTCACCCAAGTACCACAACTTCAGTGTGTTTGTGGAAGTTCCTGCTACTTCGTGAGCAACAGCCTGGGCAGCCTGAAGGTGGGAAGGAATATCTGTTATTTTGTGGGATGAGTAAACGTTCCCAGTACTTTATAGTTTGGAGAGTTTGTCTTATTGAAAGCACAGAGCTGAAAAGTTAAGTTGGGGTGGACCACAACATGAGTCAAAGTCCTCAGAACAGATTCTGTGACAGGAGCAGCACTTGTTTCTATAAGATGTAATAAAGGCAGTTTGGATCTCTTACCAACAGCAGATGCCAAGGGTTACCTTTTCTCTTAGAATAGGAAGAAACTTGGGAAAACAGACATTTACTCCTGATTCTTCCCTTCGTTTAGGCAATCCTTGGAAAGCTACCAAGGAATGAGAGAGAAGGTAATTTAATTTATAGAGAATTGTCCTTTGGGAATGATCTTAGAACTGCTTTCTAGGAATTTAGTATGTGGTTGGCATAATTGTAATGTGTTAATAGTGATTAACGCATACATAAAAATTCCTGAAAATATATTGGAAGAGTGAAAAGTTTACTAATTAGAGTTGTTAGGTGATTGGCATTTACATCCATAGATAATACAGGTCATTAAATGATAGTAACCAAGCTCCCAGACTCCCTGATAGGATTCCAACAGTGTTTTCTTCTGCTGAATCCAGAGAGAGGTAGTCCATAATTCTTTCAGGGACTCAGGCTCTCTCTCTTTAGCTTCTCTATTCTTAGTCATGGATGAATTTCATTCTCATTCATATGGGATCATCCTACTTGCCTGGAGGAAAGGAGAAGAGAAGGTTAAGTACAAAAAGTCATCCATCATCATCTGATATCTTGTTGGTCAGCCTGGGGGGCTCACATGACCATCCTTTAGCTGCAAAGGAATCTGGGAATCAGGTGGCCATAATGGGCCAGATTTGAAAGTCTAATGGCAAGGAATAAGGGGGAATGGATCTGTGAAGGCAAGAAAAGTGTCTGCTGCTTACTACTTTTGTCTTTTACCCAGCATTCTCAGGGATCGTAAACTCATTGCTTCGTTGGCTTATGAGAGGGGGCTCAAAAAAATACAATTGCTCTAGTAAAGTTATGTTTCCTTGTTCCTTTTCCCTTTGACTGGCTAGGTTTTAAGCTACTGTTCTGGATTATGATTTTTTTTGGGGGGGGGTCAGTTGTGGGGCTTGAACTCTAGGCTTTTCAGCTCAAGATGAGCACTCTACCACTTGAGCCACAGTGCCTCTTCCAGTTTTCTGGTATTTAATTGAAGAGTCTCACGGACTTTCCTGCCCAGGCTGGCTTTGAACTGTGATCCTCAGATCTCAGTCTCCTGAGTAGCTAGGATTGCATACATGAGCCACTAGTGCCTGGCTTAGATTATGATTTCTTAATTGTTACCAGAAAGATATTAAAACCACCATTTGGAGCTGGGCACTGATGGCTATCAGGAGGCTGAGATCTGAAGATTGCTGTCCAAAGCCAGACCAGGCAGGATAGTCTATGAGACTCTTATCTCTAATTAACTACCAGAAAACTGTAAGTGGTGCTGTGGCTCAAGTGGTAGAGCGCTCACCTTGAACTGAATTACTGAGGGACAGTGGCCAGGCTCAGAGTTAAAGCCCTACGACGGACAAAAACAAACACCACCTCCCGATTTGGTATACCAAGCATCATTGTAGTACACACAAGTTAATCATGCCTAATTTGAAAAACCTGAAATCTGGAAACTTTTGAGTACCAACATGATGCCAGAGGTAGAAAATTCCATGTCATGAAACCTTGTTTCACCCACACAATTATTAAAATTGTTATAAAATTGTCCTTTAAATCTATATCTATTTCATGTTTAGACTTGGGTCTCACTCCTAAAATAACTCATTATATATGCAAGTAATCCAAAATTAAAAACAAAATGCAAAACATTGCTGGCCCAATCTGTATTTTATTTCCCTGCTAGGATTAAGATGTTCCCTTCCTATTCTAGGGTATATATCTAGCTAAAAGTTATTGTTGTTGCATCAAGAAAGGTTTACTTGTTCATTTGGGGACACAAGCTCTTGTGTACTTCAGTCTGGCTGAGTGTCTAGAGAGATGTTCTGTGAGGGAGATGTGATCCAGTCTTTTGCCTGTGTTTCTGGAAATTTCTGTTCCGTAATGGGTGGGGTATGGTGGCATATTTGAGGGAAATGGTGGCCACTCAGGCATTGGTTCTAGAGCTGCATGCTTCCTCTTGGCGTGATGAGCACACAAACCTACCCATGCTGTGTTGTCCTTTACCATTTGCTCTGTGTACAAAAGGTTTCCTGGCAGCCGGGCGCTGGTGGCTCACGCCTGTAATCCTAGCTACTCAGGAGGCTGAGATCTGAGGATCGAGGTTCAAAGCCAGCCCGGGCAGGAGAGACCATGAGACTCCTATCTCCAATAAACCACCAGAAAACCGGAAGTGGCCCTGTAGCTCAAGGGGTAGAGCGCTCGCCTTGAGCTGAAGAGCTGAGGGACAGCACCCAGGCCCAGAGTTCAAGCCCCACAACCGCCAAAAAAAAAAAAAAAAAAAAAAAAAGGTTTCCTGGCAACATCACAGGAAGTTACAGGAAGGTACAAGTTGGGCTACTTTTTGACCTTTCACAATTTCTTGGGGCTATCAGATTATGATGCTCCTTAGATGTATTTTGCCGGCCTCTTTGGAGTCTTCATTTTCCTTTTTATTATAAAGTTGTTTCCAGTCCTTGGAGAGAATATAAACTGGCTTTAACCATTTGTTTCTGGGTTCTCATTGTACTGGGTTACTGATTTTCTTTTGCAAGCCCATTTTTCTTTTTCTCAAGTGTTTGGTGCTTAGCTGAGTGATGTTGTCAAAATGCTTTTCTTCCATTAATAGCATAGGCTGCTTTGCTCAGGGTTGTTTGCGTTTTTGGTTGGTTTTTGTTTAATCCTCTCAGCCCCCAATTAGCGGCAAGAACTCCCCCCCTCCCCTCACACACAGAGAACTAAATCAGTTTCAAAAGCGCCTTCTAGAGATGTCACAGCACTGAAGAGACTGGTGCCTACTTTACAGGCTGAAGGTGGTGTGCCTTCTGACACAGTGTTGCCATGGTGATGGTGAAGGATAACTAAGCCTGGATGGGGAGGGAGGCTGTCAGATCCCTGGGCAGCCCCTTGGAAACGTCTTATTTCTTACCACACTCATGGGATTGGCATTTTCTTTCCAAGAATACAGGGCATGCCTGCTGGAGACAGCTCTGTTGGCTGTACCTGAGTCTGGACAGTTTGTTCTTCTCTCTCTTTTCCATACAGTCCTACTGTTCTTGCTCTTCTCCTTCTCTGACTCCCTGCACATTGCTGTGTTGAAGATGAGTGGCTTAGTAAATGACCTTCAGATACATGAAGACATCAATGATTCAGAGATGCTGGAAATAAAAGCATTATTTATGCAAAGTTTTCTAGTTTCTCTAGAAAATAAGCTTCTTTTCTTTCCCTCCTCCATCCCTTCTTTCCTTTCTTCTTTTCAGTACTAGGTCTTGCACTAAAGGCCTTTAGCTCTTACTTGACTTATTTGCTCAAGGATTGCACTCTTCCTACCACTTGAGCCACACTCTGGTCAGCACTTTGCTGGTTGATTGGAGATGGAGTCTTGAGGACTTTTCTGTTCAGGCTGGCTTAGAACCACAATCCACAAAGTTTCAGCCTTCTGAGTAGCTAGGATGACAGTTGTGAGCCACTGGTGCCTAGATGAGCTATAACTTTAAATAGGCTATTTGTGTAGAAACAGAATTGATGATTTCTTCTATTCCTTCAGTGTCTATCACATCCTAAAAACTTATGGTGGGTTGTCCATCAATCTTCAGGGTAGTTCTCAAAGTTGTATTATTATTTCCATTTTGTAGATGAGAAAAAAAGGATCAGGATAGTTGAATAACTTACTTAAAACTATACAACTTTTAAGGGACAGGAGTTAAATCCCAAATGTTACAAGTCTGACATTGTAAGCATGATACAAGAATATTGTACAAATGAATTTAATTGCTACTGGGAGGTCCTCAATAGATGCTGACATTGATGTACAAGTCAGCATGTTCTTTAATTAGAAAAGCATTTGCTTACATGTAGCTACTCCCTTTATTCAAAGGTCTGTCTGCAGCACTTGTTAACACTGGCCACTTTGTCTATCAGATCCTTTTGTCAAAAACCACAGATGGAAACCTGACCCCAATCCTTTTGGAATTGTAAATTTTGAATTATTTTCTTTGTTTTTAATTTTTTTGGTGGTGTGGGGATTTGAACTCAAGACCTCATGCTTGTCAGAAAATGTCTCTATCATTTGAGCCATACCTCAGTCCTTGGTGTTCTCTTTATTAAGAAAGCTGCACTGCTGGCTAAAATTCATGCACCTAACTCCAATGAATTATACTAATGGACTTTTTATTGGAGAATCTGATAGAGTGTGTTGAAAGTGATTCACAAAAGTAAATATGTAAAAATAACCTGAAGTTTGAACAGAGATTGATGAAGAAGGATTCATGTAATCAGAAATACAGTGAAGTGAAAATTGGAAATGCAAAAATAAAACAGTATAGTATAAGGGTTGATCAATGACAGAAAACAGGGAGATCCAAAGGAGCCCCAGAATGTATCTATAGAAATGGAATAAGTTAAATCTCTTAATTCATAACAGTTATTGTATCATTAATACATGCTTATTATGTAGGAAATCGAAGTTCAAAGTAAAAGCTAACATCTTCTCTTTCCATAACTTCAATACATGCTTATTATGTAGGAAAGCGAAGTTCAAAGTAAAAGCTAACATCTTCTCTTTCCATAACTTCACCTAAGAAGAAACTTATTAAGTTGTTTAGAGGCAGTATCTATATTAAGAATTCTGGCTCTGGTATAAGACAGGGTGTGTGAAAAAATTTGGTTCACGATGGGACAGACATGTATGGGACAGACATGGCTGCTCGAGGCTAGTGTTCCTACATTGATAATATTGTATGGCCCCTACCAAATGACATAAATGGCACCTACCAAATGTCACAAATAGCCTTTGGTGCAAAAACAAAGTTTGGGTGAGAAAACAAAACTGCACGGTCCAAGTCTTTAGGCATAAAAACCAATTATGGTACAATATTTATTTTCCAGTTATGATCTTTTTTTAAAAAAAATATGAAGATTTAGCAGTTTAGTCCCAAGAATTAAGTAATGCATTTGGAAGTTGTGAAGCCACACCTTGAGCCACACTTTCAATCCTATTTGCCTTGGTTATGTTTTTGAGTTTATTTTCTTGTAAAGATGCTGTATAGATAGGTTACAGTTACATGAGTAAGGTAATGAGTACATTTCTTGTCAAGCATTGTTACCCCTCTTTTGTTTTTCTCCTACTATCCCTTTCCCTTCTCCACCTCTCCCATTCTCTCCCCCCACTCCCAGTTGTAAAGTTCATTTCCAAGATAATGTCTTGTGAATATCATTGTTGCAATGGGTCATCCTGTGTCCTTGTTTCAGCATTTTGTTATTCCTCATCCCCTCCACAAATTAGATAAATGTATATACAAGACGCAAGGTACCAAAATCAAATAAAGGGGTATTTGCCTTGGTTGTTTTTGAGATAGGGTCTCACATTTTTTCCCAGACTGGCCTGAATTGTGTTCCTTATACTTATACTTCCTACATAGGTGGAATAATAGCAGGCTAACTGGCTTAGTTTTTGTGGTGGGGAGGAGCCTCTTACTTTTATTGCCTAGACATTCTCAAACTTGATCTTCCTAACTTTACCTCCCAAGTAGCTGGAATTAGAGGTGTGAGCCATTGTGCCCTGTTGAAAAGTTTAACAATCTTCAAGATATTTCAAATGCTCAGAAGATAATTTCTTCTTCCTCCCCCTCTTCCTCTTCCTCCTTCTCTTCTTTCTCATTCTTCTCCTCCTTTTCCTCTTCTTCTTCCTCTCTTCCTCCATTTTGGTTTCATAGTTGTACAAAGCAGTTTCATTTCTAGAAGGCAGGTTATGAGTGTATGTGTTTTGATCAATGTCACTCTTTCTATCATTCTCCCTCATATTTTCCCCATCCCATCTCTATTCATAAGAGAATAATTTCAGAGGGAGAAATATTGATGACTAGTAAATATTATATATAGATTATAGCATCATTGGAAGGTAAAGAAATGCAAATTTAAATACTTACATGTTTCCTTTCAAATAGGCAATGATTGAAGAAAAGTATAATTTTCTATGCTGGTTACAGTGGTGTGAAAGAGCAGTCTTTCTTTTTTTTTTTCCCTTCGGTTGGTCGTGTAGCCTGAACCCTGGGCCTAGGCACTATCCCCCAGCTCTTCAGCTCAAGGCTAGTGCTCTACCACTTGAGCCACAGCACCAACTTCTGGCTTTTTCTGCTTATGTGGTGCTGAGGAATCGACCCAGGGTCTCATGCATGCAAGGCAAGCACTCTACCACTGAGCCACCTTCCCAACTCCTGAAATGGGCAGTCTTATCAGGTGCATTGAGCATGTAAATAAGCCTTACACATACTCAGATCCTTAGATCTGAAAATAACTCCAGGAATGCTTAAATACATGGCATAGTATCTATTTTGTCATTATTGATAATAGCAAAATTTTTAGAAACAACGTAACAGGAACAATAAGAGAATGCTTGATTTGCTCTTAAGATGAAGAATACATTAAAAGAATTCCTAACAATTCCTAAAGAATGCTTTATGACTAGGTTTGATATGATCAGTATAATGGCTCTCTTCGACCCCAGAACATGTGAATGTGTTAACTTGCATGGCAAAAGGGATCAAAGATGTGATCAAGTTAAGGTTGAGAGATGAAGATTATCCTGGGTTATTCAATGGGTCCAAAGTAGTCATAGTTCTTTCTAAGAGGGAGGGAGAAAGGCCAAAGCCAGAGAACAGAGGACAGAGTGATGTGGGGCCATGAGCCAAGGAATGTGAGCACATTTAGTGGCTTGAAAAGGCAGGGAGACAGCTCTCCCTAAAGCTCCCAGTGCATCGTGGCCTTGCCAACACTCTGATTTTTGTCCAGTGAGATTAATTATAGACTTGACCTCTAGAACTCGCAAACAATAACTCTGTGTGGCGTAATTTGTTACACAGAAGGAAAGCTCACATACCGTAGGGAGTTGGGGAGACAGGATGTCATCACAGTGAGATAACAGTGGGGGGTGGGCTGCTGTCCTGCAACAGACTCTGATCAGCTGTTAACTTCCTGCTGAAAGTGCTGAGCTGGAAGATTAGAAAAGCTGTTGTATAATTTTTCCTATGTTGGCCCCTTTTCTACCTTTGGTGTTACTGGTCAGAAGTAATATGTACTATAGTTGCTTTTTAATAGACAATAGCTACCATTTAGAATCTATTTGGATTCTGAGCTATGCTTAGCATCATGAAGGCCACAGCTCATGTAAAGGAAAAGCAAGCTTCACTACCCAGAGATACCTCTTTTCAACCTCTTGATCCTCCCAATGTCCACTTCGCTATGGGGCTCCTGACCCTAACTCAGGACCACACGTGACCCATGGTTGGAAATCTCATCATGGAGCTTTTAAGACATGGCTCTATATAGCTCTAGGGAGAAATGAGACAGGCAACTGACTCTGGGTGTTGGGAGTGAAGGCAATTTTTATTTTCTTGGCCATCCTCTTTCAGTTAATCTAATTTGGTATTGAATATGTATTACAATGCATTTTTAAAATATAATTTTATTTTATTATTAAGGTACAGAGGGGTTACCATTTCATAAGTCAGTAATGAGTACATTTCCTTTTTTGGGCAATGTTACCTCTTCCTTCATTTTCCTCCCAGTTTGCAATGCATTTTTTTTTTTAAAGAAAGATGTTCAGGGTACCAGTATTTTACACCTGTAAACCTAGCTTCCCAAGAGGTTGAGATCTGAGGATCAAAGTCAGCCCTGTTGGGAAGAATCCATGAATTCTTATCTCCAATAAACTATAAACAAGCCAAAAGTAGAACTGTGGCTCAAGTAGTAGAGCACTAGCCTTAAGCAAAAGAAGCTCAGGGGCAGAGCCTAGGCCCTGAGTTTAAGCCCCAGGGTGCCCTCTCTTCCCCAACACCAATTAAAAATTGTTTTTGATGAAATGCTTGATCCCTCTTCATTTGTAACTTTACTGTCTAATCATAGTTTTGAGTATCAGCAAAATATGAGTATTTAAGACCTGCCTTTTTGTGTGAGCCTCAAATTACATAGAAGACGGAATAGGGCCCAGGAATTCCTATTTCTGGTCAATCATGATACCTACATCTAGAGCAGGAAATGTCTGCCATCTTCAACCAGTTACTTCCTTGCTTTAATAGCTTGATGGTGGTTGAGACACTGTAGGCATTGGATAGATGTGGTTCCTATGGGTTTACTGGTAGGAACATGTTATCTTGACTAGTGGTTGTTCTCCCTGGGCTTAGGTGGTTTTCTCTGTTGGAAAAGAGTATGTGGAACAATGCAAAGAGCACTAACCTCAAAGTTGGTCGGTTCAAATTCTTGCTATTAGGCTGTAGCTAACTGAACTTTATAAAACTTGCTTCACCTCTTTGGATCCCTGATGCCCATACCTCTTTTAATTATAAAACAGGGGAATTTAGACATTGTAAACTTTCTAGACCTTTTTACAGTTAATATTCTAGAATTCTTTTTTATATTTTTTTATTGTGAAAATACTGTACAGAGGGGTTACAGTTACATGAGCAAGGTAATGAGTGCATTTCTTATCCAGCATTGTTGCCTCCTTCTTTGTTTTTCCCCTACCGTTCCTTCCCTCCCCACAACTACACCCTGTCTCCCCTCCCCCCACCTAAATTGTAAAAGCATTCTAGAATTCTTAATTGAATGTAGTCTCTGCTGTGAGTCCAAGTTGGCAAAGTAGAAGGAAGATGTGACTGATTTGAGTATAATGTTGGTAGTCTTTGTTGTCTACTATAGCTAGATTGTTGTGTTTGAAACACATACACTTGTGAAGCCAGTGTTGATGAGAAAATGCAGCTCTTGTCTGATTCTATTTTCTTTTGCTTCTGTTCTTTCCACTGCCATCAGAAATTCTGAGAATAGAGAGGTCAAAATAGATGGAAGGGAGCAGTTGGTGCTACCCACTGAAAACCCTTTGGACTGATGTGGTTGGAGCAAAGGTTAGAGAATCTTATTCATTGTGTGTTTTTAATTCTCTTGCTTTTGTGTTTTCTTTTCTTGCTTTCTTCTAATGGTGAGAGAGATTGTAAGTTAATCCTTAGCATATGCATTCAACAAAAAACTCCCAAAGGCTGTGACCCTGTACTATCGAACAACAGCATCCCGTTCAGCTGCTAGTTTCTGAGGATTTGACAAACTGGCTTTATACAGTGGAACTCAGCATCACTCTAATTTCAGTGGACCTCTCTGCATAGCATTTGCAGTTTTCCTCTCATAATACTTGTCTTTGCGAGTTAAATTGGTGGGATTAAGGGAAACCAGTCATTTGGCCCAGAACAGCATGTGCAAACCACATACTCTTGCCATGTTTTGTGCATTGAGGCTGAATGCTTTGGTACCACAGAGTGTTAGTGATCCAAATGTATATAGCCTTGGCTGTAATTCAGCAAAAGGGTATTCTTGGCATATTTCATTGCTGCAATTAGGATCCTCCCTGTATGAAAGGAAAGACATTAGTCCCTACTGTGGAGCCTGATACAGGCACTATGGGGATGAGAAACAAACGTATTTTCTGTATCTATCCAAGCCAAGATTTTCATTGAGAGATAGGTTATATATCATGCAATTTATAAAGTTAGACATACAGTTGTAAAGCATTATTATCACCTCCAAAGTTCCCCGATACCTGTTTGTATTCATTCCTGCTCTTAACCCCAAGTAACTACAGATCTGAATTCTAGTTTGTCCCTCCCTCCCTCCTTCCCTCCCTCCTTCCCTCCCTCCCTCCCTCCCTCCCTCCCTCCTTCCTTCCCTCCCTCCCTCCCTCCCTCCCTCCCTCCCTCCCTCCCTCCCTCCTTCCTTCCTTCCTTCCTTCCTTCCTTCCTTCCTTCCTTCCTTCTTTCCTTCCTTTCTTCCTTTCTTCTGTTCATACTGGGGCTTAAACTCAGGGCCTTGTGCTCTTAATTGGCGTTTTTGCTTAAGGCTGGCCCTCCACCACTGAAGCCACACCTTCACTTTGGGGCTGGTTACTTGGAAAGAAGAATCTTGTGAACTTTTCTGCCAGGGCTGGCTTGGAACCACGATCCTCAGATCTCAGCCTCTTGAATAGCTAAGATTACAGGTGTAAGCCACCAACACTTAGCCAAGTGGTAAGCCTTAGCATTTAATCTTTTAAGAGGCTGTCAAACTGATTTCTGAAGCAACTGTACTATTTTGCATTCCCACTAATCGTGCATGAATATTCCAATTTGCTACATCTTATGTCAGCATTTGTTATTATATCTGTCTCTGTAACAAACCTCTAAATATTGTGCTTGTATAATATTAAACTATTCAAGGAAAGGAAAGAATGATAAATGGGAAATATGTATTCAATTTTCTTTGCCTTTTGCTCTGATGACTGTTTCTAGTGCTCATTATTTCTTGCTGCTCATTTATGCCACCATATGGAGTTCATCTCCTTTCAGCTTTCCTTAGTGTTTCTTATGAGGCAGGACTGTACTTACCTATAGATTCTTTCAGTCTTCATTTGCTTTCATCTTAAACAATACAGCATTTTACCTGGAAAGAATGATAAATCCACACAAAGTGGCAGCAAATACACAGGGAAGTCTCTTGCACCTGTAGCCCTGTCTTCCCCCAGCATCAATGTATTTATAAGTACAGTACAATACTGAAATCAGGTGATAATAGGAAAATCCTCAGCACACATTTAGAGTTATCTGATTCTACATCTCTTATTTATACATATGTGTGCTTGTGTGGGTCAGTGTTAGTCTTTTGTTATCTTCTGTTTGGATTGCTTGTTTTGTTAATTTTGAGTTTAGATGGTGCCTCATATATTCTAAATGCAAGAGCCTTCTCAAGTGTATAATTTGTGTTTTACTTTCTTTCTACTAATGTGCAACTGGCTTGTCATCCTTTTAACAAAATTTTATGCAGCAATCATTTTTAATTTTGGTGAGATTCATTTTATTGATCTTTTATTCAGCTTGCTTTCATTCCCAAGCCTTCTCATCCTAGGCATAGATCCTGAATGTTTTGCTTTTTTTTCTCTACCCCCCAAAGTATTATAGTTTTATACTTTAAAGTCCATGATCCATTTTGATTTAAATTTTGCAGAAAATGGTTCTCTGTCTTGTCTCTTTTGTCCACAATATTACAATCTTTCTACCACTACATTTTAAAAAGATTATCTCTTCTTTGTTGAATTGCTTTTGCATTTTTCTCAGGAATAATTGGGGTTAGAGTTAACAAAGAATCCTTACTGGAATTTTGACCAGAAGTGAGTTAAATCTATGTTGGAAATTGGCATCTTTATTAAGTCTTCTAAACAAGGAGCGTGTCTCTTTCATTTTTATTAGTTTCTTTTGGATTTCCTTATCAGTACTTTATGTTTTGTTTTGCTTCTAGAGCTTGTTTTATGTCTAGTTTATGTCTAGTTTTATGTCTAGTTACTATTTATCCTTTAGAGTATTTGTAAATGTTAGTTTTTTTTTAATTTAGCTTCTAGTTGTTTGTGGTTAGTTGCCTTCATATTTTTCGTGTGTGTGTGTGTGTGTGTGTGTGTGTGTGTGTGTGTTGATTTTGTGAATGTTGTTTCACAGTATTCAGGGCCTGAACAATGTCCCTGAGCTTTTGTGCTCAAGGCTAGCACTCTATCACTAGGCCCACAAGATCTACTTCTGGCTCTTTGGTGGTTAAATGGAGATAAGAATCTCACAGGATTTTTCTGCCTGGGCTAGCTTTGAGCCACAATCTTAAGATCTCGGCCTCCTGAGTAGCTAGCCACCAGTGCCCAGTTTTAATTTACTTTTCAAATAAGGTTTT
Source organism: Dipodomys merriami (assembly GCF_024711535.1). Taxonomy (NCBI): domain Eukaryota; kingdom Metazoa; phylum Chordata; class Mammalia; order Rodentia; family Heteromyidae; genus Dipodomys; species Dipodomys merriami. The sequence goes on from NW_027202270.1 coordinate 77,396,036, forward strand.
ATGTGCTTGCCCAGTGCCTGCTTTGAACAATGATACTTCTGCCTTCCACCTAGTAGGGATTATAGACATGTGCCATCACACACAACTTTAATTGTGAGTGTGTGTGTGTGTGTGTGTGTGTGTGTGTGTGTGTATCTGTCCTGGGGTTTGAACACAGAGCTTGATACTGTCCCTGAGTTTTTTCCCTCAAGGTTAGCACTCTACCACTTGAGCCACAGCTCTACTTCTAGATTAATTGGAGATAAAAGTGAGGCTTCAGCTGGCTTCAAACCATGGATGCTCAGATGTCAGTCTCCCGAGTAGCTAGGATTATAGGTATGAGCCACCAGCATCTGGCTACAGTTGGCTTTTTTTTTTTTTTTTTTTTTTTGGATCTGGTTGTGGGGCCTGAACTCTAGGCCTGGGCGCTGTCCCTCAGCTATTCAGCTCAAGGCTAACACTTTACCACTTGAGCCATAGCGCCACTTCCAGCTGAGGTGCTGAGGAATCGAACCCAAGGCCTCATGCATGCAAGGCAAGCGCTCTACCACTGAGCTACCTTCCCAGCCCCTACAGTTGGCTTTTTGAGGTATGATTTCAATGACTTTTTTTTGGGGGGGGGGACAGTCAGGGCTGGCTTCAAACTGCAATTCTCCTATTCCATATTGTTGGGATTATATACATGCATTACCACACCTAGCCCAATACCAGATTTTTAAACTAATATTTTGAGATAGATCTAGAATATATTGAGGCAACTCCTTCCCAGGAGTTGTTGCTGCTGCTGATTTGTTTTTGCTGCTGTTTCTTTTATAGTGACCTTGTAGGACTAATTCTGGAATGGCTCTATTTCCTGTAGTGTCTGATCATGGAAGACTCTGCTCAGTCATCTCATTTGTCGGAGATTTCCATTTCAACAGCTGAAAGCAGGACTTTTTTTGCTTTCCTGAAAGGGACATTTCTAAGTCAGCTCAGATGATGACCATGTCTTTCAAACAAGCTTTTTCAAGTGCTGCGAGACAGGTCAAATAGTGACAGTACTTTGGAGAGGGAGCTTTTTATAGAGTTCCAAACCTCATTTGCCTTTTGATGACCGCAGCTGTTATTAGGAAGAAGGAAATGGGAATTAATGTGCCAACACTAGTTGTACATGAACTGCTGGCTCCTGTTTGGATGGTTTCCTGCAGGTGTCTGTCATTCACCCCATTCATCCTAACATGCTGCTGAGTGAACACTTTACCTCCTGCTCTGGAAGGCTGTTGAAAGATCTGCAGTGGTTTCTGCTTTATTGTCATTCCCCCCACCTCCCCTCTCTGGAAAGCCTTGGTGTAAGCTGAAAAAGAATCTACTGTTCCAGGTTCTCTTCCAATGAAAACAAGTTAAATTGGTAGAGTTTAGTATAATTTTCAGACAAGTAATTCCTATTAGTTTCTCCTATGTGTCTTGGTTGCCTTGCATTTCCCTCTCTGAATTGTCGTTCCTTCCATTTCTTGTCACTAACCAACCCTCCCCGGCTTTCCCCTATGCATACTGGCTATTCCCAGATGACATCAGTTGTCTGGTGCCTTTACAGAACAACACTTCAGTTATATATGACCTTTTCCTTCACAAGACAGTCACAGCACCTTTAACGCTCTGTTATACTTTCTTAAATTGGCATCAGTTAGTTGTATAAGGGGCCTTTATTTTCACAAGTCCTCTTATATATACAGTGCTTCTTGATCTTAATCATCTGTCTACACTCTACTTTTTGTCTAGGTATTCGCCTTCTTTCTTGCTTATGGACCTTTTATGAGTAGGGATCATATTTCTCTTCCATTAATTTTATATCATCAGTACCATGTCCAAGGATCGGTAGACTTGTGTTGAATGAATGAGTGGGACAATCATGTGAGCCCTCAGCATGGCTAAGTGATTCTTGGCATTCCGGATAGCTTGTGTTGTTAGGTGGAAATCAGAACTTTCATGTAGGTATGGAGTAGCCAGTTTGTAACCACCTATTGTAGATAGCCATACTTTAAATTTTATTTCTGTTTGTTTTTCATAATGATTAAAAGGCATGTGTACATTCAATTATTTCTATCTAATTTGTCAACACATGTACAGCATCTTATGTCCTAGTATTTGACCTCATATGGCTCAGCTGGCTTTTTCAAAAAAAAATTGAGAGTAGAAATCATAGTCGTGCTAGAAAAGCTCTTGATTTAATGATTTCTCCCCCCCCCCATCTGTAGTAATTATCCCAAGTTCTAGGGCCTGTCCACACTCACATTTTCCAGGGGTCTCTTATGCTGTTCTCCATGTTGGGTACTCTTTAGATTCATTAGGAGAGCTAATGAACTCAGAACAAGGTTATTTGTTTTCATGTGTGATCAAGTATAATTTTTTTTATGGAAAAGTTGGGTTTGAACTCAGGACCTTGAGCTTGCTAAGCAAGCACTTTACCATTAGGACATAACTCAAGGCCTTTTCCTTTTGATTATTTTCATATAGAGCCTTCAATTATGCCTACACTAGCCTGGACAGTGATTTTCCTACTTATGCTTACCACATAGATGGGATGATAGAAGCAAAACCCTGTGCTCAGCTTTTTATTAGTTGAGATGGAGATTTGTACAATTTTTGTCTTGGCTAGCCTAAAACACAGTCCTCCAAATCTCTATCTCCTGAGTGGTTAGAATTGCAGGTATAAGCTACTGTGCTCTGATGATCAAATGTCTTGAACTGTGTCTGGTAGATATAGTAGGCACTCTGTTTCTTGAGTGCACTGGACCTGCATTAAGACCAGACAGTCTTAGAAACGGTGTAGAAGATAGGAGGTTGGGAAAAACAGCTGGTGGTCAAATCTGCTCTGTCACCTTATTAGTCACCCTGTGTCTTTGCTAGCATTGTCATTTAGTTACTGCTCAACTACTGTGCTATTTCTACCTTGTGGGCCTCCAGGGCTCCAGGTTGCCGTCTATGTCTCTTGCACATGGGGCTGTTGGAGCTTCCTGCAATGCCTCTCATATCTTGTGATCACATTGTGGCTTTTGTGCATTGTCTGGAGTGAGGGAGTGCTGGGCTGGAAAGTGCTTAGGTACATCATACTTCTCCAATGCACAAAGTAAAATGCTTTAATTAAAAAAGTAGTTTAGGGCCGGGAAGGTGGCTCAGTGGTAGAGCGCTTGCCTTGCATGCCTGAGGCCCTGGGTTCGATTCCTCAGCACCACATAAGCAAAGAGAAAAAAAGCCGGAAGTGGCACTGTGGCTCAAGTGGTAGAGCGCTAGCCTTGAGCTGAAGAGCTGAGGGTCAGTGCCCAGGCCCAGAGTTCAGGCCTCAGGACCGGACCCCCCCCCAAAAAAAAAGAACTTAAAAAAATAGTTTAAAGAAAAGCATTATTTTGGGGGGGTTGATCATGGGACAAGGAAAATGATTTTGTAAAGAATATTGATATACTTACTTTTAATCTTTTTTCTTGGTGACCCTAGGGTTTGAACCCAGGGCCTTGCACTTGGCCATGTGGTACCATGTTATAACACTTGAACCATGCCCTCCTCCTTGATATAATCACTTTTATAAAAAATACAATTATAAATGTAAATTTTACTACTTTTGATAGAAGTTGTACATAATCGGGTTAGGCAATCATTAATTCAAAACAGTTGAACCATTGTCATTATAGACTTTTCATCCTGGGGTTTGGGGATATTGGAGTGAACAGAGTAGGCACATTTCTAAGTAGTCCTCAAGAATCTTGCTTTTCATGGGGGTAGCAGCACTAAAAGTATTTAGGTAGCATTTTCTACTTTGAGAGCTTTTCTTTTTCTCCTCCTCTTCTGTCTTTTGCTTTTCCTTCTATTATTCCAGTACTGGGGCTTAAATTCAAGGCCTTAGTTTCTTGCTTTTTTTTTTTAACCTCATGGCTGATGCTCTACCACTTGAACCATGCTTCTTCCACTTCCAGCTTTTTGTTGGTTAATTAGAGATAACAGTCTTGTCATTTTGTCTACTTGACTGGCTCTGAACCATGGTTGTCAGATCTCATCCTTCTGAGTAGCCAGGATTATAGGTTTGAGCCCTCAGTGTCCAGTTTCTTTGAAATTCTTAATAGTTCGTTGTGTGTGTGTGTGTGTGTGTGTGTGTGTGTGTGTGTGTGTGTGTGTGTGTGTGTGTGTGTGTGTAAGTAGAAGCCTTTGTTCTTCATGCTATTATTTTTTGGTTAATTAAAAAGTAAGACGCAACTAGGAACAATGCATATCTTCAATGCTGTCTTTTAACTTAACTTCTTAGTTCATCTAGGTGACTATAACCATAGTCTAAGTGGCTGGTCAACAATATGAGTTTTCCCACAGTTCTAATTTCTGAAAGCCTAGATGAGTATACATGCCTGGGTTCTGGTGAGGACTTTCTTCTTGGTCACAGGGTTGTCATCTTCTCATTATCTCCTCATATGGCCTAAGCTTTCCCTTTGGTCATATGAAGAGATCATGAAAAGGTAAGGTGGAAGAAGTCTCTGGAATATCTTTTCATAAAGTCCTTTGGTTTACATATGAAGTATTCCCAAAAGCTGATGTGTTTACAGTGTTGGTCCCTAGCTATAGATCTAATCATTGAGAGATGAATCCACTGATGGATTCCTATTTTGATGGCATTATTGGTGGTGATGGGAATTTGGGGAGGTTAGGCCTAGTTGGAACAAGTAGGTTGGTAGGGACATGTACTTGGGCTGTGTCTTGTTCCAGTCCCCTCTCTGTCTCGGTCTCTGCCCCTGTCTCTGTCTCTGCCCCTGTTTCTGTCTCTGTCTCTGCCCCTGTTTCTGTCTCTGTCTCTGCCCTTGTTTCTGTCTCTGTCTATACCCCTGCCTCTGTTTCTGTGTCTTTCAGCTTTCCTGGTATTGTGAGGCAAGCAGCTCTATTCTGCTACCTCTCTTCTTTACTGCAGCCTAAAAGCAATGGAACCAGATGACTGTGAGCTGAAACTTTGAGCCAAAATATTTTGGTTTTCTCAAGTGTTTCGTTATTGTGACATAAAAACATACAAGGGCAATAATCCCACTAATAATCCCACTTGTGATGGTGCAACCTTGAATACGGGTATTCACATCCCAAAGGCCTGTCATCTCCTCATATTCACACTGGGGAATTAGAATTTCAACCTCTGAGTCTTGAGTGGGGCACATAAATATTCAGTGCATATACTTTTTGTGTTTATTCTGAACTGAATGCTTTTGAAATTTTATTTTATTTTGTTGTAAAGGTGATGTACAAAGGGGTTACAGTTGCATAAGTAAGGTAATAAGCACACTTCTTGGTGAACAGTGTTAAACCCTCCCTTGTTTTCTCCCACTTTCCATCCCCCTCAACTGGAACTGAACTTTTTTTAAAGCAATATTTACAGTGTGTTGCCCCATATTTCCAGTTATTTTGGGTTAAAACTGAGCAAGCACAGGGCTACCTTTTAAGGTTATCTAAGTCTAGGTTATCTAAGGTTATCTAAGAAAATAATATTTGGTATCATTTTGTTCTACCTAGCCTCTCACAATTACCTTGTTCAGATCTAGTATAAAGTCAACTATTTTTCAGCAGAATGGTTTTAGTGAGTCTTTAAATCATGGAAACTGCCCTCCTGTTTCATTTTGTCTACATGCTATTTAGGCAGCAAAGGTCAGTAGTTAAAAAGTGTGGGGTTGGAGCTTAACTGCCTACACTCTGATCTGAGCTCTACTCCTTGCTGGCTTAAAGCAGGCCATAGTGGAGTAAGGCTAATGATTACATGTATCTCCCTATACTGTTTTGAGTTATAATCAGTTAATACAAATAAAGGCCTTGAAACATGCCTGGCTTATGTCTATAATATTATTACTACAAATACTAGTATTATGTAATTTGCACAACAAATGTAACTGGCATACACAGGTTTGAGAGCAGACTCCACCAGATCTTGGCTAAGAACCAGTCAAAACCTGTTCCTACTACTGAGCGGGCTCCTTGAGACAGCCACTTAGATCATTGAGGGCCTTTTACAAGGAAAAGACTGCCTTCTCTCTGGCAGGTGGGTAAATGGAGGGCAGTTAAAGTCTGTGCTTTGTCTATAATTGAACATACATTTGAATTTACTGTAATTCAGAATGTGTATCAAGTTGCCTGGATATGGATTTTCCAACTTTTATCTTTATGTTTCAGTGAGGCCAATGAACTTGCAACTTTGCAAACTTTTCCCATCCTTTCTTAGCAAGAGTCAGAAAAAGAGACAGAGATAGCTTAACTCTATGCAGCCTGTACTTTTGTAGTTTATATTCTGCAGATCCTGTAAGATATCAGAGTATTGGCTTTTGCACGCTTGTGGGCTTCCCTTTCTGCCTGAATTGATGTTAGCTGATCACCTAATAGATGGAGTGGACCTAAAGCATACAAACTCAACAAGCAGGATCTCTGGCATTATGGGGAGGGAGTGTCTCCTTGCTTTATCGTTCTGCATATCCTGGGCTCTGGGTTAACAGGAAAGAAGCTTTTTGCCTCACATATGTCTTTGTTTTTATCCTGCTGTGTGTGAGACAGGACATGGTGACCAGCAGCATATAAATAGCTAGCTCCACTTATTATTTTTAGAAATAATGACTATTTTTAATGAGTTTTTTATTTAATAAGTTATGGGATGTAATTACCACCTAGCAGAAGACATCATACATATTGGAAATTCTCAACAAAGTTAAGATCCACATATAATGGAATAAAATAAGCTTCGTAATGCAACGTAACCTTTAGCCTGTCTTTAGGTTCATCATTGCCCTCCTTCTCCTTCTTTCCTACCTCTCTTTCTCCCATTTTCCCTTTCTGCCTGATACATTAGTTGACACAGATTGAAAGTGGTTCAGATACAAACTGCGCTAAAGAGTATAAGGAAAGTTCTCCTACATTGGCTCTCCCATGGTTTGTGGTTGTCCTTACAACTGTATATTTCTCCTATTTCTTCACTTAAATAAATTCTCCACCTAGAGAACACGAAGACTTTATTCCATGTCCTCTCTGGCCTCACCTGTAAATGATTCTTTTCCCTTCCCCTGAAAGACCACTCCAGAATGGCTGAATGGCCTTCGTAGGGGTTAATCATCTCACAAAGTGAAATCTGTGTGTAAAAAAAAATCCCAGAGTCAGAGACATCTTCAATTTTTCATGAATCAAGCTTTTAGATGCTGGAAAGAAATAATTAACTCTGCAGTTGCCCGTGTTCCGATGGCCTGGATTCAGACAGATGGATGGAGAAACAATGGGGAGCAGTCCTTTCTGGGCTTGGCGGACCTTCAGCCCACCCTTCCCTATTTGTGCACCTCATCCTCCTGCCTGCCAGCAAGCTTCTCATCACGGTGTCCTCAGGAGATCTGCTCCAGATAGAACTGCAGATAGCAGGACAGCACTGGGCATGTGTCTTTCAGGGTATTTTTGTGACCCATTCTGCCTCATTCCTGTGAGCTGTTAAGGGAAGACAGGGAAGAGACTGCTTCTTTCTCCCGTATTCCTCAAGGGATGGTGTGATTTGTGCATGGTCTCCCTGTCAACTGCTAGTCTTCAAATATAGTCAGAAGCAACAATTAGAATCACTCATAGGAAATTGTGGAATTTGGGGGAAAATTTTCGTGTTGTCTGAGAAGCTGCAAGTGCCCATCTCTCATTTCTCTGCCTGCCTTTCAAGGTTAGCTCAAGTCCTAATGTAGCGCTGATGCTGAGCCCTGTCAGGTCCCATGAGTTTCAGCTTGTAGAGGCTTAAGCTGTAACCACATAGCCCAGGTATTGGTCATTCAGTCTTGACTTTCTTTCTGTCTTGTGTTTCCAATTACACAGTGCATCTGGGGCATCCATAAGCTAAACCAACACCTGGAGCTACTCAGTAAGCAGAGAAGCATATTATGAGAATAGTCTATGTGAGGGGCTGGGGATGTGGCCCAGTGTAGAGCACCTAGCTAGCAAACACAAACCCCAGTGCAGCCAAATAGAAAGAGAGAATAGTCTATATGAGTGTCAATGCTTGCCTGATTCTCAGTATAGATGACATACATCTATCTATATATATATATATGAGACATACTTATATTTATATCTGTATTCATTTATATCTATATCTCTAAGCTAGGTGCCAATGACTCATACCTATAGTCCTAGCTACTCGGAGGCTGAGATCTGAGGATTGTAGTTTGAAGCCAGCTCGGGCAGGAAACTCTGTGAGACTCTTATCTCCAATTAGCCAGCAGAAAACAAGAAGTGGCATTGTGTCTCAAAGTGGTAGAGCTCTGGCCTTGAGCAAAAAGGCTGAGAGACAGTGCCCAGGCCCTGAGTTCAAGCCCCATCATTGACCAAAACAGACAAACAAACAAAAACAATAAAACTATCTATATATCTACATATGTATATCTACATATGTATATCTACCTAGAGTTCTATCTTTCCATCTAAATAGTTATCATATATGCATGTTTATGAGCTGCAGGAAAATGAGTTGATTTTGCTTTTGAGCTAAATGGGAGGCAGCCACATATGTAAATGGTGGCATTTGACCAGGACTTGGAATCCCTGAATGTCAAATTGTGGAATCTGAGCTTTTTTGGGGCAGACACCAGGAAGCTATGAACATTCACAAATGATAGGTGTGATGCTGACCTGATTTCGGACAGCCTTATCTGGAAGCATTAGGTGGGAATGGAGAGAAATTGGACCGGAGCACTATGATTTGGATTAGAGATATGTATTATTCATGTTTGTATCACCATGTGCTGCATACAGTGATCAGGTACTCAGTGATTATTGGCTTCTTCTTCTTCTTCTTCTTCTTCTTTTTTTTTTGGCCGGTCCTGGGCCTGAACTCTGGGCCTGGGCGCTGCCCCTCAGCTCTTCACCTCAAGCTAGCACTCTACCACTTGAGTCACAGCACCACTTCTAGCTTTTTCTGCTTATGTGGTGCTGAGGAATTGAACCCAGGGCCTCATGCATGCAAGGCAAGCACTCTACCACTGAGCCACCTTCCCAGCCCCTGGCTTCTTTTTTGATCATGGCCTCTTATTCCCTTTTCAGTGCCTGGTCCTGTGTATTCTATCTGTACCACATAGCTCATTCAAGTCTCTGTGTTCTTTCTGCTGTTCTTTTACTTCTAGAAGTCATGATTTTTGGGAAGAACTATTGCAGTAGCCTCATGATTAGGCTCTATACCTTAAGCTTCTGTGCCTTCTTGCTTATCCTAGGGATTGGTAGATCAACCTATTGTGTGTGTGTGTGTGTGTGACTGGGGTTTGAACTCAGGACTTCACTCTATCCATACCTCTAGTCCTTCTTGCTTTAGTTGAGATAGGGTATATCACTTTTGGCCTTCCTGGACTGCAGTCCTCCTATATAGCTGGAATGACAGAGGCATGCCTCTATGCCTAGCTGTGTCTGCTGAGATGGAGGCTTTGTGTACTTTTTTGCCTAAACATCATTTTCCTGACATCTACTTTCTGAGAAGCTGGGATCACAAATGTGAGCTTTTAAAAGCCTCACCACTCATACGTTCCTTACTAAATAAATCCCATATTCCTTACTCTGCTGTTTGAGACCCATATTGAACCTTATATTTCAGTTTAATTGGTCCCCTTTCCTGCACTGGAAATGGACTCTCTCTCTCTCTCTCTCTCTCTCTCTCTCTCTCTCTCTCTCTCTCTCTCTCTCTCTCTCTCTCTCTCTCTCATCTCTCCCTCTCTCCCTTTTTTCTCTTTCCCTCTCCTACTTTTTCCATCTTTTTTATCACTCTTCCATAGCAGTTCAAATATTACCTCTTCTACACAACCTGTTTTTTTTTTTTGATTCTTTCATCATCAAGGAATAAATTCCATGCCCTAGACTCATGAGAAAGGCAGATCTTACTGCCTTCACTGGAATTATATACTAGGAGTCAGGGTCTTCTGTTGGTCCTCTGCTCCCCCATCAAACATGATCTTTGTATATAGTAGGCATCTAGTGAATGTGTGACTGGAAGACTGACTCCTTCAGGGAAGAGTTGTGGTGGCCCTTGTCTCCAAGGATTCCCTTGTATTCCCTCTCAGATGTGGTGACTCCATTTTGGTTTGGCTTAGGAACTGCAGCTTGGATTCAAGGTGGTAATTGTCTCTTTTTGTGTCCTGCTTCTGTCTCCTGAATGATAACCTGTGACTAGTGTTGTCATTCTTCCTCCTTTCTTATTCTCTTACTCACTTTTCTTTTTGAGGTTCCAGAGAATGATGGTGTTTAAATTCAATCACAACAAGTGTACTGACTTCCCGTGCTTATGGCCTGGCTGATTCTTCAGTTCTTCTCAGAGCAATACGTGGGCAAGGATATCTGGAAATATATCAGCAGTCTTCATATTCGCAGTCAATTCTTTGGGTTCCAGAAATGTAAATTTTAGGACCAGGTTGATGGCTCTTGGTTTATGGACATGTTTTTAGTTGGGTAGAAATTTAGTCTATGTTAACAGTGATTTATATTCAAAATTTCCCTGGGCTTCCTTAATATTTTGCTTCACTTTGGATGTGGTAACTTACTAAGAGATTATAATTGACAGGTTTATTTTTCACACTACACAACAGGGAATGCTATGAAGTTGCTTTCTTTCTAAAAGTAAATTAAATGTAAATACTCTGCAGTAATTGGATTTGAAGTGCATCCTTTCTTGTTATTTGTTTGAATGCCTCTTCATTGAAAAACCTGCTCCAGGTTTTTGATATCATGTGGCTAAACTGAATTGTTAACAGTGGAAGAAATTTCTTCAGCTAGGAGCCCTTGGTAGTATTTGGTACTCTTTGGTTAAGGAACCCTTTGTTTACTCTTTTTTTTTGGGGGGGGTCCAGTCGTGGGGCCTGAACTCTGGGTCTGGGCGCTGTCCCTCAGCTCTTCAGCTCAAGGCTAGTGCTCTACCACTTGAGCCATAGTGCCACTTCTGGCTGTTTTCTTTTTGCTTATGTGGTGCTGAGGAGTCGAACCCAGGGCCTCAGGCATGCAAGGCAAGTGCTCTACCACTGAGCCACCTTCCCAGCCCCCCCTTTGTTTACTCTTAGTGCTCCAGTTTTAGAACAGTTAGGAGACAGAGTTCCTGTATGTAATTTTATTATGTGTCTAGTTTCTTTTGTGTCTTCGTTGGATTTTGACCTGACTTACACACCTGACCATGCACAAAGGCTGATATTGTGGACTGTGAATGGCTCAGGGGTTCAGATTTTATGTAGATAGTATTCTCAACCTAATTTTCCAGGTGGGTAATGCATTAGTGCAACATCAGGGTCAAGATTCTCTCTCTCACTTTCTCCCTCACTCGCTCCCTCCCTCCCTTTTTCCCTTTCTCCTTCCCTCCCTTCCCCTCTCCCTTCCTCTTTCTCCCATCCTCTGTCCCTTCCTTTCTTTTCTTTTAGCAGTGCTGGAGTTTGAACTCAGTGTTTCATGTATGCTAGTGCTGAGCCACACCTCCAGCCCTTCTTTCTTTTTCTAAGGACTTTAAAGGTCATGGTTCTTCAGGACTGAAAGAGTTTAATCCTAAATCAATGATGAACCCTTATTTGTCCCCCTGTTTTCCCACTTTCTCATTTTGCCCAAGTCTCATGAGAAGGAAATGCCATTCTCACCACTGTGTATAAGAGTAGAAAGGATTGTGGGAGCCTTTGGGTTTTCTCTAATAACCTAATATAATGACATTACTTTTCTATGGTTAGAGAAAACCCAAGGTAAAGCTAGTACTTGTGCCTACGGCCATCTTGAAACAGGATCAGGAGTTCTTCCAGTGAATCAGTCCTGTCTGGCAGCTCCAGCTGATCAGCTCTAGTCTCTGTCAAAAGTTCTGTTATGGGTTGATTATACTTCCCTTAAATTCACATATTGGAGCCAAAATGTTCTGCATTTCAGAACGTGATCTTATTTGAAAATAGGGTTGTTACATCTATTAAGGTGAGGTTTTCTGGGAGTAAGGAGTCAGTCACACAAAGGGTGAATATGAATCAAAACATGCTCACAGGGAGGCAAACACCAGAGACTTCAACAGAAGCCACAGAAACCTACAGATGGCCAGTCAGCCATCAACAGAAGCCACAAGAGGCATGAAGACCATCAACCCTGGTGACACCTTCATTAGACTTCTAGTTTCTGAGATAACCAGTTTCTGATGGTTAAGACACCTAGTTTATGGTTCTTTGTCTCAGCTACTCCAGCTAATACAAGTTTGGCCTGAGATTAAGGGATTCCTAAAGAAAGGAAGTTGCCATGGAAACAGTCTTTTCTCCAACAAATACCACCTAAAGACTTCCTGAGGGCATTTATATAGCTTGACTCAACTGTGAAACTTCTTACAATCGAACCTAAAGTTTGAAGCACTGTTCTGAGGCCCTAGAGCTCTGCTTGTCTTTTATTACAGATATTCCTTTGAGCTTCTGTAAAAAGCCTTAAGTCTATGTACTGCTATCTTCCTTGGGAGGCATATTTACTTTATTTTTCATCAGTCTTGGGGCTAGAACTCAGTGCCTAAGAGCTGTCCTTGAGCTGTTTGCTCAAGGCTAGCACTCTACTATAGCTCCACTTCCAGTTTTTAGGTGGTTAATTGGAGATAAGAGTCTCACAGTCTTTCCTGCCCCTGCCCCTGCCTCTGCCCCTCCCCTTGCCCCAGCCTCAGCCCCAGTTGCTTTCAAACTGTGATTCTCTCTTTTTTTTTTAATTTAATTTTATTTTATTTGAGAACATACTGTACAGAGGGGTTACAATTACATGGGCAGGATAATGCATACATTTCTTACCAAGCATTGCAGCCTCCTCCTTTGTTTACCCTTCACCTCCCTTCCCAGCCTCCCTCCTCCCCCCCACCCAATCATACCCCCTCCCCCCCACAAACCGACATTGTAAAGCTGGTTTTGACATGACATTTTGTACTTCTCATTGTTGCAACAGGTCCACCTGAATCCTTAAACGACTTGTTTGTCCCCATCTCCTCCACATGTTATACTGACATCAAATATAGTGAAAGCAGGGGTTACACTGTGGGGGAGAGACATACAAAGCAACAAAGAAATAATCTTATAAATGCGTTAGAAACACATGCCTGAAAGAAACGAAAACATTAAAATACATATTTAAGGGTTCATTTTCCTAACATCACATTATCTGACTTTTTCTGCTTGACTCATACCTATACTAGATATTGCAAATAAGGGAAACTATGGGACCTATGTTTCTTTGGGCCTGGCTTACTTCACTTAATATAATTTTTTCCAAACCTTTCCATTTCCTAACAAATGGGGAAATGTCATTCTTTCTGATGGAGGCATAGAATTCCATTATGTATATGATTCTCAAATTTCAGTCTTCTGAGTAGCTAGGATTACAGGTGTGAGCCACAGCCCCTTGTGGGATGCACATTTATTATAAGACCTTTATAATTCTTGGCTTTATTTCTATTTAATGTTTATAAAGGCAACTGTTTCTTTTCATGATTTCTAGTTAATGAGATGGCTTAATTTTACATTGTGTTTGTAGGAACTGTTAACATAAATAATAGCAAATGTTCTACTAAAGCCCTTCAAATGAACTAACTTACTCGATTCTCCCAAATCTAAGAGGAAACAGAGGAACAGAGAGACAAAATAACTTGTGTAGGCTTTTATTAGGTCAGACAATAGTTTGGGATTCATTAGATCAGAAGTATAAGTTTATCATATATTCCTCTCCTGTTTCTAGGGTGGATAGGAATTTCATGGAAAAATTTAATAAACACCTCTACATGTGATGTGCTTATAGTATGATACAAATGTCGGCAGGCAAGTTCATAATTTGGGGACCCATCTTTCCCCTTTTTATGTTTAAAAATAAATATCAAAGCATCCATGAAGTATCTTGACTGCGAAGTGGCTGGGTGGTAGTGGGCAGGTCACTGTGAACACACAGTGTCCAGAGCTGGACTTTACTACCTTCCAGTTTCTTAGCTACAAATGAAAACACTACCCTGCTTTTACAGGTCAAGCTCATGCTAAGCACCTGCACATTGCAGATAGTTTTAACAAACTTTTTTTTATGTCTTCTGCCAGTAAAAACTACTGCCCTGACTGATTTTATTAGCAATTTTACAAGGAATTTCAGAGAGGTCTTCTAAAATGAAATTGCCAGTGAATTCAATAGTACTGGGTATTTTGCCTCCCAAATAAACTTTGAGGATTGTGGAAGTTAGTTTGTGAGGAGAGGGTTTCCATGTGTGATTTTTTACATAACAGCAGAAGGTTCACATGGGCCACTGGCAGCCCTGTTTTGCCTGGTGGGAGCTCCGTGAACACATGTTTTTGTGCTGATAGCAGTGGTTGGCAGATTTTGTTCAAGGTTGATGGCTTTCCCTGATCTAGCCCTCTCTTGGTGTATAATATATACATGTTGTTCATTTCAAGGGTTTGCATTGTTCCTGGAAACCATGAACTTTTACTTGGAAATCAACTGTAATAGTCAAAATATGACTTTATCCTTAGGAAGAGGGCGAGGAGAGCTTAGGGGTGGGTTTGCTTTATTATTCAACTTTCATCTCAGCCAAACAATAGTGTGTGTTTCTATGCAGAAATCTTGTAGCCCATCTATTCAGCACCATCTATATGCTGGTTGCTGCTTTGGGGCTTGGGGTTAGAGCAGCCAACAAAACAGACAAGGCTTCAAAGAAAATAGTGTTCTAGACAATGAAGAGTGCCATGGAGAAAAATGAAGCCAGAAAGGAAGGAGAAGGACTGAAAGGGCAGTTACATATTAAATAATACAGTTGTAAGGAAATCTCTCTGAGAAAGTTGCAGTGATGAGAGGACTGAGGTACCAGCAAACAGTTCCCATAGAGGGAACAGAAAGACCACAGGAGGAGACTTCTCACAGAGCCAGCTGGCCAGGGGCACTGCCAGAGCAGAGAGAGGGTGCGGAAGCCCAGAAGTTTTAGGGAGTGATCTGTCTGACACAAGGTTATTAAAAGTCTATGAAATGTTTAAAGCTTTCAGGAATGGGAGCTACCTGGAGAGAGTGAGACCCTTTCTTTAGACTTCTATTGGCTTCGCTTTCTTCTTAACCTTTGAGTTTAGTCTCCATTGGAGATCCTGAGGCCTCCCATTTCTGGGGACCCATGGCCTTCTCTATGGAGTTTCAAGTGAGTGCTTTATTACTCTTGGTCTTCATTTAAGTACTCTTTGCTCTTCAAATTCGAGGAGCTTCTTCTCAGAGTGTTGTCTTCTGAAAGATTCAGTACTGTAAGTGACCCATATGAGCATGCAGAGGATAATGATGAGGTCTACTTAGTGAAAATGTCTATGCCAACAAACATTTGCTGTGTACTCTGAATGCTTATACATCTCAACGCCTTCAATACTCAGAGACTGCCCAAGGTAGAAATTCCTATGTCCATTTTGTAGGTGAAGAAAACAAGACAGAACTGGGGGTATGGCTTAGTGGTAAAGTGCTTACCAACAAGTCTAAGGCCCTAGAATTTGATACTCAACATTTTATGAATACACATACATATGCATGCATATACACACATACTGAGAGAGACAGACAGAGACAGAGACAGAGACAGAGGAAGAAAGGAGGGTGGAAGGGAAGGAAGAAAGAACGAAGGAAGAGAAGCACAAAGGTATTAAATAAGTTTCCCAATTTTAAATGACTTGTGAAGGTGGGCTGAGGATTGAAAGCCCAGGCTTCTGAGATCCAGTGCTGGTACACTAGTTAATGTCTCTGTCCATAGTAATTTCCTAGTGAAGTTCAACAGCTCTCTTTCCACTAAGTAGAAATGAGGTTATTCTAATATATTTCTATTCAAATAATCATTGCCTGGGCACATTTCTTAAAATAGTGAAACAATATTTCAGTCCCATTTTTACAAAAGAGTAGTCCCAGAAGTCCAGCTAACTTAGGAGACATGTAGTGTGTCTTCTTGCAGGTGGTTTATTCTCCACTCCTTACACGCATGAGGGAATCCCTTTGAGTCCCACAGGTAATTCTGCCCATTTCTCCTCTTCTCAGGGTGCAACTTGTACCTGACAGTTACCTGGAACTTCATTACCACTTCATCTTCTTTACTTGCTAATAACTTAATCAAGGCAACAAGTTGATGCAGGACTAAGTTTTAATTCCTTCTCACTTACATCAAGTATTTATTATGACTAATTGGTTTATATGTAAATTATTGTAAACATAGGGCAGGGTCTAGTCTTTGCTGGCTTGAGTTGGGGTTCCTGATTAGGCTGGCTGGATTTCGGACATGCATTAGCAAAACTTAACCCTTGTTAGTCCCAACCTTTGACCTCTCTTTAGGTCTTTCTCATCGGGCTTCTTCTCATGGCATGGAGCCATTGTTTCTTCCTTTTGGAAATGATCCTACTTTCTAGGAAACTGAAAACTTTCCCAGACTCTGGCCTTTATCTTGCTCTCTCATAGTCTTCCCCCTTTACTCCTTTCTTCTTTCTCCTCTCCTTCCTCCACGTCCAGGCTGGTTCGGATTGCAATGTCCCTAAGTATTACTGTACCTACTACCCCTCAATTCATGACACCATGGTCTTCTGTTATGGGCACCCTATTTTGAGTAACTGGATAGTTAAAATGAAAAAACCAATGGCCCAAGGATAGGACGAAGACTAACTAAGGGTAGCTGCTTTTTTGGGTTCTACATTTTCATGTACAATGGTATTCTTTGGCTAAGCATACACTGATAGATTCATTATCTAGGGGAATAGTCTCTCAAAATGAGCTTATCTGGTTCCCCAGCTCTTTCCTCATCAACTTCATTAAAAAACCTGCCCCCCACAGAGTAGGAAGGATACCACCACCAGCTTGTGCAGGATAGAGTTGAGAGGAGGCTAGGGTAAGAGGAGGGAAGCAAAGCTTTCATACATTTGGAAGGAAGTAGACTCGGTTGTGGATGTGAATGCTGACATTCAATTTAGCTCACCAAAGAAAGTAGGGAATTTCAGATCAATTCTGAAAGTGACAAACCTGACATGCTGAGGCTATTTGTGTGTAGACACTTGGGCAAAAGGTGTGAAAACTGTTTCTGGTTTCTGTAGTATGTATTTTCTAGTTAGTTTAAAAACATTAATTGTTGTTTTTTTTAAAGAGGAAGGAGACTTGAGGTTTTTGTTTTGTTTTATTCTTCCCCAAATTTGCCACTTTTTGCTTAGACAGAGAGAGAGGAAAAAGAGAGAGAAAGTAGGGAAAGGTCAGGGCCAAAAACCTGAAATGCTAGAGTTTGGAGACATAAAATGCCTAGATCCGAGTCTAGTTAATGCGTTGAAGCCCCAGGTGTTTATTAGATCAGTGATACACATAAAGTCATTGTGAAGGCTAAAAGAAAGATATGCAAATTATCAGTCACAGCATAGTATGTAATGGGCTCCAAATTCTTTTCCTCTTAGTTTGTTCAGCGTCTCCCTGACCCTGACCCCTCCTGTGCCTGCCTTAGCTCCATTCTCATGGGTGCCAATCTCTGTGATGTTCAGAACATTTCAAACTTCTGTGTAGTTTACCCATAGCTGGGTATCCTTAGCTATGTGATTCTTAGGCGACCACTATGGAAGAAAACCCATGAATGCTCAGGATTCATAAAGTACAGTCCTGTATGGTGGATGCTTGATTCATTTTTTCCCCCATAATACCATCCAACTTCCACTAAAGACATGCCTCTTTTCAATAAATCTCAAAATTCCACATTATCACTTAAACTAAGCACATTAACTTTTAATCTTGCTTTCTAGACACCTTTTGTTGTTGTTGTTGGTCATGGAGCTTGAACTCTGGGCCTGGGTGCTGTCCCTCAGCTCTTCAGCTCAAAGTGAGCTCTCTACTACTTGAGCCACAGCGCCACTTCTGGTTTTCTGATGGTTTATTGGAGACAAGAGTTTCATGGCTTTCCCTTCCCAGGCTGGCTTTGAACTGTGATCCTCAGATTATAGGCCTGAGCCACTAGGCACCCAGCTCCTCATTTGTTTTTAAGAGGCAGAGTTTTACAACTTTAAGGTCGGAGACAGTTGGTTACTGGTGGCTTAAACCAGTGATCCTAGTTACTCAAGAGGCTGAGATCTGAAGATCAAGGTTCAAAGCAACCCAGGCAGGGAAGCCTGTAATACTCTTATCTCCAATTACTCATCAAAAAGTTGGGAGGGGAGGTATAGCTCAGGTGGTAGACTGCCAGATTTAATTTAAGCAAGGCTTGGAGTTCAAGCCCCATTTCCAACATACAAACACACACACACACACACACACACACACACACACACACACACACACACACACACACACACATACACAGAGGTATAAGGTAAACATTGACTAGGTCACACATGGTTTAAACTTAACTGAAGACAATCCAGGACCTACTGAGAGCCCCAAGTCAACTGAGTTGAATAATGCATGTGCAGGAATTAACTGTTGTTGGTTTTGAAATTTGTTGTTGGATTTTTTAAAATCACACTTGGTCAAAACCGTGGGTAATAAATCGTTGAGTGGTGTGGTTTACTGTACATGATTTTGGAACTGCGTTAATCCTCAGAGGTTCGTCATGACAATGCCTGAAGAGGTTGGTTAGTCAATGCTAGACTAAGCCTGGGCCACCATGTGCTCCTGGCCCTATTCTTTTAAAATTTTTACTTATTCTATTTTATTTATTATCTTTAACTTTTCTTACTTGACTTACAAGTTCCTTGGTCTTAAGTCTCATACTAGATTTTAGAAAGGCTGACATCCTTTGCACAGTAAATGAGTGGCTTTTTTTTTTGTCAGTCATGGGGCCTGGGCACTGTCCCTGTACTCTTCAGCTCAAGGTAAGCACTGTACCACTTGAACCACAGCACCACTTCTGGTTTTCTGGTGGTTAATTGGAGATGATCCTTTTTTTTTTTTTTTCTTTTTTTCTTTTTTTTGTCTGTTGTGGAGCCTGAACTCTGGCCCTGGGTGCTGTCCCTCAGCTCTTCATCTGTAGACTTGCATTCTATCACTTGAGCCTCAGCCCCACTTCCTGCCTCAGCCCCACTTCCGGCTTTTTCTGCGTATGTGGTGCTGAGGAATCGAACCCAGGGCCTCATGCATGCAAGGCAAGCACTCTACCACTGAGCCACCTTCCCAGCCCATGGAGATAAGAGTCTTATAGACTTTCCTGCCCGGGCTGGATTTGAACCCTGATCCTCATATCTCAGACTCCTGAGTAGCTAGGAGCATAAGCCATCATTGCCCGGCTAAACAAATTTTAACACACACATATACAACTGTATATTGTGGGGAGAGGAGGTGAACTTCTGAACAAGGGTTTTCTTTTATGCTTCTGTTGCCAAAGGACACTTCAGAGCATCACAGAGTATGTTCCATTAATTTGCTTAATTGAGCATGGCAGTTGGGTTTTCATTCTTAAACAGTTTTGTAACCCTCCTAATTAAAATCCAGTATATGGTGTTACGTCTGTTAAATTGATGGCATTGACTCACTGGATTGGGATGGCCTAATTAATTTTTATACCTTAATGAAGTCTAGCTCTTTTCACCTTTGTTTCCTTCACTATCAAAATCATTGAGGTGCAGACAGCAAGCATTTAATGTCCTGTGAAATTTTTGATTTAATAAAAATTGCTTTATTACCATGTCAGGACAGGTAACATAGTCGTAATTTGTTTATTAAAGTGCTTGATGAAAACCTAGCATTGAAATTTCATTTACTATCAAACCAAATCTCTGACAAC
Organism: Dipodomys merriami; assembly: GCF_024711535.1. Classification (NCBI taxonomy): domain Eukaryota; kingdom Metazoa; phylum Chordata; class Mammalia; order Rodentia; family Heteromyidae; genus Dipodomys; species Dipodomys merriami. The sequence continues at coordinate 77,415,711 of NW_027202270.1, forward strand.
TGATGTTTTTGCTACATAATATAATTAATTTTTTTGCACTTCTCAGTTTTGTATCACATGAGATCTATGTGCCGTGTATAAAAGAACAACTCTTACTATTAGCTCAAGGGCTGAATTGTTGGCAAGAAATACTCATACAGTCATAGCAAATGGTTTGCCATGATCTTGTGGCTGGTATAGGGCATGGCTATATACAAATCCACATGATATCCTCAAGCCCTGGATAACCTCTAATTTGTTGAACTATCCCAAGAAAGGCATGCCTTCCCATTTGTTCCTTTGGTAAGGGAGCAGTTAGGAAAAAATGTGGTTCAGGTGAGAATGGCAGAAAAATTTAGAACTTAGATGAATCTAGAACTTTTAAGTCAATGAATCTTTTGTTTTGTTTTAATTCAAAGAACTTTTTGGGGGAGAGGAGAGGCTTGAACTTGGAGCCTGGGCTCTCTGCCTGAGCTTTTTTGCTCAAGGCTAGCACTCTACCACTTTGAGTCACAATGACACTTCTGGTTTTTTGGCAATTAATTGGAGATAAGAGTCTCATAGACTTTCCTGCCTGAGCTGGCTTTGAACTGTGATCCTCAGATCTCAGCCTCTTGAGTAGCTAGGATTACATGTGTGAGCCACCAGTGCCCAGCTTTTTTTTTTTTTAATCTTAAAGAGCTTCTTAATATTAGAAACTTCACATTTACTTAAAATAAACAAACAGAAAAATCATGAAAGGATCATCTGGAAAAAATCACCAGAGTCAGTTAAAGTTCCAGAGTCATACTTACCTTGTGGTTTTAAATCTACATTATTTTGTAGAGTAAGGAAAGCAAGTAAGTTATGTCAAAGAAATTCTAAGTCCCACAGTGTGTATGCTTTGATAAACTGGAAAGTTTAGCAGTAATCCTTGCTCTGAAAGTTGCTATCAGAGTACTTGCCCTTCTGTAGATACTGTAGTATCTCCTTGAATGACTTGAGACCTTGGGGAGTTTGGGGAAAGTCAGCCACAGGACAGCCAAAGCTGCTGTAAAAAATTGAGGTGGGACATGATTATTGCCCTGACTGACCTTGAGAGTCTGATACCATCCTGCCAATTTTCTTGTTTTGTTCAAGTGCTCTATCTGGTGGAAAGCTCTCTTTTGTCTACCCTCTTATAAGATTAACTAAAACCATCTGTTTCCATTTGTGATTGTCTTTCTATTTAAATACTGACTGCATTCAAGATGGAGGTTTGTAGCTCTCTGGTAGGGAATTTGGAGATGGAGGGAACATAGAGAAATTAGGTTGTTGGAGAATAAACGAATCCCTTTTGCCTCCCTTCCTAAGAATAATCAGGATTCATTTGGCTGAGCTGTGTAAACATGGTTGCTTTATGTATGCACGCACATAAACACACACACACACACACACACACACACACACACACACACACACACACACACACACACACACACACACTATCCAATTAGCCCTGGTGTTTTATAAGATCAGAATTACTGGGTCTAGACTGTGTGTCAGATTACTGGGACAAGTTGAGAAGCCAGAGTAATCACAGCTGCTTGCTGGTAATATTCTACTGTGCACAGTATTTTTCATATTAACGGTGCCATGGGGAAGTGCTGTCTGCTGCCTTTCACAATTCGTTTCCAAATTAATCTTTTCCAAATGGCTGCATGCAACATTACACATGCAGAATCTAACTGCCATGGTAAGGCTTCACTACTCATATGGACAGCAGGCTAGCTGACAGGAATGTCACTCATTCCATTTCTGGTTCTATCAGAGGAGGCATTAAGGTAAGCAAAACAGTCTTGGCTTAGAGTGCTTCTGGTTGGCTTTGGTGTGAGTAATCCTTTTGAAATGGCAAATCCAGACAGAAAATACTGTGAGCAGAATCTATAGGTATTCTCTCTCTTTTGAACTAAATCTTGGGATTAAGACTTTGAAAACCTACCAGAATACTACACAGCTCATCTGAAAGTTACCCTTTCTTCTTTTTGTTTTCTCTTAGTTTTAAGTTACTAAACTAATATAGACAAAATAGGAAATTTGGAGTGTTAATTGCCCCTCTTTTATGATAGAAATCAATGTCCCCTGCGATTACAGGCTCACCTGGGCAGGTGCAAAAGGCTGGGAAATGCCTCCAGTAGAGAGGAGTATGACCAACATATATGAGACACGTGAAGGAAAGAAGCCACGCTGATAGTTCCAGCTTCTGTTGTGTGACTCGTCCCAGCTCTCACTTGTTGGGAAGATGAGGAAGATGGAAAAGGAATAGGCTGGACTAGATCATTAACAGGAGAGGACTGTTTATTGAGGAATAAAGAGGGGGCACAGACCTTCCTGTGGGTTTTGGAGGTTGTGCAAGGGACTGGATTTTGGGGTGGGCTTATATAGGGCTTAACAAGGAAGCAGAGAATAAAAAAAATAGGCTATGGTCTCCTTGGGATCAAGAGTGACGTCCTTGGCCAGGCCCACAGTGGAAGCTGGGTGTGGGGGCTTTTGTCTCATGGGGGCCAAGGTTGGAATGACCTGCCTGCTGAGTATGTGAGCACATACCTGGTGTTTGCCTGACCCGGGGGGAAAAGGCAGGATTCAGTCCTTCCTTCCTGAGCAGCATCTCTCTCAGGGTGCCAGCTTCCAGCTTCTACTGGGCTCTGGAGACTCCCTGTCTTCCATTTAGTCCAAGGTGTTGGAACACTTACCAGCTGGGGTGCCTTTCTCTATACCTCAACGCTCCAGTTTTGCTTCTGTAAGTTGAAGTAAGTTACGTCCTTTCTTTCTTTTTGCGATCTGAGTGATGTCTGTTTCTTTTGGGGACCTTGGCTGGTACGGAAGATTCTTGAGGGAAGGAAAGAAAGCATCCAGATGAGCAACCATGAGTGCTCTAGAGAAACAATGCAGATCTGGACTCTTGAAAGGAGTTGAATTAGATTATGTGCTGTGCATGTGTCATATTTATCAAAATGCTCAAAAATGACAGCTGTTGTCCTTGTTCAATAATAGTCTGTGGGGTTTTGCACTCATCTGTTAATCTAGATCTGGGAGGAGGTTAGAGTAGGGATTCACAATAGTTGTGGTTCTGAAGTTCTGACCAGGGAAATCAGGAGATAGTGCACAGTAGTTTGCCTACGAGAAGACAGTGCACAGATAAAGGTATTTAGGCAGTTCAGAAAGAGCTCTGCAGCATGCTAGCAAAAAGTAAGAGTATCTGTTTACTGCTGGTTGATTTAGGAAGTTTGAAGGGATTGCTCCCATCTCCCATCCTGAGACAGCATTAATAGCAGGGGAGGGAAAGAAACCCTGTACATCAGAGGGATCCAAGAGGGTCTTTTTGCTTGGATTTGAAAACATTTAGAGATGCATTAGATTTTGAGAAAGGTGTGATCCCTGCTGGCCCTAAAACCTTCAGCTTGGTTGGCAGAGAAACTCTAGAAAGGCTGGACCATTATCTGTTGCTCCTGCTGCTTCCTTTTTTGTGTGGTAGACCTTTGTCTCTTGAAAAGAAAACCTGAGGCCTGGGAGAGGCATTCTGTCTGATTGGTAAGGAGTCCTGCTGGGCCATTTGCACAAGGTTAAAATTCTTCCTTTCACCATTGGTGGCATTTTTATGTTTGAGAAGATTTTATTTTGCAAGCTAAAATTAGGCCAAGTGAGATGCAACCTCTCTTCACCCCTCCAACATGGCTACCACAGGCCCTATTGACATTTTTGTTTTCCTAATTTAGGGTCTAGTGAGAAATTTAACAGCAACACATTTTTCTGAAGACTAAAACAATGGTAGCATTTCATGAGCAGGTCCTAATCCACATCCTGATTTTTTTTTTTTTTTTTTGGGTCCGGTCGTGGAGCCTAAACTCTGGGCCTGGGCGCTGTCCCTCAGCTCTTCAGCTCAAGGCTAGCACTCTACCACTTGAGCCACAGCGCCACTTCTGGCTTTTTTCTTATGTGGTGCTGAGGAATCGAACCCAGGGCCTTGAGCATGCAAGGCAAGCGCTCTACCACAGAGCCACCTTCCCAGCCCCTCCACATCCTGATTTTTAACATCTTTCTCCTTAAGATCTCCAGGACTTTTCAAAATCCTCATATCCCCTCTATCCTACCTCTCTAGGTGACCAGGAGGTGTTCTTTCCTTGGGGGCTTACTCTTGGGCTCTATCTATGGCTATCATCTAGAAACTTCTTCCTTTCCCATTGGTGTGGCACTATCCCTCAAGCACTCATCAATGCCCAGGGCATCTTTTACTTCCTTCTCTGGCTCTTCCATCTTTACCCTAAAGCTCTTTCTGGTCCTTGTCTCCCTGGAGAACTCCTATGTTCCAGACTAGCCTCTGTGTGGATAGGTCCCCAGATCCCCTAGGAGCCTAGTTATTTTGGGGGTGGGGTCGGGAGGGAGTGTCAGTGTTCTCTTAGCCTAGAACACTTCCCTTCTCCTGCTTGGTATGTGAAATCATTTTATTTTCTCAACCAAAGTGGCTCTTCTGTGCTGTGATAGTGGCATTCTGCTTCCTAAGGCAATAGTTGATTACTGTAAGGTCCGCTCCTGGATGGCTAGCAGACTCCACCCTCCTTGCAGCAAAGTCTCCACCCAGTACCTGCATTACCTAGGCAACTGGGACACCTGGAAGAGGTCACATCTACATCCGCTGAGGTCACATCTGAATTTGATGTGGCCACACCTTTCTCTGCCCATACCCTAGATAAGGCCTAGCGCAGGCCCAGGCTCGCTCTCTGTTCTTACCTCTGCTCTCTCTGTTCTATTCTAGCTCTCTCTTCTATTCTAGCTCTCTCTCTGTTCCTCTCTGCTTTCTCTGCTCTTTTCTAGCTCTTTCCTCTCTCTTTCCTCTCTTCCCAGCTCTCTCTCATTCCCAGGCCTTTCCCAGCCACGTGGAGTGCCAATCTTGCCTGGTCCCAGCAGGTCTACTGAATAAACCTACCCCTTACCTGAATACGACGTGCGTGCTACCTCTTTTTACTTTTTACTCGGCTACCTCTTTTTAAAAACCTAACAATTACTTCTTGGTACCAGGTGATCAGGGACCCATCTCATGGCAGTGACACCTAGAGAAGATGTGATGCTAGGAAAAGCCCAGCTACCGCGTGACTGGGTGTGTCCTGCTCCAGGGTGCTTGAGCAGAGGGTCAGAGATCATTTCCCTCTTCTCTGCTGGTGGCACTGCGCTCAGCAGGTGGCTCAGAGGAACATATACCACAGAAGTCTCCTGACCACAAAAGGGGATTCTCAGCTTCACTCACTCCTGGCTGAATGTCTACAGAAATGGTAGGTAGTGGAGGGGAAGGTCTTAATCATGGTGGAGCTAGAATATGTTTTTGGAACTGTTCAACCAGGTCCCATTTTTGTAGATGAAAACACAAGGCCAAGTTCTCCCCAGCAATCAGCAGCTGTCTCTCTTCCTCTTAATTCTCTCCCCACCCCCCTTGTGTGAAAATTCCCACAGGGCCAGGAAAATCTCAACTTTCTCCTTTCTCCCCATCATTGGGACTCCCACCTACCCCTTGGCTCTCTGTCAGGCCGCTGAAGGGCAGAGGCAGCTGAGAAAAGCAACTTCCTTATATACCACCGGTCCCAATTAGACACCACCTGTCCCAATCATCCTGTCCTTCAGGGGTACTAGCCTGCAACTGTTCAAACTCTTCATCCTTACCCTCCTCAGAGCTGCTTGCTTGGCAAATAGATCCTGTCCTTTTATCTACTGTGGAGTCAAAACCTTGCTAGGCCACAGACACCATTTGTGTAAAAAAAAAGCCCTCTCTTCATGTATGAATAAAGCCATATACCAGGAAGCTCAGCTGAGAGCCCTTGGGTGGAGAGCAGCCTGCGCAGCTGTGAACCATGGAGCAGCATTATGGGCCATCCTGCAATCTGTCCACTTTTTGCAGCTGGGAAACCAGTAAGCACAGCAGATCCTGTTACCCTCCTGTTTGGTCTTCAGATAATTTCTTCATCTAACTGAGGGTTTTCTTGCTGCAAGAAAGGACACCAAAAGGCTAGACAACGGAAATGACATTTGAGCATGGCTTTCTAGATTTTTACAATAGTCTGTACCATGGCTATTTTACTCTCAATATTTGGCCTTTTTTTTAATTATTGTTGTGGACTCAGGTTTTACAGGTCTTACTAAGGTTTACCTATTGTGTCTCCCAGATTGAAGGTCTGTTGCCTCATTGTTTGCTAATCTAGGTTTTATTTCTTCCTCTGCTGTTAAGTTGATTTATGGTGTTTTCTGAAATTTTACTCTCAACCCTTAGAAACATAATTACAAATTCATCTCCTGGATGGTACATGGAGGCTCTGGAACACATGATAGACAGCTGCCCAGGCCAGTTCTGCTCTGTGGGACACTCTCAAGTTCATCCTGAGAGCCCTTCACGGTCACGAGCCAAGTGAGAGTACAAAGCTTTCAGTTCAAGCCCCAGACCAGCACACGCACAATAGTGAGATAACCAGACCACTACCCATATAAAATAGTGAAATAACCAAACTAAAGCTCTATCTAAACTAAATGGGACTCAGAATCCTTTAGTTCATTGAGCTATGAGTTTACTTCAGTTTTCTCATCTTTGTGCGTATCACCATTACAATAATCAACATTACAGAGCTGTGTGCATGTCTCCCAGTGATGTGGATTGCTTTCATCAGCTCATCCACATTTTGGCATGGATGATTCTTTGTTGTGGAAGGCTGTTGTGTGCCAGCAGGAAAGCTAGCCTTCACCCATGTATGCTAATTGTAGCCGCCTTTCTCCAAGTGGTGACCACCAATAATGTCTCAGACTTCAGTAAGTATCTGCTGGGAAACGTGAGGGAAAGTGCCTCCATTTGAGAATGCTGGTTTCTACCTTTCTGAGATACTTTCTAGGCTGAGCCACTTAGTTTCCCTGATTTGACAGTATATATTTTAATTATGAGAACTGTCTTCTAATTTGAGCTATCCTACTTGCTGGATTACACACACAATGAGGATTTATTCTGTAGAGAAATGACTTGTTTTCTGTATTTGTGTGCTTTGTGTCTATGTGTTATATAATAATGATATTTGGGAAGACTGAATCTCTTTTTCCTTGGGCAGTACAAATAACATACTGTTTCAGGCTGAAAGAGCAGAAAGGAAACACAAATACCCCAGGAGGTAGGCAGGGTTTAGAAGCCCTCCGGCAATCAGTCCTGGCCAGGTGGGGCCTGTATTTCTCTGGCAAGTGGTACCTTGGTGAATTCAGCATGGTAGGTCCAATTCTGGGTAATCATGTATGGTTTAAAAGGGATGCATATAAATAGTATCTCAATGTCATAAAATCTCTACTCATTTTTCTCTCTAATTTGGAGGAATATTAGCTTTTTGCAGGGCTGGACAGGCATCCTTGCAGAGGTCGTGAAAGGGAATTCATTTCAGATCATTATACACTTAAAGCATTGTCTGTAACAGCATACTTTCCTTCTGAGCTCTGACAGCTTGGCCTGGCTTATAGGGACAGCAAGATGTGCTAGGAAGGTCAAATAACTGAAATTCAAGATGGGAAGTTCTGGCCCTGGTTTTTGGATATATTGATGATCCGGAGGGGGAGAGTCTCAGTCAAGTGGCATCCATCTCTAGACACCTGTGCTTTTTCTGCCACATAAAGATGTTGGACTGGATAGACCATCTCTAAGGATTGTTTCAGCTTTAAATAAAACTGTATGCTATTAATTAAAGTGGTAATGAGCTGAGCATTTTCAAATGTAATTAAATAGGATTGGAGAGGTATGTTTTTCTAAGAGGGAGGGCAGAAAGATATTAAAAATAATATTCATTCAGTCAGTGAAACTTTCAAGTACCAGCTGTAATTAATGTTGCCATGGAGAATTTGTGGCTCGGAACAGAGATGTCTGAAAGCCCCTTCCTTTGCAGTGTCCACTCTGTAGTGAACCAATTTCTTTGAAGAATGGACATCTGGATGCAGGTTCTTGCTGTGCCATGTAGTATAGGTCAACTTGTTTTCTGCCCCAGAGCTCTAGGTTTCTCTATATTTCTCTTCTCTTCCCTCTCTCAATCTCTTTTTTTTATTTTTTTACATTGCTTTATTATTATAAAGGACATGCACAGAAGGGCTACAGTTATATAAGTCAGGTAAAGAGTACATTTCTTTTTGGACAATGTCATCCCTTCCCTAGCTCACTTTCTGTTTTGTGCTGGAGTTTTAACTCAGCATCTCATGCTTGCTAGAAATGTGCTCTACCACTTGAGCTATACCCCCGGCCCATTTTACTTAAGTTATTTTTTATGTAGTCTCACTTTTTTGTCTGGGACCAGCCTTAGACATAGTCTCTGCATGTGTGACTTCCTGAATAGCTGGGAATCACAGGAGAGCCCTTATTGAGATGTTTGGTGAGGAGTCTTGCCAGGTTTTTGTCCTGTCTGTCTTTGAACTTCAGTTCTCCCAATACCAATCAACTATGTAGTTAAGACTAGAGATGTGAGCCACCAGAACTCCATTCTCTTTAATATGAGGATTTAAGCTTCCTGCCTGCAAAAAAGAAGGCTTGAGATTGCCTATCTTCAGAAAAGCCTACTTGGGAGATGGTTCCTAGGGCAGCATATGGGAACTGGGCTAGTAAACAGTGGCTACACTGAGGATAAATAAATGCTCCTCTGAAGAGTGGCTCAGTGTGCCTCAACCGTGTAATAACTCTGTGCTTTTTCCTGAGCATTTGCTTTCCCTCTAGAAGTCTGGGGTTCTGGTACTGACTACCTGGAAAGTATGTAAAGAGTCACCAGTAAAGTTCCTGAGAGCCAGCTGCAACAAGCTCCCTGGTAAACAGCACTTTGCCGTGTTATCATGGCTCCTTTTGGAGGACGAAAGCCAGGTCCCGTGTAATGGAATCTTGTGCTTGCTGTGCTCAGACTTTATTCCACACATCTTACCCTGTTGCTTATTTTGTCATTGTAAATCTTAGCGATGGGTAAGACTATGTGTCAGATAAAGCCAAGTGATCAAATAAGGTAGGTATTGGCTACCCTGGCGTATATACTCTAAAACTCTGAAGTGAAATTCTGTAAGAATTCTCTGGATTTTTTTTTCCATCAGAGTAAGAACTATTCCTGTATCTTAGGTTTTTTTCTTCCTTAAATTGGTCTTGAGGAGAAGGTTATGGCAGAGAGACAGTGGGATGACATAGTAAAATATCCCTCTTTGTGGTCAAATCCTGGCCTGGATGGGCATTAGGTATGTGCTTTTGATCATGAGAAATACATGTGGCATTTCTTTTGAAGGGCCAGCACAGTGAGATAGGAACTAGACAATGCTGTTTCAGCTCTTACCCTATGAGCCATATATCTTAAATATTGGTGTGTGGTGGATGTTTTTGTATGGATATAATTGGAATTCTTAAGACTGAGGGGCTCTGTCTATAATTGGAGAGGAACGTATTTGAATAAATCCTCAAATAAGGATTCCTTATTGAATTCTAATTGGTTCCTAATTTATCTTTGATCTGCTGCCAAGATGAGAGGGGAGTTATGTGTGCCTGAGCACCAAGTGTGCCGATTGAGAAGTGTTCATGTTGTAGCCGTCAACTGTCCCAGTTACAAAGAATGGAAATACCTCTCCTAGTTTAAGCAGAATAAATGTGAAGGAATGATAAGATGTGGTTGGCTGCATCCACAGGCTCAAATGGCATCAGAATTTTGTTTCCTTTCCTTCTTTTTCTCTGTCCTTTCTTCTGTATCAGCTTTGTTCTCAGGCTGGGTTTTCATAAGGTGGCCTTGATTTGTACCATCCTTCCCCTCAGCTCATACATCAGGAAGAGAAACCCTCTTTCAGTCTCATCATTTCTCTTGTTTCTGAGAAAAGATTCTGGTTATCCAATCATTTTGTTCATGTGGTGAGGCTTGTGCAGCCTGTAACTTGCTCTCCTCTAGAGGAGGAAGACAGGGGCATCAGTGTCAGCTACTCTGTTGGGAAGGACTAGCCTTTGAAAACAAACTAACAGTGAAAAGGAAAGCAGAATGGACAAAATTGACTACCCAAGTATTCTTTCCCCAGGAAAAAAGTTATATCGCAACAATGAAATTGAGGGCTGTGGGGTCCCATTGTTTGGTGGTAGTCGGTGGTATCACTAAAAACTTTCTCTGAGGATGGAAACAGAACTAGCCTTATTTTTTCCATTGGACAACGATTGTCCCATGTTTTGATCTTGGCTAGGCAATGGAGATGTGATTTGTGCCTAGATTGTAAAGCTTAATGGATTTTCACAATGGGAACATAACTGTGTAGCCACCAGTCACTCTTGTTTATCTTCCCACCCAAGAGCCCTGCTCCTCCTGTGACCGTTCCCTGCCCCAGAGGTAGTAGCTACTATTAGATTTCTCTCACCATAGATTGCTTTGTCTGTTTTTAGACTACAGGAATACTAGTGTGTTCCTTTTTGCTACATTTTTGCAGTTAAACCTTTCCTAAAACCCTATTCTAAAGGTTCTGTACAGAGGAGTTACAGTTACAGAAGTTTGGTAAAGAGTACATTTATTTTGAACAATGTTACCCCTTCCCTTGCTCTCTTCCAGTTTTTTTCCCTCCCGTCCCCACCCACAAGTTGTAGAGTTCATTTTCAACATAGTGTCCCATGAATACCACTGCTACATTTGTTCATCATTTGTCCCTCTATTGCTGTGCCCGTTTTGCATTCCCAAAGACAGAAAAATAAACAAGATAAAAAGAAAATAAAAGGGGCTGGGAAGGTAGCTCAGTGGTAGAGTGCTTGCCTTGTATGCCTGAGACCCTGGGTTTGATTCCTCAGCACCACATAAGCAAAAAGAAAAAAGCCGGAAGTGGCGCTGTGGCTCAAGGGGTAGAGTGCTAGCCTTGAGCTGAAGAGCTGAGGGACAGCGCCCAGGCCCAGAGTTCAGGCCCCACGACTTGATCCCCGCCCCCCCCAAAAAAAAGAAAAGAAAAGAAAAGAAAAACCTTGTTTCCATTTCTTGGAGTTCATTTTGATAAATATTATTTTATATGATCAGAGGCACAGAGGCATTGCATCTTTGCAGAATCCTCTTCTTAATGGGAATTAGAAGGAAGTTGCTCTGATTAAAATGAAGTAGGGGCCAGGATGGGAGGCCTAATGAGGTTCCCAAAGGCTTAAATCTTACAGGAAGTAAGGGACTCATTTTGAAAAAAAACCTCAGGCATACATCAGACCTGGCAGAGTTTGCAAATGTACAATTTACTGTTCTGGTATCTAGTTATGAGTTATTTATGAGGACTGAGTGGAAATAAAGTTGGTGCTATCAGGCAAAACATTGTCATTGGCTCAAGGGATGCCATATTGCCATATCACCTTACTTGATTTTCTTTTGGACCATCAATACTGATTTCATCTTTGCTTCTAGCTTGGTAAATTGTCCTGGTTAATGAAAAACACTAACAAACATAGCTCTCTATGTGTGAAAATCCTGTAAGAATTCAGCCCAAGATGTTTCTCTCTGGATAACTGGAAATGTTTTGGGTCTAGCAGAGTGACTATAATTTTTTTTTTTTTGTCAGTCATGGGGCTTGAACTCTAGGCCTGGGCGCTGTCCCTCAGCTCTTCAGCTAAAGGCTAGCACTCTACCACTTGAGCCACAGCGCCACTTCAGGTTTTCTGAGTGGTTTATTGGAGATAAGAGTCTCATGGACTTTCCTGCCTGGGCTGGCTTTAAACAGCGATCTTCAGATCTCAGCCTCCTGAATAGCTAGGATTACAGGCGTGAGCCACCAGTGCCTGGCTATAATTTCATTTTTAATGGCTGTCTTCTTTTTTTTGATTTTTAAAATGTTTTTATTATAAAAATACTGTACAGAGGGGTTACAGTTACATGAGTAAGATAAGGAGTACATGTCTTCCATTTTTAGTGGTTGTACCTTCCATATTTATTTTTGTAAGAGATTTCTCAGAATTTTGTGAAATCATGTTGACTGGTTGATGGATCTGAAGATGGCTTTTCTTTGTATTTGTATTGTATTCTGCTCACTGTACATGTACACAAGGCATATGATCAGCTCATACAATGGTTGACTCGGAAACCAGACTTAAGATTTTTTTTTCCCCTTTACTATGCATTCACCCCTGTGTAGCCTATAATGATTCATGCTCCAGGTAATGAAAGCTGGCACTGAAACATAATACATCAGTTAATATACTTTAAAATTTTTTGAGCTTGAGGATTCCTAAGATTAGTTTATGTACTGCCTCAGATAAGGTGACAACCTTTAAAAAAAAAGAGACCAGAGAAGTTTTCAACCCTTCACAGAGATGATGAGACCAAAGTGGAGACTTGATCTTCTTATTCTCTGCAGAAGGTTCTCTAACCTTTGTATCTTACCTAGCAACTGTTCTATGATAGCTATAGAAAATATTTTCATTCTCCTTTTTCCCTGTTTAATAATTTATTAATATAAACACAAACAAATCCAGCCAGTGTTAATTAGAATGATGTGCTAATCAACAAGGGCAGGAGTAGCCATGAGACGTAAGGTCACAGGGGCAACAATGGAGAAGCCCAGGATTGACAGTCTGAGTCTCCACCAGGGTAAAGAGTCTGGTGTTCTTTGGAACTGCCAGTAGGCTGAACATCCTGAGTTCTTTGCCAGGAGAACCTGCTATTGAGACGTGTTTAACCTCAAATGGTCGTGTCCATAGGCAGGGATATTTTCTTAGCAATGGGATTCCTGATGTTAACCACAGGCATGAGGGGAGCCTTTCTGGTGCTGGCAGGGGCACTGGCCTTTGGGATTAATCTTTCTGCTGCTGGGGCTGGTGCTGCTGGTAATGTGGAGGTATTGCTGCTTCCTGTGGAGGATGGGGCTGGTTTGAGCTGGTCTTCTCCAGAGATGCCTGCCCCTTCAGATTTCTGACACCTTGCACTATGACAAGGTGGCTTGGCTAAAGAATTGAAAAAGATCATCTGTATCCGTTGGCCTTGGGCCTTATCAGAATGGACACTTGAGACTGGACAGTCGGAAACTATGTTGGCAGATAGTGTTCTTGGTGGTGCTTTTGATGCTGAAGCCACAAGTATAGCTCTTGCCAGGACTGACATTCACCTGGCTTTCTTTCATTAGAGTCTATGTGACAAACTGTTCCACAGCTCATTTGTCTCTTCTACAGGTATTTGGTGATAGTCCTCTCAACCATAGAGGTGAACAGGGACACATTGCTCCAAAGTGGGTTCAAGAACAGAGGATTGTGTTCATGCCATTTCAAAGATGAAACTGATGTGATTTGTAAGATCTGAATGCTTGGATGGTACAAGCTGTCTTCTGGGGGAGGAATCCATGCTTAGAACCAGAATGTACTTGGTTTCTTAGAAGTCACTCTGTGACCCCTTCCTCTTCACCATCTTCTTTTTGAGGTGAAGACAGCGCTGTCATTTATAGGTGGAAGAAGGAAATTCACTCAAAGACAATTCTTCCTCTTGATTCTCCATTGGCACCTTCTCCAATTAAAGAAGAGGGACTTTGTTGCAAATGGGGAAGCTGTCTTGGGAACTTTGAATTTGGGAAAATCTTAATTGGTGGGGGGGGGGGGCGCTGGTCCTGAGGCTTGAACTCTGGCACTGGGTTCCTGAGCTTTTGTGCTCAAGACTAGCATTCTATCACTTTTGAGCTGCAGCTCCACTTCTGGCTTTTTGATGGTTAATTTGGAGATAAGAGTTTCTCAGACTTTCCTGCCTGGGCTGGATCGTCAGATCTCAGTCTTCTGAATAGCTAAGATTGCAGGCATGAGTTACCAGCACCCAGATTTGACTCTTTATTTTAAAGATACTGACACACACAGTAGATCTATTTGATTTGTGCCTGAATCAATGAAGAGTAGGACTAAGTGTCTAAAATGTTAGCTACTCAAAATCTCCATTTGAAAGACTCTTTTTGACCAAATCATTTGTCTAAGATGGCAAGCAAGTCCATAGTGACTGATTTGCAGTCAAGTGGTCAGCTGCTTTCTTTAGTTGTGGCACATGGAGTTCTGTTTCTGCCTTGGAAGTACATACAGGTGCATGCACAATCTACTCATAGTGAGAGAACAAAAGCAAACCAAGGGATGTCAAGGGAACAAGAGCTTCCTTTCAACCCTGCTCTCAATTCCCTTCTTCAAGGTAATCATTACCCCTAGTTTCTCTCATATTTTATATGCATATATATGAATTGTTTCTGCATACACCCCTCTACCTTCTCACACAATCTTTGATAATCACTCTATTATATTATTGAATTACTATTATATTGCTTTATTTTTGCAGCATTACACATCTTTCAGACATAGTCTGAAAATGATAATTATATCACTCCCTTACAAATGGATGCCTAAGTTGTTAATATGATGGTGTTACATATCTGAAATGAATACACTTCAATGTATTCCTTTTTCCCCTGTGCCAGAACAAGTACAGAATATCTCAAGTAGAATCTCTGGTTTCAAAGAAAGTGTAGCTTACATTTTGATAAACATTTCCAATTTGTCCTTCAAAGAAATTTCCCTATAGACCTTGAATAAGAAGATTGTGTTCTGATGCCTTCACAAAATCTTAACATTAAAAAAAGGAAGTCGTTGTTTCTGCTGTTGTAATAGGTGGAAAAGGGACTGGTATTGATCTTTCATTCAATTTCTCATCTTACATTTTTTTTGATGTTTGACCTATTTTTAAAAATTGCCTATTTTTATCCTTCACATATTTTGTAGCCTCTTGGATTTTAAAATTGTACCTATCTTAAAAATTAAAGTATATGAAAGGTGTTGAATAATAAGAGGTAAGGGAGACTAATCAAGGGAGTAAATCTGATTAAAGTACAATATATGCATATGTTAAAAACCACAGTGAAATTCCTTTGAACAATTAACATACACTTAAAAAAATGAATGATAGGCAGTCATATACCAATGGCTCATGCCTGTAATCCTAGCTACTCAGGAGGCTAAGATCTGAGAATCATGTTTTTGGCCAGGCAGGGCAGGAAATTCTGTGAGACTCTTATACTCAATTAACTAGCAAAAAGCTGAAGTGGAGCTGTGATTGAAATGGTAGCATGATGCCTTAAATACAAAAGTTCAGGAACAGTGCCTAGGTCCTGAGTTCAAATTTGAGGAATTCCACCCCTTCTTTCCCCCCCCCCCCCCCGCCCCCCATCCCCACTAAGGAATCTAAACCTTTTCCCATCTAGATAGTTAAGTAGGAAGAGGGTGGGGCTGGAGAGGCTGAAGGAGGCAAATACAATCAAAACTTATGAGTACATGTGTAAAAATGGAATAAGCCTGGTTTGGGAAAGGGGGAGAGGGAAGAGTGATGGAAGGTGAGTCTGATCAAGGTATATTGTATACATAATGGACATCAAGGTATACTAGACATGCAGAGGAATCGCTGGTCAAAATTGTGAAGCTTAATTAATTCTCACAAAGTGACATAGATGTCTAACCACCACTCCTCATCCAGTCTGAATCCCTTCTCATGTGCCCTTCCCCTACTGTTCCCATCTCAATGGCAATCACAATCCCTATATCCACTGCTGTAGCCTGCTTTGTCTTGTTTTCACATTTTATGCAATCAGTAATCTTCCTATAGTGCTATTTGCATAATTCTAATGCATGCTTTTGTGTTTGCTCTTTTGTCTATCCCATACTCAGATGTGGTAGTGATTAATTGTAATTCATTTATTATCATTGTTGTATAATATTCCATTAGATGAATAGGCTACCAATTCATTCTGCTATTGACAAACATTTACTATGCTCTGTTCAGGCAAATTGAAATTATGAATAATGCTGCTCTGAACAGTATTAGTGTAATTTTTGTAAGCATCTTTTCATGCATACATGTATGTGTGTGGACAGTTGTTATGTCTCTATAAGTGTATATCTGTATATCTCTATCTCTGTCTCTCTCAATCTCTTATTCTTTACTCTCTTCTCTCTTTAACACTCTACTTCTGTCTCTGGAAGAGAACAGCTTTTACAAATGCTAGTAATGTCTTTTAAAAATTTGTACTAGGGCTAGGAAGGCAACTCAGCAGTAGATCACTTGCATAGTATGCACAAGGCCCTGGGTTCAATCCATGACACAACAAGTACTAGTAAGTCATAATTTTAAAAAGTTTATGCGATTTATACTTCTACCACTAATTTCTAAGCATTCCAGCCTTACTATGCCCTTACCAACATTAAATTTGGTCATCTTTTTAAGCCTTTTTTGAGTATCCAATGTTGTCTCTTTGTGGTTTTTTATTTTCCCTAGTGACTAATAAAGCTAAACATTTGTATATGTTTGTTGATTATGTAATATATCATCTTTCATAAAGGGCCTGTTAAATCTTTTGCCCATTTTCCTATTGGGTTGTTGTCCTTTTTCTTGTTAATTTATAAAACATCTTTATATATTTGGGATTCAAGTCCCCTGGCAGGTGTTAAATGTTATGCATATCTTCTCCCACTCTGTAGCTTACTAGAGACTCTTAATAGGGTCTTTTAATGCAGTTCTATTTACTTTCTGTTTCCTCAGAGGAATGCATTTACATCTTGCTTCAATCTGTTTTGTCCCCAAGATTATGAAAATAATCTCCAATATTATATTTCAGTCATCTCCTATGGTATCTTTTGTCTTACATATTTATAGCTCATCCATAAATTTTTTTGGTATGGAGAAGTAGGATCAAGATTTAGTTAGTTCATATGAATATTAGATTGACAATGCATTATTTGGTGCACAGAAGTTTCTTACCCTAAGGCATTTGCAGAGTTGTTTTCTTCTTATAAATCAAGTGAAATATGTGTGGATTTTCTTTTGTTTTGTGTTTTTTTTATCCAGGTGCAATAATAATAATAATACAGATACTTTCCGGTTCTAGTTGTCTTCAAGTTATCTTCCTCTCATATTGACTCTTCACTTTCCACATAGGTTAGGCTTTACAACAATCAGTTGTTGAACTTTGACAATATTATGCCTTTCGATTCATTACATGGTATATCCTTCCATATTGTTGTCTAATTCTCTAATGTTTTATTTTTCTAGTTAGAGATCTTTCAAATTTCATTAAGTTTATTTCTAGGTATTTGGTTTTTATACTATGTAAATAATGTCTTTAAAAATATGGATTCTGATTGTTTGTGACTAATATAGAAATACTGGTTTTGGCTTAGTGTCTGGTGGCCTTGCTGAATACACTTAATTCTCTTTGGTTCCCTATCTGTATTTTATGTTTGCCAGTACCTCACTATATTAATAACTGTATTTTATGTTTGCCAGTACCTCACTATATTAATAACTGTGGCTTTGTACAGAATGGGTACCTTATGATTGCTAATGTAATCTTGTCTAAAATTTAAGTTTAACCTATGACTTATATATTTACAAATCAATGTTTAAGAATCAGATTTTTTTTCCTTTTTTAAGTGGGGGACACAAAGGGAGCTATAGGCAGCTTTGAGTATTTACTTTGGGAAAATATCTTGGTAGTTAACCTTTGTGAACTTTTTCCAAAGACAGCCTGGTTGGTAAGGTGCCTTGGTTCCCTTATTGACAATGCCATTGATTTCCCCACAGCCTGCTTCTTGTACCTGTGGCTGAGTGACTACTCTGCCCTCACCCCCTTGCTGTTCTAGTAAGTGCAATTAGAGGAAGAGTTCATGAGTTAACTATACCATATCCAATGCTAGATTTGCATGGAGAGGTCATTGTTTCATGACTCTGCCAGCCATCCAATCATGAAGACTGAGCTCCATAAGAATTCAGTGGAAAACTTTCATTTTTCCCAGTGGCCGAGGACCAGCACTAGGGCCTGATATATGCTAGGCAAGTGCTTTACCACTGAGCCAGGCCTTGTCTAAGCCTCTTTGTCTCATTTGATTGAGATATGTTAGCAGCCTTCAGATACTTCCCTTGGTCTTGGTATGGTTTAAACTTTAATTTAACATCTGTTCTAAGTTAGGATTTGGCCTTGACCATTCTGTGGTATAAGTTATTCTTGAGTTTCTTTCCCATGTTTCTTGTTACTTTGGTAGGTTTTATACATGAGAGTGGAGGGAGGAGGAGAGAAAAAGATCTTTATTACATCTTGTTTAGCTTTTATTTCCCGAGTGATAATGTTAATGATCTTCTAATGACTTTGATTCAGCTCAAATGAGTATTCATAACCATTTCTTTGAGTGAAGTCTTTAAAGCCTTGTTCAATGAATCCATCTTCATAGTAAGCTCTGTTCAAAATGTTCCTTTAGCAGTTTGAAATCAGTGGTTCAATGTGAAATATGGCACAGGCTGTGCCAGCCAAGGCCAGGTACTGTCTACAACATCTACCCTTATTGCCCATAGCTTTGACTTTCAGTTCTGGAATAAATTCATGATTACACGTTAAAAACTAGATGCTATTAGTGGGTTCAGACTTGCTCAATTTACTTTCACAAGCATTTATTGAGCACCAAGAGTATAATTTGTGCTTTCACTGGCCTTGGGAATACAGACCAATGTGCTATAACCCTTGACTCGGCTTGATCATGCTGATCTGATCTGTCTCCTTTCTGTGTGCTGAGTCAGCATTGGCAGGACCTTCTGGTGCCACAGGAGATGCTGAGCCATCTTAGAAGCAACTGACTGAGAAGGAGAGTAACCACACACAACCCCAGAACATCCCTAGAAGACTGGAGAAGAGAAAATGGGAAGGTTCTGGTCTATAATTTTTCCCTACTTCTACAAATAGTTTATTCACTAGGCTAAAGTAGCAAATTTCCATCATTGAGGAACTTTTTTTTTTTTTTTTTGGTACTAGAGTTGGAACTTAAGACCTTCCATTTGCTAAGCAGATGTTCTTATTACTGAGCCACACCTCCAGTCCTTTATTTGCACTAGTTACTAGTCACTTAACTACCTTAGCATGTGCCTGAACTGGATCCTATTTTAGGCCTCCAGTCATAGCTGGGATAATAGTCATATACCACTGTTCCAGCTCTTGTTTGTAAGGAGTGCCATGAAGTTTTCTACTTAGAAGAGAGGGTCTTGAACTTTTGCCTGGGCTGGCCTGAAACATAATCGTCCTATTCCTAGCCTTTCACATAGCTAGGATTTTGACCTTGGACCCGTGTATCCAGCCATTGGTTAACATGGAGTCTCATGAACTTTTTGCTTGAGTTGGTCTTAAACTACAATCCTCCCAATCTCCTCCTCAAAGAGTAACAAGGATGTAAGCCATCAAGCCCACCCTTAAATTTTTTTCATTATTTAAAGGTGATATCTAGAGAAAAGAGACAGCCTAGGCTGGTCTTGATCTCGTGATCTTTCTGCCTCATTTGCCTCATTGATTACCAATGTGTGCTGGCTCCCTCCCCCCTTTTTTCAATAACTTTCCCCCCGCTCCACTAAATTCAACCTATCACTTCTTCCTTCCTTCCTTCCTTCCTTCCTTCCTTCCTTCCTTCCTTCCTTCCTTCCTTCCTTCCTTCCTTCCTCCCTTTTTTCCCTTCTTTCCCTTCCTTCCCTTCTTTCCCTTCTTCCCTCCCTCCCTCTCTCCCTCTCTCCTTCCCTCCCTCCCTTCCTTCCTTTCTTCCTTCCTTCCTTCCTTCCTTCCTACCTTCCTTCTTTGTTTTTGCCAGTTCTGGGATCTGGGCATTGTCCCTGAGCTTCTTTTGCTCAAGGCTAGCACTCTACCACTTGAGCCACAGCACCACTTCTGGCTTTTTCTGTTTATGTGGGCTTCATGCATGCTAGGTAAGCACTCTACCACTAAGCTACCTTCCCAGCCCTGTCACTTTTTATTTTTCTTTTGGTCAGTTGTGGGGCCTGAACTCGGCCTGGGCACTATCCCTCAGCTCTTCAGCTCAAGGCTAACCCTCTACCACTTGAGCCACAGTGCCACTTGTGGCTTTTTCTGCTTGTGTGGTGCTGAAGAATTGAACCCAGGGCCTCATGATTGCAAGGCAAGCACTCTACCACCGAGCCACCTTCCCAGCCCTGTCAGTTTTGCAATCATTAATAATCTTGTTTGAGAAGGGTTTTGTTGAAGTTAGAACAAAAGAAATTTGTCTCTCTCAGTTCCAGCTCTTCTTCTGGGACTCAGCTGAGAGTGGGCAAGGCAGCCCTAAAGTGGAAAGCAGCACTCTAGGTGGGTTTGGTTTTTGGCTGTGGCTGAGTTGGTTGCCAAGCATCTGAGTGATGGAGGCACTGTAATTAAAGTGGGATTGATTTATTAGCAGAGCTTTACTGGTCACATAATTTAACAACTTGGAGGTGTTATGGGGCCTGAGGTATTGCTAAAGAGTGCTAAGTCTCAAGGTAATTATTGCTTGACTTTGGAGAGAATGACAGATGGGTCCTCTTTGTCTCTGTAAATCTAGCCGACAATTGAAACAGCTTTCTCTTGAATGTTGAGGGGCTCTTGCATTGATCTTTGGTTGTCTTGCTGCCATGTCCCCTTCTGCTTTTTCAAGGCTCTTTGTCTCAGCCTTGCAGACTTTCCTTTAAAGCTTGCTGTTTATTCAGTACCGATTTGCATTTGCCTTTGCTTTTAACAATGGGTTGCCTGGGTCCGCTTCATTTTCCAGCTGTCTTTCTGTTTGAA
This sequence comes from Dipodomys merriami, assembly GCF_024711535.1. Classification (NCBI taxonomy): domain Eukaryota; kingdom Metazoa; phylum Chordata; class Mammalia; order Rodentia; family Heteromyidae; genus Dipodomys; species Dipodomys merriami. The sequence goes on from NW_027202270.1 coordinate 77,436,258, forward strand.
TTTAAGTTTCCAGCCAACATGTTTTTTTTTTGGCCTGGTATGAGTTAGTTAAAAAGAGATCTGTTCTTTTAACCAGACCTATATAAATATTTACTTAAGACTTCTGTTGTTTGTATGCTTCTGCACTTCTAGCTGCCTCCTCCTCCCCCACTGATGTTTCAATCTCCCCACTGATGTGTAAATGAAAGTCTACCATTGGATCAGCAAACTCTTAGGAGGTGTGGTCTCTTAGAGGAGGACATTTAGCTTAAGTTCTGCACCTGGCTTGCCGCACCTTCCACAATATTCCCTTGAGTATTGTGGGCCATTAGAACCTGCTTTTGTTGGTGATTTGACCAAAAAAGATGGATTCGGAAACTTAAGTCATAGTGAAGTCATGAATGGTAATGTGCTGTTCCCCAGCCAGAAGTACTCTGAGCTCACAATACCTCCTGCTCCCAGATGTGCATTGTAAATCTCTCAGTAAATCTAGCTTTTGCCATTTCATTTTAGACTTTTGATGCTATTTTAATGAATTGGATCATAGTTTCTCAAATAAAATAGATTTTTTTTCTAATTTGGATGGTTGTATAGGATGGTTGTAGAAAATGTGAAAAATACAAAACAAGTAAAAATCTCAAGTATTCCCATCTCTTAAAGATTAACTGCTATCATGTGAGAGATTTTTTTCTGTATGGTTTCAATTTTCTTTTTCCTTCTTTCTCTTTATCTCCTCTCTCTTTCCTCACTCTCCTCTCCCCTTCTTTCTCCCCCTTCTTTTTTTCCCTTTTGTCTTCTTTCCTTTCTCCTCTCTTTCTTCCTTTTCTCTGTCTTTCTTTTTTAGATCATCTTTGCTGTGTAGCCCAGGCTTCGATGCATTTTTAAAACAGTTGTACCATAAAGCTTATCATTTCACATGCATTGTTTTATATTTTACCCTAATTATTTAATAAAACAGCCTTCATGCTCCATTTGACGTTAGCCTATAGCCTCCAGTATGCTTGGTGCTCTATCTCACGGACTTCCTGTTATCCCAAAAGGTTCTTCCTGTAGATAACTACTGGCTCATTCTCTTGCCTCTCCAAAGTCTTGCTGAAATGTCATCATCTCAGTGAAAGCTCTTCTAATTCCCCCTCCACCGCCCCCCACCCCGGTTTGGAATCTCCCCTAGTTCCAGACCCTTGTTCCATCCTTTCCCATGGTACCCAGTACTCTTGGCACCAAGCCTACCACCTGTCTACCATCAGTATCATTACCCTGCCTAATAGATAGTGTAAGCATTAAGTAACAGGACTCTGTAAATATCTTATCCTTTGAATATACTATACATATTCATCACCCTACTACTGGACATTTAGATCTGCACCCAGTGTTCTGCTATTATAAATCCCATGCACTTATTATGATGAACCTTTTGTGTATGAAGTAGTCTTCTATTTTTTTAGGCACCAAAAGAAATGGTTGGGTATAGGGTTATCAGGTGCAGGCATACTGTAAAAGATCTATTTGACCGTAGTCACAGAAACAACTTAGAATGGGTACACTGGCTCCTGGATTCTTAGGATCTCAGGAAGCTGAGATCTGAGAATCTCAGTTCAAAGCCAGTCTAAGCAGTAAAGTATGAGTCTGCCAGAAGTTGGAGATGTGGCCCAAATGGTAGAGAATTAGCTTTGAACAAAAAAACTGGGGACAAGACCCAGGCCCTGAATTCAAACACCAACCCACACAGAGAAACAACTCAAAATAGCTTCAGGAAATTATTGTGATGAATCTGAGGAATGTGAGGGGAGATGTCATGCTTCCAAAAGTTCAGTTGATGTCACCTGGTATTTCTTCTCTTTTGACTTTTCTTTTTCTTTGTGGCAGCATTCCAAGGCAGTTTGTACCCATTCATGTCAAATTCACTATAGCTCCTGTTACTCTTCCACCAGCTCTAAATCTACCTTTTTATGTTGTTGTTGTTCTAGTCTTGATGCTCGAACTCAAAAGCCTGGATTCTGTCCCTGAGCTTTATATTCAAGGTTAGCACTCTACCACTTGAACCACAGCTCCACTTTTGGTTTTTTGTTGCTTCATTAGAGATAAGAGCCTCATGAACTTTCTTGCCTTGGCTTTGAAACATACTCAGCTCTCAGCCGCCTGAGATGGATTACAGGCATGAGCTACCAGCACCCAGCTAACGCTTCCTCTCAAGATACCCTTTTGCTAATATTTTCGGTAAACAGAATTTGACAGGTTCTCGATGGGTCAAATTTAATTTTGCCTTTGAGTTATTTTTTTTTCTTTTTCTTTTATTGTTAAGATGTTGTACAGAGGGGTTACAATTACATGAGTAAGGCAATGAGTACATTACTTGTCAATTATTGTTACCCCTTCCCTTCCTTGTCATTGTCCCACTATCCCTTTCCTTCCCCACCTCCCCTACTCCTCCCCTCTCCATCCCATCCACCCCACCCAAGGTTGTAAAGTTCGTTTCCAATATACTGTTGAGTTATTAACTCCAGATGTAGGACCAGTTTCTGGGATAGGCCAGTGTGATACATGTACATTTTAAGAATTATGAGTCTTGGTTCTAAAAAACAAAACAAAAATCAGAAAAAGACATCAGCTGTGGCACCCTAGGCATGCATCTTTGGGATGTGAGAAATCCGGCTTAATCATATGGCAAAGCATTTCCATTGTTACATGGTGGAGAGAGGGGAGTCCAGGCACATCTTCCTTGGGAGTAGAATGAGGTTTCCAGGCCCTGTCATTGTATACCCATTGGTGGCCACCAGTTCCCCAAGTACACACTGAAGTTTTGAGTGAGGGAAATGGGTTCAAGTGTGAGAAGCAGAAACACTCTTCCAGGATTTCCCTAAGGGATTGTGTTCACAGTGGTAATTGGGATGAAGTGAAGATGGTGGGCCACCATCTTGTCAGTTGGACAAGAGTTGAATGTGTGTTATTCAGACTCTGCACTGCCCATAATCTGGGTGACTTCTTCCTGTTAGCAGTATGGTCTTGGCCTTGATAGGATCAGCCCTCATGGGAGAGCTCTGTTTCACTGGCAGCCCATTTCTATGTGGATTTTGCTGATCTGAAGCATAATTGTTTGGTGACAGGACTCTGTCTGTTATTCACTGCCTTACAAGGCAACACTGAATCCTTTTGGGCCTATGGCAGCTTTTGGCTGCCATGGAACTTGGTTTTAGCATTGCACTAGAACATTGCAATTAAAAAAAAACAAAAACACCTAGGTTTGCTCTGTCTTGTCATGTGAACAAGGGCTATCTAACCAGCTCACCTTTTCTTTTGAGTTCATTTGTCATTTTGATGAGTTAGGAACCAAAGAAAATGGAAGTTATTACTTGATGCTCTTCATAAATTTTTAAAAGGCCATCTGAGCCCTTCCACTTGGATCCTGTGTTAATGACTATTTGCTGTTATTTAGTAGCAAGAGCCAGGAGTGGGCCACAGAGGGAAGCTGCCAGAACAAGGGCTGGGTGGAGAGCCCTTTCGCTGTGCTCTTAAATATCCATGCAATTTTGGCATCTCTCCCTTTCCATGTCATCAGGGAAATTAGAGGGAGGCAATTTATCAGTAAATGATCCATCTCTAATAAGGACTCTGAGTTAACCTGGAGCCTTCTTGCTCACATTTCCCTTGGTGCACTCAGGAGAGAACAATTTTAATATTCCGTGTGTACTCTAGATTATCCACCCACTGGGCAGACTTATTTCATACAAGCAGACTTGCCAGAAAAGTGTTTGGAACTATGGACATTGGACTTTCATGAATTCAGTCCTCACTACTGCAAAAATAATGAGGGCTGGGCTAGGTGCTGGTGACTCATACCTGTTAGCTATTCTTGAGGCTGAGATCTCGGATCATAGTTTGAAGTCTGTAAGACTTTTACTTCCAATTAACCAGCAAAACTGGTGGAAGTAGAGCTGTGGCTCAAGTGGTAGAAAGCCAGCCTTGAGCCAAAAAACACCCAAAATCCCCCCAAAACAAAAACCAAGCAAAAGTGGAAGGCCCTGAGTTCAATTCCTCATATGGTGGGGGGTGGGGCTGAGCATAGTGACGTATGCACTGTATGTAGCACTATGTGTCGTTATTCCAGCTACTCAGGAGGTAGAGATGGGAGGGTTTCAGTCTGAGGCTAACCCAGGGAGAGGTGCAAGAGCCTGTCTAAAAAGCAAACTAAAACCAAAAGGACTTGGGTGGCTTGAGTACTAGAGCCCTGAGTTTAATCCCCAGTACCACAAAGAAAAGAAAAGAAAAACGTTTTTGTCTGATACATGGAATCTCACAAAACCAGAGAAACCCCTCCAGTCCTTCTGTTTGATTCCAGATCCTGAGATAAAGTTGTGTTTCTCACTGTAATCACATATCTATATGTTTGAACTATGTAGCCTATCGTAGAAATGTCTGGTTAGATAACTCATAGACAATTTGACTTCAAAGCAAATCTCCAGGAATGCCTTGTCCTTGGCTTCCACTGAGCACTGAGCACCGAGGTGAGCTCAGAGGGGGAACTTTCTCCTGGAGGCCCTATTCTCATCTCTTACAGGTATTGAGCTGCCGTGCAAGAAGATAAGAAAGTTTATCCATTTCCACTGCTGGTTTTTATAAAGCCCCCTAAGCTCAGCTAAGATAGTTAAAAACAGGTTGCAATGAAAACCCCAGCCAGCCTCTTTTCTTGCTTCTGGGAAACTACTATGCTCAGTTCACAGTGAGCACATACTACAAGTTGATTTTATAAGAGCATCTCCGTGCTCTGGGCAGGACCCTCCCCACCAACCAAGAGAACCAGTACTTGTTTTGCTCATGCCAGTGTGGGCTGTGAGCGAATGCTCTAAGGAATGCTCAAAACCCTTGTGTACCACACACCTGTGTTATCAAGAAAGCTGCAGCCAGCCCTGTATACAGCTAGCTCTGCACCTCTCTTTGGGCCAGCAAGAGCAACAGCAAGGCCACCTGGGCCAGCTCATGTCATAGATGGAAAAGGTCAGAGACTTTATAGACTATAGTCAGCCTCATACAGCTGAGGGCCTCAGTGTGGCGGGTGTCAGGGAATATGTAAAAATCCTGAAGAAGCCAGGCACTGGTGGCTCTCGCCTACAATCCCAGCTACTCAGGGTGCTGAGATCTGTTCAGAGCCAGTGCAGGCAGAAATGTCTGTGAGACTCTTAATGTCAATAAAGCACTCTAGGAAAAGCTAGGAAGTGGAGCTATGGCTCAAGTGATAGAGTGCTAGCCTTGAACCAAAGAAGCTCAGGCCCAGGACCTAGGCACAGGCCCCCAGGATTGGCACACATACACAAAAGAATCCTGGGGAGCCTGTGCTTCTGTCTTTCCAGTGCTCAGTGAGCCCTATGCTTGTCTTTCTGCATCTATATCTTTGCAGCAAACAATGGCTAGTAACATTGTAGGTCTGTGTGCACAAATTGACTGGAGAGGCTCTCAGTCTCAATATGTAGGTCATAGAGAATAAACAGTGTTCAGTCCACTTTGGATTAAGTGCTTCCATCATGACTGGGGTCTGTTCCTGGACCATGTGGATGGGATAGCAATCAGGGCCTAGGAAAGGGACATTGTGGTGAGCTAAATGGCAGTCTGCTGACCTGTGTACCTTTGGCTCAGGCCTCTTTAACCCTACAGGTGCACACTTGGGATGCCTAGGGCAGGATGCTTCAAAGCTTTGCTGATACATAGGAGGGTTTACTGCTTTGGATGGTTGACACAGCCTGTGAACTATGGCTTTAGCTTGGAGCATAGTAGACTTTATTGAATCAATTTGGGGACAGTTTTTGAAGCTAGACGTTGCTTTGGCCCAGAACAGAATTATACACTCAGGGGCTGGGAAGGTGGCTCAGTGGTAGAGTGCTTGCCTTGCATGCCTGAGGCCCTGGGTTCAATTCCCCAGCACCACATAAGCAAAAAGAAAAAAGCTGGAAGTGGCGCTATGGCTCAAGTGGTAGAGCGCTAGCCTTTAGCTGAAGAGCTGAGGGACATCACCCAGGCCCAGAGTTCAGGCCCCATGACTGGACCCCACCCCCCAAAAAAAGAATTATACACTCAACTGACTTGCCCCTCCTCATATTGTAATATGGATAAATGCTTTAATTATAACTGTTTATGGACATCTATTGTTTTAAGCTCATTTGTCATTGTTTTTATAAATAGCTACATTAATGTCTACCTTATACTGTAAAGGCTCAGGGGGGATGTGGATCAAAAGATTTTTCTCGGGCTGGGAAGGTAGCTCAGTGGTAGAGCGCTTGCCTTTCATGCCTGAGGCCCTGGGTTTGATTCCTCAGCACCACATAAGCAAAAATGAAAAAAGCCGGAAGTGGCGCTGTGGCTCAAGTGGTAGAGCGCTAGCCTTGAGCTGAAGAGCTGAGGGAAAGCCGCCCAGGCCCAGAGTTCAGGCCCCATGACCGGACCCCCACCCAAAAAAAAAAAATATTTTTCTCTATTATTATTAGCAATAGGGTGTGCATAATTCCCTTGTGGGAAGAATTATAGTTTCCATATCATTTCGAAAGTTTAACATCTTTTCTACTAGTCTGTTAATCACTTTCTAAATTTGGAGTTTCTTTTCATCAGATTGGTAACTGCTGAGGTCATTTGTTCTGATGTTGGCCTTTGATGCTTCTGAACACACAAAGAAAGTTGTCTGAGCTTATCTTTTGTTCTCTCTCTCTCTCTTTTAATTTCTCAGATTGTACAAAGACAGGAATTTTTAATTTTATTTTGGACCTTTTTCATTGATGTTTAATAGGCTATATCAAATGCTATTAATTGCCACATGAATGAGAGCCACTATTCATGAGGTTTTTCACGTATTCTGAATAATATTTTCTTTCTTTTTAGCTGTCTCCGTTATGAGGTACAGCGCCTCTGCTTTTGGGTTTGCAGTAAGTAACCTGAAATGTACTTTCATGAAGTTTTGCACGTTTTTTGTTTTTGTTTTTGTTTTTTTTTTCCTGAGCCCATGAATTTTCCCCCAATCTTTCAAATAAGAGGGTGGGTAGCATCGAAGAGCTTAACATGAGAAACATAGCTTTTATAGTAGCAGCTTCTATAAAAATTACAAGTTAATTAAAATAAACTGCAGTTTATTTCTCAAAGGTGAAGAGGTCATATTTTCTACAAGGTGGTTGTTTGAGAGGCTCTTTTAAGCCCCCCTTTTCCCTTCCAGGCTGTGTGGGGGCCTGGCATGTACTGGAGAGGGATTTTTTTCTGGTTAATGGTGTAGACAGAGGGGCTGGGAGTTAGGATTGGGGTTGCTCACATTAGGGTAAGTCAATCTTTAGCCCAAGTTGAGGGTCCCTGTTTCCCTGACCAGCCTCCTGGAGCAATTTAGTCAGACAAAGTGAATGTCTTGTACTTTAGGTATGCTGTAAAACTGGATGGTGTTTCCCCTGTCCCCAGTGCTTGTAACTATGCAAATGAAAGCTGAGGTACACAGTGTGCTGACTCAAGGAGAGCCCCTTTTACTAGCCCTCCTGGGCAAACGTAGGTTCCTGTACCAATTAGTTATGTGTAAATCTTCCCAAACACTTCTGCTCTCTGTTGTAAGAACTGCATGTTTTGTGGGTGTTATAGTCTTTACTGAATCTTACAAAGAGTATACTCTGTCCAAAAAAACCCACATGACTACGCTCACCCAGACATACATGTGCAAAATATACACATACACCTATCACAAACATATGCCACAGACATTCAGACCTCACACACATAAACACATACTCATATACATACATGCATGCTCCATACCACAGACAAACTGACATGGTACATATAATACACACTCAGAAATACACACATATACATACATACATACACACATCACAAACACTTGCCACAGACACCCAGACACCACACACACATACACTCATGCATACACATGCATGCCCCCATACCACAGACACACCAACATGCTACATATAACACATGCCCAGAAACACACACCTCCTTTCTCTAACAAGCTTTCTCACCACCACCCTCTCCTTTTCCTTCTCTCTGGCTTACTGTCCATTCACACAAAAACACTGCATTGTGTGCAAATCAGTGTTAATGGACTTCTTAGAGCCCCACAGTGACCCACCCCTACCATTGAGAGCCAGAAATGGAATCCTTACCCCAAATCTTTCCTTTAAAATGTACAGAAATCCTTGCCTGCCACAGACACCAATCCTACAGATTTCAGAGGAGTGTACCCCTAACCCCCATCCCATATCTCCGAGCACTGGGAACCAGTGGCTCTGGGTGGACAGAATCCACCAGGCAATAGCAGAGCAGCAGGACTCCAAACTCTCCAGGCTCCATGGTGACTTGTAGAAACCTCTTTGATGTGTGTGTGATCCTCATTCCAGGATTCTGAGTCACAGCACAGTTGCCCCGTCTCTTCCTCACTGGACCCCATTAGCTCTGGAAAGCCTCTAACGCTCTGTCTCCTTCTCCTAGTTTGATGCCATCCTGGATGTACTGTCGTCAGCGATCGTCCTGTGGCGTTACAGCAATGCGGCTGCTGTGCACTCTGCCCACAGAGAGTACATGTAAGTGGATCCTACCTTTGCCCCAACTCCAGAAAACCTGTAAATGAAAACCACATAATTAGGCCCTTGACACATATCACCTTGTAACTTTTTGACCCAAGTTGCCTTGAGGGGTGTGGGGGGGAGCCAGTGTTATGTCAGCTGCTGGCCAGGTCTTTGCTAGGATGGTCGGAGAGGTCACATGTGCCTTTATATTTCTCTCTTCCCTGGTCTGGAGCAAAGATCTGCTTGTCTATCCTTTGGCCCAGCTATTTTATGTCTATCCATTAACCCTCCCAATCATTCCCCTCCCTGCCCCCCATCACCACTTCATTGTTTTCGGTTATATGGTTATTTTCCTCATTCTAAGTAAAATGAATTCATCACTGTAACTTGTAGAAGACATCTTGGTGGCATTTTAAATTATTTCACTTGCCTCCCACCTTTGTCTGTACTGGAAGAAGTTGCTAAATGCTGGGGGAGAAATTGACTATGAGAAGTTTGAATATATGACCACAAATCTCTCTCTCTCTCTCTCTCTCTCTCTCTCTCTCTCTCTCTCTCTCTCTCTCTCTCTCTCTCTTTTGCTCTGTCTTTTTATTTCTCTATGTCTGTCTCTTTTTCTCTCTCAACTTAGGTCTCTTTGCAACATTTGTAGTCCTTGGGGTAATAAGAGACCACAGTCAGAATCAGATTATTCTCTCTTCCCTTCCTCTTTCTCTTCCATCCCTCTGAGTCAGATCTCTCCCTGTCTCTTGCTCTCTCCCTCTCCCCTTTTTCCTCTCCTTCCCTTACCCCCTTTCCCCCTCCCTCTCCCCCTTCTCTGCTTCCTTCCCTCCTTCTCAGAGCCCTTATTTCCTCCCTCCCATCTCAATGTGCTAGGCAAATACTTAACCTCCAGAGTCAGATTTCTTGGCTTTTGAAGACCATGACTTGGTAGCTCTGAGACTATTCCATGCCTATTCTCTTTATCTGGAAAAGCAGGAAAATAAAAATTCTTCCTAAGATTATTGTGATTACATGCATATACATATATAAACTCATATATATATGCATTTGTTTGTATATATATATATGACTTGTATGAATATATGTGTCTGCATGTGTGCGCACACACACACACACACACAAGTGTATATACAGGATATGGTGGAATTTTTATTGTGTCTATGCAATACAAAGGAGCAAATCCCCCTGCTGTGATTTGTTGTGGTCTGCAGAGAAAGGACTCCTGTTAGGACTTACTGAAATCAAACAGAGGAAGGCTGAGCTATCTCTTCTTGCTAGGAGATTTAGGCAGGGATGCATTTGAGACTAAATGTCCTGAAATGGAAAGCTACTGAAAAATGACAGCATGAGAACAAATATTAGTTCACTTCATTGTTGGTTTTAGCTAGTATACAAAACTTCTTTTACATGTCAAATATTTATTTTGATTGTGCTAGCTCTTTTTGCAAATATGAAATACCAAACTTGGCTGAGCATTGGTGACTCACACCTGTAATCCTAGTTATTCAGGAAGCTGAGATTTGAGGATCATGGTTTGAATCCAACCTAGGCAGGAAAACCTGTGAGACTCTTAGCTGCAGTTAACTAACAAAAAGGCTGGAAGTCTCAAGTGATAGAGCTCTAGTCTTGAGCACAAAAAGCCCAAGGACAGGGCTGGGAAGGTGGCTCAATGGTAGAGTGCTTGCTTTGCATGCCTGAGGCCCTGGGTTCGATTCCTCAGCACCACATAAGCAAAAAGAAAAAAAGCCGAAAGTGGCGCTGTGGCTTAGGTGGTAGAGCGCTAGCTTGAGCTGAAGAGCTGAGGGATAGTGCCCAGGCCCAGAGTTCAGGCCCCACAACCGGACCCCCCCCCAAAAAAAAGCCCAAGAACAGTGCTCAGACCCTGAGTTCAAGCACCAGGAATAGCACAAAGAAGATAAGTAAAATATCAAACTTGAATTGGGAGGTGATAGTTTTTTAGATAAAATCAATTTGTAAAGAAAAGTTAATTTGCAGGCACTGGTGGCTCACACCTGTAATCCTAGCTACTCTGTGTAAGCATTATGCCCACCTTTGGTCCTCAGCTCCACCCAGACCTGCTGGCCCCTCCCTCTCTATGCCCAGACCTACCTGAACTTCCATCTACCTCATTTCCTATCCCCCAGACCCTGCTATTACCTATAGCAGAGGCTACCTCTGCACGTGGCAGAGGTTTATGGCTCCTCTAATAAACCTTGTAATCATCTTTCTCCTGTGCCTGTCTGCCTTTACATGGTCCTCTGGCATGGATGTGACAGATCCTTTCATTGATCCTTTCACTCTGGAGTCTGAGATGTGAGGATCACGGTTCAAAGCCAGCCAGGGAAAGAAAGTTCATCAGACTCTTATCTCCAATAATCCACAGAAGTGGTGCTGTGGCTCAAGTAGGTGAGCGCTCGCCTTGAGCTGAAGAGTGCAGGGACAGCGCCTAAGCCCAGAGTTGAAGCCCCACAACCGACCAAAAAAAAAAAAAGTTAATTTTGTGATTGAAAAATTAAACCAACACATTGTGTAAAACTTTAAATGATGGTTACATTAGCGTAAAGGAGCAGGAAATGTAGCCACCCAACCTGTTAGGTAGGAATTTGAAGAATCCTATGAAACAATCTAGAAAGTGCAAACTAGAAACGGGCTTGGATTTCAAAAGCAGCCACTAACTATATTTTATGAAGAACACAGAGCTTTTGATTCTGCAGTAGCACTATCCTATGCACTTGGCATCTAGTGTAGGTGGAGTTGTCTCATCTGAACTGAGAGGTGTTTGAAGTGTAAGATACTCATCAGATGCTAAAGGCTTAGCAATTAAAACAATATCAACATTTTTACTAATTTGAAAAACATTGAGCCTGGGCGCTGGTGGCCCAGGCCTATAATCCTAGCTACTCAGGAGGCTGAGATCTAAGGACTGCTGTTCAAAGACAGTGTGGGCAGAAAAGCCCATGTAAGACTCTTATCTCCAACCAACCAACAAAAAAGCTGAAAGTGGAAGTGTGGTTCAAGTGATAGAGCACCAGCCTTGAGTGAAAAAACCAAATGAGAGTATGTGGCCCCAAGTTCAAGCTCTAGTACCAAAAAAAACCCTCCAAACTATTGATGACATGCTAATATCAGACCATGTTGAATAAATTAGGTTAAAAGATTGAAACTAATTTTTCTTTTTACTTTTAAAATGTGGCCTGTAAAAGTTTAAAATTACCTGTGTGTTGTACATTGTATTTTTGTTTCTTAGAGAAATAGTTGTAAACTAGTATAAGGAGAAAGCTCTTTTTCTCTGTCTGTTTTTAGAGAAATCATCTTGAATTTGATTGATAATTCCAGAAGTAATGAAAGGCAGGGTTTTTCCAATTTCTCTCTTCTTGCTTGCTTTTTAAAAAGTCTTATTTTCTTCCTGCCAAAATGATTTCTGTACATACTAGCCACAAAGCCAAACATTCTTGTGGCTTTTCTGTAGAGTTGAGATCCTTTGACCATTCCCACATGGCCTGGAGGTTTTCCCAAACCAAGGCTGATGACAGTGTCTTTGGTCCCCAAATAGGCACCATTAAACAACAACAACAACATATATATTACCAGAAAGCCAAACACAGAGGTGATGTTTGACCATTTTTAAGTGGTGGTGAGTAAAAGGCTGAGTATTAAGTTAACTTGGAGATTCTTTTTTTGTTGTTATTGTTGGTTGTGGGGCTTGAACTCTGGGCCTGGGTGCTGTCTCTCAGCTCTTCAGCTCAAGGTGAGCGCTCTACCACTTGAGCCACAGCACCACTTCTGGTTTTCTAGTGGTTACTTGGAGATAAGAGTCTCACAGACTTTCTTGCCTGGGCTGGCTTTGAACTGCAATTCTTAGAACTCTGCCTCCTGAGTAGCTAGGATTACAGGCGTGAGCCACCAGCGCCCAGCAACTTGGAGATTCTTAATCCAAAGATCCAAATGATACCATCTTCCATACTGTTGGCTTTAAACTTCTGTTGTTTTTTGAGACAAGCTCTCATTATGTAGTCTAGGCTATTCTTAAACCAAATATATTCCTTGGCCTCCCCTAGGCCTGGGATTATAGGTGGGTTTTACCACATCTTTCTAGTTTAAAATTTTCATCTGGCTCAACCAAAGTAAGTACCAAATTAATGCAGTCATTATTAGCCAAGAAGCAGATAGTTGGTGATCAATGAGCATAAATGGGTTCAATGGGAGAATAGCTAGAAAATCCACTCATTTCCAGTTGCTGGGAAATAATACTGGAATTGAGAAACAGCCAACTGTGTTTAGTTCTCTTCTTTTTCTGAATCAGACCGCAGCCTCAGAGCATATCTTTGAGTTTGAAATTGCCAATACATGGTCCCTAGCCTTGTACCTCTTGACTGTGTCTCTTGGTCTTTCACATTGAGGTGTTTGATGGCGATAGGAAGAGGTGTTATGGCTTTTGTACCACCACACAGTGTAACTACAAGAGTTTTGTTGCTTTTTAATTTTTTTGGGGGGGGGCAAAGCACATAGCATAAAATTATTATCTTCACTATTTTAAGTGCACAATTCAGTAATGTTGAGCATCTTCACTTTATTGTGAAGCAGCCAGAACTTGGTATCTTTTAAATTATTTTATTTTTATTTTTTGTCAGTTGTGGGGCTTGAACTCTGGGCCTGGGCACGGTCCCTCAGCTCTTGAGCTCAAGACTAGTGCTCTACTACTTGAGCCAAGTGCCACTTCCGGTTTTCTCAGTGGTTTATTGGAGATAAGAGTCTCATGGACTTTTCCTGCCTGGGCTGGCTTTGAACCACGATCCACAGATCTCAGTCTCCAGAGTAGCTAGGATTACAGATATGAGCCACGGGCACCCAGCTCCAGAACTTGGTATCTTATAAAATCTACACCCATTGAACAATTTCCCTTCTCTTTCCCTCCTAACACCTGGTAATGCCTTGTATGTCGTTTTTCTGTTGTGGTGACTTTGACAACTTTAAAGAACTTGCAAATGAATCTGACTGTTTTTTGTCTTTGTGACTGGCTTATTTCACTTAGCATCCCCTGTCCTCAAGGTATATCCATTTAGAAGTATATAACAAAATTTTCCTCCTTTTTCTTTTTGGTGGGACCGAGGTTTGAACTCAAGACCTTGTGCTTGCTAGAGAAACACTCTACTACTTAGCCACATTCACCCAGCTCTTTTTGGCTTTATTTTTTTCAATTAGGATCTTGAGTTTTTGCCTTGGCTGGCTCTGTACTGAAATCTTCCTACCTCTGCCTTCTGTACAGCGGGGCTTACAGACATGTACCACTACGGCCAATTTACTTGAGATGGAATCTCACTGTCCCCCCCACAGGCTAGCCTTGATTTGATCCTCCCTATCTTTACCTCCTAAGAAGCTAGGATTGCAAGTGTAACCCACCTTGCCCAGCTTCCACACTTTTCTTCTTTTTCAAAGCTGAATGATCTTCCATGTTTTGTGTATCCTTTCCCCCACTGATAGACACTTAGGCTGTTTCTATCTAATAATTGTGAATAATGCTGCCATGCATGGATGTGCAAATATCTCAGAACCTTTTTTCAAATCTTTTGGATATAAACCCAGAAATGGGATTGCTGAGTCACAGGACAGGTTTTGGGTTTGTTGTTTTAAATTAGTGGTTTGTTATTGATGGTGCAAGGGTTTGAAATCAGGGCTTGCTAGCTAGGTGCTCTGCCACATGAGCCATGTTCCTATCCCATTTTGCTTTCATTAATTTTTAACTAGAGTATTTTTGCCTGGGCTAGAATGGTCCTCCTGTTTATACTTTCTAGCACAGTTGAAATAGCAGGCACATGACACCACACCCAGCTGTTTATTAGTTGGGATGGAGTCTTCAACACTTTTTGCCTAGGCTGGCCTCCAGCTGTGAGCCTCCCATTTTTAGCCTCCAAAGTAGTTAGAATTACAATTAAGAGCCACTGTGCATGCTTTTCCTGTTTAAGATATCAGTTGCAACCATTTCATAATTCTGACTATTTTTAAGCTATAATTTTTTTAAATTAAAAAAAATTTGTTGGTTGTGGGGCTTGAGTTCTGGGCCTGGGTGCTGTCAGCTCTTCAGCTCAAGGTGGGTGCTCTACCTCTTGAGCCACAGCGCCACTTCCGGCTTCCTAGTAGTTTATTGGACATAAGAGTCTCAGGGATTTTCCTGTCTGGGCTGGCTTTGAACTGTGATCCTCAGATCTCAGTCTCCTGAGTAGCTAGGATTACAGGCGTGAGCCACTGGTGCCCGGCTAAGCTCTAAATTTTAAGCACAGTCAGTGGAGTGAAGGTGGATCATCAGATTTTCTCATAGTTGGGGTCTTGAACGTGTGACTAGGTCAGGAGTAAGAACCAAGGAATCAAGTGTGTGGGGTTGGGAGTTTTCATTTGGACCAGAGTATCTATACTGGGTAAGGAGAGGTAGAAAGGGCAGTGGCAAGGTTAGTGAACAGGTGTCTTGATGAGGTCAATTGCTGGTGTTTAATGTGAGATTTGAAAAGCCAGGATCTCATAAGTGCTTCAGCTATTGGTGGTCTTGGCAGGTAGGTGGGTGGCTGTGGTATGGAAATAAAAGACCAGGGATTTGGAGGAGGCCAGGTGTGGACTGTATCCTCCACCTGGGCTAGAAGCTCCCAGTAGTGCTTGCAGAGTAGGAACAGACGGAGGCCGTAAAGCAGGTATAGCTATCATCACTAAATAGAAGTTGGGGTTAATGAGAGGAAAAAGTCCCTGAGTGGTTGTGTCAGATGGTTCCAGGTTGTGCTGGGCAAGGAAGATGGAGAGGAAGTTGGAGAGTATTCCCCAGGAAGAAAGAGGCCTTGAGGAAGGGGCTAAGAGGCGGAAGCGCCTCTGCCTCACAGGTAGAAAATGTAGCTTGGTTGAGAGATGAGCAGGTTTCCGTTCAGGCAAGATGGTGAAGGGAACACCAATGCGGAGTTAGAGACGGAGAACCTATGTGAGACTAAGGGTACCAGTCCTGGGGAGGAAAGGCATGGAGCCTTACCAGGGTAAACAGGAGAGTCTGGTGATGAGGGTGGGGTGGAGACATTGGCCTGTTGCTAGTGGATTACTGTGTAGCCAATGAAAAGAACGAAGCATTATTTGTACCCTCCCATTGTGAGCTTTAAGTTCAATAGTTGAAGAGAGCGTGGTGCAGGCTAGTGTGTGTGGTCCTTTCTCATTTGTTTTAAGAAAGAGGTTGACATTCACACACACTTGTTTAGGCATATGAAAGATGTCTGCAAGGACACAAAGGAGACTGGTAGCAAGATCGCCTGTCCTCAGCAGAGGGCTAGGGACAGACCGAGGGAGTCATTTCTTTATATCTTTTAGACCATTGCTGTCCAGTAGCTTCTCTGTGATGACAGACAGGCTATGTGTTACTGCACTGTGCCTTATGCTAGGCACTAGCCACATGTCTGTGGCCACCAAGGGACTGAATTGTTGCTTGTATATTTGCCTGTACTGGGGCTTGACCTCAGGGCCTCTTGATTTTACTTGGCTTTTTTCCCTCAAGGCTGGTGCTCTACCACTTGAGCCTCAACATCTGGCTTTTTGATGGTCAATTGGAGATAAGAGTCCCACCGGCTTTGCTGCCCAGGCTGGCTTTCAAACGTGATCTTCAGATGGCAGCCTCTTGAGTAGCTAGGATTGTAGATATGAGCCACCAATGCCTGATGGGACTGAATTTTTAACATTAAAATAATTTAAATAGTCACATGTGGCTAGAGGTTACCACATGAATGAATACCTTTCTGTACTTTGATTGCTTTTAACCTATTTTTTTTTTTAAAGTATGAGTGTTTGTTAATAAATCAAAGTTCAGGGTGTAGTTCAGTGGTAGTTTTTGCCTCACATGCCTGAGGCCCTGGGTTCCATCCTCAGCATCAAAGAAAAAGAAAAAAAAAAAAGAAAAAGTGCAGGATGATTGGAGATGAAAGGTTTTGAGGAAGGAAGGAAGGGCTGGAGGATATAAGGAGAGAAACTAGAGTGCTAGGGAACTTGGCAAGACTGAATGACACAGGGAATTTTACTCCTGTGAAAATAGGCCATTCTCAGCTCTATGCACCTTGTAAGGCCACAGGAAGGACAGGCTCCTGCTGCTGTCAGCTGCCAGGGCTGTCAGAATGCTTGCCACAGAAGATACAGCTTGGCGCTCTTTGGGAACCTCTGACATTTTGCATACGCTTGCAGCACAGGTGAGGACACACACGGGTGCCCCAGGCCCAGCTGTCTCTTTGGCCCATCTTTTCGCTCATTGAGAGTTTAGGGGGTGGAGGCAGGTGGGAGGTGCTCCTCATCGCATAGGCTTCTCATTCTTTAGCAGAGTCAGCAAAGTAAGCCTGGTTGGTTGTTCTGGTCCAAGCGTACCTGCAGATGGCATTCTGCTCAGCGGTCTGTTGTAAAGTGAATTTGAGAGCTCTGGGAAGGCTGTTCTAAAGCTGCATACATCCTTCGTGTGTGTTCTCATGTGAAATAAATGGGCCGCACTGGTTCTCACCCAGGGAACCTTTTTCAATTTGCTTGAAAATGGCTTGGCTTCAAAACCATCAGGATGGCTTTGACGCTGGTCTTTTCATGACTGGCTTCAGCAAGCACCTTTGCTGCTTTGGGAAACAACTCCAAAAATGAAGCAAGAAAAGTAACTAATTCTGTGGAAAGATGATAGCTTGTGTGGTCATTGGCTTTGGGTGTCTCAAGAGCCATGAGTTCTACCTAGAATATTTTTTTAAATTTTTATTGTGAAAATACTGTACAGAAGGGTTGCAATTACATGGGTAAGATAATGAGTACGTTTCTTATCAAGCATTGTAGCCTCCTCCTTTGTTTCCCCTTCCCATCCCTTCCCATCCTCCCCCCCATCACCCAATCCTCCCTGCCCCCCTCCCCACCAAAGTTGTAAAGTTTGTTTCTCCATGTAACGACTTGTACATCTCATTGTTGCAATGGATCCACCTGTATCCCTATTTAAATGATTTGTTTTTTTCCCTTCCCCTCCACAAATTATATCAACCTCAAATACAGTGAAAGCAGGGGTTATACCATGGGGGAGGGACATACAAAGCAACAAAGAAATAATCTTATAAATGTGTTAGAAGCAATCACCTGAAAGAAAAAAATTTGAATACATATCTCAGGGTTCATTTCCCTAACATCACCATATCTGACCTTTTCTGCTTGACTCAGACATATACTAGTTATTGCAAATAAGGGAAACCATGGGACCTAAGTTTCTTTGGGCCTGGCTTATTAAGTGAAGTAAGCCAGGCCCAAAGAAACTTGGGTCCCGTGGTTAGGAAAAGAATATTTTTAAATAGTATTATAAGCCAGGTGCCAGTAGCTTACATCTATAATTGTAAGATACTCAGGAGGCTGAGATCTGAGGATCATTTGAAGCCAGCCTGGACAGGAAAGTCAGCAAGACTTCAATTAACCATCGAAAAGCCAGAAGTGGAGCTGTGGCTCAAGTGGTAGACTGCTAACCTCAAGCAAAAAAGCTCAGGGACAGTGCCTAGGCCTTGAGTTCAAGCCTAAGTACCAGCATCAAAAAAAAACCAACAACAACAAAACAAAAAAACAAAACTATCAGAGCTCTCCTTTTTCTCATGGAGAGAGTGTTTGATTTGGACCTAAATCAGAGGCTCTGGGGAAATGAATTCCATTTACTCAAAATTTGTCTAGTGCTGTTCACTTTACAAAGCTCTTGAATGTGTTTTAACTTGAGTAGGATTTGAACTAGAAGAATAAATAACTTAAGAGGAACCACATGACTGATGGGATTTGAGGGAAAAGGTGGAGTCTCTCCCTGTAGGAGGACAGGGGCTCACCTGCTTTAGTTTTGATTTTGTGTTTTCGTGAAGAGAATGGATTCTACGGTTTCCACATGTCAAAACCTTTTTCATCTATCAAGGACACATGAAACGCACTGTGACACATACATGACACTAAAGGTTTGTGATGCTGTGAGAGCATGTCTTAGAGGAAGGGAATGTAGACTGTTCCTCTTGGGCCTTGAATTATATTCTCCCCTGCTAAAGATATTCACAAGTCCTAACCCAGAATGAGATCTTATTTCAAAGTAGGGTCTTTGTAGATATAATCAAGTTAAGACGCAGTCTTGGTCTGCTGTATCAGAGACTAGTGTCCTTATACTGCCAATAGGGCACAGAGCCTTCCAGAACCTAGACAGTCACAGGACAATGCAGCAGCGACTGAGTGCCAGAGATTTCAGGAAATACTAGAAGCTGGAAGAGCCAGGAAGCAGAGAAATAGGGCTCTGCTGACACCTGGCTTTTACATTTTTAGACTCCAGAACAGTTAGGTAGACAATACATTTCAGTTTCATTGCCAGTTTGTGGTGCTGTGCTAGGATGGAGCTGGCAGACTCTGAGATGAGCTCTCTGTTAGTGCTGCTCTGTCGCTCACCTACTTTATGATCTTTTGATTTTCCCTTTTTCCCTTTTCTTTGTAGTGTCATGTTTTCCTTCCCTTTTTTTTTTCTTTGTTTTACTTTCTTACTAGGATTTGAATTAAAGACTCATGCTTGCTTGGCTGGTGCTACCTCATGAGCCAGACTTCCAGACCTGTTTATTACTGGTTATGTTCAAGATAGTCTTGAAAATGTTTTGCCTGAGCTGGCATCAAACTCCCCTCCTTCTCTCTCACCTTCCTGAGGAGCTAGGATTACAGGCATGAGGCACCAGCATTCACCTCCATACCCATTGACAAACATGATTGCCCATATTTAACTTATTTATTGCTAAGTAAGCCCACACAAGACTTGATGCTGACATGGGCAAGAGATTTTAACTGTCTTATTTTTAATCCCAAATCCTTTAAAGGATGCCTAGCACTTAAGCACTAAAGAGTTGCAGAATGAATAACTGAACTATGGGGTTCATGCAAAAGTTTTGTAACCCTTATTAGATGATAACAATAAACATTCACTGAGTACCTGATTTATACCCAGGATCATACTGTGCTCTGCCTTAGAAAGAGGTGTTGTTGAACTCCTGTAGAGAGGCAAATACTGTTCCTGAAGACTTATAACTAGTAATGGATAGACTAGGGTTCAGATCTAGTTCTTTTTTGTTCTAAATCTTGCTTACAACCACTATGTAAGACTACCTCTCCAAACAGTCATTTGCAAGGCTTGGTTTGTTCAGGAGTTTGTTTTTTGTTTTTTTGGTATGTATATGTGCACACACATGTGCATGTGTGCCAATGTGCATGCCTGTGCCTTTGTGTGTGTGCTGGTATTGGGGCTTGAACTCTGGGACTAGGAGCTGTCTTTTAGCTTTTTTGCTCAAGGCTGGCACTCTACCACCTGAGCCACAGCACCACTTCTGGCTTTTGGTCATTAATTGGAGATAAGAGTCTAACGGACTTTCCTGCCCAGGTTGACTTTGAACCATATTTCTCAGACCTCAGCTTCCTGAGTAATTAAGATTACAGGCATAAGTCATCAGCTGAGTTTGTCATTATCTGATGCCACTTCCTCCCTAGAAATACCTTTTCCTTAGCAATAACAAACCCAGAATTACTTAGAAGGATAGGGGAGGTAGCTGTGGATTCAGAAGAACTAAGAACTACATGACCCTATTTGAAACATAGTCCTGTGCTTTTGTTCAAACAAAGGTGGGGAGAATATCCACAGATCAACATGCCTGGGCTACTGCATGGTCATCTAGCAGCTGGGTCAATAGGAGCAGATGCTCAGATCCTGGGTTCCCTGGCAAATGGCAGTCATGATCAGCAATGCAGCCTCTGACATCACAGAGACCTAGCAACTAATGATCCATTGGTCTTGGCCCCAGCCTGGTCTTCTCCATGTCTTTCAAACAGCTCTGGTTTCACCACCTGAAGCTGAGGGTTAGTCCTGCAGCTTAAGTATCAGGGAATAGAAGCCAGACTTTATCACTTCTGTGGCCTCTCCTCCAGTTTCTGCCAGGACACGGCACTTGCTAAATGAGGAAAGTTCTGTCTCTGAGAGACCCAGAGCCCAACACTGTGAAAAGGGCCAGTGCTATACCACAATTTAAAACCAGCACCTGCTCTCTGTTGCCCTGTTGTGAACTGATTGCCTATATGAGGAGGGTGGATTTCCAGAAGACATGAAAGTGAGATACCTCTCTCTCTGACCACCTTTGCCAGTATGGGCCTTTGGCAAACTCTTCTCCTTGGTGATTGCCACAACTCTGGGCTTGCTTACCCCACAGTTGACTCTGAAATTTTACCATCAGAGTTTTTAATGGCCTGTTTTTGTTTTGTTTTGTTTTGTTTCCTCATTTGAGTTTGGTGTACGTGTTCTGTGTTTGCTGTTGAACACTTCAATCCAGTTTGATTTCCTGGCTGTTGGCTACCTATCAATTTCAAATTATCCATGTTGGCTACCGTGGTCATTTATATTCCTCATACTTTTCGCCTCAGAAAGAATACATTAGTTTCTTCATTTGCATCAAGCACGTATCTTTCCCTTTGAGGGAGAATTAAAGACAGTATAGGAAGAAAGAGTAAAGCTACCACCTCCTTTGGACACTGCTTTTCTCCGATTATCCTACACTGTTAATAAATTTTGGCCATCTGTACTATTGGGTTATTTTTCACACCATGACAACATTTCCTACAAAACAATGTGACTCCATGCTGCAGTCTTCCTCTGAAAATTGAGTTAGAGGACCAGGGCACCAGTGGCTCATACCTGTAATTCTAGTTACTCAGGAAGCTAAGATCTGAGGACTGAAGTTTGAAGCTAGCTCAGGCAGGAAAGTCGATGAGACTCTTACATCTAACCAGAAAATGGCTGGAAGAGGAGGTATCAAAAAGCTACAGGAGAGCACCAGGCACTGAGTTCAAGCCCTAGGAATGACACATATGCACATAAGTGGACACACACATGCATGTGAGTACACAGAAATATTGCATTGTATGGCTCTAATTATGACTTTATCCATCTGCCTCTTAGTCTCCACCATGGTTTTCCCCCGGAGCTCTCTGTATCATGGTTCAGCTAATTTTTATAGCTAAATAGTGAAATCAGAGGTATTTTAAGGAATGCTTCAGTATTTCTTCAAATAGTTTCTACCTGTCTTGCAAAATTGTCATGAGAAAGGAGGTAATACAGGAAAGTTTCTTGTCACCTACATCAGGTACCTGATAAATAGGGGTTATTTTAAGCAATAGGCTTTCTCAATTTTCAAAAACAAAATCTGGAAATTTTATGAAATAAAATTCACAGATGGGTGTAGTAATCATTTCCTTAAACTACTTGGGAGGCTGGGTTAGGATGATCACTTAAGTCTAGGAGTTTAGACCAGATTGGGCAAATAGGCTAATATTTAGATACATATCTTTATTTACAAAGCGGCTCCTTACCATGCTTGTAGTCTGCCTTGGGGGATTCATGACACTATGGGTCCAAGGAAAAAGTCTATGTGTCCTGCTCTCTGTACTATTTACTACCTGACCCTTCCCTACCTTATTGGCCTCTTACTTTTTTTTTTTGTCAGTCATGGGGCCTGAACTCTGGGCCCGGGTACTGTCCCTCAGCTCTTCAGCTCAAGGCTAATGCTCTACCATTTGAGCCACAGCGACACTTCGGACCTTTTTTGCTTATATGGTGCTGAGGAATTGAACCCAGGGCCTCATGCATGCAAGGCAAGCACTGTACCACTGAGCTACCTTCCCAGCCCTGTCCTCTTACTTTTTTGAGGTATAGGGCTAGGAGAAGAATGGCTAGATATCTTAATCCATTTGAATCTATAACAAAGTGTTATGAAGAGGGTGGCTTATAGACAGTACAGTTTTGTTTTGTTTTGTCTTTTTCCCCTCACAGTTCTGTGGGAAAGGGGACAATTGGGGAGCTCAAGATCGAAGGTAAACCCATTGTTGGAAGATGGTGATTCCTTCTTAAGCTATTTTCTTGCTCACATGGCAGAGTAGCCAAGTCAGCTCTCTGGATCTCCTTTCATAAGGACACTAACTCCATTCCTGAGGGCTCTTCCCCCAAATCTCATCTTCCAGAGGAAGAGCCCCCCCATGCCTTTGGGGACTAGGATTTCAGTGTAGGAATTTGGGAGGGGCACACGTGTTCAGACCACCAGCACTAGGATAAATGGCACTGATGTGCTTAACATTTGAGGCATTGTGACAATGGTTTCCAAAGTGGTTATATTGTTTATATCTGACCCTCGTACCAGAAAGGTATGAGGATTCCAATTTCCTCATACTTTTTGCCAATACTTTGTTGCTGTCTTTTTGCTTCTAGATATTCTAATGGGTATGAATGGTATTTCATTGTGGCTTTGATTTATACCTGAGGATTTTTATGCTTTGAGGAAAAGATAACTTTTCTTTTGTCTTATTTTTGGCAAAGTCTCTTAACTCATGCTATTAAAGTAGCATGAGACTGTCAGCAAAAGACTTCCTTCAAGAGGCCTTCCATCCTGCCTCTTTATGTCTGTTCAAACTGAGACATGTTTTTTTGTTGTTGTTGTTGTTGTTTATTTTGCTGGTCCTGGGGCTTGAGTTCAGGGCCTGGGCACTGTCCTTGAGCCTTTTTATGCTCAATGCTAGCGCTCTACTACTCAAGCTACAGCACCACTTCCATCTTTTTTTGGAGATAAGAGTCTTACAGACTTTTCTGCCCAGGCTGGCTTTGAAATTTGGTCCTCAGATCTCAGCCTCCTGAGTAGCTGGGATTACAGGCCTGAGCCACCAGTACCTAGCTAGACATAGTTTTTAATTAATTAATTTTTTGTACAAGTACTAGAGCTTGAACTCAGGGCCTGGATGCTGTCCTTTAGCTTTTTTACTCAAGGTTGGTTCTCTACCACTTGAGCCACAGCTCCACTTTCAGCCTTTTGGTGATTAATTGGAGATAAGAGCCTTATGGAATTTTTGGCCGAGGCTGGCTTCACACCTTGATCCTCAGATCTCAGCCTTCTATGGAGCCAGGGTTACAGGTGTGAGCCACTGATGCCCAGCTCCAAGATTTGATTTTAATGCCTCAAAGTCAGGGGACTCAGAATAAGTTAACAGAACAGACAAATCAATGACTTGTGGCAGAGCTATGTCCTCAAACACAACATTCATATCTGGAAACTTTAATACCCCATGTGACGGTTTTTGGAGATATCATGACTTGGGGAGATAATTAGGTTTAGATGAAGTGAAAAGTGGAGCCCTCATGATGGGATCAGCCCACTTCTAAGGAAAGAAAGAGACATAGCCAAGTAAGGATATAGTGAGAAAGTGGCTGTTTGTAAGCAAGGAAAAGACCATCACTAGAACCTGACCATGCTGGGTCCTGCTAGGACTTCCAGCCTTCAAAACCTTAAGAAAGCTGGGTGCCTGTAGCTCATGCCTATAATCGTAGCTACTCTGGAGTCTGAGATCTGAGGATCACAGTTCAAAGCCAGCCTGGGCAGAAAAGTCCCTGTAAGACTTAACTCCAATTAACCACTCAAAAACCAGAAATGGCTCTGTGGCTCAAAGTGGTGGAGTGCTAGCCTAATGTAAAAAGAGCTCAGGAACAGCACCCAGGCCCCAAATTCAAGCCAGACTACCACCACCACCACCAACAACAAAAAGAATGAATAACCTTTCCTTTCCATAGCTTTATTAGAGTGATAGAACAGGCAAAGGGTTACTACGTTTATTGCTACAAAGGGTTTGCTTAGTTTGGAAGTTAGTGCCCACTAAAATTTGTTCCTTAGTATTTTCAGCCAAGAAACTGTTCTGCTCCCCCCCCCCACCCTTTGGTCAGTCCTTGGGCTTCAACTCTGGGCTTGGGAGCGCTTCAGCTCAAGGCGAACTCTCTACCACTTGAGCCACAGCACCACTTCCAGTTTTCTGGTGGTTTATTGGCGATGAGTCTCATAGACTTCTCTGTCTGGTCTGGCTTTGAACCGTGATCCTCAGATCTCAGCCTCCTGAGTAGCTAGGATTACAGGTGTGAGCCACCAGTGCCCAGCTCCCTCTCTCTGTCTCTGTCTCTGTCTCTGTCTCTGTCTCTCTCTCCATGTGTTTAGAATGAGAAAACACTTGGGATAACCAGTGATATGGAAGTAACCCATTAATAGCTGACTGTATCTATTTCTTAAATACCAGTTCAAGTTTTCGTTCTGTTTGAAGGGGACTGAGGCTAAGAATATGGAAACCCACAATATTCTAGGTGTAGGTCTTTCAATAGGGAAAGACACATGTTAGAGTCTAAAATTGAGGATTCTGCAAAAATAGTGGCTATATAAATGAATGGTCTATTGGGAAATCCTGGCTGAGAAAATGAATGGAAGTTAGGGAAATTATATGTTTCAACCCCTATGTCTCAGTATTTTCTCCATCTTTTGAGCAAGATATTTTGTTGAGTTCAGTTAAGACTCATTTGATATTAAAAATCTACTTGTCCTCTTGGTTAGTTTGTTTGGCAGTCAGTTTTCATTCCTGTCATTGATAGTAACTAAATCTAAGCTTCAGTCCTTATTTTGCATTCTCTAGATTGTCTTCCTCCTTTTTGGTATGATGGGTCATTGAGTTCTGGTTGGATAGGTATTTGTCAATGTAGCTAGTATTTTTTTCTTCATATGTGAGAAGATAAAATTTGCTTTGAAAAAGTTGATCTGTACTGGTCAGTTTCCTATCAAAAGATTCATTTTTTAGTACCCCACCAATGTGTGACCATCATTCAGTGGGTTATTGAATGCCTGTTGTATGTCAGGTACTTGGTGAGATACCTGGAGGAAACAAAACAAGCCAGCCTAGTACCTTGCTGTCAGAGACCCTAAGAGCTAGGAAGTCAACAAACAAGCCAGGGTGACGTGATGGTATGCATATATGTGTTTGGAAGGTGTCTGGGAATCTGGGAATTAAGGGAGATGACATCTCTGAGGAGATGGCTCATAAACAGATACTAAGGCAGTCCAGGAGGATCCTCTGGGGAAAGATCACCACAAAGACCCTAAGGTGGGACCTGCTCAGTGGTTTTGAGAATCAGAAAAATTGTTGTGTCTGCATCCAGGTAGTGAGGGGCAGAGAGAGATGCAGCTGGGGCCTTGGGGCCTTGAGGGGAAGTTTTGATTATTAGAGCAGCGGGAAGCCATGGTGAGTTATTAAGACTTTGGGCAAAGTTGCCCTGGCTATATAATTAAGTTGGAGATCTCAGCTGCTTTTGTTATAAATCTTATGAATATATGAAGTTCACCACTTTTTAAAAAAGTCAAAACAGACATACCTTCATTCATCTCACTGCTTCTAACTAGGTGTATATATAGTAATAATACTTTTAAATTTGTTCAAAATTTTTGTTTTGGGGAACTGGGGATAGAATCTAGGGCCTCACAAATGCAAGCGTTCTACCGTGTGAATAAGTTGTGCTGCTACTGGGGCTGAATTCAGGGCTTTATACTCTCACTGGGCTTTTTCTGCTCTGGAGCCACACCTCTATTTCTAGTTTTTTGCTAATTGGAGATAAGAGTTTCAGACTTTTCTACCTGAGCTTTGAACCATTACACTCAGATCTCAACCTTCTAAATATCTGGTGTATTACAAGTTTTAAAAGGAAAGTTTTCTCATGTTCATTACCTTTCTCCTGTCCTCTTTCCCCCACAGAAGAAAAGCATAATTGGTTTGGCACATATGCTTCTAGAATATTTCCTTAGCAAATAAAACAGGACACATACTTGTATGCTTTTTACATCTGCACACTTAACTATGTTCATACATAGTACACATGACATACACACACACATGTGTTGAGGTATGAAAAGGAAAGTATCTTTCTACACCTACTGTTCTTGAACCTGATTCTTTGCCTTAACTCAAAACTAAGGGCATTTAAAACTCTTTTACTTACCTATTTTTCTAGTCTTTTAAAAATGAGTACAAGGGCTGGGAATTTGACTTATTGATAGAGTGTGTACCTAGCATGCATGAAGCCCTGGGTTTGATTCCTCAGTACAACATAAACAGAAAAGGCCAGAAATGGTAGAGTGCTAGCTTGAGCAAAAGAAGTTCAGGCACAGTGACAAGGACAGGTCCTTAGTTCAAGGCCCTAGGACTAGCAAAAAAAAAAAGAGTACATACATACAAACATACATACCTACATACATTCAGATGTTGGTTGTACCATAATTAAGAATCTATTAGGAGATCTGAATTGTGCCACCTTTTGCTGTTTTTAAGCTGTGATGACTTTTATTTCTTATATGTCAATCTGTGTACACCTGTTTATTCCTATAGGTCCTTTGTGTATGTGGTGTGGGACACATTTTTCTTTAGTAAGAGAATCAAACTGAGTATTAAAATCCCTTACTGCATCTTAACCTAGTCTGCATTTCTGATGCAAGTGAGAGCTGGTGGGTTGGCATGGGTGTGCATTATAGCAGAGACTTGCCAGTCCTCAAGTATGATAAAGCTGTTGTTTGCTGCTGATCTTTAAGCTTGATTATTCATGGAGTAGCTGATGTGATTAGAAATGCTGCCAGCCACAAATGCACAGAAGAATGAGGAACATATGTAGAGAATGGTAAGCTCACCTATTTTATATGCACACGAAGCCTGGAGTATTCCCCAAGCACGCCTCACTGTGTGGACACAGCTGCTTGACTGTATTAGGTTGCTTTGCCTAATATCATGAGTAACTAAAGCCAGGGACAGGCTTCCAAACAAAAGACTACACAAAGCTGGGTCTGCCCTTTGCATAATTAACCCATAATTCTACTTTTCCAGGCATGTGATTGTCTGAAGCAGTAGCAAGCACATTTAGAATCAAACACACATCATTATTATTATCAAATCTACAATATTGTTAATATCACATACATCTTATTAAAGGCCAAGGAGCTTAGGGAGGAGGATTTGGATAATGAAAGGTCTAAGGTAAAAGAATTTCTTTGTTCCTTTTTTTTCTTAATATATGTATTTTTTATTGTAAAGATACTATAGAAAGGGGTTACAGTTACATGAGCAAGGTAATGAGTTCATTTCCTATTCCTTTATTTTTCCTCTATCATCCCTTAAAAGAAATTTTTTATGATCAATTTCTGCATGTGTTTTTATACCCCATTTCTGGGACAGTTCCAGAAGACTGGTCTTCTAGATACATGTGGAGAGGAACTACTTAGCACTTGGGGTTTGTTGTGTGGTGTTTGAACTTGAACCTGGTGGACAGACTTGGGATAGTTGGGTCATGGTGCATCTGGCTTCAAGAGCTGAGCCTGGAGTGAGCTCCAGACAGATGTCTCTCCTACTGGTATGAGTCTTAGACTTTAGTTTTTGGGGTGTCAAGGTCACAATATCATGATTTTGTACTGAATGTATACACCTGAACTTGGCTTTGAAACCAGCTGGGTCCACTCCTTTAGTCAGTCTTCTAGTTGTAGGAGGTAGTAATCTGCACCAGTAGCTCTTTGGGGATGGGTTTAGGATATGGGGGATATTACACGAAGTAGTATATACTTTTTGCAGTGTTGAGTTTCAAACCCAGGGCTTATGCATACCAGGCAAATGCTCTACCATTGAGCTATATCCCCAGGCTCCAAAGTATGTATTTCAATGGCCTTGAATTTTTTAATGGTAAGCTAGAACACATACCACCCTCCCTTCTTTATATCAAAACCAAATTGTGAAGGCTGGGGTCATGGTTCAAGTGGTAAAGTGCCTACCTATCACCAAAACCAAACTAATATGAGCTGCTGATAACAGTTGTTAGAGGTCAGGCCAGAAAGAGTCAAATTATCATTAAAGAAATGTAGAAAAACCTTGTTCTGGGATCTTAACTGCTGCAACATTTGTTTGATGCATTTGAAAAGAAGAGTGCGTGTGCGTGTGTGTGTGTGTGTGTGTGTGTGTGTGTGTGTGTGTGTGTGTTTGTGTGTGTTTGTGTGTGTGTGTGTTGGGGAATTTTATTGTAGGAGAAAATAAAATTTACACATTAGCTACCTTCCAGACATAATTACTTTGATTTATTTCTCCTCCAACCTTCGAAGAGGCCCAGGTTATTGGATTTAGTTCTGAAGTAGGCATATGTTATTAAGTTAATGAAAATGCCTAGACTAGTCATTCAGCCTTTTTTTCTTCTTCTGTAGAATAAACTGGTTTTGGTAGATTTATTGAGGAAGACTTCCTTTGAATTTCTCTCAGGTCTATTTTCTGTTGGGAGGTCAACCTTGGGGCATTTCTTTTTCTTTTTCTTTCTTTTTTTTTCTGCCAGCTGCCTCCTAGAGAGTAAAATGGAGAGTGTCCACAGTGAAGGATGGTGGGAACAGGAAGAAGCGGCATTCGTGGAATGACTTCTAAGGGAGATGAGTGGGGAAGAAGAGCAGATGGAGTTCCTTATCTCCACAGCTTCCTAACTTGCATGAGTATAGTTGTCCTGGAAGGCCTGGACTGGCTGCATCCTGCACATAGAGAAAATGATTCAAAGAAATTTTTTTCCCCATCTTCCATGCATGTGCAGAGGTTGACACACTGTTTCATAAAACAAGGATGTATGGTCTGTGTTGGGCCTCTTGCTTCCATCCATACCAAATTTCCTAGAGTGAACATTGGTCATTTAAAAAAAATGCTGATGTAGTTGGGTGCCAGTGGCCTACATCTGTAGTTCCAGCTATTGAGGAGGCTGAGATCTGAGGATCATGATTTGAAGCCAGCCTGGGCAGAAAAGGCTATGAAACTCTCTCATCTCCAATTAACAGAAGGGGAGGTGTGGCTCGAGTGGTAGAGCACCAGCCCTGAGCGGGAAAAGCTAAGGGTTTAAGTACCAGAATAGTACATAGGAAAAAGTTGAGGAGGAAGTGGCACTGTTTTTCTTGTTGATTGGATTTCTGTGATCTCTTCTTGTATGAAATACATTTGGCTGGGTACTGGTGGTATATGCCTGTAATCCTAGCTACTGAGGAGGCTGAGATCTGAGGATCACGGTTCAAAGCCAGCCCAGGCAAGAAAGGCTGTGAGACTCTTATCTCCAATAAACTACTCCAAAACCGGAAGTGGCGCTGTGGCTCACGTGGTAAAGCTCTTGCCTTGAGCTGAGCTGAGGGACAGTGCCCAGGCCCAGAGTTCAAGCCCTACAACCGCCAAAAAAACCTAAAAAATAAAATAAAATAATGAAATACATTTGGTTCCTCTCTCCACATATAACACAGCAATGAGAAGAAGCTTTAACTCTCTAGTTAGAGGTGTGATAGATATTTCTAAATGTCCTCTGAGAAGATTATGACCATTTATGTGTCATTAACATTGGATATTATCAAATAAGAAATGGACAATTTAATCCAGTCACTGGTAATTGAAGCCTGTAATTCTAGCTACTTGGGGGATTAAGAGTGGGAGAATAGTTGACAAGAATTATTTCAACCCATTGCTGGCTGCTGTGGCATGTGCTTATTATCTCAAAGCTAGGTAGAAGGTTAAGATTAGGAAGATCACAGTTCTCGGCTGGCCTGGGCAGAAAAGTTTGAGAGACTCAGTCCCTGAAAGAAGGTGGACACAATGGCACATGCCTGTGTTCCCAGCAATGATTGGTATCCTAAATTAGGCAGATTGTATCTGGCAGTGAGACCCTATCCTAAAATTAACAAGCGAAAAACAGGGCTGGAGGAGTTGCCCAGAAGTATCACACCAGCCTAGCAAGCTCCAGGCCTTAAATTTAAACACCAGTACTGGGTGGAAAAAATGATAGTTTGAGAAGCAAAATGGCATCACATATAACTTAAGATATCAAAATAGTTTAAATGACATTGCAAATTGACTTGCTAATCAAGATTTTACAGAATGTTTATGCAACCTGACAAACAATTCACTTCTCAATATGATCAAAACTGTCTTACATGAATGTAATGTTATGAAAAACTAATAACAAGTGGCTTTGATAAAGAAATATATCAAACTAGAGAAACCATCCATAAAGAAAATGAAGTTGGGCAGGTTACATTTGGTCTTAATGAACAAAATCTTTTTCATTTTGGAATGTTTCTAATCTGTTGAGTAAGCCATCTAAGCATTTGAAGGAAGCTTCCCCATTTCCCCCACAGTTTACTTAAAAATACCAAGGCCTAAGCCAGACACCATCGGCTATTAGAGTCTGAAGCTCTCTGGTTTGTTGGACTTTGAGGTCTCTTAATGAATTTGGTTTTCTGTACCTTGTTCAGTTAGAAGGCCTGGGGAAAGGAACCTAGAGGAAATGGAGCTGTTCTTCTTTGTCCATATTAACAATGATCACTTTTCTCACCTTGTAACTAGCCTGAGAACTTTGTTCTCAATAGCACTTGAGGGTTTTTTTGTGTGTGTGTTTATTTTTATGCGGGGTCGGGGGGAGTGGGGAGCAGGGGCAAAATATCGTAAGGGTATCTTCCAGGGCTTGGATTATTCAGATCTATGTCTGATATACATGGTTGAGAGATTTTGATTGTGTTCATCTCTTAATGATTTTCCTATGTCAGAGAGCAGTTCTCTCCTTGTTAGAGAGTTGCCCTTTGATCTTGATATTTCCCCAGTTATTTTGCATGGTTTTGTCCAGGACCCAAATGACTGTATCAGGTAGCTCATATCTTGCTGAGTATGGTGGCAGAGAAGGAATTTGGGAACCCTGCAGTATGGTCTTTTACTTGGAGAGAGAAACTATAAAGCCCTTGTACCTTGAAAATGTCTTCCTATAACTGTTTCTTCCCAGCCCCATGTTTTATCATGTCAGGATTTAGAAATCAGGGATTATTTTGGCAAGTATGTTGGAAAGTGTTGAGGAATGTGGTATTTCTTTCTAGAGCATTTTATATGATTCCTTTAGGATTTTTAAGTTTCTTAAGTGTTTTTACAAACTTTCTGTAGTTTTTTTTCTCCCTCCCTTCTCTCTGTACATGTGTGTGTATATGTAGACATGCATAGACACATACAAACAGGCAGATATGTAGACACATACATGAGCACACAGGTATATATGTCCTTATACTTGGATCTAATCATCTACATAACTTCATAGAGGACTCAGAGAGTCAAAGTGAAGAGACAGAAGTGAGATGATGTGATTAGCAAGAAGATGAGATTTGATTCTAGGTACAACTAAGTCATGTGGTGATGGGAAAGGAGATGAGGAATACAAGAGATGTCATTACCAGAAGTAATTGGTACCAGAACTCTCTAAAGCACTAATTATTTGTCCCTTTCAATTTGAGTTTTTAACTGAGGCTCAGCTCAGTGGTGTGGTTGAGATTGAATGATGGGAGACTTTATCTGCTCTTTTTCCTCCCAATCGTGGGGCCTGAACTCTGGGCTCAGGTGCTGTCCCTCAGCTCTTCAGCTCAAGGCTCTACCACTTGAGCCACAGTGCCACTTCTGGCTTTTTCTGCTTATGTGGTGCTGAGGAATCAAACCCAGGGCCTCATGCATGCAAAGCAAGCACTCTACCACTGAGACACCTTCCCATCGCCCTCTGCTCATGTTTTGACCAACACATCGGGAACCTTGCTGGGTCTAAGAACCTTGCTGTGTTTGTTTTTATGATTAGATTTTCTCTGTGAGCATTGTTGGAGTTGGTAAAGTTTAAAGCATGTGTGTTTATCATGTTTTTGAAGCACAGTGGCCCAAGTAGGATGAAAATACATAGGAGTTTAAAATGAGGCTCTGAAGAGCTGTTAGCCCATTGCATTGCTGGGCTATTCATCCTATGGGGAGGAGCTTGAACTGAGATTTTAGAAGTACCAATCTAGGTGAGGAAACTGTTAATCACATTTCAGGCAGCTGATTTGTTTAGCAAAATCATACAGTAGATTTTTTTTTTGGGTGGGGGGGTCTGGTCGTGGGGCCTGAACTCTGGGCCTGGGCGCTGTCCCTCAGCTCTTCAGCTCAAGGCTAGCGCTCTACCACTTGAGCTACAGCACCATTTCCGGCTTTTTTCTTTTTGCTTATGTGGTGCTCAGGAATCGAACCCAGGGCCTCATGCATGCAAGGCAAGCACTCTACCACTGAACCACCTTCCCAGCCCCCATACAGTAGATTCTAAGTCAGCTTCTCTCAGAGCAATATTAGAACTGGACAACTTTCAGATATTTTACCAATCTTGGTGGTTTTCTAAAATTTTATTATCATGACAAAGGTGTCCATTCCCTGTTTCCATTAAAAGGAGGAAATACTTTTTTTTTTTTTTTTACTGTTTTAGAAAAGATAATGATGGACATGAAGAATAAAAGTAGACATGATTTTTCTCACCTGTCGTAGTTCATGCAAATTTGAAATTGTTGTGAGAAGTTCAATACTTGGAGTACGGTTAGTCCTGGATGTGTGCACACCTGAGAGCATGCCCAAGCCATCTTTCCAAATGTCTTCCCTGTCTGGCCTGCCAGAGCCACTCTGTCTCATTCCTGTCTGCTTGTCCTCAAGCAGTTCTTGTTGCCTCTCCACTCTGTTTTCTTAGCCGCCCCTCCTTCCTCAAAAGCCTCAGAAGAGGAGCTTTTCTGGATTATCATAATTTACAGGTCTAGAAGAGATGCCTCCTCAAATCCAGCCCGGTGCTGGATTTGGGCTTCTGCTGCAGGTTAGAGGTGGTACCAGCTTCCAATGAGCAGAGCAGGAAGCAGAACTTGTTTTCAGTGGATTCTGCCCTTAGTGCAAATTTGGACAGGAAAGCTCCTTTCATTCCAAATTGTTAATCTATTCATCCCATTAGGCAGGCAGTCTCAAAGTTGAATATTGATTCCCATTGGGTGACTGTAATCCAACAATTGCATAGCAAGTGGTCAGAAATGGCTACGAGGCTGTGGAATGTTATTAATGTAGCAATTCTCAGGGCCAGGGACTCTAGGTCTGCCAAGGACTTGTTTTAGCATACACACTGCCAGTTCCAGGGGCAGGGAGAGGCTAAGAAATTGCATTTCCATCTAAAACACTCCTAGCTGATTCTGTGTCTACAGGTCAGGAGAAATACTTTGAGTAATGCTGGTTTAATGCTTGCTTGTTCATTTATTATTTGCTTGTTTATTTTTGTGTCTGTACTGAGGATTGAACTCAGGCCTGAGAGTAGTCTCTTAGCTTTTTTGCTCAAGGCTGGTGCTCTACCATTTGAGCCACACCTACACTTCTGGCTTTTTGGTAGTTAACTAGAGATAAGTCTCATGAACTTTACTCCCTAAGATTCTCAGATCTTAGCTGCATGAGTGGCTAGAATTACAGACATGAGTCATGGGCTCCTGGCTGACTTAACATAATTTTTGGTTTTTTTAAGACTCCCCCCCTCCTCCTTACTGAACATTGAAATAACCTGTGCACTTTTAAAACTCTTGATGCCACCAAGCTTGGTAGCTTATGCCTATAATCCCAGCTACTTGGGAGATAGAGATCAGAAGGACCATGGTTCCAGGCTAGCTCAGGCAAACAGTGAGAGTCCCCATCTCAACAAAGTAATGTTAGTTCAAATCTGTAATTCCAGGGTACATTGGAAAATAGATAAGAAAATTATAGTTTGAGGTAACCCATGGCAAAAATGCTAGACCCTTTCTGAAAAAAAACTGAATATCACACACATACACACAAAGCCAAAGGTATCTGAATACCCATAGGCCACTTCTTAGATCAGTTACAACTGTGTGTCTGGATATGAGACCCAAGTGCCAAGCTTTCTAGGTGGATAGAGATCCAATGTGGATTGAGAACCATTATTCTGTGCTACTCACATGGTAATATATTTACCAATCACTCTGTGCTGTTTAAAGTGCTGATCCTTCTAGAATGTGTTGATGCTGCTCCAGGAACTACCCTGTGGGTTGCAAGGCTCTAGACCATTGAAGTGGAAGAAGGTATCTCAACCTTAGTTTTGTGGACGTCTTGAACTGGATCATTCTTTGTATGGGGCCTGGCTGTATATGGCAGAAAGTTTAGTGGCATTCCTGGCCTCTGTCCACTAGATGCTACTAACGCTGCTCTCACCCAGTTGTGACAATCCAAAATGTCTACAGTCAGTGTCAAATGTCCATAGAGGGTGAGGACCATTGGAGTAATATTACCTACTAAGACTGAATTTCAGAATCCTTCTTCTTCTCAATTCTTGGGTTTATTCCTTTGATCAGGAAATAAAACCATCAGGAAGCAAAACAATTTACCCTTCTCTGGATTGGTCCTGAGTGCCTGGAAATGCACTGAATGGTTAGAATCATCTTAGGATGAACTAAGCAGAAGCTCCCTGGTCTAAGACAGAGAAATATGTTGGGGTGCTGATCTTGAAAGGCATCACTAAAAGCTCTCCTTTCTCTAGGCATATGTATGTGTAGTATGTGTATATACATGTTTGTGTATATACACATGGAATACACACATGCCCCATGTATGTTCACATACATGCATGCATACAGGTATGGTACAAATATGTATGCATATTGTGTTTATATGTGGATATGTATATACATGTATCCACCTATACATATATGTATATACACATGGACATATATTTCTCAATGAAAATAAAATTCGAAAATGGCTTGCTCCTTTTCTAATGATCTGAGTTAAAAGAAATTGGAGATTATACTTGAGTTTTGGTTAAGTGAAGTTTTCATCATGTGACCTCTCAACAGCCCTTGAATAATTTCCTTAATTGATTGATGATGGTTTGATTTGTGGATGCTTTGATTCTGTAGTGTAGTGGCAGTGTGTAGTGCATACATTCATTCTGACCCCAACCTCTCACTCACTGACAAGCTGTTAAGTCGAGGATGGCTGCAAATTACATATCTGTTTCACAGTTGTGAACTCAAAGCCTTTTTCACAACACATGTTAATGGTTAATAAAATGACTGTGTACACACACATCAGTCTTATCTACAAGACCCTAATTCTGTCATTCGGTTGCATTAATGGGTCTCATTGAATATGGAGCTGTGATTGCCCAGTGCCTCATTATATAAGCTGTATAAGGGGTGGGATCATTCTTTCCCATCTGTCAGAGAGCCAGTAAGCTGGTAATTAGGAAGGGAATGGACATTGCAAAGGGTTATTCAAGACACATGGCATTTTTTTTTCTTTCAACATGCATAGGATTCAATCCTTTTTCTTTGTTAAAAGAATAGCAAGTGGCAGATAACTTTAATGTTAAATCAGTGGGCAGAATGATTAGAGCAAAATGGGGCCCTTGGAACACTAGGGCAAATTAGCATGAGCTTTAGATGAGCCTGTAGAATAATTATAGTGGGAATAATAAATGAGTTTCCTTTTATATTGCTCCCATAATCATTTGCCCCATGTAGCTGGCGACTTATCCTTACAAGGCTGTTTCTCTTGTTGGCAAAATAAAGGCTGTGGTTGGTCAAGTCCCTGTCAGATCTATGCACAGCAGATTCTCTACCAATGGTGCGCCTGTAGTTTCTGGTTGTGAGGCTTTTGAGGATAAATGATTTCATCCATGCACAATACCAGGCCCCAGAGTCTTGGAATCTTAGTTACTATTAGTTGCAAAATGGTTTATTTGTTTTTGTAACCTGCTTAGTTTACCTTTAGGAGCTGCTTAGGAGATGGCTTCTACAAATAAAAGGAAATAAGATTCAGATGAATATTTTCTTTCTCTTTGATCAACCCGAGTTGTTTTGTTTTCTCTCAAGGGGAATCATCAGATGGGGGTCTTTGTGTCTCAGATACTTTCCACTGGAGGAGACAGCCCCCCAGCAGTGGGCCTGGCAGTGATGTGCACAAACAGGCTGTGAGCGGTGGATGGCCTGCATCTCAGGAGGTCTCCAGGGTCTGAGCCCACCTCCCTCTAGCAATGCTCCACAGATCTGGAATGAGCAAGTCTCAGAAACACAACAAGATGAGAAGCAGGATGTTGAGGGGCTAGAGTGTGGGTTTTAAGTGATGGATGTGGGTGCGGCCCAAAGTCCAGCTTTAAGCACCTTTCTTTTCATACCCTTTGAATCTGGGCTTCCTCAGCTGCTAAAGGATATGACAGTTGTGAGGAGTAACTGGCAGAATGGAGGTAGAACAGCTGCCTCCTCCATTGCTACCATCTGTTGGACCCTGCTCCTGTCCTTACTGGGTGTTCAGCTGATGGAGCTGATACTCCAAAGGAACAGGTCTGTTTCTGAGCTGTCTCTAGTGTTGAGATTATTGCTGTGTTCATTTTAAACAGCTCATGTTTATGTCTGTGCCAGAGGTTTGCAGAGGGTGATGTCTTTCTGTGAATGCTTCTTTCGTTGCTGCTCAGCATGCTCCCCCAGTTATTAGCCCAGGTGTTGCCCAATTTGGTTCTCTTGACTTTGTGGGTGGATGAAATTAGAATCCTGGTAGGGCTCCAGGGCAAGCCACACCTTCAAGTGGCTTAAAGCAATATTGGTGTTTATACTGTGCAGGAGAAAATTTATTGTTGTGGGAGCTATTCTGTCATTTGTCAGACATTTATCAGCATCCTTGGCTTCTACCCACTGGATGCCACTAGGACCTCAAATTATGCTGCTAGAAAATAGCTCCAGATATTGCCTAATGTCTCTTTGTCCCTTAGTTCGGAACTATAGACTTAAAGACATGCTTGTGCCTTAGAAAAGAGTTCCCAGGCTTCTTGCTTCATGAGAACCCGCTTGGAGCACTTTGTAAAACACAAAACAAACCTGAACTAAC
Organism: Dipodomys merriami; assembly: GCF_024711535.1. NCBI lineage: Eukaryota > Metazoa > Chordata > Mammalia > Rodentia > Heteromyidae > Dipodomys > Dipodomys merriami. The sequence continues at coordinate 77,473,364 of NW_027202270.1, forward strand.
AAACAGCACCTGCTCAGATCTTCCTGTAGGCACAGAACCATGACAGGGGTTGGGGAGAGGCAGAAATGTGATTTAAGGGCCCAGGTGTGGTTCTGATGAGCTGACAGTTTGGAGATCGAGAGAATGAGTCACCCTTCCATGGACCCTTTGCCAGTGGCTCTGGGTCAACTTACCTGTTGCCTGATAGAATTTCCTCCCCAAATAATGAATGTCTGACTATGCCAGACCACAGGGTTACTAATCGGGAGGAGAGTAGATAGCCAAAAAACATTTTGGACTTATTAGGGGTTATAATAGGGTAGGTTAGAATAGGCCCTGTTGCAGGAAGGAAGACAGGTGTGTGGTCCAAGAGAACAGGGGAGATCTAGTGTTTGGATCATTTAACACATGTTTATAGCATCCTTACATTTTTTGTGATATTGGGATTTGAACTCAGGGCCTCATACTTGCTTAGCAGGAATTCTACCACTTGAGACATGGCTCAGACCTTTTTTTTTGTTATTGCCACTTTTGATATTTTTTAATTGGGGCTTGCATTTGTACCCAGGTGATCTCTGGATCCAAATCCTCCTATTGACAGCTCCCGTATACGAAGGATAACAGGTGTGTAGCGTTGCTTAAGCTCTTTATTTTATTTTTTAACTGATTGATATGGAGGGAGGTGGTCTTATGAATTTTTCACAAGACTGGCCTTGAAATACTATCACTCATCTTTTCTTCCCAAGTACCTAGGAATAAGTATGTGAACCATTGCACCTAGCTTTTTTTTTTTTTAACTGTGCCAAGAAATGCTGATAACCTCTGCATGTGAATTAACTCATAACAGGCCTGCTGCTACCCTATATTATAGATGTAGAAAGCACCTCAGAGAGGCTTACAGAGTTAGAGAGAAAGAGACATGGAGAGGTTAAATAGTTTCCTTTAGGTCACTGGTATATTCTGCTGCTGTAACATAGCAAGTCTCTCTGGCTCCAAAGCCTATGCTTTGAGTTCTTGCCTCTTTTCATTGCAAGAAAGAGGCTTACCAAGAGCATGCACTGCTGCTAAACATTAGGGCATGTGATGGATTTCACAGAAATTACTATGCATGATAATTCCTTCTGAGAGATGTCATACCCTTAATGAATAGTGTGACAAGTCCTTTGTAGGACATTAATTCTGTATTTGGGGTCTGTGTGGATGTATTGGATTCAGAGAGAGAAGCTATGTAATGGTCCTTGAGAGGTAGTAATATGTAGAGTTAGATAAAAGATGACAAAGTTTACTTCTTCTAGCACCCCTTGGCCTTTATATTGGCCAAGGAGCTCCTTGTCTGATGAACATGAAGGGAAACTGACCATGGAACTGTCTTTGCCTTTCCTTTGGTGCATGATTGTCCACTATTCTGTCTTTTTCCACATCCACCCCTTCACCTCCCAGAGGATGTGTCTATATTTAGGTTCACTAATATTTCTCTTCTTTCCTGCCTTTGTGATTGAGTCGACCAGATGACAGAACACATCGGCCCTTGGCTTCTGAACTGTACATGTATGTCCTCAGAGGGCTAATGGCCAATATTCTAGATTTGTTGCCCCTGGAAGCTCATTTTCTATTCCTAAATTGCCCCATGCCCATTTGAGGCCAGCACAGACTCCTTTTTATGGATGTTGTAGATTTTATAGAAGGAAAGAGAAGGTAATGGAGTTGAGGTAAAATATGGGTTGGGGGATGCTGGCTCACACCTGTAATCCTAGCTACTCAGGAGGCTGTGATTTCTTGTCAAACTTGTCAGCCCTTCCCTTATTTTTCTCCTACTTTCCCTTCCCCATCGGCCCCCCAAGTTGTACAGATCATTTCCAACATATTGTCCTGTGTATATTGCTGTTGCCTCGGTTCCCCCTCATCCTTTGTCTGTAAGACTCTAATCTCTAAAAAAACTATTACTAAAAAAAACAAAAGCTGGAAGTGGAGCTCAAGTAAACAGCATCCAGGCTCTGAGTTCAAGCTGTAAAATGTATAATGATTTGAAGAGGGAATCCTTACTTTCTTTAGTTCTTCAATCTGATTTATTTGCTTTAGTTTATTCATAGTCTTGCTCTTGGATCTGTAACTTAAATGGCAGTAAGGGATTGTAGACAACTAAAGTTGTGTCAAGGACTGCTTTTTTTCTTTTTCCCTAGTCCTGGGTGCTGTCCCTGAGCCTCTTTGACTCAAGGCTAGCACTCTATCACTTGAGCCACTATGCCACTTCCAGCTTTTTCTGTTTATGATCTGAGGATGATGGTTCCAAGGCAGCCCAGGACGGAAAGTCCATGAGACTCTTGTCTCCAATTAAGCACCAAAAAAGCTGGAAGCGAGCTGAGTTCAAGTCCCAGGACACACTCTCTGTCTCTGTCTCTGTCTCTGTCTCTGTCTCTGTCTCTGTCTCTGTCTCTGTCTCTGTCTCTCTCTCTCTCTCTCTCTCTCTCTCTCTCTCACACACACACACACACACACACACACACACACACACACACACACACAGAGTATTTCTTTTCCTACCCATCCTTCCTCGGGAACATCCTTGCATTAATACAATACTACAGCAAATTTCTCCATTTCTAAGATGGGCAGAATGATCATGGTTGTGTAATCACTATTTTCTTAGAGATTTTAGCTTGCACTGCTGGTTTAGAGGCCAAATCAGTAGCCTTTTAATGGGCAAGTTTTTTTTCTTTTCCTTTTTAAAAGGAAAACCTTAGTATTTTGTGAACCTAATAATGGATATCAATGCAACTTAAAGGCCCAGAATTTTCAGAAACTGGCTCCTTCAAGTGAAAGCTTTAGTATTAATTATTAATGTATGTTTCCTAATTTACAATGTAGTAAGGCTCCAACAAATTGGTACTTTTTAAATAACTTAAAATTGTGTGTGTATGTATGTGTGGAGAAGATTACTTTCCAATTTGATAGATGAATAACATTTCTTTTAAGGTGCTCTTTTCCTGTTTTATCAATTTCTTCCTCTCTTGTACTGGGAAATGTCAGCTCTTCAAAATAGTCCAGTGTATAGGTCAAAGAGAAGTTGCAGAAATATACAAGATCCAGCTCAAAACATGGCATATGTTTTCTTCATCCCCTCATCTGACAATCCTATGGTATCATATGAAAGGAAACCTATAATTTGTGGATTCTCATTGGGAGATTCAGATTTTCCCTCTAACTTGCCAGTGAGTGAATAGTACTATTCAGCTCCTACATTTTGGTTCTACAGATAAATCTGTACCTCAAATCTGGACACAAAGGGAAACACTTAAAGTGATGTAGCTAGAGAAGACATTTCTAGAAAATTATTTTCCCCTTGTAAAAATTTAGCATTCAGAAAGTTTGACAAAGCCCATCTTTTCACTATTGTTATTTAATAGCATATTATTTGTAGAAATTTCTCCCTCAACTTAGATCAAGTGTTACATATTTCTATTCCATATACATATAATTTTATATCACATCATTTTGTTTTGTCTTGTGAGCAGGATCTTGCTATAAAGCCCAGGCTAGCCTATAATTCAGGATCTCCCTTGCTTTTTCTCCCCAGCATTGGGATTACAGGAGTGTTCCACTACACTTGGCTAATGTTTACTAACCTGGATTTATTTGTTTGTTTGTTTGTTTTTGGTGGTATGAGGAATGGAGCCAAGGCTGTTAAGCATGCTGGGAAAGTACTTACCAACTGAGCTACATTACTAGGCTTCCCATGTTTTCACTTAATATTTTATCTATTAGATACTTTTCCTGTTATCCATGAGCACAAAATATTTAATATGTTTTATTGAGATACTTGCATATTTTTATGAGGATATGCTAATTTGATACATATGTATAATATATAATGATCAGCTCAGGACAATAGCATTTCCATTTTCTTCAACATTCATCACTTTCATTATTACTAGTGTGTGTGTGTGTGTGTGTGTGTGTGTGTGTATGTGTGTGCCAGTCCTGGAGCTTGAACTCCATGAGCTTTTTGTGCTTATGGTGAGTGTTCTACCACTTGAGCCATACCTCCAGTTCTGGCTCTTTTTGTTAGTTAGTTGGAGATAAGAGTCTCATGGCTGGCTTTGAATCATGCTCTTCAGATCTCAGTCTCCTGAGTAGCAAGGATTATAGGTATGAGCCACCAGAACCTGGCTTATCACATTTATATATTAAGGATTTTGTACACTCTTAGTCATCTTAAAATATAGATGAGAATAACCAACAAATACCCTACTGTGCTATTGAAAACCAGAACTGATATCTATATTTTGTCCCTTATCTAACATCTTCTACCCTACTTTCTAGTCTAGTGACCAATATTCTACTCTGTTCTTCTATGAGATCAGCTTCATTTTCCTTTTTTAAGGCCTTATGCTTGATAGGCAGATACTCTACTACTTGAGCCATACGGCCAGATCTTTTAGCCAATTGTCTGGATAGGATATTGTACTTTTACCCAGGTGAAACTTAGATTTCAATACTCCCAAGCAGCTAGAATTATTAGTGTGAGCCATCACATTCAGCAATTTTTAACATATGCCCCCCCCAGTTGTCAACCGAATTGATGTATCATTATTTAAACACTCCTTTTGTATCATATTTAAATTTCTTACTCTTAAATATAAATAATGCTGCCATCAACATTCTCTTGTAATAAGCTTTTTCTTTAGGGACAGATTCCCAGAAATGGGTCAAAGTGAATGAACAAGGTAAACCAATTACTTTAAATACTATCAGTAAGTAGGTTAGGAACACTGGAGATGCTAGAATATTTTTGTAACAATTAAAAAAAAATACCAGATTTAATTAACCAAGTAATACAGGGAGGTGTGTGCTCAGGGTGCTGACTGGTCATTTCCAATGGAGATAAAGCAGTGGGAGTCACAGATGTCTCAGAGGAACTCGTTTTGTGGGACGATCATTTAGGAAGTGGGCTTCTGTACACTTGGACTGCCTGCTTTTCAAGACGGGTGATTCCTTCCTGTCCTCTGCAGGCAGGAACTCCAGAGTGATCTTCTCAAGCAGGCAGATCTGCCCTCACTTCCTTGACCTGCAATTCTGAGACTACTTTATTCTGCTACTATAATAACTTGTGTCACTTTCAGGAGTCTTGAATCCATCAACTTGGCTACAGTGCAAATCCCTCCAAACCTCAGACTTCTATCAGACATAGGAGTAATTTCTCAGGCATTTCTCATGTAAGAGAAGGTCAGCGGTAGAGTTCCACAGGAGTCCAAGTTCAAAGCAGAAGGAATGGCTTCTCTTTGAGGTCGACTGGACAGCGCAGAGGCTGGATTGGTCAGCTATTACATCACTGCGACAAAACACCTGACAGACAACCTAGTGAGGGAAAGATTTACTTTTCTCACAGTCTGAGAGCTTTCTGTCTGTAGCTTTTGACCCAGTTGCCACTGCTTCTATGATAAGGCAGAACATCATGGCAACAGGAAAATGTGGCAGAGGCTCATCACCTCATGTTACACAGAAATCAGAAAGCCAAGAAGGGTCAGTAGATGAGATACACCCTTCAAAAGGCATGGCCCCGGTGACCTTCTTCTCTATCCACACCCCACATCCTGTTTCCATCACAGTCAGGTCCCCACCACTACGACTCTACCAACAGATGAATCCATTCATGAAGTCAGAGCCCTCCTGATCCGACAGCCTGTCAGGTGGCACCCAAGATCTCACCACATGAGCCCGTGGGGAGCGCTTCATATTTAAACCATCACAGAGGCCAACCCAGCTCTGAATGTGTAATCCTTTGACACAAGGACACTGGATATCATCTCTGCTCACACTCCAGTGGAGAATGGAAGCCAGGGCTTTTATTAGGTTCTGTCTGAAAACAAGAGGTTGAATATAGTCCCTCTGAACAGAGGCTGTCAAATCACATGGCAAAAGTAGGGATGTGTAGTTGAGAGCAAACTGATGGGACCAATGATGCAATCTTCTGCAGGCCTACTGGGAAGTGGCCTCCTTGTTTTCTATTAATATCAGTCCACCTTTCTCCCCTTGTCCACTGCAGCATAAATAAACATAAACTACTTTGATCCTAGCCAGAAACACCAAAAGATTTGCCAAGGGTAGTTCATGGGGGATACAGTCTTGGGGCTCTCCATCACCACAGCAGATAATATCTTCTGACCACAGAATATCTTTTCCTTCCTCTTTATCTTCTTCCCTCTTTCCCTTCCTCCATTCTTCTTCTGCAATATGCTGCTGATTGAGGCAGCATTCTTATTTTTCTCCCCTTTAATATCAGTAAGCTCCCTTATAGGCAATAAAAGGCTCCTTGGGCCTTGCAGCTTCTTCCTAATTCTTATGAAACATTTGATCTGGGCAAGTCAGCCCAGATTGGTTGAAAATTGGTTGACAGACCCAACAAAGCTCAGCCTTCAGCCACCCCTGGAATGGGGGTGTGGGTGAATCACCGTGGTTGTCAGTCTTTGCTGTCCTTCTGATATTGAGAGTCCACGGAAAGAGTCAGCTTGGTTTAGCTGTCTTGGTTCAAGGTAGGGCATGGTGGCCATTGATCTTCCCTTGGAGACAATGTATCCTGAAAGGATGAATGGCTTGTTTATTACTGGAAAGGAAAATGGAGGCAGATCAGGTCCTGCAAATGCTCACAACAGATATTACCTGAATTGGCTTTTGAAAATGCAAATCTAATAATTGTTTTTAAACCTATCAGGGGCTCTGTATGGTTTTCATACAGAGTTTATATGGCTCAATTTAGCACAGAAGGCCTCTCAGGAATGACTCTTGCTTACCTTTACCCAGCTTCCTGCTCAGCACCACTCACAAAACCTTTTATTCAGCCTAATGGGTCACAAGTGTTCTTGGGGAGGGGGGAAAGGGGGATGACCTTTTCCACTTCCCAGGCTTACATATAATCTGTGTATGAAGAGGAGGGAGGGAACTTCTGCAGTAGGAGAGGAGGTGGGAGGAGGTAGGGATGGCATGATGTGGGACTTGAACGAGACAGTGCCTGTTTGGTGTCTATTTGGCATATCTGTCATAGAGAACAGGGAATGGCTCACCGCCATTCATTACTCAATTTCTCTTTCCTTTTTCCTGCCTCCAAATGGATTTTAGTTTGTGGCTTTCTTTTTGAAGTGGCAGAACACATTTGGGAAAAAGGGCAAGGCTAGAATAAATCCACCTGAGAGATTTTTGTATCCCTAAGTGCTGGGTGTGCTCATACCACTTGTCTTTCCATTTCCATTTCCATTGTTTGATTGTAAGTACTTTGGGAATGAAGATGAAACCTGATGAGTAAAATGATTACTCTCTAAACAGAGGACTGGATTGGTTAATTGCCAAGGCTATTTTGTGTTTTAGATCTGTCATAAATTATAGGATGATGGGAGAAGCTTCTTGTGTAGCTATTTTGATCTGAAGGGAAGTCATTGAGAACTGGTAAGATTGGACTGGAGGCCATTAAATCTGCAGTTGACAAGGGACTAAAACTTTCTGTCTGACATCAGTTTGTCAAACCTCCTAGTAGATTTTGCCCCTCAAATTTCAGAAGCACTAGATTTGCAATGTGCATGATTAGCAACTTGCAGCCTATAGCAGCACATCCAAAAAATAGTTTAACAACTTTTAATATTTTGTTTAGTTGTTTTATGTGAATATTGGAGCTTGAACTCAGGACTTAGGTGTTTCTTTAGATTTACCACTTAAAGCTTACATTCTACTACATGAGCCACAGCTCCATTTCCAGCTTTTTGCTGCTTAATTGGAGGTAAGAGTCTCATGGACTTTCCTGACTAGGTTGACTTTGAATCACAATCCTTAGATCCCAGCCTCCTGAGTAGCTAGGATTATAGGCATGAGCCACTGGCACCAGGCTTTTAATCATTTCTTTCGAGCAGCTTTAACTGTTTCTTTTGATGTTTTACCAGCTTTGTATCAGACTGTGCCTTAAATTAATGCTCTGCATCTTAAACTTGAACATGCATCAAAATCCCTTGAAGCACTTAGGAAAGCATAAGTTGTTGGGAGTTTGTGCTTCAGTAGCTCTGGGATAGATTCATTCAGCATGTACTTCCCTAATAAGTTCCCAGGTGATGGGACACTGCTAATCTACGTGTGTTCTACACTATGATATTCACAGATTCACTAAGAGTTTCTGTTTCTGTCTGGGTTGATTGGAGATTATGATGAAAGGGTGGTGGTTCCTTTGCCTCGTTCTAACTCATAAAGTTCTCCAGGGTTTGAGCAGGAGGGAGGAGTCGTCTGTATTCTTTTTTTTTTTGGTCCGGTAATGGGGCCTGAACTCTGGGCCTGGGCGCTGTCCCTCAGCTCTTCAGTTCAAGGCTAACGCTCTACCACTTGAGCCACAGAGCCACTTCCGGCTTTTTTCTTTTTGCTTATGTGGTGCTGAGGAATCGAACCCAGGGCCTCAGGCATGCAAGGCAAGTGCTCTAGCACTGAGCCACCTTCCCAGCCCAGAGTCTGTATTCTTTATGGTGACCAGATCCCCAATACCCTCATCATTTTATCAGGTCAACCTATCAGGGAAGGCCATGAAGGATGGGGAAACAGTATCCATTTGCAGTCTTTACCTCCCTCTGTTCCCAAAACTTAGAAGCAGCTTACAATACAGAGGAAGAGACAACTATATCTGCACACATTTGCAGTGTTTGCTCCTGACCTAAATCTTCTAGCATCTTAGAGACTGTTGTAGTCCCAGGGCAGTAGTGGGAGCATGCAATGGAGATGCCCAGAACCTTCAAGTGGCTGGCTTGATGACTGAAACTGGCCATTTAGGGGCCATCAGGTGACATGGACTTGAAACTCCTTGGATGACTTGGGCATGTCTCCTAACCGATGCCCCATTGTTAAGGAAACATCCCTCACTCCCCTCCACAACCATAAAAATCAGAGACACAAAGACATGGGTCTGGTGAGTGACGTCCTGGGGATTTATGAGCTGATGGGCAGAACACTGAGAGCCTGAGTAGAAAGCTGTTGTGTAAACACAATATATTATTAATACACCATTTAAAAATAGCCTCCTATCCTCTGCTATTAATAGCTTCTTTGGGCTGCAGGCATGGCTGGGTTCTGACACACAGGCTTCATTCCTGTTAGGAAGAGTCTCTGTGGTGATCAGATTTGCAGTACATTTAAAAGAAGAGGAAAACGGGTGTTCACAACAGTTTTGGGCATATACTGGTGAGGAACATATATATGATTACAGTTCTGTAGAATTAAAATGGAAAATTTATTTTGACTTTCGTTGCATTTCATCATTTCCTTTCCTTTCTCTTCCATTTTCTCCTCCCTTCCTTTTTGCCCTTTCCCCTTCTCTTTCCCCTTTCCCCTTCCCTTTTCCCCATTTTGTGACAGTACTGGGGATTGAACTCTAGGTCTCACTTATTTGTCTTTTTCCTCAAGGTTGTAGCTCTATCACTTGAACCACAGCTCTACTTCTGGCCTCTTGCTTGTTAATTGAAGATGAATCTGATAGACTTTTCTACCCCAGCTGGCTTTGACCTCTGGTTCTCAAATCTCAGCCTCCTGAGTAGCTAGGATTATAGGCATGAGCCACCAGTGCTGGGCTGTATTTCAGATTTCAGTGGGGCATTTGGAAGAACTGTTAGGAATCTTCGTTTGCTAACCTCATTGGTAGCAATTACTGCTCATGAGACTCCATGGAGGGAAACATACAGGTGACTTGTGATTAGTTAATCAGTTGAAGATTCTCTCCAGAGAGAGGAGGGGAGAGAAAGAGAGAGAAAGAAAGAGAGAGAGAAACAGAGAGAGACAGAGAGATCCTGCAATCTGCTACTATAGATTGTAGACACTTAGACATTGAAGATAATGGTTTTTGACCTAAGGGATCTAGAGTGTACTTCTGCCTATGGATATGTAAACAAGAAGTTATGTGTTAAGACTCTTTCATCATTCTTGCATTTTAGTTGTAGTAATGTAACAGATCCACAGCCCACATTTTGTGCATGCTAAGGGACATGCTCATAGTGATATGATGAACGGTGGGTACTTATAATGTCACTGGCCTTGTCAGTATGAAGCACAGGTGTCTGCCCCCATGTCCCACCCCGAGGAGATGAGGATGCAGTGACAGGTTGCCTATTGTTCTGATATACTGGTGGTGACTACCTCACTTGTTTCTCAGGGAGATGAAGCTGACCAGTAAATACACGTACTACCACTGGGCTGTTAGGGCTCCTCAGGCTCCATCCTTCCTTACTTGCAGGATGGACACTCCCTTCCTGCTTCCATTCAGATAGCTGTGTGAGCTTCCTAGGAAAGGGCCTCACTTGCGTCTAGGCCTTGCATTAGATAATATTACACTAGGGAAGTAACCAAATATAGAGTCTTGAGTTCACTCCAGAGCATCTGATAAAAATGGATCCAGACAGCTGAGCACCTCTGGCTCTCTCGTGTAATGTGAGCTACTCAGGAGGCTGAGATCTGAGCATTGTGATTCAAAGCCAATCCAGGCAGAAAAGTCTGTGAAATTCACATTTACAATAAAACTACAAAAAAAAGCCAGAAGTGTAATTGTGACTCATATGTTAGAGCACTAAGCAAAAGAAGCTTAGGGACAGCATCAAGGCCCTGAGTTCAAGCTCCAGGACCAACACACACACACACACACACACACACACACACACACACACACACACTCACACACTCACACACCATACAAAATAGAACCAGACTGATTCTCAAGAAACATTTTAAAAAAAGTTTCTCTAATGAATGAGAGTATAGTTTGCCTTCAAGGCTAAAAGCTGATGAATCTGTGGTTGAATTTGTTAAAAGAGGATAACCTCTGATTCTGTGTCACTTAGGGATTTTGTGAGTGATGGTAAACCCCAATCTGCAAAACCTTGGAAATCTAGCCTCACTTCGGGCTCTTTTCCCATACTGACTTCCCAGTGCACATTTGCTCTGATGGAGATGATTACTCCAAGCCCTCATTACAGAAGGTCTTAGACTATCTTCCAAGGGGACACTTGATGTTCAAGAGCAGGTGCTTTGGGAACATTGATTTCCAAGTACTGGAATCTTTGCCTTTGCCATAGTCCTTGGTTACTCAGAGACCCTCCAATAGGTGTACCTCACTCCTCCATGAATCCTCTTTGTCCCTGATTGCCTGATGGGACTGTCACCAGACCTCATTTTAGCTGCATAAGCATTTTTTTTTTTCCGGTTGTGGGGCTTGAACTCTGGGCCTGGGCGCTGTCCCTGAGCTCTTCAGCTCAAGGCTATGTGCTCTACTACTTGAGCTACAGTACCACTTCTGGTTTTCTGAGTAGTTTATTGGATATAAGAGTCTCACAGTCTTTCCTGCCCAGGCTGGCTTTGAACCAAGATCCTCAGATCTCAGCCTCCTGAGTAGCTAGGATTATAGCCGTGAGCCACCAGTACCCAGCTCATAAGCATATTCTTAATGTCTGACTTTCATGAAAATGCATGGTATCCTTGGCCCCTGATCCATTTATTCAAGTCTCCCTTGAGATCCCTAGCCCATTCATTGCTGCCGCCTCCTCCTCCTCCTCCTCCTCCTCCTCCTCCTCCTCTTCCTCCTCCTCCTCCTCCTCCTCCTCCTCCTCCTCCTTCTCCTCCTCCTCCTCCTCCTCCTCCTTCTCCTCCTCCTCCTCCTCCTCCTCCTCCTCCTCCTCCTCCTCCTCCTCCTCCTCCTCCTCCTCCTCATGTTCCTCCTTTTCCTACTCTTCACTTTGCTCTATCCTGCAACAGTTCTTTCTTTTTGTCTAGGCCTTTTAAAAAACAAAACATATAGCTAGAAGCTAATTGGGTAGATTCCATATAGCCTTGCTTATTTGCTTTTATTACTGACTTCTGAATTTTGAGGATTGTGTCTGTCCACAGGGATAAGAAGTAGGTTCTCCTTCCAAGTTAAGTGCCCAATTTGAGACCATACTTTTAGCCCAGAGAAGAAAATCTAAGCTGGAACATGAAAAATGATATTATTTGATAGTAGGGATAAAACTAAATGATGGAAACATTAGGTTGGGATAGGAACAATCTAGAGATAATTATACTCATTCTGTCTGTTTTCTTTGGGATTTTGGCTTGTGTATAAATTTTTTTTTTTTTTTTGGTCCGGTCGTGGGGCCTGAACTCTGGGCCTGGGCGCTGTCCCTCAGCTCTTCAGCTCAAGGCTAGCGCTCTACCACTTGAGCCACAGTGCCACTTCTGGCTTTTTTCTTTTTTTGCTTATATGGTGCTGAGGAATCGAACCCAGGGCCTCAGGCATGCAAGACAAGCACTCTACCACTGAGCCATCTTCCCAGTCCCCTTGTGTATGAATATTATCATTTCCTCATGTCTGTCTCTTTAATTGCCAGGGACTTGTACAATCCCAAGCCCAAAGATTTTCTTGTCATTCCTCACCCCATACTCCCTGAGTGTCCTTGTCAGCTTTACCTCTGGCAGCTTCCCTAACTTCCTTCTGTGTTGGGTATTTTAGTTGACCACACGCTCTCTTCTCTCCCCTCACACCATAAGAGAAAATATCTGTGTCTTACCACAAATACACTTTTGTCATTACCAAACCATTCTTCCTCATCAGTGGGAAAAATCAAAAGAATCCAGAGTAGACTTGGCCTTTGTCTAAGCTGATGTGAATGGGTTACTTTTAATGCTTGGAGTCTCATTTTGTTTCATCTTCAGGTAGGAAATATTCCCAGGATCACCCAACAGCTAAAAGGGCCAGGCTTAGGCTCTCTCATGGCAGATACTCCACTCTTCGTTATTTACTCTTTACTCTCTGGTTTGAGGACTGAAGTGATCATATTTGTCAGGACAAAGGGATAGAGTTCATGTCTGAAAGACGCATGTTAGCGCTCATGGATGTTGCTAGTGATGGAAGGTGGTGAGCTCCTTTCCTATGAAATCGCCTCTGTGATATAACCCTGAACTGTATTCTCCTAGAGGTGAATTGGTGTCTATCCTGGGGGGTGTGGAGAGTTGCAGTTGAATTCAATTCCCAGATTGTGTTCCTGTCTCAGTCAGCCATGCTGACTGCTCAGCTATGTGGAGTTCTCCCAGTTAAGACTCTCAATGTTGTGTTTTGTTTTTTACAGAGCCTGTGTCATCTTGGGGGTGATATTCCTTCTCTCCTCCATATGTATAGTGGTCAAAGCCATCCATGACCTCTCAACTAAGCTGCTCCCAGAAGTGGTAAGGTCCTTCTTCTTCTTCTTTTTTAAAACACTTCTTTCTGCAACTCCTGTATTGCCTCTCACCACACCTTTACTTGGAGGAGCTGGGCAGGTGGTGACAGTGGTGGTGATCATGGGAAACTCAAGGACTTTGAATAGGATGACAGGAATGCAAATAACTTGGCAGGGGGAAGTACTGGGTAGGTGAAGAGGTTTACAAATAGTTGAGCTAGTACTGCGGTCTTTGTCCTCCTTGGGACTTTTGACTAGTTTCATAGCAAGATGTCTCTTTTGGTAAAGAGAAATGGAGCAGTGATTTAATCTCTTTTTTGCATCTGTTGTTCAAGTATCCATTCTGTGATGGATGTAATAAGATTTAGTTTTTTCTTTGCACCTCAATTCAAAATGTAAATCTTGTCACATTAGGTCTTTTTCAATATAACTTCATTGAGATATAGCAATTGGAGGATGCAATTTCATATTAAAATGTATCTTTTAACGCTGTGACCTCTGGGTGAAAGTCATTATTTGAACTTGAATTCTTTTATTTTCCCTCTTCAGCCTATCAATGCTGAGAAAAGAAATATTTGTGAAGTCTTTCATCAGGCATTCTTCAGAGAAAGCAAGAGATTTGGTTACCAGGAGATGGAGATGCTGCCATTATAGTAATGCTTAGCCTACAAGTTCACAACAATATGAATGTAAAATATGGCCTTGTAGGATATAATTTGGTTTGAGTGTGGCTGTGGTGCATTGTCTTAGATAAAATCAGAACGATTTGACCATTAATTTCACTTTTAGAAAAATGTATGTGAATTCTTTTGGGGTGATGCACTGTATGGATATATTTTGGGGGCAATGGGAATGGAGTGGGACATTCCAGTACATTCAGTAGAGGCTAAGTTGTTTCCTACTCTTTTTGTTTGTGCTGATATTGGGGCTTGATCTCAAGACCTGGGTGCTATTAGCTTTTTGCTCAAAACTAGTGCTCTATCACTTGAGTCTCAGCTTCACCTGTGGTGTTTTGCAAGTTAATTGGAGATGACACTCATAGATTTTTTTCCTGCCTGGGCTGGTTTAAAACTGTGATTTTGTTTTCATGTCTCAACTTCTTGATGCGTAGCCAAGATTACAGGTGTGGACCACTGGCATGCGTCTCTGCTCCCTTTTACACTGAGATTAGAGCCAGCTTTTTCATAATCCTCCAGGGCCTTAACTGTTATTGATTACTGCCATTGGCTACAAGCAGATGCTCTACTGTCTCAGTGATACTGAGGGAAGATGGATGCCAGGCTAGCAGTGTATCTGCTTAGGGGATTTGATTGTTTTCAGCAAAGCAAGCTCAATCAAATCCTAGTATTTATTACAGTCTTGTGCTCTTCATTGCTTAAGTACAGAATTCCCTCACCTTGGTTGCCCTGGGGTCTTAGACTTTTCCATCCAATTTTCTATCCCATGTTCCCTTCTGTCAGAATCTGAGCATAAGAGACGAAGGCACTGAGTGTGATTGTACCTATTAGACATCAAGACATTTCTGCATCTTGCAGAGGATGCAAACATGCTTCAACTTTAAGGAATGTTATTGAGTGAGAGTTTTCGGCAGTATGCCAGTTGACATGTCACTTATTTGGGCATTAAAAGCTAATTTCCAGCAGAGGTAACTTGACATGGAATGGATGACTGTGCACTGGCCCTTCTGAGGTTCTCATGTTTTTGTTCAGAATTACTTTTAGCTGGGAACAGTGTCTTTATTTCAAGGTGTAAAATACTCTTAAATGAAGAAGCTTATCAGCCTAAATTCTATCTCAGAAAGTAACTGCCCGATGTTCTGTTCCAGGCAGGGTTCAGAGGGGTTCATAGCCCCATGGATTGGCCCAATATGGCCCCTGTCTTTGGAGATACAGTATTGTAGTTTTATCAGTTTTAGGGTGGGATTTAAGAAATTACAAAGCAGGCATGTTGTGTCATCCCTATATTCCAAGCTACTGGGGAGGCTGACATCAGTAGGATCTTGGTTTGAACTAGCTAGGGCCAGAATAATAAAAAGAAGGTTCTTGAGACCCTCATCTCAATCCATCAAAAGCTGGGTATTATAGTGCATCTGTTATCCAGCTTCATAGGAGGTATAGGTAGAAGTATCACTGTTCATATCAACCCCTGAGGCCCACTCAGGGACAAAGTTAGTGTCTTGAAAACACTAAACAAAAAGGCTGGGTTGTAGCTCAAATAGAGAACACTTACAGTTCTTGAAGCCCTGGGTTCATTTCTTAGTACCAGAAACAAAAAACTCACAACTATTTATGGTCAAGAACTGTTTTTTATCTTTATAGTATAGTGTAATGAATGGTTAATGACTGTTTTCGGGAGCTTGGGTTGGGCTTTGGTGGTGGAAGGGGGAGAGAAAGGCTGAATATCACACAGGGCCAGGTAAATGCTATCAGGTCATAGCCAAAGGGTTTTCAATTTCAAGTCGTCATTTGCTGTGCATTAGAAGTTTCTCAAAACCAGGAGGCTTTAGTCAAGCCCCAACCCCTGGCCTGCAAAAATGATCATTCATCTGTAGTACTTAATGTAAATTAGGAACCACAAACTCAGATGCCCAGAGTTAGATTTGAAGAAAATATTTGAGAAACTGGCCAGAACTGTGGTGCCACAAAAGGATCTGCTCAGGTGAAGGCTTTGGCCTTGCCCAGAGTTGTCATGACAGGATGTGGACCTATGTTATAAGATCTGAGTACAGAGTCCTTCTGTTCATTCAGGAGCAGGGTCTTCCTTCCGTCTGGACTGCTTTCTTTTAATTCAGCTGCACAGTTTTCAGAGTACAGACCAATGCAAGAATGGATCACTTTTGAATACGATATCTCTGTAGTTAGGAATTACTCAACCGTGAAGTCAGCTGTTTTGAGCTTCCTCTGTGTCCCGCCCCTCGGGGTTTGTAAGAGGAGGGTAAGGCCAGCCTGGCTGTCTGGGGAACCCTTACCCAGGACTCTGGGGAGTCTGCAGCAAGTCTTCAAAAGTAAATGGCCTGAGCCTACTCCAATGCACTCTGCAGTTACCTCCTTTGTTTGGTTAATGTAACATTCCAGAAGAGCCTCCTGTGAAATTGCATGGATCAGGAGGTAGTGCTTTATAGCATGAAGAAGACCTCTAAACAAGAACAAGCAACTTCCAAAAATCTCTGGCTCTATTTACCCGTGGACTGCCTTACCCGTTGTCTTTTAGCTAATGTTTTAGTTTTTAGCTGGCCAATGAAAGTTGTATGTGTTTATAGGGTGTGGCATAATGTTTTCAAACATCTACATTGTAGAATGGCTGATGTGGGCTGCTTTAAAAGGACCATCATGTTCTTCTGGTTCTGTTCCCATCATATTCCACTTTGGTAAAGAAGGGTGGATGGTATGCTTCTCTCTCTCTCTCTCTCTCTCTCTCTCTCTCTCTCTCTCTCTCTCTCTCTCTCTCTCTCTCTCTCTCTCTCTCTCTCTCTCTCTCTCTCTCTTTCTCTCTCTTTGCTGAGATACATAGCCTCAAAAGCTGAAGTGATCTTCTGCAGCCTGTCAGCAACCTGATGATAGGGCCTGGACTTGGACTCTTATCTTCTTGTCTTGAGCTGTCTTGGCTCTGAGGTCCATGGACCTGATGGCTCTTTCTGCCCACTGGCTTTTGGGCCCTGGTCCTCCTAATATCTCCTCCTTTTTCTCCTAGAGGCAGTGTTAACGAGGGGCTATGGTGGAGGTAGAGTATCCAGCGTCCTCCCTCTCCCCGAGCTGGCCTCATTTTTGGTGACTCCTGCCATCTCACCTCTTTCCACACAGGCCCCACTGCACCTCATGACACTGATCGCCACGCCCATTCTACCTTGTCTCTTAAGGGATCTTACCAGCTTGTGGGTCAGCAGCATGCAGCTGGAAAAGGATGGGGAGAGGGGGTCCCTAGATGCATGGAGTCTCACAGAAGGTGGCTGATCTGACTCATCTCTGCTGCTGCTTCACCTAGGAGGCCACAGGCACATCACATGCTGTCTCTGGTGCTTGGTTTTGCATATAAAAGAGAATTACTTATGCCAGCAGTTTACAATAAGGATCCAATGAGCAATGTACTTAAAATCATTGGAATTCAAAGATGACAGTTGCCTCTTTAGGTTCTGCTTTTTGGAGTTTCTAAACTACTATTTGAAATGGCCCCAACTCCCAACTTGAGGCCTTAGATCATTTCGGACTGGGTTCCTGGGCCCTGTCTCCCTGCCTCCGGATTCCTTCTCTTCCCTCTGGCTGTGGTAGCTTCTTTGATACTTGTCTTTTGAGTTCCCCTGTGCCCCTGGTACCTGCACTGGTTCTCTGGATAGGACTAGAATTGCTCTGACTAGGCTTCAGGTCACCATGGCTAACTTGGAGCCACGCTGTCATAAAGCACAAGGCAATCTCTGAAGACCAGCTCACTTGTTGGCTAGATGGCTTTCAGCACATCATTTCTTCTCTGTGAGAAGAGTTTCCTCATTTTTGAAAGGGATTGAAGTACCACCTATACCACAGCAACAATTGTAGAAATTAAATGCCATGATGAAAGCGGGATTGCTTTATAAATGGTCTCCTGTTTTGCAGAGGAAGAGAATTCTTTTATTTTATTTATTTTATTTTTATTTTTGTCGACTGTGGGGCTTGAACTCTGGGCCTGGGCGCTGTCCCTCAGCTCTTCAGCTCAAGGCTAGCACTCCACCACTTGAGCCACAGTGCCACTTCAGGTTTTCTGGTGGTTTATTGGGGATAAGAGTCTCACAGGCTTTCCTGCCTGGGCTGGCTTTGAACTGCGATCCTCAGGTCTCAGCCTCCTGAGTAGCTAGGATTATAGGTGTGAGCCACCCACACCCGGCTTATTTAATTTTTATTCCAAGGCTCTAGGAGCCATGTCCTGCCCCTGCCTTTTCTTTCTATCTTCATTAGTCATCAGCATGCTACTTCCTTCCCTCAACAGATAATGGTGTGTGTGTGTGTGTGTGTTGGTACTGGGCTTGAAATCAGGTCCTCACACTCTTGCTTGGGTTTTTCCCTCAAGCTGGAGCATTACTTACCAGTTAACTTGAGATAAGAGTCTCACAACTGGCTTTGAACTGAGATCCTCAGATCTCAGCCTCCTTAGTTGCTAGAATTATAGGAATGCATCACCAGTACCTGACAAATAATGGCTTCTTTATCTTGGGCTTTACCTTGGACTCAACCTCCTCAAGGGCCATGTGTTATTAATACTGGTTGCAATGGTAATTACAATAAGTAGTCATATACTGGCCATGAATAATATACACCCGTAGACTGATACTAATGATCATTGTGACCCTTTAAATGTCTATTTGTCTCCAGTTCTGTCTCAGCACTCAGGACTCTAAGGTCAAGTAGTAATAATGACTAGAATTTCTTATTGCTCTGTAGAGCCTTTTATTTCTCCCAGGAGCTCATATTTTTTGGGGGGTGGGTCCCTTAAACTGATAGTCAGCATATGGTGATAAAGGCTATGGCAGAGATCATCACATGAGAGATGAACAGAGACAGTGTGTGTATCAGCCTGAGATGGGAGCAGTCTGCAGGCATCTTCATGGAGGACAGACCCTTCTTGTGCCATTGGTAGGACAAGTGGGTGTTGGCAAGCCAGTCCATGGCAGAGATGGAGGAAAGAGGAGGCAGAAGGGAGGAGGGATGGGGGGATGGGAAAGGAAAAGAGAGAAGAGAGAGGGGAAAAGACAAAGGGGAGAGGGCACAGGGAGGAAGGGGAGGAGGAGGAGGAGACGGAGGCAGAGGAGGAGGAGGTGAAGGCAGTGGAGGCTACCCAGCCTCCCTAGCAAGATTACCTCATCTCATTCATGTCTTCTTTTCCTTGTAACACAAGAGCCTCAGAGTATAAGAGGGTGGAGGATAGAAAAGAAAGTAAAGAAACTAAAAGGGAAAAGGAAGAAAGGAAACATAACTTCGTGTTGTAAGCCATGAATGATTGCTTAGCAAAATGGTGGCGAAGTTGTCCTGCAAGCTTCCCCTGCCACTCCACCCCCAAGCTTTGGCCTAAAATTCTCCTTCACCTGAAGAACAAAGTGGCTTCACTTGAATAGTGACAGGGAGTCCCTTGGTTGCTCATTTTCACGCACACAGCTTGATTAAGGGTGGTGGCGGACAGAGTGGTTGTTGTTCATCATGGGAACACTGTTCACTGAGTGGGTCTCACTCTTGAAAAATGGAGAACAGCGGCTACAGTGTGCGTCTGCAAGAGCATCAGACAGGATCTGTGTGCTCAGGCGTAAAGCTGAAATAGAGTTCTGGTAAAGAGTATGTTGGTATTTTAGGTTACAGTTGTAAGTCCACAGCCAAGGACTTTGCCCAAGGATCTTCCTGCCTCTAGAAGTGACTGTGAGGTTTGGATTTGAAGGCTTTTGTGCTTACAAAGTGTTTAGCCAGCAGTCAGGGTTGGTACAAGTTATCTATTCCTTCTGCAGCCAGGGTAACATCTTTTGCTCCCAGTGAGTCATCCATGTCTCTCTGCTTCCTTCCTGGCCCTCTCCCTCTTGTCCTTTCCTCTCTCTCAGAGATTCCCCTTGCCCGCCCCTTCCACCCCGACCTTTGCCTCCCCTTCCCCCTGCCCCAGTTTTGAACTCAAGTTTTGAACTTAAGGCTTGTTCTTGTTAGTGGGTAACCTGCCCTTTTGAACTGCACCTCTAGCCCTTTTTGTGTTTAGGTTATTTTTCTTGGCAGGGGGGATTGGACTGGCCTCAGATCATGATCCTCCTATCTATGACTCCCACACAACTGGAATTATACCAACATGCCCAGCTTCTCTGTTGAGATAACTTTTTTCTAGAGCTTTCTTGGCACTGTTGTCCTCCCAATCTCTGCCTTCCTACTAGCTGAGATGATAGGTTTGAGGTGTGAGCCACCATACCCAACCCTCTACTTAAACTCCTAAGCTCTCTCCTTGCCCAGCTCCTTGAAACTTTCACTTCTAAACCATTCTTTCTCCTTCTGGTATCATGTAGTCACTCTTTGCCTTCTACTTCTGCTCAGGCATTGGCTTTCAGTGTTGATACCTCCCTCTCACTTGACAACTCCTGAAGTAGTAGCCTACCTAAAGACACTCCTTCCTACCTTAGCATTATTTTGTCACCTCTCCTCAGGCCTGCTTCTCCCAGTAGACTGGTCATGACATCCCTTCAGAGATAGGAAACATTTAGCAGAAGGAAATGAGAAAGAGTGTTAGGGATCAGAGGAGCACTAAAGATCTGAGGCAAAGTAAGTGTTTTTCCAGCACTGCTAGGACCTCATCATGCAGTGTTTTTAAGACAGAAGTTAGCACCAAATGAGCATTCTGAGGCCAAGGTTCATTCCGAATGCCTCTTTCTCACCGGAGACTAGAGCAGGTGGTTTAGTCATTCTTTGCTTTAGTTGATTTGTAGAATCAAATATTAATGGTACCTTCTTGATAGGATCCTTAACAAAGTCAAGATGTAGGGATTTGCTGTGCATGTAATTATTGGATGGATGTTGGCTGATGCTGTCATTGGACTAGAGACTTCTAAAGAAGCTGGTAGACCTGTTGATACCTTTAATACTGAAGATTAAGCTGTATTGAACCTTCCAGGAAATGCTTTCAATGATGCCCTTTTCTTCTCAGGTTAGGAGGGGAAATGGATTCTTTCTTTAGCACTAAGCCATGATCCCGATCACTCATCGAGACTCTTCTTCCCAGCTGACATGCTACAAGTGTAACTCTAAATTTAACTTGAGAGTTGTATTGGATAATACTTTAAAAATTATTAAAAATTAGTTATATCTCAGCCTCACTTCA
The DNA here is from genome assembly GCF_024711535.1 of Dipodomys merriami. Classification (NCBI taxonomy): domain Eukaryota; kingdom Metazoa; phylum Chordata; class Mammalia; order Rodentia; family Heteromyidae; genus Dipodomys; species Dipodomys merriami. Next base: position 77,494,345 of record NW_027202270.1, read on the forward strand.
CCACTTTCTACCCAGTGCTGCACAAAGACAGAGAGAAATGACTGGTATCCGACCCCTAAGAGTGTCCCTCTCTTGTAAGATTCACTTCTTTGTTCCAGAGCCAAGGACCAACAGGCTTAAAAAAAAAAAAGCCAGATTTGAACACTGGTGAAATGGATTATTATTGGCTTATTATTATTATTGAGTGAGTTCGAAGAAAACAGAAAAAGGATCCACATATACCCAGCCAACTGGAGTTTGGCAAGTACTGTGGTATCCCCATAGGAGAAGGAAAAGTCTCTTCAACACACAGTGCTGGACCTACCAGCTAACCACATGGACAAAATGGACACCAACCCATTATACAGAAGTTTAAATGAATAGATTACTAAACTCTATTTGAATGAATTTTAACTATACAACTTCTAGAAGAAAACAGATACAACAAAGGCTTCTTATATGTGGTTTATTGAAATCACGATATTAAAAATTAAACTTAATCAAAAACATCCATTTTTCTTCTTTCCTCAGGGAAATGAAGATGTGTCCCCACACAAAGACTTACAAATATGTATTACCATTTTTATTTCTACTGTCAAAAGATAGAAACAACTCAGACTGTATATTAGCAGGTGAATGGTTAAGGTAATTCAGCAATAAAAAGCACTATGTATCGAACCATGGAATAGCATGGAATATCAAAGTCATTAAAGTAGGTGCCAAGAGTGAGGCAGTAGTTTGTACTCTGTGAGTTTCATTTATTGAACTATTTAAATACAATATAATCTGTAATGATAAGAAACAGATACAATTGTCTGTGTGTGAGTGTGTAGCTGCAGGGGAAGGAAGAGAGAATCAAGAATTACTGGGAGGGGCTGAGAATGAAGCCTAGTGGTAGAGTGCTTTCCTAGCATGCATGAAGCCCAGGGTTCTATTCCTCTGTACCACATAAACAGAAAAAGCCAGAAGTGGCCTTGTGGCTCAAGGGATAGAGTGCTAGCCTTCAGCCAAAGAAGCTCAGGGGCAGAGCCCAGGCCCTGAGTTCAAGCCCCAGGACTGGCAAAAAAAAAAAAAAATACTGCGATAGATTGGGAAATAAATCAGTGGTGCTCATAGGATGCACTTTAAATCCGTGCAGTTAAGTGCATCCAGTGCTTGGCCGTGGATGACCTCACCTAGCTTTGAGAACCATGTTTAATAAAGGAGTTGCTGAGGAGGGAGTGTGTATTTTCCTTAGTGTGGCTCAGACATTTAGGGCTTAGGATGTTAACACTATTGATAGGTATAATGTAAATGGATAAAATAAGAAGACAAAGTATATGATTTAAGGAGAAAGTGTGAATAGCTGGTTGGTCTTTTGTGCAAGTTGAATGGTTTCATGGGATTGCCAGAATACCCCTGAAGTGGGTGTCTCAGGCATTCCAAGCTTCTGGAAGCCTGGGCATTTTGTCCTTTTGGTCTCTTTGCATGCAGTATGGTTGATCAGTTCCTGTTATGTAGGAAATGATGGCACAGGATTCTGATGGGTTCTCTTTTCTCTGCTGTGGAGTCCTTGGATTTTAATCAGAGGATGATCATCTGTGAGCAGTCTGCCATGTTCTTTATTCTGTCTACTGTCTTTGTTTTTTTGTTTTTTACCTCCAAAAAGTGTTTTGTAGCTTGAAGTCTTGTTAGACCTTTAGTGAGTGTGTGAAGTAGGCAGAGGCTTTAGACATATGATAACAAGAGGCATATGATAACAAGAAAGGAAGCAAATTCTCAAATAAATACACCTCACTCCAGACTACAGAGATACACAGTAGCAGAGATACACATAGGCAGAACCAGGTCTCCTGAGTGAGGATCTATGGCCCAGAGATTCAGTCTCTCAGAAGATTCTGAACAGATGCCAAGTCTAGGACTTTTCCTACATTCTACAGAATGTGAGTAAGCTTCCAACTCACATTTTCCCAGTGGTCTTGGAAATTCGGACTGGATTGGTACCATGACGATCCATCTTAGCTGAGTGCTGGTGGCTCAGGCCTGTAATCCTAGCTACTTAGGAGGCTGAGTTCTGAAGGTCACAGTTCTGAAGGTCACAACCCAGCCTAGGAAAAAAAGACCATGTGACTCCTATTGTCAATTAAACCAGCAAAAATCTGGAAATGGAGGTTGTGGCTGAAGTGGTAGAACACGTAACATTGACCAAAAAAGCCAAGTAAGAGGTTGAGGCCCTGAGTTAAAACCCTAGTATATTAATTTTCTCTCTCTTCTTCCCCCCCCCTCACACCCACACCCCCCCACACACACACACAATCTCTGTTAGGGGAATGTTAGCTTAGAATGACAAAAATGGAGAAGGGAGAAAGCAGAGAAATGTTTCACTTTTTTCTGCCCTGCATCTTGTGTTTATTTAGGGCTATCAGTGTTTATCGAAGATGTTTAACAGTGTATGATTAACATGTATTAACAGTGAGTACTTTGTTGTCCAAATGTATCTGCAGTTGACCTTGGAGACTTACTTAATCTCTTGGACTTTTTAAAATCTAGAATGTCAGAAAGAACTAATTTAGCACTTCTTTCTGTCTGTAGTTTTGAGAGAGCTTACTCTTTAAAGAAAGAAGAATTTTCTTTCAAAAGGTGTTTAAGTTTAGTATAACGAATTTTTCATCTGCTTTCCTATGCATAATATAGACAATTGCTCCGCCTAGTGTCTGGTTTTTGTTTATTGTATTGAGTATGAAAGACTCATACTGGATTTTTTTTTTTAATTTCCCAAGCCTGGACTAAAACATCCCTGTTTATAGGGTGTTCATAATACATCCTAGTACAGCAGAATGGCAATAATAAGGGCTCCTTTTATAAGCTACTCCATTCTCCTGTCACATGGGCAGTACTGTTCCTCTGGAATATTCTTCCTGAGTCAGAATATGAGTATTTAGTAACAAAGTCAGTCATACATGTAACTGACTTGTCAGGAAAACATTGGATACTTCCCTTGGATGGAAGGGTTTTTGTGGAGTGGGTGTGGGGGGGTTACTGTGTAACAATTCTTAATCTTTGAGTAACCTTATTAAAGTGAGCTCTTTGATTAACTCCTCTAGGGAAGTTGACAAATTCTGAGTCCAAGATGACTGAACAGAGGATCTTTTCCCTAAATAACTTCCTAAGGAGAGACACAACATGAGATCTGGAGAGCTGTAGGCACTTGTGAAGGTCAATGTGACCTCCTCCTTCAACCTCTGCGTTGGCGGCTGCGGGGAGAGTTGTAAGAGGGCCTAACTGCCAAGAGCTGTGGTCCTTGACATGTCTGTCCTCCTGCTGAGAGAAGCAGCCTGGCTGAAGTTAGTTTGGCCCTAGGTTCTGCCTGCCATCCACCATCGATTTTGGCTAACCCTGTCTCTCTCCAGTTGCAATTCCCTCTACATCTTCCAGTCCTGTGTGTGTATGTGTGTGTGTGTGTGTGTGTGTGTGTGTGTGTGTGTGTGTGTATGTGTGTGTGTGTGTGTGTGTGTGTGTGAGAGAGAGAGAGAGAGAGAGAGAGACACGTGAAGCTGATGGCTGCAGTATCTTTTAGCACACTGCAGTACAATTTTTGGTCTACTCATTTCTTTGAGTTTGCACAAAGACAGAAGTAGAGTGCAGACTTTGAGAAGGGGATAGGAAAGTTGTAAAGAACTTAGTGTCTACAACAGGGTCTGGCATGTGAAAGGAACTTGGTAGGTATTTGTGGACTGAATGAGTTCATTGTATATGTGCAGCCCTGGGGTTGAGCCGGGCAGTTTGCCAATACTGCTCGTAGTGGGGTTATAAGCCCAGAGGGATTCATCTTTGAGGGAACTGAGGATAACTGCCTGGTTAGTGCAGACATTTTTGCAAATAACGGCAAAAAGAGGTTGCCCTAGACTCCTCCTCATTCATGGCCATGATGTTCTGTAATGTGATGTTTGTGGTCGGTCAAGTGAGTTTTATGTCTGTATTTTTCCTTTTGAGTATAGGCATTTAATTTTTTTTCTATTTTGTTTCAAGCCATAAAAGAGAGAAAATTTGAGAAGCTGCAAAGGTTATTTGAATAGAAGTGTGCTCTGTTTTGTCATTTTCCACAATGGTTTTTAGGTATTGGATGGTTTTCAGGTCCTGGCCTAACTGTACTCTGCCCTAAGTCCTTTTGAGGCAGCCATGATATATCACACTCTCAGAAACAGCCTGGATTCCTTGGTAATTGAGCACTGAGGTGAGTTTTCAGGGTCACTGGCTTCTAGAGTAGGTCTCCATTGTAAATGTGGCACCTAGTGTGAAGCTCAGGTAACCTCAGCCTCTCAGGTAACCTAGGTGATACTTTGAAAGTATTTTGTAGTGATTAATATCTGTGACCAGTTGGCTTAAGTGCAGGAGCTTATGATTGATAATCTGGGTGAGCCTGACCCAATCTCCCTCAACTTCTCTTTCTCTGGTTGAACTCTGACATGCCCAGAAATTACTACCCTGATATATTTTCTTCATATTTACTTTCATTTTTATCCAAGTTAGACATGTACATAATGTAAACAGCCCTTGTCTTATAAAGCTCATTATTAAAAAACAAAATTACCACCACCACCACAACAATAAACTGTAGCTGATGCACTGATCGCTCACAGAGCTCCAGGTCTCGGGAGGAGGTCTCAGACCTGGAGGATTACAATTCCAAACCAGCCCATGTAGAAGAGCCCCAAGATTCCATCTCCAAAATAACCAGCAAAAAGATGGGCTGGAGGTGTGACTCACACAATAGAGAGCTAGCCATAAGTAAGCAAGCAGAGAGAGAATACAAGGCCCTGAATTCAAACCCTGGTACCAGCATCTTTCTTTAAGAAACTCCCTCTCATCTTCAAACTTTATATCTCTTGTTTTAATTGTGATGCTGGGGGTTGAGCTTAGGGTCTTATATATGGGAAGCAGGCTCTCTACCATTGAGCCTTCACTAAAACCCTCTTAAAGGTCTAAGCAACATGCAGGTGTTGATATTTTGTGCTTTTTTAGTAGAGGTGTGATTGACTTCCTATTCTAGCTGGTCCTTAATCATCTACCAAACTACTATTAATTATGCCACCCTCCTAGGGTGTTTATATTGCTATTTTGGTTATATCCACATGCACCATTGTTGTGGTGATGGCTAATATTATTCATAGCTGAGCCCAGTGCCGTATGATTTAATTCTTCCCTTTCTTGTATATTGCTTTGTGTTCCCTAGTACTGATAAATGAATATGTAGTATTTAACTTTATGTACACATGAACATACACATACATGTTCATCTGGATGTTCCAGTGAGCTCCACATTTGTTGTCTTGGAATCCCAGGCACTGGGATGCTGGAGTTTTGTTTTACTTTTATGCTGTGTCTCACTGGATCCCGTCACTGTCTTTTATGATTCACTCCATTGTTTTAGAGGAGCACGTCCTCCAGCACCTTCCTGGGAATAAATTCAGGGAGACCTTGAATATCTAAAAACTCTCTGTTCACATACTTTGTATATTCTGTTTTCATTTATTGGGCAATAGTTTGGGTAGAAATAGGTTTATTCTTAGAATCTTGAAAGCTTTCATACTTTTTTTTTGTTTCCTCGTTTTTATTCTAAAGGTGAGGTACAGAAGGATTACAATTATGTAAGTCAAATAAGCAGTATATTTCTTTTTGAACAGTGTCACCCCTTCCCTTGCTTTCTTCTAATTTTTCCTTCCTGTCACAACCCACAAATGGTTCATTTTCAATATAGAATCTAGTGTCTTGTGTCACTGCTGTATTTGTTCATCCTTTGTCCCATCATTTCTATGATCCCCCTTACTCTTCCAAAACAGATAAACTTACAAACGAGACAAAAGGGACATAAAACAAAAACAGTAACAAAGGGAAAGAAACCCCCAAACCTCTTGTTTCCATTTCTTGGAGTTCATTTTGATAAATATCATTTTGTATGATCATATGCACATAGCTATTGAGCCTTTGTGATCCTCTCCTAAGAATATCTTCCTTTGGTCTCACTGTGTGAATGTCTAGAGTCCTATATAATTTATCATGTCCAAGTGTATTTTTTTTGTCTTTTACTGCCCAGTGTGTTTACTTGTGAATTTATAGGCACAGTCTAGTGACAACAAATGAGAGAAACCATGCAACCAATGTTTCTTTGGGCCTGGCTTACTTTGCTTAATATAATTTTTTCCAAGTCTTTCCAGTTCTTTAAGAATGGTACCATATCATTCTTTCTGATGGAAGCATAGAATTCCACTGTGTACATATACAACATTTTTTTGATCCATTTGTCTGCTGGGGGGTATCTGGGTTGATTCCATATCTTGGCTATAGTCAACAATACTGCAATGAGCATGGATGTGCTGGTAGCTTTAGTATGGCCTTGTTTTAGGCCTATTGGATAAATGCCCAGGAGTGGAATTGATGGGTCATGGAGAAGCTCTAAGTTTAGTCTTTTGAGAAACCTCCATACTGCTTTCCAGAGTGGTTGAACAAGTTTATATTTCTACCAACAGTGTAATAGAGTTCCCTTTTGGCCACATCCCTGCCAGTCTCTGTTATTGTTAGTTTTCTTGATAACCGCCATTCTAACTGGGGTGAGGTGGAATCTCAATGTTGTTTTGATTTGCATTTCTTGTAAAACCGGAGATTTTGAACATTTCTTTATGTGTCTATTGGCCATTCTTACTTCTTTTGAGAAGTCCCTCTTTAAGTCTTTAGCCCATTTATTAATTGGGTTGTTAGTTTTTGAGGGTTTTTTTGTGGGGATTAATTTTTTGATCTATAAGTATATTTTAGATATGAGGCCCTTGTCTGATGTATAGCTACTAAAAGTCTTCTCCCATTGTGTGGGCTTTCTATTTATCTTGCTAGCTATGTCCTTTGCCATGCAGAATCTCTTCAGTTTGATGCAATCCCATTTATCTAGCTTTCTTTGGTTTGTTATGATTCTGGATCTTTATTTAAGAAGTTTTGATCTGTGCCTAGGAGCCCTAGCGTTTCTCTTACCCCTTCCTGTAATATTTACAGGGTATCTGGCCTTCCATTGAGGTCTCTGATCCATTATGAATTGATTCTGGTGCAGGGTTATAGATAAGGATCTGGCTTCTGTTTTCTGCATGCCAACACTATATGTTGTTTTTGGCTTCCTTATTGAATATTAGGCCATAGGTCTGTGGGTTCATTTCTGGGTCTTCTATTCCTTTCCATTGGTCCTCAGGCCTATTTTGTGTGAGTACCAAGCTATTTATATTACTACGCCTTTGTACTAGAGTTTAAGTTTGATATTTATATTCTACCAACACTGTTCTTCCTGATAAGGATTGTTTTAGCTATTTGGAGTCTTTTATTAGAATTTTTAGATTACTTTTTCTGTATAATTGAAAAATGTAGTTGGGATTTTGATGGGTATTGCATTATATTTATAAATACCTTTGGGCAATATTGCCATGATGTTAAGCTTCTAATTCAAGAGCATAAAATAAATGTTTTTCCATTTCCTTAAATCTGCTTTGATTACATATTTTAGATTTTTAAAATTTTCATAATAGAGATCCTTCACATCTTTGGTTAAGTTAATTCTTAGGGCTTTTTTTTTAAGCTATTACAAATGGAGTTGCTTTCCTGATGTCAGTCTCAATCATTATAAATCTTTCAATATCTAGTGTCAAATTCTATTCTATCGCACACTTGTGCACTCACTCACTTGATAGCCTGCTTGCCTGTCCTTCCTTCCTTCCTTCCTTCCTTCCTTCCTTCTTTCCTTCCTTCCTTCCTTCCTTCCTTCCTTCCTTCCTTCCTTCTTTCCTCCCTCCCTCCCTCCCTCCCTTACATCCTTTCTTTCTTCTGTATTTAGCTAGGTACTTTAACTCTTATGCAATTCATGTTCTATATTCATAAGTGATTCCTTGAAATTATCTTAATTTTTTTTGCTTTTTTGATTTCCTGTTATTGAAATTTGAACTATCTAGACCCATTCTTTTGTTTCTCCTTTGTTTCCTTATGTTTTAATTTTTGTCTTTAAAAAAAAACATCACCTACTTTAGCTTCTTAAGCTTTTATTGGGCTGTTCATTTCTGTTATACTTTACTTTTATTTATATGTTCCTATATGGCATCATTTTCTTATCCCAGTAATACAATATTGGTTTTCTGATGTTAGCAACAATGTTAAAACATTTCCTTTTTCTTCACATTTTTTTTATTTTCATTTAAGCATTTTAAGAATTTTAGCATTTCTTTAATCATGAAATTAAAGCAAGAGCCAGGTACTGATGGCTCATGCCTATAATTCTAGCTACTCAGGAGGCTGAGACCTGAGGATCATGGTTTGAAACCAGCTTGAGCAAGAAAGTCTGTGAGACTATAATCTCTAATTAACTACTAAAAAAAAAAAACTGGAAGTGGAGCTGTGGTTCAAGTGGTAGAGTGTTAGCCTTGAGCTCAGGAGCAGTGCCCAGGTTCTGAATCCGAACCTTAAGACTGGCACAAGAAAAACACATTAAGCATTGAACTATAGTAGTATACCAGAGCACTATGACTGTCACAAATAAAAATCAGACAATTCCAATCTGAAATTACTTTTGACAGGTATTATGCTATTTGTGCTTTTCAGAACTTAACATTACTATTCTTATTAGGTCTGCTGTTAGATTTCATAACATTAGCATGAGCTAAATCATCCCCCCAAGTTGTTTTTTGTTTTGTTTTGTTTTGTTTTTGGTGCCAGTCCTAGGGCTTGAACTTAGGGCTTAGGCATTGTCCTGAGCTTCTTTTGCTCAAAGCTAGTGTTCTAGCCACAGTGCCACTTCCAGTTTTTTCCAAGTAGTTTATTAAGCTAAGAGTCTCACAGAGTTTTCTGCCTGGGCTAGCTTTGAACTGTGATCCTCAGATCTCAGCTCCTTGAGTAGTAGCTAGGATTACAGGAGTAGCAGCCACCAGTGCCAGCTCTCCTCCCCAAACTTAAGAACTCCTCATTACTAACTTTACCCTAATATATTTGGTTTTCCTTGTAAATATGTATTGTTTTTTGGTTGTATGAACTTGAAGTCTTCTTTTTTTTGTTCTCTTGAGCTAGACACACCTTTGGGGCAATAGGCAAACTCCCTGATTCGCCTGTTTTCACTGCTTCTACCCAGCTTTTAACTGAACCACCTGAGTGCCTGAACAGAAGCTCTCTCTTTTGCTGTCTCTGATGAAATGTTTATTTCTGACAATAGTAGCCAACAAACATGGAGTAGTGACAGGATCTGGGCTTTCTAAAGATGTTGGCAATTCATCTCCTGTTTACTCTACCTATTTTACCCCCATTCAAGAAATGGCAGGTGGTGTCCCAAGTTTTGGGGCTGTTCCCTGACAGGGAGCCATTTACCTCCCCCTCTGCCCTGAGGCTCTGCCACACCCTGTTCCAGGAATGCAGCTGCTGCCCAGCGTCTCCCTAGCCCTGCTTACACAAATCACGGCTGTTGTGCTTCTCTTCATTTCTTTGTCCTTGTCATTCCTTAAAAAAAAAAAAAAATCCCTTGCTGCCATTAAGTGGACGTGCAAAAACTGCGTTCATTCTCCATTTTTACATAGACACTTTTCTGACTTTTAAGGCATTTTCAACTGTATAAAAGGGCACTCGGCATGGAGAATTAGAATTATGTGTTCTTTTGATTTGGCAAAAACTGAAATTCAGGGCCACTGGGCAACATTTGAGAAGAACCAGCCTATTTTTATATGCACAAGGCAGTGGATTCTAGATTGGACAGGTACGAATTAGAATGCCTACAATGTCCATGCCTAGCTGGGTGACCTTTCTCTTGGGAGATGACTAAACCTCTCTGTTTAAGGTCATAATTTCCATCTAGCAGGAATCTTGCAATTATGTCCAAAATAAAATCAAATTGCCTCTTTAGTATTTAGAAAAGAATTTCATCTATAATGGGCATTAAAGTATCAGTTGATACAATTGTTACTTAAGACCTTCTCTTGTTTGTACTGGGTGCTATATGGTTATTATCAGTTAGAGCTGATGTCTTCAGCCTTGAAGAGGGACAAGAGAAGTTAGGTAAATTTAGGACAAATCAGTCTTGCATTCCAGGGGTTATGTAGATGCTTCTTAAATGATTAACATGGCTGTATGCAGCTTTAATGAGGAACCTGAACAAAGGAGACAGATATAGCATGAAAGCAGAGATGCCAAGCTTTTACTCTGTTTATAATTTCCCATCACACATCTGTAGGCCAAAGTGAGATTGCGTGCTTTTAGTAAAAGCAGCCTTTAAGTACTGTTACACTTTTAACAAGGTCAGTTTCTAAAATTCCTGTTCAAACAAACAGTTTCTAAAATTCCTGTTCAAGCAGAAGCAGGCAGCCAGGAAGTGCTACTTCCTTTACAAGGAACGAATTCAGGGATGGCATTGTCTGTGTGTTCTGGGAAATTGCAGAGGAGATCTTTTGCTTTGTGTGTGTTTAAGGAACCCTGAGGGCTCACTTTCTTTAAATGCCCCTGGCCACCTGGGAAGGGAGGTGAGAGTCCAGCCAGAGTGGCTCATCTCAGATTCCATGGTGACATTCAGGGATCAGGTGCTTGGCGCAGAGACTCTTACGTTCCTTATCATGTAGCACACAACTACAATTCCACTGATGCTTCATTTTCTAGGAGTCAGGCTCCACAGGAGAGGGACATCCTCGCACTTCAAAGTGCCTCCATTTCCCCTCAGCTGACAGCACTGCATCTCCTCTGTGGTTTTCTGTGACCCTGTTGTCATCCTCAGCAACTTGGTGATCCCTTTATAACATTGGAGGGGCATCACCTGTCAGATGGAACAGGAGATACCAGGGTGGGGATCCCCAGGGTCCTGAAAACCCTCTACTGACCTCACTGCTCACCGGCTGTCTATCTGCTTGTCTAAACATCAATGCCTGACATCCCCAATAGCCAAATGGTCTGATACTCATTTAAATCTTGTGAAGCCATTGGATGGGAGTCCATGGTAATTTGTCAATATGATTTAATAACCGGAAGAAATTGCGGGCCCGTGCTTGGTATAATTTCCTCCACATCTGCCAGCTTTCTCATCTGCTGGGGTGGGGGAAGGGTGGTGATGAAAAGTTGAGGATGAAGGGTGACTGTTAATTTCACCTGGGGCCATAAATCAATATTCATTTATTATTCAGCCAGCACCAGCATTTCCCTGGGTGATACTCGAACACATGTAGTGTCAGAATGGTTTGAAATTTGTCCTCATTAGAAAGGCAAAGGATGCCTTTTTGCAGGCATAAGCAAGCAAGCATCCAGATTCCCTGCTTGCTGCTTCATGCCTCATAAGCAGGAAAGCAGGGTGGGGTGTGGAAGAAGGGTGGTTGGGTTTTCAGGCTGGTCTCTGTCTGGTGTCAGTGACCAAACTGCAGGTGTTACCTCTAACAAGGTATAAACTTAATATAGCAGGTGGCAATTGGTGCTTCTGGGGGAAAAATCATTTGTACATAAGGTTTTCCTGAAAGTAGTATCAAAAATCCAAGTGCCTTGGGATGAGGATAGGTGGGAAAACGGGGATGGTGATGGAGGATGAAAAATTGGTCACAATGTTAGAAATGGCTGCAGGCTGGTGACTAGCTGGAATCAGGGGCAGGCCACTTGATATGAATCTAAGAATCATGGAAGATGGAATGGGATTTATAAATAGCAACTTGTATTTCCTCTTCATGTTGGTGGATGGGACATTGGGTGGGTATACTAGGAGGAGTTGGTGGGGTTATCGGCCCTAGCAAGTTGGACAAAGCACTAGATATAGCCTGACAACTGAGATCCTGCATACCAATTAGACCCTTGATCTTGGAGCCTGTCTTAGACCTCAGTGAAAGTTGTCATAGCAGATCCTCCCATATTTCCCTGATCTTTTGATCTAAAGGTTCATCTCGTGAAAGGAGATAGTCATCTTAGTAAGGAGAGAGGATTAGATCCTTAGTAAGGAAAGAGGATTAGACCCTGTATTATCATTTTCAACATTTTTAAGCTGTGTTATAATAGAATGTATGTCACAGACACTTAAAAGAGGAAAAGGTTTATTTTACTCCAAGTTTCAGAGGGTTCAGTCCATGGTTTCTTGGCCTCATTCCCTTGGACAGAACGTTGTTGCAGCAGAATAAGCTCTAGGGGAGCTTCTTTACCTCATGGCAGACAGGGCAAGGGCAAGGTAGCCTTCAAGGATATGCCCTAGTGACCTACTTCTAACTAGGCCCCACCTCCTACCTCTTACCACCTCCCAGGAATGTCTCATATTATAAATCCATCAAGGGATGTGAGCATTCACGAGGACTGAGCTCTCCTGATCTAATTGTCTTTGGAAACTCAATCACAAACACACCCAGAGGTGTGCTTTACTAAGCTCCTAGGTATTTAATATAGCCAAATTGCCAATCAAGATTAACAGTCACAGATCCTGTCAGCTTCCCTCCAATTTCTTTACCTGTTCCTTGCATCAATAATTATTCATCTCCACTGATAATTTAAATAAAAAAGCACGATATCAGCTGGAGGCACTTAGACTGAATTATAAAAATCCTTTTATGAGGAGAGCAATGAAACAGATCTTTAGAATATGATTCCAGGACCACAAACTATAAAACATCATGGGTGAATCTCAAATAGGTAACAAAAGAAGCCAGATTAAAAATGTGTACTGCACTTGTGTAAAATTTTAAAAATAGAAGATATTAATCTGTTGTGACTGCAGTTATAATATAGCACTGAGAAAGAGACATGAGGAATGGTTCTGGGGTAAAGTAAATGTTTTTGTGTTTTGCTTTGTGGATAGTTATGTAGATTATCACTACATTGACAGAATTAATCAAACGGAACCTCTCAAGTCTTTATATTTATTGCATGTTAATTATATATCAGTTAAGAAGGTATATAATAGTTTCTTAAACCCTAGGTCCCTAGGTACACTTGGAAGGCAGAGTATTAATCAAGACTTGTGATTTGCTTTGTCTAACCACTTTTTTATTTTCAGACCATTGGTCTTGTTGTGATCTCTAGTCCCTCCTGTCTTAGTACTTGTTTATACCCCTCTCTACTAACTGCTTTATCTCAAGTTTACAGGGCAAAATATAATTTGCTTCTAAATCAGTACTATGCATTATAACTTTCTGTGATAGTGGACGTATTCTGTATTGACACCCTGTGATATGATCATACCTGCATGTGAATAGTCATGTTTTCAGTTTTAATACTTTCTCACTCTAAGCACATGTGTTAAGAAAAGTAACAGTAAAAAGAATTAGGAGATGAGATTTTTTTGTTGTTGTTGTTGGTCGTGGGGCTTGAACTCTGGGCCTGGGCACTGTCCCTCAGCTCTTCAGCTCAAGGAGAGTACTCTACCACTTGAGTCACAGTTCCACTTCTGATTTTCTGGTGGTTAATTGGAGATAAGAGTCTCACAGAGTTTCCTGCCCTGGCTGGCTTTGAACCGTAATCCTCAGATCTCAGCCTCCTGAGTAGCTAGGATTACAGGCGTGAACAACTGGCGCCCCAGAAAGATGAGGAGATATTACATTTATTACATCAGACTACCTCATTAAGAAGGTGCTTTTGGGGAGGAAGAGCGTGGACAAAGGAGAGAGGAGAGAGGAATGAGGAGGAGGGAAAGAAGAGAAAAAGAAAACAGAAGAAAGGTTATTAGCTGGATGGACGTGTGGAACTTTGAGACAGAAGGACAGCATATGCCAAGCCAGCAGGTTACATATTGGTATAACAGGTAGAAAGCCAGGTTGGCTGGTTGCAGCAGAATGAAAGAAGAGGCAGAGTGATGAGAGGGGAAAGCAAGGGGATCAACTCTATCCAGTTGTTTTGGTTGGGTTTGGCTTTTCTGAGAAGAGCTGGCAATGATCTTATCCTATCACTGTATAGCAGTTCACGGAGACTCTTATTTACCAGCTCACCAGACTATCAGTGGGATAGCGCAGGGATCCTGTGTCTTCTAAGAGAAAAGCTGACTGCGGCTCTGGTCCAGCTGACCAACATCCCCAGAGCTAGCAAACAATAACAAATACCACACATCAGCAGAAGAATCCTCACCCAGATCAGTTTTTATTAGCTCCTTGCTAATTAACTTCAGGTCCTAAAATTAGACCTGAGGCTTTCAACCACATTCTGACCTGGGCTGAGGCAAATGGAAAGGTGGGTGGTGCCAGGCTGAGAGGGAAAGCTAGTTGGTGGAATGTTCTGAGCTTGGAACACAACTCTGCTGTTTGGGTTGGAACCATCCCTTTTCCCCAGGCTTCAGTTTCCTCATTGCAGCATGGGTTAGATGCTTCCTATATTTTTTTTCCAGTGTGATTTAAAAATCACTTCCTATTTATGCAGAAGGGATATTTCTCAGCTATCAGTCTAGTCTGGTGGTCCAGCCTTAGGTGTATATGTCTCCAGGAGTTATTCCCTTAGGTTAGACAAGATTCACCTTGGCATAGACCAAAGAGTTTGGGATATGAAGTTTTTTTGTACCCCTGGGTCCCCTCAGTTCTTGGAAGCCATGTATAAGAAGTTTGTTTCATCAGGCTAAGGTATCATTTTTCACACTGTGGGACCAGTGAAACTGGAAATGAGAGACCGATTCTTGAAAAGAACTTGTCACTCAGATGGACTGATCATTGGCTCCTGTCACCTGTTACCTGGAGTAGCATTTGGACTGGCATCTGGAATGGGCTGAGGTGGCTTCTCCTGAGCTGTTCTGCATTTTAGACACAGAGACTCATCAACAGCAGATATTTGTTTCTCATAGTTCAAGAGGTTGGGAAGTCCAAGGTACCGACAGATCAGCATCTGGGAGTGCCTGCTTCCCGATTCGTAGGAGCCTCTTGTATGTGGTATCTTTATGAGAAAGGCAGGTAGAACCTCTAAGGTATCTTTAGGTAGAAGATCAGTAATCCCTTACATGAAGTGATCATCCATCCTCATGACTTAGTCATCCCCCAAAGTTCCACCTCCTCAGACCATCACCCAGGGGATTAGAATTCAACATATCCACTTTGGATAGACATAAACACTGAGTCCCTACCAGGGGACTATAGGCTGCTGTCCAGGAAAGGCAGGTGTTGCTCAGCACGGGGAGAGCTGCTGTATTCAGGCTTTGCTTACCTACACCATTCCTGGCAGGTGATGAAGGAAATGGTCATACTCAGCTCAGTGTAATATCTTGGAGTCAGGGGTGAGTATATGTGTGTGTTTCTTCCACTCCAAGGTGCATTCCAACCTCCAGGTGATCGTTAGAACTCCAGTCAGTTCTCTTTTTTTTTTTTCCCTCTGCCTTCTACTTGCTCGGAAATGACTTTCCTGACTTAGTTGTTCTACGCTATATTCCAGACTTTTATTTAGAATTGTTGTGTTTGAACATGTGTCCCCTTGAATTCATATGGTAAAATACTAAGGCCCACAGTGATAGTGTTAGGTGAGACTTTTGGGAATTGATTAGGTTTGAAGGGCAAAGCCCTGGTGAATGGTTTAGTGCCTTTAGAGAAGAGGCCCTAGAAAGTGCCATTGACCTTCTCAACCATGAGAGGACAAGCTAGACAGTGCCATCTGTAAGGCACAAGCGGACCTCTCCAAACACTGACTCTACTTGTATTGGATCTTGCTGGTTCCAGGCTCCAGACTTAATAGAGCAGGAAAGTACTTAAATACTTAATAGGTACTTAATAGAACAGGAAACACTTGAAGGAAGTCTAGATAAGGGAGTGGAAAGAAATCTGGAGACATTGATGAGACTTAAAGTCAGACATCTGGGATCTTGCTCTATTGTGATCTCTCTAGGCTTCTGTCTTAAGCTGTGTAATTACTGTGGTTTAATTTCTTTCTCTAGCTCAAACTAGTAACTAATATATACATTATGAAAATGTATATAAGCTGAATTATGTCTTATTAATGGTGCCCTAAAAATCTCTGAGATCTACATTTTTTTTTTCATATAGTTCAGTTGACCAATTTCTTAAGGTCTTGAATTAGTTTAAAAAGGCTGTTGCTGCCAGGTGCTCATGCTTGTAACCCTAGCTACTTAGGAGGCTGAGATCTGAGGATCTTGGTTCAAAGTGAGACTGGACAGGAAAGTCTGTGAGACTCTTACCTCCAATTAACCACCAGTGGAGCTATGGCTCAAACTGGTAGAGCACTAGCCTTGAGCAGAAAAAAAAAAAAAAAAGCTCAAGGACAACACCTAGGTCCTGAGTTCAAGCCCCACAACTGACACACACACACACACACACACACACACACACACACACACACACACACACACACACACACACACACACACACGGCTTTTACTATTCCAAGTATAAAGGAGTATACTAGAATTAACATATAGTAGTATTTACCTTTAGCATGTGTTTGACTTTGGCTTTGAATTAGTGGTAATTTCCTTAAACATGTTTGCCTTTTTTTCTATTGTTCAATGAAGAGAACAGTGAAAAATCAAAGTGCTGATCATAGTGCATCTGAGTATGAACAAGGAAATGCACTCCCCTCTTTTTTATGGTTTAGGAACATGCAAAGATGGTTACCAGGCCATAAATGAGGCATCCAGTTACCTTTTACACCTGACCCTCACTGTCTTAGCCTCTGTGACCTGTTAGGAAGTTGCTCTCTTTGCTCTGGAGCTGCCACAGGTCTGGCTCAAGACCTGAGGCAGTCACAGAAGGGCTCCTATTGAAGCTTCTTTTTATTGACATGAAAGAAGAGGTTGAGCAGAAGAGGAACTAGGCGTCTGCGGCAGCTTTCCCTCTTCCAAGGTAGGCCTGCCCATCAGCAAACTCACCTGAGCTACAGCAGTTCCTTTAGGGACCTTCAGGGACTAATGCAGGTGTCTTAGGGGCCATCTTAAACTTGGAAGTATTCAGAAAGAAAACCCTAGGAAAAGTTCCAGCTGAGCTCCATGCACATGGCATGAGGCTGCCTCAGCTAATATTTATATTTTTTCTACATTACAATGGGTGACATGAGGTGGGGAGAGGAAGGGAGGAAGGGAGAGAGGAAGAGAGATTGCCTGAGGGGCTCACAGATAGTAAATGGGGCTCACTTTGGTGACTTTTAATCACTGCCTGATGTTTCCACTTATTTCTGTCAGTAGCCCAGCCTTGTCTTCCAGGGTGAACCTCAGGCCATCGACCCTATGGATGTTTTCTCTAAGATTAAGCTTCTCAGAAGGAGGCTCCCAAATACTTTGCCTCCCCCCCCAAAAAAAACCCCTGCTGACTCTAGTCTTCTAGTCTTTCTGACATTATTCTTCCCTAGGTGATAAATTCCCCATGTCTCTTTGCCAGAATCTAGCTCTGACATGTGATGGGAAGTTGGCTTGTGGCAGGCTGGCTGTGTTGGGGAAAGGAAATAAACCAACCTCCCCCCTCCCCCCACCTTGCCTTCAGAAGTGAGCTCCCAGGGGTGGCAGCCAGAGGAGATGACTCCCAAGGTCAAGGGTGGCAACTTGGGAGAAGAGAGGGTCCCTCAGCTCCTCAGAACCTCCAAGGTGGTAAGCACGTACATTTTCCACCTCTGGAAATCTAGGTCTCAGGTCTCTCAGGGGAGAGCTTGAATAGAATCAGAAAGAAGGGCTGGGAAGGTGGCTCAGTGGTAGAGCACTTGCCTTGCGTGCATGAGGCCCTGGGTTCGATTCCTCAGCACCACATAAGCAAGAAGAAAAAAAGCCAGAAGTGGCGCTGTGGCTCAAGTGGTAGAGTGCTAGCCTTGAGCTGAAGAGCTGAGGGACAACGCCCAGGCCCACAGTTCAGGCCCCACGACCGGACCCCCTCCCCCCCCCCCCAAAAAAAAATAGACTCAGAAAGAACACTTGTGGAGAGCAAAGTGAACTCTGAATTAGGGATGTGAGAGTACTTTGTTTACTTGATGGACTACCTTAGTCTCCTAATCTGTGCCTTTTCAAATGCCGTGAGAAAACTAGACCTGTGTTAATATGTAATTCCTTACTGACTGGTCTTATTTTGCTTTGGATTCTATAACAGGATACTAGTGGGAATCCTTCCCTCCTTTCTCCTTTCTTCCACAGTTTTGGTTTCAATTTAGGACCTTGTATTTGCTAGGCATGTGCTCTACCATTTGAGCCAGGATCCCCAGTCTTTTTGTTGTAGTGATTTTTTTAAATAGAGTCTTGCCTTTTGCCTAGGCTAGCCTGGATCATGATCCTCCCCTGTGCTTCTCATATAGCTGGGGTGAAAGATGCTTACTCCTCTGAGTAGCTTTTTATTGGTCCAAGTGGGGAGTCTCAAGGACTATTTTCCCAGACTGACTTCAACTGAGATCCAAACCCTAATGTAGGCTTACGGATGTGCTGTTCATTATAGATCTGGAGGCTTGAAAACAAAGATCAAGGGACCAGCAGATTCAGTATCTAGTGGGGGTCTACTTCATAGGTGGCTGTCTTCTCGCTGTATCCTATGGGAAGAGACAATGTGATTCTGTGAGTTCTTTCCTATAAGGAAATTCACTGATTTCATTCATTAGCATTCTACTTCACTGAGGTGCAATCACCTCCTCCTCCAAGTACCATTCCACCATTTCATTCAGACCCCGGCATTATGCTTACCTGATTGTCTGTGGGGGTCATCTCCTGTAATTAGGCTGAATTCCCAATGGGAACTTTGGGAACTTGGGAGTTTTGGGTACTCCACGGTATTGCTTAGAAGGACTCAGAATTCGCCAAGAGAACTGGTTTGGATCAGCCTGACTGATAATTTGAAAAATAAATTATAAATTTAAAATAATGGTAAACTTATAGGAGAGTAATGAAGCTAGTACACTCATTTTCGTATACCTTTCATCAAACTGCCCTCCATTACTCTATCTCCATAACCATACCCTTTTATCTATACTGAGTTCACAGCACATTATTAACAAAACTATAGACTCTGTTTTGATTTCCACAGTATTTCTACTGATGACTTTTTCCTGTTTCTGGATCTGGAATAGAATACCACATTTACATTTAGCTGTCACTTCTTCTCCACCCTCCAATCTGTGGCAGTTTGTTGGTTATTCTTTGTCTTCCATGACCTTGACGAGTTGTGGTCAGGTGTTTTGGAGCATGTCCCTCAGTTTGGTTTTATCTGATGTTTTTTCATGATTAAATGGAGTTTATAGATCTGGAGGCAGAACACCATGTATGCATATTGTCCTTGTCATATGATACAACAGGCCACTGACATCACAATACAAATGTGATATTAACCTTGATCATCCGGCTAGGTTGTATATAAAGTTACTCTTTTCTCCTTTCCATGTTCTGTTTTATATGTTTGCTTGCTTTAAGTCAACCCAGTCCAGCCCTTACTCAAGGAAAGACAGTAGGTTGAGAGTATTGATTCCCCCTTTTACTACCCCCATCCTGAAGGAAGAAATACCAAAGAATTTGTGAATGTACGTTGTTTAAATCGCCAGCACCATCCATCTGTATTTGTGAGGAGCTATTTTGCCATGATGCAGATATCTGTTTCCATGGAGGTGATTCTTCAAATGATTCTGTTCAGTTTGAAGCCCAGAGAAACAGGCTGTCTCCTTCTTCCCAGCTCCTGTCACTAAGGTTAGTGAATTTATTAAGATGCTGAAGGAGGATCCTGCCTCTGTGGATATATGATGCCATCTTGGATTTCTGCTGGCGGCTGCATTTTAATCCTGGAGAACCTGGAGTCTGTGTCTCAGGGGAGTGAGGTGTGGGAGTTCAGTGGGCCTGATGTCAGAGATAGCAGTGCTGGCTTTCTTTGCAGATGTGACTCACTTGCTTGCAAACCTAAGGTAACAACCTACAGGAAGTGTTAAGATCACGTCAATAGCAGACTGTATTTTTAGATGCCATTTTTTTCACCTTGAAGGCTATATTTGAAATCTCAATTGTGTGACTTAGGGGGGAAAATAGAATTTTAAGTAGCTCCAGCCATAACTGACCCTGTGGCTAGCTACTTCAGTTGTCTCTGTGTGTGATGTGGTTCTTGGTCAAGTGCTAGGATCCAAAGTTCTCAACTGCGTTGTGAATTATTTGTGGGAAACTAATAGATACCATGTTTTACTATTCGGACTGACTTTGTTATCAACCAGTGATTGCTTATTTTAGCAGAGTGGCTTGACAGTGAATCTCCTACAAGGAGAGGAAAAAAATACGTAGTGGTTTTGTAAGTAAATATAAATCTGATACCTGTTTCTGATCATCTTTTCTAAATCATATATAAATAAAAGCAGGTAGCACACCCCAACCTGGTGGCAGCACATCTGACTAATTATTAATCATAGCTGACTGATCTCTAAGGCAAGTGGTTTACAGATGCTGCTGCTGAAGCAGGAGGTAAACTGTTGAAATTTTCTCTTCTAGGATGATTTCCTGTTCAGTGTCTCCATTTTAAGTGGGATCCTGTGCAGCATCTTGGCAGTTCTGAAGTTTATGCTTGGGAAGGTTTTGACCAGCAGAGCACTCATAACCGATGGTGAGTAAGGGCTGTGTGGGCCTGACCTTGGGGCTCAGTTTTTGGGCCACTTTTAGCTACTTTGTGTTGCAATAGAGCTGAACAATTTAGAATTCATCTATCCCAACCTGTTTAACGTGTTTTATGATCTCAGGGTACAGGGTACAGGTATTCCTGAGTTTAATAAACTCTTCTTGAAGCCCCTTTTTGGAAGTAGAGTGTTGGCTCAAGTGGTTAGAGAGCCAGCCTTCAGTAAAAGAGCCAAGCAAGAGGTCCTGAGCTTAAATCCCACTATACACAGACACACAGACACACACACAGACACAGACACACGCAGACACAGACACAGACACAGACACAGATACACACACACACACACACACACACACACACACACACACACACACACACACACACACACACACACACACACACACGGCAAGCTCTTGAGGCTGCCCCTTTAACCCTCGACTCCCTAATGGAGGCTCAGGAGTCCCAGCTTCTTCATAATGAAGTACAAAGGGCTCCCTAGAATCTCAGATTTCATGCAGATTGTTCCAAATAAAAGGCAAGCGCCTTTTCTGGACTCTACAAATGCTTCCCGTAATTCTCCATGTTTCCTTTCCTGAATGCTTAGTGAGCAGTTCACATTGGAGTTCGATTACCAGGCTGAAGTTGCCAGGTGACTGCCTGCTCTGGGGAAGCCATCCCTGTGTTCTCTGCTCAAAACTCAAACCAAGCAGAAAAGTGCTTACATAGGCCTTTGGTGTGTGAATGCAGGGAAAGTGCAAACTCCAAACTAGAGATCTGGCAAACAGTAGTCAGTGGTTTCGCCATTTTAATTTTATTCATTCCCGAGCATGTGCAGACTCTAAGAATAAAGTAGTGAGAAGTTAAGAGTAGAAGTTTGGAATGTATTGCATAAGATAAGCAGAAATGGTTGGCTGGATGATGATGATGATGATGATGATGATGATGATTTGTAGCTCAGGTTGGCCTCAAACACAAAATTTTTTCTGTCACAGCCTTCCAAATACAAGGATTACAGGTTAAGATTATTTGTTTATTCATTATTTATTTATTTATTTATTTATTTATTTATTTATTTATTTATTATGGTGGTTGTAGGGCTCTTGAACTCAGGGCCTAGGCATTGTCTTTTTTTTCCACTCAAGGCTAACATACTATCACTTCCACAGTTCCACTTCTGGCTTTTAAATGGAGATGAGTCTCAGGAATTTTTCTTGCCTGGGATGGCTTTGAACTATGGTCCTTAGATCTCAGCCTCCTTAGTAGCAAGGATTACAGGTGTGAGCCACCAGTGCCCAGCACAGAACACATTTCCCCTCCTGAATCTCGTTTTCATATGTGAGAAATCTGAAGGCAGAGGGGATGGGTGGCTGGTGGTTGTAGTTTGGACTGGAGAATGGCCACGCAGAGGCCCCTCTTATCCAAATAGTAGAGGTTGGTGAACATAGCACGGGCTGACTCCTCATCCTGCCCCACTCTGTTGCCTTGCTGTGTGAGGAGCTGGGCTGCTGTGGGACAAGGAACACAGGTGATGCATCCATGTGGGGACTGAGCCTAGGACTAAGTATCTGCCCCATCTGTGTTCCCACCATTGCATTCGCTCCCTTACCCCTGCAGCATTGTTGCTCCAGAATGCAAAAGGAGACCTGCCTGGGGAGAGCATCACCTGGGCCAGTGGATGCAGGTGGGACTTCCTTTGAACAGGCCTGAAGGGTTCCATGATCCGACATCCTGAATGCAAAACCAGGGGTCCTAGTCTTTAGGCAGTGGCCACTCCTAGTCTGATGTCATCAGATATGGTTGAGGGGGGGGTGTTAGTGGATCTGGGCCTCACCCTTGGAGATCTTGGTGTTCTGGACCTCATGGGGGGACCCAGGACTGGGCATTTCATAGCAGTGCCTCAGTCCGTGTGGTGTGCACCGAGGTTTGGTGCTGCCTCCATGTCGCTACCGCCTCGGCCGGTAATGACGACGCGACACCGGACTCTTCTCTCCGCAGTTTATTCAGGACCTTTTAGTAATCTTCTGACCCCAACCCCGGGGAGAATTCCCCACAGCCTTAAATACCCGCTGGGTAGCCAACCCTGATACGCCACGTGGGAACCGCCAATAGGTTCAGGTGCACGGAAGCAAGCCAGATTCTTTGCCTTAGCCATATCAGGAGTTGTTTACCACGAGAGCACTCGCCATCGGGAAGGCGGAGGGCGGAAGCCGGCGCCATCTTCCAGGTGCGGCCTCTCGCAGCTCTCTACAGTTCCCCCTTTTTTGTTTAAAGAACACAGATGAGAACAGAGGTCTGATCCCTGTTGTGCAATTGCAAGGACTGCATACAAGCCTTCTCCCAGAGGGTACCTTCTCTAGGGATGACTCAGCCTGTCCATTGATTCGTTTTTCACAAGGACGGGAAAAGGCGAATCGAACCCGTGTGCAATCAAACATGCTCTCCTCGAGGGCAAAACTCATGCCTCTCGACTGCAGTACTTTGGCTTTGCAATCTGTGCTCATTGTTTTAGGGTGGCAAGCCACGCTTAGGGGGACTGACCTGCTCCAATGACTGTAAAGGCTTGGATAACCATGGCTGCACTGCGACGCTGAGAACCTCTAATTTGGCAAATGCACCACAGACATACCAAGGAGGCTAACACCAGGAGGCCTGTCAGGGCTCCCAAACCCGCCCATTCCTTAAGATGATTCATAGCAGTGGAGATCCATGAAGATAACCCCTCCGCCAATCCGGCATCCACTCGGGTTGAGTTCACCATGACGATGGCAACCCTGAGCTGTTCCATCAGGCTGTCGAACTCCCCAGTTCAATTACCTAAAAGATAACTAAACAACTGTTTAGACAAATTTGCAGCGTTTTTTAAATAGGGTTTTTCCTGGGCCTGAACTCTGGGTCTGGGCGCTGTCCCTCAGCTCTTCAGCTCAAGGCCAGCGCTCTACCACTTGAGTCACAGCGTCACTTATGGCTTTTTTCATTTCTTTTTGCTTATGTGGTGCTGAGGAATCGAACCCAGGGCCTCATGCATGCAAAGCAAGTGCTCCACCACTGAGCCACCTTCCCAGCCCCATTCTTCTGGGTTAATTGCACCACAGCAGCAGCTAATCCAGCATTAGTTAGTGGTCCGCCCAGCTCTCTGCAAACTTTCATCCATGCTTCTAGTCCCCTATTCTTATATGGGGTTATGGTGGCTCTGCATTCCTTAGTGCACTGCTCGTAAACAAGCTGTTTAATTAATGGCATGGCTGCATCTGGGTCACCAAAAATTCTGCCAGCGGCCTCAACCATACGAGCAACAAAGTCCGAAAACGGCTCCATAGAGCCCTGCAGGATTTTGGTGAGATTGCCACTCACCTCGCCTTTATTTGGTAAGGCCTTCCATGCCTTTATGCCAATTTTATTGATTTGTTCATAAACTTGGACCGGGTAGCCTATCTGCTGATTGGCGAATCTCCCCTGTCCAAGCAGCATATCTCTATCCCAAGCTGGGTTTCCCCCAGCCTGATTGGCCGCAGCCTCTTCACTAGCAAATTCAATCAAAAAGGCCTTCCAATCTAAATACTGACCTGGGCTCAAACAAGCTCGTGCGAGCCCACTCCAATCACCGGGTGTCATGCAGTGTCTGTTTAGGGCCTCCACCTGGGCTACAGTAAAGGAGGCCGTAATTCCGTATGTCCGCACAGACTCAGCTAAAGATTTTATCACCTTAAAATCTAAGGGTTCATGATACCGCTGTCCCTGTGGATACTGAAATATTGGACAGGCTAGATGTAACTCGGTTCTGACCGCTTTCCACACTCCTGGGCTGAAAGAACAGCCAGGGCTGTCACTTCCAGGGTCCTCCGCATAGAGCGGAGGGGCCGAAGGTATGGGGCGGGGCATGGAGGGCATGCATTCGTCTTTATCTGGGTCCTCTCTCTCCTTCCCTTTCCTCCTCTTTCTTATCTTTGTGTTTTCTATTTGTTCTATGAGTGATTGTAGTTCCTCTGAGTCTGTAGACTCAGAGGTCTCTAGTTCGGCAAAATCAGGGTATGACCCCCCCCTGCTCTCCTCCTTTTTGCTGTCTGCCCTTTCTGATCTTTCTTCCTGCAGCATTTCTAAGGCGGCCTGACCATTCTCTACCGCCTCACTGCAACGCTGGTCCTCGAGACAGCCTCTTATCAGTTTCCATATTGGTCTCACTCCGCTCTTAAGCGTTCCTTGTTCAGAGGCAAAATCTAGGTCCCTCCCTAGTTTCTCCCAAGAGGCCACCGTGAGGCTTCCAGAGACAGCGAACCATGGGGCAACGGTGTCACATTCATTCAAAAATCTCTCTAAAGTACTCTTTTTTATTTTTAACTTTTTTGAGTGCAGTAGCTCATTGAGAGCCAAAAAAATTGGGTGCGAAAAAGAAGCGCCCATGTTTCAAACATTTAAAGCTGGTAAACAAGCTTTTACTTTCACGTTTGGCTACTCTACTGACTAGCCCCGGGTTCTCACTCTCTCTTTATCTACCGAGAAGAGCAAAAATCCCCCCCGCTCTTGTGGCGGATTCCCCTTTTACTTGGGAACTTACTCCCCGCTCTTGTGGCGGATTCCCCTTTTACCTGGGGACTTATCCCCGCTCTTGTGGCGGATTCCCCTTTTACCTGGGGACTTATCCCCGCTCTTGTGGCGGATTCCCCTTTTACCTGGGAACTTACCGGTGCACCACCCTGACCACAGAGAGTTCTGAGTCCTCGTTGGGGTTGTGGCTGAGTCCCCGTACGGGCCACCACGTGTGGCTGAGTCCCCGCACGGGCCACCACGTGTCGCTACCGCCTCGGCCGGTAATGACGACGCGACACCGGACTCTTCTCTCCGCAGTTTATTCAGGACCTTTTAGTAATCTTCTGACCCCAACCCCGGGGAGAATTCCCCACAGCCTTAAATACCCGCTGGGTAGCCAACCCTGATACGCCACGTGGGAACCGCCAATAGGTTCAGGTGCACGGAAGCAAGCCAGATTCTTTGCCTTAGCCATATCAGGAGTTGTTTACCACGAGAGCACTCGCCATCGGGAAGGCGGAGGGCGGAAGCCGGCGCCATCTTCCAGGTGCGGCCTCTCGCAGCTCTCTACACCTCCATAGTCACTCAAAACGTCCACGTACAGTGTCACCCAAGGGCCAGTGGATCCTGCTGTGCCCAGCACTCTTGAGCACCGTTGGACAAACAGCTCTCAGAATTAGTTCTCAAGGGGCCACTTGTGGCTGGGCCTGCTAGTTCCATCCACCTTTGTCACATACCACCTTTCAGCTTTGGTTAAGGAAGCCTTTGGCCCACTTGAAACCAAAGCTTTTAAATCAGCAAGGACTGTTGACAGAGTGAAAGAACATTCTCCTCAGATGGAGCTTTCCTGTTCCCTTCTCTGCTTTTAAGCCACATTAAGGCCCCTCGGTGTAGAGCAGGCAGCCAGCCCCAGGCTCATTCCTGGCAAGCTCTTCACACAGCCTTCCTGACACACCCTGGGGGAGGTAGGGATCCTGTTTAGATTAGGTCTTGGGGTGAGTGGTGTGGGGCTAAGCTTGAGAATAATAAATCAGCAGGGTTTGTGGAGTTCTTCCAGCAGAACCCTCCCCCTTTCAGTCTGTTGGCTGAGAGGCAGTCTTCCCTGGTCTCCAAAAGGGATTGCTGTTTAGGTAAATATTGTGGGATAGATGTATAATTCTTACCAGAGGTGAGCTGAAGAACCAGTGGTTCAGTCTCCTGATGATGATAAGGAAAATTGAAGACCAATTACAGCCTGGCTTAGCCTTCTGGCTCTCTTTTGACCACAAAGGCACCACAGAATTAGAGGTGTGTATCAAGCTGACACTAATAGAGTTCCACAGACCTGGGCTGGGTTCCCTTTCCTATCTGGGGCATACCTCCAGTTTGGGTTGAGGTATCTACCTACTATGATTTTTGTGATCTGGTGTTTTGTAGCATGAAAAGAAAATGCCTACATGGTCCTTGAGTCCTTTATTAGGGAAGACTTCACTAGGGGTGTAAACTTCAAGGATGAGCAGGCACGGACAGATTGTTGGGTTTGGATTTTCCGTCACCATCAAGATCCCTTTCCACCTCTCTGAAGGACTCAGCTGGCCCAAGTATTGGGGCAGAACAGGACATTGACCTGGCTAAATCATGAGTTCCCCATGTCATGTTACCTAAAACATAAGGGGCAGGGCAGGTGTGCCTGGGTGAGCACTGGGCAAGCAGCTCTGCAGCCGATTCTAGGACCCTGCTGGCTGGCAGAGGCTAGGTGTCCTTGTGCGCTTAGCTGGCTGCAGGGAGGAAGGAATGCTTTCCAGAACCATGTGTGTGGGCCCAGAAGTCCAGCTAACCTCCAGACTCATCATGGCCATAGCCTCATCTCTTTGGAGCCTGTGCCAGTGGCTTTTCCTTCACATGATGACTATTCCACACTAATATACTCACTTAGCCTTCACTGAACTTCTAACCTCCTGCCAGATTCCATCTTTCTATTATATAGGTGCGGGGAGGGGAGAGGAGAGAAATTTATGCTAAGTATGTTTCTCTAACTTTTGGCTTTTCTATTCATTCATACAACTATCCACATTTATACATACAACTATTCACATTCTTGAAACAGAGGAGGGGCGATTACACAGGAGAGTGGGTAGTTGAAGTGAAAATCATCCTCCACGCAGAGGAAAAGAGCTCTTCTCCAGGCAGAGGGCGTCCTGCGGCCAGAGTGGAGCAGTGGGCAGGGACTGATCCCACAAGGTCTGCTGTTCAGGCCCAGGAGTGTAGATGTTTTACCAAATATTTAAAGTGTCGTCTGAGTATCTGTGGTGGGAAACAGTGGAACGAGAGAAGGCTGGAAGTAGGGAGAGGTCTCTTGAGAACTGGGGCAGTACAATGGGGCAGTCCACCCTGTGCCGGGAGAGGAGGGAAGGTGTTGGGAGGAGGACAGATGGCCACAGGGTTTGAAGTGAGAGGGAGATGGACTGAGCATTGTTTCATAGAGGCAGCAGGTCCTGCTTTTCAGTGTGTTACCCCGCAGGGGCCTCTTCTAGGAGTGGGCGTGTCTCAGGAAAACAGAAGACAGTAATTACAGCCTCCTGCTAATTGTATTGTCTGGGATCTGGGCTTTATTCATTGGCTGGTTCCTGAGTAATATCTAATTGCCTCCTCTTTGTTCTTAAGGAAGGTTGATGGGGTGGGATTAGGGGAGCCCTACTTGTCATTAATGTTGGGGGTTCTCACTGGGGACAGCTGTGGAATGCACACCTTTTGACATTCCACCCAATAAGCCAGGCTGTTTCTACAAGGAGATAGGAAGCAAGTTAAGCAGCTGTTTCTTCTGCAGAAGGAAGGATGAGACTCCAGGATCATCTGGTGAGTGGCAGATCTAAGGTGCAGCCCTGTGGGACCTGATTTGTTATAAGTGTGACTTTGTAGCCAGGGACAACAGCAGGTAGAAGGTGGCAAGGGCCACCTTTAAGACTTGCTTTCATGCTGCCCAGTTGTGGTGCTTTGACATTGTTAACATGCATGTACTCTCAGGACTAGGATGAAATGCAAGCTTTGTGATACTCAAAGTAAAATAGCTTTGTGCTACAAAGAAATACTGCAAATCAAATGTAGGAAGAATGGGAGAGGCACTGGGCCAGGGCCCAGCTTTAGTGCTATCTCTGATGTCCAGAACCAGTCTGGATTTGAGGACCTCACTCTGCTACAGTTCTGAAATACTCTGAGTTTTCAAACATCTAAACATATCAGATAGTCCACATAAAATGAATGCACTTAATTATGCACAGTAGGGTGGCATCTCCAGTGAAGATGGCCCTAGCCCTTACTTTGTGCTATTAAGAATTATATTTTTTTTAGAGCAGCTGAGGTTATAACTAATGCTACTGCCCAGCTACTTTGGATGATCATCAGAGCCTGGTATGCTGTGATTGATTGGTTGATGGGGCTGGGATGGTGCCCTTGGCTGGGACTCAGGCTCCTCCTGCCTGTGGGATGATTGGCCAGGAAGGCTGTAAAGCTCTGAGGAAGGCAGCAGCTAAGACCTGACCCTAGTTCCCGGCTGCTCTAGCATTCTCATGCAGGCTTCTAAGAAGCCAAATGAGTCAGGTTTTATCATCTGAGAAGGTGTAGGTGGAGGAGGTGAGCATACCTCAAATCCTAGGGAGAAGGTGAGCATACCTCAAATCCTAGGGAGAATCATTCAGGGAACCTGCTCAGGGCTGTCTTTGGTGCTGGCAGCCCAGGCCTTCTGTGGTGGAGCAGAGTGGACCTCTAGTGGCTGGCTGGGGAAACCTCAGGCTCTCCTATCTACCTACCACTGGAAATGTATCAGGGCTGCTGGTCCAGGCAAGACTTGCTGAACTTTAGGGCCACCACCCACACCTTTCCTTCCTCTCCATCTGGTAATTCAATAATTAATGTAGGGACCATCTGAGCCCATGATACATGTGAGGCCCTCTTCTGTGACATGAAATATAGCAAAGAAAGGGAACAAGTTCCTGTCTGTGGGAAAGAGATGATACAACAGAAACAGCAAAAGTAACCTGTTAGGTAGAGAGCCCACAGGCTTCATAGAGAAAAGCAGAGCCTCCTTGTGGCCAACCAGTATACGGGGGGCCATGAGTAGAGAGATGTTTGAGGAGTGCTAGGGGCCTGAGCTGTGGGCTAGGTGGTAGGCAGGAAGCCTGGGAAGACCCTGGAGGAAGAGGTAAGTTCAAGGGCCCCTGTGGGATAACGTGCAGCTGCTGAGTGGCTGGAAGGTAGTAGGGGAGGGATGTGGTATAAGATACATGAAGGAAGAGTTTGCATAAACTCTGGTGGCTTTGGGCACTTGTCCAACACTCTGGCTGCTGGGGGGTGGGGGTGGAATGTGGGTTTAAGGAGAAGTAGACAGAAATAGAAGGTGAAGAGGCTGGTTCAAGGGTCCAGGAGTGGTGGCTTGGATAGGGTTGGGAAGTTGGGGTGGGGGGCCTCATAAGAGGTAACAGATCTTCAGAATTCCTTAGACTTTAAGTCCTAAGAAATCTAATAGCCTATCCTGGGATCCTAGATTTTTGGCCTTGGCAACTGACCACATGGTAACCAGCACTGAGCTGGCTGCTGGAGGGTGAGATGTTGAGTTGTAGGAATTGATTTCTGTGTTGTGTACATTTTGAGTGAACCTGAGGAGAAAAGTGGGGCTCAAAGATAGATGTTTGATTTTGTCTCCTTGGGTGGGAGGAGAATACAGATAATGCAGATATAGCTCAAAGGGCCACCTGGATGGGGATGTGCAGAAAAAGTCAACAAAGAACCGATGGAAGAACTTTCCAGAAAGAGGAGATCATCTCTATCAGGCAGTGTGTCACAGATGACCTTGAGAGGGGCCTTGGGGAAGAAACAGCCTGAGTGGGAAGGGGTGGAAACACTGAAGACATCTCTCTGGCAGTTTTATGAGGAACAGTGGCAGCTGGGTCAAGGAGGGATGCGATGGGAGAGGCCAAGATGGGAGTATATCCCACTAGGAAGGATCTAGATATGTAAGGCTTGCCTTATACTAGGACAAAGAGGACTAGAGTAGCTGCTGTTACAGGTGAGTGGTGTTATTGGGGAGAGGAAGAATTCATGTCCTCTGACAATCAACTGCAAATTGGAGGAGAGGAGAGGGGGAGGGGATGATGGTGTCCATCCCAGGGACACGTCCTAGAGACATCCTTCCAGACCTCAGGATCATGTTCTCACTGAGGAATAGTCCCTAGTTGTCCTCTCCCCCTTGGTCCTCAGAGTCGGGCTGTACCCCACTTGCATCCTCTTCGCCTTCAATCCACATAGAATAGCCCTGTCTTTTCGGGGGTTTCAGCTCAATATTCCTGCTTGGAACAGAGCCAGGGTGTTGAGTTCAGCACAGGCAATGGCTCTGTTAAAACCAGCACAGCAGTCCCAGGATTGATACCAGGCCTGGTGCTAAGTGGGGCTTGACCCTGTGTGGACCTGGCACTGCCCCCAGGGCCACTGTAATGTGGAAGCAGGCACAGGGAAGACTCACAAGCTATCCTAAGCCAGCCTTTAGACCTGTGAGAAAACTTAGGTAAAACAGAAATGTGAAGTGTAAGTTGTGGAGATCAGAGGAGGCCACACAAAGGGGAGATGGTGATCACTGTCTGTTAGTGTGTGTGTGTGTCTCTGTGTGTGTGTGTGTGTGTGTGTGTGTGTGCGTGTATTGGGGCCATCAGATAGTTATTGGAGATTTGTCTGCTCAGGCTGGCTTCAAACTTTGATTTTCAGATCTCAGCCTCTGAGTAGCTAGGGTTATAGGTATGAACTACCTGTGTCCAGTATTGCTGCTTCCTCCCCCTCCCTTACCTCTACCCCCATTTCTAGCTAGGTAGCTAACTCAGAGCTTTGTGTTGCTTTTCTGGAGAGGGAGGGAAAAATGTTCTGACTTGAGGTTAGAGGAGACTCAAGAGGGAATGGACACAGGCCCTCAAGCTAGATAACTGGTTTATTTACTTCCCTCTGCTTAGTTTTCTTATTGGTTAAACATTGATGATAATTTGGCCAGCTCAGAGCATGGCCCAGTGACCACTGAACAGATTTGAGTCATTACTATGAACTGGGTGCTGTCTTGGGCTCTGGAATTCAACCAGAAACCAAACTCTTCCTACTCAAAGTTTTTGTTCTAATGGTGTGTGTGTGAAGACCCACAGTGAACCCCACATGTGCTCTGTTATGGGGCTGTAAGTGCTTAGAAAACAGAGGGTGTGGAGATTGACAGCTCTATTTAGGGAAATCCTTGGTGGCTGTCACCCATAAGAGAGCATCCAGGCAACTTTCACTGACATTTGAGTAGCAAAGATCACTGGGCATTGCCATGTAGCTTCTCTCTGCTTCTTCTGCAGGGTTTAACTCCCTTGTGGGCGGTGTGATGGGCTTCTCCATTCTTCTGAGCGCTGAAGTATTCAAGCACAATGCAGCAGTCTGGTACCTGGATGGCAGCATAGGCGTGCTGATTGGACTCACCATCTTTGCTTATGGGGTCAAGTAGGTTCCGATTTATTCTTTGCTACTCAGTCTCCTCCTTCAGCCAGGAAATGACAGGATCTTGAGAGTCCCCATGTGATTGTCCCCATGTGATTCCAGAGCTATTTCCTGTCAGGTGACTGATGGAAGCCCCTGGCTGCAGCCTTCCTTTTAGTGGATAAGGGACTTGAGGGCTTTGAGTCTTCTCTGTAATGGGGGTCTCCATGATGCTCCAGGCTAGCATCCTTGAGTGTTTTTCTCACTTGTCAAGTTCTCTGCTTGCCACCTACTTCATGTAGGCAATGCTACCTTGAATTTGGGAGCCAGTAAGACCACTGACCAGAGCTCAGGCCCTAGCTTTAGAGAACATTTTTTCTTTTTTGGAAAAATAACTAGACAGATGTCAAATCCAGCTTTACAATGTCGGTGTGGGGGGAGGAGGGGGGTATAATTGGGTGGGGGGAGGGGGGTAAAATTGGGTGGGGGGAGGGGGGAGGCGGGGAAGGGAAGTGAAGGGTAAACAAAGGAGGAGGCTGCAATGCTTGGTAAGAAATGTATGCATTATCCTGCCCATGTAATTGTAGCCCCTCTGTACAGTATGTTCTCAAATAAAATAAAATACAATTAAAAAAAAAAAAGAAAAATAACTAGACAGAAGGACCGTACTAAGGCACAACCAGTACTCTCATTGAAAAAGGGTTACAGTGGCATGCTGGCTCTGGATGGAGCGTCCAGGCTGGAGTCAGCCTTTGAAAGAACCATTCCTGCAAGACACCAGCTGAGCTTTTCAATGTTAAGGTGCTTTCTGATTCCCAATAGGCAGTGACTAGACTCAAAAACCATGGAGGGTTACAAGTGTGGGTAAGGATGCAGAGGGATGCTCATGCACACCTGGTGGGAATGCACGTGGTGCTGCTGCTTTGAAAAAGAACTTGGCAGTTCCTACAAATACTGAGTTACCATTTGGCCCAGTAATAGTGCTCCTTGCCATGCACTACTCCAGAGAAACAGAACAAACACCATGCCAAAACTTGCATAGGAATGTTCACAGCAGCATTGCCCATTAACTGATGGATAAATGTGGTATACCCAAGCAGTGGACTATTCGCTGTGAAAAATGAAGGACTAATAAACACTACTATAGAGGTGAACTTACTGTAACATGCCAAGGGAAAGAATCTAGATACAAAAGGCCCCTAAATGTACACTTCACTTTATATAAAAAGTTCCCAGAACACAGCTATAGAGACGAGAGAAATTGACTGCTAAAGCCTCCCCTGCTAAGAGGCGCAATTACTTTTTTGGGATCAAAAATGGTTCTGGAATTAATAGGGACGATCACACATATTCCTGAACTGCCCAGTTCTCAAGGGTGAATGTTATGGTATGTGAATTCTCTTAGGAAACAAGACATTTCCTCTGAGCTCCCTCCAGGGTCTGTGCTGAGTGGCCATGTCCATTTTCCCTTTGCAGACTCCTCATCGACATGGTGCCGAGGGTCCGGCAGACGCGTCACTACGAGATGTTTGAGTGAAGGCGGCTGGAGGGGCGGGAGCAGGTGGCTCCTCCTGAAGACTGACAAGGTGACACCAGGTTTCCCTGTAGGCAGACGGTGCCAATATTTAACTGAACATCCCATTTCCTTTTTTTGGAAGTTTTCTTTCATACATTTGTCGTTAAATGATGAGGTCTGCTCAGTGGGCAGATCTTTCCCGTACCCTCACTGTTGTCCCTGTCAAACACAGTAAGACCATGCCCAGAGGAGGGGTCACGCTTCCTCATCCTGGGTGGGAACTGACATCTATTGTCTGCAGTAGAACAGTCCTTGAGGGCAGAGTAAGAACCTCTGCTTGGTAGAAAGCCCTTCTGTGGTGCTCCTAGCCTGAAACAGTAACTGGCCAGGTCCACCTCTTAGTTTTTTTCTGGCAGTTTTTAGGGGAGAGCATGTCCTTCTGCACCCCCCCTTTTTCCTCTCCGGAACCATCAGTATATCACTTCCTAATTTCTATCAATGTATTGCATTAGTTTCATACTGTTTTACTAATAATGCTAAAATCTAAACAGATGTGTCCAAAAGGAAACCATTCTATTTTTTAAAAAAAAAGTATGTAGTGATATATGTATGAGCTTTGCATGGACGAGCTAAAGAAGCACACGGCCCTTCCTCACACATTCAGAACCTGCACATCCATGTAAAAACCACGATCCATTTTTTTGAGAGATGTGAGTTTATTTGTAATAAATAATGATATAATTATCCATATATGCATATATCTATATGCTGTGTGTTACGTGGTAATGGTATATTACAGTCTGTGAGATGGTTTACTCATCTGTAAGAAACAAGACGTTTTCTGTGTATGCAATGCTAAGTATTGATGTCATAGACATGTCTCCCACCCCACAACGTTCTGTCCCTCTCACAGTACTGCCTGCCCGGGCAGCAGCAGCCGGTCAATAAACACCTTTACCTGTTTTGTATGGTACCTGTAACCAGGAGAGAATGTCTGAGAACTGTTCTTGTGCGACGGACCCATTGTGGGCAGGTTCTCCCTTGTGCCAGGTGGGAATGATAGCAGAGATCTTGGGCTCCATGGAAGCTCCACCACAGCTTTTTGCACACTCACTGGGTGGCACTGGGGACTGATCACCAGGGACCATCTCCTGTAGTGCTGCTTCAGAAAGGTATAGGTTGAGTACCCTTGACCTAGCAACCACATATCCAAATTGTTCCAAAAGCCAACAGGGTGCCACAAATGGAAATGTTCACACCTGACCTTCTTGTGATGGATGGGTTGTAGTCACAAGAGGTGCATTAAAAATCTTAAAGACCTCGGTCAAATGTGCTCCTTTTAGTGTGGCTCTTCCAACAGATGCTCTGAGGAGCCTTCTATGAGATGTTAATACACTACACACACAGGACCAAATGTATGAGCAAGTCTGGGAAAATGCAGGTTTTACCAGGTTTCTTTACTGCACGATTTCTCACTGAATTGAATATACATACAGGGAAGAGAATCTCAGGCACAGAAGACCTTGATGTTTCCTTGGGATATTTTTGAGGAATTGTTTCACTAAACCTCACTGTCAGCTCCATGGCATCCATTTTGCAGATACTTCTCAGGAGGAGCCAGAAAGGTCAGAGGGGCCATAGTCATGTGGGTTGAGCCCCTCAGTGTGACCTGGGGGGTAATCTGCCTTATTTCTAGAGCATCTACCTAACCAAGTGCTCATGGCCCACTGGTCCCTTGCCTCAAGCACTGCTTATTTCTGAAGGGGAAATGGGTTTTAAGTGCCCGGGCAGTAACAGCTATCAGTTCACTTTCTAGTTCTGCTCCTTTCAAGGTGCATGTAAGGAGGACAGAATGAATGGTCAGTAGTAAAACGCTTTACCTTCTTCTTCAACATGGCTTCTCCAAGTGCTTGCCAATGTGACACAGCAGCCCAGATGTCCTCTTCTCATCCAGCCCCGCCCTCCCCAAAAACCACTTCCACTGCTCACACAAGAAAAGTTTATTGAAAAATAAAGTTCTCCCTAGTTTTCTCTACGACAGTGGAAAACAAAGCCAGTGCTCCCTGTGCCAGTACAGTACATATGGACAGTGACACCTTATGTGCAGACTCCCAGCTACTGAACCCCAGAAGTACAACAGAAAACAGCTGGACCAGAATCTGAAGACATAGACACAAACAGTTATTAGCTTAACACCACCAAGGCTGTGAACAGCAGAAGGGACATCACCATCTCCTTTGGCATCAATTGTTACTCTATTGTCTTATGAATACGTCGGCAGGACAGTGAGCAAAGTGCCACTCACCTTTGTACCTTCTCAGCTTTGGCAGGCTGTGCTGAGATCCCAATATGCATTCTGACCTGAAGCACCAGAATGCTCTCTGCATGCCCACCACCCCTACTTCAGGGTAGGGTAAGGAACAAGGTGCCACAAAATCTGGGACAGAGGGAGGCTTTGAAGAAGGTAAATGTCAACTGTTACATCCACAAATGATGAGGATAAGAGTGATGATCAACTGAAGAGAAGCCAAAGGAATCTGAAAGAACACACTGAACTCTAGACAGTTCCCCTTGTTCTATGACCACAATCTACCCAGAGTTGTATGAACCAAGGTTGGGACATAAAAACTTTAAATCTATGAGGGAAGTGAGAGGCTAAATCCAAAACAAAATAAAACAGTAAACTGGTATTTCAATCACTTGGGAAAACCCCATTCAACTATTAGCTTCCCTGGGTAGCTCTTCTGAAAGAGGCCCAAATCCCTCCCCCAGGGCTTCAGTTGCTCCTTCTGGGGTGGGTCATCTCTAGTACTAGTACAAATTCAACTTTGATTTGATGGAAACATGAGGTACCCAGCCTGTTATAGGCCTCCCCGGCCGGCAGGGGGCATCAAAGGGATTTCCTGGGGAATGTATTCCTTTAATTGATCATTTCATTTCCCTTAAAAAGAAGTCTCCATTATTGCATTACAGAGAAAGAGAATGAATATTAAGGAGTGAACTCTGTCTAAGAACTTTTCATTTCTAGCTCAAAAAGTTCCTCAAAGAAATCCCTGGAATGTTCCAGAAGATAGCCATCTATGGTCAAAGGTCGCTTTTACCTTTTCCAACTCCAGTCAATTCTTGCAGCCTTGTTTCAGTGGAGGCTGAAGTCTGGCATATTTTCCAATCATTCAGTGCATTCAGAAATATATTAAAATCTCAACTAGCAGGGTAGGGTAGAACTTGGACACTTGAAACAGTAATTCCTACAACATTCAATGAACTTGGAATAATATTTTCATTTAGGAATCACTTTTGAATCAACAGGGAATGAGCTCAGCTCTTTGTTTCGCAAATTTTATGAAATGCTAATAGTAACAATATTTAACATTTACTAGGGCTTACTATGTGCCAGGCACTGTGCTAAACACTGAATCCTCACAAAATCCTAAGTGCTAGGAAATCTAGGGTATTTTTTTTTTCCTGCATCCAAGACTATACATCTAATTTGGTCTTTTGCTATACATAAAGACTTGGCTCCCCACTTTTTGTTGAAGCCAAGACTGAAAGGAACTCACCCTCAGCTTTCTACAACTGCCAGCTTCCTGAGTGAGTATGGACATTTCTGTCCACCCATCTAGTCATAGGAAGATGCTCTGCAGCCTTAGAGGGATGGGTGAGATTAGAAATAAAGCCAATAGAGGAATTAAGCTATTTTTAAATAAATAAAAACAATCCAGGCTTGAGATAGTAACACATACCACAGAGCCCGTCGTTAACAAAATAGACTTTTTCCATTATAAATCAAGAATTTGAGGGGCATGGGAGAGGATGGCAGCATGTATAATCATACATACAATCTAGGCTAACCACCTTGGTCTGGTCTAAAGATCACCCATCCACCACCTTTAAACAGTTTCATTCTCCTCTACCACCCAGATGGCATCCTAAGCAGTGAGTTGTGTGGGACTCCACTTCCAAAGAGGAAGCTACTGATTTACCTTCATTCATTCCTACATTCATTCACTAAGGAACAGAAAGGGGTTATACATTTTCTCCCCTTTATCCTGTTAATCAGTTGAAGTATTTCTGGGCTACTGTTTAACTAAAGAGCTCAGTACCACTGTCACAAAGGGCTGGTCTTCTGCCTGGGCCACACCTCAGCAAGGATCAGACTCATGGGAAGCTCAAGCTTCCCAGCCCCTTGGCCACCCAAGACAGACCCAAAGGCTGGCCATGTCCAGAGGAAGTCAGAGCTTTCT
This sequence comes from Dipodomys merriami, assembly GCF_024711535.1. Taxonomy (NCBI): domain Eukaryota; kingdom Metazoa; phylum Chordata; class Mammalia; order Rodentia; family Heteromyidae; genus Dipodomys; species Dipodomys merriami. The sequence continues at coordinate 77,531,541 of NW_027202270.1, forward strand.
TTCACCCTTTTAGGGGTGAATGTGATTGCAGAGGCTGTAGCGTGGGGAGCATTTCTCATGCCCAGCCTGAATTTCTGCAGTCACCAAAAAGCCTGTCCTGTCTCCACATTGGAGCAGTCTGGTGTCATCCTTCAACAGCACCCATACTTCCAAAACTAACCCCCAAAGAAAATGAAAAGGCACATCAGGAAAACAAGAAATAGTTGCTAGTATTTCCAAACATGCAGCCCACAAGCAAACAATGAGCAACAACAAGAAAATGATCACAAGCAGTGACCAAAACCTAATCCAAGCAAAAATGCAAAAGGGGTCTCTATTTGCACATATACAAATCAACTTACACCCATGAAATGAAGTGTTTACTGGCATTCAGAAAAGTCTGTACTTTTCCTTTCAGGAGGGTTTGCTCTGGAAGATGCTGACCTTACAAAGGAAAGCTTTCTCTTCATAAATTAGATAAATGTTTTCCCTCATTTTTTTTTAAAAGAGCTTAAGATCACAAAGGGGAAAATAATCTGAAAGACTAGGCAAGACATTATTATATAGCACAGGAAAACATGAATCCTGATTTCGGATTTCTCTCCCTGTGGAATTATCAACTTACATGAGTTTAGGTTTAAAGATCAACAATGGTAAAACTGCTCTAGGCTCCAGGCCAACACTATCAGAGGTACTCCTTTCTCTCTCTATGCATACAGCAGATAGAAGCTTCCTCCTCAGCTTCTCCTGGTGGGTCTCTAACCATACCTGGGAGCCTATGTACATCGATTACCTATTGATAAGGCCCATGGCAAGTGGAGTGTGGTTTGTTTGCCCCCCAAGAGAGGCAGCCCCAGCTCCCTCCAGTGGAACTGAGCTCCCTTCCAGCTCATACTGGAGCAGGGAAAGTAAGAGGAATTTTAAAATAGGAAAAAGTGCCCTTTTGCAATATCTGACCTAGAAGGTCTTAAGAGGAATGGAAGGAATGGTGGGGAGGCCTTGGGCTCTGGGACAGACAGCAAATGATTCCTGCAGGGAAGATTCCTGCAGGGAAGAATAATGTGACTTTCCCATTTCCTTGTTTTCTGAATTCTTGTGGTTGTTTTGAACGGCTGCTCACTTAGCTGAGCTTCCTGGGAGATTCACTATAGTTGGGGGTGCCCCCTACTGGTAGCATGTATACACTGTCACCTTCAGCCTGTGAAGTTTCCAGAACAGCCCAGGAGAGGGCAGACCTAGTCTAAGAATTGTTGATCTGGGAACTCAGGCAAACTCCTCTTCACCCTGGGGGGCAGCCAAGAAGCTGGGAAAAAGTCCGTTCTCACAGGAAGTAGGCTACTTCTCTCCCCTCCTACTGTAGGAAACTGCCTTAGCAAAACAAAGAAAGACTTCCATTGGCTCCAGCAAAGGCCTCCCTCTCCCTATTCTCCCTGAGGGGGTGGAGAACCCCAGCTGCCCCTCCTCATTCTCTAGAACTAGAAGTACCATTCAGACCCACGAAGATCTGAGGGCCTCAGCTGAAAAAGGCTGGCTGTACTGTTGCTATTAGTTAGGCCCCAGGGTAGAAGAAGCAGGCCCATCTAACTTAAAGGCTCTTCCTTTTCCTCACTTCCTGGCAGGGGCCCCAGCTGGCTCCCCTTCACCCTCCAGCAGGCAGGATGCTGGAAACCCCAAGGCTGCATGTGTGCAGTGAAGCCGTAAGCATTCCATCTGGCCAGCCCAGGACTGGGTGAATGATGCTGAGAGCTCACAGCAAGAGGTAGAGAGGGCTTACCCTGGCGGCCATGGAAGTTTGGGGCATAAACATATACAAATGAGACCAAAGCAAGGCTTCAGCAGAAATGGATGTGGAAGGTGGGGCTGACCTGCTGTCCCTCACCAGAGCGATCATGTCTAAAGGACAAGCCACCACCAGACTCACACCTTGGGGAGTGGTCAGGACAACACAAAGTATTCACACTGGGCTGCTGGTGATCTCTCAGCAAGTATCAGTGTCACCATGAGTCCCATTCACTAGACTTCAGAGATGCCAGACATCACAGGGGGGCGTATACTCACCTGTTTGGAGCTCAGCTCTAGTTGTGCCACAAACCCTGAAGGATTATTATCATTCCTGTGCCAATTTCAGCCCTCTGGGGGCTAGAGAGCTGTCCTCCAAGTTCAAAGGTCCTTATTACAGAGCGCTAAGTAAAGGAGGGTGAATTTGTCATAGACTGGCAAACAAAAACTCTACCGTCTTGCATTTCTTTCCTAGAAACATTGTAAGAAGAAAATGGAGCCAAGATGTGAGGATGCCTAGGGGAAAGGGCAAATAGGAAAGGAGTCCATCTTGACTTCCAAACAGCCCTGGCTGGGGTCTCTGGACCCCAGCATGCCCATCCCCTCACCTCCAACCACAGAGTTCCTGGTCCTCTAGCTGCCACCTGCCAAACACACACAGGATCCACAAACTCTTATGAAAATGTCCTAGTTTGGCTGTGCTTCTAAAGCAAGATTTCCTTTGCTTTGCTGCCACCTGCTTCTAGAAGCTAGGTCCTGGCAGCTGGCCTTGAGCTTGGCCTTAGTACCACACACACAGCCCTATCCTAAGCAGACAGAGTAATAGTATAGTGAAGGTGGATGATTATCAGTGGGAAATAGAAGAGACTGAGATCAATCCCTTTCGTCCCTCCCTTATTGCCCTCCCACCCACCCCTCCCTCCCAAATAAATAAGTTAATGGGTTTAGGAATGTTTCGTTCAAAGTTCTTTCCAATGAGCTCAATTCCTCCTCTTGTTTTGTTTGCAATTTAAATGCATCTTGAAACTATTTTTTTTTTCCTTTTTTTCTTTTAAACCCTGGAGCAGTTGCAGGGACAATCTCCCCACAGTGGTTCCTCACAAAATAGAAACTATATCCTGGCCTGGCCTGCTCTCATTTTGTTCTGGTGCAAACTGGGATGTGCTGGCCACAGTGGGAGCAGTACCCAAGCCTAACCAAGGATCAAATTTTTTTTTTCCGGCTCTGGCCAGAGTCCTCCAATAACTTCTGACCCTGGCCCTGGCCAACTGGACCACCATCTTTGTCTTTCCTTTCAGAACGCGTGTGGTGCCCAGGAAGCAGCTGCTATAGGCAGTCTTTACAGAGGGCCACCTGGCCCTTGATGAAGTCCCGGCAGGGGCAGATCCTCTGGTGCCTGGGGTGGGCACCGGCACAGCTGAAGAGCAAGAGGTCCGATTGGAACACACAGTGTTTCTTCTTAGGGTCAAAGGAAGGTACCAGGATGTCCTTGGCTAGCTCTGAGCTTTGGCAGATGACCTCATACCTGGGGTAGAAAAGAAAGTCACAGGGGTTAGAGATGCAGGGGACAGAACCTGTCCTGGCCATGTGCCCACAGGTACACCTGAGATGTGGGGTGGACATTCCCTTTTCCTGTTTCCGATAGGAAATGGTATATACCCTCTGACCCCACAGTCCTCCATCCTGTGAATTTCGGCTGTGAAAGGCGTGCACATATCCACATGGGGGTGGAAGGGTGTGTCTTTGGGGCTGGGCTACATAGGGAAGAACTGTCTATCAGAAAAACTGGACGGGCTGGGAAGGTGGCTCAGTGGTAGAGCGCTTGCCTTGCATGCATGAGGCCCTGGGTTCGATTCCTCAGCACCACATAAGCAAAAAGAAAAAAGCCGGAAGAAAAACAAGCTGGAAATAATTTGCATATTCACCAAGTGGAAAATGGCCAAACAAACCACAGGCCTTCTGTACTCTTGCAGTCATTGGAAAAGAAATGAAGGAGAAATATCCCAGCGTGTGAACTGTGCCAGGTTAAGGCAGGTTATACATGGTGACTACTTGGCATGTTACAGAGTAACCAAGCAATTGAGTGTTAAAAGCCAAGGGGCCTGGGGTTGGAGGCATGGCTCAGCTGGTAGAGCACCAGCCAATGAGTGACAGTATCAAGTAATAAGTATGAGTCCTGGACTCTAACCAAAAAAAAAAAAAAAAAAAGAAAAGAAAAGAAGAAAAAGCCAAGATGGCCACTCACTAAAGCATTAGTAATGGGTGCTTCTGAGCAGTAAGGATGGGCCAAAGCTCTTCATTTTTAACTAAACACTTAAAAAGAACTGGGTGCAGGTAGCTCCTATTTGTAATCTTTGCTACTCACAAGGCTGATATCTGAAGATTGTGGTTTGAAGCCAGGCCAGGCACAAAAGTCTGTGAGACTCTAGTCTCTAACTAGCAAAAAGCCAGAAGTAGAAGTGCCTCAAGTGGTAGAGCACTAGACTTGAGCAAAAAAGCTCATGGAGAGCATAAGACCCTATGTTCAAGTCCCTGTACTGGTGTGGATACACCCACAAAAAGCTTGAAAATGCTTTACTCTCCCCTAGAAAGCAATCTGGTATACTCTCATTGACCTGGCTTCCTGCGACTTTGCTCTGTTCTCATGGCCTCTTGTAACCCTGGTTGGAGGTCAGAGAGCTGAGGCCACAGAACCAAAAAGAGGTTCATAGGCCCTGCTCCAGTGCCCCATGGCGGATGGTCTGTGGGCTACAAAGAGCTTTGCTTCTTCAGTCTGGGGGCCACTGCTTGGGGGACTAATGACACTTAGATATTGTGTTCCCAAGGAGCCAATATAGGCTGCTTATCTCAGAGGACTGAACCCCTTTCCTTCTCACCTGGGACACATTGGTTCCCTACCAACCTCCTCTCTCCCTCCTCCAACAAAGGGGCTTCACCAGTGTTCTGCATGAGAACCCCATGCAGAGTGCTACACTTGAGGTTGGGGAACAAGGTGTTCTGGGCCAGGCAAGACCTGAGTTTGAATCCTGACTTTGTCTTTGATGAGACAAAGTGACAGTTTCTCTGTGGTTCAGTGTTTTCTTCTCTTAAGATGTGGATCATTAAACCTCAATTGCAGGAATTAAGTTAGTACGTGGCAGAGTCTACCTGAATGTTAGTGATCCACTGACATTCATGCTTGGGATGACTCTGGTCACTGTCATGGTCATCATCGCCTGGCAGGCACTGGATGGGCTATGACACTTCCCTAACAGACATCACAGCGCTGCCCATTCTGCTTTGATGAAAATCTCCCCTCTTTGCTGAGGGAGAGGAGATGAGGATAGGGAACTTGCGATTTCCAGCTGTCTCTGGAAAGCTTCCAGATGAGGTGTGTGTGTGTTGGGGTGGGGGTAGGGTGAGGAAGTATCTTTTTTCCCTCTCATTCCTGCCAGCCACCTGGGCCCTGCCCATAGGAAATCCTGCAATTCCCAGCACATCTGCTGGCTTCTGCACATGTCTCTCAGGCCCCTTAGGAGTAGGGCATCTCAGAGGGCAGGCCCCTTCACTCCTGCAGTCACTGGCTAGGCGGGGAGCTCTTCCACAATCCTAACCACCTTCCCATCCATGCTCTTGGTGCCAGCTGGAAAGTGGTGATGCCCAGGGGTTAAGGTCATGGATCAAGAAGGAAGACAGTGACAGGGGAGGTTCATGGGAGTTTTCTAAGGTGTGGGGCTGTCGATGCCTTCACATGGTACCCCAATTCACCAGTAAAGAGGAAAGAGATGCTCTCAAGAGTGCTGGTGGCTCACACCTATAACCCTAGCTACTAGGAAACTTAGAGCTGAGGATCACAGTTTGAAGCTGGCCGGGGCAGGAAAACTCCACAAGACTCGTATCAACAATTAACCACCAACAAAGTCAGAAGTGGAGCTGTGGCTGTGTTCTTTTTGTCTTGTGTAGCCAGGTCCTGAGTTTAAGACCCAGGACAGGCATGTGCACATGCCACACACATGAAAGAAAGAAAGAAAGGAAGGAAGGAAGAAAGAAAGAGAGAGGGAGGGAGGGAGGGAGGAAGGAAAGGAAGGAAGGAAAGAAAAAAAGAGAAAAGGAAGACAAAGGGTATCTGGAACTCCACTCATAATAAAGTCAGTTGCACATGGATGGTATTTATTTTTGTAGGTGGAATACAGCAGATGTGAAGGCTTAAATCAGACCATCTGCCTAGCACACTGCTGGCTGCGAGCATGGAGATCTCTCCCACTCGTAGACCCTCTGTGGATGGGTGGAATTGCTAGGAGCCATGGAAGGCCCTCCTATGCTCTCCCCAGGTCACCAAGACTCAGGTTCTAGGGAGTCTGCCAGCTACGAGCACACCTGTGCTCACATCTGTGAGTGTATATCCAACAGGGCTAAAACCTGCCTGTCAGGATGAGGTAGAAAATGCACAAAGTGCTCCAGCAGCAGACAGTTCCCAGGACCACAGTGGAGACCAGCCATAAGGCAGTTTCCCAACAGTGCTGCGTGTGATGCCATGGGCATGTAGCGCTCTAGCCATTTTGTAATTGTGATCCTCCTACCTGTGATTCTATCTGTGGCTGGGATGGCAGGCATGCACCACTGCACCCAGCCATTGTACTTCCCCATAGCTTGGGATGACTGGCATGTACACCATACCCATGTACTGACAAAGATAAGAGTCTTATGAACTCCCCCACTTCATCCCCTCCTCCTGTCTCCCCTGGTGCTGGCTTTGAACCATGATCCCCTGAACTCCGCTTCCCAAGTAGCTAGGAATATAGCTGTGGGCCATTGCATCAGGCTGGTTCTGGAGCTCAAAGAGGACTGTGCTTGTCTGGCCCTTTTATACATGCACACACGTACCCATGCATGTGCATGCATACACACACACACACATCTGCAAAGTGCCATCTCCCCTCTCTTTTCCCACAAGATGCCTTCTCTCCAGTTGTTCTCAGCAATTGGCATTCTCACGGGTCGGAGCAGCTGCTCTGCGGGGCCCATCAGCTCTCAGTTCACAATTTAAAGTGCCCACTACTTTCCTTTGTCATGGGATAGGCTGAGAAGCTCAGCCCCAGAGGAACAGACAGATGCTCCTGACTCTCCCTGATGCAGGGTGTTGGAATCATAGCCCCTTCAGATGCCTGGCAGAAGAAGGGCATTCCTAGCTGCTGCTCTTGTTCATTCTCCTAGTCCCTGCCCTGGTGTACCTTCCTTTCTGCAAAGATCCATTCCCACCCGCAGCCCTGGGTGGCTGCCCTGGCTTAGGGTCCTCCCAGGTGCCCAAGCACTTGGTCTACATTTCACCACTTAGAATCTCCTCAAACAAAAGCATCAGTGCTTACACAGATGTTTCTCCCCTTCCATAAGGTCATGTCTGCGTAAACCCACCCCAAGTTGAAAATATCATAAATGGAAAACACATTAAATATATCTAATCAGCTGGGTATGGTGGATCACATCTGTAACCCCGTTAAGGTCAGGAGATCAGGGTTTATGGTTAGATAAGACAAAAAAGTTCACAAGAGCCTATTAAGACGAAAAGCTGGGTGCATGCCTGTCAGCCCAGCTATGCAGGAGATTGATAATAGGAGGACCACAGTTCAGGGCCAGCCCAAGCAAAGAAGTTCATGAGAACCCACATCAACAGAAAAACCTGTGATAGAGCTGTACCTAGATCCCAATGCAGTGGGAAGAATAGGAGGATCATGGCCTAGACTGACCCAGCAAAAAAACCTTAAGACCTGTCTCAAAAATAACGAGAGGGACTAGGTGCTGGTGGCTCATGCCTGTAATCCTAGTTACTCAGGAAGCTTTTATCCAAGAGACTCTTACCTCCATTTAACTAGCAAAAAGCCAGAAGGGGAGCTGTGGCTCAAATGGTAAAGCTCCAGCCTTGAGCAAAAAAAGTTCAGGGAACAATGCTCAGGACCTGAATTTAAGCCCTAGTAGCATAATGCAGACATACAAAAATAATCAGAGGTGTGACTCAAGAGGTAGAGCACTTGCCTAGCAAGCATGAATCCAAGAGATTAAACCCCAGTCCTGCCAAAAACTAACAAAACTCTAAAACACTTAATCTAGTGATTGTCACAGCTCAACAACACAGTATGCTATAGTGTCAGTTGTCCCTCATGACTGTGTGGCTACCTGGGAGCTATTGCTGCTGCCAGGGCCTGGCATCATGACACAGGATCAAACCCTTAATCTAGAAAAATCCAAAATTTGAAGTAAAGCAGATAAAAAGGTCCTGAGTTGAAGCTTCACACTGGTGGCTTATGGATGTAACCCTGGCTACTCAGGAGGCTGAAATCTGAGGATTGTCTTTAAAACCAGCCCAGATAGGAAAGTCTGTAAGACTCTTAACTCCAAAAATCTACTTATAGAAAGCCAGAAGTGGTGCTGCAGCTCAAGTAGTAGAGCTCTAGCCTTTAGCAAAAGAAGCTCAAAGACAGTGTTGGACACTGAGTTCAAGCCCCAGGAATGGAGAAATAAAAAACAAAAACAAAAAATCTGTGTTGTACCACAGTAAGCTGAGGGACCACTTGTAATTTGAAATCTTGGAACACACAGCAGACTTTCCAAGGCCACGCTGGACTGGATGGACTCTGCCACTTCCTGGTCCCATCTACCTTGTATGAAATTGTACCCAGAGGACAACTCAGACCTCAAGGGTGAATGTTCTGTGCCAGTCTTCTCAGCACTCAGTTGTCCCTGGCAGGAATAGAAGCTCAAAGACCACCTGCCTGCTCGTTACTGACTCAAGATGGCAACACAAAGTCGGGTACCAGTGGTTCACGCCTGTAATCCTAGCTACTCAGGAGGCTGAGATCTGAGGATCTCGGTTCAAAGCCATCCTGGGCAGGAAACTCCGTGAAACTCTTATCTCCAATAAATCACCAGGAAACCAGAAGTGGTGCGGTGGCTCAAGTGGTAGAGTGGTAGAGCGCTTGCCTTGAACTGAAGAGCTGAGGGACAGTGCTCAGGCCCAGAGTTCAAGCCCCATGACCAACCAACAAACAAACAAAAACCAAAAACTCCTACCACATAACTAGGATAGGAGGTTATTAAAGGTTGTGGACACCAGGAGTCTGAAAAGGAGCTTAAGCTCAACTGAGAACAGAGCTCCAAGTTAGAGAAGATAAAGCAGCCTGGGTGTGCTGGAGCTGCTAATTGCTAATTGGCCATGAATATGGATGGACCAGGATTACCTCCACGCTGAGGAGACACTCAATAGACTGCCAGATAGCTGGGCTTTTACAACATTATCAGTATTTACAAATGCATGAACAAGTTATTCAGTAGAGCTCTTATGCTCACAGAATTAATTTCAGATGGCTTTATTGCAAAATTACCATTTGCTCCTGCTTCCTGCTAAGAAGCCCGAATCTCTACAGTGGATGTGATGGAGGAGGGGAGGGAGCGATGGCAAGGCTCAGGGACTAGCTGCACCAATCTAGTCCTCAGACTGCCAGCATTCAGCTGAGTCTACTGCCCAAAGCTCTGACCCAAAGGGGCCATTCTATTCTTCAGCAAGGGCCGATTACCATCACATCAGCACTCAGGAAGTCCCCATTCTGCAGATGAGAAAACTGGTTCCAAAGAGGGAACTGACCACCTGCCCAGTTGTTGATCGCCCCTCCTGTTCCTGTTGACTCTTGCTTTGGAGGTAGATCTTGTGTGTAGGTAGAGCCACCCAGGTGGGTCTCATTCTAGCTCTGAACCAATCTCCACTCACAGTACTGAGGTCAGGGTCCAGGCTGGGAAGAAAGCCACGCTGTTCAGGAGTCCTTGTGTAGGACCCATTTGCAGAGGCAGTAGCTCGTGGCTCCTCTTCCAGAGGTGGCTGCACACTGAATTGTAAGCACAGTGCAAAATTCTGGACCTGGTGATTCAATAGTGTTTCTAATATAAACAGAGTGCTTGGGTTCCTTAAAAAAAAAATCTCTTTGCTCTGGGAGCTATTTGCAAAAGAAGCCCGTGGGAAGCCCTATATGGCACTGGATCTATGTTATGGAACTAGGAGCTTCTGGTGTTGCCATCTGCTTTCTATCCAAGTCAGGCTCCCACTCTCTCCCAAAGCTTCCCTGGGTGCAGAACAGGAGCTCTCCCCCCCCCGCCCCCACTCCTCTAGCCCCACCCTGGCCTCCAACTCCCAGACTGTGCTTTTGTGTTGGTTCAGCATCAATCAGAAAAACAAGCATGGGAGAAAACAGCATTGTCCACTGCCCTACTGAAAAGAGCTTTCTTGTGAGCCATGCCAGAGACCACAGGCTCTAAAAGGGGTTTTACGCCATGCTTTGGACACTGTGACTCACAGCTCAGACCACCATGTACAGTAACCACAGTGGCCAGGCACAAAGCCTGAATGGGGGACCAGCAAGCCCTGAGTCCCAGGTCCACTCCACTCTGGGTCTTGCAGCACGGGGCAGAACAACTGTTGGGTTCCTTGGAAGTGAGAGAGTGGTGTCTTATTATTTGAAGGCAACTGTCTTGGAGGAAATCCTTGACTGGTGCTATTCAGGAGGTGTGGGAGGCTAGAAAATTAGGGAACCACAGTGGGGTATGATAAAACCTGGGAGAGGGGAGTTAGCATGGGCAGGGATCATGAGTCAGAAGCCAGAAGAAACTTCATGTGGAAATTTGGGAATGGCTCATATCAAACTCCATTTGGAAAGTACGTACTGCAAGGGTGGGGTAAAGAGGTCAACAGCACTGGAACCCCTCAATGGTGTGGCCCTGGACATGCCGGTCAGTGTCATACCTTTCTTGCTACTGAGGACCAAGCCCAGCTAGGATGTGCCACTCAACCCAAGGGTAAAAGGAGGTGGGGTCGTGAAGGGGGAAGTGGGCCGGGAACATTATTGATAGTTTTGTGGCAGCTCTACTTCTCTTTGACTCCGTGGCTGAACACCTGTCCAGACTATCTGAGGACCCGGCTGCTGTCAGGATCTCAGACTTAGGTCTATCAGTGCGTGTGAGTCTCTGTCTATCTCTACTTCTTGGTTCTTGAGTACAAACTTTCCACAAACTCCAAGCTCAGACATGGCATTCTTTATGCAAATTACAGCACCCTCCATTCAAATTCTATGTATATTAGCACGCCAGGTGACTTCATGTCACTGAACAATGAAGATGCTAGGGGACCATTCTATAACCTCCCCTTTCTCCCTCACATCTTTCACTTCCAGTCCCACATCCTGGAAATGAGAGTCCCTGAACACAGAATATCCACAGGGGTAGAGCTGTCCCCCCCCTCTTTCCCTCCCCCCACCCTGGTGCACTTACTTCAGCATGTCCTTGTCCTTGTTGAGGTGCTGGAAGAAAGATGGCTCACAGATGAGCTGGTTCTCCTGGCACACCTGCTTGCAGGACTGTCGGGGCTCTGCCAGCTTCACCTGCAGGGCACTGAGGGGCGGCCACATCACTTGCCCATGGCAGAAGTCCTACGATGAGAATGACACCATCAGCCAAGGATGCATTTGGGGATCCTGCCAAGTGATCCTGACCTTGGCAGGTGCCATACTGGGAAAGAGACATGAAGGAAGGTTTGAGAGCCAGACTGATTCAGGCTGGAGACACTCATAGGCCAAGTCTTCACTTCTCTAACCACTAGCTTCCTTAGCCCTGGAAAAGGGGACCACAGCAGGGTCTCGCTATGGTCTCCAGGATAAGAGCCACTACCTGGAATGGGTAAGGCGGTGATTCAGTATCCTCATCACCATCCCTCCAGGAGGCCGTCCACCAGCTGGTCTGCAGCTTCCTCTCAGATTTGAAAGACACGATGTGTCTACCAATTGCGTAGCAACCTTGTATGATAGCACAAGCTAGTTTTATCTCAACAGCTAGCTTCTGCCGCTGTGTGGCAAAGGATCAAAGTGTGACATCTATCGACATCTCTGTTATTCCCTGACAGGGTACTGTGCCTTTGGTAGGGATGCTGTGCTTGGTGATTGAAAAGAGTCATCACCATGCTGCTCCGACTCAGTGAGTAGGGATGACGAGAAGGAAACAGGGCGTTGTATAAGCAAGAGTAGAGCAGACAGAGCCCTTCAATCCCAGACTGGAGGGAGCAAAGACACAAAGGGTAGTTATGGGAGACCCTGGAATAGACAGGGGGTTGGAGGCCAGGCAGCAGCAGCACAGCATGGTGAATCAGAAGCCAGGGAAGGCTGGAGCAGGCTGCTCACTTTGGCCTGGGATCCTAGATCTCCTTTCAGCTGAGCCCGTGACGCACCCAGAGCTTGCTCTGCTTACTCCTGGCCAATGAAACCAGGCAGAATGTCTCTGAATCTGGCGCCTGCCCTGCCTGCCCAGGTGCTTGCCTATGCTGGAAGGTGTTTGGGGAAGGTGAGTCCGCAGAAGCACCCAAGTATGGTCATGATTGTGCTTGCATGGGGTCCTTTCAGGGAATTATCCCATAGATGTGGGGACCAGGGCACAAGAGGCCTATCCAGACACCCGTTTAATGACAAATACTGCCTAAAAAGGAGGCAGGTTTCTTTGCCCTGACATGCAACTGTCCCCATGACACACTGATCAGTAAAGGAGTGGGGGGGTGGAGGGTGGCCCCTGGCATTTGCACCGAGACACAGAAATGTGCCTGAACTGCTCTGTTCTAGGAATAGGTATCTCTAATAGGCAGGACTGCTGTTGGGCGACACGGAAGATTGGGGTCAGGAACAGTCAGGAAATTTACTTTGCAATGTATGTCCCTCTAGGATATTTATTTTTCCTCTGCTCCACCTTTTCTTACGTGGATGAGGAAATTAGTCATCTCTGGGCCCAGAGCTCCCAGTACCTGGACCTACAGAGGAAATGTCCTGAACCCCACCCTCTTGTCCCATGGAGTATCTAAGGAGGGGCCTCACTGCCCCTAGCAAGCTGCATCTGGCAGGGCCTCTGGAATAGCTGCTTAGCTTTTTTATTCTAACTTCATCGCTTATTTAATTGGCAGGACTGGGGTTCAAATCCAGGACCTCATGCCTGCTAGGTAGGTGCGCTACCATGCCCATAGCCTTATTTTGTGTTAGTTGTTTTTCAGATTAGGGTCTAGTTCTTGCCGAGGGCTGGCTTTGGATTATACTCCTAGGTTTCCGGTGTAGTTGGGATGATAGGTACGTGCTACTCCACACACAGCTTATTGGTTGTGATGGGGCCCTGCTAACTTTTGCCCAGGCTGTCCTACAGATGCAATCCTCTAGATCGCTGCCTCGAGTAGCTTGCAATTCAAATGTGAGCCATCACATCCAGCTGTTTGCTTCAGTTTTTTTTTTTTTTTTGGTTGGTTGTGGGGCTTGACCTCTGGGCCTGGGCGCTGTCCCGCAGCTCTGCAGCTCAAGGCTAGTGCTCTACCACTTGAGCCACAGTGCCACTTTCAGCTTTTTTCTGCTTATGTGGTGCTGAGGAATTAAACCTAGGGCCTCATTCATGCAAGGCAAGCACTCTACCACTAAGCCACCTTCCCAGCCCTTTGCATTAGTTTTGATGAGCTAAAAGACAGCAAAAAAAAAAAAAAAAAAAAAAAAAAAAGAGAAATCCCTCTCCTATCAGATTCTGCAGGCAGCTGGCTCTGAGTTTTTCCTGCCTCTTCCTTCTACTAGCTGTTGGAAACCTTTGGGCAAACTCTGCAATGTCTAAGGCCTCATTTTCCTAATCAGAAAAAAAAAAGATGTTTCATTCCCCTTCTTTCCAAATGAAGTAATACTACCTCCTGACAAAAGCCACTGGCAAGGACCTGGCATTAGTTTCTCCTTGTGTCTCTGCAAAGCAATGATCAGGAGTGGAACAAGTCAGTCAAGCCACTGCCATCCTCGATATCATAGTCACTACTCTTGGAGTCTAAGTGAGAGATAGTAAGCAACAGAAATGGTTCACCCAGCTGTGGACTGGAGATCTGCAGCTGGGCTCCTATCTGCTTTAAACATAAGATTCCAGAGGGTCAAATACTTCAGAGTAATAGAAATAGTTATTTTGGGGTGCCAAATTAATCTGAATATGAAGGTGGGTAGAGCAGCCTGTGAAATACAGGCAGCCCTGGGCTAGAGAACCCTCCCTAAGTCTGTAAATTCATGACTGAGCACCAGACACATCTACCCTGTAGTTCTGCATGCTGTTACTAAGAGCGATGGCATGACTGCATGGACCCAGGATACCCTGATTGGGAAGAGTGTGAGATAGTGGCTGCTGCTCTCTGCCATGTAGAGACCTTGCATTTTGATATACTGCCCATCTATCTGCCTGAAAGGCCATCAGCAGACAGAAGGAACTGATGTTTGTGATGATCAGAGCTGAGATGATGGGCATTTGGAAAAGGTGAAGTATCATACATGCTTGTTTTTCTGGCTAATGGAAACACCTTTACTTAAAACTCCTCAGGAGCAAATGGATAATGTCTAGAGCCTTTAAATATTATACTGAAGACAGGTTAAATCATTCACACATCAAAGCCTACTGTGTGACTGCACAGGACAAGCAAATGACCAGGAGACCATGACAAGATCACATTTGCATCAGAGAAAGCCAGGTGATTCTTCTTGACACCATGAAGGAAAACTTATATTTACCTCAGTTTAACTTTCTAAATTTAACATCAGGTGAAAAAAGACATTTTTGAAGATGTCATGTATGTCATGCTCTATTTGCTTTGAAACATGACTGGTTAACTATTTTCTAGAATAGGGGCTAGCCAGAAATAGCTCATAGACTAAATGCTGCTCACTTGTCTGTTGCAAATAAAGTTTTATTGGAGCACTGTTTGAAAAAGAAGGGAGAATTTTTCTGTCTCCTGAATTTAGCTTGCCCCAACCCTAATAGCCCATGTGATACAGTCCTGAACTTTACTGTGGCACTGTTGGGAAGTGGCAGCCTTTAGAGGGTAGGTGGGGGATAGTGAAAGGTCTTCAAGTTCTAGTAATGACAAACTGACTAGCATCCCTGCATTAAGCCAGGAAACCCACAGAGGCTGGGTTTTTTTTTTTTTTTATCATCAACGAGAGAACTGGCATTGTCTCTCCCTACTCGTCTCCTCAGTCATAGTTCAGGGCATAGTCTCTGTACCTGTTGAGGTTTAGAACAGTGCTTGCTTTGTCCATTATTCAGCTCACCTCAGAAAAGGCTAAACTTGAAGTTACGAAAAGAAATCTGAAGCCTGGTCCCTCTATCACCATGTTTGTGTGTGTGTGTGTGGGGGTACATTACAAGATCTGGTCATAAGCTCACCTACAAAGGGTGATTCTGACTGAATGAAAGAATTGTTGAGTAGAACACTGGCAAATAAAACATGTTTCATAAGCACTCACTTCCCTAATTGAATACACATCCTCAGAGAGGCTCCTTTGCCTTAGACGGCATTCAGAGACACTGCACAGGTGGCACCTGCATATGTTGAGCAGCTCTGGGTGAGCAGACATCCAGTACCATGTCATGAGCATGGCAAGATGTGCTGTGAGGAGGGAAGAATGGGAGAAGCCCAGGCACCAAGGAGGGCAGGTGCATGCCACCAGTTCTTAGTCGAGAAGGGATATTGTGAATGTTTCTGTCTGGGCCGGTCTTTCCACTGTGATCCTCCTCATCTCAACCTTCCAAGCATGAAGCCACTAGTGCTGGCTGGTTTGTTAAACCACAAAAGTCAACTTTCCCAGAATTGAGGCTTTGCCTAATTCAGCTCAGCAGGAGGAGACGGCCAGCCATCCTCCCGGAGTTTTGTGGGTACCAAGAGAGTCAGGCATAGTAAAAATAGCCCTCTTAAAGCTTAGGGAACCAACACTGTAAAGCCTGAAATGGTATAGCTGAACAGAGGGAGACTAAGGTGGCATTAGAAAGCAGGTTAAGGAGTAAGGTGGGAGAGGTCTGGGCTGTGAATCTGGGCCCCAGCTGGGAATTTCACAGATGCCACCCAAGCATCCTCTGCCTGTCCTCAGCCATGAAATGGGGGGCAAGATCATCTGATCTTCATTCCCTGTGCAATTTCTGTGTGAATAAAGTGAGGTGACTAGAGGAAGGGATGTTGGAGATCATGTCAGGGCTGACCATGGCTTGTTGCCAAGGTCAGGAGGCAAAAAATTGAGTTGCTAGATTGTATCTGACCACTCATCCATGACAGCCGCCTCTGGGCCCAGCCGCGCACAGGGCACAATCCAAACGGAAGCCTTGGTCATAAGCCTCCTCTCATCCACAGGTTCAGCCACTGCTGCGTGTGCAGGAGGCTAGAAGTCTTTTATTTTTCTATCCTGTTGGCACAGGCTAACAAAGCAATGCTGAGTTGCCACATCGCTCCAAACACTCATTTGCTTATTAATGCATTCAACATGAACTTGTTAAGAGGCAGAAAAGTATGAGCTCATTTACAACTTTACAAATGGCCCCTGAAGCCTTGTGCCCTGTGTCAGAATTATGAACATGAAGGAGACACAGTCCCTGAACTTAAGAGATTCATCCCAGAGGGGCTGACACTTCAAATATTACAGAGAAGAAGAAAAGCAGACACCCAAGCAGGATACCAAGACCCCTTGGAGGAGGTAAAGGATTAGCACTATGAGGAGGCAAAGAGTAGCAATGGTATCTAGGCACCGGTGGCTCACGCCTGTAATCCTAGCTACTCAGGAGGCTGAGATCTGAGGATCACAATTCAAAGCCAGCCTGGGTAGGAAAGTCCATGAGACTCTTATCTCCAACAAACCACCAGAAACCAGAAGGGGCACTGTGGCTCAAGTGGTAGAGTGCTTGCCTTGATCTGAAGAGCTGAGGGACAGGCCCAGAGTTCAAGCCCCCTGACAGACAGACAGACAGACAGACAGACACACACACACACACACACACACACACACACACACACACACACACACACACACACACACACACACACACACACACACACACACACACACACACACACACACACACAGAGTAGCAGTGGTAGCAATCAGAGAAGGTTTCCAGGAGATAAAGACTTCTGGCCTGGGTTTTGTAGGCCACATAGGAGTAGTGGCTTACCATGAGCAGGGTGCTTTGCAGATAATTGGCTCTCAGCAACAAGCTTTTGAACTGCACTGCCTGGTTTTGGCATCCTGGAGTTTTGATAGTAACAGAAATGGAAAAGGAGACTATTCCAACTCAATGAGGCATCTATGTATGCAGCCAGAATGAGATATAAACAGTGATTTCCAATCTGGTTAACAAGCCCACTTAGTGCACATCCATCTGCATTCCTTCCTAACAATCACTGCAACCACTCACCAAATGTCTTCCCTGACTACTCTTCTCTTGACTTCTGTTCCCACACACTGACCATAAAGTAGAAGGATCTATTCATCAACAAATCTGTGAGGAAAAGCAATGTTCTAAATACATGAGCACAAGCCACTGGGAGAAAAAAGTGAGTGTAGCCTCTATAGCAGAGGCTAAGCAGCAGTCCTGAGAACACCTGAGTCATTAAACATGCAAAGATCTGGAGAAGTCCAAGTTGGGGTGAGTGGCACCCTTGAGAGGAAGGCACTAGGCCAGAATGGCCTACCTCTCCCTCTAGGCTGTGCCAGGTGGGAAGAATCATCTGCTTAGAGCGAAGCAGTCACGTGGGACTAGAAGAACCAATATGAGGACACAGAATGTGGTGCAGGGCAGTTTGGCCAAATCTTTAACACAATTTCTAAGTCTACCATTTTTTAGGATATTGGAACTAAAAAGATGGTTTAGATGAACAGGTCTGGAGGCAGGAGCTACTCATAGGACAGGGAACATCTGGCCCATGGGCCATATAAGATTTTCATTTGGTACATGATGAGACAGATACGTGATACTTCTCATTGGTTTCCTGTGTCTAATCTGCCTGTACTGATAATTTCGTATGGCTCATAATGATGTCATAAATATCCAAATGGCCCTTGGCAGAAAAAAGGGCTTGCCATTTCTAAGACGGAAGAAGATCAGACATTCACAAAAGAATTAAAATAAAACAGAGGATCTGAGGAGGGGTTGGGGGGGGGCAGGAAGCCAGGAGCAGGTTCCAGGCTATGAAAATGGCATTTGGACCATGTTCAACCAGCAATGTGAGGGACATATATGGCATTTGCTGAGAAATACAGTGCCTATCATACAAAGAGTTTAATAAGTCCTGATGACCAGTGCCTAGGTGACACACACCTCAGTTGCTCATTCTTAAGACTGTGCTGTAGAAGAAGCAAACTTTGTTGTTAGGTGGCCCTGGGGCTGCATGAGTCTGTGTTTCTATAAGAGCAACAGAGAAGGTGGTGTGAAGATGAGGGACAAATCTCCATGGACCACCAACACCTGCCAATCGATGTAGCTGCCAAGCTTACCTTGGGAGGAACGCAACACCTCAACTACAAGGAATCCAGGCAAGAGCACGAAGCACATATGCAAAGACTGCATGTGACATGCACTACAGAACACTTTGCAGTATGTGGAAATAGCCCAAGTGTCTGCCAGCCAGTGATTGGAAAAACTTCGGGGTACATGTGTACCATGGAATCCTATCCAGCAATAAGAGGTAACTTCTGATAAGTGCTACAGCACAGATGAAGGTCAATAACACTATACTAAGTGAAAGAAGTCAGAAATCTGCAGAAAAGGCACATCTAGAGAGACAGAAAACCAATCAGTGGTTTCCTGTGACTGGGGGCAGGTGCAAGAGCAACTGCGAGGCATCACCCAGGAACAAAGGAAATGTTGCAAAATGAGGCTGAGGTAGTAGTTGTACCTCAATATCCCCGCTTAAAAGGTCACTTAATTGCACCCTTACATGGAGCGAATTTTATGGTCTGTAAATTACACCAAGTGAAGCTGTCTGAGAAACACACATTGGTTGACGGGTTCAAGGCTCCCACAGCAATCAATTGCTAAAGTGTTCAGAGGACTTACCTGGGCCCACTACAATGCTTATTAGCATTTGCACCAATCTTATGCAGTGGACATTGTTATCTCCACTTAATAAAATAGGAGAGACTTGGGAATCTGCCCAAGGTCAGAGACAGTGGCATCAGAGCTAGATGCAAGCCAGCCAGCCAGACATCAGTATCCAGACTTGCTTCATCATGACTCAGTCTGTGTCTGAGCCAGAAGGGCTGGGTAAGCAGCCACCACTGCTTCAAGAGCAAAGACTCCTCTTGCTAGTGCCCATCTTCTCCTTTTTCAATGCCCTCCTCTGTTTCCCAGCAGCTCTGTCACCTCTACCATTTCCTTCCCTAAGACTCTGCAGATTCACTGACAAGTTTGCCTTTGCTGATGAGTACTACAGCATAGATGAACCCCAACATTAACTTATACATGCCTTAGGCAGTTCAAGATGAGCCCGGGAGCTCTCTTCTCTTGCTGCTCTGGGAGTTGACTCCTTTTTTTCTCTCTGTATCTCCAGCATGCTTTTCACACAAATTTACACAGCTCTTTACAAACCTTCTGACTGCAACTGACCATCCTTGTATATTGAAAGGTTCTTTATAGGAAGCAGAAAATAGGGTTGAAGAGCCTGTGTGTGTGGTTTTTCAGAAATCAACTGGAACATTGCCATTCCTTCCAAAGAACCTGCTATGTTCTCTGGCTGGAGGCAAATACATAACTTCCCCAAGAAATGCATAATGAAAATCTTAACAAGCTAGGACATACTCAGGTCAGGGAATAATCATGCTTGATCTTCCATCACAAGGGATTTTTGCCTTGGCACTGACTCTCCCAGTGCTGGAGGCAGTGTCCTTTGAGAGAGCTTATTTCAAAGAGCCAGGCATATCAGTGATTTGGTAAAAGGTATGGACTGGTGGAAGGGTGGAGCCCAGGAGGGCGGGCACTGAGGAGCCCAGACTCCTTCCCACTGAGCTTGGGCTCAAATTGGCTGGGCAGGCTTCCTGCAGGAACTGTTCAACTGTTCACTGGAGCCTGGGGTGTGCTCTCCATTACTTGCTGCCAATTGGCTTCCTCAGTCTCCTGCTGCTGTGGGGGCGGGGCATGAGGGATGACCTTGAAAGGGTACTGGGTAAAAGCTCCTGTGGTCCCATGGAGGATTCTGGAAGCTGAGATCCGGTTAATGAGCTCAGGGGCTCCTACAGCTTTGGGCACAGGAAGTGCCTTCTCCAGACTGCAGGGTTTCCTGTTCCTGCCTAAAGGGCCCTGTTCTCCATCCTCCACTGCTCTTTGAAGACATTCTGCTAGCTGTAGAAATAATGAATGCTTTAAGCTTTAAAATCCTGAGGCCTGGGGCTAATAGAAGACCCACTCTAGGAGCCAATAGGGTCTTGGATGCCTCTGGCACCAGGGAAACATAGGGGGGTCCAGGAGAATTCAAGTCCCTCTTTATTGCTAATGTAGGAGCACTATAAGAACATTTTATGAGAAATGCCCCCCAGTACCAATTTGTAACAAGATTTCCAATATTCTATACCTACTGACAACACTGCAAACTCAGTGGCAGAATATGGCTTAGGCTTCTTGTTATCCCAGAAATAAAGAAAGAATTTTCAGCCAAGTCTGGGCATCTTCTTGCCCTCTGACTCCTTCTGCAGTCTTGTTTCTCGGTTCACTCTTCTCAGTCATAGCTATGCACCTTAACAGTCACAGCTATCTCTTTCTTTTGGGTCTTTGGCATTTCAACTTATCCAGTCCTTCCTCTCTCCTAAGACTTGACTTCCTGTGAGGAACCTTCAAATACCCTCTCCTGCCTCTTTCTTCCTCATCCTGCATGCCAGGCAATGTGAGCCCAAAGGATATGGGTTCTATCATGTGTAGAAGCCTGAGCCTACAGCAGCAGCACTACTGTGACATTCACTGTCTTCTCTGACATGGGAAGCTCTGACACCTCTCCCCAACTACCTGTACAGTCCACAGATGCCCCAGATGACAAATCTGCTCATGAATCAATCAACAGACAAAACTTTTACACACCAGAAATCACTAGATTCCTGGTCCTAGGAGGTGGTGGGGAAAACAGGGCAGATTCGTATGTGTGTTTTCTAGAAGAGAATTTCACTAACAGCCTTCTGGTGCCTGGTACACATGAGCAAAAAAAAGCATGCCTGCATTTGCTCACATACTCATTCACTTACACATTCTTTGAACAGGGATGAGCTGGTTTGTGGCAGGCAGGTGTGAGGTACCTGGGACTTAGGGATGAACACACAGGCCCAACCCCTGCATGATGGAAGCACCTAGCAAGGTTTACTTAGGGAACACAATTTTTTTTCTACTAAAAGGAAACTTACCAGCAGGCTTACAGAGGATCTGAGACCTTTGTCAGGACTGGCTGGTATGCATAAGCCTCAGCCAGGAAAAAAGCAAAAGCAGTGAGATAAACCTAAGAAAGGGTGTAAAGGGTTACACTGGTGAGTGAGTGAGTAACCTGAGAGAATGTGACCTCAGGAAGAAGAAGACGGTACGGGAAACAGTGGAAAGGATCAGGTAAGATCTCAAGAGAGACTGAGATGGACAGAAGCCAGGGTTGAGATGTCCTATTACCTATCACTACATGAGGCCCAGTAGCTGTCCTGCATACCTTCAGGGAGGCTGAGGAGTCACAAGGCAGAGATAAACCCCAGAACACCTGTCACCTCCTGAGTTCTTGGTAAATACCATCAATGTTGATTTCACAGCAAACCTGAAACAAAGCTGGATTCCACCACCTATGGGCCCCAAAACTGTGAATCTCAGTTCTCGTTATGTAGAGAATGGGGTTACTGCTGCCACGTTGGTCCTACTGTGAAGATTGAATGAGATGTTATACATCTGCCCCAGTAGATGCCCGAAACCATGAATGGTTCAGACCTCTACCCCACAGCTTTTTCCTATGCATGCACATTTACCTGTGGCACCATTTATTAATTAGGCACAGAAAGAGCTCAACTAAAAATAAACTAGAACAATTATAACACTACTGCATAATAAAAGTTATGTGGATATAATTTCTTTTTCTCTTGAAATAAACTATTGCACTGTGTTGGTATTTTCCACTTAGCATCTCTGGATTGTAGTTGATTATGGGTATCCAAATGCTCAGAAAGGGAAATTGTAAGATGAGGAGGAACTGAGATTCTGCATCTTTTGGTACATAGACTCTATGAATATGGTCAACAGAGTTATGATGTACTAAATGAGATAATGACTCAATGATTTAAGCTATCATGGCAAAGTCTGATGAGTGATATATATTACAATATACATGGTTATAATATATTATGATATACTATGCTGCAGCACGATAGATTGAAACATCAATGCAATTAGATTGCATTCATTAAGCAGTATGTGCCATGCCCTGCTCTGAGCATGAAGGTTTTATTATCCTCATTTTACAGAGAGGCGGTGTAACTAATACCCACACTCATATAATTTGAAAGTGTTGGGAGATGAGTCCAGGGGCTGGTCTGTAGGCCATGCCGTGCTGTTATCAAAAATTCGGGTGCTCAGACACACCGCCTTGGGGCTCATACCCCAGAGCTTTAGTTTTCTTAAACCATCAACTCTCCTTTGAAACCCCACTGGGCCCATAATCTAAACTTACTTAAAATAGTCAACCTATAGGGGCTGGGAAGGTGTCTCAGTGGTAGAACGCTTGCCTTGAGCTGAAGAGCTGAGGGGCAGCGCCCAGGCCCAGAGTTCAGACCCCACGACGACCAAAAAAAAACCAAAAACCAAAAACCCCCCCAAATTCAACCTACAATTTCTATTTTCAGCTGGCATAGTTCTCATTCCCCATTGTATATAGATCCCTTGATCACCCTAAAATACTCTGCTTTGGCCTATCAGGGGGAGCCCCTTATTTCTGGAATCTGGTCAAGGAGTTCAGATTCCTCTGCCCTTGGGGCCCCGAGTCTGTCTATTTCTAGCTCTGTGGTGCTTTTGAAGCTCAAGGAATTGAAACATTATAGAGGGATGGCAATGAGCTCGCAGGCCTTTCCTTTTAGGAATAGGGCTGTCATTTCCAAACCCTGTTGGGGGTAGTGGGACTGTGGATACCTCCCTTGCTTTTAGAACTGAATTCCTGTTTTTATCTGTTTTATTTCCAGAGGCTTTATGTCATTTGAAAAGGGGTTCCATTTGAAAACCACGAAGAAGTCCTAATATGCTTAGAATTACTGTGTATATACTATCAAAGGAAGGCTTAGAAATTGCGGTTTCAGTCCCTGTCTTTCT